>NC_089231.1:56799143-58147893 GCF_963924675.1 Phocoena phocoena | reverse complement strand
CACATGCGGAGGGCTGTGGAGTGGGCTTCACAGTGTCCCCTGTGGTCTGGGTGGATTCCCAGGGGACAGGCTGTACTCGGTGGTGAGCAGGGCTGTGAGGTAGGTCCCCTGCCCACGTGCAGTGGGTGAAGCAGCTTGAAAGCCAGTAAAGCTCTTTGTTTGTCATCTTACCTTAAGCTGACCCATACCCCAGTTCCCTGGCTGAACAGGGCCACAGGCTTTGCTCAAGTGCCGGCAGGCACACATCTTCCAGGACTGTCCCAGCGCTTCTGGTCGATGGTTCTGGAAGGCTCTCTCTATGTGGGTGGGCTGGGACGCAACACCTGGCGTGGGCTTGGGCAGAGCAGGCTCAGGGCCAACAGAACTCCTCCCTGAGGGTCTGATGCAGGCAGGTATGCACCCCATCGAGCTCCCTCGTCAGACTGCGCCCTGACTTGGTTCTGCAGGTGAGCAGAGCTGCAGGTTGAGGTCCCCACCTGGGTGATGCAGGTGTGAATTCCATCCCGAGATCCCTGTGCAGATGTCATGAGCCCCTCCCCCCTCTCCATCACAGTCAGTCCCCAGCGTTGTGCCCTCCAGATTCCACTGCAGTCCCTGTGGGGCGACGTCAGAATAGGGGCTCCCACATAGTGACCCAGGATTCTGGGGGTGAGGGCCGGTTGTTCCCGGGGTCCTCATTTCCCACTGGATGAGCCTGAGGCTTGGGGAGGCCTGGGGGAGGGGCAGTGTGGTCAGCGTCACCTGCAGCCCCTACTCTCCACTCCCACTGTGTCCTTCTGGGCATCTGTCTGGGTCTCTGGGGTGCAGGGGAGGCTTCAGCCTCACCCCCGGGTCTGGGTTCTCTCAGTGTGTCTTGGTCTTGAATAGTTGTTTGTGGTTCTTGTGAGGAATGACCTTCTTCTATGTTGGGGACGACATGGTGATGTCACCCCTCACACACAAGTTTTTCAGGAACACAGCTGTTGTAGAAAACGAGACATTTATATTTGCTTTGGAGCCAACGCTGCTGTAATGTTTTTGGTTAACGCTTATAATTGTGATGTTGTAAAATGCTTATGTGAAAATAGGGATGTTGAATAATCTTACCAGAGAATGTTCAGGGTTTATCAAATTGCTTTCTGTGTTTAGCAAAATAAAATATCGCATGTCGTGTAGAAATGGCAGCAAATCTTCTAGTGCTGTGATGGCTAACAGACTGCGAGCTCCTTGGTGGGAATCACACAGAGATGTCGCACTGTTTCCAAAGCAAGGAAATCCATTGATAACAGTTCTCTCAGCCTTATTTGATGGTTAAAGTGCTTTTTAAAATTCTTTTACTTTAATAAGTGTATGTCTTAGCAAGAACAGGTCAGCGTCTTGTGATTGATAAACAGTAGTTATTAATGTGCATGCTCTGTGGGTCTGTTTTAAACTGTAATTTGATATGATTTTTTCCTTATAACCTGAGCTTAAATTACTTTTTTTGGTCAATTGTATATATGAATATTAAAGGGAAAAATAATACACATTATTTCTTTTTCATTTACTAGACCAGGGACTGGGTCATATTCCTATTCCAGCAGGCAGCATGCTTCTTGGCATGTGAAGAGGAGCTCAGAACATATTTTTTAAGTGATTAAAAGCCCATATTACGTCTTCCTGCACAGCTGGTGGAGTTTCGTGTTTGTTATTCCATCAGGTTGCTTCACCGTCTTGAGAGGTTCCGAATGTTTGACTTGGAGGTGTGCCTAACTACCTGTCACCGCCAACATGCTTGTAGTTCTGACCTTTCACCATCTGGACCTTCCTCGGGAACACTTCACAACAAGATAAATGTTAATAGCAATGTTCACAGAGCCCTTTTGACCAGAATTCTCCAGGAGCGTGTGTGTATGAGTGTGTGTGTGCAACTGTGCGTGTGTGTGTGGTTGGTTATAATAATGCTTGTCGAGAATTTTAAAACTGCAGAAAGTAACAAGGAAAGAATACTTACATTAATCCCACCACCCGCGTATAATCACCATTAATATTTTTCTGTTTCTTTCCAATTTCTTTTCTGTGCGTGTGTGTTTGTATATGTAGACACACATATATGCCTATTGCCTTGCATGAAGAAGGGGCTTTATAAGTATGTGAAAAACAAATGTTTTAATGTATATAATAATTTGTATTTTAAAAATTAAGATCATAAAATATATACTGTTTTGTGTCCTTACTTTGATAATAAATTCTCAAGATATCCCAGAAAATTCCCAAGATATTTTATAAAAAGTATAGTTTTGACTTCATAATCATATATGTATATATGTGTATATGTATATATAAATATCATTTATTTAACTTTTCTCCCATGTTAATATTACTTTGCATTTTTGCTGTAATAATTGTGTGATGTCCATTTTCACCATCAGCTTTTATCAGGACCACTTCCTTAGCATATTAACCCTAGAGAAGGAGTTATTGGAACATAGAATATAAACTTAAAACAATTATTAATCTTTGTGCCAGATTTTTATTATTTAAAATGATATTTTTATTGAATTACAAAGGATAGTTATTCATCTAGAAAAGCAGAAAACTAAAGTACAAAGAAAAATGGGAAGAAATTATTTATAATCCCGGCACCTAAACATGACTTCATTTACGATTTTGATTTACATGATTTTAGTGTTTTTTGTTTCCATTATATATTTTACCAAAAAGGATCATTTTGTTTCCTAAACTTTTTTTCCTCACTTAGTGTAGCATTAACATAGCCTTTCTCTGCCATTCAGCAGTCTTCTGCAATGTAATTTTATGAGCTGTTATTAAAACGACACATCTGTACAGTGCATTTAATCAGCCCTCTCTTCAGTTTGTTTCCACTATTTCACTATTATGAAGGGTTCTAGGATAAACTCTTGGGCACATCACTGTAATTGCATTAAGACAAATTCCTAGGAGAATGGCTGGTTCAAAGTATGCAAATAATTTTTAAGGGTTTTGACAGTTTGCACGTTGCCTTTCGACAGGTTGTACCAATTGGCATTCCCACAAAGAGGAGGCAGGAAAGTGAAAGGAGATTACAAAAAAAAAGTTCAGGTCCTTCACCTTAAAAGTAACCAAATCACCTTCTAGAGAACCTGTGCCTGTTCTAACCCAGGAAAAGCTGGGGATGTGAGGTGACGTGATTGTACCAGATGCTCACAGAACGCCAGCAATAAGGCTCCTTGCTGTTAGTTGCTTGGTCTTCTGATCATCGGTTTAAGTAATTAGCCTGCTTCTTGCATTTATCTTCAATTGCATAATTTTTCAGTCACTAATTGTGTCAAGAACAGCCCTTGTGTTTTCTCTTCCAGCCCCTGCGGTGGCCACGCATGAGGCCTGGTCTTGGGAGCAGTACTTGAAGGAACAGGAGGCCGTGGCAGCGCCCGTTGAGCTGTTTTCCAAGGTGAACAAATCCCTGAAGGTCTTACAGTTTTGCAGGGAATCCACACTTAAGAGAATCCACTGAAATGAAATCGTTTGCCTAGATAGCATACCAACTTATCTGACTTGTAGACTTTGCTGGAGATTGACATAACAAAACTAATCCAAGCCTTTGTGATTCCGTGTGTGCTCTGGGGCCGGCCCGCCTGGGTTGAAACCTAGCAATGCCACCTCGGGCAGGCCATCCAGTCTCTCTGTGCCTCGGGGTCCTCGTTTGTAAAGCAGGGGAATCACCACACCTGCCTCCTTGGGTCGCTGTACGTGTGAAGGACGTCGGATATAACAGGCACATGATAGACACCAAGCGTGAGTCCTTCTTCTTCTTCGCCGATGTTACCTGCATCTGTCCACCCAAGGATCAGTGCCAGGCATCTGTTTTGATGTGCTGCATGAAGTGGTGGGTCAGGCAGCATGTTGGAGGGGACAGTGAACCCCCTAAAGCAGGTTGTCCCTGACTGTAGGGACGCCCGGAGCAGCCCTGGTAGACTTGCTCCACCCAATGACTCCTGGCACTAGGGGCTTGCAGCTCTGGGGTTCATCTTGGTACCCAAGGTACCAAACCTTCCAATGCCCTTTCTCTTCTTCTCGGGCTGTGTTTTCATTATTTCAGGGGCGATCTGAATTTTAAAAAATCGCATCAGATTTGCATCATTATATTGCATTTTAACCAGCAGAGAGAAGCTAAAACTTTTTATTTGCTTCACTTTTCATGACATCCGTTGAGTTACTTGTAGTACGTTTTATTATGTGAGAAGGCTAGCAGTTTTAATCTAGGACATGGCAGTAGAACTGGGGAGAAGAGGTGTAGCCGGCACGGAATGAAAGCAGAGCCAAGTGTTGGCACCTCACAATTTAAGACATACTGAATATCGACTTGTGGGTTCTCCACCCAGTCCTCATACCAGGTGCTTCCAGGGAGCTTTGGAAAACACGGACGTGCATGTTCCTGAGACCTGCTGAACTAGAACCTCAGGGTGTGGCTGGGGAGGCCATGGGTTGGAAGCCTCCTCGGGGCTCCTGTGCGCAGGTAGAGGTCCCCTGGGGGAGAAGGCTTAAGGTCTGTGCAGGTTCTGCTGAGGACTCGGGTCCTGCTGCCCCCACTGCCGTCATGTGACAAGACTTAGGGCGTTCGTTCCACTAAGCGTTTAAGTTCCCGAGGTGACAGGATGCACAGTGCCTGTTCTCAGTGTGCTCTTGTCACCAGCTGTGTTGAGTGGCTTCCGGAAACCTCTCCTTAGTTCTGAGTGTAGATGCTCTTTACAGAGGGTTGGCTTTGACCGGGGTGACCCAGTGTAACTTGTAGTCGCCCTTTCCAGCTCTCCCTGTGCCGTCTCATGCCCTTCCTGCAGTGGTTACTCCAGGTCAGAGGGTAGAGGGCTCAGGCCAGGAGCCAGCGAAGGCCTGTGCATTTCTGTGACCTCCAAGGGCACATGTAGCCTAGCTGGGGTCCAGGATGCAAGGGCACAGGCCAGGCTGTGACCCGATGGCTGTGCTTGGTGAGATGACCGTCCAGGATCTCAAGGCAGCCAGAAGCCATGAAGGCGGAGATTGACCAAGAAGGGCACAGTGTCCTAGGAATCAGACCTGCGTGTGTCCTCGGACCAGGACCCCAGGACAGGGATCCTCTCTTACCTCCACCAGGACCCTCTGGGACTGTGTCTGATGTTTGGATGTTGGGGGTGAAGTGTGTGTGGTTCCCAGGGCAGGGCGAGTTCTGGCCGATGGCAGCAAAGTGCTAGATCCCCGTCCAGCTCCCAACTTCTCCCCTCATCTCAGCCAGTGTGTGTTCACTTTATTTCTCAGACTTTCTTCTTTCAAATCCTTTAAGGTCCATCAACTCACGCAGAATGGAGTTTCTCCCCAGATTCCCCTTGGGTCCTAGTGCTGACTGAGGCACCTCCAGGGCAAGTGTGGGATTTCTGTCCTGAAGTAGATCCTGAGGCTGCGTTGGGGACCGTGTAGTGATGGGCTGTGGGCCATATAGCCTCCCCCTTGACCTTCTGAGACCCAGAAGGTCAGGGGAGGGGAGCAGGGGGCAGGGCACACCATCTGCATGGTTCCTTGGCTAAAACTATGACTTCCTCAAGCTTCTGAACTCTAGCCTCTGTCAGCTCTGAAGGTGACAGTGAGGCATTAGCACAGCAGGCAGCAGCCGCGTCTGATGTGGTGGCCGCCTTTCCCTTCACTCGGAGTTTCACAGTCAAGCCACTCACGTGTGGCTTGACAGTGAAACTCAGGCTCCATGTGTGCAAAGCACCACGTAAGACCTGGACAGAAACACTAGTGTGCTTGTGACACGGACTCTTAAAGTTTTGCCATCTATTTGGGGTGTAAGATATGTCCAGAAAACATGGTAACAGCACGAGGGAGAATTGTTGATTGTCCTTGGAATATGCAAGTAATGAGCTTACTAGGTGTTTTGTGCTGAGATGGGGCTTCGTACTACCTGCGTGTGAAGGGCAAGTCATCACCTATTACATCTGGTTTGTCCTGAGGATGGAAGATGTTGCCCTAATTGAGCATTTGTACATATATATATATATATATATATATATGTTCTGTATGTACTATATATACACAATACATATGTGTGTGTGTGTGTGTATATATATATATATATATGTAAGATGAAGTAAGCATGGTTTATGATCGAAAATAGGTTTCAATAGAATAAAAAAGGCAGGTGGTACACGCCTCCTCCTTCCAAGCAGGAGGATCAGACTGAACTCAGTTTTGTGTTGGTATTGTGCTCTTGACTATTAATGTTCATTTTCATTGTGTAAATATTATAACCACGGTGTTCAGGTCAGCCAGCTGAGATGGAACTCTTCAGCTTTTAATAGTGAAATGTTGAAAATAAAACTTAGAATACTTTGCATATCCTGAATGGAAAACTACTCAAAAGAACATTGCTTTACTTTTAATATATAGTTTCCATTCTAATATTCAAGTTTTAGAAAACATACCAATGACACACACAGAAACACACACTGTCAATTCTGTCATGCAGGTCAGATACGGATTCTACCAAGAAAATGTGTGGGTATTTTTAAAGAAGAGTACACTTATTTCATTTGCACGTGGGTTTTTTTGCATCTTGTAGGTCTATTTTAAATATCTTTTTGTACAAGACAAAGTTTTTCACTTTTTATAATTTATTTTACCATCTGGAGTAATGAGTACAAGGATGTAAACACCTTCTGTTGACGTAGAAAATTTTAAAACATTTTCTCTTCATTACTGGTGGAATGTGCTAATCTCGATTTGATTTAAACTTTAAAGGATTGTTTTGAGGTTGGTTTTAAGAACTTTTCTCTGTCCTCTCTCCCTGACAGTCATCTCCTCATCAGACGTGTCTCCCTAAAGCCTTCTTCCTTCCTGTCGATCGTCACAGGTCCACACCTGCCGGCCTGGAGTCGAGGCCGCGGGGTCTGGCCCGTCCACACGGGGCTTCTCTGGGCCTGTGGGGCTGGTCCCCACGCTGGCTCCGCTTGACTATTCCATCTTTATCCGAGTATGCAGGCCTTTTGTGTCTCTCTTGTTCTTTGAACCTCATGGGTCCGTGCCCCCCTCAGACGCCCCTCTTTCATGAAGCTGCCCCGTCCCGCCCACCCTGCCCTGTCTGCTCGGACCTGCCAGGCACCTCCATCTGCACATCTGAAGGGCGGGGGACGGGACAGGAGTAGCATGAAGACGGGACCCAGATCTCCACCTGGGGTCAGATCACTGTCGGGCTCCAACTGAGGGAGCACAGCCGCCCTGGGATTGCCTGGTAGATTAGGCCCCTGAAAAGCAGGGAGACTTGCACATTTTAAAAATAGTTTGGTATTTCAGAACAAAATGAAAGTGATCATGAGAAAGTTAAAAGTCTCTGGGATGTCTTCATATATCTTTTATAGTTTAGTAATATAGTTCTAATTTGAATTCCATGTGGCTAGGTGTTGTATTAATTTCCTTTTGCTGCTGTAACAAATTACCACAGTGGCTTGAAACAACACAAATTTATTACCTTAAAATTCAGAATGTCCCAAGCCTAAACTGGGGCCAGCAGGGCTGCATTCGTTCTGCAGGCTGTGGGGAGGATCTATTTCCTTGCCTATTCTAGCTTCTGGGGGGCCACCTGCATCCGTTGGCTTGTGGGCGCACGTCACTGCAGCTTATTTCCATCCTCGCGTCTCCTTCCCTGGTCCTTCTACCTCCCTCTTATAAGGACCCTTGTGATGGCATTGGGCCAGCTGGACATTGCAGGACCTTCTCCTCATCTTCAGATTCTTCACTTAATCACGTCCACAAAACCCCTTTTGCCGTGTGAGATACCAGCATCGCAGGTTCCAGGATTAGGACCTGCACATCTTCGGGGGCCACTGTCCTGCCGACCACAGGTGCCACCACCTCCTTTCCATTGCTGGTGCTTCTCTGTCCCGGCCCCTGGCCCGAGTGACTTCTTATGCGTCTGTTCCCTCGCCTTATCCTCCCGTGATTCCGCTCTCCCCACCTGGGGTGAAACAAGCGTTGCAGCGTCCTCAGTGGCTCCAGCCGAAATGCACACCCGCTCCCCCATGGTCTCTGCTTCCCAAGAGCCTTGCGCGCTGTGGCCGGGCCTGGCCGCCCTCCAGGGCCTCGGTCAGTCGCCCCCTGTCTCCTAGGAGGGCGGCTCTCTGAGGCATCTTCCCTCACTCCCGTCAGGAGGCGGTCACCCCTGGGATGGATATGATGAGACCCTCTTCGCTTCCTGTCACCAGCCTTCACTCCCTGCACCGCCCTTCCTCCTTCCCTTGTTGCCCTGGACGAAGTTCCCTCCTCCATCTGGCATCCCTTTACCTGTGCGCAGAGCCCTCCCAGTCCTGCTTCCCGGGAGATCACGGATCCGCTGCATCGGTCCTCACCCTCACACGGGTCCTCACCCCCCAGGTTACAAACACGCTGTCGATTCCAGCTTGAAGATGAACACTGCCCCGGGCTCTGCATTTTCCTCTCCATTTTATCTCCCGAGTCTGGTGTAACTTCTTAAAATTTCAGGCCGCGTTTTCTCTTTCCTTGGTTCTTCTAACCTTTTCCTCCTCCAGCCTCTGCATCCTGACCTTTCCTGCCATCGCTGCCTGATGCTCCCCCTCAGAAGTGACCCCCAGGAGTTCATATCCGCCACCCACCCCAGCACCCTGTCCATGCTCAGCCCCTCACGGTGCTCAGTCCGGCCCCCTCCTCGCAGGCCCTTCCTTCTCCTGTGACGTAGTCTGAGGCCATTCTCTGTGGCTTCCCGGGCATCTCATCATCTCCTGAACCCCGTTCCTCCAGACGCACCGGGCTCCTGGTCTTGGGGCTCTTCCCCTCCGTCTCTCTGCCTGCACCCCCTGCCCCTGTGATGGCACACAGCTCTCCTGCATGCAGCGCAGCTTGCGTCCCCAGCCCCTTGTCCTGGGAGAGGTTGACAGGGGTCCTTCCTCTCTGTGCCCTGTGTGTGTTCGGTGGTCTAGTCAGCTCACCTTCACCTCCTAATTCTTCAGTACCTTCTCTGTGCACCTACCACTCCTGCCTTAATTTAGGAATAAGCCCTGCTTTTTTTCCCCACACACATTGTAGCTAAAGTTTCTTAAATGCTCTCAATCCAGGCTGGCCCCGCCGTGAACCTTTCTTGCAGGTGGTTGCCAGAATCATCTTTGTGAAGTGCGGTTCTGTTTATCGTTTGTGTACTGGGTGTGTTTGACCACGTCAGTTGTCATTCTCTGGGATGACAGGTAGGTGTATTTTGCTCCTTAGTGGAATTGTAATCTCCTGGAAGACTGACTGGGTTTCCTTCTTAATTCCTCTCTGCGTGTTGGTTCTCTGGGACAGGAACACTTTTGAGCGCCTTTTATTTACTCGGGGCTTTTCATAGGCTGCCTCTTCAAGTCCTTCCAGCCTCTTCCCCCCTCACTGTATAGAGAAGGGGCCTGTAGTGCATTCTTCTGACTCTTAGTTGATTTAGCTGAAAAAGGCAGCCAGCATCACCCCCTCTCCGGGACTACTGAAGAATCACATATGATGTACATAACAAGTTCAGCATGATACCGTGTCTGACGTGTAGTTCACTTTACTAAATGCCAGCAACTCTTCAAACCACTCTTCTCTTGGGTCCCAGTCCTGTGCTTCTCGGAACCATCCCTTGTCTGGAATGCCAGCCCGGCCTGCTCCCTGGCCCTGCTCCCCGGCCCTGCTCCCCAGGCCCTGCTCCCCGGGCCCTGCTCCCCGGGTCCTTCTCCCCAGGCCCTGCTCCACGGCCCTGCTCCCTGGCCCTGCTCCCCAGGCCCTGCTCCCCAGGCCCTGCTCTCCGGGCCCTGCTCCCCGGCCCTGCTCCCCAGGCCCTGCTCCCTGGGCCCTGCTCCCCAGCCCTGGTCCCCGGGCCCTGCTCCCCGGACCCTGCTCCCCGGGCCCTGCTCTCTAGGCTCTTCTCCCCGGGCCTGCTCTCCGGGCATACTCCCGGCAGGACTTGCCTGGATGGACATGGAGACACCCTTGGCTGCCCTCTGTTGGCACCTGGCCTGCCAGCCGAGGTGTCATCATCTCCATGGCCCAACCCGCACACCTTGGGGTGTGTGGCCAGGCTACAGCCCACCCACCATTGGAGCTTCATCTAAAATCCTAACGTTGGCAGGTACTGGCCTTCCAGCCTCTCCCTGTTACCCTCACACTTGAAGACATACTGACTTCCTTCATGAGGAAGAGCAGAGGTATTTCCCCCAGGTGACCTCCTTCGTCTCCTTAGCGAGGCAGAGTTACTGTCCAGACTTCCAGACTCAGGGTGCCTGCCTGTCCTCCTGTGGCTCCCTCAGTGCCACCTGCACCCCTGATGCTCCACGCTCCGGGCTCTACTCTGCCCCCCACCCCTCCGGCTGTCCGTGACCATCTGTTAGATGATTTCAGAAAGAAATTCTTTGTGTCCTGATAAGGAAACTCCAGCCAGCTGTAGGATGATGGGCGGAGGGTAGCCAGTGAGAAAAGACTCCTTCCTAACTTATCTCCTGACGGTCCCGAATACAAGGCACCGTGTGCGGACTCATTCCCGCTGTCTGTCCTTCCTTACTTAAAGTCCTCGCGGGAGCAGTGAGTTTAACTCACCCTCTCCCTAAATTTAACTTTTTCACCCAGACCTGAAGTATATTTAAACCTCTAATTTTTCTAAATATGCCAGTACGTTAAATAGAATCTGAAAAATGTGTGTGTGTGTGTTTTGTTTTCAATAAAGCCTGCATTTATGTGTAGTTCCGCAGTGCAGAAAGCTGCTGCCGTGAACATTCACATTTGGTGTAACCCCGTGTGGAACTATTTGAGAAACGCTAGACCCTTTCCAACCAAAACAGTTCAGTCAGATGTCAGGTTTTCTGTGCTTTGAGCATGTTTCCAAAGTACTTGATAATCACTGAGCTCCCCTTCAGAGTTTTAATGTGGATCCGTCTTAGCTACTAACACTTTAAACATTAGTCACGAGCCAGGTGATGACCATGCACGGCTTTATAAGCTGTAATGAAATTCCTCATTATATTGTGAACTTGGGTATGCTGAGGATCACATGACAGCCTCAGTTCATATGCTTTTTTAAAAATTTGCCTCAAGTGTGCTTGTCTATCTGCCTGTTTGTTTTTGTCTTCTATATGTATTGTGTTGTCCCCCAGTTTTAAGATAACTTCGTTGGTGTTTAACAGTTCTCCCCCAGAAAAACCAAACATGTTTTGAAAACAGTTATACTCAGATGTTTGGTTGGGGTTTAAAACACAAGGCATGTATCAAGGGCAGGGAAAGAAGTGTGTTTGCAGACCAGAATGTGGCCTTACACCATGCAGTCATTTAAGCCAATTGCTTGCTGGGACTCTGAAGAACAGAGCGAATTCCCTTTCACGTTCGTTTCTCATATTCTCCAAAGCTCTCAGTTATGGAGCAAAACTGAAGCTGCGTCCTGATCTCGGGTGTCAGAGCCTTTTTCTTCTCTTGGAATCCACTCCTCTGAAACGGTGGGACGCAAAGGTCCCGGGCTGTGAAGCAGTTCAGCAGATCTGAAGCGGGGAGCCAGACAGATCAGGCGCTTTTTGTTCTTGGGAGGGGCCTGAAGCCCCCGTCAGGGCAGCTTATCTGCATTTCCAGCTGGGAGCCCAATGTCATGTTCAGAGGAAGGGAAATTAAAAGAAGAAAGTAGTGGTGTTTAGAGTCAAGGGTGGACCGTTTCACGGCTCTTTTCCTGTAGTTAAAGGAAATTTATATTAGAAGTATCCTCGTCTCTTTTCTCTGGGAGAGTTTAGTTATTCAGGAAAAAAACACATGGGTTTATTGTTTTAGACCCTAGGCTCAGAGGATTTGTGAAATCCACTCAGTGACGGCCAATGAATTATCAGATAACTTCAAGAGTTATTTTTAAAAGTTCTCTCTGAGCAGTTCTTTATTTTATACTCTGTGGGTTCTTCTTCTTTGTTCACAAAGATCTTTGTTAGACTGAAGCTGCTTAAGTTCAGCAGTATTTCACCCACTCTGATCTGTGCTTTCTTTCTGTTTCTTGGACTATAATTCAGTCAGTGGTTAGGTTAGGGTCGCTGGAGACACACACACACACACACGTACACACACACGCACGCGCACACACACACGCCAAACTTCTTATTATCAATAGGTCAGTGGGTTCCAGGGAAATGAGAATTTCTGCATCTGAGATTACAGTAGGATAGATTCACAAAGAAACAGTAGGAATTCCATTGACTAACTTATTAAAGTGCACTTTTGTTGTGCCATGCATTCTGTGTTCTCTGTTTGTAGGATCCTCCTGGTATAATCTTGATAGCAGTTTGGGATTCAGAATTATGAAAAATGTTCAAAAAACGAAAAATGTTCAAAATAACGAGGACGTAGTCTCTAAAATGAGAGTTTAAAACTACGCAATCAGCCATCCTTCACTGCCGTCTTAACTGAAGCTTCGCAGCCAGTTATGTTTAATTAGGTAGGGGATGATTTTTCTCCATTAGCCTAACAAATAGGTGGCAAAAATAGGCATCACTTTGAAGAAGCAGAATCTGAAGCAGGTCTTGCTGCCTCACCTGTATTTCCATGATGAGCTTCTGTGTTCTGCTTATTGAAGTTTCCTAAATCGGTTATTTAGTCCGTGGCTTGATTTTTTTTTGCGGTACGCGGACCTCTCACTGTTGTGGCCTCTCCCGTTGCGGAGCACAGGCTGCGGACGCGCAGGCTCAGCGGCCATGGCTCACGGGCCCAGCCGCTCTGCGGCACGTGGGATCTTCCCGGACTGGGGCATGAACCCGTGTCCCCTGCATCAGCAGGCGGACTCTCAACCACTGCACCACCAGGGAAGCCCCCGTGGCTTGATTAATGGCAGGTTCCTATAAAGGACAGCCATGCAGCTCTTGGTCTTTTTTTGGGGGGTGAAGGGGGGGTTTGGACCCCTTTGAACATCTAATGTAAGCTATTGATAATCTCCTTAGAGAAGTGCTTATATCGATTTGTGCACAAAATTTTATATAAAATTCAGAAGGTTTCCAGAACCCTTGAATACATCATGGACCCCACTTCTCCACCATTAAGAACAGCCACATTAAACAAGAGTACAAAACAACAGTGTGTGTGTATATGTATGTGAGTGTGTGCTGTGTGTGTATTTTTCAAGTTCTCCATTTTCTCCGTGATTAAAACAAGAGGGAGTCAGAAGGGGTTCTAATATTCTTGGTAATTTCCACTCTTAGTTTAGGTGAAAATCATAGTTTCTTGAGGAAAAAGCAAGGAAGGCATTTCATAACCTTTCATCGTGTGCAATATTTCTTGGTGGAGACACTTCTAGGATGAAAGATTCATTGCAAGATGCCCGGGAGAACATAGAAGCTATAGTAATGCATCAGAAAGTTGGAACTGAAAAGCAGGTGCAGAAGTAGAGTTTTCATGAGCTGTTCATCAAGTCCTTGGAGGTCTCAGTAGATACTGATAACTTTATAAAAGTAAACATGATCACATTTTGGAAAATATGGAGATTTCTTTCCAGCCTGAAACCTGGGTGTCAGTTGAAATTCCCCACCTTCCTCATCCTGTGCATCCAGCCAGTCAGCAGGTGGTGCCCATTTTACCTCCCAGATACGTACGGAGTCTGGCCCCTGTCCGCACTCCCAGCTCTTGCTCTGCGTTTGGTTGAGGGCCTCATCACCATTGTTCAGGCTGTCGCAACATTCCCAAATACAATATCACTTTGTGAGTAAGCATAGACCAGGGTTTGTATTCCAATTCCAGGTTTTTACTGACTAGCTGGGCCAATGGGGCAATTTGTGAACCTCTCTGAGCCTCTGTTTCCTTGTAGGTGACGTGGGGATTGTAACAGTCCCAGTGCAGGGGTGCTAAGGCTTAAACGAGCTGAGTTAGGTGCTGTATGTGGTACATGGCAAATTCTTAATTATTAGTAGATATTAAAAGCCTCCTTTCCCATCTTTTCTACTTCTAATTTTACTACATTTCTAATTAATTCCCCACATTGCCACTAACAGGATCTTAATAAAATGCAGTAATTTTTTTTTCTTCCCAATGACTAAAAGCTTTTGCTACTACTTCATTGGCTAAGGATAAACTAAAAGGTCCTTAACAAACCATACAAAGCTTTTCGTGACCTGGGTCCTGCCTATTTGCCTAGTGTCTTCATCACTTGATTGTGTGTGTGTGTTGATCTTTTTAAAAAACTTAGAATGCCATTAAAAATTCTAACAAGACAGAAGAGTATAAAAATAAAAGGCTTTCTCTCTCTGTCAGTTCCCCGCTCTAGGTGAACCACTTAAAATAATGTGATGTTTGTCCCTCCAGATCTGTATAATGTAGTTATGTAGATATGTGAATAGTGTCCATATAAATGGTTGCGTGTTCCTCGCCTGTTACTTGCTTTATGTTTATCAGTACCTCATGGCCATCATGCTTCCTCAGCAGATCCGGCTCTGTGGCTTGCTTTTATTTGATAGCTGTACTGAATCCTGTTGAACTGTGTCTAATTTCTCTCCATCTAAAATTATTTTTATATGTGCTATTGTGGTGGGAATATAATTCCATTTTCCTCCCCAAATGGATAGTCACGGGTCCTGATGCCACGTGTCCTTACTCTCCTGATTGATCCTATAGTAAATTCCCGCACATAGGGTCTGGCATTCAACATGGCACTGTTTTCAAACTTTTGGCATCTGGGGATCATCTATTGGTCATGTAGCACATACTCAGACCTCCAGTTTTTAATATCTAAAAAAGCTCATCCCAAGTTTTCACTATAAAATAAAAGCTTAAATATTATGTCTTTAGTGTTGCCTATAACCTTTCAGAATGACCTCCCATAGAGACTAACTGCCTGTTAAAAACAGACACGCTCTGTGATCTCAGGCACATTACATAACGACTTGTGGCCCAGTTTCATCATCTGGAGAATGTACGCGTACTTCATAGGGTTTTTCTTGATGATTTAATGAGTTAATGTTTGTAAGGTGCTTAGAACAGGGTGTGGCCCAGTTCTGGGCTGTACAAGGGCTTGTAGCATAGAAGGCCCCTGTATACGGCTCGATGAAGGGTAGCTCAGCTCTGTAACCATCCTTGTCATTCTTTCCTCTTCATTTCTGTTTAGGGAGAACGTTGCATCGAACCATTCCTAGGTTTTTGGCTGTGACAGCCAAGTGTTAGTGGTTCTTCACATACATGTGGATTGTCCTGGATATTCAGATTGAACATGAACCCAGACTCATTTTGTTTTATCAAATGCTATGTTGACACATACTATGCTCAAAACCTGGCAGGTTGAGTCTCTCTGCTTCAGAGAGAGCTGCAAATGCATTTTGTAACTTCCTCTTTGATTGTGTTTGTCTCTGGAAAATGTTTTTCTCACGTTCCCTTCTGCAGTATTTGAATTTTTTTTTTTTTTTTTACTCTACCTATAACCTAATTGATTTTTCCCCCATTGAGGAAAGAAAATTGTCAAGTGCTGACAAAAAGCTAAATTCTCTGTGGTCAAGCTGTTTATATCGCAGTTTGCCTACATAAGACTTCCTGATGGCTCACCTTTCACGTTTAAAATTGTGACATTTCAGCCCTGAAGGTACACATTGAGATGATTTAAGATTTTGAAGATGTTGCTGAGATAAACCATTTAACGAGGATGCTGAACTCATGGCAGTGGTCTTTGGTGTAAAATTCCTAGGAACCTCTTTCCGTCTGACAGCCATCATGTGGGGACTGAGAAACCACTGCCCTGTGGCCCTGGCCCGGCCCTTTGCAAGCTCACTAAAAACCTGTGCCTCGCTAGCTGCGATTCCATCCCATGCCCAGTTCCTCCCATTTCTTTCAGTATTGAATTGTGATCAGGGGAGTATTGTTGGCTGCCAGCTCCTGCCTGTGAATAATGTAGGATGCTTGTCGACATTCAGATGGCGTAGGCGCTCTTCTGTGGGGCGCGTATTTCACTGGTGCTCTGCTGGTGCTGGTGGCCACCGACCTTCTGCAGTCTGTGTAGTGGCTCAGAAATTGTCATCACAGGATCATCTCTCTGCTCTTGCAGTGGGGTTCTCAGTGATGAACAGGTATATCTACCAACTGCCCAAGAGTTCTTCCCACTGTGCACTTCTGACTTTGTCTACCCATGGAGCAAAGACCTGCTGGCACACACCCGTGAACACGATTGTATTTCATAAAGGAATTTTGCCAATAGCCCCTCTACTTTTCTCCAGGCATGGTGTTTTGTTTTTCTTTGTTTTTTTCTAGTGCTCTGACTCATTTTATTTTTAAATAATAGTATATCATTTGTATCTACTTTTGATATGAGGTATGGAACTTTGAATAATCCTTCTTCTCCAACATTAGTGACAAAATTCATCAATTTTATACTAGAAAGCATTATTTTGCAACTGTTTGGAGAACAGAAAATGACAAAACAAAACAACTTCACTTCCGTACCCAGGAGCACATGGCGCTTCCCTGGAAGTGTCCTTGAAGCCTTCTGTGGCCTGAAGCCAGGTTTTGTTTTGCGTTTTGTTGCCACTCTGTCCCCTTAGTGGAACAAACAGTTGGCAGGCTTTCAGAAGACTTATGTCCTTACTTATGCTCTACCACTAAACTGGTGTGACCTTGAGAAAGTCTCTTAACCTCTCTGGGCTTCAGTTTATTTAGCTGTAAAAGTGGTTTTCAGGTCCACAAACCTTGTGATTTTTTATGACTGAATTTAATGGGCTTATTGTTTGCTTTAAGTGTGTGCTTCCAGTTCCCTTTTCTTCATCATAAAATATAATTTTATAAGCACAGCTCTCAATTATGTTCATAAAATACAAGATTTTTAGAAAGGAAAAACATCTTTATCTGCCATGAATAAACCATCACACAGAAAAGAGATGGAAGACAGGCAATGATATTTCTCAGTAGATGTTGCCTTTCGGATTGTTAAAATGACTGTCTTGGTTTTTGTTTGAAACCCTCCAAAGACTGCTGTGGCTGCTTGAGCCATACAGGTTCCTTACAACATTACATAAAAGCTCCCAAATGTTCAACTGAGAAGCCATTTTGAAATGCCGACAAGACTGACATTGCTCATCCCAACCTCTTGGCTGTGATTCATTGCCAATGTCTTGCATTTATCATTCATATGTGATCTAATACTAGTTACTCCCCATCCCCAATTTTACATCTTTCAGTTTTGTTAAAACATGAAAAGTGTGCTCTCATTTTCTGCAGCCTCTTAAATTTCCTGTCAGCCTTATTATTATACTTTCCCCCAGTCTCTCCTTCCCCTTTGCTTTTCTTACCCATGTTGTGTTCATGTGTATGTATCTATGTATATGGCTGTGGTGCTTTTGGAAGTTAACTGAGACATTTCAAAGCAGTGAACAGGAGGTAGTCACACAAAACTTGTTAAATACAATCTGCTGGAAAACAGAGCAGAAGTGAGAAGAAGGCTGGGAGAGTTAAACACACACATGACATTTACTTTTGTAGAAATAAAGTATTCCTGAGAAATCATTCATTCTTGCCATTTCATTTTTGGTTTTCGTCAAATTTTTGGGTTTTGAGCTGTGAATGTAAGAAAGTTTCTAACGACATTTTACAAGCCAATTCATAAAGATTTTAAAACAATTTCATGTCCTTATAAAAAAAAAGCGTGTACCCAAGTGTGGAAGAAGGTTGAATAAACTATGTTACGTGTACACAGTGGACAGTGGAGCTTAAAAGAGAATGTGGGCAGTGGCTGTGAGTTGACATAAGGTGGTTTCCAGGGGACACTAGGAAGTGAACAACGCCAATGTAAAACAGCTTGTATAATATGCTGTCTTATGTGTAAGAAGGGAGGGAAAAATAAGAAATGTAAACATAATTGCTTATTTTTGCAAGAAGAAACCCGGGAAGGACAAACCAGAAAAGAGTGAGGTTGGTTACCTTAAGAGGTAGAATGGGGTGGGTAGGACATGGGAAGGAGAGATACTTCTCTGGGTACCGTTTTGTAGAGCTTTAACTTTTGGAAGTACGTTAATATTCTGCATATTAAAATTGAAAATCATTAAGAAGTGAAAGAAAACAGAAACAAATGAACTCAGCCATATTTCAGGTGAATCCCATGATTGGACTGAAGGGAGAAAAAAGAATGAATCCAAGTAGTTTATGAACACAGTGTTTATATACCCCATTCTTGGATGGCAGAGCAGGAAGGGAAAATTGCAAACAAATCCTGAACTCTTTTTGTAGGTTTGTTTATTATAGTAGTGGGGGTAAAAGAGTTCTGAAACCACAGTACATACACTATAGGATTTAGTACCTGAGTAAGTGTGTTGACCTTGTTAGAGGAGAAATACAAATATAGATCAAAAAAGACAGAATGAGCCCTCTGAGGATGGACTGGATTAGATGGATCTGTTTGAACTTAAGATTTATCATATATATGTATATACACATATATGTGTATACATATGTGTAAATGTTTATGTATGTATATGTGTTTTGTATGTAACTATAGTGAAGGAATTGCAGAATGTTGTAATTGTGTGATCAAAATTAACATCACCAACGGACCAGATGTGATGTCCTTAGAAGAACACATCATCACCCATATGGCAGGCTGGCAAAACAATGCATAACCTGAATCTAATCACAGGGAAACATCAGACAAATCCAAAATGAGGAACTTTCTATTTTAAAAAATACAGGAGGGAAAACACTGTGTTCTTTTAAAATGTCAGTATTATAAAAGATAAAGAAAGGCAATGGAAAATGTTCCAGGTTAAGGGAGACTAAACAGACATGTCAATTAAATTTAATATCTGCCCTTAAACTGAATCCTATTCTGGAGGGAAAATATTATGAAGTGCATTGTTGGATAAATTGGAAAAATTGTAATATGAGTGGAAGATTAGTTAAAAGTAATGTCAAATTTACAGACGTTGATAAATGAGCTGTTGTTAAGTAAGAGAACATCCCTATTTTTAGGTAAAATAGACTGCTCTTAGGGAAAAAATTTAGTATTTAGGGGTAAAGAGCCCTCAAATGATTAAAAAATCATATGTACACATATATGTATATGTTTACATCTGCATCTGTATACACACAGACACTTGAGAGAGGGGGCAAACAGAAATGATAAAGCAAATGAGGTGGAATGTTAACAATAAATCTAGGCAAAGGCTATACATGTTCCCTGTACTATTTTGTTCTTGGAACTTTCCTTTAAGTTTGACATTATTTCCGAATGAAAAGATTTTTCTCAAAAGAATAAATTACCCCTAAAATAGGCATTCGTAGATTAAGCAATCATTAGTAGTGATTAAAAAGCAGCTCTAGATCTAATAGTAGTAGATTTTAATCATCATCTTCCATTAGTATACTTATAAGTTTATTCTCAATTAAGAAAAAATAAACGAGTAATGTTGAATCTTCTCAAAACTGTCTGCTCAGAGCTATTAATCATTCAGCAAGGCTGTGGGAAGCAAGACCAATATTGAAGAAAATAATAAATGGGAATGAATGAGAAAGTCTTTTATGAAATAAATTCCTTTTACAATAGCAATAAGCATAAAAGGTACATAGGAATAAATAGTACAAAGTCTTATGTGAAAATTTTAAAAACATCCTGGACAATGAAAATGATTAGATTAAATAGAAAGGGAACAAGTTCCTGAATTAGAAAACTCAGCATGATAAAGATTGCTCTCCAGATAAAAAGACTCATTTTAAGCAATTAAGACAATGTGATGTAGGCAAATATGCCAACAAATAGGATTAAAAGGCCAGAATTATACCCAAAGACATGTAGAAACATGATATAATAGAGGAAACTTTGCAGATCAATGAAAGTATGATACTCAAAAAAATTTTTTTGAATAATTTGTTTTCCATATGAAAAAATAGAGCCCTACCTCACCTCACAGAAAAAAAATCAATTCCAATTGTATTGTAGATTTAAATATGAAGAACAAAAGTTTTAAAATAACACTAGGAGGAGAAATAGCTTCAAGATGGCAGAAGAGTAAGATGTGGAGATCACCTTCCTCCCCACAAATACATCAGAAATACATCTACATGTGGAACAACTCCTACAGAACACCTATTGAACGCTGGCAGAAGACCTCAGACCTCCCAAAAGGCAAGAAACACCCCACATACCTGGGTAGGGCAAAAGAAAAAAGAAAAAACAGAGACAAAAGGATAGGGACGGGACCTGCACCAGTGGGAGGGAGCTGTGAAGGAGGAAAGGTTTCCACACACTAGGAAGCCCCTTCACTGGCTGAGACTGGGGATGGCGGAGGGGGGAAGCTTCAGAGCCCCAGAGGAGAGCGCAGCAACAGGGGTGTGGAGGGCAAAGTGGAGAGATTCCCGCACAGAGGATCGGTGCCGACCAGCACTCACCAGCCTGAGAGGCTTGTCTGCTCACCCGCCGGGATGGGTGGGGGCTGGGAGCTGAGGCTCCGGCTTCACTGGATCCCAGGTAGAGGACTGGGGTTGGCGGTGTGAACACAGCCTGAAGAGGGCTACTGCACCACAGCTAGCCGGGAGGGAGTCCGGGAAAAAGTCTGGAGCTGCCGAAGAGACAAGAGACTTTTTCTTCCCTCTTTGTTTCCTGGTGTGCGAGGAGAGGGGATTAAGAGCGCTGCTTAAAGGAGCTCCAGAGATGGGCGCAACCTGCGGCTAAAAGCGCGGACCCCAGAGACGGGCATGAGACGCTAAGGCTGCTGCTGCAGCCACCAAGAAACCTGTATGCAAGCACAGGTCACTATTCACACCTCCTCTCCCGGGAGGCCACCACTGCCAGGGTCCCGGGATCCAGGGACAACTTCCCCGGGGGAACGCACGGCGCCTCAGGCTGGTGCAACGTCATGCTGGCCTCTGCCACTGCAGGCTCGCCCCGCACGCAGTGCCCCTCCCTCCCCCCGGCCTGACTGAGGCAGAGCCCCCGAATCAGCTGCTCCTTTAACCCCGGTCCTGTCTGAACGAAGAACAGATGTCCTCAGGCAACCTATGCACAGAGGCGGATCCAAATCCAAAGCTGAACCCCGGGAGCTGTGCGAACAAAGAAGAGAAAGGGAAATTTCTCCCAGCAGCCTCAGGAGCAGTGGATTAAATCTCCACCATCAACTTGATGTACCCTGCACCTCTGGAATACCTGAATAGACAACAAATCATCCCAAATTGAGGAGGTGGACTTTGGGAGCAATGATATATATATTCTTTTCTCCTTTTCTCTTTTTGTGAGTGTGTATGTGTATGCTTTTGTGTGTGATTTTGTCTGTATAGCTTTGCTTTTACCGTTTGTCCTAGGGTTCTGTCTGTCTGGTTTTTTTAATTAAAAAATTATTTTTTCTTAATAATTATTTTTTTATTTTAATAACTTTATTTTATTTTATCTTCTTTCTTTTTTTCTTTTTTTTTCTCCTTTTTATTCTGAGCTGTGTGGAGGACAGGCTCTTGGTGCTCCAGCCAGGCGTCAGGGCTATTCCACTGAGGTGGGAGAGCCAAGTTCAGGAAACTGGTCCACAAGAGACCTCCCAGCTCCATGTAATATCAAACGGCGAAAATCTCCCAGAGATCTCCATCTCAACGCCAAGACCCAGCTCCACTCAACGACCAGAAAGCTACAGTGCAGGACATCCTATGCCAAACAACTAGCAAGACAGGAACACAACCCCATCCATTAGCAGAGAGACTGCCTAAAATCATAATAAGGCCACAGACACCCCAGAAAACACCACCAGACGTGGACCTGCGCACCAGAAAGACAAGATCCAGCCACATCCACCAGAACACAGGCACTAGTCCCCTCCACCAGGAAGGCTACACAACACACTAAACCATCCTAAGCCACTGGGGACAAACATCAAAAACAACGGAAACTACGAACCTGCAGCCTGCGAAAAGGAGACCCCAAACACAGTAAGTTAAGCAAAATGAGAAGACAGAGAAACACACAGCAGATGAAGGAGCAAGGCAATAACCTACTAGACCTAACAAATGAAGAGGAAATAGTCTACCTGAAAAATAATTCAGAATAATGATAGTACAAATGATCCAAAATCTGGGAAACAGAATGGAGAAAATACAAGAAACGTTTAACAAGGACCTAGAAGAACTAAAAAGCAAAGAAACAGTGATGAACAACACAATAAATGAAATTAAAAATTCTCTAGAAGGGATCAATAGCAGAATAACTGAAGCAGAAGAACAGATAAGTGACCTGGAAGATAAAATAGTGGAAATAACTACTGCAGAGCAGAATAAAGAAAAAAGAATGAAAAGATTTGAGGACAGTCTCAGAGATCTCTGCGACAACATTAAACACACCTATGTTCCAATTATAGGGGTCCCAGAAGAAGAAGAGAAAAAGAAAGGGACTGAGAAAATATTTGAAGAGATTATAGTTGAAAACCTCCCTAATATGGGAAAGGAAATAGTTAATCAAGTCCAGGAAGCACAGAGAGTCCCATACAGGATAAATCCAAGGAGAAATACACGAAGACACATATTAATCAAACTGTCAAAAATTAAATACAAAGAAAACATATTAAAAGCAGCAAGGGAAAAACAACAAATAACACACAAGGAAATCTCCATAAGGTAAACAGCTTATTTTTCAGCAGAAAATCTGCAAGCCAGAAGGGAGTGGCAGGACATATTGAAAGTGATGAAGGAGAAAAACCTACAACCAAGATTACTGTTCCCAGCAAGGATCTCATTCACATTGGACAGAGAAATTAAAAGCTTTACAGACAAGCAAAATCTAAGAGAATTCAGCACCACCAGACCAGCTTTACAACAAATTGTAAAGGAACTTCTCTAGGCAGGAAACACAAGAGAAGGAAAAGACCTACAATAATAAACCCAAAACAATTAAGAAAATGGTAATAGGAGCATACATATTGATAATTACCTTAAATGTAAATGGTTTAAATGCTCCAACCAAAAGACATAGACTGGCTGAATGGATACAAAAACAAGAGCTATATATATGCCATCTACAGGAGACCCACTTCAGACATAAGGACACATACAGGCTGAAAGTGAGGGGATGGGAAAAGATATTCCATGCAAATGGAAATCAAAAGAAAGCTGGAGTATCAATTCTCATATCAGACAAAATAGACTTTAAAATAAAGACTATTACAAGAGACAAAGAAGGACACTACATAATGATCAAGCGATCAATCCAAGAAGAAGACACAACAATTTAAAATATTTATGCACCCAACATAGGAGCACGTCAATACATAAGGCAAATACTAACAGGCATAAAAGGGGAAATCGACAGTAACACAATCAGAGTAGGGGACTTTAACACCCCACTTTCACCAATAGACAGATCATCAAAAATGAAAATAAATAAGGAAACACAAGCTTTAAATAATACATTAAACAAGATGGACTTAATTGATATTTATAGGACATTCCATCTACAAACAACAGAATACACATTCTTCTCAAGTGCTTACGGAACATTCTCCAGGATCATATCTTGAGTCACAAATCAAGCCTTGGTAAATTTAAGAAAATTGAAATCGTATCAAATATCTTTTCTGACCACAACACTATGAGACTAGATGTCAATTACAGGAAAAAAATCTGTAAGAAATACAAACACATGGAGGCTAAACAACACACTACTTAATAACCAAGAGATCACTGAAGAAATCAAAGAGGAAATCAAAAATACCTAGAAACAAATGACAATGAAAACACAACGACTCAAAACCTATGGCATGAAGCAAAAGTAGTTCTAAGAGGGAAGTTTATAGCAATACAATCCTACCTTAAGAAACAAGAAACATCTCAAATAAACAACCTAACCTTACACCTAAAGCAATTAGAGAAAGAAAAACAAAAAAACCCCAAAATTAGCAGAAGGAAAGAAATCATAAAGATCGGATTAGAAATAAATGAGAAAGGAATGAAGGAAACGATACCAAAGATCAATAAAACTAAAAGCTGGTTCTTTGAGAAGATAAACAAATTTGATTATTAGCCAGACATATCAAGAAAAAAAGGGAGAAGACTCAAATCAATAGAATTAGAAATGAAAAAGGAGAAGTAACAACTGACACTGCAGAAATACAAAAGATCATGAGAGATTACTACGAGCAACTCTATGCCAATAAAATGGACAACCTGGAAGAAATGGACAAATTCTTAGAAAAGCACAACGTTCCGAGACTGAACCAGGAAGAAATAGAAAATACGAACAGACCAATCACAAGCACTGAAATTGAGACTGTGATTAAAAATCTTCCAACAAACAAAAGCCCAGAACCAGATGGCTTTCACAGGCGAAAGAATTCTATCAAACATTTAGAGAAGAGCTAAAACCTATCCTTCTCAAACTCTTCCACAATATAACAGAGGGAGGAACACTCCCAAACTCATTCTACGAGGCCACCATCACCTTGATACCAAAACCAGACAAAGATGTCACAAAGAAAGAAAACTACAGGCCAATATCACTGATGAACAAAGATGTAAAAATTCTCAACAAAGTACTAGCAAACAGAATCCAACAGCACATTAAAAGGATCATACACCATGATCAAGCGGGGTTTATCCCAGGAATGCAAGGCTTCTTCAATATATGCAAGTCAATCAACATGATAAACCATATTAACAAATTGAAGGAGAAAAGCCGTATTATCATCTTGATAGATGCAGAAAAACCTTTTGACAAAATTCAACACCGATTTATGATAAAAACCCTCCAGAAAGTAGGCGTAGAGGGAACTTACCTCAACATAATAAAGGCCATATATGACAAACCCACAGCCAACATCGTTCTCAGTGGTAAAAAACTGAAAGCATTTCCTGTAAGATCAGGAACAAGACAAGGATGTCCACTCTCACCACTATTATTCAACATAGTTTTGGAAGTTTTAGCAACAGCAATCAGAAGAAAAACAAATAAAAGGAATCCAAATCGGAAAAGAAGAAGTAAAGCTGTCACTGTTTGCAGATGACATAATACTATACATAGAGAATCCTAAGATGCTACCAGAAAACTACTAGTGCTAATCAATGAATTTGGTAAAGTAGCAGGATACAAAATTAATGCACAGAAATCTCTTGTATCCCTATACACTAATGATGAAAAATCTGAAGGTGAAATTAAGAAAACACTGCTATTTACCGTTGCAACAAAAAGAATAAAACATCTAGGAATAAACCTACCAAAGGAGACAAAAAAACTGTATGCAGAAAATTATAAGACACTGATGAAAGAAATTAAAGATGATACAAACAGATGGAGAGATATACCATGTTCTTAGATTGGAAGAATCAACATTGTGAAAATGACTCTACCACCCAAAGCAATATACAGATTCAATGCAATCCCTATCAAACTACCACTGGCATTTTTCACAGAACTAGAACACAAAAATTCACAATTTGTATGGAAACACAAAAGACCCCGAATAGCCAAAGCAATCTTGAGAAAGAAAAACGGAGCTGGAGGAATCAGGCTCCCTGACTTCAGACTATACTACAAAGCTACAGTAATCAAGACAGTATGGTACTGGCACAAAAACAGAAATATAGATCAATGGAAGAGGATAGACAGCCCAGAGGTAAACCCACGTACATATGGTCACCTTATCTTTGATAAAGGAGGCAAGAATATATAGTGGAGAAAAGACAGCCTCTTCAATAAGTGGTGCTGGGAAAACTGGACAGCTACATGTAAAAGAATGAAATTAGAACACTCCCTAACACCATACAGAAAAATAAGCTCAAAATGGATTAAAGACCTAAATGTAAGGCCAGAAACTATCAAACTCTTAGAGGACAACATAGGCAGGACACTCTATGACATAAATCACAGCAAGAACCTTTTTGACCCACCTCTTAGAGAAATGGTAATGAAAACAAAAATAAACAAAAAACTTAATCAAGGTTTTGCACAGCAAAGGAAACCATAAAGAAGATGAAAAGACAATGCTCAGAATGGGAGAAAATATTTGCAAATGAAGCAACTGACAAAGGATTAATCTCCAAAACATAGAAGCAACTCATGCAGCTCAATATCAAAAAAACCAATAACCCAATCCCAAAATGGGCAGAAGACCTAAATAGACATTTCTCCAAATAAGATATACAGATTGCCAACAAACACATGAAAGAATGCTCAATATCATTAATAATTAGAGAAATGGAAATCAAAACTACAATGAGATATCATCTCACACTGGTCAGCGTGGCCATCATCAAAAAATCTACAAAGAAATGCTGGAGAGGGTGTGGAGAAAAGGGAACCCTCTTGCACTGTTGGTGAGAATGTAAATTGATACAGCCACTACGGAGAACAGTATGGAGGTTTGTTAAAAAACTAAAAATAGAACTACCATATGACTCAGCAATCCCACTACTGAGCATATACCCTGAGAAAACCATAATTCAAAAAGAGTCATGTACCAAAATGTTCATTGCAGCTCTATTTACAATGGCCAGGACATGGAAGCAACCTAAGTGTCCATCAACAAATGAATGGATAAAGATGATGTGGCACATGTATACAGTGGAATATTACTCAGCCATATAAAGGAACGAAACTGAGTTATTTGCAGTGAGGTGGATGGACCTAGAGACTGTCATACAGAGTGAAGTAAGTCAGAAAGAGAAAAACAAATACCGTATGCTAACACATATATATGGAATCTAAAGAAGGAAAAAAAATGGTCGGAGAACCTAGGGGCAAGACGGGAATAAAGATGCAGACCTACTAGAGAATGGACTTGAGGATACTGGGAGGCGGAAGGGTAAGCTGGGACAAAGTGAGAAAGTGGCATGGACATATATACACTACCAAACGTAAAATGGATGGAGTGGGAAGCAGCCGCATAGCACAGGGAGATTAGCTCAGTACTTTGTGACCACCTAGAGGGGTGGAATAGGGAGCGTGGGAGGGAGGGAGATGCAAGAGGAAAGAGATATGGGGACACATGTATATGTATAACTGATTGACTTTGTCATAAAGCAGAAACTAACAAACCATTGTAAAGCAATTATACTCTAATAAAGATGTTAAAAAATAAAATAACAGTAGGAGAATATCTATGTAACTTCAGTGTTGCAAGGGATTTCATAGGCTAGATGTGCCAACTGTACAGGAAATAACTGATATATTTTATTACGTTAAAATAAAATTCTCCACAGTCATCATAACGTGAAAAGCCAAGTAAGTCACAGATTGGGACTAAGTAACCATTATAATCAACAAAGGATTGTGTCCAGAGTACAGGAAGAGCTCCTTCAGATCATTAAGGAAAAATGGGCAAAAGGAGTAGGTGGGGAGTTCACAGGACATAAAGTTTGGCAGATGAACTATTTCAAAGAACATACAACCGATCAAGCCGTCTTTGAGGGCAAAATCTCCAAGAGCAGGCTTCTTTCTTTGGTTATATTATTGAGCTTCCAAACGTGTATGATTGTGTGCATAGAGACACCAAGTGTTTTAATATCAAACTGTGAAGATATTTTGGTGATTAATATTATATCATGAACTTTCGTAGGACCAGTCCTTTCCGGAGTGTGAAAATGGTTTTCAGGTTGGAATGAGATTAGAAGGCATTGACCCCCGTCATCCATCTGTGTTTTGTGTGCTTTCTGTGGCTGAGGTAAGAAATAGTGTTATTGTCTTGGGCTAATTGCAGTGACAGGAAAGAATTTTCTAGAGAATGATGAATTTCAGTACTTTGTGTTATAAACAAGTCCAAGTACATTATGGATTTATTTTATTCAGTGATGAGTGAAGTATGTTCTTTAATGAAATTTTTTCCTTGTTTGAAGATTAAATTTCTAAGTTTCTCATTACTAGTGGTAACTCTTGATTTAATTGGTAAATAGTTTTCACCTGAGGTTGATAAAAATCAGTGAATCCCAAAATGTTGCTTTTGTCTGTTAAAAGAGACAATTATTCAAGTTTTATCTGAACTAGTGAGAAATGTATATGAAAAAATCCATGCTTATGAATTATATATTTATATAAATACATGAATTTTATGAAAATTATATAGGGTGAGGAGCCATTGATAAAGTAAATGGCTTATATAATATTTACTAAACATTTTATGTTATTAAATTGATAAAAGACCTCAGTATTTCGAATAACATCAAACATAGAAAACACTTAATTTACTGAATGATTATAGTTATTGAACTTGTATAGCATGTCTAGGAGATGTGTTTCTCAGACTGTTTTTCTTTGTTGAGTATGCTGGATCCATATGTTAGGTTAAGTAAGGTCATACCCATTTTGTTTTTGCTGTGTACTTTAGGTTACACTGTTTTGGGGTATGAATCCAAGCCAGACAGCAGGAGATGGGGTTTCTGAAAGGAATATTTGCTAGGTATTGAATGAACAAATAAACAAACTTGTCGATTAATGGTTATGTAAATTGACCTCAGATTCCTAGACTGAGTAAAAGGATAGTTTTTTTGCAGAAAAATTTTTGATACTTGAAAGATAGTGTCTAGTTTGTCAGCATTTGTCTTATCCAGATTCATCTATGAATTTGTTTGTTAAGACATTTGGATGTAAGGATTGGTTCATATATATTGATGGTGTTGACAGAATAAATGAATATTTTGTTAATTTTGTGTACACTTCAAATGCATGACTCTTAATGAACGATTGTAAACATTCCGTTTTGCAGGTGTGTGGTTACCGTCTCAGACTTCATTTTGACGGTTATTTAAGCTGCTATGATTTTTGGACTAATGCTGGTTCCCCTGACATTCATCCAGTAGGGTGGTGTGAAAAGACCAAACATGAATTACACATCCCTAAGGGTAAGTCAGGAGGAAAAGACAATCAGCTTTTTAATGAAATACTAGCAAGAGAGCCTGGTGTGAATTGATTTTCAAAATGAAAGTTTGATCCACAAAAAGCAGTAAGACTACAAGATATCACTGTTAGAAATAAATAAATGTCTTTAAAGAAAAGCATCAGAGACCGTTTAGGTCAAATACTCTGAGGTACATAGGGCAGAAGTAAAATCTCATGAGAGCATTTTATCTTACATAAAGTCTATTAAACTTTATAAGGAATGAAGAAACTAATGTTTAAATTACAGGTGTAATAAAATATTTCACTTAATCAGTGATGCTGTACAGTGAGGAAACTTGATTCACTGTATATCATTTGTTTCAAGCAGAAATCATGGAGCACAGGGAACTGTGAAAGTGAAAAATTCACTGTTTTCTTTCGATGGGAATTAAAAATCTCATCTTTGTCTTTTGTTATGTGGGAGAGGAACTGGGTCTGGCAGACATGACTGAAACCTTTCTTACCTGCTGCCTGCTAGTGAGGTGAGGATTCATAGGTTGAGATGCCAGTGGGCCTGTTTCCTTGACCAGCAAATTTGTATATAAGGTCTCCTGCTTGGGTGTTAGACTCCTGGCTGACCGTGGCAACTTCTGGAGTCACTGTATAGTCATTTTACTCTTAGGAAGCAGCTCAGGGTATCCTCTGGGATCCACCCCTGAGGCTGGCAGCAGGGTCCTCTGAGATTGCTGGGTTTCAGGGAGGTTGGAACAGGCCCCAGGCTCATTCACCCCGTGGGTGGTTGGTGTTCTTGGAGCCTTTCTTGTGTGCAGGCCCTGGAGACAGAGCAGTGAATAAAGGAAACCGTCTCTGTCTTCACGGGGCTTTCATTCCAGAGGGGAGAAGGAGGATAAACAGAGAGAAAGGTGCGTGTCTAGCGGCGACAGGCATGGAGCGCTGAGTGGGGTCCCAGGGCTGCCCTTGCAATAAGCAAGGTGAAGACAGGCCTGGGGTGTGACATCTGACAGGTGCCTGGACGGACGCACGACAGAGACAGCCAGCTGGCTCCCTGGGGAGGAGCACGTGTCAGAGCCCAGCAGCGGGTGTGGCGCAGACCAGTAATCACAGGAGCGCTGGAGCGAGCCAAGGGCCAGGAGGAAGGAGATAAGTGAGAGGTGTCACCGCGGCCTTGAAGGCCAGTGCAAGGAGTTTGACGTCTGTTCTGTGACACTCAGTCTGAGTATTTCCTGAGCCTGGTTATTTGGGCCAGCCCCACACGAGCTGCTTTAGGGCACATGGACGGGAGGGTCAGGCATTTTATTGGGAAGCCCGTAAAGACAAGGGCAGAAAGCTGGAACTGCCACGTGGCCTGGGGGGCGGTTCTGTTGCCCCTGCAGTGTCTGGCTCCCCCGGGGCTGCTTACCATCAGGCCCACGCTGGCCTCGGGGACGTGGCTGCTTCAGGAGGCCTGAGGGACGCAGGAGATGAGACTCCTGTCAGGCCACCAGGGTACTGATTCCATATTTGAATGAGTTTTAAACTTCGTAGGGAATGACATGCATGGTGGGAAATCAAACTCAACAGTTTGGAATTCCATACATTAAAACAGCACTGAAACAGTTTAGAGATTTTAATGTAAATCTTTTGTGTCTGCTAAAGGATTTTGGCAGAAATCTGAATTTATGGCAGAAAACTGAATAAGAATAGTATTGATACATTATTATGCACATGGTTACATCTTGTGGGTATTTTGAATAATTCATACTTTTTTTTAGGTTATAGAAAAGATAAATTTGTTTGGATGGATTACTTGAAGGCCTGCAAATTGCAAAATGCTCCCAAGAAATTATTCAGAAACAGAAATTCTGTAAGTATTTTCTTCCATAGTATAAATCAGAGTTTTACTTCAACTTAAATTTCTTAAAATTCACTATGTATTCTGTTCTATTTTAATCTTTTAAGAATCCTTAGCTTCCTATGACTTTTCTCACTAGATTTGTCAGTTTCCTATGGGCATATTTGTTTTTCTTTTAAACATACAATTAAATAATTAGATGGAGAGAGTAGAAACATTTATATGTAAAGCTGGCTAAAATTTAAAATGCCTTTTAGAAGGTGTTTCTTTTTGCTTCTAGTGAGTTAGTCGTTTAAATTTAGTTTGATGCTTTGAGACCTGCTGATATGCCAGGTGGACTTTGACTGTACCTGGTCCAGTTGTATTTACGTGTAATGAAAAAGAGGGTGACGGTTCATATAGATTCGAAGGGTGTGTGAGGATTTGGGTGGAGCACACTCACCCTCTGTGTCCCAGCAGCCTAACAGGTGTTCAGGAGAGAAGGAGAAACAGTCACAGCCCTGCCTCCTCTGGGCCCCAGGTGAGGCCACACACCGCGGAAGGGCAGGAAGCCTGGAGCCAGGGAGGCCCCACCACCTGCTGGCTGTGTCCCCTGAGGACAGTCCCCACCCCCCACCCCCTTCCCCAGGCTTCAGTGTCCTGCTGTTGAATCAGTGTTCTACAACTGTTCAACATGTTTCAGACTCGTATCAAGGAAGAGAGTTAGAGAAATGTGAAAATGCTTTAAGAAAAGTAAGGTGCTAAAGGAAACCAAAAATCAGGGTCCAGTATAGGTAGTAAAGAAGTAGGGAAAAAAAACCCTCTTCTAGTCCCTGGATATTGTGTGTATATTTTCTAAATCCCAGGCCTGGCTAATTATAGCTACAGGAAAAGTGGGGCTTTATCATTGTCATGTTATTATAAATCATAGCCCTTAGTATTTTTAATACTAAAAAATATATGCAGGTACTAAAAAAAAGCATTTGTTTTTTTTTAACTATGATTTATTTATGGATAAGCGCATGTGTTCCTTAAATGTTGAGAAAGCCACTAATTTCAACACTTGATCAAAGTATATAAGTGGTAATTTTAGTGCTAAAGAGCATATCTTTAAAACTTTTCCAAATAGTGGTATTTGGAAATATACCACCCATCTAAAGCCTACGGGGACCAGAGAAAATTATTTGATATTACTGTATTCAGTAAACAGTGTATTTTAAAATTAATACAGATTATTCTATGAACTGAAGAGGGAAAATGATGATGAAAGGGGAAATAAAACCTACCTGCACAACAAAAGAGAAAAGCACAGAGTAAAAGTTCATTTCCTGGGATTCCTTTTTTATGAATGTACACTTGGTAACAGTCTGTTGGAATATTTTTACTGGCTGGCTTCATTCTGCAGTTTAAGTGTTGATACCCTGTAGACTTTTCTGATGCTAAACATGACAGAAGTTTTGACAGTGGCTCAGTCCTGTTTGGTGTCCTGTTTCTCTTTGTGCCTCTTCCCCGTGTTAGAATGGGCCAGTGCCTAAGGAATTTCAGGTTGGAATGAAGCTGGAGGCTGTCGACAAGAAGAACCCTTCCTTGGTATGTGTGGCAACCGTAGCAGATATTGTTGGAGATCGCTTGCTAGTGCATTTTGACAATTGGGATGATAGTTACGATTACTGGTGAGACACCAATCTGCGTTGTATTTTTGTGTGTTCGTGTTTGCCGTTAAGAATTTATGTTCATTCCATGACTGTCACTGTTCTTGCTGTCCTTATAGTAATGAACATGAGGAACCTAGTGGCTGGCTTGTCACTACCTTCTTTTCCTCGTGAACTGTTTAATTAAAGAACCGAGAAAGTTTTTTTTCATCTCTGAGAGGTTGCCTAATGAGGCCTCATCTGAAATAATGTGACCAGTTCAGGGCAGTCCACTATATTGTGTCTAGTTTGTAAGGGAAGCATTTCTGTAAAGAGGAAGTTAAGAACTTGCAGTATTATTTTTTCCTGAAAAATGTTGAACTCAGACTGTCATAGTTTTAAAAGGGAAGATTCAGGGAGAATGGAGTGAATTATTTGAAAGCCTGTGAAGAGCAGAGAAAATGTATGCTCACGAATGCCATTAAACTAACATTGCATGAGTTAAAAGGATTTTCTGGGTGAAAACCTGAAATATGGAAGAGGGCACGGCAAAAATAATTTTTGTGGCATTTCTTAAGAGCATATCCTGAATAATTGACAAGTCCCCGCCTGAGGCTGTGGTTCTTCATGTGCACGGTGGGAGGAGGGGGGCTGTTTTCTTCTCTGAACTAAGAAGAAGAGCATGGATTAATTGCTGTATGTGTCTTAGGTAGTATAGTCTGGGTTCCCGAAAAGGAGAGGGAGGAAATTGTGGGCATGTGGAGTCTGGCCCGTCTTATTAAAATTTGGACTGGCCTATTAATATTTTCCCTTGCTGGTAGCAAGAAGTGGTAGAAGGGGTTTATTAAAATGTTCACTCTCTGGGGAGATCACTGGCAGTTCAGGTCCTAGTCAAACACTTTTTAAAGAAATACTTTTAAATTTCAAGAAGGTTATGTAAAAGAGAAGTTTGGCCACTCAGCTTACAAAATACAGAACTAAAATTACTTCTGTTTCTCTTAGGCTATAAAATATTTTAGCTATGCCGTAGTATTTTCCATGTCATCTCTTAATATCTAGAATGAACATTACTCTTGGATTCTTTCTCTGGTGTTAATATGGGATCTAAAATAGAATCCTGTTTTTGCAGGTGTGACGTCAATAGTCCTTATGTTCAGCCAGTTGGTTGGTGTCAGGAGCATGGAAGAACTCTGATAGCACCCCAAGGTGAGTGGACTGGCTGGGTTCTCTTTGAAGTCATCTCTGTGTGAGTGGCAATGCCCATTCTTATTTTTGTTTATGGACACCACATTTCAATACAAAGTGTATGATAAAAATATCGTGCAAGATTCTGTGGACCATCAAGGGACCCAGATGTCTGAAATCTGCACATCCTTCCCCATAATGCAAATGGACTGTGTTTATAAAGACATATTAGGCAGCCATTTAAAAAAAGTGCTATTTTTTTATCCAACGAAATGAGTGCAATCACTGTGAACTGACTTTTAAAACTAGCTATTTCCACCTATGTAATTTAACTTATTACCAATGTTAATTCATTAATTGACCATTAGGTTATTAAATATACTTAACTTTGGAGTTAAGTGTAAGAAATGTAGAAACTTAAGAAGTGAGAATTAATAATGAGGGCCTAGACTTGCCAGACCCCTTCACCAAGCCAACTTAGTGGCTCAGCTAAACACTGACATAGGGACTTTCATGTTATTTATCTGTTTTCTCATTACGGAAACGGAATATCTCTCCATTTATTTAGTTCTTTGATTTATTTCAGTGGCATTTTGTGGTTTTTCTCATATAGATCTTACATATATTTTGCTAGATTTTATAACTATTCTGTTATTTTGAGTGCTAATGTATATGGTATTGTGTTTTAAATTTCAAATTTCACTTGTTCATTGCTGGTATATAGGAAAGCAGTTGAATTTTATATGTTAACCTTGTATCCTGCAACCTTGTTATAATCACTTATTGGTTCTTGGAGCTTCTTTGTTGATGCTTTTGGATATTCTACACCTCTGTGAACAAAGTTATATTTCTTTCTTCCCAGTCAATATATCGTTTATTTCCTTTACTTGTCTTATTGCATTAGCTAATATGTACCATGCTGTTTTTTGTTTTTGTTTTTGTTTTTGTTTTTTGTGGTACGCGGGCCTCTCACCGTCGCGGCCCCTCCCGCTGCGGAGCACAGGCTCCGGACATGCAGGCCCAGTGGCCATGGCTCACAGGCCCAGCCGCTCCGTGGCACGTGGGATCCTCCCAGACCGGGGCACGAACCCATGTCCCCTGTACTGGCAGGCGGACCCTCAACCACTGCGCCACCAGGGAAGCCCCCTGCCATGCTGTTTTGACCACTGTAGCTTTTTAGTCAGTTTTGAAATATGGAAATGTGAACCCTCCAACTTTGTTCTTCTTTTTCAAGATTGCTTTGGCTATTTGCGGCCCCTTGCAGTTCTTTATGAATTTGAGGATTGGCTTTTCCATTTCTGGAGAAATGACTATTGGGATTTTGATAAGGGTTATGTTCAATGTAGACTGCTTTAGGGAGTGTTGCCATCTTAACAGTATTAAGTTTTCTAATCCATGAACATGGGATGTCTTTTCACTTACTTAGACCTTCTTTCATTTCTGTCAGCAGTATTTTTTAGTTTTGGGTGTACAGGTCTTTTACCTCCTTGGTTAAATTTATTGGTATTTTATTCTTTTGGATGCTGTTGTAAATGGAATTGTTTTATTTATTTATTTTTGGAATTTTTTTTATTTCTGGCATAAAGAAACACAAATGATTTCACAGTCTGCAATTTTGCTGAATTTGTTTATTAGCTCTAGGAGGTTTTTTGTGTGGATGCTATGGGATTTTTTCATATAGAATTGTGTAGTCTATCAAAATAGTAAAGTTCCAAAAAATTCATATTTCTAATTTGAATGCCTTTAATTTTGTGTCTTGCCTAATTATGCTAGCTAGGACTTCCAGTACAGTATTGAATGTAGCGGTAAAAGTAGGCATTCTTGTCTTTTTCCTAGACTTAGGGTGAAAAGATTTCGGTCTCTCACTATCAAGTATGATATTAGCTGTGGGTTTTTCATAAATGCCCCATATCATGTTAAGGAAGCTCCCTTTTACTCCTAGTTTTCTGAGCGTTTTTATCATAAAAGGGTGTTGAATTCTGTCCAGTGCTTTTTCTGCATCTATTGAGAAGATTGTGTGGGACTTCCTTCCCCTTTGTTTCATGGTGTATAATCCTTCTAATTTGCTGTTGAGTTCAGTTTGCTACAGTTCTGTTAAGAACTTTTGTATCTATATTCATAAGGGGTATTGGTCTGTTGTTTTCTTGTCATGTCTTTGGTCTGTTCTTTTAAATGCTGTAAATGGAATTGTTTTCTTAATTTCATCTTTGGATTGTTCATTGCTACTTTGTAGAAATACAATGATTTTTGTGCAATGACCTTATACTCTGAATTCATTTATTTGCTCTAATAGTTGTGTGTGTGTGTGTGTTCCTTAGGATTTTCTATATGCAAAATTATGTCATCTATAAGTAAAGATACTTTCACTTCTTCCTTTCTGATCTGAATACGTTTTCTTTCTTTCCTGAATCCTCTGTCTGGACCTCCCAGTGCATGTTGAACAATAGTGGCAGGATCAGACATGCTTTTCTTGTTCCTGATCCTAGGGGAACACTTCGTCTTTGCACATTAAACATGATGTTTGCTGTGAGCTTTTCGTGGATGCCCTTTATCAGATTGAGGAAGGTCCCCTCTGTTCCTAGTTGTTTTTATCATGAAAGGGTCGTCCTGTATTCTGTTAATATGGTTCTATTATATTTATTGCTTTCTATATGTTGAAACAATCTTGTCTTCTTGGGATAAATCTCATGTGTGTGTATAAATATATTTTTTCTTACATGTTGCTGCACTACTTGGTTAGCTAATATTTTATTGAGGAATTTTGTGTCTGTACTCATAAAGTCATGTACTCTTTTTTTTTTTTAATGCATTACTTTAAAAAAAATTTATTTATTTATTTGGTTGCACCAGGTCTTAGTTGTGGCAGGCAGGCTCCTTAGTTGCGGTTCCAGGGCTCCTTAGTTGTGGCATGCGAACTCTTAGTTGCAGCATACGTGTGGGATCTAGTTCCCTGACCAAGGGTCAAACCCAGGCCGCCTGCATTGGGAGCATGGAGTCTTATCCATTGCGCCACCAGGGAAGTCCCAAAGTCATCTACTCTTTTAAAATGTTTTTATTCCTATTAGAGTATCTAAAGCTGCTCTGAGTGCTAAGGAAAAGCAGGATGAACAATAAGTCAAGAAGTTTGGTTATTTAAAACCTTAATCCACCATATGATTACTCGTATTCAGTGGGGACTCAACCATGTTAGAAAGGGGTCCCCTCTTATGGTGCTGCAGGGTGTTGACCCTGCACAGTGGCCTTCACTGAATGCCAGAAAGCTTCCCATTTGGTTTGGGAAGTAAATGTAAAATGAAAATTCAAGCAGATTAGCCACTTAATCAAGGTATGATCAAGAGAGTGGAGTGTAATGAAAATATATGCAAAGGAGCTGTGAGTAAAAATTGGGTGAAGGCAATTAAAGCTGGGCGATAAACAAAATTGCTTAAAGCTCGTGATGAGTTGTGATCATGCTGACCTCTAGGTTTGTGGGAAAGCACGAGTGCACCAGAGATGTTAGTCCCTGGTTAGATGCACAAGAGAGGAGAGGTTTGAGGCCATGGGGGGTAGAAGGAGCCCTGAGGCAGGATAATAGAATGCTGTGCACTCAGATAGTTCACAAGTGGGAATTAAACATGAGATTTTAAAAGAAAAACCTACCAACCCACATAATCTTCAGATATTCTCTCCCCTACGACAAGGCTGGAGCTAGAACTGCTTGAAATACACATATATGTTATGTATTGTATTTTATATATATTATCTGTCATATAGATTTTATATCTGTATATGTATATTCAGAGTTTATAGGAAAAGATAAGAAAAACATTGTTTGGATGATTTGTTTCTTAGTAATTTGCTTCCTTTTTTTTACTTAAGTTATTTTACTTAAAGTGAATTTGTGTTTTACACATCATTTATGCCTATAGATTTTTACATTAAATTTTATTTTATGGTTGTAATTACATATCAGAAAAAATGTATTTGCTATATTCGTCATAGCTTGTGTGTGTGTGCGTGTAATTGTACTTCTGAGAGCGATTAAGGCTCTTGAAAGCGGAACAGCATGTGCTGATCTGTACAGTTACCCCTGGTGTGCACTCACATTCTCATAGATTCCCGTTAAAAGAACTTCTTCAGAGAAAGAGAAAAAAAGATTACTTTTTGAAACATGTGACCTATAAATTGTAAAGGTGTTATTTTGCTGATGCAAGTTTAATCCAAGGTGTTACATATTCTACTCAGTATCTTGCTACAAGGACTAAAAAGTATGGCAGGGCCCTCTATTCCTTCAGAAGATGCAATCTGCCGGGATTTTAGTCAAAGTCACAAAATGACAAAAAAGTGTTAGGTAGGTGCATAGAAAACCCTGATAATACAGATGTTACATTTGAGGAGGAAAAGTCCCTGTCCAGACGGCTTGCCGGGCTTCATAGTGAGGTTCTGATCTTCATCTGGTGAAGGGCAGGCCATGTCCAGTTAACAGTCACCTCCTAACAAATAGGGGTAAATCTCATCCTTTTGTTGAAGTAAAATCTCCTAGTAGCATAGTTTTAGGTAGTACATCATATAGCCAACTCTGTACAATTAAAAATTAGATTGGTCTGTTAAAGAACATTAATAGATTGTTAGCTAAAAGTTACCTTTTTTTCTTTTCTAGTTCTTTTGAATGGTATTGCTATTTTAAAAGTAACTCTGATTGTTTTGTATGTATACAAAGTTTCCAGTACACTTTATTGCTCAGAGTGACTTGTTTACCAGTTAAAACAGTGTTTTTTTTCAACAGTCTTGTATGTGTGAAAGTCTGTTCTGTAGTCAGCGACAGGAGCCTCCACCCCGACAAGCTTCCCGCTCAATCTGGGCAGGTGGACGGGGAGCCCTGCGGACCCTGTTGACTGACAGCGGGACCATGTCCCCCTGAGGGGTGGTGTCCTGCACTGAGATCCCCTCCAAATCTGCTGTCAACTGAACTCAGATTCAGTTCAGCAAACATCATCTCCACAGTGACTTTTGTGTTTACAGAAGGTGGAGAACCAAGTAAGAATAAAACACAATTCTTGCCCTGAAGGAAGGGATCTATTTATATTTTTGTAAAAACTTTATTGAGATCTAATTCACATACTATACAGTTCATCCATTTAAAGTGTAAGAGTCAGTGTTTTTTTTTTAACATATTTACAGAGTTGTGTAACCATCACCACGATCAATTTTAGAAAGTTTCCGTCACCCCAGAAAGAAACCCTGAGCCACTTAGCTGTTATCCCCACCCTCCATTCCCTGCAGCATTTGGACACCATTAATCTACTCTTTGTCTTGCCTCTTCTGAATATTTCATGTAAATAGAATCATATGATATGTGGCCTTTTGTGTCTGGCTTCTTTCACTCAGCATAATGATTTTAGAGTTCATCCATGTTGCACATGTATGAGTACGTTGTTTCTTTTTAGTTTCAAATAATATTCATTGTGTAGATAAACCACAATTTGCTTATTCATTCATCAGTTGATGGGCATTTGGGTTGTTTTCACTTTTTGACTATTTCAGATACTGCTGCTGTGAATATTTGTGTATGAGTTTTTGCCTGAACATGTTTTCAGTTCTCTTGGGTATATATACTTAGGAGTGAAATTGCTGGGTCATATAGTAATTCTACGTTTACCTTACTGAGTAGTTAGTGAGTAATTACTTACTGACTCTTCACCACAGGAGCTGCTCTGTTTTAATACCCATCAGTAGTGTGTGAGGGTTACAGTTCCTCCGCGTTCCTCCACACTTGCTGTCTGTGTTTTGTTTATATCATCATAGTGACTGTGAAGTGGAATCTCGTCTTGGGTCTCATTTTTCTTGAATGCCCAATATGATGTTGTTAGTGAACCCAGGTCTGGCTGCTCGCCTCTCAAAAGCCAATTCTCAAGAGACAGGTGTTGGTAGGAAAGGAAAGCTTGCTTTATTTTGGAGGCCAGCAACCGGGGGAGAGGGTGGACTCCTGTCCGAGAACCAACTCCTGATGGCTGTTCAGGGGCGGGGCTTTTAAAGGGGGTTTTCAGGGCTGTATAGGCAGAGGTCGGGAGCAGGACAGCACAGTCAGCTCTGACAGGCATCTTGAAAGCAGTCATGTGGTGGTCTGATCAGCATCATCTTGGTTGTTTTAAGTACAGTTAATCTTTAGTTCCAAGGTTTGTTCCCATTTCTTTGAGGCCAGTTCTCGGAACTGTGTGAAGCGGAGCAGCTTATGTCACAGCTTCAGTTTGGTCATCATGTCGTCATCCTCCTCCACCTGGTGGGGCTTCAGTATCTGCAAAACGGCTCACAGGAGATGGCTCAGAATATTATCTATAGCCCTTAAGGAGGAACTGAAGGTCCTTGACTGTGCTTAATGACTAAGCTATTATTATTTGGTCTCCTTTTTTTTTTTTTTTTTTTTTGTGGTATGCGGGCCTCTCACCACTGTGGCCTCTCCCGTTGCGGAGCATGGGCTCTGGACGCGCAGGCTCAGCGGCCATGGCTCATGGGCCCAGCCGCTCCGCAGCATGTGGGATCCTCCCGGACCGGGGCACGGACCCGTGTCCCCTGCATCGGCAGGCTGACTCTCAACCACTGCGCCACCAGGGAAGCCCTATTTGGTCTCCTTTAACTGTTTTCCTCTGCTTCTGCATCTTCTCACTTCTCTGATTAAACTTATTCTTTGCCTAGAGTTTTGCCACAGACAAAAGGCAGGCTGAGGACATTGGGGGGCAAGGACCTGCCCAAGGTCCTGCTCCATTTCAGTGTCACACATTTATCTGTTTTCATGGCAACTTTGTAAGCTTTTGTCAGTGATTTCGGTTCCATAGTTGAAGAATTGAGGTATAGAGAGGTCAGGTCACGGGCCCTAGACCTCTCACGTGGCGGGCTGGGGGTTTGGGAGCACGCCCTGTTAGCTGGTCTCTAGAACTCCCTTGCCCTTTCTCCTTCACCACCCTGCGTGAGGTCTGATGCACATGGGCTTCTGATGGTAATGGAAGGAAAGCTTTCAGGAACGCAGGAGAGGGAGAGGTCAATCCTCACCTCATACATGGGTGTCTTCACATTGGAAGCAGTGTTTGCATTAGTCTTTGAAGGATGTGAGAAATGGGGTGGAAGAGAATATTCTGTAGAAGGAACAGTATGCACGAAAGTAAGATGGCAGGAAGTTCCTGGCAAATTTAGGAATTATCGGTGTCACGAGCAGCGTGCTGGGCTCCAGGGTAGGGGTTGGGGGACGGGGAGGAGGAGGTGAGAAGTGACGTAGAACATTAGGCTCACACTGATTAGTGATTTGTAAATGTTTTTACTTTATTTAAAATATGAAATAATTTTTAAGATTCAGAAGAGTCACAACAACAGCAACAAAAAAATCCTCCTCCTTTGCCAGAACAGTTGGGATTAAGTGGCCAAGATGCACGCTTTGCCCGTCACCCAATAATGTCCTTTATGAAAAAAAAAACAAATAAGCAAACAGAAAAACAGAGTTAATCCAGGCTCACAGGTTGTGCTTACTTTTCATGTCTCTTTAGTGTCCCTCAATCTGCAGTGGTTCTTCAGTCTTGGCCTTGACTCTCAAGACCTTGACACTTTGGTGGAGTACAGGCCGGTTGTTCTGTAACATGCTTCTCACCTTGGGCTTGTCTGATGTCGTGGATGTGGGTTCTACACCTGGGGAGGAGTGTCCCGGAAGCATTGCTCAGTTCTCACGGCATCCGCTCAGGTGGTACACGATTTCACGGCCCCTTTGCTGTCGACGTCGACCTCGGTCACTTGATTACAGTGGTGTGTGGCAAGCTTCTCCACTGGAAAATTACTCTTTTTCCTTTTGTAGTTAAGATGTTTTTGCTGGAGAGTGACTTGAGATTATGGAAGTACTCTGTTCTTCATCAAACTGTCACCCACTAGTTTTTAGCATCTGTTGATGTTCATGAGATGAATTAGTTACTAGTGTGATATTTGCCAAATGGTGCTTTTCTAATTTCATTATTTCTTCTATATTTATTAGTTGACTTGTGCTCCCCATGATTTATTTATTCAGTTTTTATAATCTGTTACTATCATTATGTAGGACCTTAGTCAGGGGACGGTGGGATGGAAAGGCTGGTGAGCAGCCTTTCTTGACCTCAAGGAGCTGACGGTCTACTGGGGCCTGTTTGGTGAGTTTATAAATATTGTTATAGATGATAGCAGTGAAATTAGTCAGAGGTAACACCTGGCCAGAAAGGGAAAGACGTGCTTTACTGAGAAGATTATATGAAGGTGTACTGCCCCATAACAAATGACCATGAAGTTTGTGGCTTAAAGCAGTACAGGTTTCCTATCTTACCGTTCTGGAAGGCAGGAGTCCAAAATGGATTTCACTTCAGTTTTGGGATATTTATCAGGAATTAGTAGGATGGGTAGATCAAGGCCATTTTATGAAAGATCTTTAAAAGCTGGAGTGAGGAGTTGATAGTCAAATCTCTGATGTAACTATGGTTAAACATTTATTTGGCAATAGTAGGCCAGATTAGAAAGGAGGCTGGGACGGCCACTAGGGAGATTCACTGTACGTGAAAATAAGGAACGTGGGCCTTAACCAGGGCTGTGGGTCTGGGGCTGGGGAGGGATGAGGCTCTTTAGAATTGCTGCTTACTTGATTTGGCAGGTGACTGACTAAGCAGACCTACATGAGCTCTTTATTCAGAGTTTCTTGTGGTCTGCAGGGCTCTGGGAATTGATGGGCCACGGAAATAAATTGGGTTCCTGACCTAGCAAGGCTCTCTTTTCTTGTAAATATTGTGTTCTACAGTAAATGCATTTTAATGCAATAGCAAAAAGCCTTCCAAAGCAGAAAAAGAATTAACTTGCATAGTTTGCTAACTGCGGAACAGCTTTCTGTGGCCATTTGATACAAGGTGCCATACTGTTTTATGTTATTGTTTCTGCACCTCAGGTGGGCGGCATGTGGGATCTTCCCGGACCAGGGCTCAAACCCGTGTCTTCTGCACCGGCAGGAGGATTCTTAACCACTGTGCCACCAGGGAAGTCCCTGGAAATAATTTTTAAGCATTAGGCAAATACTTCTAGATTACTCTCCACATAGTTTTATAGTTTTTTTCTTCCAACAACAATATTAGAAAATTCAGACATTAAAAACAAAGGAAAAAAAAAAGGAACAAGACCAGATCTCTCAAAATATAGGCACAAATTTTCTGTGAAGATCTTAAAATTTGTTTTTTTGCTGTTGAGTTGTATGAGTTCTTTATATATTTTGGATATTAACCCCTTATCAGATAAATGATTTGCAAACATTTTCTCTCATTCAGTAGGTTGTCTTCTCATTTTGTTGATAGTTTTCTTTGCTGTGCATAGCATTTTAGTTTGATATAGTCCCACTCATTTATTTTTACTTTCGTTGCCTTTGCTTTTTGTATCAAATCCAGAAAATCATCACCAGGACCAATGTCAAGGAGCTTACTGCCTATGTTTTCTTCTAGGAGTTTTAAGGTTTCAGGTCTTAGCATTCATGTCTTTAATCAGCTTTCCAGGGTTCTATAATGTAAACTAACTTGCTCCCTACTGGCATTTCTCTGTAACAGATTTATGTTTTTCATTCTTAGCTACTGAATGTTAAATCAGTTTTCATTCACTTATTTCCTTTTCACACTTCCAGAAATTTTTGTTGACAGTTCTCATCTGCTTTTGGCTTTTTACCTGTTGTCATTGTGACTTTATGTCCTTGTATTAGTTTTATTAAATTTTTTTGTATAACCTACATTTTATTTATACTTTCTTTCTATGTTCATTTCTCCTTCCACCCGAGTTACTCTCCCCAAGTGAGTATTGGGTTGGCCAAAAAGTCTGTTTGGGTTTTTCTGGAAGACGTTACAAAAACCCTAGCGAATTTTTTGGCCAACCCCATAGCAGTTGGTGGTAATCCCTCCATGTTAATTACCATGAGCTAACTAGCATATCAAACCACTTCATAAATTTTAGTGCCTTAACACATTAAGAATTGATTTCTTGCTCCTGTCATAGTACAGTAATGGTTGATAGGGGTTAGTTCTGTTCCATTTAATTACTCTGGGATTGGGGATCCCCCAGGTCCTTGGGAATCTTTCTGTCTGACCTGAGATTGGAAAGAGGACTGATGGTTACACATGAGAGGGGTTTGGCGCCAAACTCAGAAGTAGCTTGTTACAATCATTTCTACCCACATGCATTGGCCAGAACTGTTACATAACTGCATTCAAATGCATGGGAGTAAAGGAAATGTAGTTCAGCTATTTTCCCAAGAGGGAAATGAACAATTAGCCATTCTATGCTATGCATATTTTGCTAATTCCCATATCATTGCATATACACACACATATGCACACTCAGACACTCGTATGTTCATGAACCCATGTCTTTTTTTAGATTATTGCTTGTGGTATAAAAATGGGCTTATATTATGTACATCTTTTTCCATCTTTTTTTATGTTGCTCAACTATGTCTCATGGCAAATCTCTTCCAACTCATTTGTTATATAGTTCTAATTCTTTATAAAGCCTACATAATATTCCACGATGTGTTGTATCAAAATTAATTCAGTATTTTCTCTGTTGATAAGTGTTCATTTAAAAATGCCTTTATTAGGGCTTCCCTGGTGGCGCAGTGGTTGAGAGTCCGCCTGCCAATGCAGGGGAAACGGGTTCGTGCCCCGGTCTGGGAAGATCCCACATGCCATGGAGCGACTAGGCCCGTGAGCCATGGCCGCTGAGCCTGTGCGTCCAGAGCCTGTGCTCCGCAACGGGAGAGGCCACAACAGTGAGAGGCCCGCGTACTGCAAAAAAAAAAAAAAAGATAAAAATGCCTTTATTGATACTTTGGTGGCATTTAGAAGTGAGCAGAGCTAAATGTTCTACATTTTTAAGTTGGAAATCTAGCACTCAAACTTGTTGTGAACAAATGCTAAATGCAAGTTTATTTTCAGAAATAAAGCTATAATGATTGATAACTTGGGAGATGATGGAATGTACTTTGTAGGAATAACAGCAGTTTGTTTCTTTAGATTCCCCAGAATCAGTTGGCTGGACATACTTATTAGCAAATATTCTAGATGTTTGAGGAGCACATAGAAATATTTAGCAAGCTATGTTCTGATACCAAATAACTACTTAAGTTTACTTCATAATTTATAAAGCTAAAATTACATTAGCAAAATTTAACAGTATAAATAAATCTTTTATTTAATTGCAACATTAACTGTTAACTTGTTTTGGGTAAACAAATAATTACTATATTTTAAATGGCATTGTACTCTTTCCTGTAGATAGATTCTACTGGCATAAGGAAGGTGAGAGTTCAGAGAAAAACTAATTAAGTGCCTGGGAAGAGTGAGGTACCGCTAGAAACTAGTAACAAAGAATAGTAAAGACATAACGTACAAGGGTCATTATGTTAGTCATAGAATATTACTCAGTGAAATATTATGTAGTTAGTGACATTGAGAGAAAAATAGGAGCGAAATAAACAATGTGTTTTTCTATCATGTTAGCTACTGAGAGACAGACAGAGGGAGTGAGACAGAGAAAGAGGTGATTAACCCCATCTCGAATGCCTGGGCTGCATTAGGTGCTGTGGGAGCCATGGGCTTTTTGAAGACAAGTCTGCTGGGAGCTTGGCCAGGGTGGCACAGATGGGTTGCTTCCCGTGATCTCTCTTTCCTCAGTCTATGCTGAAAACAGTCCCTCTCAGCCATAATTTGAGCAAAATGAGCTCTCTGACACATGCTTGAGGTGCTGCTTGTCCACACTGTAGACCCAAGAGTTCTCCGGGTGCTTTAGCATGTGAGTGACGACCAAGTAGCAGTTCTGATGTCCTGTTTTAAATATTAGGGAGTCTAATTTGTATTCTTTGGCCAGAAAGGATATTTTAACTTTAATTGTAACGAGCTGAATGAGAGTCTAGGACTTCTGGCATCTAAGGTACGGTCAATGTGAGGTGAGTTTCGATGTGTCTTTTGAAAACCAAATTGGGGGAACCTGAAGTAGGCTTAACCGTGATTGTCCTCACGTCTGGTGGTCAGTGGTGTACAGTGTCTGACCCAGGATGCTTGGTGGTCATGCAGTGTTAGGATGGTTTTCATAACTGGCCCCTCTGTGTGCAGAACCAGAGGGAAGGTCCCAGTCAGTGGTGGCTTTTCTCAGTCTCTACCATTGGGAGGCCCGGGGTCTGGACAAGTCCCTGCTCTGCCTTGTGAGTGCTGTCTGAATCAGTCTCTCAGAATGATGGCGAAACCCACTCAGGCTTCCCTGGTTCTGGTGGTCCGGCCCTCATTGCCTGCTCATGCTGGTGCTTTCTCCTGCCCAGTGCCCGGCAGCCTGCAAAGCATCACTGGGCCTCAGAGCAGCTCTCTGCAGGTCTTGATCTCTGTAAATTGCAGGTCGGGAGACCTGGGCTCGAGCTTTGGCTTCATTATTAGTTGTCTTGCCTTTGCCATGTCACTTAAAATACCAGGTCTCACTTTCCTCATCAGTAAAATGAAGAGTTAGATGAAGAGGACTCTTAAGTCCTTCCAGCATGTATTTATGGTCAATGTTCTGTCCATTCTTCTTGGTAAGACTCTTAGCAGATCCCTGTTTATTGCTGGTTGTTAAACAGCACTATTGTCCATTACTTAAAAATTGCTTGTCCTGGGACACCAATGGTTTTCGGTTCCGGAATTGGCCCCTGGTATAACTATTGTTGTCTTGCTTCCGTGGGACAGGTTACCCAGACCAGAAGGTCAGGAACGTATTTATTCATGATCCCGGTTCTTTAGAAGGAAGGATCCGGTGGCAGAATTATGTTTTGATTTAGGCTGTTGTTGTAGGAAGAGCCTGTAACCAGTCTCTCACCCTTCAGCTGGCCTTTCTTACGTGGAAAGTTGAGGAGTGCCATTTGCCCGTACAGATGCCACAAATCAGATGCCTCGCCTGGGCTCTGTCCAGGCTGCAGTGCTGCTTGGGAGCTGAGCCAGGGATGATTCAGGAGCATCATCCTGTCCTAACAGTGCCTCAGAATCCCAGCAGCGCCAGCGGGAAAGCAGCGTCGTACCAGCTCCAGTTACCGCAGTATTCAATGCAGACTTCTCAGGAAATGCATTTCATTCATCTAACAGATATTTACCAAATAGTTATTGCGTGATAATGACAGCACTGTTCTAGGCTCAGAGAAAATAGCAGTGACGTGAATAAATTTCTGTCAGAAGTCAGTAATATGCTAATGGGCAAGAGAAATGTGCAAAATATGAATAGTTAGGGGGTCAGTGCTGTGGAGAAGAATAGGGCGGGTGATGCGGTGGGGAGGGGCACGGCCTGTCTCAGGAGGTCGTGACACTGGAATAGCAGCTTAGAGGAGGGGTGTATCTGGGGAGTGGGGAGGCGGTGGGGGGCGTCTCCTTCGGGGGAGAGAGCTCGAGGGGGAGGAGGCCGTGGCGTCCGGTGGCAGCAGAGGGGAGGCCGGCTGTGCAGGGCCTGGCGTCGGGTGAGGACCTGCTTCTTTCCTGAGTGATGCAGGCAGCCCTTGGAATGACACGATTTAGTTTTCACTTATGCTTCCCTTGGTTTGGCCTTGAGTTTCCCTGAGTGTGTATCCTCTTTAAGGGCTTTTCTTGACTTTAGATCTCTTGAACTCAAAGCTCTGGAATTGACCTCTGTCCCCCTAGCTTCCTGACACCAGGAAGGAGGCGGGCGTCGCCCTTTCCAGGAGGAGCTCCACGGCTTCTCCGGAGGTGGTCCTTAGCCTTCAGAAAGGGCCCCTGAGCCCTAATCTCCTCCGCACGCCATCCCCCTAGGCTGTCATCTGCCCGAGGACCCTTTTCCCCCTCTCTCCCTCTTCTCCCCACGGGGAGGTCCTAAGCACCCGGCTACACCCTGTGTGTGATCCCTGGTCCCCTCCCTCAGGTCTGCCACACCTGTGCCCGGTTTTCTCCCAGTGTTGCCCTTCCCTGACATTTCAGACTCTAAATAGTGCGGGATGCGGTGGGCTGTGAATAAATGCACTGACACCTGTAGCCCTGTCTCCTGTCCTCCACCCGCATCCCCTCCCTGTGATCCTGCACCTTGGCCTCCAGGGGGAGCTCGCCCCACCGTCCTGAGGCCTGGAGGATGGACGCCCTAGCATACTGGGGGAGCAGTGATGAAGGATGTGGGCAACTGAATGAGACATCACTCTTCAAATCCCATTTCCTCTGCATTCTAACTGTACAACACTGAGTGAACTGCTCAAGCTCCCTGAGCCTCACCTGTAAAATGAGGAGAAAAAGGTGTATGTGAGGAATAAATGAATCAGTGTGGGTGGAGCGGGCATTACGGCGTTACCAGTAAATGGAAGCCAGTTAGACAAGGTTTTCTTTTCTTTTTAATAAATCTATTTACTTACTTATGGCTGTGTTGGGTCTTCGTTGCTGCATGCGGGCTTTCTCTAGTTGCAGCGAGTGGGGGCTGCTCTTCATTGCGGTGCGCCGGCTGGCTCAGGGCTGGGCCAGGAGGAGGACAGTGGGAATGGGTGGTGTTTGCAAGACTCCTGGGGCTGGAAGACGCTCTTTTCTTCCTTGGGTTCACTGAACAGGGAAGATAGACCTAATGCACGTGTTTCCTCTCTTTTGCACATGCATAGCTCATTTCTAGAGAGTCGCACAGAGGCAGTGAGTACTTAAGAATCACTTAAAATAGCCATAGTCTCTTATTTTCACGTATTGATCACGTAAATCAGGGTGGGATTGTCCCTCTCGTAACAGCAGCTGGGTTTCTCGGGGCAGGACTAGTTGCTTCCTCTCCTGTGCACCATGCATTCCTCCCTCAACCCACCACACGCTGGTTTCCTTTGTCACCGTTGCCCTGAATCTGCCGGTCAGGTCCCTGGGCCAGGAACCTGGAGCAGGCAGAGAGGAGCCAATGCTGAAGGGGCAGATTCAGAACCCACGCAGGAATGTGGAGGCCCAGGATACAAGGAATGAGTTTGGACGGTTTTTAAACATATGAGCTATAAAGGTAAATGCAACTGCAGAAATAATTATTGAAACATAAGTTATGTAACATAACTCACGTAGAGAAGGACAATAATCAAAAGAAATCCTAAAAGAGTTTTTTTTTTTTTAAAAGTCCAGCTTAAATGTGTTTACAGAAGTTAGATAAAGCAAACCTGTTATGAAAGTAAATGTAAATGTTTTTTAAAATCCACTTAGGAGGTGTTTAACAGATACACCTGAAACAAAATAATATAAAAATGATAAAGATGGGCAAAATCTTATCAGACAAACATAAACAGAAAATAACCAAATGGCATACAATTTAATTTTTAGTAGAAAGGAGAATTTGAGGCAAAATGCAATAAATGTGTCCAAAAGGTAAAATTTCTCTATATTAAATAAAAAGTGCAGTTACTATTGAATATTACATATGCTTTTATATGTTAAACATTATAAGGTCAACATGTGATGCAAAATATCCCAAGATCCTGCAGTTTTACTCCTGGATGCATTCCAACAGAAATGTATACTTCTGGTCCCTGCAAAAAACACGCTGGAATATTTGTAACAGCACTTTCTGTGATAGCCCCCAAATTAAAACTCCTCAGATGACCATCACCAGTAGAAAGGATGAATAAATTGTGAGATACCCCTGAATGGAGTACTATGCAGCAGTGAAAATGAACAACCCTCACACAGCAGTCTACAGAACCTTGAAGCCAGACTACTGAGCAATAGCCCAGGACCACAGATGAGCACAGGCTGTGTGAGTCCATTCATACAAGGAGAAAAGGGAATGAGCAGAGCTCATCTCAGAGGGCAGAAGCCAGAACAGGTGGCTCCCTTTGAGGAAAGTGGGGCCGTGACCAGACGGGGGCAGGATGGGGACGGGGTGTCCCATGTTCTGGTTACGTGGGAGAGTTTATGACAATTTCTCAATCTGTCCACTTGATTTGTATATTTTTTAAAAATATATTTTATTTTGGCAAAACATTTAAACGTGAACAAAAAAATTATCAGAAGTACTGGAAAACTGTACAGAAAATTTATTTTAGAGATTCCTGCATATTGCTTCAGGCTTTTTGCTTAAATAAGAAATAAACAGATTTTTGAGTAATACAGCTATTTAGATTGAATTAATGCATATTGATATTACACCTTAAAACATATCTGTGTGTATGTATTGATATATACTTTAAATACTTTTTAACTGTTGATCCTGTGTTATACCAAGAAGAAATCTTAAAGTCTCCCAAATAGGAATTGTACGGACCATGTGATTTTCTGAAACTACCATGTGGTAAACTGGGAATTATTATTAATATTTTAAACAACTTCAAAAATTAACCACTTGGGCTGTCTCTTAAATATTTGGCCAATGATTAAATCAAGATGACAATTACACATTATAATTGTTTTTTTAGAAAGTAAAAGTGAGAAAGATAAATATTTCCTAAAAGTTTGTCCAGATGTCTAAAGCTGTATTGAGGGACAGCCGTGGTAAATTCATAGCCTTAAATGCTTATATTATTTTTGAACAAATAAAAATAATTATGTTTATAATTCAGTTTGGCAAGACAACTATAAAACAAACCCAAGGGAACTATGAGGAAAGAGGTGATAAGACTAAAAACAGCAAACGAAATAGTTAGGAAAGACAAAAGAAAACAATAGATCTGATGGGTGAGTCTAAGTACTCATTTCTTGAAAGGAAAAAGAAAACAACACAGTAGTATAGACAGACCTCTGGCAAATGTAATTAGGAATAAAATAACACAAGCATAAAGAGAAACAAGAAACCCAATTAGACAGAAATTTTTAAACATAGCGTGCTTTATATCATGTTATACCAATATATATTTTAAAATTGCAATGATAAATAACAAACCTGGGAAATTGTAATTACAAACATTTAATTATGAGAATAAAACCCTAATCGATGCAGAATTATTGGAGGAACTGGAAAGATCATCAGTTCATGGTGTGAGGTCAGACAGTGATTGTGAGTTTTTTCAAGCATCTCAAGAGGCCTCCTGGGGGTGGCCTGGCTCTGCCCAGTGCTCAGACCCCCGTTCGACCTCGGTTCACCTGCTTACCCTCATGGAGTGAATGCATGGACCAGTGAATGCGTGCACACGAGCATAGTGGGGGCGAAACAGCCCTCTCAGAGGTTATCACAGACTTAACGTTCTTAATAGGGGCTATTGAATAGTGAGCATTCAATTAACAGTGGGTATTATTATTAGCAGATGTCTCATAGTATATGGCAATCAGAATATCAGTGAGTAATCATTTGATATTTATTTATTTTTCAGGTTATCCTGAGCCAGAAAAATTTTCCTGGACAGAATATCTGGAAGCTACTCGAACTAATGCAGTACCTGCCAAAGTTTTTAAAATGGTAAGTTTGGATCTGTAGCACTCCCAGCTTTTTTCAACAGTGTCCGTGTGGAATGGTGCCTTCATTTGGCAATTCAAAATCATTCTAGTTTTCTCCTTTTAAATTCAAGTGTTGTTTCCATGACCAATTTGCTTTGCTTTTCAGTTAAAAATACAAAGGAGGTGACTCATTTACTGTTGTTCCTATACACCAGTGTAGGTGACGATTTCCCTCCTTGAAGTCCGGTTGGAAGCCCCCTCAGCCTCTGATGACTGAGCCCTTCCTTTCTGTGTTTGTTGGTCCTCTGAGTGGGAACCCTGAGCTTTCGGTCTCAGGGACTGTTTGACGGTCGATGATGCCGGGATAAAATAGATGGAGTGTATGTAGCCCCTGTGTGTTACCCTTTCACCTATTTTGAAGGAACATTGCTTTTAGCAATTTGTCAGAATACCAACTTGTAAAGTTCAAATTTGTACGTACCCATTTATTCCAGGATTAAACCAAGTATAAAGAAAGTGTACTGATAGCATAGTTAGAGATACTTATGTTCTAAACCAGTGGTTTTCAAGCTCTGTTCCCTTTCAGCTATGTGTCCCTGACTCATCTTTAATCAGAATGTTATATAGTGAGCTTCTCCATGTGATTTCTTTTACTGAAAGTTTTCTAAAGATCAAAAGGGGTTTAAAACAGAATGCTATTTTGTTTTTTACAACAATTGATTAAAATAGGTCGAATTTGGAGGAAGAGGTATAATCAAATTAAGAGGGCTAGAAGTTCTGGCGTGCTAGAAAGCGTTTCAAGAATTGCAAAAATTCAATAAGCAAAAATACCAGCTGCTTGTAGTCTCACTTTCTCTCTTGCTTTATGTCAAAACTTCACTTTACTTTTCCAAGAAGAAAATTACAAGAAAATCATATTATGAAAAGATTCAGTTAAAAAGGCAACCTCCAGCCTCTGTCACGGGGTTATTAAGGGTTCACCTCAAGCTGTATGTCTTTGGCATCTGCAATCTGAAACAGTTACCTTTGTTATCAGCATGGTGACCTCGGGGAGAAAAGAAATATGTTCAAGGATCAGAGACCTAATTATAGTCAGTATGCTCCATTTAGTAGACATAATAATGCATTTTAGAAACAAATATGCTTCCACAAAAGCTGGAGAGGAACAAACCAGGTATAGTAGAAAGATTTAACTGTTTTGTAAGTCAGCCATTATCAAAAGTTTTATTTTCCCACTGCCACTTTCTAGACTTGAGAAATTCAGTACCCTGTGTAATAGCTTTCAAAGTGAAACTTTTTGCCATCCTTAAACACTGGCAGAGTTGTCTTTTGACTGATTTTTGGTAAATTTCCTCAGTTTCAATGATTTGGTAAAAGTCCCAGTGCATTTTTTTCCCCACTCCATTTTCTTTAGTGTTTCCTGAGTGTCCATCGTTGTAGACTCCTGGTTCCCAGCATTTTAAGACTTAGAAGAAACCCTAAATTAATACAGTTTAACATGCTTATGTTAAAGATGAAGCACCAAAAGCACAGATTATGACTTTAAATTATATTGTGGTATGATTTTAAAACATTTAGCTGTTATAATGATGGCAGCTTTTATCTATTTTAAAATTTAAAGGATCATGTTTATCCTTTCTAATTATTTGTTAATTTTGCCTTCTGTGTCTTACACTCCAAAACTGGGCAGTGATAATAGTCAATGATTTCTTAATTTAAAAGGTTAATTTTAGAAAAAAAATAACATCTAAACCAATAGATAAATTATAATGAGATCCTTTTTTGAACTTGTGACCATTCATGAATTCATGATTTAATCTTTGTCTTTTAGCTATCTTGAAAATTACCAAAATATTCTTTTTCCTCCTGCAGGTTTTTATGAAAGTGGAGAAAATCATATGCATGAAGGTCTATGTGCTCTTAAAACTAAATTCCAGTTGTATTAAATATCTGATGTAAAGTTAGAACAGTCATATTTTAGAAAACGTTAGTAGCACGTCTGAATTATTGGATTTCGCATAACTTGTTGCTCTTGTAATGTTACAGCGGTTGCCCCATGGTTTTCTCCCGAATATGAAACTTGAAGTCGTGGATAAACGAAACCCCAGGTTAATTCGTGTTGCTACGATTATAGATGTTGATGACCAAAGAATAAAGGTACACGTTTGGATTAGTACGATATTGTATTGGCGTTTTCCCTACGTTTCCTGTGAGACTGGCTTCAGAGGCTCTGATTTCTTATCTCAGCAGGAGAATCAAACTGGCCTGACTTCACTGCTGGTCACGAGACTCTGGTAGAAGGTCCTCTAGCCAGTGTGTGTGGAAGGGGACTCTGTAGATTAGACACGACTGATTTTCAGAGGGTTCTTACACGTCCCTGTTTGGATTTGCTGCGTAGACGTTATACATTTTGTTCCTATTTTTTTAGAAAAGCTTCTTTTTGTTGGTATTATCAGATTTTTCTTGAAACTGTTGTCATTAAACACCTTAACAAGAACAATTACCTCCTTGTTCTCTCCTATTCAAACAAAAGGTTAGATTTTGAAGTGAAAATTTGATTCACAGATTTCTATATCATCCTTGCTGTGACATCTGTTTTTTTAAAAATATACACATCTTCAAAATTAAATTATCATTAAGTGAAAGCCTTTCATTTTTTTCTACAGAAAGCTGAAAGCATCTGTGGAATTCAATAAATCTTCTACAGCATATGACAGTTCAAAACTTATTTTCCACCCAAGCACAGTTTATTTTCATATTAATAAAAAGATCGAAGCCAACGAATATTTATAGAAATTATTAAGAAAGATGTATTTAAGTTCGATATACAGTTTGATATAATTTAAAAGAAGTCTTATTTGCTATATGCCTAATTTGAAAACAACTTCTAATTCATCTCATAGAGAATGATCAGTATGTACATTTTAGTAGAACATAGAGATGTGTATTTGGCTTGGCCATGGATTATCAGAGGCAGATATTGGCGATGTCCTTTATTTTTCTGACAAATGAAAACTGTGCTAAACGCTATTCAGGAATAATATGTTACAGGTATTTTCTCCCACATACATTGTTACTAAGGTTTTATTTTAAATTTAATCATATTGCATAAATTCTTATTTGTAGCTTTTTCTTGTTTACTCTTTTTAAAATTTATTTATCTATTTATTGCTGCGTTGGGTCTTCGCTGCTGCGTGCGGGCTTTCTCTAGTTGCGGTGAGCAAAGGCTACTCTTCGTTGTGGTGTGCGGGCTTCTCACTGCGGTGGCTTCTCTTGTTGGGCAGCACAGGCTCTAGGCGCGTGGGCTTCAGTAGTTGTGGCATGCAGGCTTAGTTGCTCCATGGCATGTGGGATCTTCCTGGACCAGAGCTCGAACCCGTGTCCCCTGCATTGGCAGGCGGATTCTTAACCACTTCACTACCAAGGAAGTCCCTTATTGTTGTTTACTCTTATAGCACTTACTGTGGGATTGATTTTTAGATATCATAATTACTTTATAAATTCAGTAATATTTCATTATTGAAAATGAACATCAGGTTTTTTTCTTTAAATTCTTATTTAACTTTCATTGTAAAGTTATTGCATTTATAGGAAAAGCTTAATCTTAATAGTACATAAAATGTTATTTAGAATTTTAATTGACAGATTATTTTCTTGTGGTTCCTAAGATACATACAATAGTATCCAATTTAACGTATTTGTCAGCTTACAGTGTGATCATATTGGATTAGTATTACCGTAAAATACCATTTGAAAACCTTTAGCTCCTAAAGTAAGTTTAGTATATTCCTTATTTACCGTCTCAGCATTGGACTTTAAAAATCTCTTAAGATTTAGCTCATCCTTCCAAAGAAGTATTTCATGTCTCTTCTCCTTATTCTTTTTCTTTCATGGAAATTGCTTTGACCATTACTAGAAGAAAAAGAGTTGAAAAGTATTGGGTACTTTTCACAGGCTTAGAACCCTAAGTGTTACCTCTGTGGTTGTGGGCATAATGGAAACCCCTTTAGGATTTTAGGGCTAAATTAAGATGTGAAATGGTGCTTTAGAAAATGTGCAATGCGTTGCTTCCACACACCCTTCAGTCTGCCAGAATGTATCAGTCTTGGAATGACATAGGTGTCTCTGGGCTGTGGAAAACTTGCGGTCTCCCAAAGAGCCTCTGACCTCCTGCAACACCTACCACCATGGCCCCCACCCCTTCCCTCCCCAGGCAGGCCCTCAGCTGGGTAAATGCTTGTCCTGCCCCGTGAGGTGGAGGTGAGGGGATTGTCTGGGGGGCTGGCGCAGATGTCTGAATGGAAACAACTTATAGAGAAGGTTCAGAAGCATGGCTTAAAGTTCCATTCGTGGGTGTTCCCAGGGAATACAAGGTGTTGAAAATGAGTGTCAGGTTTTTCTCTGAATTCTTGTCTAAGTAGATTGAAGGTAGTGGTGGGGTTGTCTTTGTCAGTTGAGAAAGCAGTTGACCCTTTCCTGGTCTCCTCTTGGCCGGGGACATCCCTTTGTTCCTTTATTAATGTGTTGGTTATATGGTTCCACAATTTCCTCTTTTAATGTCGGTATCCTTCAAGGACTGTTTTTATCGCTGGCATGTGATAGATGCTTAATGTATGTATGAACGAGGAAAGGAGTGAAGGATGAGTGGCATGGAATGTACCTTGGCATCCTCCCATTTGAATGAGACAGTTGTGATAGTCATAAAGCACTCTTCCCTCATGCTCAGCTGCTCTCCTGACTCCTCTTCCCTTGGACATCTAACTCAGCCTACTGCACAGGAAAGCGCCATAGGTTACACTGGTCAGGTTTGATTCCAGCTCTGACCGTGTTGGTAACTTGGTAGTTACTCAACTTATTTACACTTTCCTCATCTGGGGAGCGACGTGGTTCACAGTGCCCACCTCCCAGGCTGGCTTTGAGCATCTGGATGAAGACTGTATACAAAACTCCTGGAACTGTGCCCTGCTCTTTGTAGGGCATCAGCTGGCCGCCGCTGCTGTTATTAGTCAGTGCAGGTGCCCTGGGCTGCGCTCCCGGGGGCCCTGGTTTTCTGTGCTAATGAAGTAATTGTCATCAGTAGAGGGAGAGGAAACAAGCCCAGGCTACTTGGTGAGCGAAGCAGGGAGTCCCCGGGGATGCTAACGGAGCATGTGCGATTGTGCTACTGGCCTGGGTTTGAGTGTTGGGGGCCAGCCTGGTGAACAGCAAGAGCGATCTTAGTAGTGATGACGGTGTCAGACACTCTTCTAAGGGCTTTATATACAGTAGTGTATCCTCACAGCCACTGGGTGACATAAGGTACTCTTGTACCCATTTTATAGATGAGGAAACTGAAACTCAGAGAGGTTAAGTAAATGGTCCAAGGTAGCACGCTAGTATATGGGGGAACCAGGCTTTAAACCCTGGGTTTCAAACAGGGTTTTTCAACCCTAGAGCTTATATTCTTCCTGCTCCTACTCTTAGGTTCTACTTTTTGTCATAACTATCCCACTTGCTAGAGGGAGAGCAGATGTCTAGGACAGGGAGTGGAGTTCATCTGTAACACCACTCTGCTGTGTCTTTTGTGCACAGCTCACGTTGCCTGTCCTGCCTGGAGGTTTGTGTGGTCCTGGCGTTCCATGGCAGAGCACAGCAGACCCAGCAAAGACACACTTTGTTCTTTTCTGCCACTCCCTAAATATATAATTGCCCACATGTGCTTGATTAGTTCTGCTTTATAACAGCGTTTTGAAACAAAATTCACATACCGTAAAAGGTATTGGTTTTGAGTTTGTTCCCAGAAGTGTACAACTGTCACCACTATCTAAGTTTATAACATTTTCATCCCCCCCAAAAGAAAGCTCGTGTCCATTAGCAATAACTATTCGTTCTACACCTCCACCTTAGCCCCTGATAATCCGGCTTTCTGTCTCTATGGCTTTGCCTATTCTGAACATCTCATATAAATGGAATGATGTAATATGTGACTCTTTGTGTCTGGCTTCTTTCACTTACTGTAATGTTTTGAAGGTTTCATCCAAGTTGTAGCATGTAGCAGTAATTGATCCCTTTTCATTTCTGAATAGTATTCCACTGTATGCATGTACCACATGTTGTTCATTCATCATGGGTAGACATTTGGGTTGTTTCCACTTTTTGGCTATTTTAAAAATTAATTAATTAATTAATTTATGGCTGCGTTGGGTCTTCGTTGCTGTGTGCGCGCTTTCTCTACTTGTGGTGAGCAGGGGCTACTCTTTGTTGCGGTGCACAGGCTTCTCATTGCAGTGGCTTCTCTTGTTGCGGAGCACGGGCTCTAGGCGTGTGGGCTTCAGTAGTTGTGGCTTGCGGGCTCTAGAGTGCAGGCTCAGTACTTGTGGCACACGGGCTTAGTTGCTCCGCGGCATGTGGAGCAAGGGACCAGGGCCCAAACATGTGTCCCCTGCAATGGTGGGTGGATTCTTAACCACTGCTTTTTGGCTATTTTAAATAATGGTGCTGTGAACATTTGTGTGTGTTTTTGTGTGGACATAATGTCTTCACTTCTCTTAGGTGTATATCTAGGAGTAGAATTGCTGCGTCCTATGATAATTCTTTGTTTAACGTTGTGCTCCGAAGTGGCTGCACCGTTTTACATTCTCACCAGCGGTATACAAAGGTTCCAGTGTCTCTACATCCTTACCAACATTTGTTATTGTCTATTTTATTTATTATGCTTATCTCACTGGGCCTGAAGTGTTTAGCTCCAAAGAATCTGAATTATTACCTGTGACCACTAAAGAGAAGGTGGATGCAGCGGTTGTTGCTTCCTGGTTGCAGTAGTAGAAGCAGGAGCAGTAGTGGGTGTGGTGACGTCAGTCTCAGGAGTCACAGACACAGTAATAGGAAAGTAAGAAGACCCAGGTGCCGAATGTGGGCTTTGTTCCAGGGAGCTTGTTGAGTATGTCACATATCGCATCTTTATCGTCACAACAACTCTCTTGTTTATTTTTTATTGAGATATGATTGACGTATAGCAGTATATTGTTGATAGTTTCAGGTGTACCATATGATTGGAGATTTGTATATGTTGGGAAAGCATCACCACAATAAGTCTAGTTACACAACAGCCCTTCCAGGTAGGTGTTATTTCTTCTTTGCAGTTGGCACGAACTGAATTTGACCAGGGTTGCACAACTAGTTTACACTTAGATATTTCTAACTCATTTTAGCCCTTACTCTGCAGCTCTGATGAGCCATTGGCATTAGGGGTTATAATTGTCAGTGTTAGGGACGATGGCAGCCCTATTCAAGATACTCTGTACTCCGCCGGTGCTAGCCAGGCCAGATATTCTGATTTTCATAATGAAAATATCAATTTGGTTGTGTGTGGTTCATTGGTAGGTGAGCTGTGAAGTTTTTCTTACAATGGCAGGGTTTTAAGATGCTATTTCCCTCTTATTTTGATTACTGTGTTTATTAACTACCATGGTTACTGTCTAATAAATATTTATGATGTGCTCAATGTGTGTCTTGTTCAGTTTATAGCCAGCTATTCTTTTGTTTGGCTGCATAGTGTACTCTGTTATATCTGAAAACCCGTTACTGTCACCGTATCAGGAATGGCGCATTAAATTACAATAGACGGATGGATGCTTTTAGGAAGTTTAGCCTTTATTTGGAAAAAAAAGTATCCTTCTACAAATAAACATAAAGGGAGGACTTAAAACAGAGTAATATTTGATAAATATTTGCCCTATAGGAACCTCAGCTAAGCTGTGAAATGAATTATAAATGAATTCCAAATAGAAGTTTTAGGAAGTTCTACTGAATCATTAATAAATTGAGTCTCTTCAGCAAGTCTTTTCACATTTAATGCATTAACGGGATGTATTTGTGGCATTTCCAAATGAAATAAGAGCATCATGACCAAGAGAAATTGTCACAGTAAGTGGTCTATGTGTGTGACTCGAAACTAGCTTGAATTTTATGTCAGATTAATAAGTTCAAAGCTTTTGTTTGAAAAAATCTTGAAGGTGGACTCATGCAAAGCAAAAGTCCAAATACAAGCCCATGAATGTTCATTTTAATTAAGGGTTGCCAGCACTTTGAGGAAGTTGCTTGACCCCTACAAGTCCTGGAGTAATTATCTGTCAAAGAGGGAGCAGAGTATGGAGTGCGTCCTCTCACTCACCAGCATCTCCATCTCGGGCGCAGGTTTGAAAATGATTTTGAAATACGAGACTAGAACAAGATACTAACATTAAAAATGACAGTCCTTTGAGCTAAACTTCTAATTAATGGCCATTACGTGCCACAGTGATTGATGACTATCTTCATTTGGGAAGGAGACTGGGACAACTTTCAAAAATATTATGACCAATTAATGAAGAGATAATTTTCAGAGTAGTTGAAACTATAAATTAGTGTCAGCCACGATTTCCAGAAAAGTTGAAGCAGGTAGAAGGCTCTACCTGGTAAAGTTGCATTAGTGTGATCACGGTCACAACAAACAGCAATAATAACATCTGTGACGGCTCACCCGGGTGTGGTGCCACGTGCTACCCTGTGCCTGCTTCACATCCTTTTCCTCTCCCCATCCACACGCCACCCTACAAGGGAGTCTCAGGGAGGGGCAAGTGCAGGCGCTTCAGCAACTTGCCCGAGGTCGTGTGGCTCCTAAGCGGTAGAGCAGGCGGGGACCAGGTGGCCCGGGTCTTCAGCCAGAGCTCTTAACCTGCAGGGCAGCACCTCCGTCAGTTAAAGGGCCAGAGAGTAACCCAGGCTTGGGGGCCAAGTGTCTCTGCCGTGGCCGCTGGCTCTGTGGTTTAGCACAAAAGTGGCCGTGAACTATATGGAAGCAGGTGAGCGTGGCTGGGTCCCTAGAAAACTTTATTTATGGACCCTGGAATTTGAATTCCAAATAATTCCACATGTCATGAAGTGTTCTTCTTTTGATTTTTCTCAAGCCATTTAAAAATGTAAAAACCATTTTTAGCTACTGGCATGCACAGAGATGGGTGCTAGGGCCCTATTTAGCCTCTGGGCTGTAATTGGCCAGTGTCTGTCTTAATAGATACGCTATACGCTATACTGATTAGATGATGAGATGAACTTATGGAGTCGTTACCTTTAGTATAAGCAGTTTTATATCCATGCCTTTTTTTTTTCTTTTCTGGATATTTGATTTGTGAACCAAACCAGATCTATATTTAAATTTCAGTCTAGTTTTAGGTAAGTTTTATATAGTCAGCCAAGGAGGTAAATGAGATGATACCACGGAATCAACACTTTCTAGACTTAAATGCATGCCTCCTAGTATCAGTGGATTACCAGCCATTCATCTGATTTTCAGAGTGGGTGTAGTCAAGCCCCTCCCTGCCATAATGTACATTCTTTCCCAGAGTCAGCTTATCTGCTGCTGGTGTTGTATTCTCCAAGAACTGTGAGTAGAGACTCACACTGAACATTTTTATGAAAGTCATTGTATCCAGAACAGAAACCTTTCCAAGAGCGTAAAGAACTGCGGTGGCGGGCAGCCGGCCACCCTGCTGGAGCTGCTGCCGGCGCTCCCTGTCCCTGGGTAACCTCACCCTGCCCGTCGCACCAGCCTGCCCTGCAGGACCTGCTGATATCCTGACCTGTGACTGTTTGGCTGGAGACACTAGCTTAGTCATGAGCTTCAAAGAATAGAAATAGCACGTTTCGCAGTTTCTATGCAGAACGCTATCTTGTGTGGAAACTCTTAAATAAAAGGTGATGTGTGGTAGCACTGATTGTTTTGAACCCTTATTTTAGGGTTATGCATTTCTTTGCGTGTCTGAGGAATGCTGTCGATGGCGCAGCTGCAAATTGACACCCCTGTCTACATAGATACGGGATTATGTTTGTGTTTCAAGGGTTAATGGACTTTTGACTAAGTTAGTAAAAGGCCCTCCATTCACTATTCTCCATCACTTCATTCAAAGCTTTGTATTTACTCAAAAAGTACGGGGCCGCTTGCCTGACGGATAGTGAAGACTGGTTTCCCAGACCTCGGTCGGAAGGTGCGGTCTGGACTCGCCGTCTGTCTGCAGAGCGAACGAGAGAGTCTTTGGCGTGTGTCTTAGCTTTGGAGGAGACACTCATGGTCTCTGCTGTTCTCCTGAACAGAAGTGTGCTGTTTCTGACCAGCTGCAGCTCTGACATCACAAACGCCCTCACTGATACTGATACTTCACTAGTTATGCTGGGCATCATCTCTTTTTCTCACATCCTGCTTCACACTCTATTTTTACCACCAGGAGAACATCTCTCAAATATAAATAACTAAATGAAGACACCCCAGAATGAACTGATAAGACAAGACGGTGATTAGGCATTTCCCCCCTTGTTACAAAATCTGTGTCGTTTCTTGTGATATAAGGACAGGCGATAGACTCTGGGAAAGGAGATGCTTCTATGAGAAGGCAGTGGGTAGATTCTTACTCAGGTTAATTTATTCCCAAAATGGACTTGTATTATCTTCCCATTGCTACTGTAACAAATTACCACAAACTTAGTGGCTTAAAATCACACGGGTGTAGCACATTACATTGCCCCGTGTCACTGGACTAGAATGTAGGCTTCAGCAAGGCTGTCTTCCCTTTGGAAGCTCTGGGAGATCCTGTTCCTGGCCTTTTCCAGTTTCTGGAGCAGGCTCTGTTCCTTGACTCTTGGTCCTTTTCTCCACATTTAGCAGGTAGCATCTTCAAACCTCCCTCTGACATTTCTGTGTCCCGTGAATAGGGACGGTTGTGATTATCTTGGGCCCACAGGATAACCCAAGATAGTCTCTGCCATCTCAAAGTCCGTCGCTTAATCACACCTGCAAAATCCCTCTTGCTGTGTAAGGGAGCGTTTTCACAGGTTTTAGGGGTTAGGATGTGGACATCGCTGAGAACCATTATTCTGACTATTGCAGTGGTGTTTAAGATACACATTAAAAACAGGTAGAAGCGGCGAGGTCTGCTATGCAATCAACAGCTTTTATTTACTGATCACCCCAGGGTAGAAGGGACCATTCTAGGAGCTGGAGGCCCTGAGACGAGGCCCTCACCATCTAGTTGGGAGATGGGTTAAATCACAGTTCAGTGTAGAGTGCGTGACACAAACCGTAAGGTGCTGTGCAAGTTCACTGCAGTGCAGCAAGCATTGTGAGCGAAGATGCCGAGGGGCAGATGGCTTCTCAAGAAGAACAGTTTTCCTTCTCTTAGAGATATTTGCATTTCCAAACACCAAATGCCTTTATTTACTATCATGTAGAGACAAAGGAGTCTTCAGGTTTAATCTGTTTTAAATTGTGTGTGTGCATGCATGTATGTATTTGCACACACACACGCGTGCATACACACACATTTATTTATTTATTTTAATTGAAAGGCCCCTGGGCAGGCAGGCTATACAAGCTCTGTGTTTGGACCTGGGAGCAGAGGCATCACAGGCAGCTGCATGGCTGTGGAGCCATTGGGGCTCAGCTGTGGGGAACAGGGCGCAGGGGCCTGCAGCTCAAGCAGGTGGGGCGAATCTTCTTTCTCTGCTACTACTTCTTAGAGGCTTATTGCCTGTGCGTCCTACCCTGGGCCTCCCTCCGGGCGTTTGCGCCCTTGCTTCCTTGGCGGGACCAGCATGCAGCTGTGGAAACAATGGGACCAGGCTGCATTCACGTGGCGGCCTTTGACAGAACAGAAGTGGGGTAGATCTCATAAACTCAGAGGGTGGATCTCTGTTTCAGAACTGTCAAGCCAAACACGGAACTGCGGTGGGGTCCAGACGTGCAGACTGGCCAGGGTGGCAGTCCCCCGAGAACAGTTGATGATCAGGGACACAGGCTGACACAAACTGGGAACAGGCGCTGCTGGAAATATCAGTATCCCGCCTTCCGGGTGGAACTGGGGTGGCTTTTCCACACTTAGCACAGGTGAGGGTTTCCTGCAGCTGCAGGCTCCCCGTCACCTGGGAGCAGGTCAGGAATGGAGGCACGGGCCTCACCCCAGACCCGCTGAGTCAGAATCTGCATTTGAACAAGAGCCTCCTCCCCAGAGCTGCAGTCGTGTATTTAACCGTAACTTGATATCGCTTGTATGTTCCATGTTAATATGTCCTGGCTGAACTCCACAGCACGCAGCCCCAGACCTGTTTCTTCCCTCAGCGTCTGCAGCTTAGTAAAGGGCAGCTTATCCACCAGATTGCTCAATCCAGACACCTGGGAGCCGTTCCTACAATCCGCCCGTCTCAGAACAGCCACATACAGCCCGCCACCCTATTCTATTGATTCTAACTCCCAGGACTGTGTCCCTCATCTCTTGACCTCTCTTCATCTCCATGACGACCACCCTAATGAAAGCCGGCATCACCTCTCACGTGGGCCACTACACTTCCCTTCCAGCTGGGCTCTCTGCACCCCCGAGCCCCTGTCAATCCATGCTGCACAGAGATGCCAGAGTGGACTTAAAATGTGGATTGGAGCCCGTGCATTGAGGTAAAAAGACTCAACTCTTAGCGTGCCTGACTAGGTCCCGCACACTGCACTGTCAACTCACTTCCCCGACCTGTCTTCTCCCAACCTTTATCACCTTAGAGGCAGCTGTACAGCTTAGAAAAGTGCAAGGATCTGGCTAGAGACTTTGGGCTTAGTATTAACAGTTCTCTTTGGAGTGGAAGTGATGCCCCACCCTCTGCCTCACAGCAGTGGTCATGCGCCGCCCCCTGTCATGCCTCTGAGTACTGGTGTTCATTTCTCTCTTGGGGAACCGGCCATACTCAGAACCCGTGTGGGCAATGACAGCTCTTTCACGACGGGCTTCTGCCCCTGGCGCCTGGCAGAGCCCTTCCACAGGGATGGACGGTGCATCCGGATTTCATAATCGTTGAAACCGTGCTACAAGGGTGCGGGAGGGATGTGCACGGTAGAATCAGGGAAATAGAAGAATTCTATTTTCATGGTTTTTACAGCAAAGATTTGCTTTGTGAAGTCAGTAGATATTTTTTTTCCTAATAAGTGGAATTGGGCTCAATTTTATGTGAATGTACCAAAGTTGGAGGTTTTGCATCAAGAACCTACAGGGAAGCAGACGTTGTCATCTCATTTCCGTGTCACTGCATCTGCTTCCTCTTCTCCCGCTTCTGTTGTCCTTCTGCAGGCCCTCTCTACACCGGGAAGGGGATTTTTGCCCGTTCTCTAATCGTTGCCTTTTACAGACTTCTGAATGAGGCCGGGTTGAGTCCTGCAGCCAGAGAAGACAAAGAGCCATTCCGAGGGGTTTGGCTATAAAGTCATCTCCGCAGGGGTCCAGGGACCCCCGAGTCCATTTCTGTGACTCCACCCCATCCTCCCCACATCAGTTCACCGCCCCCCCATCAGCCAAGGAGGCTGCTTCACAGTCCTCCTTCCTCTCAGAACCCTGCTTTTCATTCACCGGGAAGACAGAAGAAATGCAAAATAAAATCACCCCTGTCCCCACGGCCAGTCTCCTTTCCCGTTCATGTCTGAACACACACTCAGAGTTTCCGTGGGGGAATTATCCCGGCTCTATCAAAGCCTTCACTTTCCTCTTATATGAATTTAATCTGCATCATAGGATTTACGGTTATCTGACATTAGATTACACATTCGTGTGTTTATTTCTTTATCACGTTTTGCCACTAGAATGTAAGCTCACGGCGGAAGCTTGATTTCCCAAGTACTCTTTTTTAAAAAAATATTTACTTGTTTATTTATTTATTTGGCTGTGTTGGGTCTTAGTTGCAGCACGCAAGATCTTCGCTGAGGCATGCGGGGTGTTTTGTCGTGGCACGAGGGCTTCTCTCTAGTTGTGGCATGAGGATTTTCTCTCTCTAGTTACGGGGAGCTTCAGGGCGCGTGGGCTCTGTAGTTTGCGGTGCGCGGGCTCAGTAGTTGTGGTGTGCAGGCTTAGCTGCCCCACGGCATGTGGGATCTCAGTTTCCCAACAGGGGATTGAACCCGCGTCCCCTGCATTGGAAGGTGGATTCTTTACCACTGGACCACCAGGGAGGTCCCACCCAAGTACTCTTGACATCGTTGTGCCTATAGAACAGTCCCTGGCATTTCATGGGCACCAAATAAACACTTGCTGAATGAATGAGGATTGTAAATAAAAATGTGCTGATAGGTTGTTTACTGGAAGTAAATTGCTATTATTAAGGATTCCTTATTCCTTATTCCTTATCAAAACAAATGTGCATTAACCCTTGGCATTAACTAGATATCCTCTATGTAATCCCCCGTAAAAGAGAACCTATTTATAATACCACATGGAACATTGGATTTTAATTGGTGCGTCTGTATTACGAATAGACTTTTAATAGGCAACAAAGTAGCTATAAGCATGGCTAAGAATGATATAATATTTGAATAGCTAAAATCATGCATTATTTCATTGTATATGATGTTTTCTCCCTTGGAATATTGACACAGTGAGTCATGGCAGTTACAGTGGTGTCAGAGAAGCAGAGCCCATTATGGGGCCATTATGATAATAGCATATGACAAACAGTGGGGCTATGGATGGTAATGGATACATAATAGATAACAAATGGCTGGGATTCTGAACGGTTACGGTTGCTAGCGATTTTCTAGTAGTAATAACCTCCTTCTCTTAAAATAAATGTAAATTTAATGTCAAAAACTGGCAGCAGCATGAAGGGTCCACATTGCTTTTGGGGGTGTCCCACTTCACTTGGCTTAAGCTTCTCCTTCCAGAAACCTGGGTTCATCTCTGCTTCCCAGCCACCGAGGCAAATTCCTCTGACAGCCTGACCCCACAATGTCCCCCCATCAGGATGTATTAGGATGGCCTATCTCAGTAAATACACAACCGCAAGCCCCAGACTGACCTTGTCCTTTGCTGGGCTACACACTGATTATTTCCCATTTGCATCCGGGATTCTGGAATGAACAAGCAATTTGCACCGCGGTGCTCTGTGCTGCCCTCAGGACGCCTGCAGCCTGGCCTCTGCTCTGGCGCCTCCTTCACCCCTCCTTTGCTGGCTTCTGGGGCAGCTCCACTCTGCCCCAGAATGTCCACTCTGCGGGCATTCCCACCCAGCACCTTCCTGCCTGACACTCTGAGGCTCTCTAGCTGCCCTGAGGCTGAGTGTTTCAGTGAGAGCTCAGAGATGTGTTTTTCTCTGGTCCTTCCTCATAGTTCATCTGTCACCACCTCTGAGCCAGGTCTATGCTGGACCAGTGATTCCCTTCTGCTGAAGCTCAGTGCATTGTATCCGTTTCCAGAAACTATATCTATATATATATATTTACTTATTTTTTTTTTGCAGTACACGGGCCTCTCACTGTTGTGGCCTCTCCCATTGCGGAGCACAGGCTCCGGACGCGCAGGCTCAGCGGCCATGGCTCAGGGGCTCAGCCACTCCGCGGCATGTGGGATCCTCCTGGACTGGGACACGAACCCGCGTCCCCTGCATCGGCAGGCGGACTCTCAACCACTGCGCCACCAGGGAAGCCCCAGAAACTATATGTATTCAAGACTAAGGTCATAGAGGTTCCCCTTTGCTTAGGGCTGTGGGTAGCGTGGCTGAAACCTTCCCCTGACCCCACCACTCCTGCCATCTCATGGCAATAGGGCTCAGTGTCCCTCTTCAAGCCCACATTGCCCACTTGTCCGGGTGGTAAGTTCTATGTGTATTTATTACCAGTAGGTTCTGTGCAGTAATCATATAAATATATATGTATGTAAATATTGTTTTCCATTATGGTTTATCTCAGGACATTGAATATAGTTCCCTGTGCTATACAGTAGGATCTTGTTGCTTATCCACTCTATGTGTAATAGTTTGCATCTGCTAACCCCAAACTCCTAGTTCATCCAATTATAGTTAAGTTTAATTAATTTAAACAAAAATAGCCACATGTGGGGAATGGCTGTAGCAGTGGACGGTGCAGCCCTAGGGCATCTGGTGACACACAGAGTTGGTGGCCAGCACACATCCACCTGGAGAGCCCTCTCCAGGGCGTGAGGGCCAGTGAGCTGTCCCAAGATGCGAACAAGCCTGCAATGGACTTGGGATCCTCCATACCTGATCCTTGCATCTGCCATGTCAGCTTGTGTCTGAAGGTCAGGTTTCTGCTGTCTTTTTAACATTACTAGCAAATATCAGAAGCTTAGAACATTGAAGAGATTTTTATCCCTTTTGGAAGCCAAAATCTAATTCAGACGAGAGGAGAGAGACTGGTTAAACACTAACAAAATCAGTGAAATTGTCTAAATATTTAACCTGACCTGATTGTACCCTCGAACATGTTTTCCGGCCCGTGGGCATCCTCAGAACCAGGTGTTGCCTCACCAGACTGAGGGACCGTGTCTGCCGTTCAGTGATTTAACAGTCGTGCTCCAGGGCTGCGGGACCAGCCCATCTTTGTCGACATTTAAACTCCTCGTCAGTTAGGTGTCCACTTGGAAAAGGCTGAGAGACCTTCAGTCACTACTTGTTAAACACATGTCATTTCTTTTTCATCTTGACTGGTTTGTAGAATTCTATTAAAGTTTAGGCTTCTGGGAGTGGCACTGAATTTGCTGAAGGCCAAGGCAAGTGGCTGAAAGGGAGAAGCAGACCGAGGGACACACGAGAAAAAAACACAGTAGAAACTAAACGTTTTTAGACCCGTGGTTATTTATTTCTTTAAAAATATTTATTATACAGCCAGTGGTCAGAATACTGACACGAGAAACAGAAATGAGGCAAAGGTCTCAAAATCTCAGTAAAGATTAGAATAAGTGAAGTGTACATTGAGAGCAGTGCAGAGTTTCTGGGTTTTGAAATAGTCTTTTATCTCTCCCTGATACATATCAGGCATCTTATTACAAGCAGGTAATAAATCAGATGGGCAGGGATGGGAGATGAAACTGACAAACGGGCTGAGATGACCACCACTCAGTGCTGAGTGTGAGAGGCCTCCAGGTGAGCTTCGGTGTGGGGATTGTGCCGTGTTTGAATTGTGTTCCTCACATCTTCTCTGTGAAGGTGTGTCTACTATGAAGAATATGATGTTTCATCAGCAATAAAATACAAAGAGAGACTAAGGGAAGGTGAAAGCCGGCTTTAGATTAGCTTGGGAGTCAGAGTGGCATCGAGAAAGGGGGAGGGATGGAAGAAGCGGGCTGGATTCAGAGGTGCGGGGTGCAGGTGAGCGGGGAGGGAAGGGGAGGCCGTCCACCGCGCTGGGCCGGGCTCTCCCCAGCACCCCGAGGTGGCCGTGAGCGCACGTGGGTTTACACCTGTGCAAATGTGAGTCTGGCAGTTGCCCTAAGCAGGAGTCCAGTGGCCACCATGAGAGGACAGCAGAGCCCAGGCTGCAGCTGCGCAGGCAGAGGACACCTGAGAAAGGCCAGTGTCGGCCGCTGGGGACCAAGACAGAGGCCTGGTCAGTACCGTCCAGAGTGGCGGGAGCGCCAGGGCCTCCGGTACTGACCATAACTGTCAGCGGCTCTGTTAGGCCCAGCTCTCTAGCCTTGTCTCTAAGTTACGCAGGGCCCCGCACAGCCATGCCTTTTGGGTGGAATTTCTGATCTTGAAGGAATTCCTTACGGAGTGTTTGTCAAGGTTCTGCTGCAGTCCTGAGGAATCAGGACTAACCTAGCACAGGTGAAAAGGGGCAGGAGTGATTGGCTCACTGACACGGGTGTAGACCAGGTGACACGTGCGGCTGAATCCAGGGTCTGAAGCAGCTTTGCCAGTCTTTCTCCTGCTCCCCCACCCGCTCTCCAGGTCTGTCTCCGTGTCTGTCCCCTAGCCCTCCCCCCGCCGTGGGAGGAGGGTGGCAGCCCTTTCCTCCCGGCAGGGCTCCTCCACTGAGACGTGGCACGGCGGCCCCGTGGGGACAGTCTGTCCTCCTGCTCCAGCAGACAAGGGAGGGCGCAAGGGGTCAGGAGCCAGGATTTAGGGTCCTCTGAGTGGCCCACTGTTCCCTCTGGGGGGTCGGGACTGGCTGAGTCTCGCTGCCTGTGCTTGTAGGGTCTGGACACCGGAGGATGGCAGCTCAGGCTTGGATGAAAAGCGGTGCAGTCACCGCCACGCCACTCGCCCTTAGCAGTGGTCGTCAGTCTCGGGATCTCAGGATGAAGGTCTGCAGTCAGAGCCATTTCTCTGCCCTCTGGGGACACACTTGGTGATGTCACTGATACTGTGAGATGCTCAGAGAATTCAGGCTTTGCACTGAAGTCTCTCAACTCCCGTGGAAGCATTCTTCACCCGGGGGAGGGGATCAGGGTTTTACACTTACAAGGCTTTGGACACTTTTTTTTGGATAGATAGCTCTGTAGGAGCAAACGGTTTCATAAATGATGTGATTTAGCTAGTGATAATCTATTCAGAATTTCAACCCAAGACCCACACTTTAAGGGTAAGAATTATGTGTATCCAAAGTCAAGTTGAGATTCCAAGGTTCTGTTTGAGGGGCTCTAGGTTAGGGACTAATTGGGGGTGATACTTGCACTTGTGGGAGAAGCAGCCATTGACGTAGTCACCAGTGATGCTGACGCCGCCCTGTGTGCTTTGGGCGTGTCCTAGTCACTGTGTGACCAACCGTGTGAGCGGGATGCAGATGCAGGAGAGATGTAGGGGGCGAGGCTGAGGCTGCAGCAGGCAGGCACAGGCAGGAGTGCAGAGAACAGAGGAGCCGTCCTTGGGGCGGCGAAGCCGACCCCTCGGCCCCTCGGCCGCTGACCGTCAGGGTCCACCAACACGTACGACGATGCTGTCTGTTCTGGGTTGGTTTGCAAATCGTTCTTCAAAATTCCATTTTGTTTTTCTAGCACAGGGAAACCAGGCTGTATGGAATAGCTAATAAGGCCAATCAGATAAGCAATAAGCATCTGCAGAAATTAAACTGAGAGGGAGCAGGGATTGCATGGAATTTTAAGAATGTTTTCTCCTCAGTGACAAAATATTTTACCCCTAAAATAATGTTTTCATAATAAAAATAAATTTCAGCCATTTTTCAGCTGCAGAAATGTTGGTGAGGCTTTTCTGCGTTTGCTGTTTGCATACATTTGTGTTTGTTCCTCAAAGAGTCTGAGAGTTAGAAGAGATTGATTCATCCCAGTGTATCTGCCCCAAATGGATGATCGTGTCACACGATCCACTGCAGCTGCTTTTGGCCACGTGCAGCTCTAACACCGGGCAGAAAACCCTGGCAAATCGGTTAGCTCAGCTTTACTCGGTAAATATGCAAGTAGGTAATCCAGTACCCAGTAAGGGGTGAGAGGTTTGACACCCCATCTCCAGAGTGCACGGGTCCAGGTGGGAGGCTTCCACACATCCAGGTGAGGTGATGGGGCTCTGAGGCCAGATGGGAGCCTGCCTCCCTTCCCTGGACCACCTGCCGCTGAGCCCAGATACCCTAGTGCGGCTCAGGTGGGTTTGCTCTCAGCTGCCTGAACAGACACTGGAGGTTGATGGACTAGAGCCCCAGACCACGGTCTCCTGATGAACTGTCGGGTTCCCAACCTAACGCCACTGTCACCTCCAAAGATTGCTTTTTTTTTTTTCTTCTTCACCTGATAATATCATCGCCCATGATCCCTGCTTGTGACGCCTGCTCTGCATCAGGCACCTTCATACATCACAGCTCACGGTTAGGAAACCCTGCACTTGGAGAGCTGGGCACCATCACCTCCATTCTGTGCTGAGGACTTCAAAGGTCAGGCTGTATAAGCATCGCGCTCAAGGTCACTTGGCTAGCGAGAGGTGGAACTTGGATCCCTTGTGGGTCTGTCGGTTTTGAAAGGACCGAAGTGTTCCCACTGCCCCACACTGGGAGGATCAGCCACTCTGCTGTGGCAGCGAGGGCTCAGCTCACCTGCCCACCTAGAGCAGGGTGGAGGTTGGGGTTCCTCGGTACTTCTCCTAGTTGCCTGTGTCGGCTGCATCTTTATTGCCGACTTCCCGTCTGGGGGCCTCTGTCTTCCTTACTGGTCGTCCGGTGCTCCGGTGTTCTCTGCCTTGGCAGTTCCAGGCTAAGAACCACAGCGAACAGAGTGGAGGATCAGAGACCTTCCTGTTAGATGCTCAGGACGGGCCGTTGTTCACGATCTGCAGCACATGGGCTGTCATTAGTTAAATGGGCTACTTCCCACTGTGCTTGCCTTTAAACTGGTGATAGCTGTGATGCCATAGTTGTTCCTTTACTAAAAAAAAAATTGTATTTTTTATTTTTTTGGCTGTACCACATGGCATGCGGGATCTTAGTTCCCCAACCAGGGATCGAACCCATGCTCCCTGCAGTGGAAGCGCGGAGTCTTACCCACTGGACCACCAGGGAAGTCCCGAAAAAAATATTTTTAAAAGAAATGACAAAGATGACTACGATGGTGGCATTTAGCAGCCAATGTGTGGCATTTGGGCCAGTCTTCAGAGGAGGATGGGCTGCAATAACCATCACCCACCCCCTTGACGGGAGCAGCTCATGCAGAGTTGCTCACTGAATCAATTTCCTCACCTGAGTTACAGGATATTTACGTATTTCGGTGGCAATGTGGGCAGCTGTGCTCCTGAATTTCGGCAAAGCGTGAAGCTGATCCCTGTAACACTCACTGGCGCCTAAAATTCTTAAAAGTTAAAACTACAGAATTTCTTTGATTTTTTTTTTTTTTTCCAGTGGGAAGGACTTAAATAGGCTCAAATCTTCTCTGCTCTCTGTAACTTAATTTTGGAAAGTTCGCCTGGAAGACATTGAATGGGGGTAGGTCTTCTCTCCCCAACCCCACAAAACAGTGTTGTGAGCCCTGCGAGCTCCTGCTGGGGCTGGAAGACTCCTTTGTCCTTGGTGTTCCCTGGGGTGCTTTCGGCCAGAGAGCAGGGCTCACGAGCTGGACAGTGAGTTAGAGCTGATGGAAGAGGATGTAGAGCACATTCAGGACTGGTCCCTGTGCTGGGAGGGGTCCCAGTCTCCCACTCTGCCTCTCCTTCACCCCCAGAAGCCGAGGAGAAGATTCAGGACCCACCCCACCCGACCCCCCCAAAACCCCAGCCCTGCCACCACTTACTCTGATTCCGCTGGGAATTGTGCCCCTCATCCCTGTTTATGGCTGTTGGACCAAGAAGCCCACACTCCCAGGTCACCTCCTGACTCTGCCCCACCCCAGTCCCAGTCTGTGCCCTGCACCCTCTGGAGTCTCCTGGCGTTTTTCTGCCTCCGTTGGAAGGAGACCTCTTTGGAGGAGATGTCTTTGCTCTTGCTAACACTTCCTTCATCTTGCTCCCAGGACACCACGTTCTCTGCTTGCCCTCCTCACTCATTGGCTGTTCCTTCTCAGAGTCCTTTTATTGGATCCCTTCTTGTCTCCCCAACTCTCAATACCTGCGTGCATCAGGGCTTGTCATGGGACCTCTTCAACTGTATTTACTTCCTTTGAAATCTCATCAAATGTCATGGCTTTGAATATCACATATATGCTGATGGACTCCAAACTCCTGTCTCAACTGCCTGGCCCACGAATCCAGTTGGTACCTGATCGGCATCTCAGACGCGGCATGTCCCAGATTTGAATCCCTGATCTTCTTCTCTAAGCCTTTTCCGCCCACTGCTTTCTCCCTCTTGGGCAAAGGCCATTCCATCCTTCCCATTGCTCACGTCAAAAACATGACCTTATCTTTGACTCGTCCCTTTCTGTCATAACTAATATTGAAATCGGACAGTAAACTGTTTGGCTCCAGCATTGAAACATACATAGAATCAGGCTTCTATTCACCACCTCTGCTGACCCCACTCTTGTCCAGGCCACCAGCACTGCTCACCTGCACCTGGTCTCCCAGCTTCCAACCTGGCCACCTGCCCTGTGCTCCGGGCCGTCCCAGGGCAGCAGCCAGACTGACTCTTGGAAACGCGGGACAGGCATGTTACTCTTCTGCATAAAGCCCTCTAGCGCCCCGATCTCTCCCACCCACGAGTCAAAGCCAAGGCCCCTGCCCTTCCTGACGTCACATCTCTGGCCTCCGCCCTCCCCACTCTCTCCCTTGCTCACCCTGCTTCCGCTGACCGAGACTCCGTGCTGTTTTGAGCACACAGGCTGCGGCTTTGGGGTCCTCGCATCGGCCGCTCCCTGTATCTGTGACATTCTCCCCCATAATCCAGATCTCTAACTCCTTCAACTCTGTGAAGCCTCCCTTTGCCACTTTATTTAAAATTGCAACAACTCCCAACTGGCACACTCCTAACCCCTCTAACTCTGCTCTATTTTTTCCCCCAGTTTTTACCACCTTTTAACTTACTAAAAAATTTACTTGATTTGATAGTATCTGATTATCCCTACTAGAACGTGAGCTTCAAAAAACAAGGAATTTTATTCCCATTTTGTTCACTGATATATTCCTAGTGCCTAAAATACTCCCAGGTGTGTAGTAAGTGCTCAGTTAGTATTGGTGTATTGAATGAACGAATAAATGAAGGATTATGTAGGGTTCTGTCAATTCAGAATCTTATTATTGGACTAACAGGCATGTCACATTGGAGTAAATGTTTATGGGCCCATTCCTGTTTTGCTTTGTTTTGTTTTTTTTTTAAAACTATATGATAATTTATAAAGAGTTAAATGTACACATCTTAAGTGTACGGCTTAATTAATTTTTATATATGTATCTGTCCCTGTAACTACCATCAAGGTTCCATTACTCAAAAATTTTCTCTCCAGCCCTCCTCAGTCAGTATCAGAGCCCCCTCACAGAACCCCCAGAGGTAACCATTATTCTGACTTCTGTTTTATCGTAGATTAATTTTTTGCTGTTCTTGCCTTTCTTGTAAGTGGAGTCTTACACAGTGTACCCTTTTGTGTCAGACTTCTTTAATTCAGCATTTTTATTTTCAATCTCTCTATCCTTATGGATTGAAGCAGATACAAATCAGGTATAAAAGCAGACGTAGTTGAGTCTTGCTTTCTGTTTGGTCTGGTAATCTCTGGATCTTTCCTTTTTAGCAGTTTGACGTGACGTGCCTTGGTGGGTTTTTCTTCGTATTTTTCATGTTCGGAGTTAACTTGGTTTCTTGAATATGTGAGTTGATGTTCATCATACATTTTGGAAAATTCTCAGCTATTATCTCGTCAAACATCGACTGTGCCCACGCTCTGTCTCTCCTTCTGGAATAATAGTTACACTTAACGTTAGACCACTTGAGAGTATCCCACATCTCTCATGATTTGTTCTATTTTTTTCCAGTCTTTGTCTTTTTGTGCTTGAATTCAGACAGTCTCTATTGGTCTGTCTTTCCTACTGCTTGTCCTTCCTGCTGCTGTTCCCTAGTCGGCTGTTATGCCCCATCAATGAATTCTTGACTTCAGATATGGAAGTTTAAATTCTAGAATATCCACTTGGTTCTTTTGTAGATAATATGTTTTTCTGATGCATTTCTCTATCGTTTGTCCATTTGGTTTACCTTTTTCCTATTTCCTTTAACATATTTAAAATAATAATGTTAATGTCTTTGACCACTCATTTCAACATCTGGATCATCTGTAGGCTTGCCTCTGTTGGCTGTATTATCTTTTGATTATGAGTTGCATTATTTTGTTTCTTTACATTTCATAATTTTTCACGTATGCTGGATGTGTGTATAAAAGATGGGTGTATGCTGGATGTGTGTATATCTACTCTAAAGACTAAAGTAGATATTATTTTCCTCCAGAGAGGCCATGCTTTTTCTTCTCTTAGGCAGCTAGTGTAAGGGACCGTAGTGAGTTGAATGGTGGCCTCCAAAAAGATAGATTCACCTCCCTACCTCGATAACCTATGATTGGAACCTTACCTGGAAAGAGGGTATTTGCAGATGTAATTTAGTCAAAGATCTTGAGATGAGATCATCCTGGATTGTTCAGATGGGCCCCAACTCCAGTGACAAGTGTCCTGTAAGAGACAGACGAGAAGACACGGGAGCGTGGAGAGACGCAGCCCCAGCCAAAGGAGTACTTGGGGCCCTGGGATGCTGGAAGAGGCGAGGGATGGCTTTCCCTTAGAGCTTTCAGAGGGAGCGCAGCCTTGCCAACGCTTTGATTCCAGACTTCTGGCCCGCAGAACAGTGAGAGAATGGGTTTCTGTTGTTTTAAGCCACCAAGTTTGCAGTAGTTTGTTACAGCAGGCACAGGACACTCATACAGGGACTGACCACTTGGGGTCAGGTAGGAATTGAGCTAGGTTTGGGAGCGGCTGCAGGTTTGGTTTTATTTCACCTCTGGTTTCAAAAGTATTGAGAAAGCTTTAATGTATGCATTACAGGCCCCTCCCCCTCCCTGGTGATTGAAGACAGGAGATTGCAGGAGAGTTCTCTGATCTCCAGTCCCTGTGCCCGTAGGCACTCAGCAACACCCAGACAGGAGAGAACCAGGTCCAGATCTGGGTTCCTCCAGATGCCAGTGCGTCTAGCCAGCCCATCTGGCTCCTTAGCCCCACACTGGCTGCCCCTCGTCCCAGCAGAACCCTCTGCTTGCTGAGGAAGGGCCCACCTTGCCCGGTTTTAGATCATTTATACTTCTCTGTACATACAGTTCATTAAAAACTCCACATTTATAGTTTTGTAGTTAGTTTCTAGATATGTCCTAATTGTAGTCCTTGTAATTGACCTTCTAACTGCCCTAGTGCTCACCATCCTAATAGAGGCAGAACTCCTTAATGTATCTGTTGCCGTTTTAAACATTTAATAAATTAAACTTTCAATATTAATTATGTTGCATACATACACATAAATATTAAAATATATGTATATATGTAATAGATATATACATATAAACATGCGTATAAATATAGGCATAATTATATTAAAATATTTATATATAACTATACACATAATTCACAATGTAATTAATTAGTTCTTAAGAATGATCTGTGTGGAGATTAGCAGGACTGGTGTATGATTTGAGTGAAGGCCGGCAGTTGCTGATGTCATATTTCAAGGCCAAGGCTTTCAGGGTAGAAAAGTGGGAGAGAGGCAAGGAATGAATGGATAGGCATAAATATTCAGGAACATATGTACCAAAACACCGGAAACAAGTTTCTGGCTGGACATTGATGATTTCTTTTGGCTTTTATCTAAAATAAACTAGACAACTAGCTTGAGAAGATCAGACCTTTGTATGATACTTTATTTTACGTTACATTAAGCTGTGTGGCCTGCAGTTTTAGAGGGCAGAAGCCACGTTGTCGTGAATAGTTGGTTTTTGTTTTTTTCTGTACCAAGAGCCCTCTGGGCCAGCAACTATATTTTCAACAGAAAAAATTTAGATTTCTGATGTTGAATTACAAACAAAAATGTAGAAAACATTAGCAAACATGTTAATTACAAACATTCATTTTCCTCCATTGCTTGAAAGTTATTCACTGGCTTGAACATTATTTATTTTCTCCAGAAATTTAATCCATTTTCAGAATGCACTGTTGTGGTTGAGATAATTACTCAGTTATACATGAAAAGAGGAGAAGGCTCCTGCCGTCGACTGGATGGATTACCTGTTTCAAAGGGCACGGTACATGTAAATATAAGAAAATTGTACAGAATTTTAAAGTCATAACAGTTTTGAGCCCCATCTCTTTGCTCTTTAGAAACAATATACATTTATTCGAATGACCTGGCGTACTTCATATGACATGAACATAATCAGTATGTAAATGAAACCTACTAACCATAGATATTAATGTTGAAATAGAGCCAAGATCTTCATCTGTTATGATTTGACTTTTTAGACGAAAACCTTTGAACTGAGTAATGTTGGAGTGAAATACAAGTTGTTTCTTTTTTTGTAAAAAGAGACTAAACAAACAATGAAAAAAATGATACCTCAAATATATTTGCTAAAAATAAACATCTGGGGCTTGCACGCACTTACTCTGAGTATGAATGGACGGTAATATCCTTTTTCTAAATGCACTACAGTTTTCATGCATGTCATCAGTAACCCAGGCTGGAGCAGAGAAGACAGAATCGTTGATGCCAACCTTTGGTGCGTGTCCTGTTTCGAGATTTTAAGGTCTGGAATCGCAGCTTCTGAGCAGGGCCTTCTGTCTGTTTAGGGTCCCTGTTGCCCCAGGCTCACTGACAGCCTAAGCTCTCAGCACAGACTGTAGAATGCATCCCCTCCCCTCCCCCTCACCACCACATTAGTAAACGCCTGTTTATAGCAGTTTCTTTTACCTGATACATTATAGCCATCTATCCAAAAAAAAAAAACAAAAATTACAAGGTATACCAAAAGGCAAAAACCACAATTTGAAGAGACAAGCAAGCATCAGAACCAGACATGGCGTGGTTGTTAGAATTATCAGACTGGAAATTTAAAATGAATTATTATTAATGTGCTGAGGGTCCTAATGGATAAAGTAGACAGCATGCAAGAACAGATGGGCAATATAAGCAGAGAGATGGAAACCCTAAGAAAGAACCAAAAGAAATACCAGAGATTAAAAAAAAAACCCACTGTAACAGAAATGTAGAATGCCTTTGATGCGTTTATTAGTAGACTGGACATTGCTAAGGAAGGAATCTCTGAGTTAGAGTATATCTCAATAGAAATCTCTAGAACTGAAAAGTGAAGATAACAAAGAAAAAAACTAGAATACCCAAGGACTGTGGGACAATTATAGAAGGAGTAACATATGTGTGATGGGAAGAGACAGTGATAAAGTTGTCAATTCTCCAAATTTCTGCCTATGAACAGAGCATCAAACAATACCAGACAAAACTAATAGAACCACAAGGAGAAATGGATGAATCACGATCATAATTGGAGACCTCAACACCCCTCTCTGAGAAGTGGACAGATGCAGCAGGCAGAAAATCAGTAGGGATATAGTTGAACCCTAAATAAAACCTTCAGTCAACTGTTGATGGACTATTTCATTCAACTACAACAGAATACACATTCTTCCGAGACTCACATGGAATATTCACCAAGATAGACTACATCCTGGGCCATGAAACATACCTTAACAAATTTAAAAGAATAGAAAACATATGGTATCTGTCTCAGACATTGTATGGAATTAAACTAGAAATCAAAAACAGAAAGATAACTGGAAAATCCCCCAAAATACTTGGAGATTAAATAACACACATCTAAATAGCACATTGTTCAAAAAAGAAAGCTCAAGAAAAAAATTTAAAATTATTTGGAACTAAATGAAAATGAAAGCACAGCTTATTAAAATTTGTGGGATGCAGTGAAAGCAGTGCTTAGAGGGAAATTTGTAACATTAAATGTGTATATTAGAAAAGAGGAAAGATCTAAAATCAGTAATCGAAGTTTCCATTTTGGGAAACTAGTAAAAGAAGAGCAAATTAAATTCAAAGTAAGCTGAAGAAAAGAAATAATAAGAATTAGAAGTCAATGAAATTGAACACAGGAAATCAGTAGAGATCAAGGAAACCAAAACGCGGTACTTTGAAAAGACGAATAAAGTCAACAAGCCTTTAAACAGGCTAACTAAGACAAAAACAGGGAAGACACAAATATCAGAAATGAAAAGAGGACATCACTATAGGTGCCATGGACATTAAAAGGATAATAAAGGAATACTATAAACTCTGTGCCCACAAATTTGATAACCTAGATGAAGTGGACCAATTCTTTGAAAGATACCGTCTGCCGAAACTCATACAAGAAACAGACGAGCCGATAGGCCAGTGTCTATTAAATAAATTGAGTCAGTAAGTAATAACCTCCCAAAACAGGAAGCACCAGGTCCACATGGGTTCACTGGTGAATTCTATCAAACATCTAAGGAAGAAATTATACCACTTCTCCACAGTCTCTTTCAGAGGATAGGAGGAAAGGGAATGCTCCCTAACTCATTCCGTGAGGCCAACATTAACCCTGATACAAAAACCAACAATGACCGTATAAGGAAAGAAAACTCCAGACCAATATCTGCCATGAATGTAGATGCAAAAATCCTCAACAAAGTACTAGCACATTGAATCCAACAACATATGGGAAGAATTACATACCATGACCAAGTAGGATTTATCCAAGGTATGTAAGGCTGGTTCAACATTGGAAAATCAATGTAATCCATCACATCAACCAGCTAAAAAAAAAGGAAAATCACATGGTCGTATCAATAGATGCTGAAAAAGCATTTGACAAAGTGCAACACGCATTCATGATTAAAATTCTCAGTTATCTACACGACCAATTTAGGACTTCCTGCCAATAAAGTTGATGTTGTACTAACAGGTAAATTATAAGAATAGATAGGATAAATATCTAATCCACCCATGGCTCAGAATTTTAGAAACAGTGCTCATGATACACTCGGTTCACAAGTACTCCTGTGCGTGTGTGTTTATATACACATTTCCATTTTGCTGATACTATCCTGGTATCATTATTCATGCACTCTGTCATTGCCCATTGAGTTACTCAATGTTCCTAATGTATAAATGTCTGTACAATGAATTCCTATCAGTGGAAATTTTGGAACTTTTAGACTAACTGGTGTGTGTTTTTCCATATTGTAATTGGAATTGTGTACTGTTTCCCTTTTGCCCTTGGTTTTTGGGGAATTATTTATTTGCAGCAATCATCCTTAGACAACCGAGAGAAATTACATATCCTGGCTTACCTGGGATAGTCCTGGATTATGCCTGTTGTAGTTGTGTATTCGTTAATAATGCTTGCTCCCTCTTACTCTTAAAAATGCCCCATTTCAGACTTCCCTGGTGGCGCAGAGGTTGGGAGTCCGCCTGCCAGTGCAGGGGACATGGGTTCGAGCCCTCGTTCGGGGGGGATTCCACATGCTGCAGAGCAATTAAGCCCATGCGCCACAACTACTGAGCCTGCGCTCTAGAGCCCACGAGCCACAACTACTGAGCCCGTATGCCACAACTACTGAGCCAGCGTGCCACAACTACTGAAGTCCACGTGGCTAGAGCCCATGCTCCGCAACAAGAGAAGCCACCGCAATGAGAAGCCTGCACACCACAACAAAAAGTAGCCCCCACTCATTGCAACTAGAGGAAGCCCGCGTGTAGCAACAAAGACCCAATGTGGCCAAAAATAAATAAATTTATTAAAAAAAAAAAAAAAGGTCCCATTTGGACAGTAAGTTATGTGGTGCCTCAAGACCTAACCAGTTTTTCTTCTCTTTCACGCGACTCACGTCCTACTACTCTTAACAAGAAATCCTATCTTCTGTTGTAAGCAGCTTGAGTCCCTTTTGGGTTAGTGGTTTTATTATGCTTCACTTTATTGCACTTCGCAGATACTGTGTTTTTTACAAAGTGAAGATCTGGGGCAACCCTGCATCGGTCAAGTCTACTGGTGCTATTTTTCCAATATCATAACTTTTTAATTAAGGTACGTGCAGTTGACCCTTAAACAATGCAGGGGTTGGGGTGCCAGCCGCTGAGCAGCTGAACATCTACATATAACTTTACAGTCCTTTGTACCCATGGTTCTGCACCTGCAGGTTCAACCAGGGGGACCCTGCAGTACCGTAGTACCTATTTAGTGAAAAAATACATATGAGTGGACCTGCACAGTTCAAACCCGTGTTGCTCAAGGGTCAAGTATGTATTGTTTTTTTCAGACATAATGCATTGTACACTTAAAAGACTACGGCATAGTGCAAACATAAGTTTTTGTCTTTTAGAAAGTATTTTTATAAAGGCATAATAATTGCAGCTGTGAGGTAATTTTTTTACCCTCTGCTGAGATTTTGAGAGCTATACTATCCTTTCAGACTTCAAACAAGCTACCTGAGGAATTATTATTATCATATGTATATATATATATATATATATATATATATATATATTTTACATCTTTATTGGAGTATAATTGCTTTACAATGGTGTGTTAGTTTCTGCTGTATAGCAAAGTGAATCAGCTATAGATATACATATATCCCCATATCTCCTCCCTCTTGCGTCTCCCTCCCACCCTCCCTATCCCACCCCTCCAGGCAGTCACAAAGCACCGAGCTGATCTCCCTGTGCTATGCGGCTGCTTCCCACTAGCTATCTAACTTGCAATTGGTAGTGTATATATGTCCATGCTTCTCTCTCGCTTTGTCACAGCTTACCGTTCCCCCTCCCCATATCCTGAAGTCCATTCTCTAGTAGGTCTGTGTCTTTATTCCTGTCTTACCCCTAGGTTCTTCATGACATTTTTTCCCCTTAAATTCCATATATATGTGTTAGCATACAGTATTTGTCTTTCTCTTTCTGACTTACTTCACTCTGTATGACAGACTCTAGGTCTATCCACCTCATTACATATAGCTCAATTTCGTTTCTTTTTATGGATGAGTAATATTCCATTGTATATATGTGCCACATCTTCTTTATCCATTCATCTGATGATGGACACTTAGGTTGTTTCCATCTCCGGGCTATTGTAAATAGAGCTGCAATGAACATTTTGGTACATGACTCTTTTTGAATTTTGGTTTTCTCAGGGAATGTGCCCAGTAGTGGGATTGCTGGGTCGTATGGTAGTTCTATTTGTAGTTTTTTAAGGAACCTCCATACTGTTCTGCACAGTGGCTGTATCAATTTACATTCCCACCAGCAGTGCAAGAGGGTTCCCTTTTCTCCACACCCTCTCCAGCATTTATTGTTTATAGATTTTTTGAACAATTATAAATCTATTGTTTATAGATTTTCATTTCTGATATTTGTGTCTTCCCTGTTTTTGTCTTAGTTAGCCTGTTTAAAGGCTTGTTGATTTTATTCGTCTTTTCAAAGTACCAAGTTTTGGTTTCCTTGATCTCTACTGATTTCCTGTTTTCAATTTCATTGACTTCTAATTCTTATTATTTCTTTTCTTCAGCTTACTTTGAATTTGATGATGGCCATTCTGACAGGTGTGAGATGATATCTCATAGTAGTTTTGATTTGCATTTCTCTAATGATTAATGATGTTGAGCATTCTTTCATGTGTTTGTTGGCAGTCTGTATATTTTCTTTGGAGAAACGTCTATTTAGGTCTTCTGCCCATTTTTGGATTGGGTTGTTAGTTTCTTACTTATTGAGCTGCATGAGCTGCTTATAAATTTTGGAGATTAATCCTTTGTCAGTTGCTTCATTTGCAAATATTTTCTCCCATTCTGAGGGTTGTCTTTTGGTCTTGTTTATGGTTTCCTTTGCTGTGCAAAAGCTTTGAAGTTTCATTAGGTCCCATTTGTTTATTTTTGTTTTTATTTCCATTTCTCTAGGAGGTGGGTCAAAAAGGATCTTGCTGTGATTTATGTCATAGAGTGTCCTGCCTATGTTTTCCTCTAAGAGTTTGATAGTTTCTGGCCTTACATTTAGGTCTTTAATCCATTTTGAGCTTATTTTTGTGTATGGTGTTAGGGAATGATCTAATCTCATACTTTTACATGTACCTGTCCAGTTGTCCCAGCACCACTTATTGAAGAGGCTGTCTTTTCTCCACTGTACATTCCTGCCTCTTTATCAAAGATAAGGTGACCATATGGGCGTGGGTTTATCTCTGGGCTTTCTATCCTGTTCCACTGATCTTTCTGTTTTTGTGCCAGTACCATACTGTCTTGATTACTGTAGCTTTGTAGTATAGTCCGAAGTCAGGGAGCCTGATTCCTCCAGCTCCGTTTTTTGTTCTCAAGATTGCTTTGGCTATTCGGGGTCTTGTGTGTTTCCATTCAAATTGTGAACTTTTGTGTTCTAGTTCTGTGAAAAATGCCAGTGGTAGTTTGATAGGGATTGCATTGAATCTGTAGATTGCTTTGGGTAGTATAGTCATTTTCACAATGTTGATTCTTCCAATCCAAGAACATGGTATATCTCTCCATCTGTTCGTATCATCTTTAATTTCTTTCATCAGTGTCTTATAATTTTCTGCATACAGGTCTTTTGTCTCCTTAGGTAGGTTTATTCTTAGATATTTTATTCTTTTTGTTGCAGTGGTAAATGGGAGTGTTTTCTTGATTTCACTTTCAGATTTTTCATTATTAGTGTATAGGAATGCCAGAGATTTCTGTGCATAAATTTTGTATCCTGCTACTTTACCAAATTCATTGAATAGCTCTAGTAGTTTTCTGGTAGCATCTTTAGGATTCTCTATGTATAGTATCATGTCATCTGCAAACAGTGACAGCTTTACTTCTTCATTTCTGATTTGGATTCCTTTTATTTCCTTTTCTTCGCTGATTGCTGTGGCTAAAACTTCCAAAACTATATTGAATAAGAGTGGTGAGAGTGGGCAACCTTGTTTTAAATGTAAATGGACTAAATGCTCTGACCAAAAGACACAGGTTGGCTGAGTGGATACAAAAACAAGACCCATATATTTGCTGTCTACAAGAAACCCACTTCAGACCTAGAGACACATACAGACTGAAAGTGAGGGGATGGAAAAAGATATTTCATGCAAATGGAAACCAAAAGAAAGCTGGAGTAGCAATTCTCATATCAGACAAAATAGACTTAAACATAAAGACTATTAGAAGAGACAAAGAAGGACACTACATAATGATCAAGGGATCGATCCAAGAAGAAGATATAACAATTGTAAATATTTATGCACCCAACATAGGAGCACCTCAATACATAAGGCAAATACTAACAGCCATAAAAGGGGAAAATTAAATACAAAGAAAACATATTAAAAGCAGCAAGGGAGAAACAACAAATAACACACAAGGGAATCCCCATAAGGTTAACAGCTGATCTTTCAGCAGAAACTCTGCGAGCCAGAAGGGACTGGCAGGACACATTTAAAGTGATGAAGGAGAAAAACCTGCAACCAAGATTACTCTACCCAGCAAGGATCTCATTCAGATTTGATGGAGAAATTAAAACTTTTACAGACAAGCAAAAGCTGAGAGAGTTCAGCACCACCAAACCAGCTTTACAACAAATGCTAAAGGAACTTCTCTAGGCAAGAAACACAAGAGAAGGAGAAGACCTACAATAATGAACCCAAAACAATTAAGAAAATGGGAATAGGAACATACATATTGATAAGACATTTAAGGTATTTAATTTTTGACAGTTTGATTAATATGTGTCTTGGCATATTTCTCCTTGGATTTATCCTGTATGGGACTCTCTGTTCTTCCTGGACTTGATTAACTATTTCCTTTCCCATATTAGGGAAGTTTTCAACTATAATCTCTTCAAATATTTTCTCAGTCCCTTTCTTTTTCTCTTCTTCTTCTGGAACCCCTATAATTCGAATGTTGGTGCGTTTGATGTTGTCCCAGAGGTCTCTGAGACTGTCCTCAGTTCTTTTCATTCTTTTTTCTTTATTCTGCTCTGCAGTAGTTATTTCCACTATTTTATCTTCCAGGTCACTTATCCGTTCTTCTGCCCGAGTTACTCTGCGATTGATCCCATCTAGAGTATTTTTCATTTCATTTATTGTGTTGTTCATCGTTGTTTGTTTCATCTTTAGTTCTTCTAGGTCCTTGTTAAATGTTTCTTGCATTTAGTCTATTCTATTTCCAAGATTTTGGATCATCTTTACTATCATTCTGAATTCTTTTTCAGGTAGACTGCCTATTTCCTCTTCATTTGTTAGGTCTGGTGGGTTTTTGTCTTGCTCCTTCATCTGCTGTGTGTTTTTCTGTCTTCTCATTTTGCTTATCTTTCTGTGTTTGGGGTCTCCTTTTGGCAGCCTGCAGGTTCGTAGTTCCTGTTGTTTTTGTTGTCTGTCCCCAGTGGCTAAGGTTGGTTCAGTGGGTTGTGTAGGCTTCCTGGTGGAGGGGACTAGTGCCTGTGTTCTGGTGGATGAGGCTGGATCTTGTCTTTCTGGTGGGCAGGTCCACGTCTGGTGGTGTGTTTTGGGGTGTCTGTGGACTTTTTATGATTTTAGGCAGCCTCTCTGCTAATGGGTGGGGTTGTGTTCCTGTCTTGCTAGTTGTTTGGCAAAGGATGTCCAGCACTGTAGCTTGCTGGTCGTTGAGTGAAGCTGGGTGCTGGTGTTGAGATGGAGATCTCTGGGAGATTTTCGCTGTTTGATATTATGTGGAGCTGGGAGGTCTCTTGTGGACCAGTGTCCTGAAGTTGGCTCTCTCTCCTGGCTGCTGCACCAAGAGCCTTTCATCCACATGGCTCAGAATAAAAGGGGGAAAAAGTAGAAAGAAAGAATTAGTAGAAGTAGAAAGAGAGAAAGAAAGAAAGAAAGGCGGGAGGGAGGGAGGGAGGAAGGAAGGAAGGAGGGATGGAAGGAAAAAGAGAAAGGAGATAAAGAAATAAAATAAAGTAAGATAAAATATAATAAAGTTATTAAAATAGAAAAATAATTATTAAGAAAAAAAAATGGATAGAACCCTAGGACAAATGGTGGAAGCAAAGCTATACAGACAAAATCTCACACAGAAGCATACACATACACACTCACAAAAAGAGGAAAAGGGGAAAAAATCATAAATCTTGCTCTCAAAGTCCACGTCCTCAATTTGGGATGATTCGTTGTCTAAAGGAGGGAAGGAAGGAAAGAAAGAAAGAAAGAAAGAAAGAAAGAAAGAAAGAAAGAAAGAAAGAAAAGGAAGAAAGAAGATAAAGTAAAATAAAGTTTTTAAAATAAAATATAATTATTAAGAAAAAAATTTTTTAAAAAATGGATGGATAGAACCGTAGGACAAATGGTGGAAGCAAAGCTATACAGACAAACTCTCACACAGAAGCATACACAGACACACTCACAAAAAGGAAAAGGGGAAAAAATCATAACTCTTGCTCTCAAAGTCCACCTCCTCAATTTGGGATGATTCCTTGTCTATTCAGGTATTCCACAGGTGCAGGTCCATCAAGTTGATTGTGGAGCTTTAATCCGCTGCTCCTGGGAGAGATTTCCCTTTCTCTTCTTTGTTCTCACAGCTCCCAGGGGCTCAGCTTTGGATTTGGCCCCGCCTCTGCGTGTAGGTCGCCTGAGGGCGTCTGTTCTTCGCTCAGACAGGACGGGGTTAAAGGAGCCGCTGATTCAGGGGCTCTGGTTTACTCAGGCCGGGGGCGGCACGTAGTGCTGGGGGGGCCTGCGGCGGCAGAGGCCGGCATGACGTTGCACCAGCCTGAGGCGCCGTGCGTTCTCCCGGAGGAGTTGACCCTGGATCCCGGGAACCTGGCAGTGGCGGGCTGCACAGGCTCCCCAGAAGGGGGGTGTGGATAGTGACCTGTGCTCGCACACAGGCTTGTTGGTGGCGGCAGCAACAGCCTTAGCGTCTCATGCCCGTCTCTGGGGTCCGCGCTTTTAGCCGCAGCTCACGCCCGTCTCTGGAGCTCCTTTAAGCAGCGTTCTTAATCCCCTCTCCTCGCGCACCAGAAAAGAAAGAGGTAAGAAAATGTCTCTTGCCTCTTCGGCAGCTCCAGACTTTTCCCCGGACTCCCTCCCTGCTAGCCGTGGTGCGCTAACCCCCTGCAGGCTGTGTTCACGCCGCCAACCCCAGTCCTCTCCCTGCGCTCCGACCAAAGCCCGAGCCTCAGCTCCCAGCCCCGCCCGCCCCGGCAGGTGAGCAGACAAGCCTCTCGAGCTGGTGAGTGTCCATCGGCTCTGATCCTCTGTGCTGGAATCTCTCCGCTTTGCTCTCCGCACCCCTGTTGCTAAGCTGTCCTCCGCAGCCCCGAAGCTTTTACCCTCTGCCACCCGCAGTCTCCGCCCGCGAAGGGGCTTCCTAGCGTGTGGAAAGTTTTCCTGCTTCACAGCTCCCTCCCACTGGTGCACGTCCCGTCCCTATCCTTTTGTCTCTGTTTATTCTTTTTTCTTTTGCCCTACCCAGGTACGTGGGGGGTTTCTTGCCTTTTGGGAGGTCTGAGGTCTTCTGCCAGCGTTCAGTAGTTGTTCTGTAGGAGTTGTTTCACGTGTAGATGTGTTTCTGGTGTATCTGTGGGGAGGAAGGTGATCTCCGCGTCTTACTCTTCCGCCATCTTCCCGGAAGCCTCAAAGCATAAGTTTTATATGCACTGGGAAACCAAAATATTGGTGTGACATTTTTTTGCAGTATTCGCTTTATTGCTGTGGTCTGGAACTGGACCCAAAATATCTAGTAGATAGCCTGTAGTGTGTGATTTAATAGAAAATCCTTGATAATTTGATATAGGATCCAAAGTGGAAATCTATCACCTGAGGACGACTAAAGGGCATGAGCTGAAACAGTGTCCACTGCGAAGGCCGGTGCCCCAAGTCGGGGGAACGGTGGCAGCCTGGGGAGGGAGCACGGGGAACGGCCTTTACATTAACAGGGAACCTGCAGCCAGCACCGCCTTGGTGCTACAGATCTTACATCAGAGCTTTTGAAAAGATTTATGTTAGTTATAACCATAAACTGATTTTGAGATAGTTTGTCCTCACACAGCTTATGAAGGCGGTTTTTCTTCCTGAGACATTACCCACAGATCTGTGGCCATGGAGCCCCAAATGTGGCTGTTTTATGCACAACTCTGATGAAATATTTAAAGGTCTGTTAACAAGGATTAAAGCCCTGGGGGTGCTGTTAGAAATTTGGCATTTTTATTTCTTGCAAGAATCCTGTGGGAAAAACATATCTTATGGGAAAAACTAATTGTATTTGTTAAAACAGTAACCATAGAAATAGAGAAGTGGAAACTTAAATAGACGTATTTATCACAAATGGAAACATTTGGAGCTGAATGTCCTCTGCATTATGCCCTCAACCACGTTCCTCTTGGACTCATTGTCTTACAAAATTTTCTTTAAAAGTCTATCACTTAAAAAAATTAAGTTATTATGATTGCTTTGGCTATAATTGTGAGTTTGATGGCAACTTCAGTTGATTAACAACTTGTTGCCATGGCGACGCACTAACGAGGCATTTCAAAAATTTTTATCCAGAAACCATCTTCAGCAGAATAATCTAGGATGTGTAGTTAAAAAAAAGTGATTTCCAGGCATTATTCCTGACATCCACTCCCCCAGCCCCAAATTCAGGTCCTGGCAGGGGCAGGGAAAAGTTGGTATTTTGCTCATTTCTAAATTTTGAAAACCACTGCCCAAGAAATATGATGAATTGGGCAGTGGCCTTGAAAAAGAAAGAATTTTAGAATAGCTATAGTGAAACTCTTGATTTTCCAGTTTAATGATTAAAAGTCTTTTTCGATAATACTTATTATAGGAATGGACTAGATGAAAGATGAAGCAGTTGTATTTATGAAAAGCAGATGAGCTTTGAGGGCAGTTAGCAGGGAAGGGAACGGAGCTAATTTTCCAAGAGTGGGAAGGAATGTAGGGGCAGCAGTTCCAACTACGGAGCAGTAGCTCAGGGGAGTCAGGGTTTTCAAATCACGATCAGTGACTTGGAAATGCCGGGCACATTTCTTAACCCCTGTGTATCTATGTCAAACAGAGCTAATATGAAGCGAGGTTAGTTTTTTAAAGTATAATTACTCAACCATAAAAAGGAACGAAATTGTGTCATTTGTAGAGATGTGGATGGACCTAGAGTCTGTCATACAGAGTGCAGTAAGTCAGAAAGAGAAAGACAAATATCATATATTAACACATATATGTGGAACCTAGAAAAGTGGTACAGATGAACATATTTCCTGGGCAGGAATAGAGGTGCAGACATAGAGAACGGACATGTGGACACAGGGAGGGAAGGAGAGGGTGGGACGAATTGAGAGAGTAAGATTGACATATATACACTACCATGCGTAAAATAGATAACTAAGTGGGAACCTGCTGTAAAACACAGGGAGCTCAGCTCTGTGCTCTGTGAAGACCTAGATGGGTGGGATGGCGGGGGGAGGTCCAAGAGAGAGGGGATGTGTGTGTGCATATGGCTGATTCACTTCACTGTGCGGCAGAAACTAACACAGCACTATAAACAATTATATTCCAAAAAAAAAAAAAAAGGTATATTCACTTTTTTATTGCAATTCTTTTCCTTCATGGTCCCTCCATGTCAGTTCTTGTCTGGATAGACACATAAGCAGATTGGCTTAACATGGAATTAATGTTTAATGTGTGAAAGTATAGGTAGTTCTGGACGGCAGTCCCCTGTTATTCCATGTTGCTTTGTTTCGTTATGAAAATGCCTTTTTATACTTTTAAATTAACTTTTATTGGAGTATAGTTGCCTTACAATGTTGTGTTAGTTTCTGCCCTACAGCAAAGTGAATCAGTTATACGTATACATATATCCACTCTTTTTTAGATTTCCTTCCCATTTAGGTCACCACAGAGCATTTGAGTAGAGTTCCCTGTGCTATACAGAAGGTTCTCATTAGTTATCTGTTTTATACATAGTAGTGTATAAATCTCCCAATTCATCCCACCCCCTTTTCCCCCCTTGTTAACCATAAGTTTGCTTTCTACATCTGTGACTCTGTTTCTGCTTTGCAGATAAGTTCATCTGTACCACTTTTCTAGATTCCACATATAAGCAGTATTATACGATATTTGCCTTTCTCTTTCTGACTTAACTTCACTCTTGTATAACAAGCTCTTCGTCTATCCGTGTCACTGCAAATGGCAGAAAATGCCTTTTTATATTTTAAAAATGTAATTTACCTCTGCTACAATAGACTCTTAGATAGACTGTTCCCAAATAGCCTCACAAGTTTTATTCTTGGGTGGTTGTCTCAGTAAACTGTTCTCAGCTTAAATCTGGCTTTGCCGTTTACTGGCTGTCTGATCTCTGCAAACCTCCTAAAAGGTTCCTTTTCATCATCTATGAAAACAATGTATAGTGGTCACTAAGTGAGAATATATATATATTTTACAACTATGCCTGGAATATGTAGGCACACAACAAAAGTGAATCCCTTTGCCTTACCAGACATGCCTGCTCTTAGACTGTGGAGTGTTTTGAAGGCGCGATACGAGCATTCTTGTCCTTCCCCGAACAGATCTCTGTCCTCAGTGCTATTCCTGTGTCCCCCACCCGATCCACAGCAGAGCTCTGCACCATTGGAAGCAAGATTTACTGTGGTCTTATTAGCACCACTAGTTATGAGTAATGGCTATTGGAATAATATATGAAAACTCAGTTCTTCTTTCTAGAATGAAATTTAAGTCTAAATCTAGTTAACTGAAAATGTATTCATTTAAAGGTAGACAGGTTCAGGTGCAGTAGAGCCTCTTTCTAAATAAGTTCACCTCATACCTATAAGTGCTTATGATTCATTCACCGTAAGCCTTTAAAAATAGATTTGAGGCCTCTGACAATAAAATACACATATCTGGTAAGGCTGTTAAAATGGAAATTTAAAATTTTAAAACCATATAGCAGGAGCAAACAAGTATAATAATCACTTAGGCTAATAAAATTGTTGTGATTGAGCATTAAATTTAGCTCCCCTGTTCCTCGACAGATAAATAACTGCTTATTTTCCAGCTGCCCAAAGGGGCAGCAAGGAGTGATAATTACCGTCGTGCATCTTACTCAGCTGATGGTTTTCGAGGTGTGACAGTGTGTGAGCCAAGGTGCCAGGAGTCTTGAGGGTGGCAGGATGACGGAGGCAGAGTGGCCAAGCTCCGGGGTCTGGGGAAGGTCCCTGGTGTGGGTTCTGGATGGTAAATGATGAGGCAAAGCCAGAAGGACAGTGCCAGTCCAGAAGATGGCCAGCTCTGGGTTTACACGAAGGATTCGCCCTTGGTTTTTTATATGCTGATCTAGTGCTTAAGTGTCCAAGTTATTTTACCAACCATTTGATAACTAATGCATATAGTGGTAATACCATCAGGAAGCATCAGTGTCTGTTTAGGGATAAGAACTTGAGACAGTGGCCAATTTGATTTTCTGACCTTTGTTTTCCAGTTTATCAGAATCTGCGCAAGAAGGCTCTGTATATTTACTTAGCTTTATGCAAACCCAAATATGTGAAAAATCATAAATGTATGAAATACAGTGCTGGAGATGATTTGGTTTTCAAAATTATTCTTTGCTTTACAAAAGGACTCTTCGTAAATATCCTTAAAGTGCCACTCTCCTTCAGTAACATGACCATCTGGTTAGAATTCTTAAGATTCGATTTTCCTCCAAAGTTATGAAGATCCAAAGATATGAAAATATCTTTCCTAAAGACACATATGAATACAGAATTTGGTTATATATTCCAAGTTTAGATGGCCCTTGTAGGGGAGAGTGCCTCATATCATTGGATTAGGAAGGGGTATTTCAAATTTCTACTGTTTTCATTGTAAGTAATTACATACAGCCTTGGAAAGAATAATTTAATATTTCTTAATGAACATAAGGGGAAAATGTTGAATAGAGTACATAAAAAAGTCATGTCTATCTGCTTTCGAAACATTTTTTTAAGATATTATCTTTTTACTGTTTCAGTTTTAGACCTAAAGTCCACAGTAGGATTCCCAGGTTCGGGTCCAGTAGCTGAAATAGAAAGGCCTTGCTCTCCTGTACGCAGGATCTGGCTGGAGCGCTTGACCTGCCTTGTTTGTGTTTAGAGGTGGTTTCCTTGCTTTTGAAACGTAAACAGTTGCGTTGCAAAATTAAAAGAGAAGGACATTGAAAAGGGTTGAAATATTAAAGCTTGAGAAAATTCTCTCTTTCTCCTTCACTACATTATGCACACTTAACATAAACTTCTGTCTACTGATAGATCCAAAGCAGCAGGTGTCATTCTGGAAAGGATGCCAGTTTTGCCCTTTCACAGCTGGACTGCTTAGTTGCCTGGTACTGGCAGTCACATGCAGTTTGGCTGTGTCCAGAGTGCTGAAATATCACCATAAATAAATATAGTACCAGATCAGAACAGCCAGCCCTGTATGACAGCAGCTGAATGTAGAAATATTTTAAATGTTAATAGCTCTATTGAGATGTAATTTACAAACAGTAAAATGCAGAGATTTTAGGTGTGGATTTTGATGAGTTTGAGAAATGTATATCCTATATAACGACCACCCCAATCAAGATTGGGAACGTTTCCAGTGCCACAGAAGGTTCCTTTGTGCTCCTTTGTGGTCAGAGCTGCTCCCCACCCCCTCCGAGACAGCCAGGCCTTTCTGTGACTGTTGTCAAGCTTCGCATCAGCGGAAACACACAGTGTGCGCTCTCCCGAGTCTGTCCTCTGTGCCCAGCATGGTGTCTGTTCGACTGGTGCATGTTCATGTGTGAATCAACAGTTCATCCTTTTTTGTTGGTGACAGTGGTCATTGTATGCATATACCACACTTGTTTGTGAATGGATACTCACCTGGGGTTGGGCATTTAGGTTGTTGCCAGCTGTTGGCTGTTCTGAATGAAACTGCAAGGAATACTTGTTCACACGGCTTTGTATTTTCATCTGTTTTGGGTGGAATCTCCAGGCATCGCAGGGTAGGCACATATTTAGATTTACAGTTTAACGTTAGTAAACCATTTCCTAAAGTGATTGTACAACTTTACCGCCCCACTGACATTGCATGAATGTTCTGGGAGCTCCACAGCCTTGCCAGTAATTGGCGTCGTCAGTCATTTAATTTATGGTGTGTGATAGCTGGTCATTTCGGTTTCTCTTACGAATAAGGATGTTGAGGATTTTTTAATCTGCTTGTTGACCATTCATGAACCTTCTTTTTTCCAAGAAGCTTCAAGTCTTTTACCCATTATTTATTGGGTTGTTAAGTCTTTTCTAAGGTAAGTGTATTACAAATGCCTATGGCTTAGTTTTCCTTTTTATTAGTGATGATTTTGAAGAACTTAAGTTTTTTATTATGATGACAATTGAATCTATCAGTTTATTCATTTATGGGTAGTGCTGTTTTTATGTTAAGAAATTCTTGACTATCTTACTATTATAAAGATTTTATCTTAAGTTTCTTCCTGAGTTTGATAGTTTTAGCTTTTATGTCTAGGTCTATAATCCGTTTCAGACTAATTTGTACGTGGGATGTGAGGTAGCTGTCAGCGGGTTCATTTTGTTTTCACAAGTGGATATCCAGTGGGTCTAGTACCATTTGTTGAAAAGACTGGCCTTATTGAATGCACTTGTGCTTCTTGAAGAGCAATTGACTATATATATATGTCAATATATGTACACTATTCTGTTCCAAAAATATATTTGTCTATCCTTATCCCGGAACAACACTGTCTTAAGACTGTGGCGTTACGGTAAGTGTAGAGCTCAGATAGTATGGGTTTTCCTACTTTGTTCATTTTTTTCCCCAAATTGTTGTTCCACCTGGTAATATTTACTTTCAGGCTCCAATACTTCCTGCAGTATTTCTTGTAGTGCAAATCCGTAGGTGATTACTTTTTCAGTTCTTTCAGCAAAATAAAATTCCTTTATTTTACTCCTTTTTGAAGGATATTTTTATAAAATTTAAAATCTTAGGTTGACAGTGTTTTTCCTCTCAGTGCTTTGACAGTGTCATTTCATTGTCTCCATGCCTCTGCTGTCTCTGATGAGAGGTTGGCTGACACTCCTGTCATGGTTCTTCTGTATGTAATTTGTTGTGCTTCTCTGACTGCTTTCAAGATGTTTTCCTTTGTCTTTCATTTTCAGTAGTTTGACTATGAGTTGCCTAGTTTTTTTTTTTCCTTTCTATTTATTTTGCTTGGGTTTTGCTGTTCTTCTTAAGCTTATGAATTGGCATTTGGGACCAAAATAGGGAGATTTTTTGACATTATTCTTTCAACTTTTGTCTTGTTTGGCCATTATTTATGCTCCATGTTCATCTCTCCTTCTGGACCCCAAATACTGATACATGTATGTTAGACCAGTTGATATTATCTCATAAGTACTTGGGCTCTTTTCATTTTTTATAATCTTTTTTTTTTTTGCGGTACGTGGGCCTCTCACTGTTGTGGCCTCTCCCGTTGCGGAGCACAGGGTCCGGACGCGCAGGCCCAGCGGCCATGGCTCACGGGCCCAGCTGCTCCGCGGCATGTGGGATCCTCCCGCACTGGGGCACGAACCTGTGTCCCCTGCATCGGCAGGCGGACTCTCAACCACTGCGCCACCAGGAAAGCCCCCGTTTTTTAAAAAAATCTTTTACTGTGTATACTTGACATTAATAATTTCTATGAATCTGTTTTCATGTTCACTCACCTTTTTATCATGCCAGCTACAGTCTGTTAAGCCCATCCAGAAACTTTTAAATTTTGCTTTTCAGTTGTAGAATTTCCATTTGTTTCTCCTTTATAGTTTCCATTTCACTGTCCGGATTCCCTGTCTGTTTCCTCATCAAGACTATTTTTCCTTTAAACCCTTGAACCTATTTTGATAGCTAAAGTCCCAACAAGAAATAGATGTTGTCTGCTAGCTACAACATCTGGGTCAACTCAGGGTCTCTTTCTATTGACTGCTTTTAAAAAAAAAAATGAGTATGGCTCACATTCACATGGTTATTTGCATGTCTAATGAATTTTTATTCTATGTTGGACATTATGATGATACAATGTACAGAGTTGGGACTATTTGTCTTCCTTTAAAAAGGGTAGTTTGTTTTATCAGACAGTTAATTACTGGCGGTTTCTTAATCTTGTTGAGGCTTAATTTTAACCTTTTTTAGGGCTGGTCTAGAGTAGCCCTTATGTAGGACATGGTTTTGACTCTGACACTATGGACTTTTTGGTGTCTCGGTCAAATTCTCATGGTATTATTGAGCTCTCTCCACTCTGGTCTCTCTACTCTCCCAGTGCTGTGTGTCCTCTAGTGTCTTTGTCTCACTCTCAGCTCTGTATCAGCTGCTCTCTGCTTGGCTTCACCAAGTCTCACCTTGCACATATGCAGTCCAGCCCTTGGCCAAGGTCCTGTGAGTAGCCCACCTAGACTTCTGGGGTCCCCTTCTTGGAGCTCTGTCTTCTCCAGTCTTTGTCCTCCAATTTCCAGCTGCTTCCTCAGCTCTGAACTATAATCTTTGTCTCCTCAGCACAGCCCAACTCCTTTTTTATGTTTCTCTTCCCTGTGCTGCTGGGAGGAAATGGTCTCCAGGCTGACATTCAGGGCTCATCTTGGTGCACTTAGGGATCACATTTCTGTGCTGCCTGTTGTCCAGTGTCTGAAATCACCACTTCATATATTTTGTCCAGTTTTATAGTAGTTACTCTGTCATGTGCAGAAGCCTCAGTGTGGTAGAAGTATTGTTTTGAACGTTGTTCCCGAGATTACTGGTTCTCAAACTTAAGCTTGCATCAGATGCATCTGGAGGACTCGTTTACACAGAGACCCTTAAGCCCCATCCTTTAGTGTTTCTGATTCAGTAGGATTGGATTGGGGCCTGACAATTTGCATTGTCCAGGTGATAACTGATGCTGCTGGTCTGGAAACCACACTTTGAGAACCACTTACTTGGAAAGATGGATCTTGAGAAAAAAATGTTGGGATTTTATTTGGCACTTACTCCATACAATTTTTACCTTTCTTTTTTTGGGGGGGTAATAATACTTACATCTCAGTTTATTATAACATTATACGTCTTGCTCTTTTCATTCAAAGTATGAATTAATGAGGAATTTTTTTTTTTGCACTGAGGAGGATAGATTCTCCTTTTAATTGATAGAAACAGAAAATACATGAGAGAATAAGTAAAGTTATTTAACAATGAAATACTACCATTCTTTTTTTTTTTTTTTGCCTTCACAAATAAATTTGATTCTTTCAAGTTATGAAACTTGTAGAACATGGAGTGTGATAAGTTTCAGAAGTAATTGCTTTTTGTTTCAGAAATAGAGTTTTATTTTAATTATTCTCAGACTTATTTGTATATATGTGAAGTGTGTGTGTGTGTGTGTGCGCTTTGTAGGTGAGATGTGAAACAGTGATAACCAGTAGGCTTGTTGGACCGGGCTCTACCTTGTCGTGTCCTCAGGTTTCCTGACAACTTACGCTTCATCCCTGAATAACTCTTAATCCTTCTACCTTAGCATCACATATTATCTGCTTTCTTTGCCTCTTTTGGTTCCATGGCCCTATCTCTCATTTGTCAGGATTTTGACATTTATTGCTTCCTTTTACTCTAGTCCATATATTTCCCATCAGCGTAAGGTTTATACTGGTGTCAGATGGTGACTCTCATTGTTGAGGATGCTGACATTGTTCTTGCAGTGGCTGCAGCACAGGAAGTGTTCTCTCAACAACATCATAGAATATCTTGGATGGGAAAACGGATTCGTCCTATCCTTTCAAATTCTAATCAATCCTTGACAGATTTTTTATTTTTATTTATTTATTTTTATAAATTTGCTTATTTATTTTTGGCTGTTGCGTCCTCATTGCTGCACGCGGGCTTCCTCTAGTTGCAGCAAGCGGGGGCTACTCTTCGTTGCGGTGCGCGGGCCTCTCATTGCGGTGGCTTCTCTTGTTGTGGAGTACAGGCTCTAGGCACGTGGGCTTCAGTAGTTGTGGCCCGTGGGCTCAGTAGTTGTGGTGCACGGGCTTAGTTGCTCCACAGCATGTGGGATCTTCCTGGACCAGGGATCGAACCCGTGTCCCCTGCATTGGCAGGTGGATTCTTAACCACTGTGCCACCAGGAAAGTCCCGACAGATTTTTTAATGTAACAACTTTTTAAATTTTTTGGAAAAATTGGTACAACAGCCTTTGGTGGTTAGATTAGAAAGCTGTTTCATAGCACAGTTTCAATATTGTTTCAGCTGAAATGTGAGATTACAGCAATTTTAATCTCAATTTCAGAGATATGTTCTCTAATATTTTGACACAGGCATAGTGATATACTGATTACTAAATTCTCATTTCCAACAGGTCCATTTTGATGGCTGGGACCACAAATATGACTACTGGATGGATACAGACAGCCCTGACATTCACCCAGTCGGATGGTGTGACGTCACAGGTCATCCCCTGGAAGTGCCGCATTGTGAGTATCTTGCTCTTTGTGTTGTTGCTTTTTAAATACGTAACCTGGAGCCTATCTTAATGCTGTTTATTTCATGTCATCATAAGTATTTTAAAGCTCAGTATCACATAGGTGAATTGATTAATCAGCACTATAGCTACACTGAAAGCCAGTTATTCACAATTAAGCCTCAAAAGACATGCTCTGTATAAGTGAAGAGTTATCAACATTAAGGAATTATTTTGATAATGTTGTCTGGCAGAATCTTTGTTTTCCACATTTGAGTTTGGAAAACTGAGCCAGGTCTAAATCCATCTAATTTGGGCCTTCACTTTTAGCTGAAGTACTTTTTGTTTTCTTAAACATCTTATCTTAATTGATTTTGTTTTATAGAGTAGGTTTCAAAAAGTTTTAGAAGAACAGAAGTATTTTAAACTTCAGCAATTAAAAAAATTTTAGTTGTAAAAATTGGAAAAAAGACAACCTTCTGTTATGTCGGTATCTTCATTATTTCTGTCTTTCTGGGTACTTAAAGTTAAGGAGGTAATTAACCATTCTAAATTCTAATAAACCTCGAACCAAAATATTTCATTCTTTCATCTGCAGGATTCCTCTGATCAGAGTAGACTGACATGACTAATAACTAGTTTCAGACATTTTGCGAGCACTCTCCATCCTTATGTTTGCTTTGTTCCCCCACTGCTTCTGTTGTCCTCCCTTTGGTTTCTTGGGGTGAAGGTAACCTTGTCTCCTGTTAATGAGGGTGAACCAGCCCAATGATGCTTGAAACTTAGATCTAAAAGGATTAACTGTGTCTTTGAAAGAGTTCCTAAAACTTCTTTTAGAAATAAGGAGAATTACTGACTTAATAACTTGACAAACATTTTGACATTGTGCTGGATTCTTCAAAAGCTACACATGGATGAGGTGCAGGTCCTCATGCAACTTACAGTGCATTAGCAAGTGCAGGGTCTGCATACAGAGAATGTAAAACAGGGAGAACAAGGTCAGTTCCATGGAGGGGGAAGGGTTAGCATATTTGCTTTGTACTTTTCGCTGATCCCACTTTCTGTTCTCCCTGATCTTGCATCCCATCTTGCCAGGGAGGTGTCTCTTGGTTGATGTTAACTCATCCCAGTAAGCTTCTCAAGTAGGGATTTCAAGGGAGATGGGCCCGGATCAGCGTTTCAGGTACAGAGACAGCTGTCTTCATTCCGCCTCACCCCTTACCTGTTCCTTGGTCAGGCTGCCTACCTGGCTTCTCGACCCAAATGTCTCAGAAGCTTCGCAAAGTCTATGGATCGAACCTCAGCTCCATCCCAAGCCAAAAGCTTGTCTTTCTACCGTAGTTGCTACTTGATTCCAAAGTTGTTGCTTCCCATGCAGTCATTCTAGACTCTGCTCCCTCCCTACCCCTCCCTCACCCCACACATACAGCCAGTCATCAAGTCTTGATGGTTCTCTTTCTTGATTTCTCAGAGCCCATCTCTGACCCCTTCTTCCCCTTCCCAGTACCATTGCATTTGAGTTCTCATCATAGGTACAAATGGTTTGCAGAATATGGTCTGCAATTTGCTGGTTAGTGAGTCACACTGATCCTCCCAATCTAAAAATTCAGGCTCTAGAGGCAGGATTGCCTAGTGGTTGAGCGTGTGAAATCTGGAGTCAGAATGCTGACATGTGAATCTCAGTATCACTGCTTTGCTTAGCTGTGTGATCTGTGCCTGTTTCCTCATCTAGAAAATGGAGGTGATATTAGTGAGTCAGTCTCATAATCTGTAATGGTGAAATGAGATAAATTTGTGCATAATACCTCGAAAACTGCCTGGCCCACAGGATGTGCTCAATTAGTGTTAGCTGCTATCAGAAAATGATGTAACATTCTGTAGATTTTCATTTTTACCTAAAACTACGTGAATTACTAAGGCTTACAAAATTCGAAATTGTGCTAAAATGAATAGGTGACTAGAGTTTTCCAAATATTTCAATTCAGTTTTTTCTTAAGTCAGGCTTTCATGTATTCCTGGCAATATTATAAGACTCCTGTTTTGAGTGTGTGCACTTAAGTAATTGGAATCCCTATTATTTGGGGGAATTAGATGTCTTCAGTTGGTCATGATATTGTATTACTGCTGTGCTTGCTCTTGGGTTATAAACATGTTTGTTTGGATTAATTATTATTAATACAGTTTATTATAGGTTACTTGTTTAACCCTGTTTTTTGTAATTATTCATATCTGCATCATAGTCTTATTAATTTTTAAATACCTAGACTTGAAGACATGTTCATAGTGTGGTTCAGTATATATCATCCATGGCCCCACCGTTAAAGCAAAAATACACACACACACACACACACACACACACACACACACACAATCCTACTCCAGTATTTATTTGCCTACTTATTTATCACAGAATCTTTTTCCACTGGAAAGTAAAGACAAATGGTTTGTCTAGGTCCTCCAACAAAACAAAATTTGACGGTCTAGCATTGATGTCGCAACAGCTTCCTAACTATCTTGTCTCATTTCTTTGCTGTAACCGTCTGTGTAAAACCCAAATCTAACCTCTTAGCAGTATCTTTAGGCTTGAGACTCCTTCACACGTACCAGGCCTGTCGCAGTCTGTCCTCTGCTCACCTCATGCCTTACCCTTCTACCGTTTTCCACCAAGAACAGAATTACTTCATTTATACTAAACAGAATGACTCATAGTGCCTTGAACATTGGCCTCATAAGATTCTGAAGACAATACGTCAGCTACACTCTGCTCTCTGAACTTCGTTTACAGAAAGTCACACCCTGCAGTTGGTGTCAGATGCCTGTGTGGTGGGGAGCTGGCAGGGGCACTTGCTCCACAGTATGGACCACGTGTAGCCTCTTCATTCCTGTCCCATCTCTTGTGGGTGTATTTGTACAAACAACCACATCAAATCATCTTTTACTGCCCATGCTATTTTAAGTCAAAACGTTGATCTTATTTACTCATACAATTCAAACCAAATGTGTATGTCCAGTATCTTTGATAATCAGATCAAAGTAATTATTGGGTTGGCCAAAAAGTTCATTCGGGTTTTCTGTACCATCTTACTAAAAATCTGAACCAACTTTTCGGCCAACCCAATACATTTTGTAAGTAGATCTATAAAACCACACAGAACATTTTATCACATATGAGCAGATAAAGTCATCTTACCAACATTAATTTTCAGATATTTTAAGGTATTTTCAGAGATTTTAACTTTCAGACATTGTTTGTACTCTGTTGTTTTACTTTTGTGATATTTATGTGATTCAACAATTGCCTTGAGTGCTTTATTACATATAATATGATAGCTTTATTGATCAAACATTGCAAAGACTACTAAACGTTTAGGGCTTGGAAAAAGGCTTAATTTTTATTTTAACTTATTTAATTTTGGCTGTATCGGGTCGTCGCTGCTGCGTGCAGTCTCCCTCCAGTTGCTCACTCCCTGCCACGGTGCACATGCCTCTCACCGCGGCGGCCTCACCCGTTGCAGAGCATAAGCTTCAGGTACACAGGCTTCAGTAGTTGTGGCATGCAGGCTCAGTAGTTGTGGCTCGTGGGCTCTAGAGCACAGTCTCCGTAGTTGTGACGCACAGGCTTAGTCACCCCGCGGCATGTGGGATCTTCCCGGACTGGGGCACGAACCCGCATCCCCTGCATCGGCAGGCGGACTCTCAACCACTGCGCCACCAGGGAAGCCCTCTCATGCACATTTTATTAGACTTAATTAAAATTTTATTTATCTAAATGAGTTTGTATCTATTTCTAATGTCATTCAATCAACATATTTATACTCACTGCAGAAACCGAGCCAAGATGTAGTACATGCTGTATAGCCCCATACTTCTGTAGAAATGTTTGTGCAGTGTATTTTGACCAAGACCGTGATATTTAATAATCCATAATCTTCAATCACAAAGGACAAATGTAAGTTCTTGAAAAGGTAACTGTGAAAAGCCTCTTGAGAGTGAAACTTGAATGTCCCCATTCAGCTGGGAAGAGCGCTAGCTTGTAAGATCAGGTGACGATGACTTCCTCTTAGTCTCTGTTACCAGCCAGGTGCTCACAGACACTTCACCTTGTGTCCACTGTCCGACTGAAATCTCCTTTTCTTAGGCCATGTGGACACAATTTTCCTGTTTTATCTGACATATAATCCTGCATGGTGAACTTTTTCTACAAGTAGAATCAAAATTAAATACTTAAGATTTAGCACTAAGGTGTCAGGATCTTTCTGTTGTGCTTTGCATTCCCTGAATGTCCTTAAAAAGATATAAAAATATCAGAACCAAAAGCCCATGCCAACTTCAGGCAGCTACAGCATTGCCTTTTGGCAGTCTTTTCAGTCATAGCGTTTGGAAACTGTAATTCCAGTCACATTCAATGCTAAATTTGTTTAAATAGAGCTCATTTCTTTTATTATATTATTAATCATTTGTCCACAAATCCACCAGGCAATGGGATGCCCGATGTTTTTGGCTTTGGAAATTTACCGAGCTTGAGAAGCAAGATGATAGACTTCAGAGTTAGAAAAACTTGGGTTTAAATTTCCATTCTGCCCTGACTGCCTGTGCCTTTGGGCGAGTTACTTCACCTGTGGGACTCGCAGGCTTGGGAGATGAAATGCCTTGACCACTGTAATGCCTGCTGCTGGTTGTCTGGGCTCAGTGACCCCACAGGAAGGAGCAGGACTGGGTGAAGAGCACAGGCACATTTGCTTCCTAGGCCACCGTTTCTCTTCATTGATCCAGGAAATTGGGAGTTGACTTTACTTCCTAAAGCTTAAACAACCAGTATGGTTCTTTGTTATAATTGCACTGTCCATAAAGGGGCTGCTGATCTCTGAGTGAATTTGGAATGACATGTAGGACAGTTTGAAAAATTTAGAACGACTGACTTAGACCAGAAAAGCAGGCCCTTGGGGCTTCCCTGGTGGCGCAGCGGTTGAGAGTCTGCCTGCCGTTGCAGGGGACACGGGTTTGTGCCCCGGTCCGGGAGGATCCCACATGCCACAGAGCGGCTGGGCCCGTGAGCCATAGCCACTGAGCCTGCACGTCTGGAGCCTGTGCTCCGCAACGGGAGAGGCCACAACAGTGAGAGGCCCGCGTACCGCAAAAAAAAAAAAAGCAGGCCGCATAAGCCCCATGAAACTACGAATGAAAGAACTTTGCTGTTCTTTAAAATAAAAATCTGAATATGTTTTGCACCCAGTTCCAATGTGTGTGTGGGTTTTTCACCCACACCAAGCAATTCTCCGACACCAGCCAGGTGTCCCACGGTTCAGCTCAAGTCTAACACTGTTTACTGGAGGTTAGGGCTCAGTCCTACATGACTGCCCCCCCCATCCCCATCCCCAGTTCACACACGAGTCACAAGTCCAGGTGGTCACCTGTGCTTCCGGGGGACTGGCTGTAGATCTGGAGGTTCCCACCACCCTCTCCTTAGGTTTGATTTGCTAGAGCAGCTCACAGAACTCAGAGGAACAGTTTATCCGCTAGGTCACTGGTTCATCATAAAAGGATCTAACTCAGGAACAGCCTGTGGAAGAGATGTGCAGGGTGAAGTCTGGGGGAGGGGTCGGAGCTCCCCTGCCCTCCCCAGGCCCCACTCTCCTCCAGTCTCCAGGGTTTCACCAACCTGGCCATCCTTTGGGGTTTTTGTGGAGGCTTCATTACGGAGGCACGACTGATTAAATCATTGGCCATTGGTGATTGAACTTGACTTCCAGCTCCTCTCACCTCCCTGGGGTCAGGGCTCGGGGGGTTGGATTGGAAGTCTGGGAGTTCCAAACCTCTGATGATTGGTTCTCCTGGCCACCAGCCCCCATCCTTCCATGCTTTCCAAAAGTCACCTCATTAATGTTAACAGAAGACACAGGACATTCCAAGGATTTTAGGAGCTCGGTGCCAGGACAGGGATGAAGACTCAGTATATACTTCTTATTATAACTCACAATAGCAGTCGTAAGTGTACAGCACTAGAGACATGAAGTTATTCTCACTGTCGTTCAGTAGCTTTCTGGTTGTTTGACGAGATGCGTTGTCAGCAGCTCTCCTGTGCGCCTTACCCGGTCGGTCGGCACAGCTTGCAGCTCCTTCGCCCCCAGTGTGGGCCGTGGCCCTGTCCTCTGTCCTCTGGTCTGCCCCTGCCTCTCTCCTTAGTCTGCAGGGGTGGCTCCTTGGCCTCTGGGTGGGCTCTGCGTTCCTTGTGCCCAGTGTTTATGCCACAGCATTTGGGCAGAAGGTGAAGTTCTTTGCAGTCAGGGGTCAACTCCTCTCCAAAGCTTTGTCTGATGTCCTCAGGGAGATGAATTGTCTCTTCATCCTCGTCGTCCCGCAGGATTTTGTCCTCTGTTCTGTTGCGTTAGAGTGACCTTTTTCTTGCCGCTCTCCTGCCCTGGCGTCCTCACCTGGGGCTCCTGGAAGCTCCCGCCAGGGTTTTTGCTCTTTTCCCTGCTTGCTCTCAACTGAAAAAATAACGCACAGCATGAGAGTTGTGAGTTAAGTTTAATTTGGGGCAGAATGGGAACCATAACCCAGAAGACAGCATTTCAGATAGCTCTGAGAAACTGTTCCAAAGATGTAGGGGGAAGGTTGGTATAGATGTGATTTTGGTGAAGGGCGAAGTGTGCAACCAAGCACGTATTTTTTGCAGAAGGTTACTGCTAGTGACAAGGAGCAGACGTCACCATGAGGGATTTTAGTGCTTTTCTAGACACAAGGAGATACAAGAACTGGGCTCATAAAATCAGCGCCTGAAAATATCTAACTGTCTGAAGACCTGTTGTGCCAGTTTTTCCCAAAGCACAGAGTTCACCTGGAACTCGTTTCAGGGGGTGTTGAATCAGGTCAGCAGCTGCAGCAGCTCGTGGTTTACTCCTCGTCGAGGTAGATGGCAGCTGCCAGTTTGTAGCTGGCATCGCCCGGCCCGCCGGCCTGGCCCTGGCACTGCCTGCAGCACGCCAGCTGTGTGCCTCCGCTTGAGCTGCTGCTGTTCCTTGGCTTGCAGCTGGATGCGGCCGCATGCTACCTCCTGAGGCTCGCTCAGGTGTCCCCTCCCGGACAAGCCCCCTGCACCCTTTGGCCCCGGAGCCGCCTCTGTTTCTCGGCACAGTCCCCACGCGCCGACTGGTGGGATGTGCTTCTGTGCCTCTGTGCTCGCCGTCCCGCTTTCTAGAATAGCTCTCCCCGGCAGGCAGGGGCTGCCCGCTGCCGGTCCCCGTCGCAGGCTCACCCCGCCGCCACGAGCAGGCAGGCTCGGGCTGCAGACACAGGCTGAGGGGGCGACGGTGGCTCCCGGAGGCCACGAGGTCTGCGGGGCAGGCTCTTTGGATCACTCACCTCTGCTGCTCTGACCGTTCACAGCTCTTGCAGGTGGTGGATGCATGTCAGAAAAATGCCTGTGACGGGGCCAGAGTCAAGTGTGCTCATCAGCCACCTGGCCTGGCCCTCTGACCCTAGCTGACCTCCCCCCGCCACCCCACCCCGTGGACCAGGATGGCTCGGCTCCGTCTGCCGTGCACAGTGGGCCTCTGAATGTCTGACCCATCTGTTTGTCATTTTCCTGACTTCCTACACTTTATAAAGGTCATTTGTCTATACTTATTTCATCCCCCTGCCCCTTCAGGCCTTGTTTTAAACACTCTTTTAGAAATCAGAGTTAAACAGAAGGAAATATTCGATTGCATGGAAACGTTTTGTTCATATTTTAAAGTAGTGATAGAAATAATAAAATAGAAATATGACAGGTCCCAGTGCCTCTAATAAAGTAGATATAGCTGGAGACAAAAGAATCATCGTTTAAATTAAATGCAGGTTTGGATGTGCCACGTGGTAACCAATCGACGTTTCTCACCAGCGCAAGTATAGTGTTTTTTTTTCCTGAAATGACAAAGTACCAGTGTGCCATCACAGGAACCTGTGGGGATGTGGGTGACACAGGGCCACCAGCCCTCCAGGGAGAGCATCTCCCGGCAGGCGACCCTCCCAGCAGACTGGACTGGCCTCTGTGCTGGCGCCGTGAATGCCCCATCCCAGCTTGAGAGGAACAAACCACCCTCTCAGCAAGGGTGCGGGGCCCAGCAGGTGTAGGAGAGAGGATCTGATTCTTATTCTCGGAAAGTTCCAGCCAACTAGAAGAAACGCTTTGTCCTTGGGAGGCACCAGCGATGTGGAGGTAGAACATAAACCTGCCAGAATCCTCTGAGCTCGTCAATCCCCCAGCCATCATTCAAGGGCCTAGAGACGCAGTGGTTTGCCCACCTTGTTAGAGACAAAGGTGGGCCTCTGGCCCTGGTTGGAATGTTCTTCCTGACTTGGCTGAATCCACAGTGTGTACCTTTATGATCAGGTCAGGCTCCACTCCCGTTACCCCTCTTCAGATGCGGGTTGGGGTGGGGGGTGACCCAGCCGGTATGAGGTTCCAGCCGTGGAGAGGCCTCTGGCAGTGCTGAGCCTGGGTTTCCAGACAGGGACAGCAGCCTCTGTTTTGCAGCATCAGCAGCGTTGCAGGGGGCGTGATGGGAAGTGGGGGGCAAAACACAGAAATAGGTGACATTGCATCACAGCCTTATGCGTGGAGAGTCTGCAGTCAGAGTACGTTGCTCGTGAAAATCAGCACCTCACAGGGTCTGCAGCTGCTTCTACGGAAAAGGCTGGATGAGCCTCACTGATCCATAAAGAGGAATCCTTCTTGGGCCTGGGGGACCAGTATCTTCATGCCCCAAGATGCTGCCCCCAAGTTGTGTGGTCTGGCTGTTTTCTCTAGTCCTCAGCTCTCTCTTTACCTGGCTTTTGTATCCTGACCCCAGGCCTCTGCTTACCCTCCAGCCCTTTCAGAGACCCCGAGCCTCCTCACTAAGGCACGGATGAACTTCTGGGTCCCTTGTGATCCCACACAGGCTGTGCTGAAGCAGGACAGCCTTGGGCTCATTAACTTGGCCACTGGCCACTGCTGCACCGTCACCTTCTCTCGTGTGGGATCGTTTCCTAGTGATGCACAGCCACTCCTTAGTATATCAAAGGAGGCAGATAGCTGGCCCTCACCCAGCCTTGTCTGGGGGCTCCCTGTTCATAAATAAATGCCCACTTCAGCACCAGCCTGAGGAGGGGGGTGGGATGAGACCAGAGGGGGAAATGCAGGAAGAGAGAGAGAACGTGAGGTGAACACACAACACCTCTGACCCCCTTGTCTTCCTTTCACCTCCCTCTGCTCCACTCACTCCTTTCTTTCCATTTCTTAAATGCAAATCTTTCCACCCCAGGGCCTTTGCATACGCCATCTTCTCTGTCCAGAACAGTCCATCTGCTCTTCTAAGATATGACTCTTTCCCACCCTTTAGCGTTCATCTCAAATGATCCCGTCTGAGCAAGGCCTTCCTGGCCACGTTACATCACTGTGATTTTCCATCTCACCACTCCCTTTGCTCCTCTGTGCATATCACAATACGTAATTACTCTAATTGTCTGTTTCCTTGCTTTCTGTCACTAGTCCCCATGAGACTGTCAGCTTCATGAGTGGAGTGTCTGTCAGCATTTCCCCAGTGTCTGGCTTCCAATAAATATTTATCTGTTTATCCACTTTTCTCTCTAAGAGTTGGTTAATAACTTATGCCAAAACAACAAGCATCTCGAGAGACCAGCCTGGGCTCTCGCCTGCAACCTTTATGGAGTGAGGTCTTGAGTAGTAGCTATGCAGTTAGTCTGTTCAGGCCCTAGTAGGGGACACGTGGGCCAAACATCCCCCACAGCTAACAAAAGAATCTTTCATGAATAGGAAGTTGACAGGCAGAAAAAGGAGATTTCCTAGCTGGCTTCCGTGTCTAAGTAATCTTGTCATCGTTCTTTCGTTAGCTTCTGCTTGATTTATGTCTGGAAGTAATTGTGATGCTTGATTACACAATAAATTAAACAAAACATTATTATGAAGTTAAAGTGTATATTAATAGTAGTACAAACTACTATAAGAATATCTATAACCTTTATAACTTATATTAAGGACCTTGAGAAGATTGCTAATTTATTTAACTGTTAAACATAAATAAGCATAACAGAACGTAACTTGATAGAAGATATAGCTCATTTTTATTCCATTTAGTTCATTACCCAGCAGATGTATAAATACGACAGAATGAATCGTAAATACCATACCATGTGGCCTGGCACATTGTTTATCCTGTTAAGTGAGATAAATGACTTAAATCTACATTAAGGAATAAATGATTAATAAAGCCCTCTTTGGGACCTTTGGGATTAGAAACATTTGGGACCCAATTTCGAATTGGGAATTAGAAAAATTTTATTCTGTCAGAGATGGAAATTCACTTAGATTATAAAAAAGGAGTTAATGCAGTTATAATCCAGATATGGAATGATACATATGATGATGGATAGATGTCTTTCCAAGGAAAAATTGAAGATGGTTAACTTAGCCAGGTAACAGCACATTTCCAATTTCATTCTGTTTTAAGGAGAATTTCATAAGGAATCTTTAGTACTCGTTCTTCCAAAATACAGCAAGCAAGTAATCAGCAGTTTTAAGAGTCCCTAAGTACTCATTGACTTGATAGACAATTACAGCATATTGTGTTAAAAAGAAAAAGTTAGCTATTTTAGAAGTCCCTAATTACAGATTTACATGATAGACTTATCAGGGAAAATAATACATTTCAAAATGTACTCACAGTCTTAATGATATTCCTGTTTTAAATGTTCCTTGTTGAAGTGCTCGTCCTGTATACTCTACCTGCTGGAGGGGTGAGGGCAGGATTCACTCACTTTGTTCTAAAGCTTGGTCTCTGGTGCCCTGTGCAGGTTACCTGCTCCCCGTAGCCACACGCCGTTCACAGCTGAGGTGTCCTGTGACCAGGTGGTCTTAGTTGTCCATTACAGATGCTGGTAGATTGTGTCTAAACAAGGTACATCTCTGGGCAAAGTCACTGGCACTGAAAACGAATGCACACTAACTCCTCAAAGTCATGGAATAACCCAGTGGTTTGACAGTGGGTGAAACCGGTCCTTACCCTGTTCCAGTTTATGAGTCACATCGGGCCAGGTTTGTGGACGTCAGCACATGGACGTCCACCTTTCAGGATTTCTCTGACAGAGTTGTCACCCTCTTCAGAAGACCATAATGCCTTCAAGAAAAGGGGACAAGATGCAATTATTATACTCCTATTCCTTTGGCCCCCTACAGGGCCTGATTGATGGGATCCTTGGGTGATTGACTGCCTGCCTGGAAATACAACTGGAGAGGGAAGGTTTTCCCTTCTTAGGGGGTAGTGTTTCTGTTGTCACTGAATGAAGGTTTACTTGGTATCACCAGTATACTGAGCACTGTGCCAGGACTTGGAAAGTCCTTTGGGACATAGTTGTGCACTGGTGACCAGGATGACGAAGCTTGGAGGGAGAGCTGGCCCTCTGGGAGCCTTGGTGGAGGTCATGCAGGGCACTGCAGCGCTAGCTGGGCACCGGGATTCGGTGTGAGGAGACAGAAATTCCTCCTCCCGAGATGCTCTCTCCTGTCCACACCTACTTCTTCTCTCACACTTAGGGCTTGGAGGTAGGTGAGGGCAACTCCACAGTTGCTTTAAAGACAAGCTTAGTGCTGTTAGCATCTTGGAGATGTTTTGTTCATTTGTCTTTCCTCGTATTAGAAAGATTAAAAAATACTTGTCCGTTTTATTTTATAAGTAGATACATCTGTAAAGGACTCCGTGGAATGGTGATAGAATCAAATATTTTTCATGTAAAATAAACACTATATATTTGCATTATAAAAGAAGCTGTATGGAGCTTATGGGTTTTGTTTTCCATTTCACTCTGCCTTTTAAGCAACCAAGAATCAAGAAGTTGAAAATTTATACACAAACCTAAAATTGAATGAATACTGCAAATGACAGACTTATAGAACTGAAAATATACAGAACTATTGGGTAGCTAAGAGCCTTTGGCTTATACATTACTTTTCATCCATGTTTTGATATTCATTTTAAGCCAGAAAGTAAAAATTAGAATTGTTTTCCTTGGCAAAAGAGCGAGTTTCACTTCACATGAGATCACTGTGGTTATCAGAGAGGGCAGAACACCGGCCACTTCTTGGGCTAACAGCTCTCCATGCCTGCACACCCGGCAGCCCGACCACAGGCCTCTCCTCCATGCCCTGCTCCTGGGACCCACGTGTCTGGGAGCTCCTTGAGCCGAGGCTGCAGACGCACGGTCAGAGCTGCCGAGGCCGGGCCAGCAGCCTGCTGTCCTCTCCTGCGTCTCACCAGCCCTAGAACATTCTTTAGAATGTTCCTAATTTGACTGGCGTTATCCCTTCACAGACCTTTTCTCTCTGCACCATTATTTCTGTCAGCACCAAACAGTTGAAGGCATTGAGCAGGACACAGCTGCTGATAGCATGCCACTTGTCCTTCTGCAGCCCTGACCCTCTCCTTCAGGACACCGTGCCCTTGAATCATCCTACATTCTCCTTATTGCTGGTTTACTTGGCTGTTTTCCTGGACATGAAAAGCCTTTATGTCCTGAGGAATTGTAAAGCTGAGTAAAAGAAACGTGGTTTTGCAAGTTTCTGTTCTTCAATATGCATTGTGTTTTCTAGATTGGCGAGAACATCCTCCATCATTTTCTTTGAAGTCATCGTCCTCTTTTTCACGTCAATGGACCTGTTTTGTAATGAAAATCATCAGAATGGGAGGGGACTTTTTAAATATAATTCCTCTGACCAAATTTTATGCAATGCCAGGCATCCAGGGAAAATTTAGCAACACAGTGGAGTCACCTCTTATTCTAGGGGTAGCTTCTAAATTCAGCAAGTGAGGCGAAAAAAAGTGTTTGGTCACAGTTACTGAAGAGTGTGTTTGTGTAAGGCCAGCACAGGGGGTTACCCTTCCATCAGCCAGCTAGACAGTCGGCAGGGTCGGGGAGGTGAGTGATGGGTGTGAGGTAAGGGTGCTGTTGTGGGTACCACGTTGTGAACACCCGGGCCATCATGAGCTGGGGTGTCTGCTCCCATTATGGGGAGCACGGGGCAGGGGGCTGAGGAGAGGAGTGGGGTCTCTGACTCCGAGCTCGTGCTCCTTCCCATATCCATCCACCGTGGCCTGGTGTGATCACCCAGACTTCATTCTGTTCATTTCAGGTGTGTGATGATGACTTTGACATGCGTGGCTACTCCTGCTGTCTTTTAAAGCTAGGGATGGTTGACTAAGAAAGTTTGTGTGTTTAAACGTATAAAAGTTGAGATTATAGCAGTTACTTATGGGGCAGTGTGGCAGAGGGAAAGAGCACAGAGCTGCAAGCCAGGAGCCTTAAATTCTTGTCCGAACTGCCAAAATACGAGTTATGGTCTAGCACAAATTATTTAAACTTCTAACCCTTTATTTCCTTCCTTGCAAAAATAACCAGATGGACTCGGGCAGTGGTTCCCAGCCTGGATGGGGAACGCTTAAGAAATAAAATTCAGAAGCTTGCCTCTGGAATTCTGATTTTGTAGGACCTGGAGATTTCTATATTTGAACATCTTTGTGCCCCTTCCTCTGTCCTCTGGTGGACTCCCAGGCTCTTGGGATCCTGCCGTGTCCATGGTCTCTGACCAGGTGTTCCGACCGGACCGACAGGGCAGTGAGGGTCCGTGCTCCGGGGACGCTCGCCCAGCCAGAGGCAAGTCAGACTCGGGGTGGTCGGAGCCTGCGACAGACGCCTTCTCGGAACGGAGGCCTTTGTGTCTGTCATTTGCTCTTTCCGTCCAGCAGCACATGGAGGCCCGGCTGATGGTGTCCCCTCCATGGAGCTCCCCTCCCCGGGGCAGCTCTGACACACCCAGGAAGGGCTGTTGTCTCTCAGGCCTGAAATCCAGCCTGATTCAGAGTCACTGTGATCTGGGCTTGGGTCTCGGGGGCGGGGGGCGGGGGGGGAAGGTGAGCAGCTCCTCCCGTTTCATCGGAGCATCTGTTACAGACACGACAGAGGAGGGAGGCTTCCTTCCCCTTAGAAACGTGGCAGTTCTGACAACACTGTTCTCAAGTCATTCAATGTGTGAACTTCATTAACTGTCAAGTTAGGGTTAGAGTAGGAACCATGGGGAGAAACATAATTATTAATAAATATGTAAAAGCGTTTCTCAGGCGACTCCCAGCATTTTCCATTAAGAATGTCCAAAAGCTCCGTGGTGAGGAAAGTTCTTAGTGTGGGCACATGAGGTCAAGGCCAGTTTGAGGAGGGACTGTGGATGCCGTGGTACCTGCTTTAGGTGGAATCTGCAGGTTATTGGGATGGTGTTCTAATTACCCCACTTTGGAGCCTTGAGTTATAGGGTGTGCTTAATTCTTCTAAATAACTTTTATATTTATACATGTTTGGTTACGAGAACAGATGACGTTTCTGTCAGCAACTAATCAGTTTGATGTTTTAGTCAGCGAATTACGTGTGACACTTTCAGTGAAAATGGAACTTATTAACTAATTTCCTCTTTTAGTAAAAGGGGGGAAAATTAGTTCAAGGATTGGGAAAGCTCAAAAACAAGTCATAAGCAACCGTGGTTTACTTACAGTTTTAGGCCTGTCCGTTATCTCCCTTCACATGAATAAGGAAAATCCTGGGAATAAGGACAGCCTTGTGGCTTCTGTTTATTTAGTATCTTGTTGCACAAGGCACAGTTGGGGGAGGGGGGGAAGAGAGAGAAGTAGAAACCAAGAAATGAAATCGAGAGTGGGAGAGAGAATGCACGAGAATCAGAGGAGAGGAGGGGGTGGATTTGCAGCATTTTCACTTAGATTAGGTGGGAGTAATCCATTTACATAAACCAAGCATTTTGTCATTTAAAAAAAAAAGCGGTTTTCATATAAAAGATCAGCTAAATTAGGAGTTTCAGAAAGTAGTCTTGGTTTTTTATATTATCTTTGAGAGAGAATTTGTATAAAAGTTAAGGTTTAGAAGACAAGTGCATCTGCTTTGATTTCTTTCTTAAAAATAATGAAAAAAATGAAATAGGACCGTCTAGTGAAATAGTATTTGTACTGGATGCTTTTCGATGCTGTATTACCCTTCAGTTCCTCACAGTACGGTTATCAGTTACGGAAAGAAGTAGGTTTAATTCAATTTACTTCAGTTACGTGTAAACCAATTTCTCTGTGTGCCTGTGTCTCTACAACTCTTCTGCTCCTAAAATTCTGTGCCTCTGTGATCTCTGTGGACCCCTCCCAGTTTCCCCTTCCATACATCAAGGATGTCACTTTCCTGAGTTTTTGAAAGGTTAAAAACGGGTTACAAGGCAGGTTGGCATCTTATGAAGGCCTGTGCTATTCAGTAATGAAGAAAAGAGCCTAGTCTTGTGTTTTTAAATAGTTGTGGTATAAATTCTTTACTTTAGAATGTTTGAAGGAGAGGTGTATGGGATCAAACGTGTATTTCTCCCTCTGTCCTTAATGTCATTACAGCCATATGTCACGTACCACCACTCACACTTCCTCCCAGCCCTGTACCCTCCTCACGGTGGCTCAGACCAGTGCACGGCCAGGTCTACGGTGCTTTCATCTGGTCCCTTGGGCCAAATCGCCCCGTTTTCCAGCAAAGCCCTGGTCTCCCTGGTCCTGTGCCCGCACGTAGACAGGAGACCTTCCCTGCCTAGGATCCTTGTGTAGCTTACCAGCTGCACACTGTGCCATTCAGTCTCTCATTTAAAACTCGACATGTGATAAGTGCATTTTATTATATTTTGCTAAGAAAATCTTTGCCAGCTGCTCTGCTGTCTCCTTTTAAATATGGAGCAAAGCCCCCATGTGACATGTTTCACTTTTCACCGTGGCTGCCCAGAAGCTCGCTCGGGTCTGCTCTGTCCACCCACGCTGCTGTCTCTTCTTACCCCAGGGCACTCTGTGAGGTGGAACCAGTGTGATTACTATTATGTCCACTGGTCTTTCCAGACTCTACCTCCTTCTAAATGTTTTCCTGCCTTAGGTAGGTGGTTACTTTACCCTCTTCTACTATTACTGCCCTTGTTATGCTTTAAAGGATTTTTAGATCAGCTGATATTTTTAGACTCCTTTAGAATCCTTTTAAAACGTTATTTTACTGCATTCCCATTTCAGAAAATTATTGTTCTATTTCATTTATATATCATGAAATCTGACAGCCTGAAACCTAGTACAGGCAACCATGGTGTTTGGTTACATTACTTTCTTCTTCTTTTTGAGGAACTCATTATTATAGCACAACAGGTGTTTATTGTCCCCAATTTCATCAGGAGATCGAGAATAGGTATGATTAACCTATAATTTCAGTTGGAACGATATGCTTATTATTTGCATCCTCCAACATTTGGGGTAATTATTTCATTAAATCTTTTTAGCAAACTATGATATAAATTTCCTGGGGGGTGGGGTGGGAAAAAACAAAACAAAACAGGATACTAGCCTAAAAGTTTCCAATCCACAATAAAGATAGTGGACGCTTAACTACTTGGAGTGAGAACATGTGCAGATTTCACCAGTTTGCTTTATTTTTAAATGTTTAGTCCTAGATTTAATGCTGTTGCTCTCTTTGCCCTTAATCTCGGCTGATGATCTCACTGCCTATTTGACTGAGAAAATAAAAGTTCTCGGTGGAGAAGCTGGTCCTCCCGTCCCCACGCGCTGCCTTCCTTTCCTGGAGGCCGGCCACGCTCGGGCCTCGCTGGCCGTGACTCAAGGACCTTTCCCCACAACTACACCCTCTCCTTCTACATTGTCAGGTTCCTTCTATGGAAACATTCCCATCATCACTCAAAGAGAAATAGTAAGGAAAACACCTTCTTGACCACAACCCACTTTCATATCACCTTTTCTACTAAAACTCCTCAAAAAAGTAGTTTATGCCATTGTTTCCCCCTTTCTTCTCTCCCTTCTCCCTTGAAGGTCAGTCTGGCTTGTTGGTGTCTGTCCACTGCAAGCCCCAGGCATCGCAGCCTTCGTGCCTTGGCCCCGGGCGCATGGCTTCCCGGCCTCCTCCCTCCTCCTTCCTTTTAGTCTCTACCTGTTGTGTCGCCCAGAGCTCAGTCCTCAGGCCTCTCCTCCGCTCCACGGGCACAAACTCACTGTGGCATCTCAGGGAAGGATGTGGTTGAAGTAACTTTTCTCCACGTTGCTCCCCAGCTCTCAGTGCAGCTCGCATGAGGGAAATGCAGTTTTAACCTGCTCTGTATCCATCCAGCATCTCCCCTGCATGCAGGTGCCTAGGGGTGGCATCCTGTGAGTCATGTTCATTCGGGGATCGGGCCACGTGGGTAGAAACCGGAGCTCAGAACGTTGCAGATCACTGGCTCCCACCTCAAGGTGCCAGACATCCCTTAATTACCAGCAGTTAAGAATCTCTCTGATCCTGGTCACGGCTTTAATGCCGGGCACAGATGCCTCAGCCACAGCGTAGAGCCAGCCTGTAGCCCTTCCTGAGCTCTGCGTAGAAGAAGTAAGCACTGCTCAATGGACAGGCTGCAGTAAGTTCAGTCCTCAGTGACTCATTCCCCATTTGGTCCTTCAGACGTGCCCTGTCAAGCCCGGCGTCCGGCGGAGGCCTCACTGTGGCCCCTGCCACCTCGCCTCTTGCGCCCTTTCCATTGTCCACGCGGCTCCGGCCACGCTGGCCTTCCTGCTGTTGTCCCAGGACGGCTCGTGCCTTCACTGCACACAGGATCCTGTCCGAACATCAGGACCTCTTCCTTGATGACTCTGCCTTGAACCAGGGTCCCCACTGCCACCCGGTCACTTTCTCTTCCTCCCTCGCACTGTCACTGATGTTACACTGTTTCTTTTTCTTTTTTTTTTTGCTGTACGCGGGCCTCTCACTGTTATGGCCTCTCCCGTTGCGGAGCACAGGCACCAGACGCGCAGGCTCAGCGGCCATGGCTCACGGGCCCAGCCGCTCCGCGGCGTGTGGGATCTTCCCGGACCGGGGCACGAACCCGTGTCCCCTGCATCGGCAGGCGGACTCTCAACCACTGCGCCACCAGGGAAGCCCTATACTGTTTCTATTTGTAGTTTACTCTGTCTCTGGCACCAGAAGGTGAGCTCAAAGCGGGCAGGTCTTCTATTTAGTTCACCGTATCTCTAGCACCCAGGATACATATAACAAGCACTTGGTATCTCTTTAAATGAATGAATAATACTCAGTGGTTATTTTTATTTTAAAATTAAGAAGAAATAATGTATCTTGCTTGTCTGTTATCAGTGACATTTGAATCTGTTTTTCTTTTCTGTATCCACTCTAGTGGCTATTACCACCGGGTGCTAATGTCATTTCTCCATAAAACGCTTGCTAAGTGACTGGGGTTGAACTGCATCCTTTCCAGCAGTGGGTAATGAGGGTTGAAATAAGGCTAAGAATGTTGCTGCTCGATCCTTACTTGTAGTGCTGGCCGGCATCAATCTGGGGCTCACTTATACGTTTAAGTGAATAGATCATCTTAATTTGCTTCAGTCAGTGTCAGTGTTGTCATTCTGCTCTGGGTCGTCTCTGTACCAAATAACAGTTGGGAGAGGAAACTGCTTTCTGCTCGAAAGGAAGGAGATGATTTCAGCTTCTACCCCATCCTGGCTGGGATGAGGACCCTTCTCATCCACATCACTCCCAGTTGCCAGTTCAGGCCATTTTGAAATAAGAACAGCTCCCTTTCTCATTTTCTAGAGATGAGAACAGCCTCTTGTATTTCTTGATTTTGCCTTTGACCCCTTACATCATCTTTACATCACAACAGGTCTACCACTCACATGCAACCCTAGTTTTTGTTTTAGAGCAATTCCTTGATTTCACAAAAGGAAAGACAAAATGCAACTGCTGTTTTATTGTAGGGCTTCTTCAGCCGCAAGTAACATAAAAATCTGTTCACAATACCTTCATCAAAGAGAGGGTTGTTTTTCCTACATGACAGACACTGATGTGCTAGACCCACGCTGGCAGGTCCTGGGTCCAGGCTCCGTCATCCTTCATTCTCTGCCCTCTTCAACACGTTTGCTTCTGTCCTTGTGCTTGTCACCTCATGAGCCCTTATATCTACGTTCCGTGAAGATTGAGGAAGGGGGAAACGGGCAAAGCAGCATCAGCATCACCTAAAAGTAGGCAAAAAAGTATTTATGAACATCCAGCATTGCCCTCCCCTTAGACTGTACTGCCACTTCCGGGTGTGAAACAGGCTGGGAAAGGCAGCCGTGTCAGCCAGGCGTGGGCACGTTGCTGCCCTGAACCGAGTCAGGGCTCCTTATCAAGGAGGGCTCGGGGAACGGGTGTTGGGTGGGCACCTGCAGCGTCCGCCCTGGCAGCTGTGGTAACAGAGGAACTCTGAGAATGGGGGTCCGTGAGGATGCGTTGTTGTGGTCTCGCGTTAGTACAAACATTGTCCGTTACTCAGATAATTTCCAGTTCACAGGGGTATTTTCCATTTCTTTTTTCCCTTGCAGCAACAGGTCTACCATCAGATTTACTCCTGCCTGAGTAAAATTTTCGTAGAAGACTTGGAATAAATTAGGAGCTATTGATGCTGCTAGTTTTAGCGAGCAGCTCATAGTAGTTAGAAGACTGAAGATTGATTTTAGACAATCTAAGCTCTGAAATGAGAATAATATGTGATTATCTCACAGCACTGTGGTCAGGATGTACCAAAACAGCGCTTAGAGGTGGTCACTGTTGCTGTCTTTGTAGTTATTTATTCGTTCACAAACCACACTCTTATTCAGCGTCTCCTGCGTGCCGTCCCTACTGCGGCAGGTGGGGTGCAGCGGTTAACAAGCTAGATGAGGCGGATGTCCTTCTGCCCCGGACTCACCTGCCAGGCGATGAGCAGATAGACTAGGGAGGGCATTTCAGGCAAAGTGGTAAAAAGAAGGCAAGAAAGGGCGATACGGTCAGCGATGCTCTCTCTAAGGAAGGGATTTCGAGCTGAGAACATTTTTTCTTGAGACCTAATTCTCCAAATAGCCAAGTTACAAGTAAGATATTCTTGTAATATCTATATTCTTTTTTCTTGAGAATTAGGTCTCAAGAAAAAAAAATGCAGTTATCTTCTGGGGAAAGGCATTAATTTTATCATAGGTTCCCTTTTTTCCTAGAGGCAATAACACAAACTATTACAGAATTTACCGGTTTCTTTTCACCAACAGATGGTTCTCTGTCTAATTCACCATCGAGTCAACCCATTAAACTTCATCATACAAAATTACCAAGAAAACTGTTAGGTTCTGTGCATTTTCATTGCGTGTTCTCCTTGACTACTTCTTTGTATGTCCTTGCTGTGGTTCTTAATGTAATAACTCTTCTCCGATAGTCGGGGTCATGCCTCTCCTTACAGATCCTACAAGGAGAGAATTACGACACCCATCAGGGATCTGGAGATAAATATGCATTGATAAATATTTGATGAAATTGATAAAATATCACTTCAAGCCTTGATTGAATCAAGTGCATTAAAATAGTCCTGAAATACTCAGTAGCCTTCATTGGGAGGCTGCTGAAACATCCGCACAGAGCTGCCTCTGGGCTGGCAGGTGGGCACTGGCTTGTTGGCCTGTGTGTGGGTTTAGGTTGTAGGTCTTTGTGCTGGTGGCCTTGGGAGCATGTTGTGAGGCACGGTTTGGAGAAAAGTCTCTTTATACCCTGTGTTTCTTTCTTTTCTCATAGATTTTTTTTTTTTTTTTTACTGTTTGATACAAGCATGCGTCTTAATTAGGGGCTTGTTTACAAGTTTTAAACATTCATTTGTTTAATAATTGTTTTCTTTTTCCAAGCTCTTTCTGAAAGCTACCTTGGGGTAGGGCAGCTCTTATTTCTGCTCATCCCTCAAGGTGTTTCACAGAGTTGTGAGGGTGTAATAAGTGTCTAAGGCATACTTTCCTATTGTTCAGTAAATCTAACAAAAATCTATTTGAGGTGCAAATATTTGTTCTAACAGCATCATCCACTGGGACCCAGCCTTGGTCAGAACTTTTCTGCAACAGAATCGTACTGTAATGCCAATTTCTGGTTTCTACGTAAGCCTCTCTTCTAGACTCTGAGCATCTTGAGGGAAGAGGTATGGAAGGCTCGTCGAGTCATTCAGTGAGCATGTCCTGAGCAGTGACTATGTGACATACTAGGCAGTGCCGACACAATGGTGCAGTACACCCAGGCTCGCAGCTCACGATTCTAATATGAGAGAGAGAGAGAGACACTAAACAAATACATCATTTAATTTGTAGTAGAGGTAAGTGCTATTAAAAAAGGGAACCTAACCTACTCTTGGAAGTTAGCCTGAGGAAGTGAAATGTAAGCTGTGACCTGAAAGATGAGTAGGAGTTTTCCAGGCTGAGAGGTAGGAAGGTCATTGCAGCATGCAAGTGCTCTCAGCTGTGAAAGAACCTGGTGGGTTCAAGGGACAGGAAAAGGCCAGTATAGATGCAGAATATTGAGTAACGGGAAAGATCAAGTAAGGCGCATCTAGAGAAGTAGATAGGAGTTGGGATCAGGTAGGCCAGGCTAAGGATTTGGGACTTAATCCCAAGAGCCATGAGAAGCCATTGAAAGAAGCTAAGAGGGAAGTGATGCAGTGAGATTTGTGTTTTGAAAATGTCACTCTGGTTGCAAGATGGGGACTTGGACTGAATGAAGGATGGTGCTGAGGTCGTTCAAGGGGGAGGCAATGATGGTTTGGGTCAGGGCACCCAGTAGTGATAGGAATAAGTTGGCAGGTGGAAATACCTAAGAGATTGAGAATTGGCCGGAAGTTGGGTGGAGTGAAGTGAGGGCAGGAAAGATGTCAAGGATAATGAGGTTTATTGAAACGAATGGCTCTAGAGGAAAAGAAGTTTGGGGACCAGGCGGTGACTTCAGTTTTGAACATGTTGAATTTGAAACGCCTTGAAGAGATTCCCAACAGAGATGTTGGGTGAAGAGTTGGATGCACTGGTCTAGAACGTACAGAGTGTCTGGGCTGTAGCCTCTGAGCACCTATAGTATACATTTGGTGAACGAAGAAATGGATGGCCCAGGAACAAACCTTGGGGGTTCTCTGACATTTTAAATTTCACCAGAGGATGAAAAGCTGGCAAAGAAGAGAATGCCCACGTGCTGATGGCGAGAGTGTGATGTCACCAGAGCCGGTGGACAGTAACAGTTCAAGAAGGCGGTAGCCAGCTGTGGTCAGCCTAGCGCCAAGGCACTGAGTGTGGTGTGCTCTCAGCAGTGCGTGTTGGGCCTAATGCAGAGAGGTCACGGGTGACCTCAGAAGACAGGCTGATGTGGTTCAAGAAATGGGATGTGAGCAAGTAGAGAGAACCTCCTGAGAAGTCTGGCTGTGAACGGGAGAAGAGGGAACAGCAGCTAAAGGGGGTGTGGCTCCAAAGGGGAAAACTGGAGTGTGTTTAAGTGTTGGTAGAAAGGATTCAGTAGTCAAGGGGCAATTAGAGTATTTGATAGCCCAAAGCTCCTGAAGAGTGGGAGGAAGATGAGATCCTAACCTAAACGGTGAGGGTTCACTCGGGGGAGGGCAGACTGCTCCCTGCACTGTGATGGGAGGGAAGCGGGGGTAGGAAGGCCCACCGGTGAGCAGGCTCCTGTTTTCTCCGTGAAGCAGCAGGCGAGCCAGCGACTGAGTCCCGGAGCAGGGAGGTTAGTGGGCGGTTTGGGAGAGCCTAGAGGGCTCAGGTGACACTGAAGACAGATGTTTTGATCACACCTAATCCACACTGCTGTGTAATTTTTCCCAGGAAGAGTTAGTTATGAAGAACACAGAGCAGCAGGATAACACAACTGATTCATGGCTGGCTTTTTTTTTTTTCACAACCAGATGTGATAAAAGGTCAGAGAGGCAAGAGGGTTTATGTCACGTGCAACAGAAGGTCAAATACCGGTGGATAGACTCAGACAAGGGAAGGGAGTCGTGCACGCGAGGGGACTGATGGTGAGAAGGAAGGGAGATCAGTGGCCTGGAAGTTCCCGTGATGTTGGAAAGAGCCTCAGCAGCGGGGTTACCTGAGTAAAAGCAGCCTGACTACGAGATGATTTGGGAAGCGGTGCCATTTTGGGTGACGACGAAATCCGGAGGGTTTTCTTTGCGTGTGTGACCCAGCCGGGTTTGGGGAAGTGGCCCCTGAGGATGAGACGGTTAATGATCTGTGAGGGCAGCAGATGGGGTAGGACAACCGGGAGGGCGGGTGCAGGGCGGGTGCTGGGGCCGCCTCGGGCGACGGTGGAGCAGGGACAGAGCGGCACCCGGGGAGCCGGGGCCGAGGTCTTCCCGAGCGGTGCGGGGTGGTGGGGGCTGGGGGGTGGGCCACGAGAGGCCAGCGGTGTTGGGGCCTGTTGCATCGGGAGTCTTCGAGGAGCAGGGAGGAAGCACAGTCGAGGAGAGGTGCCGGGAAAAGAGGGCACTTTCCTCTCTGCCAGTCCCGGGGCACGTGGAGTGTGAGAAAATGCACGTCTTTTCCTGAAGAAGCTGCAGGGTGCAGTGTCTTCACCCAGCAGGCAAGTTAAATCAGAGCTGGGAGTCGGAGAAAGTATTGAGACGAGGACAAGGACACAGGATCTTGAACAGGAGACGGAAATCTGAGAGCTGGGGAGGGAGGGGGAAGGTGTGGGATCTTCATCAAAAGAGGCCCAGAGCAGCATGACAGGAGGGGGTAGCACATTCCAGGAGCCATTGTGTGTGTGTGTGTGTGTGTGTGTGTGTGTGTGTGTGTGTGTGTAGCAGGGAGGGGAGGAGAGGGAAGGGGCAAACCAGACTGAGAAAAATCACAGAACAGAGCAAGGGGGTTTCAATCCTGATACTCTTTACATTGCCTCTTGGGCTTGACGGAATTCATCTCTGGCCTGGATTCATTATGTATTGTTTAGTATAGTATATGTAGTATACTGTAATATTGTATATATGTTGATAGTAAAGTATAGAATAGTATAGTATATATAGTTTTGTACGGTATAGCATATAAAGTGTAGTGTATATAGTTTCGGATAGTGTATTACAGTATAGTATCGTGCAGTATGCTATATCTATACAGTATGGTACAGTACAGTGTGATATGGTCTGTATAGAACAGTATCATGTAGTGTATATAGCACAGCCCAGCCCAGTACAGAATGGTCAGGCAGTTGGCTCTTCAGCTGCTGGGACACACTTGAGTGGCACAGGGAGGGCCACGTCACTGTCTTCTCTGCGCCCCATTTGCTGGTTCAGTTTCTGTCCACCCTTTGGGGGAGCCTTGCTGTGGCTGAGTGGGAGTTTCATGGGGAGCCACAAACCAGACCTCACCCACTCACCTGCTCAGCTCATGGCTGTGTTGCCTTTGCCAGTGTTATTCTGTTGAAGACATGTCCTGTTCTTCTGGGTTTTTTTTTTTACTTAAATTTCTTCAATGCCTATTCATTTTGCTCAGCCTCTGATGTTAGTTGCTGTTTATATTATCCATTACGGCACTGATATTTTCTGCTAAATCGTTTTATAAAACATCACAAGTACCCAATAAGTGTTTCTGGTGACGGTTTGTTTTTAATTTGAAAAGTCTTGATGAATATCATTTGCATATTTTAGTCTTTCCAGTTCTTCTTTGCTGAGGGTGTTTTCAAGGTATGTTCTTTTACTTCCTGAAGGGGCAAATGATGTGAAAATCCTTCCAGGTCAAGCTGTTTGTCCCACTCCAGGGTGCCGAGGGATAGGCCATATCCGTGGTCCACGGTATTCAGGACATCACAGGTAAAATTTTTTCTTATTTAAATTATTTCAGGGATGAACTGAAACATGATGCAGATTAGCAGCTGTAGGAAGCATCGTAATGACCCTCTGGGAGCCAGACACCTCCCCATCATACTCCCCCATCGCTGTCCCGAGGCCCCTCTTCAACATTTCCCGTGTTTGCCCAGCCCGCCTTCCTCCGGGCCTTTTGGCCTCCTGAGGCCCGGCCCAGACCACCAGGCTTCCCAGGGCCTCTGCCCTCTGACACTTGTCTCAGCAGGTGCACACATGCCCCACCCTCCGTCCCTCGTGCTCCTGAATCCTCCCCACACAGCTGCCCGTCTCGCCACCTTCTTAAGAAATTCCAGAACCTCCTGCCGCTTCGCCCCTGGCTCTCACCTTGCCTCTGTTTCTTTTTCTCTCTCTTTTATTTATTTGGGGATGAGATAATTCTGTTATAGGATAAAAAATAGCGTGAAGTTATGTTGCAGAATATGCCTGTGTTTTAAATATGTGATAATAGTATGGGGAGGATAGTGCTCATAATGAAAAATAAGTACAAATAAGTGTTGAAGTCCTCGCTGCTTTTTCTGTCACCATCAAGTGGTAAAGTAGCGTATAGATAAATTATTCATATTGGTGATCTAGTTACAGAATATGTAAATTAAAGCTGAACAGAATTGACATCCGATTTGTCCAAATACACAAACAGATAAAACAAACACATAGATAACTATGAAGAGAAAAGGATAAATCATATATGTGAAACAAGGAAATGTTTGTTTGGATAAAAGAGATCCACAGAGAAGTCGTCGCTGTGTCAGGTGCTTGCAGGTCTGGAAACCAGTGCTTCAAACAGCTCTAAATGAATCAAAGCAAGTGTTACTATAAGAAATAATGCTGATGTACGTAAATATGTTATATGTGTAAATATAATACTAACACTTAATTGAAAGAGTTCTAAGTCTTTTGTCACAGATATTTAAAAATCAAATACCTACTCTTGCACATGTTTGAAAAAGTGACACAAATTGGTTAGTGTATTACATAAGCTTCTTTGCATTCAAAATCAGACCCTCGTGAATCTCCGTTTGACTTGGCATCCTGGATGCCCATGGTTTTTCACACAACACTTGTATCATTAAGAACCGTGGTGGCGCAGCATTTCTTGAGTTCTCCGCTCAAAAAGGGGGCTTCCAAGGTGTTGGTAATATTGTTTCTTGATCTGGTGCTGATAACCAGGGATGTATTCATCTCGTGAAAATTCATTGAGCTCAAGTACACTAATAATACTTGTGCTTTTCTTTATGAATATATTATACATCAATAAAAAGTTGAAAATTAAAAAAAAAACACTAACACTTAAAAGATTATAATATAGCAACCATAAAAAAGAAAGAAATTGAAGACATGTAGACATCTTGGTTACTTGGACAAATGCAGGACTCACAGGTTATAAGAGAGGCCCTGGTGGTGAAGCTGGAGTTCTGTACGAGGGAAGGGAGGAAGAGAGAAAAGGACACGGGGGAGCAGGTGGGGGAAAGAGCCATCCCATCATCGGGTCGGGGTCTGTGTGAGGTGAGGACCCTGTCGATAGAACCACTTTACAGTCATTACTAGGGGTGTGTGGCTGTGGATAATCTTCTTCAGGCTTTTCTGGTGTGTTTATGTTAGTTTTTAAAAACCTAGAGCTGCAGAGTCCAACATGGTAGTTCTAGTCATATGGGTCTGTTTACATGGAAATTAATTACAATAAAAAACAATGAAAATTTCAGTTTCTCAGTTGCAGTAGCCACATCTCAGTTGCTCAGGAGCCGCCTGTGGCTCGTGGCTGCCGCATTGGACGGCCCAAAAAGTTCCTCTGGACAGCCCTGAGAGAGCATACCAGGTTCTGCCTCCTCACGGTGGATTTTTGAGTGCCAGGTACTTCTGGATGGATAACTGGACATCCTAGTGCCTCCTTCAAAGCTTGAATCATTATCCTCAGAGTGAACCGGCCAGTACGTGGTGGTCGGTCTGTCCCTTATTGTCCTCTGCAGTTGCCCACCTGTGGCACCAGGGCTGGGGTCACAGACATCACCCGGGCCGGTCCTGGGACCGCCGAGGAGCTCACTCACCCCAGCTGACTCGCCCCCCTCCCCCCCGACCGCGATTCTTATGTGTAGGTTATTCACCTTCTCCTACTTGGATTCTGAAAACATGGACCAGATCACAGTGGGCACACTCCACTGTGTTTCAGCAGCTTCCCTGAACTTTCTCATCCAGTATGGCCCAAGTGGGTCTGATTGCTGTTCTTAGTTATAGTATCTAATGATGAATAATATCTGACGTGATTCTCTCCAGCAAGTAGCCTTTACCGGGTTGGCATCAGAACTTTGGAAGAAACCAGAAAAATGTAAAAATAAGGAAGTGTTTGTTAAAAAAGGCATTCTATGAAGCTTAGAAAAAAATGAGATAACTGAACACGTGATAGAAGAATGGGACTTTTAAAAAATTTTTTTACTTTTTTAATTAACATATAGTTGGTATGCAATATTATATATTGCAGGTGTACAACATAGTGATTCCCAATTTTAAAGATTATATTCCATTTATAGTTATTGTAAATATTAGCTATATTCCCTGTGTTGTGCAGTTTATCCTTGTAGCTTATTTATTTTATACGTAGTTTGTACATCTTAATCCCCTAACCCTATCTTGCCCCTCCCCACATCCTTCTGCCCAGCGGTAACCACTAGTTTGTTCTCTATATCTGTGAGTCTGTTTTCTTTTTTGTTATATTCAGTAGTTTTAATTTTTAGATTCCACATATAAGTGATATCATACAACATTTGTCTTTCTCTGACTTAACTTCATTTAGCATAATGCCCTCCAAGTCCATCCATGTTGCTGCAAATGGCAAGATTTCATTATATATATTCCATGTAATTATATATACAATTATATATGTATATATTCCATTGTATATATATATATATATATATATGTATATATATATACCACATCTTCTTTATCCATTCATCTGTTGATGGACACTTAGGTTGTTTCCATGTCTTGGCTATTGTGAATAGTGCTGATATGAACATTGGGGTGCACATATCTTTTTTTCTTTTTTTAAAACATCTTTATTGGATTATAATTGCTTTACAATGGTGTGTTAGTTTCTGCTTTGTAACAAAGTGAATCAGTTATACATATACATATGTCCCCATATCTCTTCCCTCTTGCATGTCCCTCCCTCCCACCCTCTCTATCCCACCCCTCTAGGTGGTCACAAAGCACCAAGCTGATCTCCCTGTGCTATGCGGCTGCTTCCCACTAGCTATCTGTTTTACATTTGGTAGTGTATATATGTCCATGCCACTCTCTCACTTTGTCCCAGCTTACCCTTCCCTCTCCCCATATCCTCAAGTCCATTCTCTAGTAGGTCTGTGTCTTTATTCCCATCTTGCCCCTAGGTTCTTTGTGACCATTTTTTTTTTTTAGATTTCATATATATGTATTAGCATAGGGTATTTGTTTTTCTCTTTCTGACTTACTTCGCTCTGTATGACAGACTCTAGGTCCATCCACCTCACTGCAAATAACTCAATTTTGTTTCTTTTTATGGCTGAGTAATATTCCATTGTATATATGTGCCACGTCTTCTTTATCCATTCATCTGTTGATGGACACTTAGGTTGCTTCCATGTCCTGGCTGTGGTAAATAGAGCTGCAATGAACATTTTGGTACATGACTCTTTTTGAATTATGGTTTTCTCAGGGTATATGCCCAGTAGTGGGATTGCTTGGTCGTATGGTAGTTCTATTTTTAGTTTTTTAAGGAACCTCCATACTGTTCTCCATAATGGCTGTATCAATTTACATTCCCACCAACAGTGCAAGAGGGTTCCCTTTTCTCCACACCCTCTCCAGCGTTTATTGTTTGTAGATTTTTTGATGATGGCCATTCTGACTGGTGTGAGATGCACATATCTTTTTGAATTAGTGTTTTCGTTTTGGGGACATATATACCCAGGAGTGGAATTGCTGGGTCATATGGTAGCTCTATTTTTAGTTTTTGAGGAACCTCCATACTGTTCTCCACAGTGGCTGCACCAGCTTACATTCCCACCAGCAGTGCATGAGGGTTCCCTTTTCCCCACGTCCTTGCCAGAATTTGTTATTTGTGGTTTTTTGTTGAAGGATGGAGCATTTTTAGGGAACTATGAGGCAGGATATGTTTTGTATACAGACCTCACATCCACGGGGCAGCCCCTGGTGACGGCGGGTGACTGGGCTGCAGCTCTTCTGCTGGCCTAGACCTTGTTATGCTGGAGCAGGGCTCCTGTAAGAAAAAGGAACATCTTCAAAATGGAATCACCTTAGTGATTCCATTGTCTCAGAAAAGAAAAATAAAAAGCGATGAGCACCTGTACTTGGCTTCTCTCTAGAATGGAAAAAGACAAAAATTAGAGAACTGAGTTTTCCTTGGACTTACATGCTTATATAGAATTTATAAAGCGTTTAGACCATCAGGTAAATAAATTCTGACTTACCTGTGAAAAGCTTTTCTTACATTGAACATTATGTTGTGCCCAAGGAAGGGGGAGGAACTTCTTGTTGGAGGAGTGGTGACCGCAAGGCAGTGTAGGAGGGTGGGGTCGCGGGTGATGGAAGGTCAGTTCCTGCAGGTACCGGGCGTTTCTGTCTCCTGCTTTAATCACTTTCAGTGACAGTCTGTCTTTGGCAATTTTACCTTTGAGGTGCTCGTTACTCATTGACTGACTGATTCCATTTTCAGTTAATACACTGATTTCTTTTTAACAACTAAATTTATTTTGTTTTGTTTTATAAATTTATTTATTTTATTTATTTTTGGCTGTTGGGTCTTGGTTGCTGCATGCGGGCCCTCTCCAGTTGCGGCGAGCGGGTTTCACTCTTCATTGTGGTGTGTGGGCTTCTCATTGCGGTGGCTTCTCTTGTTGTGGAGCACAGGCTCCAGGTACGCAGGCTTCAGTAGTTGTGGTATGCAGACTCAGTAGTTGTGGCTCATGGGCTCAGTTACTCGGCAGCATGTGGGATCTTCCCAGACCAGGGCTCGAACCCATGTCCCCTGCATTGGCAGATGGATTCCCAACCACTGCACCACCAGGGAAGCCCAAATCTGTTTTTAATTCACTCTAGGTCATGACATTCTGAATGTCATTTCCCAGGTTAGTCAGTTTACTTATGTGACTCTGTGTATAACTTAAGAATTTATTTAAATCCTCTTGTAATTAACTGGGTAAAAAAATTTTTATATCATTCATAATCTGTGGGTTTTGTTTTCATGTTATTTCTTTCATGTTACTGTAGTCTAAATCTTACATAGCTGTAAAAGATGAAGAATATTATTCTTTAGTGCATGTCTTGGTGGTATCTGTTGAGCATGTCTCTCTCTCACACACACACACACACACACACACACACACACACACACACACACACTCTTACACGTGCTAGAAATTTGCTGTAACACGCCCGAAGTTATTATTATACATTTTGCTTCTTATATGTCAGATCAAGAGATGAGAATTTTAAAATGTTGCTGCATTCTCCCAGAATCCTAGATGTACTATTATAATCATGTCTAGCTGAGTTTCCTGAAGAATTTAAATTAAACATTCTAAAATGAAAGTTTTTATTTAACTTGTCTCAGATGCGTACCTTTACCAAAGAGTCAGCATTCTAGAAAATGCTTTTTACAGTCTCTAGTCCAGAAGATTCTTAAGCAAATATTTTTGTATCTTAAAAAATGAAGAAAAAGTAAAACAAGAAGCCCCCCTGCAGTTTCATACAAAACAACTCAATTGACTTGTGCACCCAAAAAGCCTTCGGGAAGCTGCTTTTAGGAAGGTGGCTGTTTCAGCTGCTTTTCCATGAAACTCTCCCAGGCTTGCAAGGAGTGTGCTTGCAAGGAGTGCTTGCAAGGAGTGAATGTTGTTTTCACATTTCATGTCAGAATTTCTCACTCAGATGTTGAAGGCTTGGTGTTTTGAAAGGAAGTAAACAATATTCTTAAAATAAGTTGTCAGCATCTTGTTTTGTACAGCTGACAAGAACGGTGACATGAGGATGTCGCTGAAGACATTTGAAGGGAACATACCACTTTCAGAGATCAGGCAGACCCCTTGGTATCCTTTTTAGATGAATTTCAGACAGGTTTATTTTCGTTTTCATGTAAATAGTCAAGGGGTTAAAAATGATATTCAAAGCTGTTTAGAGTTCAGTAGAAGCTGCATAAACCATTATTTGAAAGAAATTGCATCAGTTCTTATCTGTATGAAAATAAGACTTTTGGCACAAAATTATCACACAATTTACATTTTATTTGAATGAATTTACATAGTGAATAAAAAGAAGTAGGTGTATTTGTTTACATAGAAATATTTAAAGATGACAATACTGGGACTACAAGATGTAAACCTACTTTTAAGCCAGGGTCCAGGATTAGGTATGTTGTTTTTTCTAAATGAGCAGAACATAGACTCCGGAAGACTTGATCTAACTCTGTGCCATAAAACATACAAGGGTAATTTACTTAGGAAGTAATGATTATTCTTTACACAGAGAGCCAGGTACCGTCAGAATGTAAGGACCCCCGCCCCGGTGCTCCGGGTGGGATGCAGGACCCGAATCGCCAGTGTCATGCCATAAAGAGCACAAATGTAAAGGAGCACCTGCTGCTCAGGAGTGAGGGGTCAGATAGATCTAAGGCGTTTGGGTGCTCTTCATGGAACCTTCTAGCACAACACAGCCTCTATTTGTGGTTTGCCTGGAACTATTTTGCCAACTCAAGAATTATGATGGAAATTATTTCAGGTTGTTTTCTTCTCTTCACATCTGTTCTCCTACAGATGTGTGGTGTATGTGGCGTGTGTCAGTCACTGTGGTAACGTCTGAGGTTTTAGACTGGCCTGAGTTGGACTTGCAGACCTGCCATTTACTGTAACTAGGGGGCAGAAGGCCACACTATGCTTAGCCTCAGTTTCCTCATCTGTAATTGGGAGGTCTTTGCAATAGAAAAGGTTAAATTCCATAATGAGACTAAGACACATGTAAGTCTTAATGCACTTTATGATACAGTATCATGTTACTGAAAGCATAACTGCAGGAAATATACTGAGAAACACAATAACATTAGGAGATTTTAACTCATCCATTTGAGACTATGATAGATTAAGTAGGGAAAACAAATACAGATATATAGAATCTGAATAACATGATTTTAAAAAGACGAAGACTGACCGGAAGCTATATGTCCAACTGAAAAAAAAAAAAAAAAAACCTACTTAAGAGCACTTTTCCAAACTCAACTATTAGGCCACAGACAACTTATAAATTCTGAAAACCAAAACAATTCAGACCCATTCTCTGATCAAGTGCAATAAAACAAGAAGTTGTTGGGGGGAAAGCCAATCACCTAGAAGACATGCAAAAACATTCACAAATACAGCTTAAGCAATCAGAGGGTCAGAGGAGACCCAAACCCAAATCTTAGAAAATCCAGATGGAGTCTAATGAGGACACTAAAGAGATAAACGTTTGGGACATCACTGTGTGTATGTTCACAGGTAAATGTAAACCCTACAGAGCAAGAAAGAGTGAAAATAAATTACTTAAATATTCAACTAGAAGAGTTAACTAACTTTTTAGACGAGTAGAAAAAGGAAAGCAAGAGCAAACTAGAAGTTGAAGTGAATGAACTGGAACACAGAAAACAAGTAAACGGGTCAGAGTCTCTTGAAACAAAGCAGCGACACTGCAACAGTAGACCATCCGTGGGGGTGCAGTGGACAGTGCGGTGTTCTGAGAGGTGCGGCCCCCGAGCCACAGCTCTTGGGTTTCTTGTTCCGTCGTTTGTCCGACTTTCCGTATGATGTTTTCTTTTAAATGGTTGATCTTCCTGGTGGGTTTTGGGTAAACACAACCTGGTCGTATCACACTGCGTCAGACCTCTCTCCTCGTAGCCCAGCCCTGGCTGGCCTCAGACACCTGCCTGGTCACCCCTCACCTGCGAAGCCCTTCTGAGCGGCACTGGGCATGTCAGGTGGTCCCCGAGCCGACACGCCCCCTGCAGGTGACCCTTCTGGAGCCGCCTCTGCTCACCTCCCAGTCTGAGCCTGTTTCTCGCAGGTGGACTGCACAGCCGTCTTCCTGGGACCTACCTGCCTGCTGGAATCCCCTCCAACTCCCTCTGTCAGATCCTCCCTGGATTCTGTCCTCATTTCCCTGGTTTATTTCTCCTGGCTTTGGAGCATAGGGTTGTGGGAGATAGTTATTTATTTATTTTTGTGTGTGTCGAAATATGTGTTCTCTCTCCTCAACCACAGTTGTTTAGTTGTGGATAGAATTCCAGTCGGAAAACTTTTCCGTCAGATTATTGAAGACATTGCTGCGTTTTCCTTAAGTTAGTGGGAAGTGGGCTGTTGTTCAGATTTCACTTCACAGAAAAGATTGTCTTTCCCTCCCACCCACTACGAGAATCTCAACCCAGACATGGTCGGGACTTTCTGTGTGTTCCCGCTGTGCTGGAATGCACCTTCCTCGCTCTCTGGTTCAGTCTGGAGACTCACACCTCTTATTTCCAGAAGCCCCTGTGTGAGTTCTTCTTTCTGCCATCTTTTCTCATTGCTCCATTTGTTTTCCTTCACAGATGCCCAAATTTTCTCTCCTTTCTTTAAACGCCTTGTCTTCTGTTCGCTTCCTTGGAATAGCTCAACTTTGTCTTACAATCCTTTGATTTTTTTTTTTTTTTTTAACCATACTGTGATTTTTTTTCAGTCTGTGAGAACATGTCCTTATTCTCTGATTTGTTTTTTGTTGCATCCTGTTCTTACTTGCTGGGTTAACTTAACCAACATTGACTGGTTAAGTTAACCCAGCATTGACTTTTTCCCCAGGTTCTTGTGTTTTGATTTGTTTTCCAGTTAGGTTGGTCGGCTTCTTTCTGTCATGTGAGAGGCATTTCTCAAGTCCTGGTGGTCTTTCTCCAGGTTCACTCTTTCTTTTTTAATTAATTAATTTAATTTATTTTTGGCTGCGTTGGGTCTTTGTTGCTGTGCATGGGCTTTCTCTAGTTGAGGCGAGCGGAGGCTACTCTTTGTCATGGTGCACGGGCTTCTCATTGCGGTGGCTTCTCTTGTTGCAGAGCACCAGCTCTAGATACACAGGCTTCAGTAGTTGTGGCTCGCGGGCTCAGTAGTTGTGGCGCACGGGCTTAGTTGCTCCGCGGCATGGGGGATCTTCCCGGACCAGAGCTCGAACCCGTGTCCCCTGCATTGGCAGGCGGATTCTTAACCACTGAGCCACGAGGGAAGTCCCTCCAAGTTCACTCTTGAGAACAAGGCACCAGCAAACCTTGCCTGTGTGCTCAGGGCCTGCCAGCTGGTGGGATTCAGGGGCAGTGGTCAGGAGGGGACTGGCCAATGTCGAGGAGCCTGAGTCACCAGCAGGGACCCCTTCTTCTAGTAAGTGCCTTCCAGAAGAGACTTGCTTCCAGATGTTTCCAGGTGGGTTTTTGTGACATCTTCTCTCTGCAGACTCTTGGCTCCCAGCTTGCCCATTTTCCAGCCTTGAAACTGCATGAACCTCTGTTATCTGCTGTCATTTCTTCTCTCATGCTTTGTCCTTCTGTATTTATACCCTTTCATTTATTTATTACTTTTTTTAGTATCGAGAGAAAGGATTGATTATCAAGGAAAAATGATAAATTCAGTTTTCCAGTCTGCCATTTTTTCTCTCACATATTTTTAAAGGGTTTTTTCATGTACTTTATTATTATTATTTTTTTTTTTTGCAGTACGCAGGCCTCTCACTGTTGTGGCCTCTCCCGTTGCGGAGCACAGGCTCCGGACGCGCAGGCTCAGCAGCCATGGCTCACGGGCCCAGCCGCTCCGCGGCATGTGGGATCTTCCCGGAGCAGGGCACGAACCCGTGTCCCCTGCATCGGCAGGCGGACTCTCAACCACTGCGCCACCAGGGAAGCCCCCTATTTTTAATGTTTTTAATAGATGTTTATTGGAATATAATTGCTTCACGGTACCGTGTTAGTTTCTGATGCACAGGAAAGCGAATGAGCCATATGCATACACATGTCCCCATATCCCCTCCCTCTTGAGCCTCCCTCCTGTCCTCCCTATCCCACCCCTCTAGGTCATCGCAAAGCAGTGAGCTATCTCCCTGTGCTATGCTACTGCTTCCCACCAGCCAACTATTTTACATTGGGTAGTATATATATGTCGATGCTACTCTCACTTTGCCCCAGCGTCGCCTTCCCATCCCATGTCATCAAGGCCATTCTCTATGTCTACCTCTTTATTCCTGCCCTGCAACTAGGTTGATCAGTACCTTTTTAGATTCCATATATATGCGTTAGCATACGGTACTTGTTTTTCTCCTTCTGACTTACTTCACTCTGTATGACAGACTCTAGGTCCATCCACCTCACTACAGGTAACTCAATTTTGTTTCTTTTTATGTATGAGTACTATTCCATTGTATATATGTGCCACATCTTCTTCATCCATTCATCTGTCAATGGACATCTAGGTTGGTTCCATGTCCTGTCTATTGTAAATAGTGCTTCAATGAAACATTGTGGTGCATGTCTCTTTTTGAATTATGGTTTTCTCAGAGTATATGCCCAGCAATGGGATTGCTGGGTCATATGGTAGTTCTACTTTTAGTTTTTTAAGGAAACTCCGTACTGTTTTCCATAGTGGTTGTATCAATTTACATTCCCACAAACAGTGTAGGAGGGTTCCCTTTTCACCATACCCTTTCTAGCATTTATTGTTTCTAGCTTTTTTGATAATGGCCATTCTGACTAGCATGAGGTGATACCTCATTGCAGTTTTGATTTGCATTTCTCTAATAATTAGTGATGTTGAGCATCTTTTCATGTGCCTCTGGGCCATCTGTGTGTCTTCCTTGGTGAAATGTCTGTTTAGGTCTTCTGCCTATTTTTTAACTGGGTTGTTTCTTTTTTTGATATTGAGCTCCATGAACTGTTTCTATATTTTGGAGATTAATCCTTTGTCTGTTGTTTCATTTGCAAATATTTTCTCCCATTCTGAGGGTTGTCTTTCTGTCTTGTTTATGGTTTTCTTTGCTGTGCAAAAGCTTTTAAGTTTAATTAAGTCCCATTTGTTTATTTTTGTTTCTATTTCTGTTACTCTAGGAGATGGGTCAGAAAAGATCTTGCTGTGGTTTATGTCACAGAGTGTTTTTCCTATGTTTTCCTCTAAAAGTTTTATAGTGTCTGGTCTCACATTTAAGTCTTTAATCTATTTGGAGTTTATTTTTGTGTATGGTGTTAGGGAGTGTTCTAATTTCATTCTTTTACATGTAGCTGTCCAGTTTTCCCAGCACCACTTATTGAAGAGGCTGTCTTTTCTCCACTGTATATTCTTGCTTCCTTTATCAAAGATAAGGTGGCCATATGTGCGTGGGTTTACCTCTGGGCTTTCTATCCTGTTCCACTGATCTATCTTTCTGTTTTTGTGCCAGTACCATACTGTCTGGATTACTGTATCTTTGTCGTATAGTTTGAAGTCAGGGAGCCTGATTCCTCCAGCTCCATTTTTCTTTCTCAAGATTGCTTTGGCTATTTGGGGTCTTTTGTGTTTCCATATGAATTTTAAGATTTTTTGTTCTAATCCTTTGAAGAATGCCATTGGTAGTTTGATAGGGATTGCATTGAATCTGTAGATTGCTTTGGGTAGTATAGTCATTTTCACAATATTGATCCTTCCAATCCAAGAACATGGTATATTTCTCCATCCGTTTGTCATCTTTGATTTCTTTCATCAGTGTTTTATAGTTTTCTGAGTACAAGTCTTTCGCCTCCTTAGGCAGGTTTATTCCTAGGTATTTTTATTCTTTTTGTTGCAGTGGTAAATGGGACTGTTTCCTTAATTTCTCTTTCTGATTTTTCGTTGTTGGTGTATAGGAATGCCAGAGATTTCTGTGCATTAATTTTGTATCATGCAACCTTACCAAATTCATTGATTAGCTCTAGTAGTTTTCTGGTGGCATCGTTAGGATTTTCTATGTATAGTGTCATGTCATCGGCAAATAGTGACAGTTTTACTTCTTCTTTTCCAATTTGTGTTCCTTTATTTCTTTTTCTTCTCTGATTGTTGTGACTAGAACTTCCAAAACTATGTTGAATAAGAGTGGCGAGAGTGGACATCCTTGTCTTGTTCCTGACCCTACTGGAAATGCTTTCAGTTTTTCACCATTGAGTGTGATGTTCGCTGTGGGTTTGTAATATATGGCCTTTGTTATGTTGAGGTAGGTTTGTTTTATGCCCACTTTCTGAAGAGTTTTTATCATAAATAGGTGTTGAGTTTTGTCAAAAGCTTTTTCTGCATCTATTGAGATGATCATATGGTTTTTATTCCTTAATTTGTTAATGTGGTGTATCACATTGATTGATTTGCATATACTGAAGAATCCTTGCATCCCTGGGATAAATCCCAGGTGATCATGGTGTATGATCCTTTTAATGTGCTGTTGGATTCTGTTTGCTAGTATTTTGTTCAGGATTTTTGCATCTATGTTCATCAGTAATATTGGTCTATAATTTTCTTTTTTAGTGATATCTTTTTCTGGTTTTGGTATCAGGGTGATGGTGGCTTCGTAGAATGAATTTGGGAGTGTTTCTCCGTCTGCAATTTTTTGGAAGAGTTTGAGAAGGATCGGTGTTAGCTCTTCTCTAAATGTTTGGTAGAATTTGCCTGTGAAGCCATCTGGTCTTGGACTTTTGTTTGAAGGAAGATTTTAAATTATAGTTTCAATTTCATTACTTGTGATAGGTCTGTTTATATTTTAATTCTTCCTGTTTCAGTCTTGGAAAATTGTGGCTTTCCAAGAATTTGTCCATTTCTTCGTGGCTGTCCGTTTTATTGGCATATACTTGTTTGTAGTAGTCTCTTACAATCCTTTATATTTCTGCAGTGTCAGTTGTGATTTCTCCTTTTTCATTTCTAATTTTATTGATTTGCCTCCTCTCCCTCTTTTTCTTGATGAGTCTGGCTAAGGGTTTGTCAATTTTGTTTATCTTCCCGAAGAACCACTTTTAGTTTTATTGATCTTTGCTATTGTTTTCTTCATTTCTATTTCATTTATTTCTGCTCTGATCTTTATGATTTCTTTCCTTCTACTAACTTAGGGTTTTGTTTGTTCTTCTTTCTCTAGTTCCTGTAAGGTTAGATTGTTTATTTGAAATTTTTCTTGTTTCTTGAGGTAGACTTGTATTGCTATAAAGTTCCCTCTTAGAACTGCTTTTGCTGCATCCCATAGGTCTTGGATCATCGTGTTTTCATTGTCATTTGTCTCTAGGTATTTTTTTTATCTCCTCTTTGAATTTTTCAGTGATTGTTTTTTTCAGTGATCTCTTGGGTATTTAGTAATGTATTGTTTAGTCTCCATGGGTTTGTATTTTTTACAGATTTTTCCTGTAATTGATATCTAGTCTCATAGCGTTGTGGTCAGAAAAGATACTTGATATGATTTCAATTTTCTTAAATTTACCAAGGCTTAATTTGTGACCCAAGATACAATGTATCCTGGAAAATGTTCCATGAGCACTGAGAAGCAAGTGTAACCTGCTGTTTTTGGATGGAATGTCTTATAAATATGAATTAAATCTATCTGGTCTATTGTGTCATTTAAAGCTTGTGTTTCCTTATTAATATTCTGTTTGGATGATCTGTCCATTGGTGTAAATGAGGTGTTAACATCCCCCACTATTATTGTGTTACTGTCGATTTCCTCTTTTATAGCTGTTAGCAGTTGCCTTATGCATTGAGTTGCTCCTATGTTGGGTGCACATATATTTATAATTGTTATATTTTCTTCATGGATTGATCCCCTGCTCATTATGTAGTGTCCTTCCTTGTCTCTTGTAACATTCTTTCTTTTAAAGTCTATTTATCTAGTATGAATATTGCTACTCCAGCTTTCTTTTGATTTCCATTTGCATGGAATATCTTTTTCCATCCCCTCACTTTCAGTCTGTATGTGTCCCTAGGTCTGAAGTGGGTCTCCTGTAGACAGCATATATACAGGTCTTGTTTTTGTATCCATTCAGTGAGCCTGTGTCATTTGGTTGGAGCATTTAATCCATTCACGTTTAAGGTAATTATCAATATGTTTGATCCTATTACCATGTTCTTAATTGTTATGGGTTTGTTTTTGTAGGTCCTTTTCTTCTCTCCTGTTTCCCACTTAGAGAAGTTCGTTTAGCATTTGTTGCAGAGCTGGTTTGGTGGTGCTGAATTCTCTTAGCTTTTGCTTCTCTGTAAACCTTTTGATTTCTCCATCGAATTTGAATGAGGTCCTTGCAGGGTAGAGTAATCTTGGTTGTAGGTTCTTCCCTTTCATCACTTTAAATATATCATGCCACTCCCTTCTGGCTTGTAGAGTTTCTGCTGAGAAATCAGCTGTTAACCTTATGGTTAACAGGGTTAATTCCCTTGTATGTCATTTGTCGCTTTTCCCTTGCTGCTTTCAATAATTTTTCTTTGTCTTTAATTTTTGTCAATTTGATTACTATGTGTCTCGGTGTGTTTCTCTTTAGGTTTATCCTGCCTGGGACTCTCTGCACTTCCTGGACTTGGGTGGGTATTTCCTTTCCCATGTTAGGGAAGTTTTCGACTATAATCTCTTCAAATATTTTCTCGGGTCCTTTCTTTCTCTCGTCTCCTTCTGGGACCCTTATAATGCGAATGTTATGTTTAATGTTGTCCCAGAGGTCTCTTAAGCTGTCTTCATTTCTTTCTTTTTATTTTCTTTATTCTTTTCTGTGGCAGTGAATTCCACCATTCTGTCTTCCAGGTCACTTATCCGTTCTTCTGCCTCAGTTATTCTGCTATTGATTCCTTCTAGTGTATTTTTCATTACAGTTATTGTATTGTTCATCTCTGTTTGTTTGTTCTTTAATTCTTCTAGGTCTTTGTTAAACATTTCTTGGATCTCCTCGATCTTTGCCTCCATTCTTTTTCCGAGGTCCTGTATCATCTTCACTATCATTATTCTGAATTCTTTTTCTGGTAGGTTGCCTATCTCCACTTCCTTTAGTTGTTTTTCTGGGGTTTTATCTTGTTCCTTCATCTGGTACATAGCCCTCTCCCTTTTCATCTTGTCTGTCTTTCTGTGAATGTGTTTTTTGTTCCACAGGCTACAGGATTGTAATTCTTGCTTCTGCTGTCTGCCCTCTGGATGAGGCTATCTAAGTGGCTTGTGCAAGTTTCCTGATGGGAGGGACTGGTGGTGGGTAGAGCTGGCTGTTGCTCTGGTGGGCAGAGCTCAGTAAAACTTTAATCCGCTTGTCTGCTGATGGGTGGGGCTGGGTTCCCTCCCTGTTGGTTGTTTGGCCTGAGGCGACCCAACACTGGAGCCTACCTGGCTCTTTGGTGCGGCTAATGGCAGACTCTGGGAGGGCTCACACCAAGGAGTACTTCCCAGAACTTCTGCCGCCAGTGTCCTTGTCCTCATGGTGAGGCACAGCCACCCCCCACCTCTGCAGGAGACCCTCCAACACTAGCAGGTAGGTCTGGTTCAGTCTCCTATGGGGTCACTGCTCCTTCCCCTGGGTCCTGATGTACACACTACTTTGTGTGTGCCCTCTAAGAGTGGAGTCTCTGTTTCCCCCAGTCTTGTCAAAGTCCTGCAATCAAATCCTGCTAGCCTTCAAGGTCTGATTCTCTAGGAATTCCTCCTCCCGTTGCTGGACTCCCAGGTTGGGAAGCCTGACGGGAGGCTCAGAACCTTCACTCCCGTGGGTGGACTTCTGTGGTATAAGTGTTCTCCAGTTTGTGAGTCACCCACCCAGCAGTTATGGGATTTGCTTTTATTGTGATTGAGCCCCTCCTACCCTCTCATTGTGACTTCTCCTTTGTCTTTGGATGTGGGGTACCTTTTTTGGCGAGTTCCAGTGTCTTCCTGTCGGTGATTGTTCAGCAGTTAGTTGTGATTCCGGTTCTTTCGCAAGAGGGAGTGAGCGCACGCCCTTCTACTCTGCCATCTTGAACCAATCCCCTCCAATTCTTTTGTATGTTGAATAGACTCCATATAAAGATGAATCAAATATATTCTTAAATTTACATTTTTTTGACTGTCAAAATCTTTAGAACATTAATCTTTGGCTTTCTTTTGTGAAACTTGAGATGCTAAATGCTTTTCTTTTTTCCCTAATCCAAAGCACCCACTTGTATTAAATGAATTTTAGGTTATATACTTTATTCTTTTCTTTCTTTCCAGTTTTTAAGCAAAACAGTCAACTCTTGCGGGGAAAAAGTGGGCAAACAACTTTGCAGTCATACTTAAAACAGCCATGTATATTTATTTCTATACGTTTCACTGGTTCCAGTGGTGACCTCAGTCCTTTCCAGCTACAGCTTCCTTCCTTTTTCTTGACTTAACCTCTTTTATTCCCTGTTCTGGCACAGTTCTTTTCAAGGTTTGTTGTAATTTGTCACTGGTGCCTGCATATTTTCTTTACGATCTTCGCATGTCGGAGACTGCATCTCCCCTGGGAGCCATTTGAGAGGAGACAGAGGTTGTAGCCCAGACCCTTCTCTCTCAGAGCTCTGTCCATGGTGCCTCCTTCATCCTCTGGTCCTCACTGTGGTGCAGGCAGAGTCTGGTCCAGCCCAACCGATGGCCCTTCACAGTAGCCCGCTGTCCTTTTATCAAGGTTTCCCATGGAATACTTTTATGTCCCTGCATGTATATAAATGAAATTTAAACTTCCCTGCATATGTCTACATATGGTTTTCTTTTCACTGAGTTCACCTGTAACACTATGTACTCTCGCCGTTTTTAGGCCAAAGTCCTAAAAAAGTCATTTTTTCTCTGAGTATTTTTTACAGTTTTCTTTGTATTCTGACTGTATTCATCTCTCCAAAATTTCTACTGTATGACAGAGGATCCCCTGCATCCTCTGCAGTCTCCATCCCCTCTCATCACTTGCATTTCCTCACCCTTCCATCTGAAAGGTGGGGAAATCGTGTGAGTATGTGCTCTGCGTAGCTGGCAGGAGGCTTTGTGCCCTCTGTGAGATCTTCCACGCAGTGACTGTGTTACACCTTCTGGGAGCTTCCTACCTCCCCACTGCCGTCTACCGCCTTGAGTGGCGCTGTTTTAAGTGGGCGTTGAGGGAGACATTTCAGATACAGTTTATCCCAACACACAAAAGTCCCTGCAATGGAAAGCATCTTTTCTCCATTTATTCTTTCAAAGTAAAAACAGTTTCATGTGGTCTTACCCTTAATTTAATTTAAGAATATTCCTTATAATTTTAGGTGGTTGGACACAGGGTAAGTTCCAAACATCTCAGGGTCTCAGTTTTTTCATCTGCAAAGCATGACAATTGGACTAGGTGATTTCACATTTCCTTTTTATTTCCAATATGTACAATATTATTTACATATCAACCATCTCAATGCAGTTGTCTTAAGATTTAGGGCACACTGTCTGGAGAACACTTATTCCATTGCAAGTAACTTACCCATATGTGGATTTCAGTGTTTATTAAAATGTAAATATCTTGAGTCAAGGATGTGTATTCCAAATGCAAGGCACATAACTGCAAAACTGTTGCTAGCAGAAGGAAGTGGGTTGGAATCACCCCTTTCCTAAAAATGCCTCAAGAATCAAGATTAGGGATCGTTCCATTATTTGCTAGGCATAGGAAAAAATATATAATTCCATTAATTAACTTGCTCTGATTTCCTAGAGTTACTCAAATTCTTGAAGAATTTGTCCTAGCTGATCTGAATGCATGGAAAACTCTGTAATGTGAATTAAAATGCGTTATTTTTTCCCCAAGAGATAACATCCCTAAGCCTAGGAAGTCTGTCACTCTCTATAGTTTCTTTCTTATACATGAATTAAGCTTAAAAATATCATTCTTTTGGAGACTGTGTTTTCTTAACTTTTAGATAAACACAATTATTAAAAGGTGATGGCTAGGGCTTCCCTGGTGGCGCAGTGGTTGAGAGTCCGCCTGCCAATGCAGGGGACACGGGTTTGTGCCCCGGTCCGGGAGGATCCCACATGCCGCGGAGCGGCTGGACCCATGAGCCATGGCCGCTGAGCCTACGCGTCCAGAGCCTGTGCTCCATAACGGGAGAGGCCACAACAGTGAGAGGCCCGCGTACTGCAAAAAAACAAAACAAAACAAAAAAATAGGTGATGGCTAAAATCCAAGGAGATGACGTGGCCAGGGACCGTCTGCCTTTTTTGAACGAGGATAAGGTTGGTAATACAACTTATTTCTGGAAGTTACTCACAGTGCAGACAATAGGGTGAATGAAGTTTATACAAAATTTGAATGTTGATGTTTTTCCTTTGGAAGAAAAATTCTTTTGTACAAGACAAGCGGAATCATAATAACATGTTATATTAGCATATCGTTTAACTCCTTGCGGAATGTTTCCACGTGCCTCATCTTACGTACCACACAGAGCAGCTGTATGATGCAGGTTTTATTATCCCTGTTTTACACATGATAAAAGTGAGTCTTTGCCAAAGTGTGTCTTCTTAGCACAGCGAGGAAGAGGCTGATTTTACACTGAAATAATGAAATCCTGACTACTTGTTTGCTCCTCTTTCTCCTACTCCCAGAGACATGGTGGAAATGACGTGGTAGTTGGAATTACGTCTCTCACATGCAGATTAGGAAGATTTAAGGTCAGAAAGGGAAATTGATACTAAACTACGCACAAAACTTCTACATCTGGATCATCAGCTGTTAAGGAGATTGTTAAGAATGTTTTCTCGCTTGAGACAAAGGCAAACAGAGAGGACTTCCAGGATTCCTTTCCAACTAAACTTTTGCCTCTCAGCTCCAAAATGAACACACACACACACACACACACACACACACACACACACTCTCTCTCTCTCTCTCTCTCTCTCTCTCTCTCTCTCTGTCTCTCACAGACTCTTACAATGGTAGTTGTTACTCATAATTTGTTATGGAAAACAAGAATAGAAGCTATCTGAATGTCTCTTTCCACTTTGGTACGTAGAACTGTTAAATCCTTGTGAAACATGAACTATCAATAAGAAACTTACAAATCGGAAATCTGAAATAAAACCGCTAGTTATGAAAGTACTAAGCTAGATATGATGATTTTAATTATCCCTTTGTCTCGATTATTCTCCTTTTGGTGAAATAATAAATACAGCCTCATACTCCAGTTTCTGGTATTATAGTTCAGTGCCGACATGTCAGATTTAATATTCATTTGCCTGTCTTTGTGTGGAGCCAGATGGAGAGGTGTATTGCCTATTTATAAGAACTAGCTGTTACTACTGAATTTTCCAAATTACTTCAGCAAAAACAGTGGGCGTGTTGAGGATTGTTTAGGATTGCATTAGAAATGCCAGAGCAGAAGTCCAAAGTAAATAACATGGTGTCACGTATCTACAAACGATGGCCCTGGTGACTAAATCAGACACATGGTGTTGACCTCAGTTACAATAATACATGCCCCAGAGGCGCGAGTGTGAAGGAGAGCACATAGCTCGGCCGGTAATAAATGGAGTTTGATCTTGGAGGCCTTTTATAGAATGTCGTAAGCACCAGTTATGCAGTAAAGAGCAAAATTAATTTCACAGGATACAGCAATTCCATTCCTGGTTAAATGCCCAGCAGAAATGCATGCATAAGTTCACTAAAAGACATGTGCCGGAATGTTTGTAGCAGCACATTTATAACAGCCCAAGCCTGAGTCTTCCCAAACGTGCATCAGCAGTGAGTGCTGAACCGTAGCTTGTTTATACAGTGGAAGCTACGCGGGGAGGAGAAGGAACAGACTAACCACACAGCGCCACAGGTGAGGCTCATGGACCCACGGTGACTGAAACCTTTGAGCCAGACACAAAGGGCAAACACTGAGTGATTCCATCAACGAAAGGGACAAAAGCAGGCACAACGGACTACACTCTGAACTCCAGGACAGGGTCACCCCTGGGGGTTGCCTGGCGGAGGGGGAGGGAGCGGCCGCTGGGGAAATACTCTGTTTCTTCATCTGATGCTCCATCAGCATGTGTTCAGTCTGTGAAAACGGCTAATAATCCGGGCGATCTGTGTGTAAGGTCTACGTCAGTAGAAAAACGTTTGCAAACAGTTACCTCAAAAATATTGAAGTAGCCCTCCTGGCTGACATCTCTCCCAAGTTTCTACAAGCCGAACCTCTGTGTTTGGTGGACCTTGCGACAGTGTGACATGGCCCTCCCATCTCTACCTCTCCATGGAAATCCGACGTTTCTGGGGGAAACAGCCGCAGCCCGGCCCCTGGGCTCAGGGACCAACTCCAGGGGCCCCCCCTCACTGCCGTCCAGATGCAGCGGGGCTATTTTCAGCTCTCACTGAAGTTTCACAGCCCACAGGGCTCATCTTAGGTTTTAATCTGCTTTGCGTGTCTCTATCATGGATTAAAAATGAACAAACAGAACAGAGTAAAATGTGGAAATTTCCCTGAGTTAGGAATTAGGAGGCCAGCTTTTCTGCCCTGTGGGTTGCATGCATTCCCGGGCTGATGGCCTGCTCTTGGTTCCCTTGACCTGACTTTGGGTCGGGTGGAGAAATGACTTCTCCTTCTGTGAGACAACAGGTCTGGCAGAGACACATATCAGGATAGTGATGCTGACCTTAAGTTCCTTCTACTAGGATTTATATTTTATGAAAAACCACGGTTTCATCCTGGAATTAAGCCTGGGACACATCCACCTCCCACACACGTGGAAGAGGCATGGAGTCTGCTGTCAAACGGAAATTGACCAGGCTTCCGTGCTATTTAAACTAGATTGTAAAGTAGATGATACGTACGATCTTAGGAAGAATGAAATAGCGGGAACCTACCTGAGCGTCTCCTGAACCCTGACCCGTGAGCACTGACACTCGGCCTCCTTCTCTCATCCCCACTGCCCGTGCGTTGGTCTGAGAATTCTTTGCTGGTAATTCACAAATACTAGAATACTTTTTGAAAGGGAAGGAAGAGCCAGGCTTTGTTAAGCGGCAAAGTGCTGTCACATGGGAGCACAGGAGCGTCCGGGGTGTCTGCTGCCCTCGGTGGCCGCCCTCATGCCCCCGTGCCTTCTGCAGACCCGGCCTCCTCTGGAGAGTCGTCCCAAACACGTCCAAACGTGTTTGCAGACGTAAGTGAAATAGGGATTTCAGCACAGTATCCCTAGCTGCCCGTTTCTAAAAGCTCGAGCCCGCTGCTGCTGGCGAAGGAAACCAGCGCTCTCGCTTTCCTCAGCTGCGACGCGGTACAGTGAATGTCCTTCCTGACTGGCGGGAATTCCGCGGCAGGCTTGCTGGCTGCAGCTCCAGGCGAGGCAGGGATCAGCCTTGTGGAGGGGGTTCTTTGCAGGGAAGGGTGCTGTTCTGGGAAGAGCTGGTGATGCTCAAACGTGTAACTGCACCTCGATGGGAACATTTGTGCCAGCTGATCGAAGTCCTGCCCTTCTGTAGTGTAATCCCCGAAGGATGAGGCCGCCCTTCACGTGGTCAGTCACTTCCGGCGTTAGTTACTAGACAATATTTAAAAATAAGGTACATAATTGGCGGGTGAAATTCTTATGTGTTTTAAGGGTTTCTTCTGAGTAGAATAGCTAGGTACTTCAAAGAAACGCACTGTAGACATTTATGACTTAAAAAATAGTTAAAACAAGAATTTGCATTTATCGTCAGTAAAAAATAAAAGTCTTTAACAGAAATATATCCCCTGGAATGGCTTAGGCGTCTTTCTTTTCTCACAGTTTTTATTCGTTCGTTGAACAAGCCTTTATCGAACGCCCTTTATATGCCCAGGGCTGTGCTCTGTGTAAGATCTACCCTGTTTTTAGAAGCTCACAGTCTAGGGAAGGAGATGACGTTGACTAAATGACATGAGAAAGGTCTGTTTGGGGAGCCACGTCCAGGTGGTCCTATGAGGGTCTCTGAAGCTGGTCGAAGAGTTTCAAGAAAACTTTCCCCAATAGATACCTTCCTGTGTCCTGAAGGGTGAGTAAGAGTTACCCAAGCAAAAAGCGGGAAGGAGGGATATTCCAGCTGAGACACAGAACGTGTGTGTGTCTGCATATGTGTGTGTGTACATGCGTGTGTGTGTGTGTGTGTGTGTGTGTGTGTGTGTGATTGCACTTAATTTTAATCTCGCGTACCTAGAGCCTGGACTTGGGTGGTGATAATGGGGGACAAGGGGGGATGATGAGGCCGATGAAATGGCCGGCACTGTTCCCATCGTGGTGCTCTCCAGCCGTCCTGGCTGCGGGCCTTCTTAGCCACTCAGGTAAGAGCTGTGAGAACGGATGTTTCATCTCGCCTTCAGGTCTGAGCCCGTTCAGCCTGGCTGCTGTCTGTCCTCGGGTTCCTGGGCTGGAGGCCGACTAGTGCCTGTCACTAGCACGTCTGATGTAGTGAAAGGAAGGCCTAGCTCTTCCTTCCCATGTTACTAATACCGAATATTAGACCTTCTTTCTGTGAGTTTATTGGACGACCTCCAGCTAGCTGGTCCAGGATGTGGCATCAAGAACACATCTTTTCTAACAATGTCACAGTGGTTTTTTTTTTTTTTTGGTCACAGTGGTTTTATTGTTAACAATCCACTGAGAAGATTTTTTAATGACACTTCAACATTGGGCTTCTGTTGTATGCCAAGAATTTGACATATGATGCTGAATTTAATTATCACAACATACATTTTACGATAGACCTGATCTCCATTTCATAGCTGAGGAAACTGTGGTTGATTCTGGAGGGTCGGCCGTCTTCCTGATTTCCGGGGAGTGGCAGAGCCAGAGTTTGAACGTAGATTGCTTGAGCCCATCATTACACTGAGTCCCACTTCCCTTCCCGCTGTTGAAACAAGGATGCGACGCTGCTGAGGGACTTGTACCCCCAGGGACTTGGTTGGGTAGTCGGACCCTCGCACGGGCTCAGCTCTCTGGGAAGTGGGCGAACCTCCCTCACAGCAGCTGTTCCATGGACTTTCTGTGCTCCTTCGTTCCCTGCTTCTCCACCTCTTCTGCTCTCTGCTGCAGGCTGGCCTCAGCTCCTACTTCACTGAGAAAGTAAGAACCATCCGATCATGACTCCTTCCCTCCTGGCGAAACAGAGGAGTCCTTCTCTTGACGGTGCCGGTCTCTGAACCCACCCCTGTCTCCCGTCCATCTGTAAATCTGTCCCTCTTCTCCACCCTCAGCCTCTTCCTTTTTAAGAGCATCTTCCCCACGAGACCCAAACATGCTTAGAGTATCCTTGGAGAGAAAAACTGTACAGCACACAAGGAGGTGCCTGAATCTCACAAACATCGTCATGTTAAGTGAAGAAGCAAGACCAAAACAATGCATCCAGCATGACGCCAATTCTATAAGGTTCTGCAACAGCCCAGAGCAAGCAGTGTTGTATGGCGATCCATGCACAGCTGGAGAAACTGTAAAGAAAGGCAAAAAAATGGTAGCGGGAAGGGATTGGGGCTGGCGAGGGGTACCTGGGGCTTTGGCAGTGCAGGCAGTGCTCTCTTTCTTGGCCATGATGCTGGATGAGTAGGTGTTTGCTTCATAATTATGTTTCAAACAGAACACACATATATTTTGCCCTTTTATATGAAGGGGTTTCCAACAACAAAAAAAAAGCATACTAAAATTTAAACGTGCCCAAATCTATTATATTTTTAAAAAATCTTTTCTCAACTCAGGTCCCTCTGTAACGTTTTTCCATGCCCCTCCCTTCAGCCCCGGGCACTCTGAGGGGTGGCGTGTGCGCCCACCCGCCCCTCCAGCACCCCTTCTGGCCACTTTGCCCACTGACATGCTCTCCTAGGTCACCCGCAGCCCCCCTTGCTGCTGAGCACCGAGGTCATAAACCCTCCCAGTCCTGCCTTTCTGCAGCACAGCCGGTTCTGCTATGACCCCCTCTCTGTGCTGGTCCCCACGGCATCACCTTCTCCTGTCCTGCTCTTCCTCCTTAGTCTCCTTTGGCACCTCTACTGGATCTGCTCTTGAAAGGCTCTGCCTCTGGGTCCTTCCTCGGCTACCATTCCCCGGGCTCCCCGTCAGGAGCCGTGATGCTGGCTGTGGACCAGCCACCAGGAGAGCTCCGCCTAGGCCTCACCTCCCAGAGAGTCAGGCTTTCCTGACATGGGGTGGGACCCAGGGCTCAGGGGGGCTTTCAGGTTCCCCGCGGGTCCAGTGCGCACGGGGCTGAAACCACTTCTCCTGGCTCCCCTGGCACACTCTCCTGGTGTCACCTCGTGGACGGCTCCAGCCCGAGTCACTTGGGCAGAGACCTGTGTGTCCAGCTGCCCCGGCGAGCAGCCGCTTCTGGATGAGCACCTGGCTCCTGAGTCTTGCCGTGTCCAAAGCCTCCTCTCCCACCAAGATTTCCATGATGGGGGGGGGGTGCTCCTTTCTCCAGTTACCCCACTAGCGAAGTGGGAAATCATTCTTGACCCAGTCCCCCCTCACACCCCGATATTCAGCCATCCACCCAGTCTCGTCCACAGATTCTGCTTCCTCCGTGCTCTCCAGTGGGTCTGTGTGTTTGCGTCTTCACTGCTGCCCTATCTCATGCTGTTCTTCCTCAGGGACCTGCTCGGCGCCCTTCTGGTTGGACCAGCACCTCCACTCTGCTGCCCTGGCTGTGGTCAGGCTGGCCTTTCCCAAATGGGGAGCTGACCCTCTCACCACTCTGCAGAAGCACCACTCAGCAGCTCTCCTTTCCTTACAAAAACAATGCAAATGGCTTACAAGGCCCACTCACACTCCAGACAGGTACAGGTTCCAGCCTCGCAGTGTCCCCCCATGTTTCTCTTGCTGCTGGAAACCCTCTCATGATTCCTGTTCCCAAGTTCCCTTCACTTGGTGACCCCACTCATCACAGGGCAACATGGACATCACTCCTTAGACAGTTTCCATGCGCCAAGTGCGACCTCCTACCCCTCAGCACAGGGTCCCAACCCCCGGTGTACCTGCCACACACTTGCAGGCTTGTCTTTCTTCAGCACTGATGGCATCCCTGAAGGCGGATGCGTTGACCATCACTGAGCCCTGCATCCCAGCCAAGTGCCTGGCACACAGGTGGTGGAAAGTGATAAAACAGCTTTCATAAGGTTGAAAAAAATATATTTAAGAATTATAAAGAAATAAATAACAAAAGACATCTTCCAAGTAAATCAAACAGCAGATATTTATTGAGAAAGAAAGGAGCGATGCAGTTCTGGAAACTGGATTGTGTTTCAGTGAACTTCTTGACTCTCTTAGTCCATTTGTGCTGCTATAACAAAATACCACAAACTGGGTAGCTTACGAACAGCAGATATGTATTTCTCACAGTTCTGAAGGCTGGAAGTTCAAGGTCAAGGTGCCAGCGCAGTTGTAGCCCGGTGAGAGCCTTCTACCTGCTTCAGGCTGCCATCCGCTGGCTGTGTTCTCAGCTGGTGGAACAGGCGAGGCATCTGTGCAGCCTCTTCTAAGAACTGATCCCTTCACAGGGCTCTGCTCCCGTGGCCTGAGCACCTCCCAAAGGCCCCACCTCCTACAGCATCGTGTTGGACATGAGGATTTCAACATATGAACTGGGGGGAGGGGGACACAAACATTCAGACCACAGCACGGACTAATTATTTATTCCAGAAACATTGTTGAAATACTGCTGTGTCCCAGGCACTATGGTAGAAGCTGCAAGAAGTGATAAAGGGAGTGTATGACTCTCAAAAAGACCTTGTTGTCTAATGAGGTTGAAAATATAGGAAACATATGAATACAGATGATTTAATACAAAGTAGAGAATGATGAGTCTCTTAGAGGAAGCACAGATGAGTACTTAGGGTTTCACGGGAGGGAGAGATTAATTAGTGGTGGAGCCGTCACTGAAAGCTTCCCGGAGGAAGCAATGTTCAGGCTGTAATGTGATTGGAGCAAGCCAGGTGCGCCTGTGGGGGAGGTTGGGAGGGGGAGGGCAGGGGGTGGTTTCTCGGCAGAGGAACGGCACTGCTCGCCCCCTCACTCAGTGAGGGCACATCCCAAACACGTGAGCATCGCCTCTCTCCCCAGCTTTATTTACCTGCATCAGAACACATATTTATCGTGTGTGTGTGTGTGTGTGTGTGTGTGTGTGTGTGTGTGTGTGTGATGTGCATCACTGCACCTCCAATGCCTAGAACAGTTCTTGGCATATGGTGGGTGCTCAATTAATATTTTTGGAAGGAAGAAGGAGAGAAGACAGGGGGGACAGGATTTGCATTTGAATTTGGTCGTCATCTCCAAGTAGGTAGACCGTGGATATTACAGAGGTGATGAAAATGTGTTCCAGATGGCAGGATCCTCCATACTTAGCTTAAGTGTACACTGGAGCAATTTAAAATGCCTTGTTTCATATTTACTATTATCTGGGCATTAAATATCCAGTTTTGGAAAAAATAATTGTGACGGTAAAGTCAAGTTGTCTTTGAGCTGTCCATGATTGGTAGGACAGGAAAAGAAAACTGCCCCAGGAGTGGCACAGAGGAAGGCAGTGGTTTAGTGCTCTTGAAACAGATGAATCAGTGAATACCTCTGAGAAATCCTTTTCCATTCCTCTTGTTTGTATTTACCAAATAAGGAAAAATAGCAATCAGAGGACTCCAAGGAGCCTGTGAGAGCCACTATCACATTTTTTTTTTTTTTTTTTTTTTTGTGGTACACGGGCCTCTCACTGTTGCGGCCTCTCCCGTTGCGGAGCACAGGCTCCGGACGCGCAGGCTCAGCGGCCATGGCTCACGGGCCCAGCCGCCCCGTGGCATGTGGGATCTTCCCGGACCAGGGCACGAACCCGCGTCCCCTGCATCAGCAGGCGGACTTTCAACCACTGCGCCACCAGGGAAGCCCCCACTATTACATATTTACTTGTGATTCCTCCAGTATTTTGGAAGTGAAATGTTCCATAAATACAAGTTGTTACTCCTTGGTTTTCATTTGCTTTTTTTCACACATCCCTCCAGTTTTATCTGTGTCATAGCTTTACTTTAAATGCAACAAAGCTCCATCGGTTTTTGTGGTTATACAATAGCATTTTTGTACTATTTTGAATATGCTTTCTTTTTTGAGCCTTCATTCTCTTCTGTCACAGTTTCTGAAAACAGAAGGAGCAATTCCCATTTCAGTGTATGACTATGTTAGCCTTTAATTCTAATCAGATAAAACTCAGACACGCATAGAACATGAGAGAATAGCCTGTGTTCCTCCAAAGACTCCTGCCCACCGTTGTTTTGTTATCAGTATATCCGATTCTATAAAGTATTTTCTCATAATTTTATCTCTTCTGAAATTGCTTTTTGGGAAATATCGAGTGAAAGATGCAATAAATATACAAACAAATTGATTGAAATATGAAAGACGGATGATTTTGGCTCTGTTCTTCTGATGTGCTGGGGAGTTAACCAGGCACAGTTCATTAACACTAAGGGAAAAATTCGTCATTTACCATGAGCATCTCCAGACATTGTAGGGCAATTTCTCCCCCTAATTCGCTATGTAACTCGGTTACTTCTAAATGTACTAAGATTCAAAAAGGAGGTATTTTATCAATCATGCATCTTAAACATTACTTCTCATTAATTTAAATATGAATTCCTTTGAGAAGAGACATCCTCTCCAAAAACCAATTTTTTCTATAAATGTATCTATGACATCCTAGGCACTATAGTCTTCCTTAAGTTTCCAGATAATAAGAGCATATACCTGCCATATTTTAAATATAGCTTACATTCTTTTTGTGTTTTAAGTACTGCTCAAGATTCAGAAAAAAAAAATTGTTTTTCTTAGTTTGACTCAAATCTATATGGAGTAGAGATTTCAAACTATGCGCACCCTCTGCAGTGCGGAGATAGAGTTACTCGGTATCAACGTAGAACAAAGCTATCAACAGACAGAGCACGTGGGCAGGGAAAGGCTTTCGTGCAACCAAGGGGTGTGCACACGGCCCGTGAACGTTCCTTATAGGCTCTGGACAGTGACACACTCCACCGAGATACTTCTGAAGACGTGGTCAAGCACTCGTGTATGTGTGTAGAAACTGACTCGTAAATGTGCTGATGTGACATATCAGAGATAACATTTATTTGCTCTATCTCCCGAAGGTTAAAGTTTGAAACCATAGGGGTCTCGGGCATAAATGGGATTAGAGTTTTCCCTCTGGAAACAGAGATACGCCCAGCCTGCAAAGGACTTAGTGAATACTGAGCTGTCATACTTCACCACCTTCAAATCATCTCTTTGCACTTAAAGTAAAAATTCACCTTAGGACACATCTTGGCCCTGCAGCCCAACACCTAAGAGGGTCGCCCCTCCATCACACTGAGTTTGCACACTGGTTCTGGATATAGATTCTGTTAGCAGTGGCGCCCGTGGGATGCCAAGAAGGCACGGTGGCCCTCTGCTTTTCTTCTCTTTGCTTCAGTGGAAAAAGAAAATATTAGAAAGAGACCACAGGAAAGTATGAAAAAGTAATGAAAACCTCTGCCATTTCTAAAGAAAGTGAGAAGGTCAGGACAACCGAATCTGTTGGCGACCCTCTGTTGAGACTCGGCCTGGCCCAGGCATTTTCTGGACGCACGGCAGCCTCTGGGGGCTGTGAAGTCAGTGAAAGTATGGGCCACACTTGCTTGTATCTGCACATGTGCGTCTGTCAGCTAGGGAATCTACGATGTTCAGCAGATTCTCAAAAAGGATTTCGACTCCAAGCAGGCTCTGGAATACTATTTATTAATCCCTCAGAAAGGACCTGCAGGGGAGAGAGCACATCTCAGAGAGTGAGGCTGGCAGGAGGCGAGTCATCCCAGACAGCGAAATGCGAGCTCCGTGACAGTGCTGGTGACAGTGACCGCATCCCTCTACCGTGCATGGACACACTTGCATCAGTCACGTCCACAGACATGGTATAAACAATATAACCAGAAGGAAATAGAGAAAACTATTGATGGTTTGCAATGGGAAAACATCTACTAACATTCTGTACTAGAAAGTTTATCATTTGTAAATTATATACAATAATTTTTCTAAGAACATAAACTTCAGTATATAGTTTACAATCTAAAATAAGGACAAGTCAAACCTTGTTCAGGTCCTAAGGTAGTAAAATTCCTAGTAATTTTCATGGTCTAAATAGATAAGTAAACTTTGCATGTGGATAGAAAGCATGGAGTAGCAATTGAAGTCTGACACACTGTCAAAAGTAAAACTTAATGAGTCTAGAGATTTAAACAATTTTTAAAAATCCAACAAAGCGAACATTTAGAACCTGAAGTTTCAAAGAAACTTCCAAAGAACAACCACCTCCAGGGTAAAGTCATGGGTTAATTTCATCCTTTCATCTTTCCTGTCAAGTGCTGCTTTAAAAAGTGGCCCACGACTGGTCGAAAAAGAAAGCGAGTCTTTATCAGGGAGAAGCCAATGTATGATACCACTGAGCAGGGTTCATGTTTTAGACTCAAAAGAAACCCTGAGTTACCTGCACTAGTTTCCTTCCTCCGGAACATCTCTGCCTTCATCTCTCCCCAAAAACATGCATCTGCACAGACTCACAGTCCCTTGGAAGCTTCAATAACCAAGCACAGGAGGAGGCTAGGAGTGGAGGTGCCTCCCCAGAAAGCTCCGGGGAGGGAAGGGAAGCGACCAGCACAGCCCTGCTCCGCGTCCGAGTCTGGGAACAGCCCACCTGCCCTGAGACTGACTCTGTTTCACTCGGTTCTCAGGATGGGCTGCCAGTCAGTGCCTCTAGCTCTGAGATCCGGTTCTGCAGAATCACACGGAGAGCAGTTTATGGGCCTGAATAATCTATGCTATTGCAAACTGGACCTAGTTTCAGCTTTCTTAGATTGCAAAACTAATGCATATATAGAGCTTAAAATGCCAGCTTATCTAGACAGATTTACCAACAGACACGTACAACTGGAACATTTCTATTGAAACTATGTATGTTTGTAGAGCAAGTTTTTAAAAGATGGTAATTAACAAAATTAAAGACAATAGCACATTTTTTGGGCCTTTTCAAATACTGTCTACCCTCAGGGCCACGCCGGAGCCCCACCTCCTGCCTGGACCCCTCCCCTCCTCCCCCCACCCCATCCTCACCAGCCGTGTCTCTCTTGTGTGAAGGGTGCTCTTCAGCAGGAAGTCACACATGCTCACACCACGGTAAGGCTGTTAGGAAATCTGTCCCCAGCCTGCTGCAGCTGGAGGCTATGGACCACTTGGACTGCTCCTGCGGTGCCTGGCTCCGCGGGGACAACGCGGGAGGGCCAAGGCCTCCAGCTCAAAGCAGAAGACCCCCGAAGTCCCGGTGTGTGTTGGCCCTCTCACTCTGAGAGGCTGTCTGTCCCTGCTCACCTGCAGAAGGAGTCCAGAAGGATCCCTCAGTCCTGCGGTTTAAAATGTTAGCAACAGAGGACATTATCTTAGCCCCACCTGTACCATCACACTCAAGACATTTATGTTTCAGTGTTTGACTCCCAGATTAAATAAGTCTCTGAGCCCCACTGGCTATTTTTCTACAGTATGAGTCAGAACCAGCTCTTCCTGCTTGCTGTCCACATCCCGTCCGCCTCACCCCCCATCCCTGAGGCTGGCCCTCTCTTGGCCAGAGCTGCCAGGATAACCTTCCCGACCTTTGACCTTTCTTTCCCAGTTCAAGAACCTCCCGCATCTCCAGGCAGTTGAAACTCTTGGGGCCCCCATAGGGTGAGGAAGTGCCTCCACAGCTCTGCTTCCCAGCCCAGTTGGTCTCTTCCCGGGATCATGTATCTCTGTCTCCACGCTTGGGACTGATGGAGGCCAGTCCTATTTCAAGAACCTGCCCCTGTGCCCTCCTCGGTCCCAGATTAATAAACAACAGCAGCAAGAGCAAAAACAATTTTATGAAAACGTTCCCTCCCCAGATTTTATCTATTTGATGAAATAATGCATATAACGTGATACGCTCTTATCATGCCTGGATACATATTAAGTGTTTAAGAAGTATATGTTCCTATTGTTACGGTTATATCAGTATAAACATGTACTGTACATAATAACAATAAACCACAATATAAGATCCACTGCTTTTGCGTTTTAGATTTTTAATTCATTTGTTTTTGACCCTCAGGTCAAAGTCCCTTGGGGTAGGCGCTTTACAGTACTCTGGGCTCCGTAACGGCTAGTACAGAGCTGTGCACACAGTGGTGTCCGGTCAGTGTTCATGGATGGAATGAAGCGGCCGCAGCTCTGCCTCATACTCCCGGCCTCCACTCACACAGGGGGCTGCTTGGACTCTTGTGTAGCCGGGTTAGGTGGAATGTTTTATTTGGCTGTGTAGATGGAATGTTTGTGTGTATGTGGGTATGAATATTTAAATTCTCATTTAAAAACATGCTAGGATGGAATTCAAAATCTTTTTCTGGCAGAAAATCAAGCCTGTCTCTTCTCTATTTTCTTCTCCTTTCTCATGATTTTATAAATTACAGCTTGTCCCACTAAAAAATTATCCAGATGGCCAGTTCTTCATGTTACATTTTATTCCATGCAGAGAACGTGTCTTTGTTTCTAAAGAATTCCTTTCTTACCACATGTTCTATTCTTGCAGAAACTCAGTAAATTTTGGAATGAAATTGAAAAAAAAAAAAACTTTTGCTTAAATTCTCTCAAAGTGTTCTAATTTCCCTACTTTTTTTTTTTTATATAATCAACAGTGCCAAAGATGTTATATAAGTTTATTAACATCATCAATATCCATTTGGCAAAGCACCCACCACGTACAAGGTGATGTCAGGTATTCCATCATTTTTATTTGTGTTTAATATATTCAAAGAAAAGTCTGGGGACTTCCCTGGTGGCGCAGTGGTTAAGAATCCACCTGCCAATGCAGGAGACACAGGTTCGAGCCCTGGTCCAGGAAGATCCCACATGCCGTGGAGGAGCTAAGCTCACGCACCACAACTACTGAGCCTGCACTCTAGACCCCACGAGCCACAACTACTGAGCCAGCACACTTAGAGCCCGTGCTCCGCAACAAGAGAAGCCACTGCAATGAGAAGCCCGCCCACCTCAACGAAGACTAACCCCTGCTCACTGCAACTAGAGAAAGCCTGCGTGCAGCAACAAAGACCCAACACAGCACTAAAGAAAGAAAAGAAAAGTCTAATCCCAGAGGCGGTTTGGCATAGTATTTCAAAGCCTAGATCTGGCATGAGGCTGCCTGGGTTTCAACCCCATCTCTACAACTTCCTAGCTCTGTGGCCTTGCATGACTTATTTCACCTCTCTGTGCCTCCGTTTCTTCATCTATAAAATGCAGATAATAATAGTACCTATTTTGTGGTATATTGTGAGACTTGAAAGAGTTAACATAAAAGAGAGCTTAAATCAGGGTATAGCACAGAGTAAAAACTGTAGAACTATAGTCTATTTTAGATATTATAATGAATATTAGACTAATCAAGTTGTGTTTTGATGGCTTTCTCTCTTTAAATTTTTAAATAATTTTACTGCCTAAATTTAGTAGAAATAAAAAATTTATCTAGTTTAGATTAGTCTGGTCATCTTATGTAAAATATTCTACGTGCTGATTCTTAATATATTCAAAGAAAAGTCTAGGGACTTCCCTGGTGGCGCAGTGGTTAAGAATCCACCTGCCAATGCAGGAGACACAGGTTCGAGCCCTGGTCCAGGTTGAAACAAATTACTCAAACAGTATTTCAGCATAGCTTATGGCAGAAAAAGTAGCATTGAATCATATTTTCTTGAAAGAAATAAGTGTTCGTCTTTATCCACGGTTACATGGATGCCCCCAGTCTTTAATATCTCAATGTTGTTTATTTAAATAAAAAAACACACGTTTTTAAACAGCTCCCTTCAAGATTTAGTGAGATTCCTAATGTTTGTTCTTATTTCTAATTGGATGATATTGCTGTACACACATTAAATTACAGTAGACGTTTGCCTTTGGTGTGTTAAGTAATTCAGGGGGAAGAGGATTGACAATATCTTCAATATGGAGCCTGCCTATATGTATTTGAACCTACAGAAGAGGTTTTATTTGCAGACTGTGGAATGATAAAAGGTCACCTCTTAAAATAGTGATCCAGAATGTATGCTCTGTAATTCTCCAAAAGACTCCTTAATGCATCGCTTACAGGGGAGGGAGGGGCAGCAGGACTCTGGTAAATCCTCTTGTATCTGTTAGAGTTTGGAGGACTTAGGTCGAAGGATGCTTTGTTCTCTGATGTGGGCTACTTTGGTTTTCCTTCTCCATCACACAGACTACACTCGTAAACTTAGCTCATAGGTTTGTCAAGTTGACGGAGTTGTGACTTGAGAACATCTCAAGACAACATGTGAATGCCCTGTTGACACTGAGTCAGTATTAGCATTTAACATGAGGGTTAGATGCATGTGGGTATATGTAAATATACACATATGTAAACATACTTTCACGCATACCCCAATAACTTTTACAATTTCACTTAAATTGAATTTAAAGCCATCCAAAAAATAGGTTTATTTCATTATGATCCACAGCCAAAATATATACCTTTAACTTATGGATAATTTTTAAAAATTATGCTTGGAGCATTTTTGAGTTGAACTGTTCTCCAGATGCTCCTCAGACAACTGTCCTGAGAAAGACTTTCACTTCTAAGAGAAATTTTGTTTTGAAACAATGCGTATTTATAAAAAGAGAAAAAACACTTTCAAGACCTTTGCAGAAATTAAATGTATTTCAAACCAGAATATTCCAATTTAAAATGCATTTGACAGTTTAAGCTATAAAAAAACATACTGACATGTTCATACCACTTAACCAAAATATTAAAATTAAAAGGGTAAAAACAACTGATAGTAACAGAAACACTCATCGTAATAATGGAAACATACACTTATCACTTGAAATTGTTTTGATTGGATTAATAATGTAGCATATTCATCACTTTACTATTTAATTTACTGCTTAATGTTAACTATGTTGATAATATTCTGTTAGAAATTTTCAACTGTAGATTCTATCAGATCTTCTCCATGTATAAATTATACAAATTACTTAGTACATTAAGCTGGTTACAGCATACAATTTTAAAGGCCATTAGTGTGCGATTTAGTATACGATCATATTCCTTGAGAATAGTTTATACCTTGGAAGTCTCTAGTAACAATACACTAAAGTACTTTAGAGGAAAGAGACAGACACACACACTTTAACATTCACTCTTGATGCATTTTTCCTTCCCTGTGTAGTTTACTGAAAATATTAACTACAACAGAACAGTTCAGATGACATTTTTGCACACAATCAAAGGGTATCTCCTAATGCATACCTAGTAAATGTCATATGTTGGGTCTGACTTTTTGGTATTAGAACTAACATTAATGAAATGACTAAGCTCATATCTCTAATGAAACAAAAATAAGTGTAGATTGCATTTAATTTTTATCTATTTCTGTACACACCAACAGGGTTCATAACCTTGGGATGTACTCTAGTCTTGATCAGTTTAAAATCTGTGAATATTCCAAATACCATATCAGGATCCCAGTAGGCTAGGTTGTGATGGGGGCCAAGTCCTCTCCAGGAGGGGGCTGGTTCTCCACCTCTGCAGTTGGGCCTTTGTTGTTTCATCTGGATGATGAGTAGAGATGCCAGGAAGCAAAACGGGGCAGGTGTTTTTTTCTGTAAGGACAGAGGCAGCTCCTAGGAGGAAAGATTCAATCTGGGATAGCTAAATAGGGAGACGGGAAAGAGAGGAGCCCACGTGGGCTGACCTGGGGGACATTGATTAAGGTAGGAGGATGAGAAATTGAGAGCAGGTCCTGTGATGATTGAGATATTCAGTCTTTTTTTTTTTTTAAGTTGTATGCTTGAACAGTTTTATGACTTATTTCTTTAGAACTGATGTGCTGCTTAGGCCCAAGGTAGCCCAGGTTTATTCAGTTCACACTGATGTTAACAGTAAATATAGCTACAGAAACTTGTTATGGATACACAATCTAAAAAGATGCAGACTGTGACATCAGTAACATGAAAAGTGAGAGGAGAAGTAAAAGTATAGTTTTTATATGCAATGGAAGTTAAGTTGTTATCTGCTTAAAATAGGCTGCTATAACTTTAAGATATTTTATGTAAGCCTCATGGTAATCACAAAGAAAAAACCTGTAGTAGATACAAAAAGCGTACCACAGGGGGGAAGAAAGAAATCGTCAAATTGCAAAGGAAGACAACTAGAGAGGAAGAAAGGAACAGAGAAAATATAAAACCTTCAGAAAACAATTAACAAGGCATTAATAAATCCTTCCCTATCAATAATTACTTTAAATGTAAATGGATTAAATTATCCAATCAAAATACACAGAGTGACTGAATAGATAATAAAACAGGTTCCAAATATATGCTGCCTACAAGAGACTCACTTCAGCGTTAAGGACACACATAGGCTGAAAGTGGAGGGATGGAAGAAGATATTCCATGGAAATGGTTATCAAAAGAGAGCAGAGGTGTTGTACTTATGTCAGATAAAATAGACTTTCAGTCCAAAACTGTTGTGAGAGACAAGGGTCATCATGTAATGATAAAGTCAATTTATCAAGAAGATATAACAATTATAAATATATATGGAGTCACCATTAGAGAACCTGAATTTATAAATCAAATATTAACAGAAGGAGAGCAAGAAATAAATGGAAATTTTAGAATGAAAAATATAATAACCACAAATAAAAGGGATCATTAGTATTATATTTTGTATCAGAATGACTTTTTTAAAATTAAAAACTCATGAGCATTTAATTTGTGCCAGTCACTATACAAGGACCTTGCCTAGATTGTCTCATTTAGTTTTCACAAAAATCCCTGTACTGTCACCATTTTATAGATGAGGAAATGAAAAACAAGCCTCTGGTACTAGTAGCTTTAATACAGTTTTCTAGTTCTTATATCTGTGCTTTTCAATGCTTAACTTGAGTAGTAATTCTCTTCTAACTTCCTAATTGGCCATGTTAGCAAGTTTATAATAGGTAGGATGATTTTACAGGCTGAATTACCCCAGAGAAAAGTAATTTTTTGTATTTTTTTTTATTTTAAATTTTTATTGGAGCATAGTTGATTTACAATGTTGTGTTAGTTTCAGGTGTATAGCAAAGTGAATCCATTATACATACATATATATATATATATATATATATATATATATATACACTCTTTTTTAGATTCTTTTCCCATATAAGTCATTACAGAGTATTGAGTAGAGTTCCCTGTGCTATATAGTAGGTCCTTATTAGTTATCTATTTTATATATAGTAGTGTGTATATGTCAATCAGAAAAGTATTTTTAGAGTCAAATTTGTTTCATCCAACTCTTTGAAGTCTGAGTTATATAGATGTAGACTTCTTTTAACTCTACTTATGAAACTTTTGTTCTTAATGTTCATACATTTTTCTTACTGTGTGCATTAAATTTTCTAGTATTTTTAATGACAATTAAGTGACAATATCAGCTATTTTATGGACAAAAGTTAGAAAGTTTACCTGTAATATATCTTGGGCAAACTCACTTTAATATATCTTGGGTAAACTCACTTTTTTCTTTTTTTGGGGGGTTGGCAGGCAAACACATTTTAAAGCCTCAGGAATTTGAAGAGAATTGACTCAGACCTTAGAATCTTACATATACCACTTGGGTTTTGCTCATCTCTGTATTTGAGAACAATGTAATAGAAATTGCATTATATCCTCAGTAGATACTGTAACGTATTCTTGGAACCTTCCTGGTCTATATCCCTGGTCTCTCTCTCTCTCTCTCTCTCTCTCTCTCTCTGTATGTATATATATCTCATTTATACTTGCTCACAATCCTCATAGAAGTAAAATCGGTAACAGTTTAAGTCCTATGTTAGCTTTTAAAAGTTTCCATAGAAAGTATTACAGATATTCTATAATTCCAGTAACCTGCATTTCAGTGTTTATCGTGCCTTTCAATACCATTGGCCAAGAAATCAATATTTTCTTAAAAATAAAAGATATTCATTTAACATACTATGTAAGTTTAAGCTACCCACATATTAAAGTTAACTGGCAGTGAGGACAAATGGTCTTCTGTTCACCAGGGAAGATAGTGGGTGGGAGATGGGTGCTGCTCTTAACGCGACAGGTAGGATGTAGGACCTGCCAGCGGGCTGGGGATCTTGGTGTCATCAGGGCCCAAGGCCAGGCTGCAAGGCAGGCAGCATTTATCTTGCTCCCTCCCGTTTCCTGGCTGACCCCCTTCTCTGAGAGTCTCAGCCCCTTACCCTCTGGCAGGGGCAGCATCCAGGACTTTCCTGCCGCCTTTGCTGTGGGAGGCCAACCCCTCAGACAGTCTCTTCCGGGAGCGCTTCCCAATACGAGGCCCCCACTCACTCCAACAAGTAAGTTCTTACGTTTTGAACCTAAGCGAAGAGACTTTAGCATGTAACCTCCCAGCTCAGATATGTTGTCTTATTTAGGTCTTAGAAAGAAAAGAATATAACTGGATAATAAAATAATTGAGATTAAAATACAAAAGGCAGTGGGCTTCCTGGAGGGGTGGCTTAGTTGCATTAGAGAACTCTTTACAGTTTAACTACATCCCTAATTCCTGGGCTACATGAGGTCATATTCCTAGATCAGGGCTCCTCCTGGGAGCTACTTGCCTTTTGGGGATGACTTCACTTTTCTGGATCAGCAAAAATGTTGTCAGTGACCTGACACTCTTCCTGAAATATTGCTGACCTCTGTGTTTTTATTTATGTTTTGAAGTACAGCACCCAAGGGGCTCTTTCATCTTTGCCATTTTGCTTAAATTTGTAACTCCTCCCTACCCTTATAACGTCATGTGACAGAGAGAAAATGCTAATCAGTGCTTGGGAATTCAGAGTCTGGAGGAGGCTGCTCTGGCTAGAAGGACTCTGGTGCCTGAGGCCCCTCCGGCCACCCTGAGGGTGTAGCTGCACAGGGGTTGGGAAGCTACCAATTAGGTGTGTGGTGACAGCTTAGTTATAACCTCATGGTCCAGACTGTCCATCTCCCAGGATTTGACAGATCATGGCCCATTATTTTCAGCAAAACAGGGTAGTCAGAGACAAGCAGGAACCACACTTGCTGCTTGGGTATGAGAAGATGAAAACATTGTAGATACAAGATGATCATATGGTTGGATGTGCAGAACCTGGAGTCCAAGGGGTTTGGAAATCAGCAGGTGCTATCTAGACTCTTGGAATTGGAGCTGCACGGGAAGAATCCAAAATGAAGGTGGGATCCCAGCCAGTGGGTAAAGCACAGTAGGAGAGAATAATTCAGGGGGAGAAGCACATAGGCTACTGGCCAGCTGGTATCGGGGAAGCGGGGGGCCTGGCTGCCTAGGTTGGAATTAGGAGGCACAGGGCCTCCTAATGGGAGATGGCCTGGCAAGTACCAAGTAGGAACGTAGGGCCTCTGTCCCTCGGATCAGGACTGGTCCTGAGAATACGAGGAAACTGCACCGACCTGTGGAATCAGGTGCCCCTGCTGTGGAAGGAAGGAGAATTGAGAGGCTGAGGACCCTCCCGGGCGTGACACCACCTGCCGTGATTCAGTGCCAGCCACTCCAGCGCCCCCTCCCCGCCCCCTGCCCCATTACAACCAGCAGGGGAGCCCCCAAGGACGCTGCTGCGTCCTTATTTTTCTCTTTCTCCTCAGATGTTAAAAATTCTACTTCAATATTCTGAAAAGCAAAACTAGTATTTTTAATGGCAGCCATTTTTATGTTTCCTTCTATTTATCAAGAGGGCTACTAGGATCTCAGTTTTTAGCTCTCTCCAGAAATCTCTCTTAAAGTTTGTCTGCAGCTGCCTAGCAGTTTTTTGCTTATTTAGCGTTCACCCTCTATTCATCTGTCTTGCTGATGAACTTGGGCCTGACATATTTTATAAATTATTTGGTTGAACTGTATAAAATTCCCAATATCCTACCGTCTCTGACTTTTAAAAACTATATAGTTCCTGCTCTCTCTTCCTTCTTTTCCTGCCGACAGCAAACACATGTTGAATTAAGGAGGGATGGGGAGCTGGTCTGCTGCATCAGAAGAACCCCGCCTCCCCCAGGACGCCCTCTCAGGCCTTCCCTCCTGGCCTGCGGTTTTCATGCCTCCTTATCTTGGTCCGTTATGAGCTTAAATTTGAATATGCCACTTACCTATCCGTCAGAAGCTATCATTTTACCTTGACCAACGTAGCCTTAAGTCACAGAAATTTCAGCTTATGTCAGCAGTTTTCTAAAAAGACTGTGTCTTCAGAACCTTTTCCCCCAGTATTTGGCTAAATCAAAAGTAAGCGTTAAGTAGCTGTATCACACCTAGGACAACCACTTCAATCAGATTTTTCCTATGTGTACAGATTTATGTAGTCATGTATGTTCTTCCAAACATGCACACACACACACGCGCGCACGAGTAAGGGTCTACATGTGCAGGAGGGCAGGCTGACGTTTGGGATGTCATCTCTTTAACGTAAATATTTCTCTGCACTGAACACAAGTAAGCACAGTGTTGCAATCCAGAAGCTTGTTCACAGCAGAGCCCAGGTTGAAAATGGTGCAGACAGTGCAACCAAAAGCCCCCTCACCCTGTTCCTTTCGTACCTTCCCTTTGTCTCCCATCATTATCTTCTTTCAGGTTCTCCACCAGCATCTTCTGCAAAGTATTCTTTTGTCATTTAATATGGGGTGGGCCAAAAAGTTCGTTTTGGATGTTACGGAAAAACTGAAACGAACTTTTTAGCCAACCCAGTATATTCTTTTGAACTTCATGCTTTTTTTCTGATCTGTATAATCCTGAGATACTTTCTCATATGCGTCGCCTCCCACAGTCGAGAAATATTCCATTCTCCTGATGCTCCGAGGCATTGCATTTAGTTTTGCATGCCTGAGTACCTGAGAGACAAAGAAGAGCTAGAATGGGATTAGGAAATAAAAGAATGTTTAAATGAGTAAAAAGATTGATTAATGAATGAAGATTAAGGGAGACAAAATTTCTCTCAACGTAAGCAAGTACTGAACAAGAGGATGCATGGTAGCTTCTACAATCCTGGATAGATAAGCCTGAGGAAGAGACAGCATGAGTGTCACGCGGTACTAGTCACGTGGGGTAATTACATGGCATTTAGAAAATTCATGACCGTCATGATCATTAAAAAATCTCAAATTGGGAGTATGTATTAGATGGATAGCAAAGCTTCTGAGTAATGGTGTCTTCATGAAAACTCAGCTGTGCTTAAAATAAACATTTCCCCATCTCCCTCAGGTTAGCCTAATGCCTTTCAATTTTCATCTGCGGAAAGTTCTTTCTAAAAATCTCCCTTAAATCTCATATGCTGCAGCCTAAACCAGTTGGTCCTGCTGGAAACTGCTTTATCACCTCTGCACTTCTCACCCAGGACCCAGCATGGGCTGACTTATTTTCCCCTGGACATTAACCGTGGCAAACCCTGTACTGCTTTCCCTGTGAATGCTTGCCGTGGCTACACTTTGCACAAAAATTACATTCCTTTCCTTTGATGGTGCTAAAAATGTTTTCCCACTTCTGCCCACGTGATTGATGCTAATAAGTAAGTGATTTATTTTGGGGTTTCCCAAGAAGGTGCCAGGTAACTTTGGGAAATTGCTTATGCTGTGTGAGCCTGTTTTCTAACCTAGAAAAAATTATGTCAATACCATCTTTGGGTATTTAGTACTAAATATTAGAGATAATATATGTAAAACACCTTGTATTGCAGTGGGTCCATGTAAACACTCAATAGGGGTAGCTTTGTTCTTATTATAAATTGTATTTATTGGTATATATCCCAACTTCTTCACTAGATTTATAGTCTCCAAAGTGCTTAGCGTGTAGCACATGCTCAGTTAGTGGGTTGTTGAATCAGTAACGGAATAAACTAAGAAGTAGTGCCAATTAATATTAACTACAGAACATGCATCCACAGGGGTCCCCCTGTCTGGCGAAGTACAGGTCCACCCTGGCATATTGGGCAAGGCTGGTGTTATCAGAACCGCCCCATCCCAAAGTCCAGAAGGCCCGTTCTAGATACAGGTTGGTACTAAAAGTCCTCTGAGGTTAGACTGTGTATAAGTGCTCCCTGGAAAACTCAAATCTACTGTAAAACAGAGGAAAACTGCATTGCTCCCTGATTTTATCATGACTTTAAAATAGCAAAAGCAAACTTTCACATATCAGAAAGGATTTATTATGCACCGTATACCAGCAAATTTATAGTAAGCAGCAAGTGAGTTCCTAAAAAAAGAGCCAACTGTCAAGATACTGATGCATCTGAGTCTGTGCTCCCCAAATGTAAAGGATGACAGCACTGTCATAATGAGAGCAGCTACCACTAGAGTGTGTGTGTGTGTGCACGCGCGTGTGATTCCTCGTGGTCACAACAGCCCGTAGGAGCTGGATCTGCTTTTCCCATTTCACTGGAGGGGAACTGGAGCTCGGTGGACCAGCTCCCTCAGGGTTGTGGGCGGGGAACCGTCTTGCCTGGTTGGCCCCTGACAGCATCTGCCTCGTTCCCGGCAGCACAGAGATTGGGGGCCTCTGGGGACAGGAACGTGGGCACAGAAATCTACCAGAGACAACCGATCACCTGTGGCAGGGGCCAGAGCCTCTGCCCTGAGCCTGCTGTCAGCCTCCTAACACATCCTGGAGTCAGGATTCAGCCTTGACTGTGGTCTCTCCTCTTTCACCCACAACTGGCCCTTCACGTTCAAACACAACACTTCCTAGCTGGTTTCAGGAGGATGAAGCAGTCCTCCAGATACAGTATTTCTGGGTACATGAATGATAAGAAGTAAAAGCGTGATATTCTCTGATTACTGGTAAAGATGTTTAGTTACCCCATAGTATTTTGTGATACAGGTAGTCAAATTAGGGCTTGAATATTGGAGGATACAAACTGAGTTAGGTGTTTACATGACATTTTCGCTGCTCCATTGGATGTACACCTTTAGGTTATTCTTAGATTTTTAAGTTTTTTTTTTTTGCCTCATGGCATATGGGATCTTAGTTCCCCGACCAGGGAACCCAAGCCCTCTGCGTTGGAAGCGCAGAGTCTTAACCACTGGACCACCAGGGAAGTCCCTTAGATTTTTAAGTTTTTTAGATTGTGAAAACCGTATTGCTGATGACTGTACCTGTAATGTCTGCTGACCGGTGTCTATGGTCTGGCACCTGAGATCTTCGCAAAGGACAACATGAAAAGAAACTTAACCTGAGTGTGTTCAGTGAAAGGAGAATGTCTCTATTCAGCTTTTCAATAGTGGATGTACGTCTGTACCAATGACAGTACAGCCCTGATGTATCACCCTAAACTGACGCCTGTGCTCTCATTTTTATACAAACCAGTGCCTTTGGCTGCCCGTATTCGGACATGAACTTGAAAAAGGAGGCAACGCTTCACGATCGTCTGCGAGAACAAACACAGGCAAATGTGGACTCAGACTCTGCACATTCAAAACCGAAAAACCTCTGTAGTTTGAACTTCAATGGAAAACATGAAAAGGTGAAGAGCCAGTCCAGGTAAGGAACTTCTGAAAATGTGAACCAGAGAGTAAAGCATGTAGAACAGAAAAGAACAAACTTGTGGGTAATAATAGTTTCTTGTGTTTCTTCAAAATCTTTCTTTATTCTGTATATTATTGTGTTCACTGGCTCATAGAATTCATCTAAGCCTTGACATTTATTTTAAAAATATTTTTTCTTACTTCATCCTCAAAAATTTGAATTTACCTCTAAGTGTAGATATTATATGTAGGCAACAGAAAGCAAATCTCACGTGTAAATTCTGTAAGACTCCCTGTATCTCTGGAGTCATCTCACAGGTGGCATCTCTCTGGGCACGTGGCCCAGTGTTCACATCCTCTTGGTCCCATCAGGATCCCCTCGCTCACCTGGTACTTGTCATCTTTCATCCAAAAGTCCCTCAGATACGATTTCCTTACTCTGAATAGTTCCTGTTTTGATTTATCGATGGCACATCATCCTTTTGTTCCTAAATGTAAACTTACGACTTTAAGGATCAGTTCTCAATTTTTATTTACTTATAATCATTTTCTTAGAAGCTACAGATGCAACCTTATTTGCTCTTTTTTAACCTAAATGAGTAAATAAATAACATTTTAAGATAAAAGTTTCATCCTCCATGCTGGGAATTATAAACACAGGAGAATCTAATTACAAGTAAACAACTAGAGACCAGACAGAGATGGAGCCATGAAAGGCTCGGCAGAGGTGAGAAGTGGGTGTTTTTCAGGCCCCGCTGCAGGCAGAAGGCGCTGGCATTCAAGGTTGAGCTTTCGAGGAGCTGGTATGGGAGGGGCTGCTGGTTCTCCGGACCACCATCACCCACTCCTGGCCCCCCACAGCCCTCGCCCAGCCCTGCCCTTCCCGTTCAGCACGTGGGAGAGGAATGTGCGCGCCTCTATGTGAGGGCAGACTTTCCAGGAACCCCTTTCTGCCCTTTCACCCTTCAGTCCCAGCGTGGATGCCCCTTTACTGCCAAGGTCTGTTCACTGGGAGAGTTTGGCTCCTAGGACACACTTTTCACGTGGAGTTTACATCCTGGACTGTGCATTTTGTTCTTTTCATAGAGCATCTAGGCAACGTTGCATTTTCGTTAAGGAGCTGATTTTGATCGTGGTCGCTGTGCACGGGGCCGCCCGTCACCCTCCGCAGCGCACGCCCCATCCTCTTCCTCCGGGTACCGCGCAGCCTCTCTGCCACATGTTATCTTGCGTTTTCTCCTTTGCTGTACAGCCACTCCTCTTGCCGGAACTGTACGGGGTCTAGTTTTTCTTTACTGCTTTTCACACCCACACCATTTACAACTTCAAGTGGCTGAGAGCTCGAACAGCTTTTCCATTTCCTAGTTGAGGGAGTTTTTTCTTTTTTTTTAAAAAAACTGTTTTCCAGGGAACAGCACTTGTTTATTCCAGAGACCAGTGCATCCATTTGCTGTTACTCTTTTTGTTCTGTTATCTTTCTTCCCCCCAAATAAAAACTCAGCCTCTCTTGTAAACATTTTAGACATTCATCCTTAATGTCAAAAGTCAGAGAGAATAAACAGCTCTTTGAACTGTTTTAAAAAACAATGACTCTGTCGTGTTCTCTCGGAGGTGAGCCCGGCCTTTCTCTTCAGCACAGGTGTACGGCTCCCCTGTCCCTAACTCACCTTTCAATACATTGTTGTGTGCTTTACCGTTTTGAGGGGTTTTTGCACTGAAATGTGTCAAATAAGCATAATTACTACAGATAGAAAAAGCAGAGAATGTTAGTTGATAACCAAGCAAAACAATTACACATGATCCTGTTCTGTCAGATCCTGTTTCATGAATGCACAGAGCTGTGTGAGCGGCTGCGCGGAAGAGGGGGAGTCTCACGGTCCACATCTCGAATTGTTAAGCCTTCTTTTTCTTTCACATCCCAAGACCAAAGCCATTCTTGCACTCCAATCCCCATCCTCTTTTTTTTTAAACCAGTCGTCACAACAAAACGATGTTCGGGTCAAGTGGTCTTGGCAGTAGTACTCACTTTGACCTGCTTCCTTCCCCATGACCTCCTGTTCACCGTGCCGAATTCCAGCTCAAGGAAAAAAAGAGAACAAGGAAATCGACAGGAATATGTAGGCTAATGATGAGCAGCTAAAATTTATTTCAACTCTTCTCACAGTTTACTTGTGGTAATCTCCTGAGGCTGCCTCTCCTCTAACCCAAACCTTTGCTCTTAAAATCACAAGATACCGTGTACAGGTGGAGGAGAATGTTTAAATCCCATCTCTCCTCTTCTACATGCTGAGGAAAAATAATTTGTGGTTGGCACGTGTCCAAGGATAGACAAGGGGGTGAAATTAGTGAAAATCAGGGTTTTAATTTCCTCTGGCGTCCAGTGCATCCATGGTCACCGAGCCCTGGACAGGCCTGCTCTAACTTCTTATACAAGCAGTGCTGTCACCTTAGCATCTCCAGGCTTCTTGCAATTCCAGTGCAAAATATAAAATTATCTCTTGACCTTCTTACAAAATCAATTAGGTGCTGCCCAAAAGTTCAGGGAATTTTGTATTTTCCTTAACTGCATCCCAGTTTTGTGTTTAGTTTTAAAAAGCATGTTTGTTCTCATGTTAATCTTTGGAGAGGGAGTTATTATTAGTAAATTTTAAGTCTCCGTGATTTAGTAGTGGAAATAGTCTATTTATGTTCACATTTTCTTAGTAGAGGGTCAAGTTATGAATTCGAGTGCATTATATACTACTAAATGTTTATAGGATTCATCTTCATGGTAGTACGATTGCATGTTAATATAAGAGTCAGATTCACATTAGGTCGCCATTACTGAAAAATGGTTATGCTGTGGGCTTCCCTGGTGGTGCAGTGGTTGAGAGTCCTCCTGCCGATTCAGGGCACACGGGTTCGTGCCCCAGTCCGGGAAGATCCCACGTGCCGCGGAGCGGCTGGGCCCATGAGCCATGGCCGCTGAGCCTGTGCGTCCGGAGCCTCTGCTCCGCAACGGGAGGGACCACAACAGTGAGGAGGCCCGCATACCGCAAAACAAACAAACAAGCAAACAAAAAACTGTTATGCTGTAAATATATTCCCTCTTTTGGTGCTAGTAGAGTGATTAGTACTATATTCATGGTGCATTAAAAGGAGGCAAATGACCTTAACACTTGAGCATCTTTCATCTGGGAACGTACTCTAGGGTGGATACCTTAATTTGTTTGACAGTTTATAGTTTTCAGATACGTTACCTTTAAAGTTTCCCGTAATCTTGTGATTTAGGCAAAACAGACGTTATTGTCATTATATTGTATATGTTGTATATACATATATACAACTATATATATGTTGTGTGTATAGTATTGTCACTTATTGACGAAGAAGTAGAGGTTCTTACTAGTAGCTAATCCAGGACACAGGTCTTCTGGTTAAATCCAGCATATTCTTAGTTCAGTAAACTGACGATGGCAACGAGAGATTTATCAGCAGTAATACTGATACTGATGTCCTACGCTTATTAGCTTGTGCTACAAAGCGTTGTGCTGAACATACACGGTCTTGTGAATTTTATCTCATCCTCACAACAACTCGGTGTGTGGAAAGTATCCTGACCCTGGTCTTATAACGTAGGCACCCGAAGGTTCAGAGAGGTTCGGCAAAGTGTGCAGGACCACACAGATAATTAGTAGAAGAGGTGGGGTCTGAGTCCAGAGCTACCTGACCCTAAATCCTGTACCTGTTTTCAGTGGCATCAGGCTGGCAAAAGGATGGCAGTTGGAGGCTCTGAAAATGCCTGGCTGGGTTTATGTTTAGACTTTCTACTGCTCTCCAGGATTCTCAGGGTCATCTTGTGAGGCATTTATTTCTTATTTTGTGAACACAGCACTACTGAAGGGGAAGAATCTCCACCGTGTGTGCCCCAAACTATTTATTCTTATGTATACTATATACTGCAAGACTTCCACCTGAACACGTTTCTTTGTAATAGGTTCTCAAGACTTCCATCTGTGACGGGGGAATAAAATCATACTCATTAGACAGTTTCATCATAAGAAAACTACTGGAAATGCAGCTGCCCCCCCACACCCTGTATTATGTTAGCTGGCTTCCCCGGGCCTGTGTAGGACATTTTTTCCAGTCCCCTTCCCCATCCACCTGGGTATTCTTTAATAACAACTTCTGCCTCTGATTTACACAGTCGGCAGGACCGTTAGTTAAAGGAGCTGTCATATTCAATCACGGCTATTAAGAAAACCTAAGAAAATGCCTAATATAGCTCACTTTGTTTTTCCTAATGCCTGCCATATTATAAATTTTACGTACTTCCCAAAGGCCTATATTGACAATAAAAATGGCTGGGAAAGATTATGGTAATCGCAGAGAATGGCAGGCAGTGGAGTATAGTTCCTTAATGATCCTCGTAATAAACTGCTCAGCTATGAGCCAACTAGCTTGTTTGCACGACTCAGATTACCTTCTCTGAGGTCCGTTCTCAGAATTTAACCTGTGTTAGCCGGTTGTTTCGTGTATGAACCTTCCAAGTCCTTAAAGAGGTTTCCTTGAGTCCGTCAGCCTTTGATCTTGCCCCTTCCCATGTAAATTCTCTGCTTTCAGAGGCCAAGCCTCTGGGCTCCCGCTCACACCCTGTCACCATCCGCAGTCGTGTTCTTCCTCCTGCGCGGGTGCCTTTGTTCCCATTCTTCGTGCCTCCTCTACTCCTGCTGCGTGTTCTCTTCTCCAAGACTCATCTCTGTCTTGAAACCTTCCACAGCAGTTCAGCCCGTGTGAGCTTCTTGACCTTAGAGACGGTGTTTTACACATCTGTGTATTTTTCACGTCTAGTTCAATGCCTGACGCTTAGCCAGTACTTGACAAATCAAATAGATGTTGAGCACCCGTGCGGTGCCAGGACTCTGCTGGGCCCTGGAGTGTGGATCGGATGAGAGCGAGGCCCCTTCCTTGTGCTTTGGGTCTGCTCCACGCTTTGTGTCTCCTTGAGCCTTTTTGATACTTGTTCTGCACATGTGCCTTATTTTCTCAAAAAGATTAGAGGCTGCTAAGGAGCGAGAAGCAGTTTTTATTATGCTTGCATTTTTCCTTCACCACTGTTCGCATTATAGTTCTTAGTGAATCGTAGCTGACTGATTCAGGTACAAACATACATTTGTTTTCCCATAACAGTCTCAATGTCTTTACCTGTAAAATGAATACAATATCCGAGGCTTAGGTTTTTGAACAGAGGTGTATTGATGCAGATAGATAGAGATGTATGACTGGGCCTGGAACATAGTAGAAACTATTGAAATAATAATTCCATATCTTTCTTCCATTTTTATAAAACTTGTTGATCTTAAAGTCTTGCAGTTGGACTGGTTCTAGCTGTGTCTGTAGCACACATCTTTGCACCAAACATAGAAATTTAGCCCTTTGTTTATTTACTCGGAACTAAAGTAAACTCCTTAATCAAGTGAGCAGTGATCAAAACACCGGGACACCCAGGGTCCTCGGGGTCTGTGGAGGACTGTGGTTGGACAGGAAGCCCCCGGCTGTCCGGACAGCCCCCTCCCACTCCATACTTCCAGCTGGACTCTGAGGGACCTCCAGCCAAGTGTGACGATCCTGGAGCTTTACAGTTGGAAAAGGACTCAGAAGGTTATCTCATCCAACTTCTACAACAGAGAAATAAGGCTGTTAAAGTCAAGCATTTAGTCCTTTATTGACACTATCACTAGTGGCAGCCCCGAGCCCTCTGACCCCGGCTCATTGCTCTGCTCACCATCCCATCCCTCCTCCTCCCCCAGAGTGAGGTCAGAACAGAGCCGGTTTATGGCGTTATAAATACCTGAACAGCACGTACCTCCCTGAATTCAGGATCCGGACCATAGCCGTTCATTTATTCATCATTTATCCATTGAACAAACCCTTAGAAAGGCACTGTTCCAAACTCCAGTAAGACAGCAGTTAAGAAAACAGACTAAAATCCTTGTTCTTTTCTTTTTTTTTTTTGCGGTACGCGGGCCTCTCACTGCCGCGGCCTCTCCCTTTGCAGAGCACAGGCTCCGGACGCGCAGGCTCAGCGGCCACGGCTCACAGGCCCAGCCGCTGCGCGGCACGTGGGATCTTCCTGGACCGGGGCACGAACCCGCGTCCCCTGCACCGGCAGGCGGACTCTCAACCACTGCGCCACCAGGGAAGCCCTAAAATCCTTGTTCTTATTAAGCTTTCACTCAGTGGTACAAAAACCCACGCTGGTAAGTGGCGGGATGAGGATCCGAACTCAGGCAGGACGGCTTGTCCCCGCAGCCCAGGCACTGAGCTAGTTCACTCATGGCACTGATGTTTCTTCATCCAGCAGGTACGTGCGGAGCGTCTGCTGTGGCCCAGGGGTCCCCTCCCCGCGGGGAGCGTATTTTCAGGGAGAGGAGACGGAGGAGGGAAAACAAAGATAAACCAAATGGAAGAGAGACTCACAGACTGTGGTAACTGACAGGGAGTGAAAGGGGACCTTGGTCTCAGCAGTTACGCACCTTAAATTCTTGGAGACCCTAGGCAGATCCAGGCCATTAAGACAAGTTAAAGGGTTCTGTTGACTGTTCTGCAAATTGAAACCAAAACCAGCCTGTCAAGATCAGCTCAGGGATGTAGACGGAAGCTGTGATGCGATGAAAGGACCTGGCCTCCTGGATTCCACTTGCCTCTGTGCCTCTGGCACCTTCATTGTAGTCTTGTGTTTCTAAACAAATTTATAGTCTTGCTAAAATGTGATAAAATAACCAATGTATGCCTTAGAAAGATCTTTAAAAATGTCCTTCTATGCTGATTTTCATGAGGCATTTTATGATTTATTGTGGATCTCTGGATTTTTGGAATCCTGCCTTGGCTCAGGCCCTTAGTAATTAAATGCTGAGAACAGTGTGTGCTAAAGTGTCCGTGGTTTCTTCCGTCAAGGAAATATTGGTGTTCCCAATCCCCAGAAAAACAAAACTTTGTTGCCTAAGCAACAGCGGGCATTTTTTCTCATCCACATACTTCACCTGGCTTTAAAGTAATTATTTTCTATTTATTGTAAATAGCAAAGTTGTGACATTTAATGTCAGTTTTTTCTTATAACTAAAGCAATGCTTGTGTATTATAGGAAAATTAGAAAATATAGATTAGTAAGAAAAAATAAAAGTTGAAAACATTATTAATACTCAGGTGTTTTCCTATCAAACAGCATAACTTGTAGTCTTATAAAAATACGATAAAATTCCCACTGCAATAATTCAGGTAATATAGAAGTTTTTAAGAATAATAATTTTTCACTCTCCACTCCTTAACTCTAATGCTGCATCCCAAGGTTACTTGTGTGAATAGATTTTCATGTTCTTTTCTACTCTTTTTCTGTTTACGTATGCATACAGATATGCAGATACACATTCACTCTTTTTTTTTTAAACATCTTTATTAGAGTATAATTGCTGTACAATGTTGTGTTATTTTCTGCTGTATAACAAAGTGAATCAGCTGTTTGCATACATATATCCCCATATCCCTTCCCTCTTGTGTCCCCCTCCCACCCTCTCAATCCCACCCCTCTAGGTGGTCACAAAGCACCGAGCTGATCTCCCTGTGCTATGCAGCTGCTTCCCACTAGCTATCTGTTTTACATTTGGTAGTGTATATATGTCCATGCCACTCTCTTATTTCGTCCCAGCTTACCCTTCCCCCTCCCCGTGTCCTCAAGTCCATTCTCTACGTCTGCGTCTTTATTCCTGTCCTGACCCTAGGTTCTTCAGAGACATTTTTTTTTTTAGATTCCATATATATGTGTTAGCATACGGTATTTGTTTTTCTCTTTCTGGCTTACTTTACTCTGTATGACAGATTCTAGGTCCATCCACCTCACTACAAATAACTCAATTTCGTTTCTTTTTATGGCTGTCACTCTTTTTTTTAAAATTACATTCATTTTTTGTTAATGTTTCTTTGAAGGTTAGCTTGTATCACTCTGGACAGCTTATAATATAACCCTGTTGAACACGGAGGAAGGATGCTGTGTTCCTGAAAGTTTAACACAGGAGCAAACCTTTAAGGCACCCAGACATTCAGCGCTGAGGCTTTAATAACATACACACATATTTTATCCCAAGTTCACAGTGGAGTTCTGAACAAGGCACCTGTAAATAAGTCAGCATTTATGACCAGAAGAAAAATACTCTGGTCTTGGACTTTTATTTTTATATGGAAAAGTTATAAAGACCTAAGCAACTAAGTCTACCCACAAAGAAAAAACAAATTTGCCTTCTTCCTTATGGAAAGCCATGTGAAAACATCAATTGTTGGCTCAAAGAAAGTCTGACGATAAAAGATATTAGCTTAAAAATATGTCTTATTTATTTGACAACCTGTCATGAATAATTTGCCATATCAACACAGGTGGATTCAATGCACTGTTTTTAATAACTGTATCATATTCCGTAGTGTGGACGAACTTATTCAACTCATTCCCCTATTGACAGGTATTTAGGTTGTTTCCAGTATTTTTCCTCTTATAAATAATGCTGCGGTAAACATTTTCACAAGTATGCTTATCGTTTATTGATGCTTTGTAGTGCAGTTTTCTTTAGAGTTTAATTACCTTTTATTGACAAACTAAACATATCGTATGAATTCTTCTTTCTGTTGGTGGAGTCTTGCAGGTCCTCGATCCATTTGCTTTACTGTAAATAAGTTCACATTTACCTGCGTCCTTACACACGAGAGCACATAGGTGTGGATGCACATAGGAAGCGTGTGCGGTACTCGTAACCTGCCCGCAGCCTGCACCCCAGCTCATCACCCTCCAGCCCCACCACTGATTCTTCTCACTCCCACCCTCCACGTGTCTGTGCCTTGGCAGGGTCCCTCTCTGCACTTCACTCAGTAAAACTTGCTTCGAGGCCTGGTTCAAGCTCATGTCCTCCTGAAGGTGTTCTCTAACCTCCCGGACCTTTAAAGCAGAAAACCCCCTCTTTGTGACTCCATCGTGGTTTCTTCATCTCTTCCTTGCGGCCCTTCTCTCAGTCTGCTCTGTGTGAAGGTAGGCGGTGGACACACCTGTATCCTCAGATAGATTATGTCTCTTGGTGACAGACGCCACCTCGGCCGAATGTGACACCTGCAGGTAGGAAAAGCTCGAAGAAATGTTGGCTGGACTTGGACGGTTTGTCTAAAAATAAAAAGCAGTCGGAGCCCAATATTTTCTTTCCAAGTCCTATTATAAGTTATACCTAAATACAATTGTTAGGGCAGTTTTGGGGAAAAATAGCCATGTGAAACAATCACAGATTGTGTGTATATTTTTGGCCTCAAGGGACCTTTTCCTTATAGAACAGGAGTCAGCAAACCTTTTCTGTAAAGGGCCAGATAGTGAGTATTTTAGACTCTGCCGGCTGTAAGATCTCTGCTACAGTTGTTCATTGTAGCATGAAAGCAGCCGTACACAGTAAGTAAACCGATAAGCATAGCTGTGTTCTAATAAAACTTCATTTATGAAAACAGGCTATGGCAGGATTTGCCTTGTGGACTGTAGTTTTCCAACTCGTGTTCTAGAAGGTGTTTATTTACATGTAGACTAACCTGAGTTAAATTCAAATTCTTGCTCTTCTACTTGCTGTGTGACTTTGGGCAAGCTACTTAACCTCTCTGTGTTTTTCAACACACACATATAAGATTACTATTACCTCCTTCGTGTTAGGCATCTGGTTCAGGCCTAGCATTTATTGAGCACAAAGCAGTAGCCACTGATTTGCCTCATTAAAAGTAGTGGAAGCATAGAAGGAGGGTCAGAGAACATGCAGCTCCTATTTTCAAGGAAGTAGCAAAATCCTAAGGAAAAGGCCAGTCATTTGGAAAAACAACAGATAGTAAAGACCAACGGATAGTAAAGATAGTGAAAGCAATGGGATGGCAGGGGCTTGTCTCCAACACAAGCACTGATAGTCACGTGCACTCCTCTAAAATGAATCACAGACAGACAGACAGATGGGTAGCTTGACACTTGCTGCAGCAATAGCGAGTCTACTAACAAAAGGTTTTGAAGGTTGTTCAGATGCTGGAGCTATTATGACTACATAGAAGCTGGAGGCTGGGCTTTAAGAAGAACTGGTGAAATGGTCAGAGCTGAGATTTTAGTGGTATTACCTTTTCAGCTAACATGCAAAGAAATATTAATCTTCAGCACATGACTGGCCTGATCACCTCCAGACGTTTCTGACCATGTGCAGTAGATTCTCCCAAGGCCAGGGCTGCGGTGGCTTCTTTCACTGCCATCAAGATAAAGCCTGAGTGCTGGAGAGCAGCGTGCCAGGCCTCCCCAGCTCCGCTCTAGCCAATTCCTTTAGCCCCACCTCTGGTCCTTCCTCCCCTCGCACAGCGCAGATGCTTCAGTGCCATCAGCTGACGGGCTTGTTCGTGTCCCCAAATGCTCTCCCTTCCATTTTGCTCATGCTTGGTCTGTGCCACTCCTGCTTTCCTCCCACCCTCATTCCCTAGACCTTCGTGGCCCCATCGGTCACCCACGTCCCCATCCTTTCAGGACAGACCCGGCTGCATCCCCAGCCTCCTCCCGACCAACTTGCCCAGAGCCGCACCCTCCCTCCAGCCCCCGGGAACACTACTGTCCTCCCCCTTCTCTCCCCTACCTGTGTCTACAATCTCCAACCCCAGGCCGTCTGTAGACACTCAGGAAACCCTCTGTTCCTGCCAGATGATCTGTAGGGTAGAAGGAAGCCTGGATTTGGAGTCCGTTGAGTTTGCACTCTGGCTCCACCACTGACTCACTGTGCCCCCAAGATGGGCAAGTGGTTTAATATTTCTGAGCCTCAATTTCTTGATTCACAGCCTCTTGCACCTACCTTATAGAGTTTTTATGAGAATGAAATGAGGTTAAATGAAACGAAGAACCTGGGAGTCCTTCGGAGGCATCTGCCTCACTCAGGAGATGTAACGGAATCTGAACAGTTTACAGCAGGGGGCCCCAACCCCCCGGGGCCAGGGACCGGTAGCCATCTGAGGCCTGTTAGGAACCAGGCCGCACGGCAGGAGGCGAGCCGGTGAAGCTGCATCTGCCGCTGCCCGTCACTGCCCGTCACTCGCATTACTGCCTGAACCATCCCCAGCCCTGCCTCCTTCTCCACCCCCCACCCCCCCACCCCCACCCCCCACCACACCCCCCCACACCCCCCGCCGCAGTCCTGGGAAAAATTGTCTTCCATGAAACTGGTCCCTGGTGCCAAAAAGGTTGGGGACCACTGGTTTACAGGGTTTGACTTGGTGTATCTCCCTGGTGATGTAATAATTTTGAAAGCAAGAACTATTCCTAAATATATCTGTGATTGATTGCAGCACCTTGCATTTTTTTAAAAAAGCCAGTCAGTAAATTTATTTGATTTAGTTTTAAATTGCTTTATAAAATCCTCGTCAAAGTTATGTAAGGCATACGGGCTTCTTTTTTTTTTTTTAATTTTGTAAGATAGAACTGCCATCTTCATCAGCTCGTATTTGCAGAGGGATGCTTTCAGATGGTTTGAAAATCAACTCAAGTTTCATACAATTTGTAAAGTGTGGGGGGAAATACCTAGCTATTTGCCAAAAAGATGTAAGCAGAGCTGAGATCGTTCTTTTCTTTTCCATCTTATTCTTTGCAAAATGACTTTACCGTGCACACGTGCCTCTGACATCCCGTGTTGACCAGCTCTCTCCCCCAGAGGCTCGCTGCTTAGGGCTAAGCCCTCCTTCCACCATTAATGTTCTTTCCTACAAAAATGTAGATAAATCCTGATGAGATATATAAATAATTTTATATATTATATATATAATGAAATTAAACATATGGAATTAATAAAAATATTCCATCTATTTTTATGCATGACCATGATGCATAAGAGTTTGTAGACTATGTTATAATATATTGTTTCACTGGTTGTTGCAAACAAACCCTGTAAGGCAAGTACTGTCTTGGTTTTGCAGGTTGGGAAGCTGAGGCTTCTAGAATCTAATTGCTCACTCTGGGCCATGATCATACCCAGGGCACAGGGCCTAAGACACAGACTCAGGTTTTGGGTGGACTGGTCTCTGCTTGCACCACAGGAGATTAACTACCTGAGGCTGGTGTGTGCCACAATGGCTGTGTGGGACCTTCTTTTAAGGTCCAAAGGTGGGATTTCAACAGAAATTCTTTTTCAGTTAATTGCTTTTTTGATTAAAAAACTCTTCATGGTTAAAAAGTATCTGATTAATAGAATGTGTTTTTATCATGACATACACGTTTTTGGAACATACAGATAAAATTGCCTCAAATTATGTACCAGTCACTTAGGTTTCTATGTAAGATTTTAGTAACTGAATCAGTTTCCTCATCTAAAACAAAAACTGAAACAGTACTGGCATGCCTACCTTAATGGCTTGTCAGTGAAGATAAAATGAGAGAGCAGTTATCCAAGTGCAATCAGAAAATATATTTGCCAAGCAAGGTATTACAATTTTCATTAAAATCGTAAATACTGCAGATAAATTAATGAACCATTTCAAGTTCTGTCTACCTAAAATTAGTTACTAGGTAATTAGCAACACTGGAAAAGTTTCATTTCAGAAACTTCCATGTTCATTACAAACTATGAGTCTCAAGTTTTAATGAAGTTCCATGATGAAAGAGTTACAGAATTAGTCCTTACTGTATTCTGGAGCATTTTAAAAGTTAATTAATTCTCTGACATTCAACAGTGTAACTAAGTTACTTTGTACTATTGTTTGAGCACAATGTCTATAATCTTTTGATTAAAATAAGCACAGAAATCATCAGTAGCAATTATTATTTACTTTCTACCACACCATCACCTACCATCCCTAATATCTCCTCCTCAGAATCTGAAGAGGTTATTCTCCAGAGAGTTTTAGAAACTTTTTGCTATAATAGAACGGGGTGTTGGGAGCTTTCAAGTTTCAGGTTTCAAACTTCCAGTTTCTGAACAAAAGTGTATTTTTAAATCTTAAATTGAAGAAAAATTCTAACAAGGCTCTATGCAGCAAAAGTACCTGCTAATTCACTCTTGTTTACCCTGTGGTTTCTGTTTAAATTGGTGCTGCTGTCATGATTTATTCCTACCTCACAGGATAATGAATCCAGGTTTTATTTCTGTTCTTTGCCCAGACTTGTACAGCAGGCAAAGTGTTTGAAAATCAAAGGAAAAGAAGATATTGACTTGGATATTCTCTTCAGAGGTAAAAACAAAAACACTAGCAAAAACGCAGACTCTGCTTTTTTGTTGGGAAGAATGTCTTGTTTGTGTGTTTGGTTGGTGTTATCATTCCAGGAAGGAATGGGGGAAAGAACCTGCCAGGGGCCCAGACACTTGTGCTGTCCTCTCATCCCAGCCCTACTTCACTGCTCTGACCTTCATTTCCTCACTTTTAAAGTGAAAGACTATAATCTGCTCTGTGGTCCTCACTGATGACAAGACAAATCTAAACCTGTAGAAATAACACATCTCAGTGGTGGAATCTCTCTCTGCCATCTGCACAGGGCGTGGAGGGAAACCAGAAGTGTCTCCTTGCGTCCTTATAAGTTGGGGGGACTGCAGAATGTACTTCGTTAGCAAGACAGGCAAGGAGGTTATGGCAAACTTGAAGTGTTAAAAGCTAAGGGATTATTAGAGTATAGGGGAAAGAATTGCATGTTTTCACTTAATTATGTTTCTTTGCAATTAAGGCTCAATATACACAGAATGTCATGTATAATTTTGAGGTTATACTGTAGCAAGCTAAGGGATAAATTTCCTCTTGGGTGTTAATTTGGTGCAATCATTTTTATTTGGTCAGATAAAAATGTTGGTAAGTTGTAGTTTTGTGTCTTCAGCAGTGTAGCTCTACATGTTTGTATCTTCCAGAACATGGTAGGAGATCTGTTTATCTTCTAGAGGAAAAGAAATTAGTGAGTTTTCTCCTGATTTGGCTAAAAGTTCAAGTTAGTACAATTTGGTTGCATTGCACTTCATCTCCAAAACAATTATCCATTCGACTTGTCTTAAGAGAAAAGGAGTGTGCTTTACAGTCATTGAACAAAAGCGCTGTGACTTCTTTTATTTTTAATTGAAGTATAGTTGCTGTACAATATTATATAAGTTACCAGGGTACAGTATGGTGATTCACAATTTTTAAAGGTTACACTCCATTTATAGTCATTATAAAATATTGACTATATTTCCCGTGTCGTACAATATATACTTGCAGCTTATTTTATATCTAATAGTTTGTACCTCTTACTCCGCATCCCTGTATTGCCTCTCCCCCTACTGGTAACCACTAGCTTGTTCTCTGTATCTGTGAGTCTGCTTCTTTTTTGTTATATTCACTAGTTTGTTGTATTTTTTAGATTCCACATATAAGTGATATCATACGACATTTGTCTTTCTGACTTATTTCACTTAGCATAATGCCTTCCAAGTCTATCCATGTTGCTGCAAATGGCAAAACTGTTCTTTTTTATGGTTGAGTAGTATTCCATTGTGTATATACACTACATCTTCTTTATCCATTCATCTGTTGATGGACACTTAGGTTGCTTCCATATCTTGGCTATAGTCAATAATGCTGCCGTGAACATTGGGGCGCATGTATCTTTTTGAATTAGTGTTTTTATTTTTTTCTAATATATACTGAGGTGTGGAATTACTGGGTCATATGGTAGTTCTATTTTTAGTTTTTTGAGAACCCTCCATACTGTTTTCCACAGTGGCTGCACCAATTTACATTCCCATCACCAGTGTAGGAGGGTCCGAAAGGGCTGTGGATTCTGTGGGCTGATCTCAGGCAGGGCCGAGCTCCTCTCGTAAGTGGAAGAACACTTGATTTTATCTCATCCACGAAGCGGGGAGGAATCTTTTCCTCAGAAAAGGGAGGGAAGTTAAGTTACTCTGTTTGGATTGTGCATCTATATGTGTCTCCCTAGCCAGAAGAGTTTCTACACAATATAACTAGATAGGAACATCTCTTTAAATAAAATGAAATAAATAACTGATATTTTGGAAGCTGCTCCATACAAATGTTCTAATCCTTTTTACCAGCCTTCGTTCTGTAAACAACATGTTTGGAACTGCATGAAGAGCCCTAAAAAAGCGTCAGTGTCTCAATTCATATTTTGACACTTTTGAAAGTATCTCCACAGAGTAAGTATGTATACGTTCCTGTTAAAACAAATACACAGTCAGTTCAGTAGTTCACATAGTAAAATACTAATGAGGATCATCCTTATAAATATAGAAAAGATCCCTAGCAAAATGCAACTGCATAATGTGAAAGATGAAATCCACCGTGTTTAGTAAGCACCTGTGCTTTTCTCTGTAGTTTATAAGAAGTTCATAACCGCACGTGTTTATTTATTGGTGCATTTACCGTGCTTCTTAATTTAAACATCTGATTTCCTCCCAGAGAGGGTCTGTGTTCACAGACCGGGACATTAATGACGGGGAGCCCCCGCCCGGTGCAGAGTGTGTGCTGCGGGGGCCACTGTGCTTCTTGTTGAGAAGGTGCCTCAGGGGTCCATCTGAGCAGGATTTATTTAGCTCTCTGTCTAGCCTTTTGTCACCCAAAGTGGTTCTTCCTCATATTGATCTAACCCTTGTTATTATAATTAAGCTCATTTTCTCTGGTTCTAACCTGGATGAGACAAAATAATGAGAATAAATATGTTGCTACCGTGACATTAAGTGATTATTTAATATTTCCCTGTTATTTTCTGTAAGCCTATAAATCTGAGTATAGTTTCTAAATCCTTTTACCTTTGTTTTTTGTTTCTTCGGTCTGGCCATAGATTTGAATAAACACATTCTTTAATTCATTAGGAATTTTTTCCTTTTTTTTAAGGAAAATGAGTTAAAATCTGTTCCTCATTTCTCCCGTGAGGGAAAATAGTATATCTTGGATTTTTAGAGATTGTGTGCACATGTGTACACGAGCACATGTAGCTTCTCCTCTTCATAATCTTTGGCATGTTTTCAGTATTTACTCGGAAACATCTTCATTTTCTAAATTGTTCTATTCACAGTTGATATGCTTGGCAGATATAATGGAAAGTATTTTAAAGGCCATCATTATTTTCCAGCATACTTCTTAAGAGATTTAACATTTTTCCTTTTCCAAAGAATTAGATCAGATGATAGAAACATTTAGTTTATAATGATGTAAACTGGTTGAGGAAAACATGATTGTCTTGAAGGATGTTTGGTAATAAAATTAACAGAAGAAAGTTGGAGTCTGTCTTAACTCATCCGAAGGTCAGGGAAGCTTATTGGGTGTTACACCTGAGAGGTGGCAGGTGGTAATTAGCCATTGTGCCCTTTGCTAAGTAAATAAGGCATGAACACAGAATGACTCCAAACATGTCCCTTCTCTGGAATGGAATTGGCTTCTGCGCAGTGGCCTGTCAGGTTTTTCCCTCTGCTCTGGACTGTTCCGCTAAAAGCTGCGTTTAATCTGCTCCTTTGAAAACAAGTTTGAGTGAGGCTATGAAAACGCGTTTCCTTGAATCCAAGGGACATGCTCACCCACGCGATCCGCCCCCCTGCCCCTCAGAGACCCCTGGACCAGAGCACCCGAACCTCACTACTGGACCACAGGCAGACGTCCTGCAGGGCCACCACGCTGTCCCACCCTAGGGGCAGCTTTGGTCTTGTGGAGTGTTCAGCTGGGAAACTGGCGCGGGGGGCGGGGTTCCTTACTATTGATTATTTTTGGCCCCAAATGTGTAACTAATGTTCACTTTTTTAAAAACCCCAAAATTTCACAAAGCAAAAAATATGAGATAAACATTGTTACTAAATCCTTCATAGATTTATTTTGGATGTAGCAATTCACCTTGTGGTTTTCTTTACCAGTATAGAATCGTAGTGTACTTGGTGATCTTTACACTTGGCTGCTGCATCATGGCTATCTTCCGAAGCCAGTGCATATACATCTGCTAGGTTCTTTTTTTTTTTTTTCCTAAGTAAAAGTTGTACCCACGTCCACAAGAGATCACATCCACTTAATCCTGGGTCAAGAAAAGAAGCTGATGGAAGCTCACCTTATTCCATGTGCTTACCACCTCCTGCCATGGTCACGCTTCTGATTTCTGTCGCTATCAGTTACTTTTTCCTGATTTTGAACGTTTTATAAATGTAATCATGTCTGACTTTTGCTAACATGATGTAAGATCCATCCACATCATGGTTTGTGTATACTCATTACTGCATGTTGTTCAATTTTATGGTGATAACCACGATTTATTTATTTTAGTGCGGGTTGTTTTCAGTTTTGCTCTCTTACCAATGGTGCCACTAGGAACATTCTCGTATGTGATTTGGTGGATATGTGTATGCATTTCTGTAGGGCACGTACCTAATAATGGACCTCCTGGGTAACTGGGTTTGTATAAGTTCACCTTCAGGAGGAGCTGGTGTCAAATATTTTTACAAATCGGTTGTCCCAGTACGTTCCTCACAGCACAGTGTGGAAATTGCAAGTACTCTCCATCCCTGCCAGCAGTTCGTTTTTGTCAGTCACTTTAATTTTAGCCATTCTTTGGGTCTTTGGTATTATTTAATTATGCTTCTAATTTTGCATTTCCCTGAAGCCTAATGAACTTGAACACATTTTCATGTTTGTTGGCTATTTGAACATCCTCTTTTGTGAAATACATCTTTTAGGTTGTATTGTTCCTATTGAAATGCAGTAGTTCTTTGTATTTGTACATGAGTCCGTTGTTGGATAGATATGTTGCAGATTTCTTCTCCAGCCTGTGAGCTGCCTTTCACTCTCAGTGGTGCCTTGTGAGGAATGGAAGTTCCACATTTCGATACCGTCCATCAGTCCTTTCTATCGTGGTTAGCATTCAGTGTCCTGTTTAAAACATTTGCCTGTTGCACGGTCATTACTGTGTTCTGTTACTCTTTGTTCTAGAATCTTCGTTTTTCTTTCACATTTATATCTGCAGTGCACCTGGACATTATTTTTTATACTTGGTAAAGCATAGGCATCAAGATTTACTTTTTATGTGAATATTCAGTTAACCCAGCATCATTTATTTTTTTTAAAAAACCCTTCCTTTCCCCTATTGTTCGTCATAAAGCAAGTGACCAACATTGTCCTGTGCTTCAGTGTATCTCTTGTAAGTGGCGTGTGATATTTACTTTGACATTCAGTCTGATGATAGTAGTCTTTTTATTAGAGTATTTAATACATTTGTAATGTTACTGCTGTTAAGTTGGGTTTATAGCTATCATTTTAATGATTGCTTTGTATTTTTCTCAACAGTTTTGTGTTCTTGCTTTTTTATATTTTATTTGCTTTTTTATATTTTATATTTAATTTTTATACAGTAAGTCCTCTACCTACAAACAAGTTCCGTTCTCAGAGCACATTCGTAAGTCCGATTTGTTCGTAAGCCCAACAAAGTTAGCCCAGGTGCCCAACTAACACAATCATTTATATAATTGTACTATACTGTAGTAGGTTTATAATACTTTTCACACAAACAATAAATAAAAAACAAATATAAAAAATAAAGGAAACGTTTTTCATCTTACAGTACAATACCTTGAAAAGTACGGTGGTACAGCACAACAGCTGGCATACAGGGGCTGGCATCGAGTGAACAGGCAAGGAGAGTTACTGACTGGAGGAGGGAGAGGAGGTGGGAGATGGTAGAGCTGAAGCATCAGATCGTCGGCAATAGGAGACAGAGGGCAAGCTGCAATGTCACTCGTGCCTGATGTTGATGGCACAGGTTCTGGTCCCTTGCTGGGTTCAGTTCTGTCTACCCTCTTGAAAAAATGATCCGTGATGTCTGGGTAGTAGCTCTTTTTTTCTCATGATAGATGACACGGTAGCACTGGATTGCACCCTGAATGGCTGCTGCAACCTTCATGTACCATTCTACATTCGGGCCTTGTGCCTCAAAAACTAACAGTGCCTCCTCAAATAAAGAAAATCCCCTTGCCATTTCTTGCATCGTGAATCTCTTCAGTTCTTCAGTTACTTCTTCCTGTTCATCCTTTCTCTGGGCCTCCAATTCCGTAAGCACTTCGTGTTGCACAGCAAGGAGTTCAGTGAAGTCGTCCTCTTGCAGATCTAGCTTCAGCTTCTCGCTGAGGGTCACTAAGTTGCTGAAGACCTCTTTGGACTCCTCATCCACCTTCTCAAATACATGGAAATCATGAACGAACTGCGGGCAAAGTTTCTTCCAAACCCCTTTCATGGTGACGGCCATAACCTCACGCCAAGCAAAGTCAGTGTTTTTTTTGGCCTTGTAGATGTTGCAGTCCTTCCAAAATTGTTGCAAGGTTGTCCCTGATTTGTCACTTGCCTTTACTGCCTGACAAAAAGTGTGACGTAAATAATATCTCTTGAAAGTCTCTAAAACTCCCTGGTCCATAGGTTGGATGAGCGACTTAGTATTCAGTGGCAGATGCACTACTTTGACGTTGGGATGAAAGTCGTCCATGAATGGGGGTGGCCCAGAGCATTGTCAAGCCACAAAAGAATGTCGAATGGGACGTCTTTCTCCAAGCAGTATTTCTCTACCTTCGGGATAAAGTGGTGGAAAAACCAGTCCTGGAAAATGGCCTATGTAACCCAGGCTTTGGGGTTTCTCTTCCACACAACAGGAAGAGAGCCCTTGGCTGTGTTTTTAAGGGCTCTTGGGTTCTCTGAGTGATAAACTAAGAGAGGCTTCAGCTTCATATCACGAGAAGCATTGCCACCAGACAACAGAGTTAGCCTATCCTTTGCTGCTTTATAGCCTGGTATCAACTTTTCCTCCTTACTGATGTAACTTCCGTCTGGCATCCTCTTCCAGAACAGTCCTGTCTCATCCACATTAAAAACCTGCTCAGATAAATACGCAGCTTCTTCAGTAATTTCTTGAAGCGTTTCAGGAAGTTCCCGGGCAGCTACCATATCTGCACTCGCTGCCTCACCACTTGCTTTTACGTTGTGAAGGCTGGTTCTAGCCTTGGACTGATGAAACCAGCCATGGCTGGCATTAAAAGATGCGCCCTCTGATTCTTCACTGTGTTTCTTCTTCAAGTCTTCATGAAGGCTTTTAGCTTTCTCTTGAATCAGCATTAAGCGGAGCAGGACTCAGCACTGATGTGGATCCTGCATCCACACACTGAGACGTTTCTCCGTCTCCTGCATCACTTTTCCACACTTCTTTGATATTATCAGCACAGCAGAATTCACATGTTCCATGATCTTGTCCTTGTTCTTTAGAATCCTGCTGATGGTTGAATGTTATAAGAATGAACAACGTCTACCATCTTTTCGCCTCGCTCCACTCTCTCAATTATTGTCACTTTTGTCCCCATTGTTATCGCTTGGAGCATCTTAGCAGTACCAGCTACATCACCGCTGCGTTTATGCTTGCTTCCAGACATCCTGGGCTTGAAAAAAAGATACTGTACTACTGTACTCTATACAGTAGTGTACAGTAAAGTACACAGAAGCACAACCACTTGTAGAGGATGCATGCACGTGGCAGTGTATGCCAGACACGTGAACTAACTTACATGATTGGGCGTGCGAACGCATGTTCTCATCTTTGGAAGTTCGCAACCGGAAGGCTCATATGTAGGGGACTTACTGTACTTCTTGCTTTATTTTTTATTAACCAAGAATTTATTTTATTATACCATTTTTCCTATAGTAGCTTGTTGGTTATGCACTTTTAATATTTTTAGTAGACGTTATAGCTAGTAAAATACACATCTTTGTGTAGGATCATTTTTCCTCTGTCTGAAAGACTCTCTTGTATTCCTTATAGTGTGTCTTCTAGCTATGTTTTTTAAAAAGTAAGTTTTTCTTGTCCAGAAATGTTTTTGTTTTGCCTAAACTTTTGAATAATATTTTTGCTGGTTATGTAATTTTGCATTGATAGTTGATTTTTTTTCAGGCTTTACAGATAACATACCATTGTCTTCTGACCCCCATGGTTTCCCTCTAGAAGTCTGCTGTAGCTTCAGTGTGTCTCCTTTGAGGGAAGTGTGTCTTAGAGCATATCTTAGTTTGTCTGGCTGCTTATAAGATTTTTCTGTTGTCTTTGATTTTCAGCAGTTTTATTATGAAGTATACTTCTCTCTCTGTCTTTTGGGGATTCATAGTGCTTCTTAAGTCTGCGAGTATATGTCTTTCATTACTTTGAAAAATTTCTTAACTATTATCTCTTCAAATGTTGCTTATGCTCCATTCTCTCCCTTCTCCTCCTGTGTGAGACTCTGTCTACACATTTTAAACTTTCTCTTGTTCATATGGGTGCTATGCTATTTTCTGTATTTCCTTCCTTTTTAATCTATGTGCTTCAGCTTGGATTTTTTTCTGCTGACCTTTCTTCAAAATCACTAATGATCTCTTCAGCTGTCTCCAAACTGCTATTACACCCATCCAATGAATTTTTCATTAACTCTTTATCTATTTCAGTTCTGGAATTCCCATATACATTATTTATAAAATAATTTTAGTTATTTAGTAAAATTCTCTATTTTGCCATCTAACTTCTTAAACACATCAGTTGCAGTTATTAATTCTATGCCCTATAATATCAGTATCTGAATCACCTGTAGGCTTGCTTTCCTTGTCATTCTTTGTAGGAAAGTTGTTCTACTAAAGCTATTCCATCATAATTTAGAGTGGAATTCCTACCATACCTTTGCTTAACGGTCACAAATAATTTCACTGGGTGATTCTACCATAATGTATTTAATCAAATGCTCATTCATGAACATTTTTATTATTTTCAGTCTTTATATTTAAGACAAAGACACAGTAAATTCTTGTACCGTCATATGTTGGCATTTGTGGGAGTATTTGTATAGGATTAATATCTGAATGTGAAATTATTTGATCAAAAAGTACACACATTATGAGTGTTATTTCAGCCTGGCTTTTAAGTGTCTGTAGATATTTACACTCTTAATAATATATGAGAGTAACCGCTTCACTCTGACCTTGCAAATAATGACTATTTCACCTCTTTTACCTTACCAATTGATAGAAGACAAATATACTTTTAAGCATTTTTCTTTAACAATGAAGTTTCTTATTTTTCCACGTCAGTCATGGTTTTTGTTAATTGTTTATCCTGTCCTTTGTCCATTTTTTAAATTGCTTATGTTAGTACTATAGATTTGAAGTTGGCTTAATTTATTATGGATACCAATTCACTCTGTTATATATCTTACCAATAATTTTTGTACGTACTCCCACCTTATATACTTTTTCTTTTCATTTCTTAACTAAAAATAAGTTTTCATGTCATCTAATCGATCAGTTTTTTCTTTCACGGTTTATAGCTTTTATTTCATTCTTATTCCAACGTCAAAGTCATACAACTGTTTACTCATGTATTGTGTTAGGAAAGCTATGGCCTCTTATTTTTAACATTTAAATCTGTACTCTGTATTGAATTGGTTTTGATGAGGATTAAGGTAGTATACCAGCTTATTGTTGTTTTTCTGAATTATTTCAATATCATTTAAAAAACAATCCGTCTTTTTTCATACTCATTTGAATACAATCTTCATATAGGAAATTCTATTGTATACTTGAAATTTAAAAACTCTATCGTCAGTGATATTATGTGTGTGTGTCCAAGACTGTCTTCATGCACAGAACTGTGGGTGCTGCCTTGTTCTAGAGGAATCTGAACCCAGTGGAAGAAAGTCAGTGCTGAGGTATCACCAGAAAGTCAGAGTCGAGAGGGACTGAGGAAAATAAGAGCAATCAGATAAATAGCATCAAACTACTGGGAAGAAGAAAAACCACAACTGGGGAACCAAAGCATGAAGACAAGAAAGCCTTAAAACAGTGTATCAGGAAGCCACAACTTGCAGGCCTCCTGCGTAGGTTAAAAAGGCACAAATATTCTTGGACATCTTTTCATTTCACTTAGTACTCTACTCAGATTTACAAAACTCACTGGTTTTTTACACACACATTAAAAGCCTTCTGGGCAGCCTCTGTGCTTCTGTTTACCAGGAATTTTTAATTAACAGGATTAGGCTGCAAGTCTGTGCAAAGGGCTGGAGTTAGTGCTACCAGTTGTGTAGTAATCACAGAAGTTGTTGTTTCTGTGCATACTTTAAAGATTTTTAACCACCACTGAATGAATAAATTGTTGCTGCTCACCGTGGAGCATGCATGGGAGTTGCCTATGAGAGAAGGAGTTTATTGGCAAGTTGGTCCCTGTATCTGCTCCGGGTTTTTGGTTTGGGACTTTGTGGTTTGTTTGCTTGTTTTTCCTTGAGACTCATGTTTGAAATTAGTGTTTGTCTGTCCAAGGTATCTGTCTTTCTCTGTGTGGTGTGACTCCTCAGACAGGCACTGACCCCGGTAGCAGCTGCGCAGGTGATGATTGCCCAGCTCTTGGAAGTGCCCCAACAATGAATCTCATGCTCACTACATGATTCCTTCAGCAGGTTAGAGTCTATCACTAATATATCCTTGAAACTTGGTGAAAACATATTCTGCCATTTTTAGTTTATATGGTAAGGGATAAATAGAAAATGATCAGTGATCACACTGTGTAAATGACCTACTTATACTATGAACTATATGCATACTGAATTTTAAGGGCCTTCTTGGGGTTCGTGCCCTAAGGACTTGCTGTCACAGGGAACTGAAGACAGAAATGACTCTGTAAAGCCTTCTTACTGACATTGTCCATGGGAATGATCTCAGTGAAAAAGCAGACTGTTGGCTTCAGCTCTGACATGTAAAGAGTTTGTAAGTTATCACTTCCAACTTCACAACAAGAAAAAAGCGAACAAACTGAATATCACCTACTCTTCTTAGATCCATCAGAGAATTGAGGTCCTGCCCTCAAGGGAAACTACTTTACCAGTGGCTTTTAGGTCCTTGAGGAAAGGCAATTAGACAACTCCAATCCCATCTAGCCATATGTCTCACATCAGAGAAGGAAACAAAAGCCAAGAAACGCTTTTAAAGGCCACAGTCCAGGTACTCAAGCCCATTAAAAAAGTGGTTTTAATCATAAGACTCTAGAATACTTCCCCCCACGTACCTTGACATTAATAGGGCTTCATTATAATAACTTTATATTACAACAGAGAACTGTAAGATACAGACTCTGTGTAGGAAGGAGTTTCTATGGAAACCCAAAGACAACAGGGGACGGAAAAAGGACACCAGAAGAAATTGAAGCCTTTGACACCTATAGGTAAATCAAACACAGCCTAATTCCCAGCTGTAGTAACATAAAATCTCACACCAGAGATCTTTTACCTAAGTTCCTATTATCTGATACATCGTGCCTGGCTTTCAACCAAAAATTACAAAGCATGCTAAGAGGCAAAACAAAACAACAGAAAACACACAGACTAAAGAGATAAAGCAAGCATCAGAACCAGTCTCAGATATGGCAGATATTTTGGAATAATCAGACTGGAATCTATGATGTAGTTATAGAATTATGTAACTGTGATATGTATGGTAAGAACTGTGCAAGAATAGCTGGGAATGGGAACTCTAAAGAAGAATCAGCAGGAAATACTCGAAAGCGAAAATACTGTAGGAGAAATGAAGAATGGCTTTGATAGGCTCATCAGCAGATTTGATAAGACCAAAGAAAGGATCAGCAAGCTTGAAAACAGGTCAGTAGAACTTCTCAAACTGAAAAGCAAAGAGAAAAAGAATTAAAAAGATGCTTCAGAATATCCAAGAACTGGGAGGCAATTGCAAAGGGTGTAGAATATATGTAATGGGAATACCAGAATAAAGATACAAAGGAGCAGAAGAAGTATTTGACATAGTGATGGCTGAGAATTTTCCAAAATTAGTGACAGACACCAAAGCACAGATCCAGGAAGCACAAAAAACACTAAGTAGGAAAAATACCCCAAATTCTACACCTAGTATATCATATTCAGACTATGAATAAAGTCAGACAGAAAAGATCTTGAAAGAAGGCAAAGAAAAAAACACCCTACCTATAGAGGAGCAATGATAAGAATTACATTGGACTTTCTTCAGAAACCATCCAAGCAAAAAGAGAGTGGAGTGAAACATTAAGTACTGAAGGAAAACACTGCAGCCAACAATCCTGTTCACCATGAAGTTATCCTTCAAAAGTGAAGGAGGAATGAAGACTTTCTCAGAAAGACAAAGACTGAGGGAATTTGTCATCAGTAGACCTGCCTTGCAAGAAATGTTAAAAGAAGTTCTTTGGAGAGAAAGTAAATTATGTAGGTCAGAAACTCAGACCTATATAAAGAAAGAGCATTAGAGAAGGAACAAAGTGGAAGTAAGATAAAATCTCCTATTTTTCATATTCTTAATTGCTCTAGTAGATGACAGTTTGTTCAAGTGCTTTTCAAAATAATAATAACAATGTATTGGACGATTACAGCTTATGGATAGGTGAAATGGATGACAGCAATATTATAGGGATGGGAGGGAAGATTTGGGAATACTCTGTCACAAGGTGCTTGTTGCTGCTCATGAAGCATTATATATGGTGTTATTGGAAAGAGGATTGAAGAAGTTGTAAATACATATGGCAAACTCCAGTGCAACCACCATAAAAATGTAAAAGGAATTATAATTGATATGCTAAGGAGGAGAGAAAATCAAATCATAAAAAACGCTCAGTTAGAATCAGAGAAAGGAGAAAAAGAGGGAGAAGACAAAAAAGAAGGAATAAATTTAACAAATTCAAAATGGAATAAACTGAAAATGGGTCAGAGACCTATACATAAAACACAGCACTATAAAGATTCTAGAAGACAACGTAGGAGAAAATCTAGATGACCTTGTGTTTTAAATGAATTTTTAAATGCAACACCAAAAGCATGACCCATGAAAGAGAAACTTGATAAGTTGGACTGTATTAAAACTAAAATCGGGACTTCCCTGGTCGTGCAGTGGTTAAGAATACACCTGCCAATGCAGGGAACACGGGTTGGAGCCCTGGTCTGGGAAGATCCCACATGCTGTGGAGCAACTAAGCCTGTGTGCCACAACTACTGAGCCTGCGCTCTAGAACCTGTGACCCACAGCTACTGAGCCCATGAGCCACAACTACTGAGCCCATGTACCACAACTACTGAAGCCCACGCACCTAGAGCCCGTGCTCCACAACAAGAGAAGCCACCGCAATGAGACGCCTGCACACCACAATGAAGAGTAGCCCCCGCTCACCGCAACTAGAGAAAGCCCGCGCACGGCAATGAAGACCCAATGCAGCCAAAAATAAATAAATAAAATAATTAAATTTATTTTTTAAAAAAAGCTAAATAAAATCTTTTCTGTGAAAGATAACTATTAAGCAAATGAAAAGACAAGCAACAGACTGGGAGAAAATATTTGCAAAACACTTATCTGATATGAGACTTGGGTCCAAGGAACTGTTAAAATTCAACAACAAGAAAACAACCCAATTTTTAAAGAGCAAAGATCTGAACAGACACCTCGGAAGACAGACACCTGTGGCAAACAAGCTTATGAAGACAGTCTCAACATCATATTTATGAGGGAAGTGCAAACTGAAACAACAGTGTGATACCACTACACACCTATTAGAATGGCTAAAATCCAAAAACACTGGCAAGGATGTGGAGCAACAGGAACTCTTATTCGTTGCTGGTGGGAATGCAAATGGTTGGGCCACTTTGGAAGAGTCTGGCCGTTTCTTACAAAGCTAATCACAGTCTGACCAAATGATCCAGCAATTCTGCTTCTAGGTATTTACCCAAAATAGTTTTGTTTTGTTTTGTTTTTTTCTTTTGTTGCGGTACGCAGGCCTCTCACTGTTGTGGCCTCTCCCGTCGCGGAGCACAGGCTCCGGACGTGCAGACTCAGCGGCCATGGCTCACGGGCCCAGCCGCTCCGCAGCACGTGGGATCTTCCCAGACCGGGGCACGAACCCATGTCCTCTACATCGGCAGGCGGACTCTCAACCACTGCGCCACCAGGGAAGCCCTACCCAAAATAGTTTAAAACTTAGGTCCACACAAATGTTTATAGAAGCTTTATTCATAATTGCTAAAAATTGGAAACAACCAAGACGTCTTTCAATAGATTACTGGATAAACAAACTACAGTACATCCATACAATGGAATATTATTCAACGATAAAAAGAAATGAGCTCCAAAAAGACATGGAGGAACCTTAACTGCATTTTACTCAGTGAAAGAAGCCAGTCTGAAAGGGCTACATACTGGATGATTCCAAGTATATGCTATTCTATAAAAGGCAGAACTATAGAAAAAGCAAAAAAGATCAGTGGTTGTTAGGAGTTTGGGCTTGGGGAAAGCAAGGAGGGGTGGCTAAATGGAGCCTGGGATTTTTAGGGAAGTAAAACTATTCTGTATGAAACTTATTCATCGTAATGATATATGCATAGCATTATACATTAGTCCAACCCCTAAAACTCTGTTACACAAAGCTGAATTCTAATGTAAACTGTAGAGTCCAGTTTATAATAATAATCAATATTGGTATATCAACTGTAAGAAATGTACCCCACTAATGTAAGATATTAACAGTAGGGGAAACTGTTGGGGAGATTAGGGGCTGGGGGGTGTATGGGAACCCTCTGTACTATCTGCTCAATGTTTCTGTAAATCTAAAACTGCCCTAAAAAGAAAGCATTCATTTTTTTTAAAAAAAGCTGATTGTAAGTACTTATTATCTTTGTAATGACACTAATATTTGGTGCGGTAATGTGATCCATACGGTGGGATGGGACAAACTGGAGTTCTTGGGAAGAAGAGAATTATTTGCACTGGGTTAAAAGGCGATTCTAAGGGCAGAAGTTTCGTACCCACAGTTAACTCGAGGAGGATATTCTGACAAGTGAAAGGAAGCTGGTGGCCTTGTAAGAGCACATAATGAATATTCTCAACTTTAGTCTAGAAAAATTTCAACAGCTATCTTAGCATCTGTAGTGCTATAAGGCAACATAGCATCGCATCTGTAGTGCTGTAAGACAACATAGCATCTGTAGTGCTGTAAGACAGCATAAACGATGCCCTGGTTCTTATGGAGAGTAGGTACTGCACCTCCTCTTGATCAGACCCTCCTGCAGTCACTCTGCTGCTTTCTTCAGGTGTCAGTCAAAATATTCATTGTAAGAGCATCCAAGACAGAATGGAATGTAACAGGTTTCTCATTAAAAAGGAGAGTTATCAGCGTTACATTGCTTAAAATGACAAATAACAGAGAACTGTATCCCGAGTTAGAGGCTAGCTGAAATTAGGGAGTGTTGGGATAGAGATTTAGAGGTGCTGAGATTTGAGTAATTAATTTGTTTCCCTGCCAGATGCTCTGAAACACATACACTCGCAGGCCTGCCGGAAGCCGTCTTGGTACAGCCAGTACCAAGTCTCAGAGCAGGAGGAAAATTCTTGGAACTGAGCATGGGGTCTGGGCGCCTGTAGCCTCCTTTCAGGGATATCGTGAGCTTTTTTTTTTTTTTAGTTTGATTTTTAATATATTCTATATTACCTTTCCTAAAATTCCCTTCATCCTTATTTTCAGAACAAACTCTTTTGCTGTCACATTCCAGAAAAAACATGAAAATGAGAAAGCCAGTTTTCTTGCTGGAATCAAGGCAGAGTTTATAGTTTATGGATTTTGAAGAATTATAAGCATTATTGACAAAATATTTAGAAAATTCAAACGTGGAAAAAGTTACAGTGCAAGAGTCAAAATGTCTAGTAAAAATAAATCTGCTTTAATAAGTAGTTACTTATTTTTAGTCTTGAGGCTTGAGGGGCTGACAACTCTGGAAACCAAATCCCACGGCACCACTTCTGGTGCCGTGTGGGCAGCCACGCTGTGAGCTTCCTCAGAGGAGTCCAGAAATAACCCTCCGGCACTGGAATCTGCCTCTGACACCTCCTCTGCTGGCTCTGCTTATATTAGAACGCAGCTTCACCTGTCCCAGTTGGCCCGCCTGCAGGCACAGTGTCCTGGGACAGTGATCGGACACAAGTCACTAAGCTGAGGGCCCTCCGCTTCCTCACTGTCCAGAGCAGACACCCCAGAGACAAGCAGAGAAGCAGAGGTTTTTCCTGGCCCAGAATTACAGCTTCGTGTTCCAGCCCTGCACAGCACTCCTTCTCCTGGGCCAGCACAGAAGCCCTAGATTCTTAGATGCTCCGCCCATCCTCCCAGGCCGGATGATAGGGAATTCTAATGACATCATCTTCTTCCCAGTGTCAGATTTCAGGGGTGTGGACACCTCCCTTCTCAGAGTCTGTGCACATGTGAGAATTGTGTGGGTGTCTGTGGGGAGTGAACACCCCCAAAGCTGACCGTTTCTTTCCTTTATTCATCTCTCGGCCCAGGGTGTTGCCAGGCTGGTCTTCCTTGCCTGTAATTCCAGTGCTAAAGGGAAATGCCCCCAGACTACAGTGAAGCACCTTTACCTCTCAAGCACTTCCAGGATCAAACACAGAAAGCCTCCGTGTCTCTCCATCAGGTGGACGGTGTGACACACATTTTTGCCTTCATGAGAGGTCCAAAAACTTGAAAAAAAACTGCCCAAGTGCACAGTCTCCTTGGAGAGCATGCACCTATTTTATGAGAAAACGTTTTGTAAACTTGGGATTTATACCCCATAAGGATAGTCAATGAAGAAGAGCTCAGGTCTTGTTCTAAAGGGTACGCAGAAAGGTTAGGCAGGAGAGAAGGTTCGAGATGCCGGAGCAGCTGAGGGAATGAGACAGTGGAGTTCCTTTTCTTAAAAGGCCTTTAGCCAAACATTGTCCTGGGTTTCTCTACCCAGACAGCACTGCTATTGTGACATCCCATTATTGCAGAGAGAGAGGACTTCAAATAGCAACGCCAAGCACCATATGTCTAGACAGAGAATCACAATTTGATGTCTTGAATATACGTAAAGGATTCTAAGCTATATCATCAGACAGTCATCATGTTAGATTTCTGAACTGAGCTTCTTCAGACCTACAAATCATCACTGCCAAGTAGAAGACGAGCGTTGTTGCTGACCACAGTACCCTTGGGTTGTTTTTGTAAAAGTCATGCTGATGGTACAAGAAAACTTAATCTTTTTGTAAGTTAAAGGGGTGTGGCTATTAAAGTGAGTAATTTTGCATAAGTAAGGGTAAAAAATACTTCAGTACCATATGAAAATATACCTGAAATATGTTTAGTGTGTCAGTTAGGTATTTGGTTGAGTCACTCTGAGTGCGTTGCGTCTTTTCTTGTTGCCATAGTTACTGTTGCCTTGTGAGGGTACATGGCATATCATTTATGTCATAGACTTCATTAGCAAAGACAGCAGTTTCTTGTTACTTACATGGTTCTCCCTCATTCACTGTTTTCTTGCTTTTCTTCATTGATTTGTTTTCCTTTTTGAATTAATTTTAGATGATGCCATTTTCCTTCGAAGTTTGACTGCCTTTAATGGTTTTGATGTGTAGAAAATCAGACTATAAAATAATCATAAAATAAATAATAAAATAACAAGTATTTAAGGAAACTAGAACCTAAACTAAAAAAAAAAAAAGATAAGATTCCTGAGTTATTCTAGATGTAGTTACTCTGATGACTTTTTTTTCTTTTATTTGCCTTTAGAAAGATGAGGCTTTAAAAAAAATGCTCTTCCCCAGTGGTGGTGGATTTTTATTAACATACTTTGCCTAGTTTTTATTCTATAACTTTGAAAAGACACTCTTTTTTAAAACATTTCTTAGCAGTAGAATCAAATAATAGCTGTTTCCTTAATATGCTGGCTATTATGGTAACAGTGATAATAACGTATTCATCCAGCACTTCCCAAGTTATAAGGCAGATTCGTGTTCCTTTTCCCTCTAAAAGACCCTCTAATAGGTCACCGTTTCCTGCTGAGGTGATGGAGAGCAGGCTGAGTAGCCTGTCCAGGGTCACACGCTGCTGAAGGACAGAGGCAGGGTGTAGATCTTCCTGGAAGTTCCAAAGCTCTTGCCCTGCAGCAGGCTGTCCTCATGACTGTGGCTTAGCGGAGGGTCCGGGCAGGAGGGTGGGGGGGCCTGACTTTGAGCCCAGCCACCAACTTGCTGCCCAATGAGCTAATAAGACTTTGAGACCGTGAGCCTTCGTTTCCTGGCCTGTCAGGTGGAGACCGTTTCTCTACTCAGAGCGGTAGGTGAGTGGATCAAAAGAGGGAATTAACATGAAAGGGCATTAAAAATAAAGCACTGTATTTTTGAAGGTATGACCAGTACTCAGACATTTCTTTCTAAATTCATCAGAGTGGATTCAGAACTCCTTAGATTTATGCTCTCAACTGGGCCCCAGTGGTAGGTGTGCCCTAGACACCGTGTGACTTTGCTTCCTCTCTGACCCTTGCTAAATTCTCCTTTAAACACAAAAGCAGACTTGTTCTGCAAAAACTTTGGGGATTTTACTTTCTGTCGGACAGATTGGCCTTGAAGTCTGCAGTCAAAAGCCGTTTCAGCGTCTCTGACATTCTTATTCTGTTTAATGACAGTCTTCCATTTCATAAGAAGAATGCCTTTCTGCTTGGCCAGAAATTTCTCCTTGGAGATGACAGAATTGCTGTCTTACCATTAATGAATTTTACAGCCCAAATCCTTTTTATTTGAAAGACATGTGGACATATCTACCCAAAGCCTCGCTTTATCACAGGCTAGAGGAAACCACTGCTGTCCTAAAACCCGAGGTCTCCTCAACCCTTACTGGTAGTGTACCTTCAGACGAGTGCCTTCTAGCCCCTTGGAGAAGCAGTCACATTCACAGTGGATATTAGTTTATATAAAAAAGAAGAGGTTGCTGCATACAGAGAGGAGGCTGAGAGTAAAGTTTAATCATCTATGTTTCACACAGGTGCCCTGAACTTTCGTGGAAAACCCTTCCCTGAGGGGCTGAGAACCTGGGTCACTAACTGTTTCCTTGGCATCGGGCCCCCTTCCCTGGGACATCTGTCACATGATGGGTTGCATTTGACTAAATTGGAGGGGTGGGCGGTGTTTGTTTCTTCATGATGTTTACATCAGAAGATTTTTTTTTCACTTCTGGGAACATAGGTGTTGGGGAATAATAAGTTTCAAAGGAATCCTTGTTTGAGTGTTGTTTCGCTGTTTAGCCTCAAAATTAAAAATGCTTTCTGAAAAATCTTTCTAAATCAACCTCCCCACACATACCAAATTCTGCATCGTGAGCACGCTATCGAAGAAACCTTACTTTCAAATATACCTGCTCAAGCGTGGTCTTGGTGGTCATGGCACCTATACCCAGTGCTCAGCACCTTGGGAGCCCAGTGACTTAAAAGCATTAGGTGTGGGTGACATGAACAGAATACCAGGTGTCATTAAATCAGGAGAAATCCATCTCAGAACAAATGCCAAAATGTCAGAAATTTTCTTTGAGGGCTCCTTTGTACTGAAGGTTAAAACCTCTTTGAACACCTCTAGAGAATTCCTTGGAGAAGCCGCAGGAGGTGAAGTGGGCCCCCTCCTGTGTGTCTTGGGGTGATGAACACGTGACAGGTGTTCAGTGTGAGTTGCCTCTTCAATAACAGACAGCATGGAAGTCTCCGGTCACATTATCTCACAGATTCCTGAGGCAGAAGGTGTAAGTCCTAGGAAGGAGCTTTGAAAACAAACAGTTGCTAAACTGTATGTTAGTGCTGTCCAGCGGAGTCTGGGGTAACCCAGAAGTAAACAGACGAAAGCCGAGCTGCCGGAGGGGACGGCGGCCGAGCCGCCCGCCTGGTGCCGCCTTCCTAACCCTGTGGGGCCCTCGAGGTCCCTCCGCAGAAGCGTTTCCCTGGTGCCAGAGTCGTTCCTTTCTCCCGTGGTCATTCTCCAGCACATTCTTTTTTCACGCGCAGCATTATTCCAGGCCAGGGGCGTGGCCGCTGTGGACGAGAGCAGAGCTGGGCTTAGTCGTCACGAGCTCCCAGCCCAGCAACAGCCGCTGACAGTCGAGGTCCAGGGAAGAGGGCACCAGAAGGTCAGGGAGGGCGTCTCTGAGGAAGTGACAGGGGCCACAGCTGAAGGGGGAGCAGAAGTGAACTGGACTTCAGGGAAGGGCGGGGCAGAGGGCAGGGGGAGAAGAGAAGGATGCCTGCTGCGTGTTTCCATGAGCTGACGTTTGGGGCACTGTCCGTGCTAAGCCGTGTGTCGGCATTACCGACGTAATAGTGTTCATCCTACGTTGGGGTACCCTGCCTTACAGATGAGAGGAAGCCAGGTCCCTGTATCCTTGGCCCTACAGCTAAAGGTGATAGAGCCGGGGCTCGAACCCATCTTGCTGCCGAGTCCCCACCCAGGGCCTCCTCCCTGCTCTGCCTCCTGATGTGAGCCCAGCAGGCCTCGGGGAGGCCAGTCCCCTTGCCAAGATCAGAGAGCGTCAGGGGTCTCAGCCCATGACTTCCCACGCTGAGACGTGCAGTGCTGTAAAGAGGGAGTTTCCAGGGTCCTTGGTAGGAAAGATGCTGGGGCTCAGAATGGGGCAAACCCACCAGAGCCCTGGGAGCCTCTGTCCCTGAGGCAGGGGAACAACGTGGGAAACGGGGCGTGCGTTTGCCAGCCCCCCGTCAAGAGCATCAGCAGGAGAGCGACGTGTGGAGGACAGAGCTTAACTGACCCGGTCAGTTAGGCTTTGCACCACCATTCGCATGACTTGAGTCGTCTTGCGGTCCCTTCTCGAGTAATACTGAGTTTATCTGCCCTGAACACATGTTGTTGATGTGCCCACGAGACCGTGAACTTCTCACAGGCCAGGAACCTGCTTGTTTTTGTGTCCTGTGGACCTGGCCTCATGCCAGTCCTGCAGCGGACACTCGGTACTGAATGCATTTTGTAGCATTTCTGGAACTAATTCTCTTGCCCCTCTCTCTATATTTATCACCTTATCGATTTATGTTTCAGCTATGCAAGCAGTTGTTTTACAAATACACATAATTAGATTACGAATTGTCTTAACTCTCTCCGCATGGTATATTTTAAAGAGCTGACACTTGCTGGAAATAGATAAGAAATCTCCTTACAACATTTGGAAATAGGAAGACATCATTAACAAGGGCAGGATGACGATCACACGTTCAGAAATTGGTCTTGTTCTTCCAAATACCGAACTTGTTGTGGGGACTGTAAATTGACAGAACTTTCTATTGGGATTCCGTGAGCTGTAGATGGTTTCTGCCAGCCGTCCCGTGTGCGCTGTAGGGTGGGATCATGCCATTCTATTTGCATCGTCCAATTTCTGGCCATCGTGGTACGTTTTCCAGTATGTTGACTTGTTCTTTAAAAACTAAGTGTCAGAATTCTTTATGCCCATTAGCCTGCTGAATCTTGAAAGAGAAAAAGTTCTTCACTATTGACAAAGTACAAAAGAGTCAGGGTATTTGCAAAGCTTGAAGGGAGATTCTCTCTTTTACCTCAGAAGGTTAGATGGGGGAAAAAATGCATGTGAGTTTTGGAACTCACTGTCCTTTCAGCTGCAAAGATCAAACAAGGATATTTGACCTTTTTTTTGCCGTTTGCTTAAATGTCTGGAAACTGACGCTTCTTAGTCCACAAGAAGCAGAGAAAGTACAGTACGTCCTAGTGTCCATCGTGACCAGCATCTGGCAGGGAGTAGGCGTTGATTCATAGTTATTGTAATCCAATATATTGATTAATTGAAAGTCAACTATGTGTCAGCTCCCTGCCAGATTCTGAAAATTGCAATTAATTTGATACTGAAAATATGCCAAAGATATTATTGCTTTATGATTCAGAAGGCATTCCAGAGACTTCCTAAACTCCTGAGCCATTGTTTTAACGTAACTTTAAATTGTATTGTGATGTGATAATGCCGGTTAATAGGAATTCTCGATCGATAATATGCTCTCGTTATCAACCTATATCCATAATTTTTAAACCAAAACATCAAAGAAAACAATGTTTATGAAATTGACTTAAAGGCAGTTTTTTAGTATGCCTTTGGAACTACTCAGACAACTCCGAGCTACACTTTTTATAATTGAACAACGGTGTCGGTACAGAAAAGCCTCGAAGGCGACCCATCTGTAATCGCACAGAGCTAGCAGCCAGGCACGCCCTATTGTATTTAATGGGACAGAGAAGCTCACTGATGGGAAACATTGCAGGACCCCTCAGATGCCTCTGTGGTATCTGCTCCTGCAGCCACAGCTGCCCCTTTCAACCATCCCTACGATGAACACATCCTGCAAAGCCAGGAAATTTTAATATAATACAGTGAAAGCCATTGCTGAAAAATCAGGTGCTTATGAAAAATCAGGTGTTTATGATGCCGGGGTCTCTCATATAGCACGGCACCCTTGGGACACCTTTCATCAGCACGGCTCCCTTGTCCTTCAGAGTCCTAGCAAAGTATGGGATGGTGGGCTGCTCCCCAGGACGAGGGTTAACGTCTCCATCAAAGTTACAGAGTGAATTCAGTCCACACCTGAAATTTTCAAGAAATGGCTGAATTCACCCACTGAGTCTGCCCTACCAAGGAGACGCACCAGGATTTCTACCCAGGTCTGGAAAGAAGACATGAACACAGACTGTGATGTTCTCGAAGGCATCTCATTGCCGCGGGCTTCAATCAGAATCTTTCCACACTGGCAGCCTCGCAAATTAGACCTGCTCTGTGTGTCCTGTTGACTTGTATATGGTGAAGCCACAGCGAGATTAAGAGTGCAGGGAGCGTCACCAAGGACATTCTGTGAAGGACTCATCTGCCGCGTCGCAGGCTGAGAGTCCCCAGACCAACATCAAGGACCCTCACGGCCAAACCGAGACCCTCAAAGCAACGGCCACCACTGCCTTTCACGTCCCCTTCCCCCAGAGACCAGAGGCAGGAGGAAAACAAATATCACAGCCTGGAAGGGGACTAACTAACTTACCAACTGTGTTGACATCACAAGTCCATGATTCTTTAATAGGTAGCATATTGAGAAAACGTCTGATAGTTTAAGAGCACGTCAATAAGAGTTCTGCAACAAAATTTGCTATAAAAAATCTTTCACCATTATGAGCATGTCACTTACTGGGAGAAAAAGATCTTTCCCTATACTGTCTCTTCCTCTCTCCAGAGCTCATTTCAGACCCATGTTATTGCCCTAAGAGGAAAAACAAAAAAAACATTCCATTAAAAACCAGAAGTTGTACCCTTCACAGCAGCAGCCCGCAGAGCCTCTGGGGGACGACGTGGCTGTTAGTCAAACAGCACGTCAGAAAGCTCTTTGCTCACTGGAGTCAGGTCGTATTTGCATTTTGGAAAATGTTAGGCATTGATTTTGTAGAGTTGTTTAAAGTTAGATACTTTAGGAATTAATGTGCACAGGTGTTAGTAATGAAGAATATCACCATTTATAAAAATTGCAGAACTTTGCTCTTAAATTGTAAGAACTGCACAGTGACAATATGGATATTTTCATCATTTTGGAGACTACAAGCTTAATTACCTTTCAGAATAGTAAGACTAAGCAGTTTTCATACAATTTCTACCTAAAGGAGGAAAAGGCTAGGACTAGAATAGCAGGATTTTATATGGTCCTAAAGAATTTCCCTGACATACTTTGGGGAAAATAGGGTTTGGCGAGAAGTTAGATTATGCAAAGTTCTTTATCTAGAGGAAAAGCATACAGAGAATTAACTTGGAGCCCATCTTTTGACCTCCAAATAGTTTGTCACTTTTTGTAGCATTTATTGAATAAAGTCTTAAAGATTTTTTAACAGTTTGGTCCCTTAATAATTAGTGTACCAAGCTGAGTAGCAGGAGTGTTGTGGGTAATGATTTCTTGTACTGAAAATACTGCATTTACTGCCTTCCCGAACTCAACACCTGTGTTTTTCAACAGCATTTTGCTAGCTCACATCTTGACTGGTAAAAAAAAAAATTAACAAGTACAGAACATGATAGAATTGCATAGGTGCAATTCCAAATTGGGCTTATTGTGCAGAATTACTTTTCTGAAAACACTTTAATAACACATGTCAAAAAGTTCCTATTGTTGCTTTCGCTCTCTCCTTCTCCAAGAAACCATCAGAGTCATGGAGAGGAAGGCTTCAAGCTGGCTGAGCTGCAGGCGTGGCCGCTCTTACACTGTAAGAAGAGCTCTTGAATTTACCAGAGAGCCGTGGGCACCCCCAGGGGCCCTGGGGGCTTATTAGGACCCTTATCAGGTCTTCTGGGGAGATGTAAGTTCAACTCCCAAGCAAATCTACTGTCAAGACTCAAACTGAAAAAAAAAAAATTTAGGTAACTGGAAGCAAAGCCAGTCCTGTGATTCTGGGGGCAAAAGTGACTCATCTGATGAACCACTTAAGGACCAGAAGAAGCCCAGGCAAAGGCGAGGGCTGCTCACCGTGCGCCGGGCGCCAGTGCGCGCTTCTCCCACTCCTTCCCCACAGCCCTCCAAGTTCCATTGTATTTTCTTCTTCTTTTTTTAACTATGGAGAAACTGCAGTGCACAGAGTGTGAATAACCTCCCCAGGGCACACAGCCAGTAAACGGCTGGCTGGCACCCGCACCGATACTTGCGGAGAGGTGATGAGTAGTTCGGCAGCAGCGGCTGGGGTCTCCAACCTGCGTTAAATCTGCATGAGAAGCCCCTTCTTAAAGCCACTTTGAGACAAAATGAGAGATGGATTGGCCAGCACCCCGCGGTCATTTGTGGTCATGGCATGAACACAGACGCCGTCGAAGAATGTATTTTCATCAAAGGGCAGTGAATCAGCAGAGTGTTCTCATTCTGCTTCAGAGGACTAGTGCCGTTTGTCGATATTCACGTTCTTGTACTGCATTTTACAGGGATTTTTCTTAAAGCAGTCACCTGAGCACTTACTTTCCAAACACAAATCAAAATCTTGTGTCCTCCAAGCATCACCTGAAAACAAAAGTGGTCATCCCTTAGGAAGTTGCTCCTGAGAAAACATTCATAGTTAACTTTGATTCAATGAAAGTAAGTTACAAAATAATGAACCTTCTAAAGGATACTTTTGCTCTAAGACCAACCATTCAACAAACATCTCATGGAGCAATTACTACATTTCCAGCACTGTGAGTTTCAAACAGTCAACCAAATTGCAGCTAAGTCAGAGGAAAGAAATACAGAGCAAAAAAATTTTTAGTTGAAAAGCTCTAGAAAATTCTGGTCATTGGAAGTGAGATAAAAGGATTCATTGCTTTGTAATTTAACTCAAGAACTTCGATCTCTACTTGCACCGTGGTCAAAAGCACAAGTACTGGACCCTTCGCTCATTGACTTGCTACTACTTTAACAAGCACTGAGCTGCCCATGAGGGCACCTTGCTCACCCACACCAGAGACTGCCCTCACCCTCCCTGAACGTTACCTTCCTGCTGGGAAGGCAGATTCATCAAATGACCATGTTTTTAAAATATCAACCTGTACCTGTGGCAAGTGCTATAAAGAAGAATTTATGTGAGGCTGTTAAGAGTCTGTTTGATGTAACTGAGGAAGCAAGCTGAAGTTGCTGAGGAAGGGGACATCTGGCTTAAGGGATGCGGTGAGGGGAGGGAAGAAGGAACATGGCAGGGAGGGCGGAGTGTACAAAAGCCTCGCGGACAGCGGGACAGAGAGAGTGTCCGGGACCAAGAGACGGTCAGCAGACTCGAGTGGAGTGAGTGGGCGGTTGTGAGGAGAGCAGACTTGGAGCGGAGCCTGGAGAAGTGGAGCCTGGGCTTCGCTCTGAACACAACGGCGAGGCTTTGGGATGACGGGACCTGGGCAGGGTAGATACAAGTCGGCCAGTTGGAAAACTCCTGAAGTTTCCAGGATGGAGATGGTGATGGCTCGGAGCTGCTTGGCGGTGTGGAAGAGATGAAGAAAGGAGACATCCTGCTGAGGAGGTGACAGTCAGCAGGCCTTGGATACTGGGGGTGAGAGACGGGGCGCTGAGGACGACTTGGGCCACTCAAGAGGTGGGGATGTCTTTCACTAAAATGAGGGAACTTGAAGAGCACAAACCAGGTTTGGGATTCGAGGACAGTGGGGGCAGGAGTGAGATTGTTAAGTTTTAATATGCGGAGTTTCGCAAGGCCTTTGAGAAGACCAAGGAAGTGTTCCGTAGCAAGGGTACGGATCTAGAGCTCAGAGGTGAAGTTTGGGCTGGAGATTGACCTTTGTAGGTCAATAAAAAGACAGAGAGATGAGAACATGTGAAGTATTTGCAAGACCTAAAGAATGTCCACAGACTCTAAGCAGAAAGCAGAGGGAAGTGGGGAGAGAAGGGGCTGATAGATGGGGAGCAGTTTGGGGAAGGAATGGTTTGACGATGCCCACGAGGTCCAGCTCACCTGTTGGAAGCCGAGTGGTGACAGGAGGGGAGCCAGGCGGGGTGGCTTTGGTCCCCAAAGGCTCGTGGCTGGAGGATGGTCCTGCTCCCCGAGGAGGTGATGCTGGACCCAGGACAGCCGGCCCCGCGGTGCAGGCTGCCTTCGCCGTCTGCAGACCACGTGTGGGGCAGGCTGCTCAGCCCCAGCCTCAGTTTGCCCATCTGAGCCATGGGGCTGACCGTGCTTTCTGTGGTTGCGAGGGTGGAATGAGGTCCCTGGTATAAAACAACAGGACACCTGGCCTGACTCCTGATTGGGAATCCAGTCACTGTCAGAAGCTGCTGTTTTCTTCTTGTGATACAGGCTCTTCTAGGCAGACCACAAGTTTTGTTGTTATTATTTTATATTTTTAATTCTAGGAGTCAAGGCAAAAAGACATTTTGAATTTTTTAGAAGTGGAGTGATTCGTAACAGTATTATTGTGTTGAATGAATCTTTTCCCTGTGACCCTACAGCGGAGACCCGAGAGCCAGCAGGGAAGGGCTCCAGGAGAAGCCAGAGGGAGGGTCCAGCTGACCTGCAAACAGGGGCTTAGGTGCTTGCTGTCCCTGAGCACCTTCCTCCTTCAGACCAGGACTAATTCAGGCTCCTTTCACAAACTGTGACGTCAAGTTTCAGGCACTGGGTGACTCAGGCCACAAGGAGGGCTCCTGGCCTCAGAAGAGGTGTGAGGACAGAGCTCACCCATTTCCGTTTGTTTGTCTGTTTGTCTGTCACCCACGCTCATCAGAGGTGGGCCTGGGTCTTGTTTGTCTTTGAATTTACAGACTCCGGGCCGGCGCTCAGCAGCTGCTCGTCGTGTGGGGTGGACCCTGGCCTGTGAGGTCAGAGCAGGCTCTCTCCTCACATCAGCACCCTTGACATTTGGGGCCGGATAATTCTTTGTCGTGGGGCCGTCCTCTGCATCCCTGGCTACCACTCACTAGATAGACGGCAGTAGCCACCCCCGCCCCTTCCAAGATCTAACAACCAAAAATGACTCTGGACATTTCCAAATGTCTCCAGGGGGGAGGGGGACAAAACCGCCTCTGGGTGAGAACCACTGCGTTAGAGGAAATCTTTAATGTGATCTACTGTGTCGAATTTTGTTTGAGTTTATTATACTATTTGCAGAGGAAAAAGTCTGAACTGTAATCCAAATTGTCTTGCAGGGTTTATTTCTGAGAAATGAGATTCTAAGTGTTTGTAATTTCTTTCTATATTCTTCTTGCTTTTCTGAAATTTCTTGTGTTTCTTTATTGTACATGTATTGCTCTTAGAACTTAACAGGGAGAGAATGAAAGAAGTTTAATGCGTGAAAATGATTTTTTTAATTGTATAATTGATTTCTTCCTCATATCCTGATATTCCTAACAATCATGTAGACTTAAGCCACTGAACATTGTTTTCTTCTTCTTCTTCTTGTTATATTATTATTAATTTTGTTTAATTATCTGTTGTTTAGGTAATTGTAATTACCCTGAGGATTTCAAGCAGCAGTGTCATAATCTATTAATTCAAGTTCTAGATGTTGACCAAATTCATTGGTCAGCTAAGCACTGGAGTTCATTCTCAGAGACACTTGACCCTTTTGTATAAAGGCAGGAGCTTTTCCAACATCAAATGACTTTGGAATAACCACATTTGTCAAGTGACACTTTTGGAGTCCCCAGACCCAAAGTACAGGAAAGAAGAAGGTGTGTGTATATAATGTATTAAAGTTGCAGTAAAACTTGATTTTAAAAAAAACAGTCGACTAAGAGATTCTGCAAAACTCCAAATCAAAGGAAGATTCAAAAGAAAGGATCTGGGGCACTCTTTCCTCACCCCTTAATTTGCACAGGTTTAAATGAGGGGGCTAACCCAGAAGTGAAGGCTTTCTTTCAGCACAGACATTCAGAAGGGAAAAAAGAAGTCATTAGACAAGGTGTGTGTTAAAGAGCTGACAACCCTGGCATTCAGATGTGGGTGAGCAGTGTATTTTCAAAAGCAGGAGGAAGATTTCCTTTTTCATTTTCTTTCGATATTTTCATCACTTTGATCTTAGATACAGGCTGCCATAACAAAATACTACAGGTTGAGTGGCTTAAACCACAGAAATTTCTTTCTCACAGTTTCTGGAGGCTGGAAGTCCCAGGTCAAGGTGCCAGGATGGTACATTTCATTCTGAGGCCTCTTCCCTTGGCTCATAGGGGCCACCGACTTGCTGTGTGCTCACATGACCTCTTCTTTGTGTGCATGGAGGAAAAGGGGGGTGGGGGGGAGAGAAGGAGAGAATATATGCTCTGGTGTCTCTTAGTCCAAGTGCACTAATCCCATCACAAGAGCCTCACCCTCATGACCTCATCTAACCCTAGTTACCTCCCAAAGCCCCTGTCTCCAAATACCATCAACTCAGGGCTTAGGGCCTAAACGTATGAACTTTGGGAGGACACAAATATTCAGTCCATAACACCTACTTGGTGATAACATGCAAAAACGGGTGATAGAATTGCTCATTATTTATAAGGCATGACTGTTTGATCAAAAACTCTCTCTTGAATAGTTTGCTTGTTTGGTAGGAAGTCTGCATTTTTGTTGTTGATTTCCTTCTGTTAGATGCCCCTTCGACACTGATGTGCCCTAGCTCCCATCTTTATGTACCAAGTGTGCCCACTCCCCCTTCTGTGTTACTGTCTCTTACTAGATGACCAAGTCAGGTTAACAGTCAAAAACTGACCTTAGAAATTGATTTCTAGTATCCTCTAGAATTATTTTCTAGGGTCTCTGTTAAAAATATGTTTAACTAACTTATTTATTTTTTTATAAACTTACTTATTTTATTTTTTGGCCGTGTTGGCTCTTCGTTGTGCGTGGGCTTTCTCTAGTTGCGGTGAGCGGGAGCTACTCTTTGTCGCAGTGCGTGGGCTTCTCATTGCGGTGGCTTCTCCTGTTGCGGAGCACAGGCTCTAGGCGTATGAGCTCAGTAGTTGTGGCTCATGGACTCTAGAGCGGAGGCTCAGCAGTTGTGGCACACGGGCTTAGTTGCTCCGGGGCATATGGGATCTTCCCGGACCAGGGCTCGAACCCATGTCTCCTGCATTGGCAGGTGGATTCTCCACCACTGTGCCACCAGGGAAGCCCCTAAGTAACTTATTTTTATCTGTGTTAATATTGGTTAAATCTCACTGGGGCACAAGTATTCAATACAGTGAGATTTCATTACAGTGAAAGCTATTTGCTCATCCCTTGGTTCCATTATAATGAAATCAGAAAAACAGTATATTAATGCTGAAGAATTTACATAGTGTTTTTATTTTATGGAGCTTTGTATAACACCATACACCCGTGCACACTTCCATTCATTTACTAAGACAAAAGTAGAATACAGCAGAAACATAAATCACCAAAATACTGCTTGGGAGGACAGAGAAAGCAAGTATGACTATAGCATGTAGGTGAAGTAATTCTATAGTCAGTATTGAGAAATGGGGAGGAGGTGATGATGAAACAAAAATGAGATATTTTGAATCATTTCAAAAATACATTTTCCATTCTAGAAAATCCTGCTTTTCCTTGGTAGGCAGATGAGTTTCTTCCCCTGGAGAAGCCACCTGTGGATATGACACTCGTTGCGTTTTCTTTATATAGAGCCGTGTTTTTCACAGAGAGCTGAGCATCAGATTTGCTTGCTCTATCCTCGATTTTCTCTTTTCCCAAATCTGACATGATACGTGGAGTCAGTCTAGGCAGAGCTTGGGGTCAGCTTCCCCAGGTGTGGAGCCAGTTCCCAGCCTCTCCTGAGCTGAATGGGGTCATAAACCCTCCCTCTTTGGCCCCAGTAAGCTGATACTGAATCAGCTGCAAAGTGCAGTGTTTTTAGATGATGCCCATTCATTCTGCTGACACTCACACACACACACACACATAGTGTGTAAATATAATAAAAATAGACAATGTAATCTATCTAGTAAGTGTTGGTACTAGACCTTCTGCAGTGGCAGTATGTCTCCTTGGCAGTAATTCCCTTCACCCCGCATATGGTTGTGTTATTTGCAGAATCACCAGTGCTCTGGAGGCCTGCCACCAAGGCAGTGCCCTGGGAACTTGGTCACACATTATTTTTCAGGTGTTTTCCATTTGTCACGTGTGGTTGGCCTCAGCCCCCAACCTCGGGAGAGTGAAGCCCACTAGTGGCCTGGAGGACAGATGCCGTGTCCTTGTCCTTCTAAGTCACTGACCCAGAACATGACACATACTTCCAATTCCTCCTTTAACCACTCGTCCTAACATGTTCCCAGGTATTCTTTCTCCCACCTGTGGATGCAGCAGTCATTTTGGCCTCTTACGCTTTCTCCAAGTTTCTTTCTTCCCGGGGCCAGCTACACTTCAGGAGCCTACTCCTACCTTTTATTTCCCTGTTCTGTATAAAAATGGCACCTTTATACTTTAACTAACTTCCGTGGCGCCCTCACCTGAGGGCCTGGGAGATTTGGGGGTGCGGTGAGTACCACCCTTGGATTTCTAGAGAATCACATGCTCACTAACGTTCATCAGTAAGCCCCCGCGGTGTGACCCCGCCCGTCATCACACAGAGGCACAAAACAGAGCTTCCTAAACCGTAATCCTTCAAGCCCGTGTTAGCAGAGGCAACGGTCTGCTTTGTAGTTGCAAGTGGCTGGAGTTACAGATGTGTGTTCTACCAGTTATCAATTTGCATATTGCAAGCAAGATAACTTAGCCTGTATTGTACATCGAGCCAATTTAAGCTGGAATTTGTAGAAATCACGTTTCCAGTCTTCCAAGGGAGGTGCCCACACATCTCTGCATGGAGCGTGGTAACCACATCCCAACTGATTTCTCCACCCCAAGAATGAGACGCTACTGGTCTCTGTGAATTTCTCAAGAGGCGAATTATGGTTCTTCGCAGCACGTTGTAAATGGTTCAAAAGTTAGGGAAGCACAGAGAAGTGGCATGTCCTGTATATTCTCTGCCTCTCTGAAATGAGGTAAAAGAAGGGATTTATCTTCTCAAGAACACAGTATGCTTCTTGGGAGCAGGTGGACCAACTTACAAAGGCCCCTTTGAAATAGAAACTAAAATAATGCTTAATGGTCATTCTACTCCCATGGCGAAGGGGCGTGGTGGGGGGCGGACAGAAATCAGAAAGACAGCCAGGCTTGGAACTTGGGTCGCATGAGGCTTTTCTCAATGATCACAGACTCCAGCCTCCTAACAAATAACAACTGGATGTAGTAAGTATTCTTACGGGTCAGTCTAGCGAAAGAGCAACTATAAAATTGAAACACGTGGAACCAGCTAGGTAACGATACAGACAAAATGGCAGAAATAATGAGTTTGTTAGCACTTTGAGTATTTCGCAACAAAGCAGTTACTGTATTTATAAAGGAAGAAACGCCATTGGGTTTAATTTAGCTGCCTGGCCGTTTCTGGTTTATACAATGCAGTTATAGTATAGTCCTTGTCCATATGCTTGTTTTAAAATGTTTTACCTCATTATTATAAGAAGTTTTAAATGCAGTGAAATTTCAAGTCAGAAAATTCTTAGCAAACTCATGAAATAGAGAGAAATTGAGATAGCAATACACAAAAGAAAATTTGAAATCGTTTTTTAATTTGGAAAAGTTGAAGTCGAGGGTAAAAGCAGATGCTTTGGGGCTGCTCAGATAAGACTGTTGACTAAGTTTCATCACCTTGATACTTTGGAATGGAAAAGGTAATTTTTCTTTTCTCCCTTTTCTCTCCCTTCTCTGTAATGAACTTGCAATACTGCCGACTGACGTTACAAGAACCCCACGCAAGTCTGAGGAGGGAGGCCACATAGAAATTAAATTTGTGTTACCCTTTTTCCCATGAAAGCCTCTTGCTTGTGAAAACAAGCCCAATACTTTACTCATTTAGTAAAACAATGAAAATTAATACTTGGTAAACAGTCAGAAAATGTACATATGTATGTGTTCTTGCATTATTTCCCTTAACAATCTAATTCTCCCAGACTTAGCTTTTTACTAGGCATAGGTCTATAATCCAGAATTTTTAGGAGGCAAAAATGTATGTTATTGATTTTTTAATAGGTAGTACATGTACTTGGTACAAAATTCAAAAGGTATGAAGAGTTCATACCTTCATGAACTCATATTTTCAAGGAGGGGAAAATATGTCCCCTCCTTGCCCTGTTCTGCAGCCCCAGCTCATGCCTGCCCTGGGCCAGGGCTGTTCTCTCCTTATTTAGAGAGAGAGAGAGAGAGAGAGAGAGAGAGAGTGTGTATGTGTGTGTGTGTGTGTGTTTGTGGACACAACTGATGGCCAGCCATGCACATGGTTAGCCACTTCCCTCTGTTTGTTCAGCAATAACGTTTGGCAGACGGTTTGCATCAGTGCATGGGGAGCACCCTGGCCCTCGCTCACCACGTGGATGGATTCTAACTTTGTCGATGGCCATCCAGGTGGTTTTCCATGTTTGCCATGTAAAGAATGCTTAAAAGAGTGTTTCACGTTCATTTCACACTGTGAGAGTCTACAGAGTGGGTTCTGGCAGTGGAATTGCTGGTCAGTGGGGACGTGCATTTTAGATAATGCCAGATTTTTCTCTGTAAAACTTATACGAGGTACCTCCACCAGCAATGTGTGAGAGGGCTTCTCTTTCCACCTATTGTATTGGGAAACTTTTTCATCTAAACCAATAAGGTAGGTTAAAAAAAAATAGGCTTAAGACTGAGAGTGAGCATCTTTTCACATTTCAGGAGCCATTTGTACTCATTTCTCTACGAACACTCGTTTAAATCCTGTCCCCACAGGATTTAGTTGTGGCTCTGTGTGTGTATATACAGGGAAATTAGCTCCTTTTATGTATGGCAAATTGTAACTACCTTTTCTCAGTTTCCATTTGTCTTTGGAATTTCTAATAGTACTTTTTATGTTTTTTTAATATAGTTTTTGGATTTAAATATATCAGTGTTTTCCTTTGTGGCTTCTAGTTTTATATCACACTCAGGCTTTTCTTTCCTTAAAAAAGAAATCTTCCATTTCTTTATTTTATTGCTTCATGTTTTTCAGTTTGAAAGTATTGCTCCCTTTGGCCTCTGTACCTGTGCAGGGTTAGAGGTGGAGAAGTAACTTACCCTTGTCCTGGCTGTTTATCCAGGCATCCACACTCTGCTGATTGAGTGGTCCATCTTTTCTCCACTGACTTGAAATCTCACCTTCATCATATACTAAATTCCCTTATGTATTTTATTTACTTGCATTGATCTGCTTGTCTGTGCCTGTGTTCGTACCACATTGTTTTAACTGCTGCAGCTTTGTAGTAAGTTTTAAAATCTAAATAGCAGCTAGGCTCCTCTTAACATTCTTCCTTTCAGAATTTCTCCAGCTACTCTTGCTTGTTTGTTTTTCCAAATGTACTTCAGCATCAGTTTTTCTGTTATGACACCAAAATCCTGTTGGTAATCTTACTGAGATTGTATTAAATTTATGGTTTAAGTTTGAATTTTTCCCTTTATGAAGTTACACATAATAAGCCTTTCCCACACTCAAATCTTTCCTGTCCCTTGATAGCATTTTCAGTTTCCTTTGTGTAGAAATTGCACCCTTCTTATGAATTTTATTCCTAAGCATTTCATCATTTTTGTAGCTACAATAAATGGAATCATTTCTTTCTTGATACCCTGGAGCTAGTGTTGTCTGTATGTAAAAGCTGTCAATTTCTGTACAGTAATTTTGACTTTGCTACCATGTCAAATTCTCTTCTTATGTGTACTTTTTTCATGTAATTGCTTTCCCAGTAAATAAGTGGATCATCTACAAATAGTTATCATTTTCCCAATTAAAAGCTGTTTTTTCTGATTTTCCCTGAACTGACTAGCTTAGCAACTTTTGGATGGTAGACGTAAGGCTTCTCTCTGGCGAGGAGGAAGGGGGTCTCTCTGAGACCACAGAACCCCATCTCCCCTGGGACCAACAAGGACCCTGTTACTGCTTTCTCTTAGTCCTACCTTTGCTTTTATCTTAATTTTGTTTGGTTAGTCTCTTACTTACTAAAAGATATTAGAGTAATTCATTTCTCCTATTTGTTTAGTGCTAAAGAACAGTGGGATGGATAGGAGCTGGTCCCGGTTTTTGCGATTTAAACTTTTGCTTTATTGGTTTCCTTATAAATTCTGTTTAACATGCAGAAGCTTTAAATTGGCCAGTTGAAAATACATGGAGGATTCCTGTCTTATTGAGCACTGTCATTATCTGGAAATTAATAGTCTTGGGAGGAGCCAGCATCCTTCCTTCCATGACTTTCTCTGGCAGCTCCCGGATGCATGTGCCCTGGTCTCACCAGTGGGAACCTCAGCTGTGCACTGGGGGGCGTGCAGGGCAGTTACGATCCCCTCCTGAGAGAGTATTGATAAGCTTAGTTGTATTGCGCTTGAATTGAACAGAGGGTGAGGAAAATTAACGCAAGAAGTGACAGATTTCATCTTGGCTCAGAAATCACCTTGTTGTGCAACCCTGGCAAATCGTTTAACCTCTCTGCTTTGATATTTTCAATTTGGGATGTGACTGTTCTTAAATACTCAATTAATATTTAATATCAATTAATAATTGATCTTAATTAAAAGTATTCATCGCTGTACTTACATTTGTCATCACATTCTACAGTCATTATTTCGAGGCCTCACTTAACAGCCCTTTGTGTTGATATTGTTACTCACGTGGTTATTATGATCCTGATATGGCATTTTAGATAAGGAAATGGGTTGGTCTTCAGGACTTCTCCCATGCAACTGCAGCGGCCTGAAGGAGCCGCTGGGCCAAGAACCCAGAGCCATAGGTTTTCCCTCAGCCACTGCCTGTAGCTCAGCGTCCGTCCATCAGGCGGCCTCTGCAATGTACTGTCTACCATCTTCTCAGAAAGTGGATAAGGATGGACTCTCACCTCTTACTAAAGTCATTGCAAATTGGAAATGTTAAATAATATAAATCAAAGTAGACCTCCTAGGGATAAGACACTGGCATTGAAAAGCATTGTGAAGGTGTGTAAAATATTTTAATTAAAGAAAGTGAACCCTATTTGAAATACAAGTCAAAGGGAGCAGTCACCAAGATTTCCTTTAACTTATATAGAACAAGTCATTTCCTTTCCTCTAATCAAGTACACAACTATTTGTCTCTTGTTCTCGCTGTACTTTTCTCATGATGGCCTATCTTTACATCCCTGTATAAGACTAGAAAAGGGTCGAGAGAAGGAAGAACCATGTGTAAGAAGTCAGTAACACCGTGCTAAGTCTGCAAACTCACTGAGTTCTTCATCTGTGGCTGACATCCTTTAAGTCATGTTACTTAACGCTCCTTATCCTACCAGACCTGAGACGGAGGAGAGGCAGAATATGCACCAACACTTTATTTTTTAAATTTTTATTCTTTTTACTTTATTTGTTTGTCTGTGTGGGATCTTTGTTGCTGCGCGCGGGCTTTCTCTAGTTGCAGCGAGCGGGGGCTACTCTTCGTTGCAGTGGCTTCTGTTGTTGCAGAGTACAGTCTCTAGGCACGCAGGCTTCAGTAGTTGTGGCACTCAGGCTTCAGTAGTTGTGGCTCATGGGCTCTAGAGCGCAGGCTCAGCTGTTGTGGCTCACAGGCTTAGTTGCTCCACAGCATGTGGGATCTTCCCAGACCAGGGCTCGAACCTGTGTCCCCTGCATTGGCAGGCGGATTCCTAACCCCTGAGCCACCGGGGAAGCCCACCACCAACACATTAAAATACAGAGGAGTCCTGAAACTGCTGAGCAGTATGAAACTACACACAGTCAGGGTTTGGAAGCGTGAAAGAGTGAATGTTTTTAGACACAGTAGAAACTGGAGTATGTGCTTACGCGAATGGGTTAATCAGACATCAGTAGCATGAAAAGATTTAGGCTTGTCTTGAGGTTATGATTCATTTGGGGTTTTTTTAAATTAATTTTTATTGGAGTATAGTTGCTTTACAATGTTGTGTTAGTTTCTGCTGTATATAGCAAAGTGAATCAGCTATACATATACATATATCCACTCTTTTTGAGATTTCCTTCCCATTTAGGTCACCACAGAGCATTGAGTAGAGTTCCCGGTGCTATACAGTAGGTTCTCATTAGTTATCTGTTTTATACCTAGTAGTGTGTATATATCAATCCCAATCTCCCAATTCATTCCACCGTCCTCCCCCCCCACCGCCTTGGTGTCCATGCGTTTGTTCTCTACATCTGTGTCTCTAAACTGTGTCATTTTTCTAGATTCCACATATAAGCCATATTATACGATATTTGGACATCCGCAATTATGATTCATTTTGGAAAGACCAGGTGAAGCTTGGGTTTTGCGAGAGGGTAAAGGCTGTGCCATGGGGTCGGGGCCAGCAGATGCCCTGTCTGCATTTAGAGACCCTCCAAGGAGAGGCAGAGGTGTGTTCTCTCCTTCACCAAGGAGCAGTGGCTTTCAAGTATATTTCTTTGTCTCATTTACCATAAGATCAATGCCACGGATATCTTGTGGATCTTAGCTAAGTATCCTAGTTCTGGAATGTTATTTTTCCAGGATTTTGTTTTGTTTTTACCAGAGCCAAACCAGAATCCTTGTTTTCTAATGCCCTCCACAGAACTGTAAAGTTGCTGAGGCATTTGGAGGGATCCCATAAATATGATCACCCTGAGGAAGAGAGGTGTATTGATGGGTAATCATGAGTAAACAGGGAAAAGAAGAGAAGCTTCTCAGAAGAGAGGGCTAGAAATTATTTTTTAAACACCCTCTGTGATTAGTTAGCTAAACGCGGGAGGTGTACTGAACTTTGCTCTCAAGTGTGTGACCTTTTCACAATCATAAACTGCGTACTGGAATGTGCCAGAATGTGCAGTAGTTTTTTTTTTGCTCAGGTTTTTTTTGTTTGTTTGTTTGTTTTTGCGGTACGCGGGCCTCTCACTGTTGTGGCCTCTCCCGTTGCGGAGCACAGGCTCAGCGGCCATGGCTCACGGGCCCAGCCGCCCCGTGGCATGTGGGATCTTCCCAGACCGGGGCACGAACCTGTGTCCCCTGCATCGGCAGGCGGACTCTCAACCACTGCGCCACCAGGGAAGCCATGTGCAGTAGTTTTAATTAGCCATCTTATCATATAAAACCAACAATCAAACTGAATATGAGGATGCTTTTTTTTAATACCCATTGATTTGAGTAATTAGAAAAAAAGAATTGTAAGCAACATTCTTCAGCTGAGTTTATCCTGGCCTTTTAAATTTTAACGAGAGCAGGGCACAAAAAAAAAAGTAAATGACACTATTTGGTTTTATTCCTTACTTTAGAGAAATGAGTATGGCCAGCTCTGATTAATTAGCAGAGGCATGCTTATGTAACGGCATCTTTCAGCCTGTGTACCTTACAGTGGAAAAGGAAGGTGTTATTTTTTTCTCTGTGGGTTTTAGGGACTGTGATTTAGCAAGGCAATATTCTGGAATGTATTAGGAAATAACAATGACAGATTCATTTTGTATGTTGTGCCCTGAAAAGCTATTTATGTAGATGTAAATGCTGTGTTTGTAATATAAAAATGCTTGGAAATTGCCTGCCCCTTATTCAGTGCTTGTGAGAGGACAGTAGGAGAGGGGAAATCAGGACACCCTAACTGGGTTGTGATTACTAATTCTCTATAAAGAATGCGTGGGTAAGCCCCCATTTGAAGGAATTCCATAGATGACCATCCAAACTTCAAAATAAATAAATCAGGGTACTTGTGAACATTGCAAAAGGGTGCTGTCCAAAAAAAAATAGGGAGACCTTACAGCAGAGTAGTAACAATTATCTATTTTATGTAAATGAGAAATTGAGAGTCTGTTTCTGTAAATCTGTGGTAGGTAGCAACAAAAATCCACACTCTGCAGAAAATGTTGATTCATGGCCAGCTTTTCAGTTGCATAAAGTGGAGGTACATTTATTTTTAAGCTCAATGTGACTTTTTTCAACGTGGGGAATATGATATGAATAAGGCACACTGGTAAGTTTTGGGTTTTTTTTAAATTATTTACTTATTTATTTACTTTTGGCCATGTTGGGTCTTCGTTGCTGTGCGTGGGCTTTCTCTTGTTGTGGTGAGCGGGGGCTACTCCTCATTGTGGTGCACGGGCTTCTCATTGTGGTGGCTTCTCTTGCTGCGGAGCACGGGCTCTAGGCGCGCGGGCTTCAGTAGTTGTGGCTCACGGGCTCAGTAGTTGTGGCTTGCAGACTCTAGAGCGCAGGCTCAGTAGTTGTGGTGCACAGGCTTAGTTGCTCCGCGGCATGTGGGATCTTCCCGGACCAGGACTCGAACCCGTGTCTCCTGCATTGGCAGGCGGATTCTTAACCACTGCACCACCAGGGAAGCCCACACTGGTAAGTTTTTTTAAATGAGAAGAGCAGACTTGTAAAAAGCATAGTGATTGTGTACTTGCATTGGCATTGTGTAGGGATGGAAGACACCTTGGGTTCACATCATCAATCTGCCACCTTTAAACTATACACACATGGGAAAGCGCCTTCACTTCTCTGAGCCTCATTTTCCACCTGAATGAGGGATGATCACACTCCCCCTGGGACTGAGGACCCAGAGACGCTGTGGGAGGGGACAGCCCAGCACTTGGCACATAGTTTATTATCATTTTATATGAAAATGGTTTTCAGTTAAAATTACTTTTAACACATCTTCCAAGCAATTCTAACAGGTCATCCCCCCTCTTATTTTTAAGTATTTCCCACAAAGTCCTGGATAGTGTTTGGCTAAAAGTGGTACTTTGTAAATACTTGTTGCATGTTGACTTATTTAATCCTAATTAATTTATTTTCTCATTGCTTAGAAAGCCAAATTCTTTCACAGAAAATCAGCCATTTGTACCTCTTTTTTCCCAAGGAATCGAAGCTGACTCACTTTCTGTAGGTCTTTACTTTCCTTTCCATTTGACATTTAGGGGCTATAAGAAGTGGAGCTTCCTTTCATCTCTCTGCATATCTAGAATCAGTGCAGTCATATGCAAAGAGCTTTGTCCTCCTTTCTCATCTTTTCTAGTTGTTATTGTCATCCCCAAAGCTAATAAGGGCAGCTGCTCTGGTGTCTGCTTGCCCACGTCAGTCAGTCTGCGTGGCCACAGAAGTGCCTTCTTCAGACTCTGGGTACAGCACACCCTTGTTGGGAAGCACAGGACCAGCGTCCAGGGAGGCCTCACCCACCTGGAGCCCCGCCCACCTCCAGGCATCGCATGATCTCACTGAGTCCTAACAGCTTCCCACACGCCTGGTTTTGCCAGGGAGCAATGAGAGGCCTAAGGGCATGGCTGCAGGAGCCACTGCTGTGCCAGCGGCCTGGCAGTGACAGCTGTGCTCTCCCAGCAGAAGGCACTTGTTGACTCGGAAAGGTGAAAAACAGTAAAACATTGGGAAATACACAGACTCCGGGTCTGGCTTCTGGCTCACTGTAGCTGGGTGGCCCCAAACCAGGTCACTTAATCTGCTTGTTCCTTAATTTCTACTTGACCTACTTGGCCGCGGAGAAATGTTTGGCCCTGTGAGACCACTCCCACCTTCTTGAGAAATTCTACTCTGGCTTCCGGGACGTGGCCCTCTCCTCAATTTTCTTCTCTGGCCTCGCCTTCCTTCTCGGGGGCTTCTGATGCCTCCTTTCTCTCCGTCTGACTGTAGATACTTCTCTATGGAGCTCTCTTCTCCACCCATCTCTGAGAAATCCTACGCAGTCTGATAGCTGGTAAGTTCCATCGTCCTGTGTCCAATTCACATCCCACCGTGGATCTCCATTTCTTAGTGAACGAGTCCACTCCAGGCATGACACTAGTCCTCAACAATGCTCATTCTCCTATCTCCCAATCTAAATCAGAAAGTGACCTACTGTGTGTCCAGTTGCCCGAGCCGGAGTCCCAGGACGGCCCTTCACTCCTATTTCACTGACCACCTCCATCCAATTAGAAACCAAACCTATTGATTCTGCATCCAGAGCCTTCTCTCCATCTCTGCTGCTAGGCCCTCGTCCAGCCCCCAGGGTCTCTCCCCTGGACTCCGAGCCTGTCTCCTTATCTGGTCTCCTGCGTCTGCTTCCTCCACTATGTAGTTCATTCTCCCCTTTGTGTTAAAGTAACTTTCAAACCTAATCGTATCACTCAGTGTGTGAATACCTTCAGCGGCCTCTCCAGTAACCTTAGAATAAAACGCTTTCCAGGACCTTCCTTGTCTGGTCCTGCCCACACCTGCAGCCCCAGCTTTCTCCACCGCCTCCTTCTCATTTTTCCTCTCACCTCCTGCCTTTGCTCGTACTGTTTCCTCTTCCCAGCATCGTCTCCCCCTTCTTCACCTCCACGCAGTCCCTGGCTAAATCAGAGTCAAGCTCTCACCTCAACAGAGACATCTTCCCTCTTCAGCCACTGTCCCCACTAAAGGGAACCAGGTCCCTTCCTGCCCTCTTTTCTCCCAGGAGGATAGGAACAGTCCCACACTTTAAGCTCACAGACTTTGTAACCCCTGTACCTTTCCTCTTGTAGCATTTAGTTTGCTCCGTTGCTCGTTTAACTGTCCGTTCCTCCCCTGGAATGTGAGCTCCGTGGGGACGGGGACCACATGCATCTTGGTCATTCCTGCATCTGCAGCCCTAACTGAGCGTTTAGCACACAGTGGTCGTTTAGGAAACTTTGAGTGAGTGGATGCTACTCCCTGCGTTTGCAGAGACGGACAAGAAGACGTGCATCCTGCCTTCGAGGAGCTTGTAATCTCGTGAAGAAAAGTTTATAAATAATTACTGCATAATAGACGCGGTCATAGAAACACACACACCATCCAGATTAGCACAACCAAGGGAACTGCTGGCTTTGTCTGAAGACTTGAGCTGGTCTTTCAAATGTGAAAGGAGCCAACGTAAGGTGGTCCAGCTTTGGACTTGGCTTTGCCACGGATTAGCCTCTTCATCTTGGGTAAATTGCCTATCGTCTCTGAACCTTAATTTCCTTCTCTAGAAAAGTGAAGATAGTAATCCCTCCCTTGAAAAACCTGGAGGGAGGATTAATAGAGAGACTTAAATGACACATACCAAGCATGGCACCTAGTATATATAGGTCGGTGCTCAGTAGGTAGTGACTATTTTATAACTGGAATGAATTTAAATGTGTTTATTCAATGCCTCTTGAATGAATGCCCCTGAAGACAAGTGAGGAAAAAAGAATCTATTTCCTGAATGTGACTAAAATGACAACTTCAGCCTAGGTGTACATGAGGGAAGTTTCTGGGACTATGGCCTAATACATAATTTATCATTTGCTTCCACTAGACCATAATAAATTATTAAGGACCAAAGGGGCAGCCTTTATACTAGAAACCTCCTCTTAGTACAACCCGAGGGGACTATTTGTGCGACCGCCTTTGGGCAGAGTGATTTACTAGCACCAAGCCATCTTTATTTGTCCACGATTTTGATTCTGCAAAATATTACACAATAAGCTGCCCTTCCCTGGACCTCAGCCTCTCCAGCCTGGGATACTTAGAGACACTTTAAAAGTACAACGTCTGTGGCTGTCTGTGGAGCAGCAGCAGAAATGTGTTTGAAGACACGTGCTACGAAATATAGTTCTGACCAAAAGTTATACAGGTAACAGCCACATGTTACCTGTTATTTCCTTGGGAGAAGAGCTGTGTCCTGGAAGTGTATTCTTTATGTTGTTTGCGATCTAAAATATCTGAGTACTTTAATGCTAAGAGGTAATATAAAATTTCTGCCACCCACTTCTGCATCACTTTCCTAATGCCAGCAAGTTGATTGCAGTTAGTTTGGGGTCCCTGAGAAAGGTTAAATCATCGTGAACTTGCATAGCTTTAGGCAACTTTGCTGGAATCCTCGCAGCCCTCTCTCATTAGCATAGCTAGTCAGAATCTTTGCTCTCAGATGTTTTCTAAACCTTAACTCGCGGAGCCCAGGCATACCGTTGGTTTGAGGTTCTCTAAAGGATTAGCCAGTTATCTAAGAATCAGTGTTCCTAGTTAGAAATGGTTTGTTTACAGGAAGAACAAATTCCGGTTTGCCCACAGAGTTCAGGGTGGGGAGAAAACGGTGGGGCTTTTTCCTGTTTCAGCACTTTTTATGAATCACATTGCATGCTCACAGCACATGAAATATCTCTTCTCACTTTCAGATGTAGTAGATGCCGCTGAATTCTATAGTGAGTAGTCAGTGGTAATCGCCCTTCTAGAATCTACCACTCTTGTGTATCAGGGCTTGGATTTGGATGTCCATGGAAAGAGGATCTGGGTATGATTCTTCAGAGCCTCCCGTGGTTCTGCATGGCCTATGCAGTGGTCCTCATCCTGCTCTACATCAGAACCACCTGTGTAACCTTTTTTAAATGCACATGCTTAGGCCCCCCCCGAGAGATTATAATTTGGATATTCTGGAAATGGAGCCAGACCTATGTGGCTTCTGCACACCTTTCCCGGTCCCGCCCTCAGCATCCAGGGCCCCCCTTCATGTGCCTCTCTGTCAGTGTTGCGGCTCCTGCCCAGGGTCGGTATCAGGCGGGGCCAGGTCATCTTCATTTCATGTAAAATCTAGAAAAAGTAAATAAAATTCCACAGCTGCTGTCCCGTGACTCAGTGTCAGGATCCAGGGTAGGTTGTTTTCCCCTCTTCCTGGGCCGCCGTGGGGCCGGCATCTCACACTGTCCAGAGCCGTCCGTTTGAATTTAAACTGCCTTAAATCCATTTTACATGTTTCTTTCAACATCAGCTTTTGAAATATTTTTCCGAGGGGAAAAAATGAATTCTTCTGTTGAGGACAGCCAGTGCTTGTCATGTTTTCTTCTTTCTTTTTGCCCAGTTTCTAACATGGGCAGAACCAGGACCCTGTGGAGTGTGTGCTCCTGATACCCTGCACCCCAGGGGTCTCCGGGCTTCACCCCCAGAGACCCGCTCACGTAGGCCGTGGGCCTGCCCCTCGGCCCTGTGCCTCAGCTCTGCCAGGGGACTCGGGGGCCGTGGGGACCCAGCTCCGCCTGCCTCCCAGACTCTGCCTGCACCCCTGCCCGCTGCCTAGCACCCTGGACTCCCTGCAGCTCTGGGCTCCGCACTGGGGCTTCTCTGCCTGCGGCCCTGTGGGGGCCCCGAGGGGCGGCTGCGGCAGTTTTGCAGATTCAGATCCCCTCGGAAGAGGGAGTGTGTGTACCAGTGATCCGCCAGGTCCCTCTGATCCGGGGGACCTGAAGATGGGGCGGTGGGGGGAGAAGAGAGTGGGTCAGGGGTGGCACAAGAGGACAAGCCCATCTGGAGGGTAAAGTACAGCAAATCGTCTGTGCAAGGGCGCAGACCACGAGAAACTGCACGTGCAGTACATCCTCCCGGTGTCACCACGACTCGAGAGAGAAACGGTTCATCCTGTTGATTTCTGGCAAAACTGACATCAGAATCAGACGCTTGTGTATGTTTTCAAAATGTATTTTCTATGCCAGGGGCTTGAAACCTGCAATTCTTCTTTATGACCTTTGGGACAACTCTGCCTTGTTCCTTGAGGTTTTTCTTCTCCTCTCTGATCTTTATTTCACTGACAGGCAAATAAATATAACTAAATTTCCCAGAGCACTGCTGTGTCCCTGCCGGACAGCTCTCCAGGGAAACTATTCCTCAACTCTCCATGTTTATTCTTTGACCGTCTTTACATCACATTTCTGCTTCCCCGTAATCTGCATCCAGTTTATAGATGTTAGTTATGCCACACGCAGCACTGCCACCTGAACTAGCCCCGGAAATGTCCAGCCGGCGCTTGGGGGTAGTGACCACAAATTCTGTTTTTAAGGAAAACTTGGTTTTAATGTGCGTCAGGCCAAAGGACGAAAGAAAAGGTTTCCATCCAAAAGCGAAGTTGACTACTAATGGGAATCAGAAAGGCAGCCCAGGCCATTGTTTAAACCGGATGTAATGGTTTTTTCTTGACTTAAAAATCTCTTTAACAGTTCTCCATCAGCCAATCATTCTGTTATTTTGGACCATGTGTTTGTATTATCACAAGAAATTATGAACATGGGAGAACAGTTTGACCTCTGTCCTCTGTGTCCGAGAGGTCACTTGTGTTCCTGAAGCCCCTGTGTTTACATTGAGCCTGTCTGTCAATAGCTAGGAGCACTTGTTCATTGGAGATGGTGCGGGTAAGGTGGAGGCACCTGGAGGATGTGGTATGTTGCCGCCTTCACGAGGCTAAATAAATCTGTGTATGTAGGGGGGTGTTGAATAGATTGAGTAGGAGGTGAAAAGACCTTGGTGACCTGGAAATATGGGAATGGATTAAATAACCATTCAGGTGTGGATCAGTCAGAATACAACCAAATCTACATCTCTCCGCACCGACTTGTCACCCAGCCCCTCTCCTAATTTGCAGCTGAAGTCCACAGAACTGTCTTTGTCAGGTATCTGCCTGCCGGAACCTTCACCTCACCGGCAAATACTGCAGTTATTTGGGGATGACAAGGGAATCTGCTTCTACGTCTTGATCTTTAATTTTTTATGTCTTTCTCAATATGCATTCAGGGCTGACAGAGTAACTGAGGACTCGTCACATGCCACTTTAGCCTGTCTCCCTGTGTATCTTCAGCCAACATTAAAAACACATATAGTAGTAATTAAGTCTGCTTTAGAAATCATTTCTTACTGTTAATGTGCTTTTCAGTTCCCTCAAGGAGATGCCGTAACTTGATAAATTATTCCGTTGGCAGCAGTTAACAACAACAGAACCCACATAATTGTAAACCCGTCCCTCGCTGGTACTTAGCAAAGTAATTATCCAGCTTGATTTCCTCACTTCAGAGTAAGGAGGCCGACGTGAGCAGATTTTCAGAAACTCTCCTTCATTCTGTCTTTTGGGAGGAGTCACTAGTCGCTTGAGAAATGAGAGCCTGAGATGATGGAGCCTTAGAGAAAGAGCCTTGTTGCTTTAGAGCCTCACCTCCTGCTAATTTTCTTTGAATTTGGACTAGTCCTGAGGCCCTGTTGAGTATAAAGACCAAGAGAAGATCCTGAGTTTCCCTTTGTGATGAAAAAGTTTCTGTTTATTCTACTTCCATTTTGACTTTTTAAAGAAAAAAAACAGAATTATTCAGGGAAAAAATATTATATTATGTAAATAAAAGGAGACAGATGGGTTAAAGGGAGAAAAGACTATTTCCATTTTAGCTCAGCTTTGGAAATCTAGGCCAGCACTGATAAAAACTGAAGAAACACAGATTGAAACCAGATCTGTCTTACAAGAGAAACGGTGCAGGGTTAAGTCTTCGACACAGGTGGCTCTGACTGGAGAAACCACTCACCCAGCCATAGACGCTGCTTTTCTATTAGGCTTTTCCAGATTTGGGTTTTTTAAAAATAATTTAAGTCATCATTCATGAAAATGAATCACAAATGGTTTTTTATGTGACATTTGGAGGACGTTTCAAGGGATAAAACAGAGCTGCTAGACCCTTCACACTCATCCTGTATTTCTTGTTCTCGACATTTTAAAACCTAAACTCTCACTTGCTGACATTTTCATTAGCACTTATTCCATGTTCTGGCTTTTAAATTTTAATGCCTGTCTTATAAAGAAAGAGAAAGTAGAAGCTTCTTAATCAGAAGTGTATTATTTTCAATTTACCATCTTCAAAAAAAAAAAGAGAGAGAGAAAGAAAGAAAGAAACCCTTGTTGAATAGTCATGACTGGGATGTAAAAGAGTCTTGGGAAACGTGATGAGATGGAGGGGACAAACACCGACTCTGTGTATCTGAGACACAATTTAATCAGACATTAAATCCTTTCGTACACTTTCTTTCCTTGAATGTGTGATCGATGTAACTCCACTGTCTTCTAGTTTTTTTTATTGTGATAAAATACGCATAACAGAAAATTTACCATTTTACCCATTTTTAAGTACCCAGTTCAGTGGCATTAAATAAATTCACATTGTCGTGGGATCCTCACCACCTTCCATCTCCAAACTGGAGCTCTGTCCTCCTCTAACAGTAACTGCCATGCCCCTCCCCCCGAGCCCCAGGTCACCACTGTTCTACTTTTGTCTCTGTGTATTTGACTGTTCTAGGTATTTCATATAAATAAGAGTCATACAGTATTTATCCTTTTGTGTCTGGCTAATTTCACTTAGCATAATGTCTTCAAGGTTTATCCATGTTGCAGTATGTATCAGAATTTCATTCTTTGCTAAAGCTTAATAAATCTCCACTGTATGGATCTACCACGTTTTGCTTATTCATTCATCTATCAATGGACACTTAAGTTCATGTCATCAGAGGTAATTTCATTTCTTCTTTGCCAATTTAGATGCTTTCTGGTGGGTTAGGAAATGTTCTCTCCTCTTCAATTTTTCGAAAAGTTGGAGAAGAGTATATGTAAGTTCTTTCAATGTTCAGTAGAATTCACTAATGAAGCCATCTGGCCCAGGGCTTTTTTTGGTCGAGGAGTTTTCGATTACTGATTCAATATCCTTACTAGTTATAGATCTATTCAGCTTCTCCATTTCTTCATGACTCAGTGTTGGTAGGTTTTGTGTTTCTAAGAATTTCTTCACTTCATCCATGTTATCAATTTGTGGGCATACAGCTATTCATAGTGGTCTCATAATCCTTTTTATTTCTGCGGAGTTGGTAGTAATTTACCCACTTTCATTTCTGATTTCAGTAAGTTGAGTCTTCTCTTTCTCAGTTAATCTTTTCTGTTTTGTTAATTTTTCCAAAAAACCAACACTTGCTTTCATTGACTTTCTCTATTGTTTTTCTCTTCTCTATTTTATTCATCTCCACTCTAATCTTTATTATTTCCTTCCTTCTGCCAGCTTTGAGTTTAGTTTGTTCTTCTTTTTCCAGCTCCTTAAGTTGTAAAGGCAGATTGTTGATTTGAGTTTTCTTCTTTTTTTTAATGCAAGCATTTTACAGCCATAAATTTTCCTCTTAGCACTGTTTTCACTGAATCCCATAAGTTTTAGTATGTTGTGTTTTCATTTAAATTTGTATCTTTAAGAGACAAATACTTGTATTTTCTAATTTTCTCTGTGATTTCCTCTTTGACTCACTGATTAAGAGTGTGTTGTTTAATTTCCACAAATGTGTGAATTTTCCAGTTTTCCTGCTGTTACTTATTTCCAATTTTGTCCTATCATAGTCAACAAAGATTCTTTGTATTATACCTGTCTTTTAAAATCTATTGAGACTTGATTTGCGGCCTAACATAGGGTCTGTCATAGAGAATGTCCCATGTGAACTTGAGAAGAATGTGTATTCTGTTGTTGGGCTAGTGTTCTGTATATGTCTGTTAGATCTAGTTGGTTTATTGTTCAAGTCCTCTATTTCATTACTTATCTTCTTGTCTGGTTGTTCTATCTATCATTGAAAGTTGGGTATTGAAGTCTCCAGTGATTATTTTAAAACTATCTATTTATCTCTTTAATTCTGTCAGTTTTTGCTTTGTATATTTTGAAAGTCTATTATTAGGTATGTGTTTATATATAATTTAATATATATGTCCTTTTTCTCTTGTAACCCTTTTTGATTTAAAGTCTCTTTTTTTCAGATAGTAGTATAACAACCTCACTCTCTTTGGTTACTGTTTGCATGGGATATCTTTTCCCATTCAAACTATTTATGTCTTTGGATCTAAAATTAATCTCTTTTAGACAGCATATAGATGGATCGTGGATTTTTACTTATTCTGCCAACCTCTATTTTTTTGATTGGAGAGGTTTGTCATTTTACACTTAAAGTAATTACTGATAATAAGGGATTTACTTTTGCCATTTGCTATTTGTTTTCTATATACTTTATAGGACTTTTGTCCCTCATTCACTGCATTATTGTATTCTTTTGTGTTTAGCTGATTTTTTGTTGTGAAATGTTTTAATTCACTTTTCATTTCCTTTTGTGTATACTCTGCAGCTGTTTTCTTTGTGGTTACCATGGGGATTACATTTAACATCCTAAATTAAAACACTCTAATTTGAATTTACAACAACATAACTTCATCAGCATATAAAAACTCTGCTCCTGTTCAGCTCCATCCTCGCCATCTTCCAGTTACTGACATCACAAATTACATCTTTCTGCTCTGTGTTCAAAAACTTGGACTAATAGTCGTTTTTGATGCACTAGTCTTTAAACTCATGTAGAACATAAGAAATAGATTTACAAACCAAAATTACAATAATACTTATTTTAATATTTGTCTGTATATTTATCTTTTCCAGGGAACTTTATACTTTCATATGCCTTTGAGTTACTGCCTAGCATCCTTTCATTTCAACTTGAAGGACTCCCTTTGACACTCCTTGCAGGGCAGGTATAGTAGCAGTGAATCCCCTCAGCTTTTGCTTGTCTGCAAACGTCTTAGTTCCTTCCTCAGTTTGGAAAGACAGTTTTGAAAGAAAGCCGGATGTAAAATTATTGGTTGGCAGTTTTTTCTTTCAGCTCTTTAAATATATTATCCCACTACCTTCTGGCTTGCAAGGCTTTTGCTGAGAAGTCCTCTGATAATCTTCTAGAGAATCCCTTGTACGTGAAGAGTTCCTTTTCTCTTGCTGCTTTTAAGATTCTCGCTTTGTCTTTGGCTTTCAACAGTTTGATTACAGTGTGTCTCAATGTGGCTCTTTTAGACTTTATCCTACTTGGAGTTTATTGAGCTTCTTGAATTTGTAGATCCATATCTTTCCTAAAATTTGGGAAGCTTTCAGCCATTATTTATCCAAGTATTCCTCTCTCTCTCTCCCCTCCCTCTTTCTTTTTTTTCCTTCTGGGACCCCCCACAATTCATACGTTGGTCCACTTGATGCTGTCCCATAGGTCCCTTACACTTTGTTCACTTTTCTTCAATCTTTTTTCTTTCTATTCCTCAGAACTTGATAATTTCAATTTTCCTATCTTCAAGTTTACTCTTCCTTTTACCTGCTTAAATCTGTTTTTGAATTCCTTTAGTGAATTTTTCATGTCAATTATTATACTTTTCAACTCCAGAATTTCTTTTAAGTTTTTTATGATTTCTATCTCTTTATTCATATTTTCATTTTGTTAATACATTGTTTTCTTGACTTTGTTCACATCTTCCTTTAGCTGTTTAAGCATCTTTCAGCATCTAATAATCTCTTTGAGCATCTTTAAGATGGTTATTTCAGAGTCTTTATCTAGTAAGTCTGCCATCTGAGCAGGATGACAGACTTACTAGACAGTTTCTTAGGGACAGTTTCTGTCTGTTTGTATTTTCCCTTTGAATGGGTCATACTTTCCTACTTCTTTGTATACCCTGTTGTTTTTTGTGGGAAACTGGACGTTTGAATCTCATACTATGGTGTCTCTATTAATCACATTTTTTCCCCTCGCCCAGGGTTTGCTGTTTTGTTTTTGTTTTTAATAATTGTAGAGTGTTTCTGTACTGGGGATCAACCTGAGGTATAAACGTAAGGGTTTCTAGGGGGTTTCTGAGTCACATCTTTCCCTGGGTATGTGTAATGACTTCCTGAACGCTCCCTTTATGCAGTTGCTTTTGAATGCTCTAATCCTTAAGTACCTGGCTCTCAAAAGGGATAAAAGGGGGAGAGGAGAATGAAGGCAAAAAAACTTAAAGGTGCTCCTTCTTTAAATACCATGAAAGCCACTTCAGCCAGTGAGGGCTGCAGCAACAGCATCTGCCGCCGTGCCCACAGCTCCACAGTCAGAAGCAGCCAGATCGCAGGGTCCTGGTATTTGGAGGACACGGTCCTCATTGCCCACCTGGCTCCTGCAGGTCACATGCATGCTGATCCGGGAACGTGGGCACAGCTGCCTGCCACAGGATCAAGGGTGGGGAATGGGTAGCCACCGCTGTACTAAGAGCCAGAGTTAACCAAAATTAACTGTGACTTACCATCCAAGCCTCCCCTGGAAGCTGCAAGCCTTCAGATGGACTCCAGAATTCCAAAATAGTTACATCAGACATTCTGCCAGTGCAGTTGCTGTCTAGAGAGGAAATGGCTTCCTGGCACTTCCTACTCACCATCTTCCCTGCCATTCCTGGGTTCTGTTTTTGGAAATCTGAGGAGAGAGCGGAGGCTTTCCTAGCTGCCCAAATCAGTGTTCATCTTTAAACTGCAATAACTTTACTAAGATACATCCTGGTATTGTATTCTCATTCACCTGATGTGGCCCATGGTAGCCCTTTCAGTGTATAGATTCACGTATGTTTAAGCGTATAGATTCAAAATGTTCAGGAAAGGGTATCTTTTATTATATATACAGGTATTTATTTTGTTTTACTGTTTTGTTTTTTCTCGGAGACACTAGTTACGTATTTGGTGAATCTCCTTCTCTAATCTTTCCTTAAAAATTCTTGTTTTATTTCAATTTTACTTTGCTAGAATTTTTCATTTTTATCTTTCATGTCTTTTGCTCTGTATTATATACTAGATCTGTTCTCCCTTTCTGCTCCCTCCAGTTTCATCTTCATTCCTGTTACGTTTTATTTTTCCTTCTACATGTGGTTTGTGTTCTGCCTCTCTTCCTGTTAACTTGCTATCTCTTCTTCAGATGATTGCATTTCTACCTTGTGTAGAAATGGCTGAGCTCTGAGTTTCTATTTTCCTTTTATTTTCATAAATAGGAAAGGCCGTGGTGTAAATAACTTTTCAGAAACAGCCTATCTGTAATGCGTCGAATTTTGTAAAGAACAAGTTTTAGGTTCCACGTGCAGTGCTCCATGATGGGAAGGCTGGATGCAGGTGGAACACACACCATGGTGGGAAGTGGGATTTAATCAGTTCAGTGAGCCCACTGCTGTTTTACTTTAAAGTCCTCGACTGCATCTTTACCTTGCACATCCCTGCGTGGCGTGGCCGCCCCTGCAGAAAGCACAGATGGTGACTGTCAGACCCATGCATCAAACCCGTAGCCCTCCCGGAGGCAACCATTTCCTCCGGCTGGCATTCTGAATGTAGCAATTTTCCAGCCATTTTGAAAATTAGCCTTAAATATACTTTTGGAAAACCACATTTCTGGATGCACCCTGTTCTACCAATAACAAAATCTCACTAAATCAGAATGATGAAAATGAGCCTTATCTCCATTTGGGGAAAACAACTGAATTGTGGACCGTTTGTAAAGGCAGGTAAAGGTGTGACATCTATATGAACAATAAGACCATGATTTTTTATGAGGAAGAGAAAATGGACTGTTTCAAGGCAATTCCAGAGAGCAGAAGGGGGCCAGTGGACAGAAGTGTAGGAGGCAATTTCACTTCCCCCTAAGGAGAGCCCAGCTGGCAGGCGTGGCCGTGCTTGGCAGACCCTTACCTCGTGGGGGTGATGCTGTCGCCGGAAACTGGCCCCTGCATCACGAGAGACCCCAGGCCCCTTTCCCTCCAAGCGGCCATCACCGAGTCTGAGCCCACACTGCTGGCTCCAAATCCTGCAAATCAACCCTGGAGCCTCGGGCGACTTACCCAACCCCACTCTGCCTCAGTTTCTGCCCCTGTAATGGGCTTGATAATTTTGAGAGGTTGATATTTGGAAAATTTTTTAAACTTAGAACAATGAGTAACAGGGACATAATAAGCACCGTGTAACTGTCTCTTAAATGTGAATAAGGAAGATCTTTTCTAAGGTGTCTGAGAGACACCAGACATCATTTTTGAGCACATCTCTTGCGCTAAGCGGTAAACGAGGTGGGCCCGGGCCCAGCCTCCACACATCTCAGAGCTCATGCTGGAGGAGTCAGGCAGGTGCCCAGTGTGGCCTGGAGAGGATTTCGGGGACAGGAACTCAGGGGGAGAGTTTGTATTGTTGGAGAGTCTGGCTTGTATTGTTCATGGCCCTACTTCAGTTCCTATTTATTTAACAAACGTGATAAATTCCTATCCATGCACATAAGCAGAATTAATAATGACAGGAGGTAGGGATTAGGACATGCTCACTTTCTTAACAGCAGCCCTTTTTCGTAGGGAAAGAGATCATTCTGGGTTTGTGACTAAATTTCATTTGTTTGGAGGTGAAGTTGTTCAGCTTTACTGTCAGGTGCTTTCTCTTCAACAAGCTGATTTCACTGTTTCCTGAAGGCCCCCTTGTGAATTAATAGCAACCAGAGATTGCCTTCTTTCTGTATTATTGTTTTCATCGGGCTTATTCCTTGCAAAGAGACACAGATTCCTTTGGGTAAAAGATTCTCAGGCATCTGTAACTAGGCACTTAAGTGAGACCAGAGTTATAAGGCCATTGCCATCTTAGGAGGTTTATTTTCTGTAGCGGGAATGGAAATTTGAAGGCCCAGCAGCTGGCAGTACACATAACCTTCCCACCATCCTGAACTTAGTTTCTAAACAAGAACCCTTGGGGGTCCTCTCCCAGCAGCCCTCCATCACATCACTATCATGATGATTTTCTTAAAATCCTCATCTGATCACCTTACCTCCCTGCTTAAAAGCCGCTCCTGGCTCCCCACGGCCAAAGGGACAAAGCCAAACCCCTCCGAGCGACTCTCAGAGGCCTCAACCTGAGACTCACTGTGTCTTCTGGGGGTACCTCTGACAGCTCCCAGTTAGAAACCGCAAGCCGACCTCACTGCCACTGCCCTGTGGTCGTGCCTCTTCCCCAGCCGGATGGCGAGACCCCTCTGCTGCCTCGTCCCCTCGTCCTGTCCCCACCTCCAGCGGCGTCCGCCCAGCACTTTGCTTGCCCTGCACTGGGGATGCTCCAAGTTAATTTCGTTTGCTCCATAGCTTGGCAAGTATTTATTGAGCTCCTAATAGGTGCCAGGCCTTCAGGGAGAATCAGTCTTATTGTTTGGAAGGGTCCTGGGGTTATAACCAGCCTACGTGACTTTTAAGGCTTTGCTTCTCGAAGTCTGGTCACCAGGGAGCTTGTAGTAACGATAGAATCTCAGCTCCCCGCCACCCATTCTGCAGTAGCCAGACGCCCACGAGAGCTGCATCGCACGGCCGCGTGAGAAGCTCTGTCCTGAGGCTCTCAGACAGTCAAGTTGGGTGGGTGTGTTGCTTGCGTTGCTTGTATGCTTGCTTTACAGTGGTTGTAAACCTATGGGTTTAAATTGTCCTTCATGTAACAAAGTCTTTTTGACGGCTTGTTAATATAAGTTATACTCTTTGGTGCCGGAGAGCACCACTAAATTACAAATAAGCAAATGCAGATTTATCTCTACTGTTCAAACAATGACAACTTTCCAGACATTGCTCGTGTTTCCTTCTGCAGATATTTATCCAGTTGTCCTCGCAGCCAGGGTATTTCTGCTCGCTCACACATTGTAAATTGGTATTTGTAGGCTTGGCCACGCAGGGGCTTGTGTGGCCAGCACAGATTTTACATAAATGTTTAATTCGTTGCAAGCATTTAAAAACCAAGAGGTTTTCACATGAAAACCCAGACTTCTGCCTTCTCTTGAAAATCGGGCAGCCCTGGGCTCACCTTCCTGATGGCACAACAGGCTGGCCCTGGGGGGTCCCCTCCTGCAAGTTGGGGGCGTGCTCACTGGTTCACCCGGCCCCCCACCTCGCCGGCCCCTTTGCTAGGCCTGCTCGGCCTCCCGGACTGTGCAGCCTGAGAACCCAGGCAGGAGTTGGAGGCACCAGAGCTGACCCTGCCTCGGGGAGTGTGCGCCTTTATAGTTCCCTTCAGGGTCTCCGTGCAGACAGGAGGAGAGAAGAGAGCGGGACAGGTGGTGAGGGTAGAGATATGGCCCTAGGCTAGCGATTCTCAGCCCTGGTGACAGGAATTTGTAAAAGCACCACTGCCCACTCCCCATCGGCACCCTCAGAAAGTCCGACTTAATTGGTTTGGGCATCACCAGATTTAAAAGTCTCCACAGGTGATTCTAATCTGGCTTGAGAACCACGAAGCTAGCGCATCCACATAACTTGCCAAAAAAAGTGGAATATGCCAAAGTGAAGGGAAAAAATCTATGCGTACATATATACGTATACACACACGTACATCGACAGGATTTCCACTGACGCCTCGTTACTCTGGACGTGGGTAACTCCAGAGTATTGGATGTTTTGTCTAATGGCCTGCCATTTACTTTTCTTACCTATACGAAGAGCTGGCCAAGCAAATAAGTACTATGAGCAAGACTGCTTTAAAATGCTTTAGAGCAACTCGCTTTTCTTTTTGTTAGGATTTAAATTCAAATGCCCGCTTGAGCTAAATATAATTTAAATTCTCTATTACAAAAACAAAAATTTGGAGGATATCAGCAAGCACTGTGAATATATCATACAGGGCCCCTCCGACAATCGTAATTGCTTTTACTGCATTGTCTATTATCACATAGCCTAAAATTCTACCAGTACGTTAATTACTTTAGACTAATGTTTATTACTGTTGGAATTCAGCTGTTTATGCCACAGAAGTGTTCATCCGAGGATGTCATTAGAGAGAGAACTTCCTCTAATGCTGCAGCGTTGATGGAAGCTCTCCCACCCCGCCCTAGTCCACAGATTTGCTGATGGCCTGCAACACTCTGGCCAGTGAAACCCCTGCAACTTCAGGCAGATTCTCCTGATGAGGGAGTCTGACAATCACCAGAGCAATTCGGGCGATGACTGTGTGCAAGAAACTTCATTATTTCTAATAGCTGATGGTGGTTTAATATTTTAATGTAATTATGCTTGATTATATATTGTAAGACGCCTTGGCCAGGCTTTGGATCTGGGTCTAAGTAAAATACAGCTAATGGAAAATGCCCCTCCCGTTTTTTTTTTTTTTTTTTTAAACCAGGAATTAAGTCCTAAAGTGAAACTGAATGCAAATCCAACAAGCAGTCTCTTGCTGGAGAAAATATTGGTGTAATATATTTGAATGGCCTAGTTTATCAGCTCACTTGGCTAAAATCATACACTGGTTTAGAATTATTTCAGAGTGGTTATTTCTCACCTTTCCCCTAACCTACTTTTGGTCATTTCTGATTTGTTTTATGAGCTTTTATCGAAAGGCAGTCAAGCGTGGCGGAGATACAGAGAGACGTATATCAAATACTGTCATTTACTGTGATCATCGTTAAAGAGGGAGGGGGAGGGGGAACTAATGCCAGGATGAGGCTGGGGTCTCAGTCTGGCTCGTCTGTGCTGCCCACTGTGCGCGGACACCCCACTGGACACTCACAGCAGGAACTGACATACAGCCCCTCCTGCCTGGCCCATCCATGTAGCGAAGCAGCAATGTGCTTCCGACGGTGATGTTCCCACACTCCTGGGAGGGGGGTGTCAGCAGCCAGGGCTGGACTGACTGAGGGCAGTGGAGAGGCGTTAAGATTTACATGAATTCCTTAAGGCTTCACTTTCATTCTGCTTTGGAGAAAGAAGCCCATTTGAGAGTATCCTTCGCTCCCTCTGCGGAGTCCTCGTCTCTCCCTGGAGACAGCAAGAAAGCCAGAAAGAAGGGAGCAGCGTGCGGGCCGCTCAGACCCTTCCCCACCCCACTGAGGCGGTTTCCCTACAAGGGCCCCCGAGACGTGGCACCTGAAGCCCGACAGCCAGACTCAGGCCTCAGCGAAGGCCCCAGAAACAGAGGGGCCGCCCTGCCTACTCACGAAAGGAGATGCCCATCTGCTCTTTCACCTGGGAGTCACCTGCTCTCTGGCTGGAAGGGAGGGTCGAAAACAAAAAGAAGGGGTCATTCCTATCATTCACATAGTGCTACCCCATCCAAGCCATGTAATTCCCTTAACAATCCTGTGTTGTTACTAACTCACACCATTTGCCAGTGGAGAAATCTGAGGCTCTGGAAGTCACACGTCTAGACAAGGTGCCCACGGCGAGTGCACAGGGCAGCCTGTTGCCAAGTCCACGGCTCTGTCCCCGCGTCACAGCAGCCCGGTCACAACCGCAGGCAGCTCCTGACGGAGGACAGGCACTCTTTGGCTCAGAACTGTTAGTTTTGCTCTTAGCAGAATTTAACAGTGCCTTTTTTTTTTTTGCGGTACGCGGGCCTCTCACTGTTGTGGCCTCTCCCGTTGCGGAGCACAGGCTCTGGACGCGCAGGCTCAGCGGCCATGGCTCACGGGCCCAGCCGCTCCGCGGCACGTGGGATCCTCCCAGACCGGGGCACGAACCCGTGCCCCCTGCATCGGCAGGCGGACTCTCAACCGCTGTGCCACCAGGGAAGCCCAACAGTGCCTATTTTGAAATCTTTCCTTAAGAGCACATTGTAAAGTTTAGAAAAGGAAAAAAAGAAAAGAAAAACCTTACAGCCACCAGAGATGAAGAGGGGAGATGCAAACTCCCACGAGAGGCTCCCAGGGAATGTTTATTAAAGGTCGCCTCATTTGTGATGCTGCAGGCGAACACAGACACATCAACCTTGTAGAGCTGAGAAAACAACATGAGGCTGATGGGAAGAGTGGTGAGGTGGATGAGAGTCAGGGGCCAGCTTTGATCCCCCACTGTGTGCTTTGCTGGCCCTGGGACTGGGCACAGATCTGGACCCCCAGCACCTCCCTAGGCTGTGTGGAGCTCAACCACCACGGCATAGGAGCTGCACTTCTGACTGGGGAGGGATCTCCGGTGAAAGGTGTTCGCGTTCATGTGCCTTTACTGGTCCATAGTTGGAGTGGAGCAGATCAAAGGCTGCATCTCCTTCAGACTCTTACTTTGTTCTCTGGGGCCCCAGCTGTGCCACCAACACCACTTCTGTGAATTGGCTGCTCTCTCTGACCAGGTCACTCTTACTTGCCAGACCTAAGCCAAGACGGCGTGATGGCACCCCTGGCTGCCGGCTGGCCCTATGGACGGCGCGCACACTCAGTCACATGGACGCTCCGCGGCATCCACCCCCCGACCCCGACCACAAAATCCATCCCTTGAATTAGCCTGTCTCCTGGGGTGCGTATGTAATGCGCCGCACCCCTCCCGCCCCCCGCAAACCCCTTACTCTAAATCCACTCTGTTCTGTGTCCTCTACCCTGTTCTCCTGTGCTCTAAACTTGACCCCATAGGTGTCACACCTCAAGGCCTAACTCCTACATCCCAGGCAGGTAAATAATTCCTCCTCAGGGATTCTTACTAAACCTTCCTCTCCAGACCGGCCTTTGCCTGTGTGTTGGTAATATTCCTCTATAACTTAAACACCCATCAGTCCCTTCGTTAGACAGAGTAATGTCGAGGTCAAGGGAGGCCAGGAGGCCAGACCGCCCAGCTGCGAGTCCGCTTTCTAGCAGGTTCTTAGGCAAACTCCACTTCCTCTTTGTGGCTTAAAACGGGGCCTGGTGCTTGCTGCTGCCTGAGGGCTGGGCCTTGTGGGGTGGGGTCAGCTTGGGGAAGCAGAGGGGAAGAGGACTGAGCTTTAGCAGTTGGGGGCAGGGCGAGCTGAGCGTCTCACCCAGTATTTGATAGGCCGCTCGTTACCCACGATGTTGTCTCCGCTCCAGGGCTGTCACAGGTCGGCCTTAACTGGATTCGTCTTCTGGTCCCCACTGAGCCCCGTATCGCCTGTCAGGTTATTGCCTTCGGTTCAGTCCATTATGTTTTTCCGTCCCAGCTGTGTTTCTCCTTTGTGTCTTCACCCGTCTGCCCAGCTCTGTCATTTGAATTTAGAGTGGGTAAGAGCTTTCTACTTAAACTTCAGAGCAGTTTATAAATAGGCTGCTTAGTTTCAGCCAGCAGGTAAAAGCTTTCGCCAAATTGTTTCTCCTCCCTGCAGCGCTGTTATCTGGAGCTCCCAGAAAGGAAAAGTTGCGAATTACATTTTCCTAGTCATCAAGGCAGCATAATTTGAGGCCCAACCAGCAGTTTTCCTTTTCCCCACCTAGAATTTACCAATATGATTTGGGCCACTAATCTACACCTGTAAAATGTTTTCTTCTGAGAAAAAACTCTCCTAAGGACGCTTAGATCATTACCCATGATTCAGGAAAACCAAAGGCCAAAAATCATTTAGAAACAAGGTTCAGATTCACTCAGTGCAAATTATTTTAGCTTATTAATTAATTTTCTCACCAAGAAACGCACGGAAGCATAAGCAACAATAGCTAACCTTTGAAAGAATAACATGCAGAGATGAGGAGTGGGAAAGGGTTCCCTGGAATTCTCCCCTTCCTGTTCAGAGTCTGAAATAGAATGGCATTTCCCCCAAATAGTTATGTGGGGAACGTCTGGTGTTGTTACGGTTACACGGTGAAGTGTGTTTAACATTTTCTTTGGACTTGCATTCAACCGTCATCATCTTCCACTTTGAATGACTCGGTGGGAACCCCTGAAAAGAGGAGGCCATGAGAATGGCTGACGAGCAGCCATTTGGGGTGGTTTATTAAATTGGCAGCAACGGATCTGAGGTGGGCGCCGTTCTAGGAGAAGGTGGAGCTCAGTGATGGGGTTCAGCGGTACTTTCATCCCGCAGACTTGTTGCCACAATGATTTATCCCTGCATCCCCCAGAGTGTGACACAGGTGTGTCCTAGTAGAGGTACACGGCCTTAAACAGAGTTTAACAGATCTCGCTGCCCAGGTTAGAATAGACCTCTGCTGCAGCGCAGCCTGACCGCGTGATGGAGGAGTGTCCGGGGTGGGGACGCTGGCCATAGGGAGACCTGGGCCAGGAGGGAGGGCTCCTTCTCTGAACGCGCACAGGTGACCTGGGAAGCAGGAGGGGCCGTCTGGCCTCAGAAACGTGCTGTTTTTCATTTATTTCAGGCACATTTTCCATCACTGCCATTTGTCCTCTGTCAGCATTCCATCTTGTTCCCCGTATCTTCTCTTGCAGATGGTTTATTGGAGGCGCTGCAGAATGTTTCTAAATGTTACGCGTCCCAAGAGCAGGGCTTTGAGGGCGTGCTGACAGCTCACCTGAGCGGGTCTTCTCCACACACCGGCTCTCTTCATCCCTAACGCCGCTGTGCCTTTAAATCCGCACCCACCCGCATAAACACACAGATCTTGGCATCTTGACTTCCATAGTGGATTATTAAGAGAAGGATTTGGTTGGTAACCACCTTACTCCCGTAATTCATTACCAGTGATGGGTAATCCTGTGACCAAACAATCCACCACTTTCAGTCCTTCAGACACAGTCTCATTCTCGTGACTTCCACAGGGTGTTCAGTGGAAGGTAGCCTTTCCGACAAGATCCCTGATCCCGAAGGCAGTCACTCCTGCAGAGCCGAAAAGCGGTGTCATTTACTTGAGAAGGGGGCTTACCCTGTCGTCACAAAGTCCCCTTCATGTGGGAGCTGAGGCTCCATTTACAACAGACTGTCTGCCTCTCGTATGCGCAAGTCAGGGCTCCCCTAACAGACCCATCAGTGTCTCTTATGTCTGTCCGTGCTCTGAGGTAAGCGGCCCGAGGAGACTGCCATCTACCTGCCGAGGCGATGCAGCCCAGCCCACGTCCTCAGGTGCCCCTTGGTTGTTGCTGGAACGTCTGATATGATAGCTTTGGAATAGTTACTTAGAAGTTTCCTGGAGATACTTGCCTAGTAGGTACTTTTACTGATACGTGTAAAATATATAATTTCCAAATTGTGTACCTTTTGATATAATCACATAAATGGAAAACAATAGTCAATTAAGTCATTCCAGGAAAAATCATACTACCTCTTATCCCATCACATTCCGACCTCTCTACACAGGCACGTGATAGATGCCAGAGATTTGATCCAATCTCTTGCACTTTTTAAAACTGGAAATTACAGACAGACTGTCATTTCTGCCAGATATTAGGAATGTGTAAAATTAGCATCTAAGTCAAATGTATACTGTAAATGCAGTAGGATCATAAACGTTCCTTTCTGAGCTTTAATTTATCCTGGCTAGGTTTTCCAACAGCAGAGAGCATAGTTTTCAGTCTGTACTTTCCCAAAGCACGTGATGGGCTGTGTGCCCGGCGTGTTCGGGCCCCTGCAGACCCCGTGCAGCCCAGTTCCTGACTGGTTCCGTGGGTTGTTCTGGTTCCAGGCTTCCACAGGGGATTCTAATGGAAGGATGTGGATTTCAGGCGGCAGAGGCCCCGCTTGCCTCCTGTGCTGAGTTATTATCAGAAACAGCCTCTGACTGTGCCTGCAGCTCGGGGGTGGGGGGGGGGGGTTGGAAAATCAGCTCAGCACGCAGGACAAAATGAGGAGGAGAGATGGCTCAAGGCCAGCTGTTCAGGCATGTGGGACACACATGTGAGGGCAGGGTGGCAGCTGTTGGGGGAGGGGGAAGCCTGCACAGGTCTGCTCCGGTGGGGGGTGGAGGTCTCCACTGGCAGGGCTCCCACTTTGCAGAGGAAGGTTGGAATGCAGAGTGTCGTGGCCAATCAGATCCCTTCATTATCTCTCTGCCTCGTAGTTGCCAGGTGCTCGTTCCTGCCGCTTACATGGTTGGAGGGTTTTTTTCCTTTCCTGTTTTCCTAAAACACACACACATACACACACACACACACACACACACACACAACCTGAGAATAGTAAAAGCTTTCCACTTTCTTGAATGCTAATAAATTGGAAAAGGGGTCATATATGTCATCTGTGCATATTGACATCGAGGGATTCAAGGGGTGTTTAGGGAGAGAAGATAGAAGACTGAAAAGAATAGCCTTTGAATGGCTTAGAACCGAGTTTCCAACAAGACTTGAATCACATGAAGAAGACTATGGAGAGACTGCGTGTTTTATCAAGCTCCAGAGAAAGTAGCTTTTCTTAAGTATTGGTATAACATTTCTTCCTATAATCCTAATAATTTTCAAAGAAAAGACTGAAGTCTATAGAATACCAGCATTATTAATTTCTTCTTACAAGGAGGACTAGCCTCAACATCTCTTTGTTTTGCCCTCACTTCTTCCAGTCTTCAGCCCTCTGTGTTCCCTGTTATCAGCAGGTGAGACCAGGCCAAGGAGCCCAGAGGACTCCATGGGGCTGAGATGCCCTTTGGGTCCGTGTGTGCAGGGCGACAGGCAGGAGGGGTCGCTCAGAACACGAAGCCCTGGGGAAGTCTGGCGCGCGGGTGCAGACCCCGGCGGGGGGAAGACGGGGGGCAGGGATGAGAATCAAGCCCCAGCCTCCAGCCGCAGCCTCTCCCAGGTGCATCCCTTCGGCTTGTTTCCCTGAAAACAAAGAAAACATTGGAAATACGTACAACTCCTAAAAAGAGAAAATATCCCATAAGCTGCTTCCTCATTGAATTTGCCCAAAAGTCCAATGTGGAAAGTGAGATGTGAAATACTAGTGTCTTTATGTGTTTTCAACAACAAAACAAGGATCACAAGTAAAATATGTCATCAACACCTAAGAGGGGGCGTGGTTTTAATTCACGGGGGCGGCCCAGCTTCCGCCAGGTCCTCCCCCTCCCAGAGCAGACCCTCCAGGGCTGCCTTGGGCTGGAACAGCTCCCCCGGGACCACTCTCCGATGGGAGCACAGAGCCCTGTGACAGCATGCCGGCCCCGGGACATGCAGATCAGTCACTCGGGCCCTAGGCTGCAGACTCCTGTTTCTGATTCTCTCTGTGACACGTCCGCACCTCCACCAGGGGGACCCTTGGCACGGCCTGGTGCAAGCATCTGTGCTGAGCATCTTGCCAAGGAAGGAGCAGCTCTCCTGCCGGAGCCGAGAAGGACGGGCAGCCGCGTGCGTGCCCAGGCGGCGGGCGGACCCTCGGCTTGCTCACCCAGGACGGCAGCCTCCTCTCACCTCCTGGCAGGCTGAGCGCCATCCCGGTCCTTCCAAAGCTCCCAGAGCATCTCTGATGAGGTCCACTTGGGTCCTGGGTCGACTCCCTGTAAGCACGTTCATTTTGAGTTACATCCGACCATGCTTCTTCCAGAGATCAGTCTGGAGACAGATGGGTCTTAGTCGGTTTCCCTTATTAAGAAGCAACCCTGTCTTCCCGAGAATGACCCCCAAGTGTCACTTCTGCCTCCCCTTCGGACAGAAATGTAAAGGCAGTGACAGAAGGAACCCGCTTCTGAAGGACAGGAGGAAAAGAACCCCGCCAGGGTGGAGGGCTCTGCAGTCGGCATCCCAGCCCTGCGTCGGAATCACTTTTGCCAAGTTATTGATTGGGTCTGAGACTGTTGGCGTTATCTGTAAAAGAGGCTCATCGTACCACCCCCATGAAGTCACGTGGGGTAAATAAAATCAAGAGTAAAAGCTTGTTGGGCTTCCCTGGTGGCTCAGTGGTTAAGAATCCGCCTGCCAATGCAGGGGACAAGGGTTTGAGCCCTGGTCCAGGAAGATCCCACATGCCGCGGAGCAACTAAGCCCGTGCGCCACAACTACTGAGCCTGTGCTCTAGAGCCCACGAGCCACAACTGCTGAGCCCGCGTGCCACAACTACCGAAGCCCGGGCACCTGGAGCCCATGCTCCACAACGAGAGAGGCCACTGCAATGAGAAGCCCGCGCACCACAACCAAGAGTAGCCCCTGCTCGTCACAACTAGAGAAAGCTCACATGCAGCCACGAAGGCCCAATGCAACCAAAAATAAAGAAATTTATTTTTTAAAAAAAGAGTAAAAGCTTTTCCCCTTGGTCCCCAGCTGGCCCCAAGTCTGGAGCCCATGGTCCTGGAACCCTGGCTGCATCCCGTGTGTGCCGTTGGTCATTCTGACTGAGGGTTCCTGGACGGCAGGCACGGAGCTGTGCCCCGGGCACGTGGGGCGTCACCGCGAGCCTAGGAAACCGAGGAATCCTCTCTCCAGATCTGACCTGGGGATTCTCTGATCAGGTTGAGGACCCACAGAACCTTTGCTTTGACAGTGCGACCGGCAGCTGGGAAGAGGGCAGGACAGGGAACGAGGAGGCAGGTCCGGCAGAGTGTCACTTGTGGCACGTCCATGGTGGGCGCTTCAGCTTCCCATCAGGCAGGAGGGTCTGTTCTTCTGCCCCTTCCCACGACCTATACCTGCCTTGCCACTTGTCAACAAACACCTACGGAGCACCTTCTATGGGCCAGGTGCCGTGCTGGTGAGCTAGAGAAATAGCACCAGGCATCTGCCCCCCAGAGGTCGGCCGGCCGTGTAATGTTTTAAGGTTTGTGCTTGCATCAGTTCACTGCCCTCCCAGCCTCCAAGTGATAAGAGCGCAGCTGGCAGACCGGCCTGGGCTTTGGCCCCGGTCGCAGTGTGCTGCCAGCCTAGGAGCAGGGACCACCCGCTGCCCTCAGCTCGGGGGGCTTCGCTTCCAGATCCATTTGCCTCAAGGATGTGCTACCATCCACTGCTGGAGTTAAAGTTTCTTCATGCACAATAGTGTTTTCTGTACATATGTAAAGATGGCAGGGGCCTCCCATTTGTAACTCCAACCCAACAGGGCTCGTTCTTTGGTAACTACCCGCGGAAGAGGCAGGGAGGTCCCAGGAAGGGGAGGCCGGCTTTGAGAAGAGCAGCTCCAGTTCTCGGTCAAGTTGATACTAGTGTTCATTCAATTCTGGTCTCACCTTTGCAAGTGAAGGAAAACAGTCTTGCAGAGGATTGCAAAAAAAAGACAAGACATACCGGGTGATTGGGATGTAGTATTCAATCAAAAGAACTTAATTAATGATGTCTCGAGCTGTGTGAAGCAGATATTAAACTAAAAGGTCGCCCTTTAGCCATCAAAAAACATGCTGCCCTGAAGTCTTTTGTTGTATGACTAACACATCAAAAGTTAACATGGATTTTGCTGCATTTGTGTTAAAATGAAACCAGGGAATATCTGCTTCTCGCATACCAGATTAAGGAGTAAGAGTCCAAATCACAAACAATTCCCAGCCTTTTCAGTAATGAGTGTACTTGGCTAATGAAAGCCCACAGGATGGAAACTCATTGTTTACTGGCACAGACTAAGTTAGCATTTGCCACTGCATTACTTGTCTCTGCAGTAAAATTCCTTAGATGGTCCAACAGCCCTATCAGGTGGCAGGCACCTGTGCTGCTGGGTACCACGTGTCAGGTCTGCGTCACCCCCTGGGGATGTGAGGCTGCATTGCAAATGACTGCCCTTGAACCGATGCTCCACTCACACGGAGTTGCAGAGCAAACAGACGATTTCCATAGAGGGCAGCAAGGTGGGGATCCTATGGGAGGCACCCCGAGGAGGCAGGGCTCATCCCCCAACGGGCTGGGAGAGGGCTGTGCACAGGGGAGAGGCCTGAGGGCCTCGTGCCAGGGAGCCCTGAGCCCCTGGGACTGGGAACCGATAGACTTGACTCCTGGGATTCAAGACCCCTTAAAAGAGTGTTTGCTACAGAGGACCAAAAGAAGCAGCTAAAAGCCCGCCCTCGGGCCCAGAAGCAGGAACACTAGATCCCTCCCTGCGGGGAGGGCTGGGCCCTGCTCTGCGAAGTGTTCCTTGCTTGCTCAGTGACTTACTCCGTTGGGATGTGGCTGTGTCTGGCAGCACACACCTCAGAAGGCACCTGTGTGGATGGAGCCTGGGCCAGCAGGTGCAGGCGGGCGGGAGAAGCACCCTGAGGCGGCCCCCGAAGGAGGGAGGAGGAGGCTTAAGATCCCGGGACGGGGCCAGGGAGGAGGGACAGACGAGCTGGGGGAGAGCTGGAGACGCCGGGTGGTGCTGAGGGGGGACCGCGGGGGAGGGCGGCCTGCGGTGGGTGGACGAGAGCAGGTCCCTGCTTTTCACTGAAAGAGGGGGCCTGGCCGAAGAGGAAGGTCAGTGGATTCTGAGCACAGGTCCCCGGTGGTAAAGCCCAAAAGGTGGGGCTTCCAAGGAGCCCAGGCCTCTCCGTGACCACCTGGAGACCTGTAATGACGCTTTAACCGAATATATCCGAAATATCGTTTCAACATGTGAATCAAGATGTGAGAAACGATTAAGGAGGTATTTTACTGTCTTTCTTTTTGTACTAAGTCATCAAAATCCAGGATGGAGTTTACACTGCCAGCACCTCTCTGTGTGCACCGTCCACCGCTCAGGTGGCTGCAGGTGGCCGGCGGGGAAGGGACAGTGTGCAGGTGTAGACCATCCAGGGCACTTCGTCCCACCTGTGATTCAGGAGCTGTTCCCACGAAGGCCCAGAAAGTTGTCTCGCCGATCGTGTTGGGCTCCTCTTGTTCTGTTTCTCACTTTTGTTTCGGGGAACAAATGGAAAAGAGGAGGGTCTGAGTCCAATACCATCAAAATCAAGAGAAGATGATACAGCCCAGGCATGAAGTCTCCAAGCATGATAACTACAAAGACCTTGAAACTCGGTGATCGTGGGGAGAAGAGGCATTGCCAAGTGCAGGGCCTGACTCTCCCTGCTTCTGCGGCGGAAGTCACCACGGGAGTAGCACGCCCACCGCAAAGGGAGCAGATGCTCAGTCGGTGCCGGGTAAACTGATGAAAGCCAGCGGCTGTCCCAGACTAAACAGCCGGCGACAGGCATCGTGGAATTGGATGTTGGGACCCATCGCCATTTTATTTTGTACTCCCTCCTCTTTGGAATGGAGAGCACGGTGGAATTCCTGTCCCTTTCACTGAAGAGGGTGCTTGTGAAATAGCCCCTGTTTTTAGTGGGATTAAAAATAACTCGAGGCCCAGCCATGCAGCCTCTGGTTACCATTTTTGACTCACTTGCTTCAGTTTTGTTGTGTGAGCCTTTGTCAAGAAACAGCCGTGTTTTAAAGAGCATTTCCATAAAGGGTTTTTCTCCTCCGGCGCGTAGAGCAGAAGTGAGAAGGACGGAAGGACGAAGAGAGGGTTAGCGAAGAGCTCAGGGACCCGCTTTCATGTTTTTTTCAGATGAATTAAAATCCTTTAGACTTTTTTAGGTCTGGAATCTGGAAGCGCCCTGTGCTGTACACCAGGCCATGGGTCTGTTAGGTCCTTTCACCCTAAAAGCCGCCCCTGAGTCAGTCACATGCCATCCAGAGCTGGCCCATCCAGCTGTGCATGGACTTGCAGAAGATGGCCTGCATGGGCTGGGGTCTTCCGTTCAAGGGCAGATAATAGCACTCACCACGGAGACCTGTGTCATCAAGGAGTCAGCTGGATTCCAAGCGAGTTACTGCATCTGCAAGAAAGGTAATGACGTAGCGCTTTGGGAGGTGGAACTATTTATTCACTCCTTTCCGAGGGCTGCTGGATGGACTCAGACCCCCGGCCAAGTCTTGATGCTCTAGTCGGGGCCTCCCTAGATCCTGCAGCTGGACACAGAGTTGAACATGCTGGCCATGGGCACTTGAGAGTGCTGCAGGTCTCAGAGCACCTTGACTGAAGTCATTAAACACTTCATTCTATTTTTTAAGGCATAAAACCCCAAAAAAAAAATACCCAGGGAGAGAAAAATAGCACAAAAATTCTTCCAACCAAACTGTTCTACAAATGGCAAACCACCGAGGTGACAAGCATTCCATGCTGTTTTTTGGAAGGGGAAATACATCTATCTTATGTGTAGGCATATCCTTGTTTATTGTCACTCACACATTAGTGTTAGAGGCAAAGCCAGGATTACACATACATTTCATTTTCTGATGCAAAAGGCATTTTGATTAAGTAAACTGCTAAGACCTCCAGTGGTCGGGCTGCTTCTGCAGGCTGAATTTTCTTGGCTGACTCTTAGGGGAGCTGGGTAGGAGGCACTGCTGCAGTGAGGAAACACAACTGGGAAACGCCCAGAAAGAATCCCGCTGCACACAGAGCTGGAAGCTGGGCCCGGTGGGTGAGATGTATGTATGTTACCCAGTTAGGAGAACCTTCCTGCCCTCTCTTCTTGGTGGGCATCCTTTCCTAATCTAGAAGGCTCTGTTTATTCAGAGTGCCCCAGGATAGAATCATCTGATCCTTTTGATTTTATGAGAATACAGTAATACCTTCATCACAGGCTCACGAGCTTTAATTTATTTACAACGATGTAGTGACGTGAGCCATGCTGGGCTCGGTAAAAAGCTAAAATCGGTGTGTTCATATTCGATAAAAAAAAATGTATGCAAAATTTTCAGTGGATATTTTCAAAAGTCTAATTTTATGCACAGAATTTAAAATAATGCAGATCACCCCACATTCTAAAGTCTGTCAAGAGCCACATAATTTCAGAGCTGGCAGGCTGAGCGTGTGTTCGCAGTATGATCTGTTGCCACACGTGGGCACCGGTTTGCCTGGGAGACAGATGCCCGCCTTCCGTCGGCCTCGGCCAGGGGATCCATGCGCACCAGGACTCCACAGATGACTTTGGTGACCCCTGCAGTGTCATTCCAGGGCCACTTGGGTGTGAGATCTGAATGTGGCCCTGAGGATCCTGAGTTTCAGTCTGAATTTCAGCTTCCATAGGTTTTAGGCACATCCAGCCACAATGGCTTTGGAAATCTAAGTCCCCACCTTCACTATCGTCACAACTTAGAGTATCTCTGTATCTTGTAACGTTACAGTGGTCCCTCCTCAGCCGTGTTTTTGCTATCCATGGTTTCAGTTACCTGTGGTCGACCGTGGTCCAAAAATATTAAATGGAAAATTCCAGAAAGAAACAATTCATACGTTTTTAATTGGGTGCTCTTCTGAGTAGGGTGTTGAAATCTCCCACCATCCTGCTCCCACTGGGGACGAGAATCATCCCTTTGTCCCACCCTTTGGCCACTTAGTATCCGTCTCACTTACGGATCTACTATCGTGTTATCGAAGTGCTTGTGTTCAAGTGACCCTTACTTTACTTAACAGTGGCCCCAAAGCACAAGATAGTGATGCTGGCAATTGGGATGTGCCAGAGAAATCATAAAGTGCTTCCTTTAAGTGAAAAGGTTAATATTCTCAACTTAGTAAGGAAAGAAAAAAGATCGTATGCTGAGGTTGCTAAGATCTCTGGTAAGAACGAATTTTCTCTCCATGAAATTGTGAAGAAAGAAAAGAAATTTGTGCTAGTTTTGCTGTCGCACCTCAAGCTGCAAAAGTTATACCCACAGTGCGTAATAAGTGCTTAGTTAAGATGGGAAAGGCACTAAATTTGTACAATATGGTATTTTGAGAGGGATTGCATTTACAAAACTTCTATTACAGTATATTCTTATAATTGTATTTTACTATCAGTTATTGTTGTTAATCTCTCACTGTGCCTAATTTATAAATTAACCTTTATCATAGGTATGTATGTACAGGGGAAAAACATAGTATATATAGAGTTCGGTAGTATCCTGGGTTTCAGGCATCCACTGGGGGTCTTGGAACATCTACCCCACAGAGAAGGGGGGACGGCTGTAGTGTAATGTCTGACGTGCACTGAACATTTATGTGCTGGGAGCCGTTCTAATCCCAAGAACTCAGTGAAGTGTGAGTACTGCAGCTACCCCGTTTTAAAGATGGAAAACCTTGATACAGAAGAGTTAAGCATCTCATCCAAGGTCACTCAGCAGCTGCGTGGGACCAGGATTCATACCCAGGCAAGCTGGCGGGGATCGGCCCTTCCCCCGATGTCACCGTCCTCTCCCAGGTAGACTGAGTATCCACCCCAAACCCTCAGCTCCGGAAGAAATCAGACCCAGGAAATGGTACAAAGAAGGCAAAACAACCACCACGAAACACTCCACAATGCCTCCCCTCTCTCGTGTTACTATGGAGAATTCGTCTTGCCTTGTGTTGATTTTGAATAAAGCCACTTCCGTGCATAGAGTGTCTGCCTGACCTCAGGAGCTTAGAGCGGCACCTGTCACTGAAGGCACATTGTCGTCCTCTCCCACCAGCCCTGCGCTGTAGGTATTGTCACCTCCAGTCATGTCGTAGCGATGGCAGCTGGTTATTGCAAGCTCCCTGCTCAGGGCCTCCCTCCCTAACCTAACTCACGTCTTTTAGAGCAGGAAAACTCAACTTCCCGGCTTTCCGACTCACGCTGTAAAGCTGAGAGTAGTAAAAATGTTATCCGTGGTCAGCATGTGAGTAGTTCTGGCGGGGCTCCCGCAAACTGGGGCTGCCGGCACACAGGCAAGAGTCCTCCCCTAGGAGGGGATCTCACCCAGCCGGTGGGGGGGGGCACTCTGGCATCCAGAGCCTGATCCCCACCAAGCTCTGCTCAGCCTTCCGGAAATCCATCCTCCACCTCCCTCCAAACAAATAGATTGACTTAATGGGGACAAAGAATGAATTCCAAAGCCACTGAGAGCATAAAGCCGCCTGAGCGCAAGGGCACGGCACCCAGCCGGCTCCCTCCCTGCCTTGAGTGGTGACCTCAAGGCCATCTTTTTTTTTTTTTTAACATCTTTATTGGGGTATAATTGCTTTACAATGGTGTGTTAGTTTCTGCTTTATAACAAAGTGAATCAGTTATACATATACATATGTTCCCATATCTCTTCCCAGATGTCACAAAGAAAGAAAACTACAGGCCAATATCACTGATGAACATAGATGCAAAAATCCTCAACAAAATACTAGCAAACAGAATCCAACAGCACATTAAAAGGATCATACACCATGATCAAGTAGGGTTTATTCCAGGAATACAAGGATTCTTCAATATGCGCAAATCAATCAACGTGATAAACCATATTAACAAATTGAAGGAGAAAAACTATATGATCACCTCAATAGGTGCAGAGAAAGCTTTCAACAAAATTCCACACCCATTTATGATAAAAACCCTGCAGAAAGTAGGCATAGAGGGAACTTTCCTCAACATAATAAAGGCCATATATGACAAGCCCACAGCCAACATCGTTTTCAATGGTGAAAAACTGAAAGCATTTCCACTAAGATCAGGAACAAGACAAGGCTGCCCACTCTCACCACTCTTATTCAACATAGTTTTGGAAGTTTTAGCCACAGCAATGAGAGAAGAAAAGGAAATAAAAGGAATCCAAATCGGAAAAGAAGAAGTAAAGCTGTCACTGTTTGCAGATGACATGATACTATACACAGAGAAGGCCATCTTGCTACTAGAATTGAGTCCCCGTCCTACGGGGCCAGAGCCGTGGGCAGCAGTGGACGGAGGAACCCAGTGCCGTTCGGTGGAGCTGCCAACCGCATGTTGGGTTCATTTCCAAGTGGCTGCCTCAGCACTCAGGCAGTCTGCTTCCAAAATTACCATGTGGGAAATTCCCTTGCTTGGGAGCACGGGGGTCTTTTTGCATTTCGGAGGCCTTCAGCCTTTATTTGTGAATCACACACAGGAACGCAATCACCATCACTAGACATCTTCATGCCTCCCAAACATAAGACTGATTCCTCGGGGCTCTTCAGAGTCCTGTATGTTTCAGAAACTACACGTGATCAGTTACCTAGGGCATGGGTTTGGGACACATATGTGATTTGTCTTTTAAGCCCATGCCATTTCAGCAAAAGCAACCAACTGATGGATGCGGCACGTTTCCAGAATAAAACCCGGCTTTGGCTCAGGTCTTAATCCCTAAGAGCACAGAGCTCTAACTCCTGGCTTCCATGGAGAGCCTGGCGATTCCGCGTGGCCGGAGCCGCAGATGCTCTGTGACGCTTCCTCCCTGGGTTTCCAGGGCTTGTTTTGTACCTGCTCCTGTCCAACCTGACACCTTCATTAAGGAACATTCACATCTGTAAACCTACTGGCTTTGTGAAGAAGATGTGAAGTTCCAGCCTTACGTGCTGCTGGCTGAACTACACAGAGGAGATAACCTATTTACATACTAAAAAGGTCAGTGTCGGACAATCCGCATTTAGAGATAAATTTGCTGCTGCCTGCAACTGGAGCAGAAGAATTTGGGAGAAGGCCGCAATTTTTCTGTCTGTTGATCTGTGTGGGCCGCACACGTGGGTAAAGATGCAGGATGTCTGTGCTCAGCAGTCGGGCAGAGATGGACAGGCTCCCTTGTACTTTAGAACCTCTCTGGTCACTAACCAGTAGGCGATTATGTGAATGTGCAAAGTGCAGGGCAGCCTCACCTACTAACAACTGTTAGTTAATTTGAGATGGAAATACTTGCATAATAGCTCTTCAGACATGGTCAGTAAAACACAAGCTTTCATAATAGACTTTAAATTATACAGCTACTGCTTACACCCTGCCATTTGCATTAGGAAAGGTAGACTTTTAGAGGGCGTAGAACATTTCCTTTTGTGTTCTTTCCTTTCAGAGTCTTAAAATATCAACAGCTTTATTCGGCTAATGTGTGTTGAAAGTGTCTTAAAAGATGTCGTTATAAAGGCATGAATTTTCTCTAGAATCTCGGTAGTGGTTTTGTCCTTAAACATTTGTACATTCAAAGCAGAATAATGAGGGAATTGAGATCCATGGCTCCATCTAAATGTCAGGATATAACAGAAGATTAAAGTCCCTCGTGAAGGTGGAAAACTAGTTCAGAAAGGCTGGGGAGGAGTGTGGGCAGAAGTGGAGTCTGACTCCTTGGAGACACTGGCCAATGCCCTTGGAGCCTTAGGACCCTGGCCACTCAGAGCTTTGCTCCCGAGGGAGGGCCCAGTTAGGAGGGCTCAGCTGCAGCCTCTTCCCCAAGCCCGGCAAGGCCAGCGTGCCCTGCAGAGACCAACAGTAGCAGCTGCCACCTGGGTTCTCCTGGGATCCTGAGCTGCATTCCACATACGGTGTCCCCCAGGGGACCCTTGAAGCCAGATGTGGACCTGGGCCCATTGTGACGCAGGCAGGGGCTTCCAGAAGGGAACCGGGCTTCGTGGGCGGGCACATCCCTGGTGGCCGGTGTGCCCGTCCACTTAGAGCCACATCCAGCGGGGCTCTGGGCCTGCTCTGACCCTGGACTCAGGGAGAGAGAGGCCGGTGCAGTGACAGGCCGGCTCCTCTCTGGCATCAGTGGGTCACAGAGACGATTCGATCCTGCTTAGCAAACGGCCACATTCTTGGGCCTTCGTAACTCCTGTTTCTCCTGCCTGTGGTTTTGAAATAGAGCAGCGGTGTCGCTGTGCTGGGGAGGGCCTCCTGGGCAGTGATGCCATTGGTCCAAGGTTCGTCCAAGGTTCCAGGGGGTCTGACTCGGGCCCTCGGCGGGGAGGGGCCACCAAGATGCTGCCCCCCTCACCCACCTGCCTGTCTTGCAGAGCACTTGGCTGCGCGGACGCAGCAGGCCCTGCACCAGTCGGTCTTCATGTCGTCCTCGTCCGCCCAGCCTTCCCGGGACCTTCCCCTGGGCCGCAAACAGCACCTCAAGCTGCTCCCCGGCGTGGCCGACGTGCAGGCTGGCAAGGTGGCCCGGTGGACGGTGGATGAGGTGAGCGGCTGCCCCGGGGCCGGGGTTTCTCTTAGGTGCTGAGTCCACGTGTGCCAAATTCCAGATCCACGCTTGAGGGAGAAGCAGGCTGACGCTCAGGACGTTCGGGAAGCCCCTTAGTGGGGCCCTGCCCCCCCCCCCCCCCAGCCTTCTCCCAGCGCCGTCTCCACTGCCTGCCCCCCGGGGTGGGGTGCTGATTTAGGCCTCCAGCGCCGCATCACAGGTTTGCTCTGAGGAAACACGAACGTGTGGGCCTCCACGCCTGTGTCCTGGCAGCCCCGGGCGATGCCCCCCGCCCCGCATGCTCTGTGCCCAAGGGGCTCCCTCTGCCTGGTGCCCCCGAGGCCCCGGGATCCCATATTCTCACGCCCAGGCAGCACCGCGCTGCCGTGTGTCCATCCGCGGCCACGGGGGATCAGGTCAACCTCAGGATTATGCATAAATTAGGTCACAGTGTTGCATAAGATGCCGAACAGAGGGGAAAGTGGACTTGATTGTAATATAAACACACCTTACAACGTTGGTTCTACGTAAGAATCAGGGAAGTGCCGTTGCTTCCTGTGACGCTGTGGAAACGCTTCGTACTTAAAGCAACACACTCTGACTGATATTCCTTTTGATGAAGGTATTGTTCTCACTCATCAGGCTTTAAGTTTTTTGTGTTTTTTTTTTTTAATGAAAGAAAAGCCTGGGTCACTCTTTTGACAAGACAGAGTAGAGCTGCAGTTAAACTAGTCACGGATACTCACTGAGCATGTCCGGCAGTCGAGTCACCTGGACTCCATCTCGCTCAGGGGCTTCCTTTCCAGCCCCAGAAAAGGAGCAGCGACTAAGGCCCTGCGGAGGTCAGAGGTCCGGGGGGGGGGCCTCCACCCCTCCTCCCAGGCAGCGCACAGAGTGTGCCTGGTGGGTTCCCCCCACCTGGCACCCTCGGCGTGGACGGGGCCCAGCACACCCTGCCTGCTTGCCTGGTCCCTCTCCTTCCAAGGCCCTGTGGGTCCCGCAGGACAGAGAGGTGACTGGACATGCCAGGTGCTGCGGGGTTGTTTGGGGGGGGTGGTGACTAAATGTGACCGTGCTCCCTAAAGAGTATTCATGGTCTGCGCCTGCCCATCTGTGAACTTTTACCAGTTTACAAAGCCGACTGAATTAAAACCTGTTGTGGCTGTTGTAAGGAATGGCACCAAAGACGGAGGAGAGCTTAAACAAGCTTTATTTGGGAACGCTCCCGGGCGAGGTTCACTGGTCCGAGAGAAAGGGGCCAGAGAAGTCGCGCCCGGGTGTGGGCGCGAACAGAATTTATAGGGGTGCACGCAGGGGAGGTGCTTGCTGTGTGAAGCAGCCCTTTTTTTGGTAATCTCTCGGGTGTTGGTGGCAATGTCAGGTGTCGGTTGCATCAGCCTCAGAGCCGTTGGTTCCGCCCCTCGGGAAGCGGGAAGACCAGGGCTGAGTGGTGTGGCAATGTTAGGTGTCGGTTGCATCAGCCACTTCGGCGGGGGTTCCGTCTGGCTCCCTGGGCCCTTCCCCGGACCTGCTGGCCTTACAGCTGTAATCAAAGCACTGCTGGTTTTGCCCTTGAAATAACAACCCAGGGTTCAAGGGCAGTCTCTCTCTCTTTTGACCTTCAAGCTATTCATCTGAGGTTCTGCACCGTTTAAGTTAGATGACAGTGTCCCCTCTCCCCTCTTCTTCCTGTGCTCCTGGCCCCTGGTGTGTCACTGTCCTGCTCAGACGTCCAGCCCAGCCCCACATGTGCAGAGCGACTGCATCCCGACGGAGAGGGAGTGGGCACAGCAGGGCGAGCGCTGCACCGCATCCTGGTCCCCAGACGAGCCCACAGGACCTGCCTGGCTGTCCGCCCGCCCCTGACCTTGGGCCCCACGTCCTGCGCCTCCCTAGTCCCCGTGTACTGTTGTCACATGTGCACGGTCACTGCCCAGCCCCTGCCCAGCGCAGGCTCTCCTCTTGCAGGAGCCCTCAGGCTGCTCCCACGTCCCTCAGGGCCCCCGTTTCCTCTGAGAGTCTCTGAGGCTGCACCTCGGATGCTCAGTCTGCTGACCCTGAACCTCAAGCACATGAGCGGAGACCCTACTCACTTGGCCTGTGTCCTGAGAGCTTCTCACCGCGCCTGGCACTGAGTCGATCACCCAGTAAGTGTTTGTTGAGTGAATGGCAAGGGCATCTGAGCTGGGTTTTGAAACAAAAGTGCAATCAGTCCAAGCAGAGAAAAGACGGGACGCCATGCGGGGGAGGAAAACTATAGGAGTGGGGGTGCGTGTGACACGTGCAAGGATGACAGACACACACGTGTCCCTTACTGACATTATGATGGTAGTGAGCAGTGATGATGTAATGATGGTGAGGCATGCACGCTTATTTTGCCCATTTTACAGACAGGGAAGTGGAGGCACCGGAGACTAAGGAAACTCTTAAGGCCACACGGTCAGAGCCAGGTCCTGAGCCAACGTCTCACCGCACCCCAAGCACACTGCCCACTGGGGCTTGGGGAAGGCGGCCTGCGGCAGGCGGGAGATGGGCCAGGTGCACCAGTCAGGCAATACCAGGTTCTTAGGTTCTAAGGCAGAAAGTCATGTTGTGAAGCTGGTGCTTCAGGGAGATGAAAACAGCACAGGCCAGCAAGGAGGGTGAGAGTAAGAAGGGGCCGGGCTGGGCGCCACTGTCCAGAGCCACCCGGGCTCAGCAGACGAAGCCACAGCACAGGAAATAGATGAGGCACAAGACGAGGAGGTGAAATGAGCCAGCGTGGTTCCATTTATACTCTCAGCGCTACGCAGTTTGGTACTTAATCAGGATAATGATGTGTGAGAACTACAAGGCCCACACACTTCATCGGAAAGAATGGAAAAGGAGTGGTGCTGTCAAAACATGGAACTCTGGGGACAGGATCCAGTTTGGGGGCCAAGGGATAAGATGATGAATTTATTCTGGGACCTTCTGAGTTAGGGTCCCCTCAGGGTACACGAGACATGGCTTCACCAGGCACGATCCCCAGAGAGCACGGCCAGGGATGGAGGCCGGTGGGTCCACGGCGGAAGTGCAGGAGGAAGGGCGAGAAGTTGGGGGGAGGCTGGAAGTGAGCGTCCCAGGTCGCAGGGTTCCCGGCTAGGGCTGTGGGGTTGGGCTTCAGGGGATTGGGGAAAATTGTGTACAAAATGTGTGTTTTTCCCCATAAGAAGAGGGCCACAGCTTTTATTAACTTCTTGGGGAGTGGGGTGGGGCATCACCCCAAAGGAGCAGGGATCGCTATTTAGGAACATTAGGGAATAAATAGGAAATTCGGGGGTGGGGCCTCTGATCTGACCAGTTTCAAGTCTGACACTGAACAAAATGAAGTTTAGAGGGTGATTAAAGGGAAGTAGCTGGTCCATCGTTAGGATGGGGCGGGCCTCAGAAGGAAGAGACTCACTAGGGGGCGGGGAGGACCGAAGAGGTCACGGAGGATGATCAGGGAGCTGTGATCACAGTTCTGAGTTCTCTGTGATGGGTACACACGGGATCCCAGCCTTTTACTGCCGAAGGTGACCTTAGACATTTTCTAGATTAAAACTGAAGCAGCCATCGGAGAGGCTGGCTTCCTGGAGCACTTCGTTGACCGTGGCTGCCCACGGGATGCATCCCAGAGAAAACAGTCGGGGTTACTCCCTAACGTTGATGTACCTTTGTCTTGATAGCTCCCTAATTAGATGCCCTTGAGGACGAGGACCACATCCTAAATTTCTCTCTGTATTCTCACATTCTGTAGCACATTTCCTGGCACAAAAACTGGTCCTCGAGAAGAAACTTTGAGTGGTCAAAGTGTGGGCGTTGTGATGCGTTTGTATCGTTGAAAATAAGGGGGCTCCCTAGGGGGGATCCCAGCGAGTACCAACCACAGGGGCCACTGTGTCTGCTCCAGATGCTGCATTAAGAGTGGCGAGTCGGGTCGTGAGGACGTTGAGAAGGCAGTTCAGGGTGAGCAGGGCGGGGCTGTGCCTTTGTGCTTTGTTCCCACCAGGCAGGAACGGGGGAGCTCAGGGGCCAGGGGCAGGGCGTGTGGAAAATGACTTGTGGGTCCTTGTGCTAAGTGCCATCCAGGGACACTTAAGGCAGGTGAGTGTCTCCGGCAGGAGATGCAGCACAAGAACAGTCCCTCTTGTCAGCCGTCCTGGCTGGGAGGAGACCTCTGCTCTGAGTTGTGTTACCTGACGGACCTTTGTCACGTTGCCCGGAGGTGGGGGCTGGCTGTTAACTCCTTTGCTGTTTCTGTGGTGTTTCTGCCAGAGCAATTTCTTTCAGAGCACCGGCAGGCTGTGAAGTTAGTTTAGTGGTTCCAAAAGGAGAGACAAGACCAGATGCAAGTACATCACTGCAGTAGAGGTTACTGTTCTGTGAAACCTTCGTTAGGAATGCGTGAGTGCGCACGCACTCAAGCTGTGGTCCCTGGGGAGCGTATTTCTTACTCTGGTCATGGAAATGTTCTATAGAAGGGTACAAGCATCTAAGAGTAGGGACTAAAGTATTTTTATATCTTTTTACATCTTTGTAGCAAGTACACCAGAGCAGGTGTGTGACAAATGTGCGAGTGAGTGGATGAATTGGGAGACGAATTTTCTGCAGCCCCTCCTGCCAGGCGTCCATGGGCACACGCAGGCCAGATGCGACACGTACGCACATTACAGCCGCGGGTGCAACTCGGGGATGCTTGGTGCCCATGTGGGTACTTCTATTTCTTACATTCAAAAATGCCTTTTAAAGCAGCACATATAGATCGCCCTGGCCTTATCCAAGGGCTCCCTAAATGTCCATTAGATCTAAAAGATGGTGGTCGCTCTCCAAGCAATCTTTGCCCAGGAGGGAGTGTTTTGAAAAATTCAGGATACTGCTACCTAAGCATAGCAGCCTTATACAATCGGGCCCTCAAAAAGGGCAACTAACAAATTCCACTGATAAGAAATGAGACCCGGGCTGGAAACATGGTCCCCAGTGGACCCGAAGCCAGGACAGTCAGGCACCCGGCGCTGGCTCAGCAAGATGGGAACGTCGGCATCGGGAGAGATTTAAGGAAGCAGCAGCTGCACTGCAGGAGGCAGGCCTGCTGGGCTGCAAGAGGATGCCAGGAAAAGGAGGTTGCCCGGGAAGGAAGTTGGGTGGAGTAAAGGGCTCAGCTCAGAGCCTGCACAGTTTCATTTCTTAGTCTTTCCAAACTGCTGTGTCATCCCTGGAACTAACTTACTCCGCGTCCTTCCAAAACAAAACTGGGGTGTCTGCTGTGGACACTGCGCTCCCAAGAACTTGGGGAAGCAGGTATGCTGCCCCCGCCAAGGCCAAGGCCAAGGCCGGCCACCCTGGGCTCCAGCAGGGCCGCCATCACCTGAGGAAAGCAGCCGAGTCCACACAGCTGTCCTGGGTGGAGGCAAAGGGCGGGGCGGCAGCTTCCTCCTCTGTGGACTCATGGAACCGTGTGAACGCTTCTCCGCATTGACCACGACGTGAAGCAGGAAGCACGTGCTGAAGGGGAACATGAGAGGGAACCCTTCCGTTACTGCTCTGCGGTCTGGTGAAGTTCACCACTTTACAGCGAGGAAATGGGCTTTCTCCTGAAGCTCAAATAGAATTTATTCTCGGGACTGGCAGTACTGAATAATGATACCAAATCACGATCCGGGCCAGAAGAGTCTGCCTCAGTAGATTGCATGGAACTTGTTCTTTACTTTGGAAAAAGGCAGGTCAAATAGACTCAGAATCTCTTTCCAAAAAGACAGAGAATTTCAGACACGTGGTAACGAAACTGTCCGAGGAAGACAGCGAGGACCTGCCCCGCGGCGCAGCCCTGTGTACTCTTTGGTTTAGCACGTTATTTATCCCCACTTAAAATCCAATCTACCTCTGACACGGACAGTGCTTTCTTGGCTTACAATACTAAGAAGAGGGAACGTGATCCTTTTTTTTAAATTTGTATTTGTTTGCCCAGAAAAGGACATTTTAACCTCTGAAAACCATCAGAGCAACACTCAGCCCTGTTTTGAGAACAGAAGTTCCTGGAGCGTGTATTTACGAGAGACTGTCTGTGGGGCGTGCCCCTGTCCCCGGGGGCCGGGCATCCGGGGGCCCTGGTGCTGGCATGGCTTCCCCAGGGGAGCCAGTGATTGAGAGGCACCAGCGTGTGTCTTTAGCTAATTCCTAGAGCCGCTTTTCTATGTTCACTTCCCCTCCTGTGACCCGCGGCCCCCTCCTGTGACAGAGCCATCCCAGAAGAGCCCTCCTTCAGCGCGGTGGCTCCTACCAGGCGGTGTCGCCAGCACCTTGACTCGTTTTTTGTTGTCACAATCGTGCGCGCTGGGGCTGCTCCTGGCACTTAGCGGGGATGTCGCCAAACACCCTGCGGTTCGCAGGGCAGCCCCACAGCTAAGAAGGATCAGGCCCAGAGTTGGAGTCGCGCTGGGCAGGAAACCTGCCCTTGAGCGTGTTGTCTCCGCCCCCAGCTGTCCCCTGTGACCCCACGTCAGGGTTTCACCTTCAGCACCTCCCGCCACCAGCTCGGGGCTCTGCCCCTGCGGAGCATTCAGCCCTCAGAGCGCCCGGCGGAGGGGCAGCTGCAGCGTGCCCCCCAGCGGTGCCCGGACGGCCTCCCAGGCCTCCCCTGCCTCGTGTGTGTGTGTGTGTGTGTGTGTGCGCGCGCACAGGCGTGCACGCTGGGGCGGTCGTGGGGAGGGCCTTGGCCCTGAGTGCGCATTAGAACCAACCCGGGAATCGAACCCGTGCCCAGCCCTCCACCGGATCCAGCTTGACTGATTTTTAATCTCTGCAGCATGAGCTGGGCCTGAGAGAGATCGTGTTTAAAGCTCTCCAGGTGGTCCCAGTGCATGTCCAGGGTGGAGAAGGGCTGCCCCGGGGCACTCACTGGCCACGTGTGGCCTTGAGGAAGTTATTAAACCTCTTTGGGCTTCAGCTTCCTCATCATTTTTGTGGGAATTCCCTCCGCAGGGAGGTCCGAGTACCCATTGTTGGCCAGACGCTGGGGGGAGGCCCTGGAGACTCGGGTACGGGAGACGGGACGGCCCAGGTCTGGAAAGGCAGACGGTGCCTGTCATCACTGCTGTGCACAGACCACTGCCGCCTGCCCTCCCTGACCCCCAGGCTGGACAGGAGGGTCAGACGATGGAAGGTTCCAGGATGCCAGGGCTCCACACAGATGGAGGCTGTCATTGGCACCATGGTGACCGTAACCCTATGTAGGTCAGCCTGGAAATGAGGCCAGAAAAGATAGCAGGAGCTGGTCTCATTTCCGAGCTGGCGAATGCTACCGGGGCTTGATAGCTACTGTTTAAATCCCAATCGTTTGAGGGATGCAAAGTGTATGTTACTCAAATGTTGAATGACTACAACCCAAGGTATTATTTCCGGTGCACGTTCTGAATCAGGCTTTTCATCTCGCGCTGTAGGTGGCTGAGTTCATACAGTCTCTGCTGGGCTGCGAAGAGCATGCCAAGTGCTTCAAGAAAGAGGTAGGAAACGGAAAAATTACATGTTTCTCTACGACTAGGCCCGGAAGTGCTTTGTTTCCGTTTACTTAAGTGTAAATAAGGGCAGTCTGGGGGAGGCAAGACAAAGAGGTCCAGGCAGGAGGGGGCCCAGCGGGGCAGCCTGTCTGGGTCGCTGACGTGAGCTGTGCTTTGTCGCTGGAGCCTGCAGCCTCATCTCTGCAGCCGCTTGTGAAAGGGACTCTTGGGACACGTCATTCAGTTAATACCTGCATTGTGACTGCAGCCACGCTGGGGCAGTGGGGACCTGCCACGGGCCTGCACCCAGGAAAAGGGGGGCTTGTCTGCTCCAAAGTGGAATTAGGACCGTCCTACCTGTCCTTGCCCTGCCCCTACTTAGGGGGACACGGAGAAACCACACAATCCTTGAAACTGTTGGTTTCCTCATCTGCCTCCGGGGTTGCTGGTGGGACAGCACAGAGAAGGGTTAGTAAAGCTCCATAAGCGCTTACTGTTCCCATCATCACCATCACTGCTTTACTCTTAGGACTACCGGCTGTAAGGTCGGATCTTAACAAACGGCACCGCGAAACAGAGGAAAGCTTCAAGTGAGCTTTATTAGGGAGCGCTCCCGGGTGAGGTTCACTGGTCCGAGAGAAAGGGGCCAGAGAAGTCGCACCCGGGCGAGGGTTGGGCAAGATTTTATAGGGGAAGAAGGGAAAGGGGTGTGGTGAATCCGGGAGGGTGCAGGGTATTCCTTATTTGGTGGTCTTTTCGGGTATCCTGGGGGACCGTTAGTCCCGCCCCTCAAAAGGCGGGAAGGCTGGTCCGGGTTCAAAGTCCCCAGGTCAGTTCCTGGAACTGGGTGGTCCGGAAAGTCTCCAGGTCAGTTTCTAGAACTGGGTGGTCCGGAGAGCTTCGGTCTGATGCAAGCTGTGAATCTGATTGTGTTCCCCTGCCTCGGGCCAGTTAGCCTTACATCCCGACATCTTTGGTGTCATGGGGCGGCGTTCTGATCTCTGGCTACTTCATGCTGAATGGGGGCGTTGAAAGGGGAGTCAGGCGACCAGAGGTCCGAGGCTTAGGGGAGACCAGTGGGGGGTTCTGTAGGAAGCAAGGTGTAAGGACCGAGGAGCATTTGGTTTGTGGCCACCCGAGAGACTTCCTCCATGCGCCTGCGAAGGAACCTAAGAAAACAGGGAGCAAACGTGAGCAAGATACAGATGAGAATTAAGGGGCCTGAGACTGGTGTTAGCCAGGTATAGAGGGTGGATCGCCGCCAATCGGGAACTGGGGAGGCGGACTGTTGGTGTTTGCGTTGGAGTTCTTCTCTTAAGCGATGGAGGGCTTTTACGTTGTCTTTGACGAGTCCTGTTTCATTGATGTAATAGCAGCATTCCTCCTGTAGGAAGAGGCAGGTACCTCCTTTGTCGGCCGTGAGGAGATCCAGGGCTCGTCGATTTTGGAGGGCAACTTGGGCTACTGAGGTGATCTGGCGCTGGAGGGAGGTGATGGAGGCAGCAGAAGCCTCGATGCCTAGCTGGAGTTTCTGTTCTAGGTCACGGGATGTTAAGACACTGTGTTAGGGCTCCTCCCCCGATGCCCGCAGCAACAAGAGAGGAGTCGAGGGAGCTACCACCGCATAGGCTGCCCGTCGGCGTCCGTCAGGACCGAGTATTGAGCTGCCATCTACGAAGAGGGGGCGGTCCGGGTTTGAAAGAGGGGTATCAAAGAGTCCTTCTCTCAGCGGGCTGAGGGCCTCTACGAAGATAGGCAAGAGGGAGGCCGGGTTTAGGCGGGGGAGAGGTCGAGGGAGATAGCAGGTTTTCAATGAACAACAGGTGGAATTCCTGGATGCGGGAGGGGCCCAGGAGGGAGAGAGACTTGTGACCTAGGAGGTCGACCAGCCGGTGGGAAGAAAACACGGTTAGTGGGTGGGCCAGAGTCAGTTTGAGTGTTTGTTTTGGTCAGTTCGGCTGCCGCTGCTAGGGCCCGAAGGCATGGTTGCCATCCCCGAATGGCTGGGTCTAGCTGTTTGGAGAGGTAAGCCACGGGGCGGTAGGAAGGCCCTACAGGCTGGGCAAGGAGTCCAGTGGCTATTCCAGCCCGTTCATCCACAAAAAGGTGAAAAGGTTGGTTTGGGTTGGGCAGAGAAAGGGGAGGAGAAGATATCAGAGCGTTACGGAGGGTGAGAAAGGCCTGTCGAACGGCGGAAGGAGAGGTGAGGGGTCCTTGAGGGGTTTCTTTAGCAGCTAGATATAAGGGTTTAGCGAGGAGAGCAAAGTTAGGGATCCAGTGTCAGGAAAATCCTGTAAGGCCCAAAAAGGAGAGAATTTGTTCCACTGTTTCCGGAGGCTGGAGTTCACGGATAATCCGGGTGCGGTCGGCTGTTAGACCTTTTGTGGTAGGGGTAAGGTGGAGCCCCAGGTAGGTTACAGAAGATACAGATAACTGAGCCTTGGCTGGGGAGACCCAATAACCGTGAGAGCCAAGGTAATTGAGGAGATCTGCAGTATGTTGTCTTGAGAGGCTGAGAGATGGGCTACAAAGGACGAGGTCATCTACATATTGAAGGAGTGTGCTGGGGGTAAGGGAACAGGAAGTGAGGTCCCGTGCCAGTGCCTGACGGAAGAGGTGAGGACTGTCGTGGAAGCCCTGGGGAAGAACTGTCCAGGTGAGCTGACTGGAAGTATGAGTATCTGGATCCGTCCAGGTAAAGGCGAAGAGGAAATAGGAGTCGGGATGAAGGGGGATAGTGAAAAAGGCATCTTTGAGATCCAGAACCGTAAAGTGGGTTGTGGATGGGGGGATATGGGAGAGCAAGGTGTATGGGTTTGGTACTACTGGGTGGAGAGGAATTATGGTCTCATTGATTAGTCGGAGGTCCTGGACCAGGCGATAATCCCCAGAGGCCTTGGACAGGCAGGATGGGGGTGTTGCAGGGAGAGTCCATGGGGATGAGGAGTCCCTGGTTTAGGAGTCTGGTGATAATAGGTTGTAGGCCCCTAAGATGAGTCTCAGAGATGGAAAATTGGGGCCTTGATGGAAATTTGGAGGGGTCCCTTAGGCGAATGAGAACGGGGCAATGGTGTGTTGCTATTATGGGCTTAGAAGTATCCCAGACTTGGGGATTGATTGGGTTCAGTGTGATTGGAAGAGGGGGATAGGAGGGGGAGGGTTCTAGAGACAGGCCGAGAAGAGGAAGCAGGAGTTGGGAGGAGGGGACCTTAGGGTCAAGTCGAACCAGCTGGAGGGAGGCCCCTAAGTGGAAAAGGACATCTCGGCCTAGCAAGGGAGCTGGGCAGGATGGTATGACTAAGAAGGAATGAGTAAAAGGGAGTCAGTCCTTCGATATGACATGGGAGTGGACCGGTCTGGAGTGGGAAGGATGGTTTGCTATCAGTACCCATGACCGAGATCTGGGAAGGAGAAACTGGCCCGGAATAAGTAGGCAGGACTGAATGTCCACCAGAAATGAGATGGACTTACCCGCTACCTGTAGCGTTACCCTGGGCTCGGCAAGGGTGATGGGGGTCTTGGAGTCCGGGCGCCATCAGTCATCAGCCAATCCCAGCAGTTCGAGTGGTAATGCCGTTGGGTCGGCCTGCCCCCCGCGTGGAGACGCTGAGGGAGGGCCAGTCGTAGGGCAGTCACTCTTCCAGTGGCCCGTTAGCCCGCAGCTGGGACAGGGCTTAGAAGGAGGTCGGGGATTGGGACATTGGCGAGCCCAGTGGCCTTCTTTTCCGCATTTGAAGCAGGCCCCCGGCGGGGTTGCCTTTTGTGGATCCCGTGGATGCTGTGATCCATGGGAGATGGCCGGCCTTAGGGCAGCTACAAGAGCTTGGGTTTGGAGGGCCACCTTCTGGTGCATCCGAGCCTGTCGGCTGGATTCTGCTAAATCCTCACGGCCATTGTAGACTTTAAAGGCCATCTTTACCAGATCTCGAATAGGGGTTTGAGGGCCGTCTTCTGCCCGTTTAAATTTCTTTCGGATGTCTGGGGCTGATTGGGTGATAAAATGGGTGGCTAGGACCGCTGCCCCTGCCGGGGTGTCGGAATCCAGCCAGGTGTAGAGAGTTAAGGCCTCTGTAAGGCGATTGAGAAAGATAAGCTGGATTTTCGTTAGGTTCTTGGGTTATCGATTTTGGTTTTTCAAAATTGACTACCTTATGAGCGGCAGCCTGCATGCCAGCCAGGAGGCATTGGATCATGAGGTCGCGCTTACGACGGCCATCTTGGCCATCCTGATAAGTCCAGTGTGCATCGGTGCCAGGTACGGCCGTCGCTCCGACAGGCATGGAGCTGTCGGTAAGGTGCATGGCTTCGGGCAGCAGTTTGAATTCTTTCCCTCTCTCGTCAGGGGTCAGAGTAGAAGATAGGATCACAAAGATATCGTGCCAGGTTAGATCGTAAGCTTGAGAGAGCTAGCGAAATTCTTTGAGGTAGCGGCAAAGTCGGCAGAAAAGGAGCCTAATCGCTTTTCTATTTGAACATAAACTCTAACTAATCCTTCCGCTCCCGCTACCTCCCTCAGAGGGCAGAGGAGATTTGGATCGTGGGAGTCGTGAGAGCGTGTATGGGCACTAATTGGCGAAGCAAGGGGCGTGGGAGGAGAAACCGTTGAGGGAGGCGGGGGAGCGGTTGGAGGGGCCGGAGCGGGTTCGGGAGGAGGGACTGCTTCAGGGTAGGGTGGAGGTTGGAGAGGAGCTCTGGAGGGGGGAGAGGCGAGAGATGAGAGATTCGGGTGGGTCGGCTAGTGGAGAGGGGTCATCATCAAAGGAAATTAGGGGCTTGGATGTAGGAGATGTAGAAGGAAGGGCAGGAGCGTAAATACCAGAAGGCCTGAACATTGGGGACCTTGGACCATTTGCCCGTCCTGCGGCAGTAATTATCTAGATCACGGAGGATGTTAAAATCGAAAGTCCCTTCAGGATTGATTGTCTAGAGGCTACTGTGGCCAGGCCACAGTGGAACAGAAAACAAGCCGTCGGCAACGGAGATCTTGGGAGAAGCCGAGGGCTGTAAAATTGGCTAGGAGATACCCCAGGGGCGTCTTAGGATCTGGTTTCGATTGTGAGGTTCCCGTGACCCCCAGTCTGTCCCTGAGTGAATGGAGAGGGAGAGAGGCGTCCCTGGTCTCAGTCTCCAATTCACGGCAGGTCGGAGGGCAGTCAGGCGATTGGGACGTCTCCACAGTTGCCCGAGGCCCGGAGAGAGGACGCAGGAGTCCCTGACGCGGCTGCGATTAGGGACAGGGAGTCCGATGGGCAGGGACTCTGGGGGTCGGAGGGAACACGGGAGGGGGACTTACCCCATTTTCTGCCGGATCGGGTGGATGAGTAGAGGTTCCCTGGTTGTCTCCTGGGGGAGGGGAGGAGAGGCCCACGCGGTAACCCGCGGGGCTTGGTACCCCTCCCGGGTTTTGGCACCAAATGTAAGGGTCGGATCTTAACAAACGGCACCACAAAACAGAGGAAAGCTTCAAGTGAGCTGTATTAGGGAGCGCCCCCGGGCGAGGTTCACTGGTCCGAGAGAAAGGGGCCAGAGAAGTCGCACCCGGGCGAGGGTTGGGCAAGATTTTATAGGGGAAGAAGGGTGGTGAATCCGGGAGGGTGCAGGGTATTCCTTATTTGGTGGTCTTTTCGGGTATCCTGGGGGACCGTTAGTCCCGCCCCTCGAAAGGCGGGAAGGCTGGGCGGGGTTCAAAGTCCCCCAGGTCAGTTCCTGGAACTGGGTGGTCCGGAAAGTCTCCAGGTCAGTTTCTGGAACTGGGTGGTCCGGAGAGTTTCGGTCTGATGCAACCTGTGAATCTGATTGTGTTCCCCTGCCTCGGGCCAGTTGGCCTTACACCGGCCAGTTGGCCCGCGAGTCTTGCCTGAAGTTCTGAAGGTTGGGGTGTGGCCCGTAGGGCGGTGCTCTCCACCACTGTGGGAATGTGCTCGTTACCCCATGGGAAGGGTATTCCACTCTCTAGATGGACGATTCTTCATTAGACAATATATTAGACATGGAAGCTTTTAAAACTCTCAACACCCCACGTGGGGTCCCCAGGGATCCCTCCTTCCTCAGGGAGACACTGACACCATGGTTTGTATTGTTAACTAAAAAGGGTTAGAACCACAGGGCTGGGTTCATGGAAGGGTGTCACCCTAGCAAACTTCATTCTGTCCTCTTTGTTCTGGAACCTGGACTCCTTCTGAGCCCATCTGTGAAAACAGGCAGCGTGACTGTGGGACAGGCCACAGTCGCCGGGACTCAAACTCTGAGACCACCCTGGGGCTTCTAGAAACCGGAAAAACGGCCTGCACGGTGGCACTGGCCATCACATGACCTCAGGAAAGCCATAACATTCCAGACCACAGTATATTGTAAAAGTTAATAAATACAGCATTCATTTTGAATGTACTTCGGCTTATAATGGTGTTTGGCATAGGAGTCATTTTAAATACAGGAGGGTTAAAAGGAGAAAACAAAATCCAAACCAAGCCACTGGCCGGACGCCCTTCACATTTGGTATACAGACGTCGGGTATTTTAACTGTGCATGTTTACAGTGGTCGTGCGCATTTAATTTTACAAATTAAAACATCTTTCTGTGTCATCAGATCATGGAACCCCTTCACATTTGGTATACAGACGTCGGGTATTTTAACTGTGCATGTTTACAGTGGTCGTGCGCATTCAATTTTACAAATTAAAACAGATCTTTCTGTGTCATCAGATCATGGAACCCCTTCACATTTGGTATACAGACGTCGGGTATTTTAACTGTGCATGTTTACAGTGGTCGTGCGCATTTAATTTTACAAATTAAAACATCTTTCTGTGTCATCAGATCATGGAACCCCTTCACATTTGGTATACAGACGTCGGGTATTTTAACTGTGCATGTTTACAGTGGTCGTGCGCATTTAATTTTACAAATTAAAACATCTTTCTGTGTCATCAGATCATGGACACCCTTCACATTTGGTATACAGACGTCGGGTATTTTAACTGTGCATGTTTACAGTGGTCGTGCGCATTCAATTTTACAAATTAAAACAGATCTTTCTGTGTCATCAGATCATGGAACCCCTTCACATTTGGTATACAGACGTCGGGTATTTTAACTGTGCATGTTTACAGTGGTCGTGCGCATTTAATTTTACAAATTAAAACATCTTTCTGTGTCATCAGATCATGGACCCCCTTCACATTTGGTATACAGACGTCGGGTATTTTAACTGTGCATGTTTACAGTGGTCGTGCGCATTCAATTTTACAAATTAAAACATCTTTCTGTGTCATCAGATCATGGACGCCCTTCACATTTGGTATACAGACGTCGGGTATTTTAACTGTGCATGTTTACAGTGGTCGTGCGCATTTAATTTTACAAATTAAAACAGATCTTTCTGTGTCATCAGATCATGGAACCCCTTCACATTTGGTATACAGACGTCGGGTATTTTAACTGTGCATGTTTACAGTGGTCGTGCGCATTCAATTTTACAAATTAAAACAGATCTTTCTGTGTCATCAGATCATGGAACCCCTTCACATTTGGTATACAGACGTCGGGTATTTTAACTGTGCATGTTTACAGTGGTCGTGCGCATTTAATTTTACAAATTAAAACAGATCTTTCTGTGTCATCAGATCATGGACCCCCTTCACATTTGGTATACAGAAGTCGGGTATTTTAACTGTGCATGTTTACAGTGGTCGTGCGCATTTAATTTTACAAATTAAAACATCTTTCTGTGTCATCAGATCATGGACGCCCTTCACATTTGGTATACAGACGTCAGGTATTTTAACTGTGCATGTTTACAGTGGTCGTGCGCATTTAATTTTACAAATTAAAACATCTTTCTGTGTCATCAGATCATGGACCCCCTTCACATTTGGTATACAGACGTCGGGTATTTTAACTGTGCATGTTTACAGTGGTCGTGCGCATTTAATTTTACAAATTAAAACATCTTTCTGTGTCATCAGATCATGGACCCCCTTCACATTTGGTATACAGACGTCGGGTATTTTAACTGTGCATGTTTACAGTGGTCGTGCGCATTTAATTTTACAAATTAAAACATCTTTCTGTGTCATCAGATCATGGACTCCCTTCACATTTGGTATACAGACGTCGGGTATTTTAACTGTGCATGTTTACAGTGGTCGTGCGCATTTAATTTTACAAATTAAAACATCTTTCCGTGTCATCAGATCGTGTTTCGTTGCTTAACAATCCATGAAAATGTCCCAAATCATTAACTATTTCATCGTAACATGAGTTTTGGTCACTGCCTGGTCCCTCATCCTAGGTAACACTGTAATTTATTTCCTTCCGCTGTTTCTGGAGTGCCCGGGTGTTTGCAGGGCTGCAGTGTTAACACCATTGCCTGCTCCTTGTTCATTGTTCTCATGGGAAACATTCCTGGAGACTTCACTTGGTAGATGAAAGCGGGTTATTATTAAGGCCCTTTATACAAATTCAGTCCAAAATTTTAAAAATGTAACAACAGAAATTCAGCCTAGGGACAGTTCATGTACACTGAATTCACATTTAACAGAATGAACCCCTCTTTGATCTAACTTAGCTTCAGCATTCTGGGGAAAACAGAATTGACGGTGGTCGGACTAAGATGCCGTCGTGGTCTGTGGTCCCCAAGCTCTGGTAGGCCACCGCGTCCCCATCACACAGCTCAGCACCCAGGGGCCCCGGAGGGCAACCAGACTTGAACAGCAGGATATGTTTATTTGTGCTGATTTATTGATCTACAGCAGATTGATGGCAAAGCCTTCCTGCTCCTGACACAGAAGGACATTGTCCAGGTGATGAAGATCAAACTGGGTCCAGCCCTGAAGATTTATAACTCCATCCTCATGTTCAGAAGCTCCCAGGACCTCGCCAGGGAAGGTGCTGTCTCGGGCCAGGAAGGCGGGGGAAAGTCTGCACCTGATGGGCTGCGGCCACCACGCCTTGTTCTCTCAGCAGGAGCACCAGCCACATGAACTTGATTTCGGTGTGCCCGTGGTCACGTCCAGGTGTGATCTGGACCTTGTAAAGTGGCTGCGGTTTTTATGTTTGCAGGGTTTGCTGGCTGGTCCAGCACCAGTGACGCAGAGGCCCAGGCACATGCAGGCTTCTGACCGGCCTCATCTCGGCTCTGACGTGCTGCAGCGACCAGACCAGAGAAGCCCACACGCGCGCCTTTATCCTTCTCCCTCGCCCTGGAGGAGGCCACTTCCCATTTGCAAGGATGCAACTCTCCAGTGGTAGAGTATCAGGAAAACGGTTTTCACACACACATTGTTCCGTTTTCACCAGAACGGCTTCTGAGCTGGGCTGCGATTTGCCCTCCGGGTGCAGTGAGTCTAAGAGATAGAGGCCTGGTGCTTTAAACAGACTTCTGTGAGATTTGTGTACTTTACTCAGGAAAGCATGGATCGTTAAAAAAATCAGTAATAAGCACATGTTTTCATGATCCATTAATTCTCCTTTGTGTTCCACAAACCGTTTCTCAGTTGTGCTGCCAGGGTCTCCCGAGTGTGCCCAGCCAGCCGGGCACCTGGCAGAAGCTGGCAGGACTCTCCTGAGGACCCTCCACCTGCAGTGTCCCCACAGGGACCCTCACACAGACACACCTCCCCCCCCAACCCCCGACATCTTCACAGCTTCTGCTCTAAGGGTTGCCTCAGGGGGGCTGACTTGTCCTGCAGGCTGTCTGCGTGTGTGCCACGAGCCGTGTTACATGGGGGCCCTGGGTACATCTTTACAGAGACACTCCATTAAAGGGAAGACTTCTAGAGTGGGGAGCTGGGTGTCTATGATACGTTCAAACAATTCTTATTTGTTATCAGCCCTTATTTGTGTAAGCGACTACATTTGAGGCTGAAGTTACGTGGAGTCAGCCTCACGGTATGGGAGGCTCCATCTTTTTGGTTGGGTTTTTTGGGTGGCAGGGGTTGTGTTTTTTTTTTTGCAGGTGGGAGAGAAAAGAAAAAAAATAGAGTCAGACCTACAGTACCTATTTGCTTCAGTTAAGAATCTTACGGTTTAAGAAAGTTGCTTGGAGAGTTTATCAAACTTCAAGTCACCGAAGGAAAAAAAATTCTTCTCTAAGAGGTATACTTATATTTCATTCTTTAGATCCTCACCTTAACTAAATGGAATTTTAATGTATTATTGGTTAATGTGCATTTTTCTTTCTGTGATGTTTTATTTGTTGTTTGGGTTTTGTTTTTTTTGGACTGCCACGTACAATTAAAATTCCTGCTTCTATGTTAAAATCTTAATATATTTTAAATGATAATAAACAGATAAAATATGACCTCCACCTCACTGCTTTTATGAATATGTTGTAATAGCCTGGAGGCTGTCTTTCCAGCTGGGAAGGAACAGAGGCAGTGGCCCTGCACCCGTCGGCCGGTAGAGAAATCGGCCGCTTCTGAACACTTTTGGAGTATGTTTTCTCAGGGAAGTAAATTTAGGTGTTAATGATTTGAGTGTTTTACGTCTGAGGTTTTTTTTTTAATTAAACAGAACCTCAAAATTGCTCATTTATGTAGGCTCCATGGAAGACATGAGATTTGTGGTTTGTATATTTAACCCATGTCATTTTAAGAGAAGGATCTAGAACAGGACAGATAATTCCAAGCCAGATTAGGGTTGAACTGTTGTGTCCCTAGAAGACGGTATGATCGGACAGAAAGAGCTTGATCCAGGAGTGTAGCCACCGGCTGCAGCACATCCCCACTTTGTCATCCAGGTGCCTCGACCTTGACATTCAAATGGCCCCACCAATGTGAACAGTACCCATCACCAGGGCAGCTGCCTGAGCCAGGAGACTAGAATCCTCTGACTCTTTGTCAGCTTCTGGGCTGTAATTCTTCTTCTACCAACACGGCATCACTGGACGTGGACATGGGCCGCGAGGTGTGCAGCCGGCAGCCAGCACTGGGGCTCTCACGCGCCCTACTTCCCCTCAAGCACAGCTCTGTTCTCTCTCTCTCGTCTCACACACACATAGTCTGGGCTGGACCAAGACTGAACCCCCTCCTTGTCTCCACACTCACCCCTCTTTTGGGCCTCCCCTCTTGCATCTGCTGACCCCTCCGCTGAGGTGTCCCCTCCCCCGTCCTCCAGAAGTTTCCTTAACGCCTTAGCTCCTGGGTTCCCGCAGCAGCCATGCCTCCCATCGTATGCTCCTCAGTCTTTATTATTACTTGCTTGTCTCTCCCCACTAGTCTAGGGTCTGTGAGGACCAAGACCGTGGCCTCCTCCTCTTCACTTTTCCTGGCATCTGGCCTAGTATCTGGCACGTAACGGGCACACAGCAAGTCATTTGTTGCATCAATGAACGAAGCAAACCAATCAAACTCAAATCTAGATTCCAGCTCTGTGACTTCCTAAATAGTTGTAACGTCTCCATAAAATGAGAAAATAATACCTACCCCCGAGGGGTTTTTTCATTTGATTTTGAGGATGTGTGCATGTGTGACTGCAACTGACACAACACACAAATAAGGTGCCTGACACCTAACAGTAGCCACTAAATAGGGGTCAGGAAAGTAACAGCAACAGCGATCCATTTTTTTTAATAATCTTGTAGGAATCTCCCGCGTACATATTCAAATTTGCATCAAGCCTGACCCCAAGGGGCCCACTCTTCTTAGTGTGGCTACGTGTTAGGGGCCCAGGGGCACGTGGGGCGGGCCCTGGGATGCTCCTAAGGGCCCTTGATCGGCCTGGACTCCAGACTACCACACCCAGAAGCGGCGCCAGCCAGCTCCCTCCCCGCGTCCCATGCTCTCCAGAAAGGCTTGGATCATTAGGAGTTGGTATCCTTTGCTCTGCCAGGAGGGCCCCCACCACACTCAGCAGTCAGGAAGCATCCCGAAGTGCCCAGATGGTGTGAAGGCCTCCACTGCCCCTGGGTACCAGCCTCAGCCCCTACTCCCCGTTTCTTTTCCTGAGTCCCACCCGAAACATGAGTGAGTCAGGGACAAAGGGAAAAAAATGCCATCAGGGCATCAAGAAATACAACTTCTAGGATATTGGAAAGAGTTCCCCCAAAGGACCATTCATACAACATATCATGATGCTGGAAATGAGATCATTAGCAAGAATCCTAAGGGAGCTGGGACTTCTGCGACTATAGACTTTAAACGCCTGTAATTTCAGGTAATTTTTGCAAAACTAAATTTCTGTCACTTCTAACAACCTGCAGACATTCTACGAAAAATCTATCCTTAATCAGCTCTGAACCCCACTTTCCTCCCTCTGTAATTAGATGCTAACCTTGTATAAACCACATTCTAAACAGATCGCAGGAGTGACAGAGCAGGAAATTGACTCCTTGTTAACACAGGGCTCTGGCCTGTGACATCTTCCCCTGGCTGACCGCTGACTCTCAGACATCCGTGGGATTTCTTGGTTGAGTCTCTTGTGTCTATGGAATCTCCTTCTGCCGAGAGAGGGCTGGAGGCAGGGAACTACAGGGGAAGGTACTAGGGCTTTGGAGTCAAGCCCAGGCTTGAATCCTGAGTCCTATGTCTAACCAGGTGCCTGATATCACTGGAAGCATTTCTTAACCACCCAGCAAATGACCAACTTGCCACGTTCACTCCTTCCTTTTGAAATAATTTTGATTGCATTACATTTTGCTCCATCCTTTTGAAGAATATTCAGTTTGTCTTTCCAACTCCCAGGGCATAAAAATATATTCCTGAATATGAAGTGTTCCTGTGAATACATTCTTAATATTCGAGAATATATTTGTCATGAATATATTTTCTTATAAATAAATTCTTCTTAAAAACGTATTCTGCTTATAAATATATTCATGAAGAATCTATTTGTTAATAGATTTTTGAATATTCAGAATCTTTATAAATATATTCTTCCTACGAATAAATATATTAGTGAATAATATATTCACAAGAAGTCTTTCTTCAAAAATACATCCTTGTTATACTCTCTGTCTCCATCTCTCTCTGCCCTTCAGTTTCTAGCTGCGGCAGGGAGCTGGTACAGGCCAACTCCTTAAAATGCTGCCGAGGGCTTCCCTAGTGGCGCAGTGGTTAAGAATCCACCTGCCAGTGCAGGGGACACGGGTTCGAGCCCTGGTCTGGGAAGATCCCACAAGCCGCGGAGGAACTAAGCCCATGAGCCACAACTACTGAGCCTGCGCTCTACAGCCTGCGAGCCACAACTACTGAGCCCGCGAGCCACAACTACTGAAGCCCGCGCGCCTAGAGCCCACGCTCTGCAACAAGAGAAGCCACCGCAATGAGAAGCCCGCGCACCACAACAAAGAGTAGCCCCCGCTCGCCGCAGCTAGAGAAAGCACGTGCTCAGCAACGAAGACCCAACGCAGCCAAAAATAAATAAATTAATTAATTTTTAAAAAATGCTGCTGGGGAGAGAGTGAAAACTGTATAAATAGAATTCAAGAGTTAAACGACTAACCATTGGTGAGCCATTTAATGAAGTGGTGATCACAACTTGATTTCTCAGTGAGATTTTCTGCTTCCAAGTCTTTGCCCCATATATCCCTTTGGACAGATGATGGATGTTGAATCCAGTGATAATAAAACACAGCCTAGCCGCCCCTGGATGGATATCTAGATGCCCGGGCTGAGGCTGGGAGGCACAGGGGAGCCCTTAAAGGCAGAAGTGAAGACTCAGTTCCTTAATGGTGAGCCCAGAGGGCTACGGGCATGTTGACAGCATGCGTCATCCGTCCCATGTGGCCTCAGAACCTTTAGGGGCAAAGCTGCGGTATCCACATCACTGTCTGCTGATGGTGGCCAAAGGAGTGGCACTGAGATGGAAGAAATTCAGGGAAAAGGGATATGGGGTAAAAAAAAAACAAAAACAAAGAACCACCATTAAAATGGGAATGGAAAGCCAAAGGTTGGAGAAATGAGACTGAGTTTAAAATATTGAGTTTTTCTCCAAACTGTTCTGCTTCATGGCAATCAGGCTTAGTTGTTTCATGCAATTTTGTCTACAAGACAACATCCATCCATTTCCCCATTCACTTTGGTTTGAATTCAGATCGTGTTCCCTTTGATTGCAGAATCTATGCATCAAGGCAAATCAATTCATGACATACACAAAGTGGTGAGAAATCCCAGGTTGAACCCAGAATGTTCCCACAATGGCTTTTTCACAATCCTTGAACTGCAGCTGATAGCAATTGTGTTAAATATGCATGAGGACTGTTTGGAAATACAGGGTCAGTATTTTACTGTGGAATGCTGGGGGCTGAAAGATCTTTTAGTAGGAAAAAAATATCAAGAACTATGGGCAAATATTAGCTCAGCTTCATTTTTTAAAAAATAAACAGAAAGTGTGTTTACAGGATTTGTTTCCCTGAGATAAAAGAATTGCTTCACCACCTTGCTGTGAGAAAGGTCAGGTGTGAGTGACATGTGCTTCCACCAATGCAGTTGTTCATCCATAATCTGCACTTGGGACCCACATGAACACTGTGCTTCAGGCACCAGCCAAGGTTTTGTTTTGTTTTGTTTTGTTTCCAAGAAGAAGCAATTCGAGTATCATTTGGCCCGGCCTCTCCAAAAGAGAGTCAAGCCAATCAAAAAATGGTTAACTAAAGGAAGATCACTCAGACAGGTTACTGGTGTTGGTGATTGAATTTTTCTTTTTCATTTTTCAACCAATTTGCAAAGTTTGCCTCTGGAACAGCCAGCTTACTTTTTTTTGTTTCCTTTTCATTTTCTCCTTAAGAATAGATTTGTTTTTTATGAACCCTATCAGTTTGAAACTTGAGGTTGTCCTTCCTGGGTTTTCAGAGAGATTTACCCCCGTGCCTTTGAAAGTTAAGTAGAAGAGTAGAAGGAAATTATCCCAGACACACATCTTATGTTGATTCAGAATATTTTCTTCAAATGAATCAACAAATGCATCTGAACAGAGGTCCTTATCTTCGTCCACTGTGGAAATTATTACATTCATTCATTCAACACATATTTACTGAGAGCCCACTACGTGCCAGGTGTTATGAACACTGGGAATGTATCTGCAGACAAATAAATAAAAATCTCTCCTTTCGTGGAGCTTAAATTCAAGTGGGTGGAGATGGACAATAAACCATAAGCATAAAAATATGAATAGGAGGGAGGAAAAGGAGAAAAGTCTAGGGTCTCGTGTAGTGGAAATATGACCTTGCTGGTCCTCAGATCTCAAGGACACACCATCAGGTGGCACCGCTGGGTGGAGTCCCCTGGCACTCAGGTCCACATAGGATTCACACGACACACACCTGTGCAGCCCCAGGCGTTGCTGCTACTCTTTCTAGGCCTTTCTTCTTGCTCTGCCATAGTAAACAGCAGAGAACTCCTCATACCTTCCCACAGGACCTAGAACAATCTTCCACCAGAGGTGCCGCCCACACACACTGCTGACTGACTGGGTCAAGGGTGGGAATATTATTTGGAGTGCCAGCTTGATGTTAGCAATTAAGTAATCTGTTATCTGGAAATTTCTGGACCTTTTTCCCTCCAGATTCTAAGCAGCAACTAACAAGAAGTAATCAGAGATACTCGTAATGTGATTAAGTACAATTGTCATCAGGCAGGTGATCTTAAGTACAGCCATGCTTTAAATACAGACTCATTAATTTTAGCTCAGTGGTGTTCTAATATTTATTATGCACACAGAAGAATTTTAAATGTGAATATGTTTTCACATTGCTATGCTCGGTAGTCCTGCCACCCCCCGCAAAAAAAAAAAAAAATATCCAACTAATAATTCCCTCCCAGAGGGAAGCCAAAGATTAATAAATGTGATTGTCGAGTGCAATGCTGAACTAAAAAGGAGAACATCTTGATGAAATGGGTCTGATAAGAAGGTGGAAGGGCTTGACCTTTTATGTGAGTCACAACACTCCCAAAGTAGGTCCTAAGTCACAACTGGTTTCAATGCCCCCATTTTTCAAATTAATCATTTGGCTGTATGTTAATTGGAAAACTGCATGTTAATTTAAAGCCTTAGAGGATGTACAGTTTTAGGAAAAGCAATATTTAGTTCATGCCAGGCAAGTTCTCTTAACCTGAAAAGTCTATAACAGTGTGTAACAGTGATCTGAGTTGGAATCATGAACTTTCAGAGAAAAGACCTGTTTTTCCATGTCTGACACTGGAAGAGTCCTTTAGAACTTGTGAGCACTCCCAGCTGACCTTGGGCTGCAGAAACTCATTTCACGATTCCGTCTACATTCTGTGCAGACAGAAGGAAACACCTTCAGGAGGAAACAATAAAGAAATAACTCACTGATTTCAAAACCTCAAGCTCAAAGTTCCATACTCCATTTTTTACTGGTATTAAACTGGTAACAAGTATTTGCTTCCACAAATCTGTTTAGCCCCTATTTTCTATTTCTCTGGAGACAATAACTCATCACACACACCCATCCTCAGAAGCAACTACATCGCTTTCTCGACTTCAATGAGGATCTGAAAATAAAGTAATAGATGAATGGAACGTGACAGAACACTTGGGTCATGTGAGTGCACTCTCCTTCGTTATCCCATTTCCAAAACTGCCTAGTAAAGCAATTATCCAATCTGCTTCACAGGCTCATTCAGGAGCCCTTAGAAAAAAAAGATGATGTCCTGTAGAATTCTCCACCCCATTCAGTGCTTGCCCAGAGTCTTACCCACACCGGGTCAATACAATTTAATATTTAACAACCGGATGGTGTTGAAGAGGCATTTGAGAAATATTAAGTAAAGTAGAAATAAAGAAAGATGGACTTTTTCAGATATTGCTTCGATTATTCAAACTTCAGCTTAAGATGTAAAAGAGCTAGTTCTCCAGTCCCTGTAAAATCATCTTTCATATACTTTTGAAGATCCTAATGAAATCACCCTTAGTCTTCTGTTTTCTGGATTAAATCCCCCTACTTTTAGTCTCTTCATCGATTAACTTTGAAATGTTCAAATGCCTGTACTGCTAATTCTGCTTTTTTCTAATCTTCGTCCCTACGTACCTTCACTGCTGTTAGCTTCATTAGAAAGCCCTTCCCCTCGTGATCTCTGCATAGCCCTTGAGAAGCCGGCTGTTGTCCCTCTGACCTATGGCCTGTTTCTGCTAAAAGTTAATGGTGCCATAGGTCTATTCACCCTCCTCCCTGTCAACTCTCAAAACAGTGTGACCTGTGGGGCACAAGGTTGGAAACAGCCCAGAAAGCCATGGAGTCATGCAGCCATGAGATGAATCCCGGAACGAGCATGGGAGGCCTGCCATCCTGGAGGAGAATTCCCAGGGATGGTCATTTTGCTAATGGTTTGTAAAATGTTACACAGAACAAGCACCTAAGGAAGAGGCGTCAGGCAAATTAGAATCCAGTTTTCAGGCTTAAGGATGTCACCTGAGCACTTCTACTGTGCTTCCTATAGCTCCTGTCCCACGTGGCTAGCTGTTTGGTTTGCAGACTTTTCTGTTTGGCCCATTGCGTTTGGTTTCTGCCCAATCTGAATTTCTTTCTCACGGAGAATTTGTATGGCCTGGTTTAAGCAACTCTGATGCTTCCTCGTATTCCCTGCAGCACTTTGCTCAGGACTGAGACTGTGGTCACATAATATATTTCTCAGTTACATGAAGTTGGTTGTATAGAGGATTAGAACATTTTTATGAAGACCTCACTTTCTGAAGACATAACTTGCTTTGAATAAAGCTAACCCATTTTGGCCAAATTCTGGTTCTATCTTCCATGAGTATTTATGTCCTGCCAGTGGATCCAAGCCGTGATTGTGATAACATTGATGCGGCCACGATCAGTGTGATCAGTGTGGCCCAATGCAAACCAAGCACCGTCCTCACTTGGATGAGTATGTCAGCAAAGAGGGAAGTCCTGCCTTGGCCGGGAGAAGAGAAACAAGTTTATAAAACTAACTCTTGGAAAGACTAGGCAAAGCATTACCTAGTAATTAATTTAATCACTCATTCTTTCATTCATTATACATTTTGTGAGCATCCACTTAAGTCAGACACAGTGCTTATCACATAGGCACCAGTAATTACGTATGTATTTTTGATCTTTGAACTGTAATAATGAATGACTGAATAAATGAACAAAAGTCAGAATTAGAATATAATTTTTAGACTGTGGAAAGCCTTTAATAGTTCACACCAACTCTGATAGACTGTTTCAGAAGGTCTGAAATGTTTGAATCACATAAGGCAGTCGGCTTCTGAATTTTTAAAATTTCATCGCACAGAAAGAGAGATGCTTTAGACCACAACCCAGTGCATAAACACACACACACACATACACACACGTTTCTGTCAACTGTAGGTTTTTTTAATTGTTGGTCCCAACCCATTACATTGTTCTTATGACCATGGGTTGTGACCACAGTTTGCAAAGCACCACCATGGGGGACCACAGCAGTGACCCTCCGCCCTGGCTGCACAGGAGTCACTGGGAGCTTTTTAAAAACAATCAGATGTCTGGGCCCTATCCCAGACCAACTGAATCCGAATCTGGAGGTGAGGTCTGAGCCTTGGCGTTGTGTTAAAGCTCCCTCTGTGATTCTAGTGAGCAGCGGGGGTTAGCATCACCGCTCTACATCATGGGAAATGTTCTTTTAAAATAAACAACCACCATATTAATCATATCAGTAATATGTGCACATACTGAAAAGTTCAATAGTATAGATGGTTATGAAATAAAAACTAAGACTCTGGATCAACTCCTTACCCCTCACTTCCACTGTCTGGAGTTAAACATTATTAACAGCTTCTTCCCCAAAACTCTTGTTGCAGATACGGGCATCTAGATAGTTTCCACAAGTTTACATTTCCAGATAACTTTAATAATAGGTTGCCAAATTATAAAAGTCACTGTTGGTATTTTGATGAGGATTACACTGGATTTATGGATTGACTTAGGGTAAACTGACGTGATTACAGTATTAAGAATATAACAGATCTTTTTATTTATTCAATTATATTTTTATGTCCTTCAAGAAAGTATTACAGTTGTAACCTACACATTTCTTATTAAGTTTATACCTAGGTGTTCTTTTTTTTTACACTCTTATAAATGAGATAGTTTGCCTCATTATATTTCATTGCTAAACACTGCTTGTTTATCGAAATGCTACTGAATGTGGATATTAATCTTGAACCCAGTCCACCTAACTGAATTATCATCTGTTGCTAACTTCCCCCAATTGATCCTTTTGCATTTTCTGTGTAAACACATTGTCTGAAAATAGTAATAATGTTGTATCCTCAGTTGAAATATTGATGCCTCATATTTTCCTCGTATCTAATTGTATTGATCAGTACTTTCAAAACAAGTTTTAATCTGAGGCGATTCCAGAAAGTAACATCTATTATTATAATAATAATCTATAATAATAATAGTCTATATATGATGATCTATTATTATAACAACTTACAGCTAAGAATTATATACACTATATAGAGGCATGTTAAGACTGAGGAAAAATATAGAAAACTTGGTAAAATCACTTTCAATAATTTTTTTCAGTTACCTTTTTCTTTAAGAGTCTGTCAGCTTTAAAGAAAAATATCATTCCTCCGTATTTATTATCACAGTTGAGATTTTATCATGGATATTCATAACAGATTTGCCCACTTTTTTTTTTTTTTTACTATCATTGTCAGGTTTGGTTTCAGTGTGTTGCAACTTTATAAAAATAATTTAGGAGCTTTTACTCTATTTTTAGAGTTTGGAATCATTTAAATAGAGTTTGGAATCATTTAAATCATTTAAATAGAGTTTAAATCATCATTTAAATAGAGTTTGGAATCATTTAAATAGAGTTTAAATTATCCCTTGAATTCATTTCATATAATTCACCTGAAACCATTTTATCTTGATGCTTTTTTGGCCTTTGACAAGTTCCTCATGTTTCTCCATAGTAATTTATCTATTTAAGTAGAGCTACCAGATAAAATGCAGGACCTCCAGTTAAATTTGAATTTCAGTAAAAAACCAATAATTTTTTAGGATGAGTGTGTCTTGCACGAGACATGTTAAAAAAGTCTTACTTATCTGAAATTCAAATTTAACTGGGGGTCCTATCTTTCTGTTTGCTAAGTCTGGTCACCCTAGTTACAGATTCTCTTGTGGTGTGAACTTCGGTAATAAATATTTTCCTAGAAAATTGTATTTTTCATTTAGGTTTTCAGAGGGGTCAACCTAGCTTTGAGCAAAGTGGTCTCTTGCAGTATTTCCTCATTTGTAATTTTGTGTTTTCTCCCATTTTCTTTTTTGGGCCAGTTTGTAGTTTATCTATTTTATTGGTCAGAGGAAAAGCCTCTCTTGGAATCATTTTGTTTTGCTTTTCTCATCGGTAAATTAGGACTGTTTCTGTTAATGTCTCTCCATCCCTTCCAGGTCCACTCTCTGGGGTAATTGTGCTTCTCCTTGACTGGGAGAGATGCAGGCTGCACCAGAAGTGGGGGAGTTCCCAGCGAGCAGTTGAAACCGTGCGGGGAGAGTGGAAGATGGGAAGAGAAGGGGCTCAGGAACAGGCCTGAAGGGGCTCCCACATTCCCAGACCTGGCAGAGAGGAACAAGTTCATTAGGAAGCCTGAGAAGGAGTAGCAGGCAGGTCAGGCAGGAGCCAGGAGAACATCGAACCTCAGCCCCCGCCAAGTCTCAGCTTATCCCTTCATGAAATGGGCAGAATACCACCTGCCTCACAGTCCTGACAATGCAGACGAAACCCCACACAAAGCAGGGTCCAGTGAGACTCCTGACCCCAAGGCCGCCCACGGCAGGATGAGGGCTGCTGCGGCCCTGGTCCAAGCCCATCCTGTGTTCTGTCCTCACTCTCTGGGTGGGCCCCGTGCCTGCCTGCGGCGTCAGGGGCTCTCTGATGGGCCCTGCATTTACTTAACCCTCCATCCTTGCGTCACAAGGGTCACGAGGACCCGCCACCCTGAACCTTAGAGCTGCCACTGCTGCGGGTGACACCCCGCCCTTGCCATCCACTCAGGTCTCCAGATCCTGGTTTCCCTAGGGTTCATTTTCCTCTGCCGTCCTCTCTTCTCTCCTCAAGGCTGCCCTTCTTCTTTGGTCTTTTGATTCAGGACCCGGACCAGGATCCTGGCCCCAGAGCCCCAGGCTGGCCCCGATGTGCCGCCTTCTGGGCTACACTGAGCCTGGACTGCAGTCTCCCGTGTCCATCCAACACGCTCCAGGGCTTTCGCTCATTAGGGTCTGAACGGGCCGCACGGGCGTCTTCAGAATCCTGGAAGAAGTGACTGATCCCACCCTGTGATTTGGGAGCTCAAGGAAGAGCTTCTAAGTAGAACTATTACCTACTCTAGGAGATCACTTACCTTTGTGTTGTAACATGGTCTTGACCTCACTCCTCTTTAAGAAAGTAGATGGCTACTCCCGCAGCAGAAAGAGGAGGCAATAAAGGGTCCAGATAAATATCCAGAAACCACAGTTGCCACGTGAACGGCTGCTGTGGACGAGAGAACTGGTCCTCAGGGTCTAGACCTTTGGCCTCTTTCCCCTTCCCCTCTTATGCGGGTGATGCTGGTGGATGCTGCTTGCAGCTCACTATGACGATGTTCCCCGGCGCCATCCAGGACCACAGCACGGACCACGTGTGGCTGTTTAAATTTAACTAGTTCAATTCAGAGTAAAAAACGCAGCTCCTGACACCTGAAACTACTATAATGTGGTATGTCAATTATGCCTCAAAACAACAACAACTCAGTTCCTCAGTCTCTGGAGCCACAGGGCTGGTGGCCACCATGGGTTCAGCATGGATCCCAGAACACTTGCAAAGCTGCAGCAAGTTCTACTGGGCAGCATTGCCCTGGGCCATCAGCTTGGCCACAGGGCCAAGAACTTTACAGTCACCCTCGGAAAAGCAAAATCAGGCAGATTAACCCCACCAGGGCCTGACCTTCTTATTTCCAGGAATGACAGCAGTTCTCTGCTGCTGGAGATGGACAGCCTGAAGGTACCAATCCAGAAAAGTCTTTTATGCAAAGTATTTCCATGACAAAAGGAAGAAGTCATGTGGTGTCGTCCAGACCACAGTTTCAGGGTTCTTTTTATATTTTTAAAGAGAAAACAAAAGGCAATAATTCCTGTTTCCCATTCCATTCTGTTCCTTCAAGGTCCTTGAGCTGTGAGGCAGGTTTAAGAACAATACTCTTTTCTCTGTGTCCAGCCCACCCCCGAGCTCCCAGGATGGGAGGGAAGAACAGGTGAAAAAAAGGAGAAAGTCACTTTGTCCCTTACGAAACATTTGTTTTAAGTTACATGGCCCGAACGTCCACAGCAAGGCAGGGCTGGAGTGCACCAGCCGACCGGGTGAGGGTCCTCGAAGCTCAGGCCACGGGTGCAAAGGTGGAGGGAACCCAGCTCTCCCCTCCCCCCACTACCCCCCCCTTCCCTTCTCCTGCAGGCAGAAAGCTGGCCAAGCTCCTTCACTGGATTCCTGGGCTCAGCCGCCAGCTCCTTCTCAGAGCCCAGCGTCATCACTGCACTGCAGCGAGGGCAACCCAGCAGACGCTCCGTCCCTTCAGGAAAACAAACATAGCGTGGAACCCAGCCACCGCCTGCCTCGGTCCTGCGGGCGCAGCTCTGGTGAAAGGTCCGGCTGTGTGGATGCTCTTATGAAGGAGCATTAGCCGAGCATAAGCGGCTGCTGCCGCTTACAACAACAACGACAATAATGATACAGCAGCACTTTTCACTCATCAACTTCCTCAATTCTCACAGCAGCTCTTTTATGATCTTTATCTTGCAGATGGGAAACTGGCAGGGGAAGGTTATTTCACCCACTCAAGGTCACACAGGTAGCAAGGGAGATCTGAACCCAGGTATTCTGAGCACATGGGCCACTCTGCTAACCACTATGTTAGAAGCACCGCAACAAAGAGCTGTGAGAAAAAACTGAGAAGATACGCAAATTTGTCACCTTCCCACCCATCCCCACGCTTCACATTTTTTCTGATGATCTGGCCCAGCTCGAGACTGACAAACGCCGCTGGGGCCAGTCAGCCTTGCCCAGAGGGACCTCTAGGAGACATGTCGTCACGGGGCACTGCCAGCCTCACCCAGCAAAGTCGCCCGAGGGGGGAAGGAGGTACAGCCCAAATCTCAGGCCGTTAGGGGACCAAAAGCACATCCACTGAATAACACAGTGTCTGGTTTCAGGAGAGATACCCGGGGCCAGGCCTTTCTTCCACAAATACTGGTTGAGCACTCAGGATGGGCCAGGCCCGGTGCTGGGCCCGGTGGGTGACACGTCCGTTTCCAGGTGACCGGGTGCTGGCAGTGAGCTGCATCTGGGCCCCGCACACCTGCGTGAGTTTATTCCACGGCCCCGCCTCCGATGTCCTTCCCAGCATGGACTTCAGGTTCCTTTCCCAGATTAAACCCCATCAAGGTCAGCAGCAGCAACAGTGAATGTGCAGGGCTGGGGCTCAGGTAGAAGTTTCTAAATGACCCAGTGAACAGAGATGGCTCGGATGCCTCCACCGTGATCAAGCGTCCCAGGACTTTTGGTGGCCGTGGCACTGGCATCCGTCACCGTCCGCTTCCCTCCCACCGTGAGCTCATGAGCCGAGCCTCTGACTCCCAGCTTCAAGAACCACACGGCAGTCCGCGGGCCGCTTCCCCCATGCTGCATTAAAGCCAAGGGCACCCAAGTTCACCTTTGAAGGGCTGACCATGCCTCAGTCGTGGGCCTGTGGCGTTAGAGATTCAGTGGCCCCTGAACCCCTGAGCCTGCCCCGTCTGTGCTGCATCTGCCAGGCTGCCCCTTCAGACAAAGTATTCTCTAAATAATTGCTCAACATTTATTTAAAGGCAAGGTTTTCATGCCCCACACAGAAGAACCAAAGTCCCTACAGTCGAGCAGACATCCTCTTCAGAAAGCAGATATTTAATTATCTGTTAGTCTCTGAGGATATTACTTCCTCATCCCAGCTGACTTGTCCCAAGATTCCTTCCTGAGAAGAGGGCTTGCAAATATCATTGTTCTCTATCTTGTTGGTGACATTTAGCCTCTCTCTAGGTCGGGGTCCTGGGTCGCTAACTACCTGGGCTCCATCTCAGTGCAGATCAGTGAGCCCCGCATCTGCTGTCCTCAGCCTGTAGTTCCTTCAGACCTATAGACGGAGAAGCTCCCTTTGCTCCCATCTGTATTTCCCTCCAGGTTTGGCATCTTCAACGTGCCTGACGCACGCAGCCCCTGCGCTCTGCCGGCCCCCAGCCGGATCCTCAGCCTGGCTGGCATCACCACCCCGCCCCGTTAGGTGGACACGCCAGGCAAACTCAGGAGCCCCCTGACTCTGTGTCCACCTGCTTTCCCCGGTGACCCAATCCTATCCATTTTGCCCCCCGAGCAACCTGGGAACTAGCCCCTCTACCCTGGCTGCATTTCCCTATTGAAATGACTTTTTCTCACCACAGTTACTTCTCCCACCTTCCTCCCAAGAGGAAGATTGATACAGATTTTGATCACTTTCCTCTCCTGCTGAAGACATTTCCATGGCATTTCATTGTCCCCAACTTAATGGCCCAACTGCTCAAATGCCTTAGAAGATTCTTGTAAACTGGCCTCTTTTAAAAATTATTTATAAAAGAAAAATACTGGTAATAACCTAAATGTACAATAGGGCAAGAACGTTCAAGTTCATTATGATGAATCGAAGTGAAAAAAAAATGCTACGTAGCCGTATATGTTTTCTGTCACATAATATTAAGGGAAGAAAAAAGTAGGAGACAAAATTACATATATCAATTTAGTAATATTTTAGATCTGTATAGGAAAAGACAGGAAAGGAATCCGGCAAAATGTTAATAAGTTTTATCTATAAGTAATGGTTTCATGGGTTATTTACATTTTTTTCTACGTACTTGTCTCTGTTTTCCAAATGTTCTTAACTGAACGTTAGTTAGTAACACTGTTCTAATTGGAAACACACATGGGGCACGCAGGCACCCGCCCTCCGCTCCCCAGCACCTCAAGATCCAAGTCAGTGGGTATAGGACTGGGGGAGTAAGTGCCAGGGACAAGCTGTGATGCCCCAACAGGGTGTGCCCACCACACCAAATTCTGCTAAGCAATTCCCCAGTTTCCTTATTAAATCCAGAGACCCCTACCAATACCTTAACCCCATCTGTACCTAACACTGGTATCTCTGTCCCTCAGCACAGGACCTTCCTCCCCGGTTCCAGCCAGCCTCATGCAACTTCCAAGCCAACGTGCCTCCACATTCGTGGATGGCTCCTGAATCCACGTGCCTCCTCACCGGATCTTTATTCATCTTTGTTTGCTCAATGTGCCAACCACCTTCTGCCCTGAACCTAACCAGCACCTGCCGGGCAGCTGACACAGGGAGGTGGACCCTGAGAGCTGAAAGGCGCCTTCTGGGTCGTCTGTATCAAAGGAGGACACACAGGCCACACACAACACAGAGCAGAACTTCAGCCAGATTGTGCGTCTGGGTTGGATCTGCTGACGTAACGGTCTCACATGGTCTCTAACTGGTGTTTCCTTTGAAAGAATTATCTAGTTGTTTTAAGAACTGAAACTCTAACATGCTGATAAACCACGTGTCATGAGCCCAGCGTGGGCCGGAGAGAAGAACGGAGCATGGTGGGGTGGGGCGTGGGAGCGCTCGCAGCCATGGTGCGGGTTATAGAAATGCTCATACAAAAGATACGAATGGGAAGGCACAGACACAGGGAACCACTCGGGATCTCAACCCCTCCCATGACCTGGACGTTTCCAGTGAGTTCCGCGGGGTCCTCTGGGCCTTCTCCTCCTCTCCAGCTGCCACCCCCATCATCACTGACCCTAAGGCCATCAGTTATGCTCCTGGGGGGACCGTGCAGAGGCAGATATCCTGCCCTATTTAGAATCGCCTCCCCCTCCAAAGCCCACCTGCGACCTCAGTTAATGTGTCCCGCTCAGCTGTGCCTTCCCTCTGCCTGCCTTCTTTTCCAGAGTTCTCCTTGGTCCCTCATACAGAGACCGTTAGAGGCTCTGCCCTGCTCCGGACTCCAGTCCCTGCCATGTCCCATCCTGAAGTGATTCAAGCCAGAATTCTTGCTGCATCATCACACCAGTGATGAGTCAAAGTTCTGAGTGTATGGGGGTCCCCAGCATCCCCCTCACCCCTGAAGGAAAGTTCTGGCATTCTCACCAGGTTCACCCTCTCCACCTGCCCTCCAAGGAGAGTCTGCTTTTGCCAGCTCCGTGCTGAACCTTGTGTGATGCAGGATAGGAAAAAGGGGGGCAGAAAGAGAAGAGGCACCCAGGTGGGAATTGAGAAGAACTTACTGATGGTTGAGAGAAAGAGAAACTTCGGAAGAGTTGCCACAGGCCTCGTCTTGAGTTATTTTACAATGTGTCTATTCTCATGGCGTGGTCCTTTTTTGGGGTAGCCTCTCTCGTGTAGTATTGTGTTTAGATCATGTGAGTCATGGCTTCAATGGGGCTGCATATTATTTTCTGTAAAAATACTAGTGGATGTGGGGAATGGTTTATCCCTGTTTTTTTCCCCAAAATTTATCTGTGTCACAGAAAGCATAATAATATGCCATGTTGACAATACTACTTGAATTTTGGGGCAACATAACAGAAGCTAGGAGAAAAAGAAACCTGAAGAAAACCCCTAATGCTTTTGCAGGTTACCCTAAAAACGTTACAGAAGATATCTGAGAATTGACCTTGAAGTCCAGCTCTCGGGCCCAGCATGCGTTTCACTGTGGTCTTCCTTTCTCATCAGCCAAGGGAATCAAAGTTATTAATACACTGTAGGGAGCTTTCTAGTTTCCAAGTGATGTCTTAGGTATTAGCTAATCTGGATGTTCAGAAGTACCTGGGAAGACATGAGATGTGACCTTAGCTCAATTAGGAGATGATAAAACTCAGGTTCAGGAGGGTGTTAAATGACTCAGTCAAGGTCACGTGGCCAGAAGGAGCTGCTGCTTCTGATGGAAAGACCGTCCAGAATCCAGATGAGTCAGTGATCTCTGACGCCCCGGCGAGATTTGGCTGAATGATTCGAGTGCCTCTGATGCTGTCAGAGAGTGAGGGTGCTTCTTAGTTGATTGTTAGCGGGAAAGAAGCTATTTAGATTATTACAGATGTTCAGGCCTGAAAATGAAGGAAATCAGGTTGCTGTGGATTTAACGACTTCATACAGAGATTTCATAATGCCTTAGACTCCCCATGTCCCAGGCTCGCAGCTCTGTCATCACAAAGACAAGGGAAGGTCTGAGTCATCGAGGTAACTTGGGGTCTTGAAAATTACTCATAACGGTGCAGTGAGATTTCGGAAGCTACCAACTGGGCTGGAAGGAGGAGGCTGAAAATTCTTAAGCCAGGAACTTTGCAAAGTTTCTGACAATAGAGTTCGCTGCCAAGTTGCCCCTTTACCCCAAAGTCACTGGAGTCTGCATTGACAAGAAGAGGAAAAACTGGTCTAGAAACATTTTCTAGTTGATTGGTCCAAAACTGAGGGGGAAAAAAAAAAAAAAAGCCCCTGAATTTGGTAGCTGATGTTTTGTGACCTGAACAGCCTGGCAGTGCTACTGTCTGGCCAGTTACTGAGGTTCATGTGTAGAACTGTGCACAGCAAGGGAGACCCATGCTATCTCTTTGATAATATGCTGTTATCGTAAAGTTATTTGGAAAAACTTTCCCACTCAATACATTAGCAGTTGGAGCCCTGGTTAGGCCAAAGATCTGAGGTATGAGCCTACTTCGGTACCAACCTAGGTGTCCTGAAATCTGTCTGTCCTTCACTCAGTCTACGTGAAGCACAAGGGAGAGGGCAAAAGGCTGGTGGATTCAGGGTCACTTTGAGGAGGTGGAAGCAAGTGATAAAAGCAAGAGATGCTTCCATGCACACCTGTGGAATATTGACTCCACCCTCCCCGCGGGGGCCTCAGTGACTCACCGGGTAACACAGATGGTAGAAGCCAGGATCACTCCTTTTCTCTTCTCTTTATTTTGAGACCTTCTACTCACCTACCAGTCTCTCCTTCTTAAAGCTTTCCCACCCCCCAAAATGGCCTTTTCCTCTTTTCTTCTCCCTCTGAATTTAAAACTCCCAACTTGTGACCTCTGACTTCAAATATTCCTTATGACACTTGTTGAATTGTTGTCTTTTAGTTGTGGCAGAAGCCCATGAAATCATGTGGACTTACACCCTCTTTCTCCTTTCCCTTCTAAGGATGGTGGGTTCCCCCAAGGATCCTTGTTTTGCCAAACTCTCAAGAATATCTGGAGAGATGGGAGCGTATGACACACACATGTGGCCTGAGAGAGGATAAAGAAAGGCCAAGAAGGAAGGAGAGGAAGAGACAGGATTTTCAGAAAGTCTTGCTGTTTCAGAAAGTTCTGCTTTATAATTGCAATGCAATTCCCACCTTTGTCTTCTGGTGTCCACCCTTCAGAAACCTTTATAAAGAATCTCCAACAGTGTCATGTGTGTGTGTGTGTGTGTGTGTGTGTGTGTGTGTGTGTGTTTTGATGTAACAACCTACTGAGACTACCTTAAGGTGACTGGATACATTCAAATTACACATATTCTAGAAATTCTCTCACATAACTTTTCATGTGTGCATGTGTTGCCTTGCTCTAAATTATATACTTCCTGAAGATGATAATTGAGGCTACACAATCTGTCTCTGTATCTAGCATACTGCCTATCACTGTGTCTTGCATATGATAAATACTCATTCAATGTTTCATTCCTTGACCGACAGGAAAAGCACGTTTGGCAAGAATTACTATAATGTATTATTTTTATTTATAATTATTATTAAATTACAGTGAGGAGCCGATATTTAATAGGAGAGAATCAAGAACTTCAGCCAAAGGACACATTTTTGTTGGGATTTTTTAAAAGATATTCCGTTGGCTAGGCATAACTGTATTCCTATTAACCCTGGAAGGAAAAGCTTCCTACTCAGTCTTATGCTAACAGAAAACACAGATGCCTATAAGCCGTGGGGTGCAACTGTTGTCATGACTTTACAAATTTCCAAGCAGAACAATCTCTGAGAGGACCCTGCCTCCGGCTTTGGAAGGTTGTCTTAGGGGAAATGAACCGCGGTCTAAGAGGATCCCGGGCAGTGGAATGCCGGTAAATCTTTAACAACTGGCTTCAGGAAAAAAAGCCCTGGTCTGTGGTGTGTGCCAGTTTCCATGGTTTAAGTACTCCCATCATGGTGGATCTCCAGCCGCCAACATGACATCAGTGAATGCAGAACTGGAAAGAGACGGGCCAAATCTGCTCTTGGAGCTAGTACAAGTCAGCTCCGGGGCACCCCTGATTCTAAGGCTGTCCCCTTGTACATAACCAAAGAGCAGGTCTGCAAACTGCAGAGGAAGGCGGGAGTTTTGTGTTTTTTTGTTTTTTTTTTCTTTCAGAAACATGAGGCTGAGACTCACAGAAGTTATAGGAGGCACCAAGAATTATTTTTAAAGCATTACGGAAAGAAAAAGATACATGGAATACAAACATCAGGCCAGTCGGCCAGGTGATAAAGCATCCCCTTGTACAGTACTATAGTTGCAAAGATGTCTCAAATTTCATTACCACACTGGGCTAATGTGAGTACCAGGAGAGCCAGAACAGCACAATTATAGACAGTTAAGACCTTGGAGGTCAGCCACTAGCTCCTTCGAGGCATGAGATTTTTATTCTGATAAGCGCAGAACAAGGAATGTGCTGGCATCTACACTTAGGTCAGTCATCTGAAGACTTCTCCTCCGCTCAGGCCACATCCTTTGGCATCCGATATGCCATTAGAACATTAGAACACTCTTCTGTGCCTTGTTTCCCCAGGGCCCAGCTAAGATGTGCTAAAGTGCCCGGGTCTGGTGACCCACAAAATGGGGTCACAAGCTTCAAACAATGGAGAGCTTGTTGCAAGTCAATTCAATCTGTTTAAAGCAATCTCCTTCTGGTGTGTGTACTGCAAGTGGTAGAGGTGCAGGAGCAGGCAGGCACCTACACACCTGCTCTCCATCCTCAAAGCCCCTCCCCTCCCCACACACCCCTGCCTAATTCCTGAACCTACACAGAGGAGGGATACGGATGGGGGCCCTCGAAGGGTTCCTCTTCATTCTGATCAGCTGACCCTCTTCTTCTTTATTTTAATCTTAAGAAAAATATCCCCCAGGAATCTTAAGAAAAATAGACTAGATTCCAAAATAATTACTGTGAATGTACAGGGAGCATATCTCTTTTTCAAAGAAGCCCAAAGAATTTCATGTGAAATATGCTATATCACTGGAAATTATATATAATTTACTTGGGGGAAATTTTACAGAGCAGAATGTTGGCACTTCCTAGTGTCAACTATTTTCTTTTTTTAAAAATGCTATTTGTGTGTGTGTGTGTGTGTGTGTGTGCAATGCCAGTTTTATTTATTTTTATTGAGGTATAATTGACATAGAACATTACATTTGCTTCAGGCATACAACATGAGGATTCAATAATTGTATGTATTGTGAAACGATCGATCCTCTGTAATTAATGAATGAAAACGCCTACCCAAAAAGGTTATGAACACCTCATTGCTAGTACTCATGCACAGCAATCATTAAAAACCACAAAAGAGTTCCCAGGGTTTGGTGTGTAAGCCTGGCGAGGTGCTTTTTAGGCAAAAGAGGTCATGGACGGAGCTGGCTGAGGGGAGAGTGGTGTACTTCAGGGTTCATTCTGTTTCCTGTTTCCACCCCTACGTCAGAATGTCTGTCCTTGACCCAGGGCTTGTCGGATTTTCAGAACTCAGCCTCCCAGAAGGGAGGACCAGAATCGTGGAGCTCTGCGTGAATTATTAATGGGCATTAGTAACAGTACCAAGGGGTCACACGGAATGGACTTCTGCGGTTTACGTCCTTTCATCACACAGACATTCAACGACAGAAGGAATGTTGATCTCGTGTCAGAAAAATGATCCAGAACAACCTTCTGCTTCTGACAGCAGAGCAAACAGATACTTTATGGAAGAGTTTGGTTGCCCTCTTAAATCCTAACAGTTGGGGTTAAGGGTGTACCAAAAAATTCCTAAATACCAACTTTAGCTCTGTATTTCATTTACCTAACTAAACTTTTCCAACCGTATTTATTTTTTTCAGCCAAGATGGACCACGTCAGCCAAATTTTAACACTCTCCATAAAAAAAGAGAAAGAATCTCCTGGTAAGTTTAGCCAAAACTTCAGGTGAGCTAAGATTTAATACGATGTATTGCACTGAACAAAAATGAAGCCAATGGACATAGTTTTATAAATGCTCATCATGTCTTTTAGCTGTAATCTCTGTATTACGCAGCTCACAATTGTTACAGCTTCTTGTCTGACCGTATATTTTGCTGCTGTTTTGTTCCTGTTAATGCTTCTTCTCTTAAATTCTATTTTGCCTCATATTAATATTGCTACACTAGCTACCTTTTAAATTTGGTTAGTAATTATTTACCTGGGTTATCTTTGTTCTTATCTTCATCCTCCACATATGTGTAATCTTTTGTTTTATGTGTGACTTCTAAAGCAACATATGGCTGGATTTTTGTTTTAACCATTCCAATAGCCTCTGCCTTTCGCTAATGGGTAGCTATAACCATAACTGTAATCACTCATATTTGAACTAATATCTACATATCACACTGTTTTCTTTTATCATCCCTTTTTTCCACTTCATTTCTTCTTCCTCTTTCTCCTGAATATGATTTTCTACATGTCCAACTTTTGTCTCCCATGGACAGTTTGGAAACTAGAGATTATAGTTATATTATGCTTGTAATTACTTTGAAATATATAATGTACACACCAAACTATAAATTTAGCATATTTATCTATTCAGAAGTTTTTTGCATAACTAAAACCATACCCCTAGTTATCTGTTTTATATTAGTTATCTATTTTATAGTCTATTTTTAATAACATTTACTGACATATTCTATTAATTCTCGTACGTATTATTGTTCCCCCCCCACCACCACCATTTCACGTCTTCCCTTCAGGTTCCCTTTCTTCTTGATAATACCTTTAACAGCGAAGGTCTGTGTCTTTATGTGTCTGAAATGTCTCTGACTTGCCTTCAGTCTTGAGTGATAGTCTAGGTAGGTATAAAATTCAAGGTTGAAAATGATTTCCATCAGTATTTGAAGTCCACTGTTTTCTGGCATCTACTGTTTTTTGTTTGGTTGGTTTTTTGTTTTTATTTATTTATTTTTGGCTGCATTGGGTCTTCATTGCCTCACGCTGGCTTTGTCTAGTTGTGGTGAGCGGTGGCTTCTCTTGTTGCAGCGCATGGGCTCTAGGTGCACGGGCTTCAGTAGCTGTGGCACGCGGGCTCAGCAGTTGTGGCTCAAGGGCTCTAGAGCGCAGGCTCTGTAGTTGTAGCGCATGGGCTTAGTTATTCTGTGGCATGTGGAATCTTCCCAGAGCAGGGCTCGAACCCGTGTCCCCTGCATTGGTAGGCGGATTCTTAACCAATGCGCCACCAGGGAAGTCCAGTGGCATCTATTGTTGATGAGAAGTCTCTCTTAATTGCTACGCCTATGCCAATAATCTGTCTCTTCTCCCTGGTGATTTCCATAATTTTCTTTTTGTTCCTGATATTCTATGTTTACACTCTGATGTCAAGCCTTAGATTTGTTTCCATTTAGCTTTGTTAGCAATTGGTAGGTACTTTCAATCTGAGGACACGTCTTTCTTCAATTCTGGAAAGCTCTTAGCCACTAATTCTGTCAGTTCATCCACTATGCCTCTGAATGTCTCTTGTGTATTTTGACTTTGGTCTCTCTGTGCTGCATTTAGGGTAATTCTTCAGCACTATCCCCAAGTTCATTGATTCTCTCTTTGTGTCCAGTCTGTTGTTTAAATTATCTATTAAGTTTTTAATTCCAATAACAACACTGTTTGTTTCCAAAGTTTCAAGTTGATTCTTAGTCATATCTACTTGACCTTGTTTTATTTCTGCTTGGGTTTTGTTTCACAATTTTTTGTTCTTTTTATGAATACTCTTCCTGTGTTTATCTCTTGCAGCATTCTAAACTTACCTGTAAATGTGTTTCTCAGGCTGACAGACCATTTTAACTCCAGGACTTAATTCATGTTAATTATCAATTTTGTTTTCTTTCTTAGCTTCAAAATTCTTTGTGCCTTTTACAAACCAAAAAACTTTTGTAAGCCAGCAGACTTGCAGGATCATTTTGAGGTGTTTGATTTGGCTATTTGTTTTGTGTTTCTTTCTTCCTTCCTCTGTGTTCCAGACTCCCTGTCCATAAGGTGGGGTTGATCCTCACCCACCTGCCTGCACCCACTGCCCAGGGTTAGGGTTATTATTCAGACCTCCTCTTCCGTGCGACGATCTCAGCTTCAGCCTCCCAGTCGGGGGGAGGTTTCCTGAGGCTCCTCCCTGCCCCCGGGTCTGCTCTCCCTGGTCCACAACTTCCTTGAAGCAGCAGCTTGTCCGCAGCAGTTTTCCACATTGTCCTCTCATAAGGGACGGCTTAGCACCGCCCCAGCCCCAGGCTTCAGGCGCCCAGCCTGCTGCCGGCCCCCCTCGGCTGCAAGGCTGTGGTCTTCTCTCCCCTGCAGCAGCCCCCCTGCCCCTGCCTGCTTCCTGTCCCAGAGACCCCTGCAGGCCCACGTCTACAGTCTAACCACTGTTTGCATTGTTGTTGCATTTCTGGTGTAGGGGAGGTTTATGCTGAATGTTTAGCCCGCTGTGGTTATTCACCTTTTTCTTTTTCTTTTTTCATCAATCATTGCTATGTGCTTGGAGCACCAACAGTACTCAAAGCATGAATTCACTGCACCTTCCTCTCCATTGACAACAAGAAAAATGACCATTCATTAAATACTCATGTGCCAGGCATTGTGCTAGGTACTTTCATCTCTTACCTCATGTCATTCTTAACATGCTTCTGTAAGGCAGGTGCTGTTCCGCATCTCCATTTTACACAAGAACTAACCCTCTCTAGAGCTTAAATAATCTCTTCTGTGACATATATTCTGGCAAGTAGTGTAGAATCCAGGTATGTCTGACTCCAAAGCCAGAGCCCTTGCCCTTGATATAGTAAGGATGAGATGATGTCTCCTGATGATAATATCACATTCATTACTGGCTTTGTGATTCCAAAGAAGAACCCAAGGAGGAGGAAGGGCATGGGCTGCGTTCTGTGGTACTGGTTTCTAGTCAGAGGTCATTTACTAACTACCAGGGTAACCTTGCGAAGCCACTGCGGCCACCTAGGTCTTTATTTTCTCTATAAAATGGTGTTATTAAAAATTAATATTTCTCCCTGCTTCCTTATGAAGGTCAAAAAATAACAGATCGTGGGGTGGGTGGTGGTGGTGGGATGAACTGGGAGATTGGGATTGACATGTATACACTAATATGCATAAAATACATAGCTAATAAGAACCTGCTGTATCGCACAGGGAACTCCACTTCGCTGTACAGTAGAAACTAACACAACACTGTAAAACAGCTATACCAACAGAAAAAAATTTTTTAAATAAAATAGAAATATGAAATGTTATGTATGTTATATTTTATATTGATTCTAAGCTTCTTTACTTGTATTGAAACCAAGGGATATCATAAGCAAAGTTTATATTATTTTCCCTGAATATATTGCCTTACAGTCACCCACGCTAGAGCTCATTTGCTATTTCTCTACCCACTCACTAAACCTCCTGAGATCTTACTATGGTTTATCCCTGTCAGTCTGACATTTCACTTCCATCTTTAATTTTGGAGATCTCACTGTGTACTCTCTGATCCACATCACTTATAAAACTATTAAATAAACTTGTAACATTTTTTCATCTGGAAAAGCAAATGTTTTCCTCTAGTTTTGATTTCCTACTAAGCCAATTCTTTACCTACAGGAAAACAAAATACGACCCCCACTTACCCACTGACTGGTGGCACATGACTATTCCACAGTTTTTCTTCAGCATATTCCTTTTCTTATAAAGAGGGAAACATCATATAATGGAAAGATCAGATTACGCAGCAAAACCACCTGCGTGGGCATCTGTCAATGGCAGGACCCAGCATCCATGAGCTGCAGTTTTCTCATTTGTAAAGTGAAGGTAACACATCCATCCTTAGGAAGGATGCGGTGATCTTATGAGATCAAGTATGCCAAATGCCAAGCAGCATATCTGACGTATGATAGGTTTTCGATAAATACAAACTATCCTTATATCTGAAGCCAGAAGCATTGATTTGCAGCAAACTTTTTAAAAGAAAAAGCATGTTGACAACATTAACCATGCTCCAGTGATGCAAAGAACTTGCTTCTTTTTTCATTTTTATTGCACCGCCAGGTTCAATAAAGCAGCAACATACCTTAACGTTCAATTTTGATAGATCACGATGGCTTTTCAAACTTCAACAGACAAGCAGGCTTCACTCTCCACAGAAGCAGGGGTCCCTTTCAGAGCGCCTCTGAAGTCTTTGAAAGAGGTGTGGGATCCCGAGGGATAACGACGAGGCCGCTGAAGCCGGCTTGTGGACAGTCAGCTGTCCTTTACAGACCACGGAGAAGCTGTCCGTGTGACTCAGTGGTGGCTACAGGGTGCTGTCCAGCTGAATGCAGATCTGTCCCTGAGAAATCACTGCCCTGCTCCAGTGGACAGAGGCAGCTGGTTTGGAAGGAGTTTCACATTCTTCGCAATGATGTGGCGTAACCTAAGCCTCCGTGGGTACTGGACAGAGAGACTTTCAACCGAAAGACAGCTTTTAGGAATTCTCTGGCCTGGAGTTTCCTAGGCTGAGTAAACGCATGTGTGCCAGAGACGGGGGGGGGGGGGGGGGGGGGGGGGCGGGGGGGGGCGGGGTTGAGGGCATCCAATTAATTGGGGAAAATGGAACTAACTGGGGGGGGCGCGGGGGGGAAGACGTGAGGGAAGGAGGGGGGCAGGGGAGCCACAGGGAATCTCATCACTGTCTCCTTTCCCTTCCTCTTAAAGAAGTTTCCCCATCGCCACTTATGTGCTACCTTGCTAGCTGCATTTTTCCAGAAAGTTTCACTGTTAGGTTTGATAAAGCAAGAACATTCTCTAATTTTCAGTGTTGACAGATAAAGGTGACTCATTTCAAACTCCAACCAACATGGAAGCTTCATTCTCTACATAGGCAGTGGTCCCTCTTAAAGCTAACCTGCCCACTGCATACGTCTGCCTATTTTCAGAACCTTGTACAGATTCATATAATTGTCATCGTAGCCTATAGGAAACAGAAGGATTTCTTCCTAGAGGAAAGGAGCTATAACTGCAGCCTGTTCTTTCAGAACTAAATTTGTTTCCGCAGCAGTAGATTTCTCTCCAAGTCACTGAGTCATCTTCCCAAACACGAAACTCAAAACTGAAACCTGCTTTTCTTTTTATTGGGAGACTGACATTCTCATATAACATTTCATAATAATGTGTTCAAAGGGCACATTTAAAATATATATGAAATAAAGTCATTGAGAACTGGAGATATTACAAGCCTCAAGCCAGCAGGCTGGCTTAATGAAGAACCACAGGAACTCACAGACTAGAAATTCAGACTAAAGCCCAAATGAAGACCCTCCCTCACGTCTCATCCACCCGAGTTCTAATATTTTCAGGTGCTGCCCCAGGGAAGAATCTTTAACTGGATGACTTCAAAACTATTTTTTTCCCACTTAAATAGAAATGTGCTGTGTGGGATAAACTGCATCAGATTTAAAATACGATGACTTCATATCTGTTGCAGCTGCCTTTTATACCACGTTGAGTTTGGCAAAGCGTCGCAAATTCCAACGACTTCTTGAAAAAGCAACACCTCTCTGCTTGGCACTTACTGTTATTTCTCAAACATTTGTGAAACCATCATCCTATCACACCTCAGGGAAATTTTCTTCAATGAAACTAAATTTCTGTTTCTATTTTTCCTGAACATGCGCCCAGGTAGGAATTTAGTAACACCAGAATGAAAAGTGTTGCGCTGTTGGTGTGCCGCACTGAAGCCTGTCCTCCAAATAAAGATGCGTAAACAATAAGAGAAAAGCTCTGGCTTCCCGGTTCAATATTACCATCAGCGAGCACACAGCTTTCATTATAAGGAGGCGCGAAAATAAGTCCTTCACTACTTCTTCCCGCCCACAAGCCCCTGGAAGCTTCTAAGGAGTCATAACCCAGACATCACTGTGGCTTTCCCAGACTCTTAGGAACCGTATCAGGTCAGGCTAAACTCCCTATGGAAGTGTAAAGCCAAGAAATCTTGAATTCCTGAAAGGCTTATGTTTTCATGGCCACTTTTTCACTTGGTGTCTTACTAAACAGATGAGAAGTTCAGCTTCTGACTCAACACACGCACACACACACACCCCGTTATACAAAGCCAGCTCTAGTGAATGTTGGAGGACCATGAGAAAAGGTCACGTGTTCAACATACGTCAAATGACAGGGCATCCCACAGTACATCTTCCTGTCCTTAAATATCGTTTTGGCCATTCTTTGTCCACCGTCTCCATCAAGGAGGCTTCTCACCACCCTTTCCTCAGCCCTTACCCAGACTCCTCTCCTCAGTCCCACCCGTTGACTTCCTGGACCGCCCTCTGAATTCTTTTCCCCATCTCTCCCTGCAGGTGTGCAGAGCAGTTCCGCCCTTTCCAGGTCCTTCTCCCAAACGCACGGAGATGCTCCACACACAATAGCATCGCAGGTTACAGGGACCCACTCCCTCAGAGAGACAATGTGGTTATACACATTACTGTCCCATCACACAGTATACATTTTCCCCGTTTGGGGTTTTTTAATCTTTTCAAAACATTCTGCATCTTTTTCACTTTTTGCCAGAGACCATCCAATATTTTTGCAGCTTCAGTCTCACATTTCATTGACACAACAAACTTATTTGCTCCCCAAATGGAAATTTTATAGGATACATTTATCTTTCACAATCTGACTGATAGTTAAATTTCCTGCAGTAAGACTGATAGTAATTTTCTCTTCTTTATAGGCCCTGATTGCGGTGAAGCTTTTCTAAGCCCTGAGGACTAAACGTAGAGTACGGGTCCTTCCATAGCTGAGGGGCAAGGAACTACCATTAATCAATGCTTGACTCTGTGCTAGGTATTTACATCTACAGCGTTAAAGTCAGAACGTAATTACTTTTGAGAAATGTTCTAAGTATCTATGTTTAATAACAACCTCAGGATATACTGGTGGAATCACTTTCAGTATCAAGTAGCTTTTTAAAAAGAATTGTGTCCCCATTTCATAGCTATTTTCTCTTTCATACTGGAATTTATCCTTTTTACAATTTTTCAAGTATCAGGACCAAATTTTAATGCCAGACACTTTCACGGACCACTGTAAACTGGGGAAAAAAATTCCCAATGACCCAAACCCATGGTGCCTTTAGCAACATGTTCAAACTAACATGCATTTTGTGAATCACCGTGGTGCTCCTATAGGCCCCCCAGTCTCTGTAGACTGGAGGAGAAGCCTCTCTGAGGAGCTGACATCTGAGCTGAGACGGGAAGAAGCTGTCGGGGGAAGATCAGAGCAACAGCCAATGTAAAGGCCTGGAGGTGAGAATGGACCTGCGATGTTCAACAGGGAGAAAGAGGCCAGGGTAACGAGCAGGGGCTGGCTTTCAAGAGGCAGCCAGGACCAGGCACCACAGGGCTTTGAAGTCCAGGTAAAAAGACTGACCTTGATTGTAAGTGCGGTGAGGATCTTGGGGGGGCGGGTATAAGCAGGGAGGTGGCATTGATCCGATTTCAGATTTTACAAGATCGCTTGGGCTGCTGTGAGGAGAGAGGCTGTAGGGGCAAGGGGGGCAGCAGGAGGTCTGTCAGGAGGCTCCTGCCCGCGTCCAGGTGAGAAATGATGGCGCGTGGCCCAGGGTAGGAGCAGCTGAGGAGACAGGAGAGCAGCACGGGGGCATGTACCACAGTATGTGTACCACCCCGGTTCCCAGTGTCCACATGATGAGACCACACGCATGGCAACAACTAGTCTCCAGGGGACGTTTTGGGTTACATGTATGGAAACATAGGCTCCTTTCAGGAACACCAGGCTCCTCCTGAGAAGCCCTGCTTTAAAATACTGCAGGGGGTCTGTGGGAGACCCATCCCTCCTTTGCATCATGAGGTGAACTTGCCGAAGTATCCCACAAACTGTTTTCATCTACAGGATACTGGAGGCAATTCTTTCGCCTCAGTGCCTGATGAGGCTTAATTAATGAATGCTTACAGGGTGGTTAAGAGAAACGAAAAATGTTTAAAAGTCAACTATGACTCCGCCTAACCGTATTGTAAGCACTTAGCGCTGAAGCTTGCTGAGAATCCCTTCCAGTCGACAGCTATTCTCCAGGGATGGTGAGAAGGCGGAAGCAGCCTTTTCGAACTGCAATCAAAAGTCCATCCATCACTTCATGCCATTTTCCAGAAAGGATATAGGAGTCAAGTCCCACAGGGAGGCCCTTCATTATCTTCTAGAAAACCATGTCAGATGATCATTTTTATGAGAAGAAGAGCTGCCCTTCGAAATACCACACTAGTCAGTATCATTAGAGAAGAATCCTTTCCAGATAGTTGGCTACCTTGAAGCATCAGAGCAGTTTTATTTTAACTAAGTTTGACGGATATCTCTTCTAAATGTAGCGCACACTTCCCTCCATATGGGGAGGTATCTTAGGTATGACTGAGCCTTTTTTCCACGTTTCGGGGTCACGAGTCAAACAGTGAGTAATGAGTTGTGATGTCAGTGAGTAGCTCTCCTCCGGGAGCTGTCACATTCCTCAGCGTCCATTACCACTAAGCGTCTGCCTCTTGTGGCCTCTCTGTGCGTTTTCTATCTTTTCTCTCACAGCCAGGCCACCCATCGTCACATACTGTAACTGGCATTACTCTTGCTCCAAAAATTCCTCATCTGTTATTTTAAATCTGCTGCAGGCTGGATAACTAGTTAACAAAGCTGTGAGCATTGCGTGTGACATCAAGAGTGAGGGGGTTCTGAGTAAGGGATGCGGTGACTCTGTTTCCAGTTAAAGTGCTTTAAATTTTAGAACCTCTATTCTACCTGCAAAATGTATCTGGCTCCATGTTACACATACGTGTGTGCACAGATAGAATGTGGGTACCTGTGCTAATCATCTGTGTTAATTGAATAACGAGATTCTTCTAAAAGTTGGCTCATTAAATAAAGAAGCATTTCAGATTTACTCTGAAAGAGGACAAAAATACAGTCACACAGATCTAGAACCTACACTTTCATCCATTCACGCATTTGTATGTTGGGAAATAGAGATGAACAAGAGAGATGAGGTCTCTGCCCTTGGGGGGTGATACTTGGGTTTGGAAAGGCAGACTCAAATAAGCAAAACACACAAAAAATTTTAAATGTGACTGGAGATTGTCATTAGGACCATAAAATAAATAAACGGGGCTGGAGTTGCTGACCAGTTGAACTCCAGGGAGAGCCTCTCTGAGGCAGGACAGTTACTCTGAGCTCTGCAGGACGAGGTTGTGGCAACCATGTGAAGAGCCGGGCAGACCGTTCTAGGCAGAGGAAACACATGCAAAGGTCCTGAGGTAGAAAAGAGCTGAGCACATTGAAATAATAAGTAAAACGTCAGTTTGACTGGACATAGTGGGAGGTGGGGGAAGGGGGAGGGGCAACGGGACCCAGATCAAACAGGGTCTCTTGGTTGCTATTTTATTCTATTCTAATTTTTTATTGGAGTATAATTGCTTTACAGTGTTGTATTAGTTTCTGCTGTACAACAAACTGAATCAGCTATACGTATACATATATCCCCTCCCTCTTGGACCTCCTTCCCCCCACCCCGTCCCACCCATCTAGGTCATCACAGAGCACTGAGCTGAGCTCCCTGTGCTATACAGCAGGTTCCCACTAGCTATCTATTTTACACATGGTAGTGTGTCTATGTCAAACCTAACTTGAAGATAAACAGGAAATCAGAGTTTGGGGCAGATGAATGGTATGAAGAGACTGACATTTTTCTAAGACCATGCTCCCTGCCTTATGGAGATGAGATTGGACCAGACAAGAGCAGAAGTAGGAAGACAACTTAGGTGACCAGCACAGCCCCCGACGCAAGGTGGTGGGTGGTGCCCATGGAGATGAACTGAAGGGGATGTTTCCAAGATCATGTCCTGAAGGTGGAATTGACCGGAAGTGCTCGTGGATCGAATGTAATGTGGCTAGGAAAACTGAAGTGCTCAGAATCACTGCTTTTTGGCTGATTAACTTGGTGGATAGCAGTGCCACTTATCAAGAAGAGGAAGATCAGAGGGAAAACAGGTTTGTGAGAGAAAATTAAGAATTCTCTTTGGAGCTTTATGATTAAGAAGGCTGTTACACACACATGTTGAAATGTCCAGTAGGCTGTTGGATATAGAATTCAGCACAGGAGGAAACCAAACACAAAATTGTATTTGCTGCAGGGCCGTCACCTATGTTACAGTCCCTCCTTCCCTGGGCATCACCCTTTGCCCGCAGGCGTTTCTAACTTATCCCACTTCTTGGGGTGACCCAGGTTTGCTAGTTGATGAGAGAAGATCCCTGAGTGTTAAGAATATATTTGGTTTTCAGACCTTGGAGTCTTCTGCTGTCACTGGAATTAATGGGGCTACCTATGGTTAGAGTATAACCAGAACAAATACCAAGTGTCTAGCACACAGAAGGTACATAGAGACTTGCTGAATGAATGATTTCCTTCAATTTCTTTTTTTTTAAATTGGGGTGAGAATGAGATTAGCAAACATTAGTCTAATTTTTACTCAGGTACAAAGCAAGTTATTTATCGGTGTGCAGGCTATGTTCTTAAGAACCTTACGTTCTGTGAATCACTGTGGAGGTGGGTCTTGTTAAAAGGCCGATTCTGATTCAAACTCTGGGGCAGTGCTGGGGTTCTGCATTTTTGACCAACTTTCAGGTGCCCCTGAAGCTGTTGGTTCTCAGCTCACACTTCGAGTAGCAAAGGAGTAGACTCAACCTGCCATCCTTCTATTTCATCGGACAAACTTGCAAGAAGTGGACGCGATTAAGTGGGCAAGGCTTCCACAGCCAGTGTGACCGTCAAGACTGCCGTCTCCTGTGAACTTCTACAGCAATTGTTTTTATCATCTGACACTCAACACGTATTGCCTGATGTGATTAGTTAGCATTCTATGCTATCTGTCTTATTTTCCAAACAAAACTAAAAGTGCCTAGAGATTCAGAACAAATCTTGACAAATTTCTTTGTATACCTAGCCCCCAGACTCCAACTCCATACCTTATACGAGGTAACTGCCCAAGAAATATTTGTTGACTATTCGTAGATTTCCCTAGTAGGGGCTATGGACGCATTAACATTAGTTAGACTCACACAGAGATGGCAATCTGGCTTTTGCTGTGAAGCTTAAAATTTAAATCAGATAAGCTTATAGTTATATTTACATGCAATAAAGACACAGAATGTATGTCTGTTAATAAGCTGGGTTAATTGCATAATGGGATTCTTCTGAAAGTTGGATAATTGAATAAAGAAGTATCTCAGAGCACCTGGACCTCTAAGTGCTTCACAATTACAAAAGGATTACATAAAACTATATCCATATTAAAAACAAATTAAACAATAATCATGAATATTATCCGAAATAATAAAGGAACAGTGAGTAGCTGCTTGATAGGAATTATCAGGAACATTTTCATGACTGTTCTTTAATTAATTGCTCCATAATCTGAAAGCTTTCTCTGCCTCTCAACGTACAAAGCAGCCTAATACTGTGTTCCCTCCCCAGAACTCACTAAGAGCTGAACAGTTAGTCCGATTCATCATGGCAATGAAAAGAGCATCGAGTTATGTAGGAAAACAATCTATGTGTTGCTGCCGCTTGGAATTCAGTACGGAATTACATCCTGCAATTAATAAGAAGACCATTCTCTGAATGACCGCCGTCTCTCTGGGGGCCATCACTTCCCCTCTGTGCTCCCTGGGAAGAGAGTTCCTGGCACGGCCCCCAGAGCAAGACTGCACCAGAGCTCCGAGGACGCCCAGCTCTGATCTCCGTCCAACACCACATCGCAGAGATAGTGCTCCAAGTGGTGGCCAAGTCCCAGCCAAGAGGAGGCCTCACCACAGCTGACTCTGCATTTTCAGAGGTGTCAATTACCCAGTCATTCTTTAATAAGTACTTTTTAAGCATCTATTCTGGGTTAAGTGCTATCCTGGGCTCAAGATGGAGAAGCATGGACAGGATCTCCAACTTTGAGAATCCACAATCCACTAAAATGTAGCTGTGAAAGGGCTGGAGCTTCATCTGGCCTGCTCACACTGTACCCCCAAATCCATGTGAGTGCTTGGCTTATAATAGGTCTTCAAAAATATTTATCAAGTAAATGGATGGATGGATGGGTTTAGTGGGGAGCACAGATGCATAAATTATTAACTTCCAGTTAATAAAGTACTTTATATACTTACACCAAAGCTACAATTTATGGAGCCCTCACTAAGCTATGTGCCAGGTACTGTCCTGCAAACTCTTCAAATTACCTATTTTAATCCTGGCACTCACCTCTGAGTAGCTGTGATGTCACACCATTGCAGGTATGGTGAACTGGTGTGAAGAGCACCCATGCCCTGTGCCCGAGCTCACTCTCTCAGTGATGACTCAGATTTAGGTCTTTCGACTCTAGATCTCTTAACTACCACACTATACTACTCTCTCCCAGCTTTCACAAAAGTCAGGAGCTTCCAAATTGTGGGCCCAAATTTAAAAAGGAAAAGGAAAAGCGGTGAGTAATTTTCTGCCACGGGACATGCTAAACACGATAGCGAAAGCAATCTGCATCCTGTTGTGAGATCGCTCTGCTTTCCTCGGGGTTTTCCTGCAGTCTGAGCCCAAGGAAGAGGCTGGAAGAAGACCCCGGCTGACTTATTCATTGGTTAGGAGAGTCAAGATGGCGGAGCTTTTCTTGGAGAAAATTCCGGTTTCCATTAGTAGGCAGAAGCCGGGTGGCGCTCCTTCTTCAAGACAAGCTACGAAAGGAAACTTAACCTTCAGCAGTTTTTAATATCAAAAATCTGCTGGAGAGCGGGGGCAAGAAAAAGGTCAACATTCTTTAAAAAGTTAACATTTTTCAATCATTTCCAAATAATGTTACAACATAGGGACTTCCCTGGAGGTCCAGTGGTTAAGACTCTGAGCTTCCAATGCAGGGGGCACGGGTTCGATCCCTGGTCGGGGAACTAAGATCCCACGTGCCCCATGGCAAGGCCAAAAAATATATATATATTAAAACATACAATTCTATATTAAATGACAAAGGAAGCAAGTATATGTGCCACAAATATTTGAAATGAATCACAGATTTATAAATTCAGAAGAGTCACTCTTCAGACCAGGTACCCACCACTTAGCTTGGGAGGGGATTATAGAGCCTCGGGTGCGAGCGGTGGGGGTTGGGGGGGAGGGGTGGGTCCACGTGGAGGGCAGAAGCTGGGGACCTTGAACAGTCAGAAAAGCCCCAGAGTACCAAGCTCTTGGGATGCCAAGGAGACAAGGCTTATAGAAAGAGGTGGGACCACACCCAAAACCAATTTCTCTTCCTGTAAAATCTGCTGAGGGCTAAAGACCATATTTTTTCAAATCCCTTTTCTCTACTCTTCTATACAAATGCTAAGGCGTTCGCCACATTCTGTTCAGCTCCGCAGACTCCCTGCCTTGAGTGGAACAATAAACACTGAGGAGCGTGTCTCCGGACATTGTGTGATAGGCCAGGGCCAGCTGTGCCAGGAGTAAAAGGGGTGTTTAGGAAATCAGTTTGGAGCAGTGGCCCTCAAAGTCATTCCCAGATGCGCAGCACCTGCTCAACCAGGGACCTGCAAATATTTTCTGAAAAGGGCCAGAGAGCAAATATTTTATGCTTTGTGAGCCAAGAGGCAAAATTGAGGATATTATCTGGGTACTTATGTAACAAGGGAGGAAATCAAAATCCCCCAGTTTTATTGATGAAATGCAAACTGTAATATTGAGTATACTTTTTTGTAATACAGATCTACTAACGAGAAGAACGAAATTACTTTCGCGGGGGCAGCATTTCCCTTAACTGGGGTTCAAAGTTAGTGTTTCCTATCATGGAATCAGTTGCAAAGGTTCCACGTGTAAGAACCATTGCTTGCAGGCCTTACCAAAACCTGTGGCAAAACAGATTTGGTCCTCAGGCTAGACCTGGGAACTTATTAGAAATGCAAATTATAGGATCCCACTCTGGACCTACTGAATTAGCAAATCTGGAGGTGGGCCAGATACCTGTGTCTTAACAAGCCCTCCAGGTAATTCTGATGCACCCTAGCATTTGAGAACCAGTGATTTAAAGTAAATGTTGAGGGGCTAGAATTAGCCCCGCCCACCCTGTTATTACCATGGTAACGGCCATTTCTCAGTCATCGGTCCTCGCCTTCTGCCCTACTTTCCCTCTGCCATTATTTTAATGAGTTTGGGTGTATATTTTTATTTAAAATAACCTTTTGGGTCTTAGGCAACTCTTTTGGGAAACATGGCACGCCCACGTCTGCTTGGAGATATCTAAGCAAAGAAGCAGGAAGTCCTCTGGGAAAAGGCTCAGAGCTTGGGAAAAGGAAGCACTTCTAACCAAAGCCAGAAGGAGAAGCTCTCAGACATTTTGCTTTCAGTAGGTAGCCCGAGAGATGGTTAAGGGAAGTGGTGACTTTTCACCTTTTCAACTGCTGCTCAGAGCTACCTCTGGTCAGTGAAAAATAAACGGGGCTACAACACAGGTGCTGTTTCTTGATTGAATCGGTGGTCTTGGCACTATCATCATTCCACACAATTCGTAAATAATATTTTTGTAGCAAACTCAGAGGGAAGAAGTATAGAGACTGTCCCCTGGGTTAATTCTCACTCTGGCTCATCTTTTTCTCTGCAAAATGCTGCCTCAATTTCTCCATGTGTACAATGGAAATAAAGCCCACTGACAGCGTTGTCTTGACAATAAACCTAGGTGTGTGAAGATCTCTGCCTTTGACAAATGCTTTGAATTATTATTAGGTTGCATTGTCCTAACAGACTGACAAGATGATGTTTACGCTGACAAAAGGCGTGCAGAGCACCTATTAGTCATGCAGTATCGCTCCTGTGGCTACGTGGACTGCTTCACGGTCCATCTGGCGCCTTTCCGGCGTACTGCATTTTTTTCCCTGAAAATTCAAATAGCTCTTTAGACCCACTGGCCAGGATGTGTCTGCCAACGTTTAAAATAGGTTCCCCACCAGCCTGACCCCACCTCTCCCCACCCTTGAAATTCAGATTAGTTGAGTGACTTGGGGTTAGGCATCCAGAGGAGGAGGAGGAGGGGGAGGGATGCTGTCTCCAGAAGGGCTTTGGCGAGTCTTCCGGGACCAGCGTACAGATGTTTCCCATTAGTATGGGTTAATTGATCAAATTCACGGGATGAAACCTAGGAAGTCACAAAGAGCCAGACGCAAGTGGATGAGAGGTGGGATTTTAGGATATTAACTTTCCTGTTTTAGAATTATGGGGATAAAGCCAGGAAGGCTGTAGATGTAAGAAGGGAGCCCTGTATTCTCCTACTTTAAGGTTCTTGCCTAAGACAAGCAAAAAACAATGTATTTTGTGCTCTCAGAAGCTCAGAATCATGTTCCTTCTCAGGAATCTTCCTGGCACCTAAGCTTCAGTGCAACAGATGCCAAGGAAAGACCTACACACCCAAGAAGGCTCACCATGTTGGTGGATGGATTGGAGGCACTTTTAAAAGAGATAGAAACAGGACGAGGGATCCTAAAATGACTTTGGCTAAACTATGAAGTTCCTTGTACCTCCATTTCTTCTATATTTTTAAGGTTTTTAAAATGCTTTTTATTTTGAAATAATTGTAAACTCAAAGGAAGTTGCAAAGGAGTGTAGAGAGGGGTCCTGTGAACCCTCCACCCTGCTTCCGCTCAGTGTTAACACTTGCATCACTGTATATAATGATATCAAAACCAGGAAACCAACCCTGGTACAAGCCACAGAGCTTACTCGAAGTTCACTGATTAAATATGTATGCACGCGCGCGCGTGTGTGTGTGTGTGTGTGTGTGTGTGTGTGTGTAGCTGCAGGCAGTTCTATCACATCTGTGGTCTCATGTAACCAACACAACAATCAAGATACTTAACTCCACCATCACCACAAGGTTCCTTTAGGATACTCCTTTATAACCACACCCCTCCCCACTCCCCACCATCTCTAACCCCTGGAAACCACTAATCTGCTCTCTATTTCTATAATTGTGTCCATTTCTTCATTTGTAAACAGATTTGACATTTCATATCTTGTAGTTAGTTCAAGAATTCCTTCACAAGATCTGTTCTTATTTTCTTTTTTTCTGTAATTACAAAAGGTATCTATGATCGCTTTGGAAATGTTTGACAAGAAAAGAAAAATACACAAAGAAAGAAGTGAGGGCTTCCCTGGTGGTGCAGTGGTTGAGAGTCTGCCTGCCTTTGCAGCAGACACGGGTTCGTGCCCCGGTCCGGGAAGATCCCGCATGCCACAGAGCGGCTGGGCCCGTGAGCCATGGCCGCTGAGCCTGCGCGTCTAGAGCCTGCGCGTCCGGAGCCTGTGCTCCACAACGGGAGAGGCCACAACAGTGAGAGGCCCACGTACCCCCCCATCAAAAAAAAAGAAAAGTGAAAGAAACATTACCTATGAAGTCCCCTCACTGAAGAGACGAGTATGGTGCAACTTGGATGTGTTTCTCTACATTGTCTTTCATTCTAGGTTCCATCAAGTAGAAAACTGAAGTTTTGAGAGTTCAGGGCTCATCTGAAGAAAAATTGTAAATGTTTAATTTCCCTTCCATTTTGTATGAGTTAAGGAATGCTTTTGGATGCGCGTTACAAAAATCCAACTAATAAAGGCTTAATCATATGGGGGGCAGGGATTTTGTTTCTCACATGCAAGGAGTTGGCAGGGCAGGGCAGGACTGGGGCACTGACTGGCTCAGGGATGCACTGGGGATTCAGGCTCTTTTTTGTGCTCTACTATCCTGAGCTAGCTGGATCGCCTCCCCAGGCTTATTTATAGGTGTCCTTTCATCAATAACATAAAAGCTGTCTCAGACACCATCCTGAATCTCACTGAAGCACACCACACACACTGGTCCCCACACTGTCTGTGCACCTTTGTGCTGCAAAAACAGACTGGAGAACTCTTGACAGTAGCCATATGGCCGGCAAGGCCAACGTCCTCGCTACCTGGCCCTTGACAGAAAACGTTTGCCAGCCTAACTCAACGGCATCATTTCTAATGGATGCTGACTTTCAATACAATGGATGGATATAGCTCCTCAATTAGCTAACCAATTTTCTGCTTTTCAATACTAAAGTTGTTCTAGTGTTCACCATTGTAAAGAAAATGGTGATGAACGTCCTTGTACATACATCTTTCCATTGATCTCTAATTATTTTCATAGGAAGACAGGGAGTATAGTTCAGTCGTTAACAGCATGTTCTCTGGAGCTTGACTGCCGGGTTCAAATCCTGGCTCTTCCCATCATCAGCTGTGTGACCTTGAATAAGTGATTTAACCTCTACAGACCTCAGTTTTCTCACCTGCAAAACCCACCTCAGTGTTGTGAGGATAAGGTACCTTTCACCCTGTATTTCCCAGTGGTTTTGATGTTGAAGAACTATTCACAAGCCCAAATTTGTCCCACAGATTTTTTTCCTATGTTTGCTTCTAAATATTTTATAAGTTTACATTAAAATCTAATATATTTTAGATTACACCTTATTTAAGATGTGAAGTTTAGACCTAGGTTGTTTATTATCAGTATGGGTGCATGGTATTCAATTACTGTTATTATTCACTTTGTGTATATCCTTTAATCCAGAAGTTCTCCGAGATGCGACTGACCCAGATTCTTTAGACTGGCATGCACCTAACGTTCTATCCTCATTCGTCGGGGCCACGGTGCTGGGAAGAGGGGCTACGCTGGAGAATGGATCTGTGCGTCTTTGCCAACTACAGGCCAGGAGGGGATGATGGGTGAGCCACTCTCTCAGAGATAAAACACCTTTGACAGAGCCAGTGAGGATTCCGTGACAATCTCATCAGTCTGTAAGATCCTGTGAATCCCTGTAAATTCTTCAGGTGTATTATTTACATGAAGCAGACTCTTGGCCCACGTGACTGACGGCAAAACTCTAACGAATGTACTTGTTTGGAGGGTATGAGAAAGGTGGTAGCCAAGAAGAAACATCCCACTCCGAGAATGAGTTTGGAGAGAGGAAAACCCCAAGGAGGAGAGAGTGGATGGGTACTACTTACTAAGAGGAGAAGATAAGCAGCACTCCTGGGGCCTGCTAGTAAGAAGAAGAACAGGGGGCCAGAGAGGCTGCACAGCGAGGAAGGGACGCTGGTAAGGAAGAGGGGCTTCCCTCTGGAGACTGAACACCGTCTGTCTGAGAATCCCACAAGGGTGGGGCGGTGGAGGAAGAAACCCCCCCCCACCACCGGAAAACCTCCTAGAGATTTTTACAAACAGCTAGTCCCCCATCATCCACCTCATACAGAGATCCTGTGATGAAAAAGTGTTAGATAATCCATGGAGTGAACACTCCTGATACAATCCTGCAGAGGGAAATAGAGACAGCTGTTAGAATGCAACGTGAGCTTGGTACCTGATTTACGTAGAGAGACATTTCACGAAATGTTTCTTCAAAGATGGACTCAGGGTGGGTTAAACCCTTTCTCTGTCTTCAAATAATACAGGCCCCTAGGTGCTTGTCCCTCTGACGATAGGGAGGTTTTGAATACAAATAACCGGAAGAGCGATTCCCCCGGTGATCCTGAACCTTCTGCGGGTTCACTAATGACCAAGAGAAGGGAGTACACAGTACCCTCACTAACAGACCAAACGAAGGAGGTGTATAGACACCCACGAGGATAGAGAAATGATAGCAAAGGATTTGCTTGGATAAAGAAAATGTGCCGGGGGAAGAAACAGATTCAACTGAGGAAAAGTGTCACCGAATACCTCTGGGGTACTGTCCAGAGAAACAAGGTAGTTAATGAGCTAGGGAAACCTGAAAAGCAGTGTTGATGAAAGAGGCCAGAGCAGAGAGAGAAGAAACAGGTATGTGTTTGCAGGGTGATCCTGAAGGTCAAAGAGGCAAAAGCAAAAATAAATGGCTGAAGACAAACATTCTTAGTTATCTAACCATTATGATAGCTAAGCCCATGTTTTTAAAATTATACTCTTGGAGAATACTTGTGTTTGTAACTAGGTCAAAGTGTCCTGTGGTACAAATAAATGATTGTGTTCTTTTCCAATTTTTAGGAAAAAAAATGTTATCAGACAAAGGTTCACAGTTTTAAAGTTTTCTTCCATAAGTATTCAATATTTGATGCTTACTCTATGCTTATGTACGAATCTAATGTTAGATGGTTTGTTGATTCAATCGAAAAGCATATGTGAATTCATTTTGTTTGCTATCTGAAAATAGTCCAAGAAGAGCTCTGAGATTTTCAAACATCCCACCTCCTGAAGAAGTCTGAGAATCTAATCCAAGTGAGGGCAAAGTCCAGAGCAGGATAAAACCAAACCCAATAGCTTCTGCTTTGGGATGTTGTCATTTTACTGCATTTTGTACAAACCAGTGTTTCTGGGAAACACAGTGGCCTAATAAACATTCCAGAAATGACCTATCCCTGGTTTCCACAGCTTTAAGTGAGAATATGAGGGACCAGAAGACGGTAAGGAATCTTTAAAAGCCAGCTAGTACTTTCTTCAAATCCCATCATTCAATACCAACTATTCAACATTATGCGTCATTTAAATACTGCATTAATATGCATGGTATCCAAGAGGTTATGCACTATGCCCTTGAGATTTTTATGGCTGCAAAGGCAAAGAGGGAATCAAATTATCTAGTTTGACTTTCCACATCCTTTAAATAAATAGGACATTTAAGGATCACCCAGGAAAAGGGTACAAAAATTATCATTTCGACATGGTTTAGAACCCTGTCTTGCTCAGAGATAGAAAGGCTAGCTGACTTTTTGATGTCTCTACGTGCCAGTAGAGACAGGCACAGAAAACCCGAGAGCTGGTCCCACTGATGGAATCCCTGGAGCTCTGTAACTTCCTCTGAGTGGAGATCCTCAACTCTGTGCACCACCACCCTCCTCGGCCCACACTCCCTCACCTGTGCCCTCAGCCTTTGCAGACTCCTGGAGATTCCTTTCCTGCTTACAAAAGGAAGCTGCAGATATTCTCCGAGTCCTAGTACTTCTAAAGTAAGCCATTAAATATATGTTCTGATGTATAAGCTCTTGAAGTGACTGCTGCAAATGACCACTTTTTCTCATTCTCCTCCTTTGCTCTGTGAATTCTCTGCCTTGATCAGAACATACTTATCTCTGTAAATGGGAAAAACAGCAATTCCTTGGCAAAAAAAAGTAGAGCTGGAACACTGACTGGTATCAAATTTCCAGAAAGGATAATTTTTCTATCATTTCATTCATATTAATGTCATCAAAAGCCAGAAGTTATAAGTAATTGGGAGGCATTGGAAGGCAATCTGTGACACAGCTGCCCTTCAGTGAGCTGAATATATTAAACTCTTATATGATTTGCTGGAAGTATTCAGAGCACTACAGACCTTTGTGTTGCCAAACCCTAATCCTGGGAGGAAGTGGCTTTGGAGAATAATAAAAACCAGAAATATTTTGAAGCATTATCTCTGCTTTTTCTGCATATCATTTTCCAGTATACCATACCAATATTTCAGCTCTGTAAAAAGCTGTGTAATCTGATTCCTGTCAAGGAATCATGTTGGCTTCTTTCTCGCTAGAAAATTAATACTTGTGATGCTTCTCTGATGTCATGATACTTCTGTCTTCTTCAGGATAAAGAAGCCAGCTGAGACTGTTTTCAGTAAGATTTTAAAGAAATTCGAAACTAAATTTAGTGTGGTAAAATGTGTGTGCTTTTCCCCTTCAGAAAAAAATTAATATTACTTCGAGCCCACATTAATCATGTAATTTTTTTTGTGGTTCTGATAAGAGTTCTTCATTGGGTAAAAACACTCTATCAGGGCTGATTTATTGGTTTTATGTATTAGACATCTATGTGCTTTGTGATGGTCGTATGGGGCAGGCAGTTTTCTCTTTTGCTCTATTTATACTCTAAAAGGATTTAAATATATTACAGTTGTTACAATGGGGTCATCTGAAAGGAGTGTGTACTAAAAAATGAATTGGGTGGCACCCCCTTCAAATGTAAAATTAATTCCTCCTTGTGGTCGTTTGGCTTCTAACAGTCTTAAGCCCCAAACATTAAGATTCTGTAGTTACATGTTCAGTAGGTCAGCAGCGGGGATTCCAAAACAGGGTGAGGTCACGTGAGGCGCACCGCCTGGATTCCTGAACAGTGGAGCAAAGCATGGGACTCACATGATGGTCGCAATGGCCCCGGGCGTGAGGCTGAGGAAACCCAGGCCTACTTCAAAACACAATACTCTCAAAATATCTGACATATTTTCCAAGTGTAGATACATTTTAATTTTATCTTAATCCTTTTGAATAAAAGTATATAGGCTTTATAATACCAGCTTTTCTCCAGACATAACATGCATAACTTTTTCCCACTCTTTGTTTTGGAAAGGAAGCAATAACCTGTTTCCAATATGAACTCAAGTTACAGTCTGGCGAGGACTCCTTTCACAGTGATACTTAAGGGGAAACGCTCCTTTTTATTTGTCAATACTCTGTCCTTGGACAGGTATAAAGGTCTCCTCAGTCACCCTAGTCAATCAATCTAATTGCACAAGTCCATAGTCACATACACAAAAAATATATAATTTTGTACTGTTCCAAACATAGGACTAGAACAGTATCTGGCTCCCACACAAGTAGTTGTTCAGTAACTATTTTTTCAGGGAGGGGTAGCGGGGCAGGCACCACAGATGTGCTCCTTTGAAGGGAATTAAGCTGGAAACTAGAGAACAGCACAGAAGTGAAAGGGATCCGGACCCTGCCTTCTGGGACAACAAATAGGAGAGAAATGTATGAAAATGCCGTTTACTTCCATCAGAGAGAAAATGAAGAAATTGATCCCAAGCTTTACAAGTGCAATTAAAGCCATTTCCAGACCCATCTATGGAGGAAGTGACCATCTTGGCGAAGCTTAGTAACCAAAGGCAAAGGAAAAGCACACTTCAGGATTTATAAACAAACAAACAAAAAAACCCACAATGACTGCAGGAGTATCAAAGATTAGAAGATAAGGAGGTGAGAGCGGCAGTCACTGCCCCCTGCCTGGCTGGGACTCACTGGGAACCGCAAAGCACCCTGGGGAACGCTTCCCTGTCTTTGGATCCGACCCAAGCTTCATAGGGAGCTTCTGCCCTCCACTGCATCTCCAGCACCCAATGCACGATGAGCCCCCTGTAAGGATTCACCACCATCATCACAACCACTAACACCTGAATAAGGCTGCACAGGCCTCCACACCTGTACCCCAAGCAACACCTACAGTGGCAGCTCCAAAAATTCTATATAGAATAGGATTAACGATACGATGGCGGGAGGAGCATTTCCGTAGCAAGTACTCAGTTTTTACTTCCCTATATTCACTTAGGGGTGCTTCTTGGGGTGGCGGTGATGATGGGGGCCCGGAGGGCCTCTTCCCCACACCCGCTTCTCCGCGCTGCTCTTGGCCATCTCACTTCTTCCCCACAACCACCTTGAGAGGGAGGGGTCAGGCAATAAGACACTCAGGCATCTCACCACCCATCTCATACCCAACTAGAAGGGGCAGAGCTACTTCAGTGTAAATGGTCTGAATCCAAAGAGTAATCCCAGAGTAGAGTAAACCTGATCTTTCAGAAAGCTGGATTCAGGCCTCACCTCCGCCAAACCTGTTTCCTAGAATGACGCATACACCTGCGAAAGCCACCAAGTTTTAATTTCCTCTTCCATTTGAGCTAAAAAACATGCTGCTGCCCTGTGTAAGAAACATACATTGGGTACTTCCCTGGTGGTGCAGTGGTTAAGAATCCGCCTGCCAACGCAGGGGACACGGGTTCGAGCCCTGCTCTGGGAAGATCCCACATGCCGCGGAGCAACTAAGGCCGTGCGCCACCACTACTGAGCCTGCGCTCTAGAGCCCGCGAGCCACAACTACTGAGCCCATGCGCCTAGAGCCCGTGCTCCGCAACAACAGCTGCAATGAGAAGCCCATGCACCACAAGGAAGAGTAGCCCCCGCTCGCCGCTAGAGAAAGCCCCCGCACAGCAACAAAGACCCAAGGCAGCCCAAAATAAATAAATGTATTAAAGAAAAAGAAACATATATTTGGCCACAGATGTTATGTACTTCCGGGTGCACTACTTGAAACAGAGTTAAAAGCAAAATTCTCTTTCTCTCACACACAGATGCACACAAAGATGGGGATGAGGTGAACTCCGTCCCCTCATCCCTCAAATGAGAGGACTGGGCTGGAGCAGTGGTTCAGAGTCTAACGTGCACACAGATCATCTGGGCATCTTGCTAAAATACAGATTCTGATTCAGCAGGTTTGGGATGGAGCCCAAGATGCAGCGTTTCTAACGAGCTCCCAGGTGATGCTGCTGCCTTTGGTCCATGGACCACACAAGGAGAAGCAAGAGACTAGAGCATCTGAAGGTTCCTTCCCGTTCTAAGCATCTTAACATCTCCGTCGATGGCATGCTTGGCCCCTACTCCCTGGGCCCCTTACACCCATCAGAAAGGTGATGTTCAGGTCATTATGCTCACAAGCCCAGTTCTACACCTTCCCTCCACTGGCCCAAATCTACCCCAGGTCAAGGGTGGGATCCTTATCCACGAGGTATTCCTTAACTGGTTTTTTCTCCCCAGTGATCATTTTCTTCTGACGTCCTCCAGCACTTAGAGATTTTGCCCTCTTGCCTCGCATTGGTCACTGGTTATTTTTTGATGAATCTAACTAAATTATAGGCTAATAGGGCCATGTCCCCTAATCTCTTCTTTCTCCAGGAATACTCTCACGTGGTCGGCTCCTTTCCAGCCTTCAGTTCTCAGTGCAAACCCCACTCCTTGGCGAGGCCCTCCCTGAACACCGATAGAAGTTATTCTCTCTCGATGAACCCTCTGACCAGTCACAGCACCCTCTTTTAATTTCTTCGTAACACTCATCAAGGTTTGAAATCTCCTCGCTTGTTTACTTACTTGTTTATTACCTGCCTCCCCCCCACCCCAGAGAGGGACTTTGTTTACACTGTTCACCACTCTACCCACCGGTGCCTAGAATGGTAACTATAACACAGTAGGTTATTTGTTGAGTGAATAAACGCAAGAATCAAAGAGCTGGGCACACAAGAGGCCCTAAGAAAATGCTTGTGGGATGAGTCAGAGACCTGTCACGCAAGCACTAATCTTGGAATCTTATGTTTCTTTACTTTTGAAAACGAGTTCCTTCTCTGTGCTTCTCCTTTCCTGCTGGGTACTCACAGCAGCTCACATCACAATTAATTTTGAAAGGAGCTTGGACATGTGAGTTTTTATTAGTTCTCAGTAGGACAAGTCTTCTACCTGTAGAGCTTGTGGATTATAAGAAATAACGGGAGCAGTGTCAGTGTGGACATTCAGGATATGTTTTGGGAACATAGGGCACATTTAGCTGTGGGTTTCTTTTTTTTTTTTTTGCGGTACGTGGGCCTCTCACTGCTGTGGCCTCGCCCGTTGAGGAGCACAGGCTCCGGACGCGCAGGCTCAGCGGCCACGGCTCACGGGCCCAGCCGCTCCGTGGCATGTGGGATCCTCCCGGACCGGGGCACGAACCCGTGTCCCCTGCATCGGCAGGCCAACTCTCAACCACTGCGCCACCAGGGAAGCCCAAGCTGTGGGTTTCTTCTTGGCTGTTCCATTGATGGAGCCCTGTCTGCAAAGCCCTTTCCAAGCTCGGCTTTGATCAGCTTTCAGGCCTGCCAACACACCCTGGTTTCTCACTTTAGACCTCAATTAATCCAGCTTTGACGGTGTACCTGGAAAATGGCAGAAAATGCAGGCCATAGGGGGAAACTGAATGTACAAAAATGAACCTACTTATTAGAGAAAACAACCACTGGTCAGTCCCTAGAGCCTGGTGATTTGCAAAATCAAGAACGAATGCTGCTGAAGGCAGCCGCGAAGGCTGTCTTTGCCACATGCCATTTGTCTGGAACGGAGGTAAAGGCCCCCGTACGATGTGCTCTACGGAAGCCTCTTTAGACGTTTCATCATTTCCTTCCCTTTGTGGTGTGTAAGCATTTGGGCTCGAACACCGACAACTTTCAGAAACACAAGAAACAGGCTGGATCGTGACCTTGACACAACATGAGTTTACCCTTAGTTTGCAAATAGAAGTTCTTGAGAGTGATGCTGAGTTGCTTCTCTCAGAGGTTCCTTTGTGGGACTCCGGGGAATAAAGGCAGAGGCAAGCGCCAGTCCTTCTAGCACAGCAGTGTCCGTGGGGAAGGGCTAGAAACACGAACCACGTAACCTCTAACTGTGAGAAACCAAAGCTTTCCCATCCTTGGGCTTCTATTGCTCCACCCAGGCTCTTCTGGGTGATTTCCTTCTTGCCTATTCTGTTCCAAAAGAAATCGAATGGGGCTTTAATCCACTGTTGCATTTCCTGTTTTCTGTTTTAGCAGGCTCTTTTGTCCTTTGCGTGTGCCATGAAAAAAGTGTGAGGCTACCAAGGTATGTAATGGTGGGGATAAAGAACAAAGACTGTGCCCGCTGAAATCTGAATTTCAGCTAAACAACACATAGCTTTTGAGCGTATGTTCCATGTGAGATGTTATTTGCTAAATCTACTGTTTGGTGTATTGTTTCCTTTGGTCGTGTTTTTGTTTGTCCTATTGTCTTTTATCAGCAGGGGTATGAAGAGGGAACAAGAAGAGAGGAGGAGGGCTTCCCTGGTGGCACAGTGGTTGAGAGTCCGCCTGCCGATGCAGGGGACACGGGTTCGTGCCCCGGTCCGGGAAGATCCCACATGCCGCGGAGCGGCTGGGCCCGTGAGCCATGGCCGCTGAGCCTGCACATCCGGAGCCTGTGCTCCTCAACGGGAGAGGCCACAACAGTGAGAGGCCCGCGTACCGCAAAAAAAAAAAGAGTAGTGAGACATTTGGTGTCCCGTGTTCAACCTCGAGATAGTGGTTTCCTTCTTCTGCTGTAGAGATGCCAGAAAAAGGCTTTAGAGTCCTTTCTGTGAAGTCCTCAACCTCCAGTCTGAAGACTGTCCTCTTGGTTGTGTTTCTGCAAACTCCTAATTTGCCTCTAGACTGACATGAGTTTGAAATCTGGGTTCTCCAGCAAACTGAAATGAAAGGGCCCTTGTAATTGCAAAATGAGTCAGGTAGCAATGGGGAAAATGTTTCCACTCCCCCGGAGAGTGGGCTTCTTGAATGGCACTGGGCCATCGCCACGTGGGCCACAAGGGCAGGTGTCGTGCAATCACCACAGCTGATCCTGTAACTCCACTTCAGAGTGATTAAGTGCAGGGACCTCCCATGTAGATGCTGGCAAATGTGAACACAATGGGAGAGTGAGGGTGACAAGCTGGGAGAAGATGTGCAGGCTACCGAGGATGATGGCTAAATGTAATGAGTGTTTACCACGCGCTAAGCGTTAGTGAACATGAACTAACCTTGTTTAATCCTCACAGTAATGCTATCAGGTGTGTGTCATGATCCCCGTAACAGATGAGGAAACCGAGGCAGAGATTACATCATTTACTTATCTGATTAAATTACATCGTTAGTTTGTGGAGGATACAAACTGGTTCCAGAATATACGGCCCTAAACTACCTCTGTTTCTGCAGCCTGAACAATCTGTGCGATCAGGGCGTGGGGAGAGGTAGGAATCACTGAGTGCTGACACAAGCAAAGCCTTTCCCACTGCACGTTTCTGGAGACCAAGGGGGGCCTGAGTGGGCCTACGGCAGGCCAGCCACCATGGCGTCTCCCCTGAGCGGCCCTAGGAGTACAGGCAAGCAAGCCGCCAGCCCGGGGTGATGAAGTGATCAGGGTCAGTAAATGGATTGTGAATTACTTATGAAACAGAATACATTACATAAGGGTTGTTTTTAAGAAAGAGCAGATGAAAGATTTCAGGTCAGAGTTTAATACAACTAAACTAAGCTCATCTTTTCCCTCTTCTTTTTTCCCAAGGCCTTCATTACTGTCCTGCTACCACATGTTCTGAATGTTGGGCTGAGCCCCGAGTTCTTGAGACACCAGTGAATTATTATGATTAGGTAGCCTTGGCCCTTCAGTTTCCAGCAGGGCGAAAGGGAGTGTCCCACAATCTCGGAAATCATCCCAACTGAACGGCCAGTGTAATTAGAAAGTAACTCCAGAAGGGCCAAGAGCATCATTGTTCCTTTCAAAATAACTACATAACTTGGAAACCCGTGGGAATGTATGTTGATATATTATTACAAAGGTGATAAAGGACTCCACTGGAAACAGATGTGATCTGATTTCCTCTGATACCCTGAGCTGAAAACAAAATTACTAAAGGTGATAACACTCAGGTGAAATGAAACAGTTCAAAGTTCCAAAGAACTTAGTTTGGAAGGAAGCCTTTGAATAATAAACCATAAATTTTATTGCAGTCACCGACATAAGAAAAATATGTCCCGAGGCCTGTTTGTCTAGAAGAGGATGCTTTTCTTTTCTCCTCAAATCCCTCAAATGAGTTTTAACTGTGCAAATGAGGGCTATAATTTATGTAGAAATTTGAAACTATTAACGGCTTAATCCACCTCAGACTGCATTGAAGTTCTGCAGCATGATTCCTGTTTACACAGCTCAGCAGACAGAGGCCCACGAGGATGGAGTTGTCCCCCGTGGCCCCTGGCAGCCAGCTGTGTAATGAGATCTTAGATCCAATCTTTGTGCAAAACACCAGTTTATTACTGGGATTCAAGAAGTCTAGATGCTCAGAGCCAAAAAAAAAAACAAAAACCCAAAAACCTTTTCAAATCACTATTAGACCAAGTGATTTCTTCTTTGCAGTGATTTCTCTAAAAGGAAACACTCCAATGTGGGATTGAAAACTTCCCCTTGGTTATGGCTTGTTTTCTAGCATTCTGAATCTGAGCAGGAACAGAGAGGTAAAAGGTGGTGGGCTCTGAACACCCTGATCATCATCCAGCTTCATTATTTGCTTGGAAAGGGGGACAGAGGCCACCTTCCAAACAAGCAGGTGCAGGAGGTTTCCTCTGAGGAAACATTTCTCCTCCACCCCCTCCTGTCTCCCCACCATCTCCATCCCCATATCATCACATTTCTCTCTTTAAGCCCGTGAATGTTTGATCCTTATTGTTCTTTTTGCAGAGTGCAAGCTCTAGCTTTAAACACAAGAGAATGCTGTGCACCTTGAGGAACAATCTTGTAACTGGAACTGTGGGCGGCAAAGCCCTCCTGGGTGGGATCCGTGGACCCTTAAACAGCCAGCCAAACTCAGAATATACAACAGCGCCCCCAGCCAAATATTTCTGTCTGGACCCTGAAGTTCAGACAGCACCTGCTCTTGTGTTGCTTTCTTCTTGAACCTCGGCTGCCCCATTTCAACAGATAATTTAAAACTTTCTTACTTTCTTCTCAATTCTCCACGGGGAAATTCCACTTTGAAATTCTTTTTTCCCTGTCATTTTTACTTTACAGTTGAGAGGGCAGGGACGAGCTAGGAAACAGGATTTCTCTCTCCCTCTCGCTTTTTAAAAATGACGTAGGGAGTTTGGACGGCCTCCCTACCCCCACCTTCCCTTTGATTCTAACCCTGATTCCTGGAGAATGACAGTTTTCCTTTCCATGCTTGCTGATGACCGCGCGAGTCGGAGCAGGAGGGGCTGCCCAGCGAGAGCCCCGGGGCCGATTCTAATCTCCGATGGGCCCCAGCTGCCCGCGTCCGGGGGAGCGGCCGAGGTCCCGGGGAGGCCGGCCACAAAGCCCGGCTGGGCTGGAGCGCGAGGACAGCGGACCGCGGTTGCCACGAGCCCCGCGGGGCGCGCAGCTCGGCGGGGTCGGCTCCGCTCGGCCGGGCCCGAGTTCGCTGGGGGACAACTTACTGTGTTCGCTCTACGTCCACACTGCCAACTCCCAAGTGGGAGGGGGGAAACAGCAAAAGCTGTGTCGCGTCCGAGAGTACAGGCAACAAAAGAGGAGGAGAGGAGAGGGGAGGCGGGGAGGAAGGGCGGCAGGGAGACGGGGGCGCTACCCCGTGCTCCCCGAGAGCGCCCCTCGGATGCTGATGGGGAGCCCCTCCCGGAGCGGCGGCCCTTTCTCTGGGCCCCCTCCGGCCCGCTGCTCAGACAGGTTAGTTGGGAGAAAAAGAACAAAGCTCCCAGCCAGGGCAGGCAGCGGTCCCGGGGCACCCCGGGGGATGGGAGGGCCGAGGCCGAGGCGCCCGGCGCTCTGCCCTCCTCGCGCGCGCCCCCGGCCCGGGCCCCCTCCTCCGCCTCCCCTCGCGCCTCCCAGTCCTCGGGGAAGCGGTTCTTCCGAGGGGACGCGCGCCCGCGGGAGAAGAAGTGGTGGGAGCGGGGGGAGGCCGGCGGGGGGGCGGCGGCGGGGAGCCGGGGAGGAGGCGGGGGACGGGGGGGCGGGTGCGCCCCAGAGCTGCCGAGTCGGGCCGGGTACCGACTGCCATCCTGCAGCAATTTCCCTGTGTCATGGCTCCGGTCTCTTAGCAACAGCCGCGGGTCCGGCCGCCCCGAGCCGAGCGAGCCGCCGCCGCCGCCGCCGCCGCCGCCGCCGCCGCGGGCTCAACTCCACCCGGCGGAGCCCGGCGCGCCGCAGCCACACAAAGAGGCGCCGGGCCGGCCGGGAGCGCCGCGGGAGGGCACGGCGAGGGACCGGGGCGGCGGCGGCGGCGGCGGCGGGGAGAGCGGCTCCAGGCAGGATGCAGGATGCGGAGGACCTGACACTTCTTGGAAACTCTTGGAAATGGCTCCCGCCCCGGCACCGTAGGGGGCTGCGCACCCCGGGCGGGCGCTCGCCCCTGCTGCGCTGCTGAGCCGCGCTCGGATGGAAGGCCCCGAGGCGCTGTCCCTGCGCTCCGCCGTCGGCTCGGGCTGAAAAAGTTTCTCCATGGTTCCTTTGTGTAGCCCGAGCGCCCGTTCTCTGGCTGCGAGCTGCCCCAGTCTTCCCGGGTAAGTGAGCGATATTGTTTGCTTACAATGCTGCCATTTTGAGCAATCCTGTCTGTCCCCGGCCCCCGAGCGGCCCCTCCCCAGCCCTCCTGCCCGGGCCCGGGTACCCCGGGCGGGTGTTCGGGAGAGTAATTTTCCTGGGCGGGCTACACGGCATGCGCTGCCCAGATAAAAGCGAGTTCAGGATTGCCCTCACTTCGCTCCTGCCTGTTTTCTTTCCAGAGGCGGACTCCCAGCTGCTGCACTCATGTGACTCCAACATACATAAGCAGACCTAATAAGAAGGGCAAGGGGCTCGCTGCCCTGCCAGTGAGGGGCCGGGGGTCGAAAACCTGGGTCGAGTCCCGGGCAGGGCAGGGCGCTCCCAGTCCTGTGGGCTCTGAGCCTCAGACACCGAGTGGGGCTTAATCCATCATGAGCCGGGAACTTGAATGTCTCTCTTGGAAGCGGTCGTATTTTTAGACATCCCTCCTTTGCTTCCCCATCCTCCATTCCTTAACCACCCAAAGACCAGCCCTAGGCAGTAAATTGCTAGGGCAGCCAAGCTCGAATGATAAGTTTGTTTTCCTTCGTTCTGTATGAAGAAAACCTCAAAGGTGGGTTTTCCGTGCCATCTGACCTTTATCAGTATTTCCCGTCAGATGGAAATACATAATAAAGGAGTTCAGGCTTCAGCAGAGCTGAAGGAATAATAAACTAGGGAGTTAATTACTAGCTGTTAAACTAATTTTAAAGATCTTCTGTAAGCGATTTGTTGAAACCCATTCCAGTCTTCCTTACACTCCACCCAGAGCCAAAGCTGCCTTGCTGAGGTGAAATACAGGTGTGGACCTTCCTCTCCCAAGACGTCCAGCACCCATATCAATGCCCAACAAAATGTTAGCCTTTCTCTCCTCTGGGAGAGCCACCTTGCCAACTGAGTCTGGGTTTGCTTCTAAAATGTCTGGCTTCCTCAATCCTTCTCAAAATCATCACAGGTCTTCAGATTATTACATTAAAGATGCTAGAGTCTAAGCAGTCTTTGTGTTACAACTACGTAATGAATGTGTTCATTTGGGGGTGGGAGGAAGGGATGGACAGTAAGCTACTCTGGTTTTGGGTTTTTTTTTTCAATCTGTACTTACTGGTGCAGCTCCTTAAAAACAAAATTCAAAAGGTTTATAGATGTCTCTCTACTAACCCTCTGTAACCTACCTCATGTTTAACCCCTCTCTAACCCACCTGGCATTCCTCCTTACTGAAAACCAACCAAGTTCGAGGAGATACTGATTTGCAAACATTAGAAATAGTTGATTACCATTTGATTTTCCACCAGTGGAGGAATGATCCTGCCTGAACTGGTATGATGGAGGTGAATCAAGGGCCAAAGCTCTACACCCAGGCACCAATTAAAAGCAAAATTCTACCGAAGTAATCCCACATTTCCAAAGGGTAATTTATTCTAAAACATTATTTTATAAAGGATATAATTCCCAAAGGCTTGTGAGTGATATCTAAGCCTTTCAATTTCATACAATGCCCTTAATTTTAACATCTCTATTATAGAAGGGAACACAACCAATGGAACAGAAAATGTGTTACTCTGGGGATCCAGTAGGATTGAAATTTTTAGAAGCTGACAGATATCCACAGAGATGCATCTGTGCATTTACCTACCCAAGCTTTATTATAAACAACTAAACTTCCTATAGGAGAATCCATTGACTGTTGCTGCCCTCCTTTCCTAAAAATGACCTCATAAGAAAAAGATGAAAACAGCTCTCACTTGGGGAAATGTCATTCTACAAATCGTTATTATGTAGACTGCTGTACCTAGTTAACTGCCTCCTCATTTGAATATTTGGATTGTTTAGAATGTGCTGTTGGCACAGTAATAAGGGGTCGGAAAGCTATTATGGCAGAGTTTGTTTTTTAGTTTTTGTTTTGTTTTGGTTTTAGATTGGAATTTTCCCATATGAGAAAAAGATCTTTCTCTTGGAGATTCCGGGGGACTTCTCAAATTCCCTGATGAGATCTAGCACATGATACCTTTAAGGGAGTTCCTCTGAGGGAGGAGAGGAAGCCAGAAGGAAGAGCGCAGTTACATAACCAGTTACCTAAAACTAAATATTCCACCCCAAGAAGCTGTCCAGATGTTGCAAAAGAGAAATGAGGAAGCGGCTGTGGAGGGATCAGCTTGCCTCTAGCTGTAAGAACAGTGATGGCTGGGAGACCAGTTGGTGGAGGGATCCATGGTCAGAGCACTGACATAGTTCTCTACTGTTCTCCTAGCCATGAACTCTTTATTAGTTATCTCGGGTAAATAGTCCGTCTGCCAGGATATGACTTTTAATTCTCATCCAGTGAAATGATTTCCTTTTGTCTTTATAAATCAGTAACTTTTGTGACTGTTTTCGGGACTGTGGGCCCCACACTGACAGATCTCTGTGCTCCGTTAGAGACTTGGAACTCTGGGGCAGCTCCCTTGAGAAAGCCAGGAAAGCCCTCGCCCACTATCGCCGAGTCCCACATTTATTGATAGATTTTACTAATGGTCAGAACGCCGTTGGCTGTCAGGCAGGAGCGTTTGAAATGAGCACTGCTGGAATAGTACCTACAGAGTGAGTGGAGGATGCGGGGGTGGGGGGCGGGGAGAAGGAGGTGGACTCTCAAAGTGTTTTATCGTCTCTGATCAATTATTGCAACAGCGCTTCTCTTCCCTAATCCATTTCCCGCACACCCTGGTCTCTACCTAGGGCACTCCCGTTAGCGGGTAATGGCCCTGGGACGAGGGACACGCACGTGGTGGGACCCGGGAGCGAGACCATGGCAGCCCGTGGGATGTTGCTGCAGCCAGGCCTACACCCTCTGACTGTCTTCCTCTGCTTTGCAGTGGGAGGAGGTGGCGGAGCAGCTAGTGGGCAGCTGGTGCCCCCGCCCCAGCACAGGCCTCCGCCCCCAGGGGCTAGCCCCGCACTGCACCCGCTCGCCATGATCGCCACCGGCGGCCTGCTGAGGATTTCCGCCAGAAAGCAGGATCCCCTCCGCCCCCCGAGCCAAGTCCCCAAGCGCAGGCGGAAAGCCAAGAAGAGGCGCAAGAACGACGTGGTGGTGGTGAAAGGCAAGCTGAAGCTGTGCTCCGTCTCTGGGCTCATCGCCCTCTGCGGGATCCTGGTGCTGATGGTGGGCATAGCCTTGGCGGTGGTGGGCTACTGGCCCAAGGCCAACGGGACCAACAGGGAGGGGGGTAAGCAGCTGCCGCCCGCAGGCAGCGGCCACCGCGTCCCCACCATGACCAACAGCAGCAGCAGTGGCAGCAGAAACCGGTCCAGGAAACACCCGGGGCCTCCGGAGGGTGTCACCGCCAGTTCCGTGGGCGCGCCCAGGAGTACGCCTCCAGCACGGTCCTCCGCGCCCTCTTCGTCCTCTCCTACGTCCGTGGGCTTCTTCTTCCGCATCTTCTCCAGCTACCTACACTCGGACAAGCTCAAGGTCTTTGGGCCCCTCATCATGGGCATCGGCATCTTTCTATTCATCTGCGCCAACGCAGTGCTCCATGAAAACCGGGACAAGAAGACCAAGATCATCAACCTGCGGGACCTCTACTCCACCGTCATCGACGTGCACAGCCTCCGCGCCAAAGACCTGGCAGCCGCCGCGACTGCGGCAGCCGCCGCCGCCTCCTCCTCGTCCTCCGCCCCCGCCTCGGCGCCCCCAGGGGCCGCGCCGCTCAACGGCTTCCTCAGCTACGTGCAGTCGCGGGGCCTGGAGCTGAAGCCCGGAGGCTGCGGCGGCGCCGGGGACGCCTTCGGGGCGACGACGATGCTGGGCAGGGGTGCGTGGCCCCACCCAGCGGCGCTGGGCGGGGGCGGGGCCCGGGGCGCCGCGTCCCCCCGAGACCTGGCCTCGTCCCCGCGCCGCCCGCGGGAGCCCCAGAGCCTGGCGGAGGCCGTGTACAGCATCTACCGTGAGCGCTCCGGCGTGGCCGGCCGTCGCCGGGCCGCCGCCGCCACCGCGGCCGCCAGCAGCAGCAGCAGCCCGGCGCCCTGCAGTCCCCCCGAGAGCTGGGGGCGCCAGAGCACCGCCAGCTCCCTCGTGGGCTCCTCGCTGAGCGCCTTCGCGCTGCTGCCCCTACCGGGGGACCGCGACGGGGATGGGGACGCAGCGGGCGCGAGCCGCGGCTGGCAGCGGCCGCCCGGGGAGCGCGGCTCCCGGGAGATCCCGCGGGGCGAGCTCGACCTGAGCTTGACCGACCTCCGCGGCGCCCGGGGCGGCGCGCGGTGGGCGCCCCGCGAGCCGGAGGAGCCGGTGGGCGCGGCGGCCGCGTGCGCCGCCAGGGGGCAGGGCGGCCGCCTGCCCAGGACCGGCAGGTACGCGGCCCTGCGACGCCGCAGCACCAGCGGGCTCCCGGACTACCGGGCGCCCTCGTCCCCCGAGGCCCCGCCCGCCTCGCGCAGCGCGGACGTGGACTCGAGCGTCCCGGCCCCAGCTGCCTCCCCCGAGCCCCCGCTGCGGCGGAAGCGCTCGCCCCCCGCCGGGCCGGACTCGCCGAGCTCCCAGTCGGATGACCCGTCGTGCAGCAATAAGGGCTACATCCCGCTGCGGGAGGCCGGCACCTCCCTGGAGTCGGTGGGGGACCCGGTGGCTGGTGAAAGTCCAGACGGTGATGCCGCCACCTCCCCGGGGGCGGAGCAGAGTCCCCCGGAGGGTCCTCGCCAGAAGCCCCCAGCGGGCGAGCCCCACCAGCGGGTGCAGAGGCAGTTTACAAACGAGGAGAAACTCTTCATGATTTCCCGATCTCACGCCCCAGCGGTCGAGGACGGAGAACTGGAAACTACTGGCATTTAGGGAAAGAGGAGGCGAGAAAAGAGTGAGAAAATGGGAGAAACGCCCGCTTGAAGCAGTGAGCTTAACAGTTCCCTCTGTCCTTGGGGATTTATCCGAGGAAATCGTCCACTACCCAAAGAGCTGCAGAATGTTAGCCTTGAATTGCGTTCACGAGAATCCTGTAGATAACTCCAAGCAATTTTTTTTTTTAAAAAAAGCAAACTAGTCTTATATGTCCGATGGTGATTGTTCTGTGAAAACCAAATGTATTAAAAGGTCAGCAATCTAGTTCATGGATAAAATTCTCTGAATTTTCTTAGGATCAAAATAATATATTTTTGACAGTAACTGTGCACTTTACTCCAACTTTTTTTTTTGGATCCCTGATTTCCCTAACCTGTACTCTGCCGCTGGTTTTGTCCACAGCTGCTTGTGAACGACAAGCTTTTTGCTTCCTATGCTTTTGCGGAGCATAGAAGGGTCTATCTCAGTTCTCTGAGAACTGATATTACTAAATGAAGTAAAAGCCAAAAGCATGAGTTTGTCGGGAAAGAGCACTTTCCTCGCCCCACCCCACTCTGCTCATCCAGTTGCCCAAAGGCCTCTCTATTTTTGAAAAGGGAATTTACATTTTGCTACTAGGGCGTCTAATGGAGACCAGAGGGGGCCAGCACCTAGATGGACTGTTACATTCCTAAATTTACTATATCAAGTACACGATACTTTATGGAGTACTATCACACCTGTACTGAAAATAGCATTAACATGAAAAAAATCTTTTTTAATAAAACAAGTTTCCAAACATAATACTCCCTCGTTTTGCCTTGGAACTAATACTTCTACCACACATAAAACATTAGGCAGTTGAGCTGGTAAATCTAAGATATTTTGCTATGATACTGCTACTGCGATTCTAGCTCTCTTCCCGCAAAGTGCTCAGCACCATCCTCACTCAATCAAGTTCCATCATATTTTTATCTTTTAAATATAGGGTAGAATTGAACATTTGGGAGTGTGTCTTTCAAAGAGAATGAAACATTAAATAAACAGTAATTTTCTACAGTATTTCTAGTTTACCTCTAAGTATTAATTTACAGAGCATCAGGCTTAATGTTCTGCTGTCATCCTCTTGGAGATGACCATTTGATTTTTTCTTTTAAGTTCATGATCTTGAATCCGTGGCCTACATAGGCTAGCAGGTGATGTTTTAATAATGTGGTAGATTGTTTGTGCTTGACTTTACTGAAAGTCAATTAGTTAATTTTCAAGACCAGTAGACAAACAGTAATTAATGTACCATTCTGATGCCCTCTTCCGTGGAGTGTGAGCTGAGCATCTTGGGAACGGAATGGCTTTTTTTCACCTACTCGGTTACAAGTTCTATAGTTACGCACAGCTCAGGCTATCATTGCAGGAAGTTAAAATACTGATTTTCAAGGAAAACCTTGTCAAAGGTATGGTCATGTCGGCGCCCGTGAGTGAAACAGTGGGTCCAGCGGAAAGAGTACAGATTCATGAGTGAGGCTGGACCCCAGCTTTTGGCATTTGCTAGCTGTATAGCCTTGAACAAGTCACAAATGCTGAGTCTCAGTGATGCCATCTATAAAAGGAGAATTACTAGACAAACCTCATAGAGCTGTGAGAGGTGGGACAAGGGGTCCTGTGGACAGAGCCGGGTTGAGTGCTTGGCTCAGAGGAGTACTCAAAGACGGTAGTTATTGGAATTGTTACCATTATAACAGTGTCTGAATGCATGCTGGAGAAGAATGGGCCTTCCCTCCCCTTGAGCTCAAGAAATCCCGGGCTCAAATCTGGAATATCCACTTACTATCTGTGTAACCTTAGGCAAATCACTTAATCCCTCTGGGCCCCTGGTGGAGGATATAATCTCTCTGATTGCCTTCAGGTCTGAAAGCTTTACTTAAATTCAGGGTATTTGTTTTGTCCCGGATATAATCGTATCATATTTGTACATACAACTTTGCCAGATGAATATACTACTTCATAAACTACCATTAAGTGGCACATTCTGTGATCAATTTTTGAAGGACCTAATTTCTTCCCAGATTGAATTTGCATTAAGCTAATAACACACTTTAAAGCTGTGGATTAATTTATTTGGCTCTTCCATAGAGCAAAAGTGAGTTTCCTCTAAGAAGGGTGACAGGCGAGTATAATCGTACCTCCAGGTAGTGTTAAATTTCAAGTGTCAATTGTTTTATCACACTTACAAAAGTATTTCAAAATTTCCTAGTCTTTCTTCTCCATTACCTTGCATACTGGGTAATTTATATACTGAGAGAGTTTGATGAGTTGTCTAAAAGGGAAAATAGGTTCTAGTCCTCTAAAATGCTATTTCCAGTCCTTAGAAAATATACTATAAAACGTTTAGCAAATAATTAAGCCATTTCCTCTTAGTTTAACTAAGGGGCATGCAGAATATTTATATCACAAACTTTAGAAAATTCAGTCCAACCAATTGACTAGGCTTAACGACGCTGATTGCCTTGTTATATTAATCAGATTAAATAAAAACTTCTAGCTCGTATTGATCTGGACACAGGCCCTCTGAAATTAAGTAACTTCAGCAAACTAATTTAGCTCAGTATCAAGTCACATCTATCTTAACCATTAAGCAATTTAACTGGATTTTTTTTTCTTTTAAGCTGGAGGTAAAGAATGAGCCCAATTTTCCAAATCTTGGGAGGAGCTGGGCTGCCATCAGACCTCAGAAAGGAATCGTCTGCAGCTATGACCATAGTGATTCGCAATCCTTCCCTTTCATAGGAGCAGAGATCTTCTGCAATAGTAATGTCAAATGTTTACTTACTACTTTCTGTGGGCCAAGTTCTCTTCTGCCCACTCTGGACATATGATCTCAGTGACTCCTCACTCAATCCTCACTCAGCTCTATCGAGGTAGGATTATTATTATCCCCACTTTACAGAGAGAGACACTGAGATCAGAATGATGGAGTACTCGCCCAGCTTACACAGCTGGTGGATGGTGGAGCCAGGATTTACACAGTGTTGAGGATTATCTGTACCCACTGGCACATGCTGAGCTGAAGCTGGCGTTTCTGGAGACCATCGAAATATTTTCTACATTTTTAGCATCCTGCTTGATCCCTTTCCAGAAACCATTCTTGGAGATATCCGGAGGAATCAGAAGGCACAGCCGTTTAAAAGCTGGAGTTTGCACTTAAGCCTTCAGACTGGCATAAATGAGGCTTTTCAATGCGACTTTGCAGGGTTTGTTGAGGACATCTTAAAAGATCACGGAATCAGCCCCCCTCCTTCATAAATGAGGTTGCTAAGAATCAGAAAGATGAAATAATTTGTTCGAAGGCAAACAGCAGGGGCAGGACTAGAACGTTAAAATAATTGCAACAATTGGCACATGCATTGCCTCCACACCCTGGATTTCTATCATACTAGCTGGGTGACCATGGGCAAGCTACTCAATGTCTCTGTGTCTCCATTTCCTTCCTCATACAATGGGATTAATAGTGGTACCTACCCTTATAGAACTGGTGCAAAGATCAAATGAATTCACACCTGTGTCGAGTGCTTACAACGACCTTGGCACGTAGGAAGTGTTTTTAAAAGCTTTTAAAGTTTTAGTTAAAATAGAATCAACTGCTAAACAGAATAATTTCATATGGCCTTCCTATTTATTAACAAAATAATGTTAGGTTTGAAATCTAAAGAGTAAGGCAACACAGCATGGTGGCTGGAAGCCTGACTTGGGGGTTAGGGATTAGAACACTGGACCGGGGTTAAGTGGAGGTAATAAAGAGCATCTAACGCACAGAATTAATTATTAAAGTACATCAACTAATATACTTAAAGAACTCAGAACAACTCCTGGCACAAATAAACCTTCAGTAAATGTTAACTACTATTATTAAAGGCAAAATAGAGAAAGGTAATTAGTAGGCTAAATTTACAGCTCAGCTGTTAGGGACAACCCATAACTTACTGTACTGAAAAGTCTCTATAATTCAGGCATATGAGAAAGAAGAGAACTTAAGAAGTGAGGACTGAGGCCTCTGCAATGCCCCCAGTAGACCATGGAATGAAGGAGCGCTGGATGTGTGCTCTTCATGGTCTTGGCGTCAGAATGTTATATACAAGCAGTGAATACGCAAACCGGGTAACTTGGCTGTTTCTGGACATGATTATGGAGGCTGGTCACATCAGAAGGGCCAGGCTATCCCCCCTCTCCCCGCGCCCCCATGGTCACAACCCCTTTCTGTGAGGGGAGCGGGCTGGGAGAAAGGCTGGATGAAGACTTAAAGTGACGAGCAGATGTGTTTGGATTTTAAAAATTGTCTCAATAAACGTTTTTTCTATGCTAGTTTTTCTGCAGTTTTGAAAAATTTTTTTGAGTTAGAGAACTGGAAAAAAGGAAAACCCTGCCAAGAACATTAAATTAGAACAAAGTATATGAATTTGTATTTTGATCAGAATACTATTTTTGCCAAGATATTATATATATGTGTGTGTACATATATACACACACACACATTTTATAGTCACATGAAGAATAGGACTGATCTTTGTGGAATTTGTTTTCTATAGACCCAGACTGTTTGTTTACTTATTTATTTTGGACTAAAAATCCAAAATAAATAAGTAAATTCAAAATTTGCGGTATGCGGGCCTCTCACTGTTGCGGCCTCTCCTGTTGCGGAGCACAGGCTCCGGACGCGCAGGCCCAGCGGCCATGGCTCACGGGCCCAGCCACTCCGCGGCACGTGGGATCCTCCCGGACCGGGGTACGAACCCGTGTCCCCTGCATCGGCAGGCGGACTCTCAACCACTGCGCCACCAGGGAAGCCCCAAAATTCACTTTTTGAATGACAGACTCTGAAAAGGATTCTGAGGCGCTTCTTTTTCCTGTCTCTCTCTAGGGAAATCATCTCCTAGGGTCTTTTCTTCAAAAGGAATGACTTTAGGTGGATATGAAAATTATATGTGATTTAAGTCACCACAAATTGAGGAGTCCATCTGCACTAACAACTTTAGTCAGCTACCTGCCACCTCCAGAGACCCGGGGAGCAACTTCTTTTGTGTGTTCTATTTCTCTCTGATGGCAGAAAAGCCCTGGTCGGATGGTGAGTCCCTCTAGGCACGAGCCACAGCAGGAGTTATAAATGGCCCCATCCTGGGAATTTAGGCTACACCCCTGAGCCAGGGTCCTTTCAGGTTTCTAGCATCTCAAATATATTTATTCAAGTTTAAACTGGCCCTGTAGGGCAAACAGGATGTTTGGCTGAACCATTACTAAAATAACAGGGTTTTTCCTGCTCATAATATTGCCGTCAAAAGACTAAAAAGTTAAGCAGATTCACCTAGAGTATCGTAAAGCTTGTGCCTGACTCAGCACCTGCGCTGCTTTACCCGGCTTCCTCATCCCACACTGTGACTGAGACCTGCTAAGGGCGAGAAGGCTGGCTGTCAGTCACAAGAGAGGAAACAAGGGGGCAGATCCCGATGTGGGAGAGCCAGCATCGTGCAAAAAAGACAAAAACCAAAAAGTTAGGCTAGGAAAACTTTTTGTTTCACACATGAGCACTTGGTTACTCTTGTCTGCAGATTATCTGTATGCCAAGGAGTGTTTCACAATGAAACATTATGGTAACTTTTATTCCTTAGAAAATATTATTTCAGCAAATGTATGGTGGAGTATATTTTCCAATATTTAAGAAATTCAGCATAACACTGTATCATTGACACGAATCTGCTTGGTACTAGGGATTGCCAAACGTCTGATAATGTTTAATAATGAAGAAGAGAAACTTCTCTGCACATTTACAAATTGATTTCATGTTGAGAAACTCAACTATCTTTAAACTATGTCTATACTTTCAAAGGGAGAAAGTACACAAGTTATTATAACTGGTCTATTAGGTCCATCAAAGCAAGACAGGGCAAAAAACTACTTTGTCTCAGTGCAGGACTTTGGCCATTCCTTTGTGTTATGTGGTAACTGCCTTACTCCATTTTATACAGCTTATAACTTAAAAGAAAATAATTTCACCTGAAGGAATAAACAGCTTTAGCTGAAGCTGCTGCTGTTTGGGTAAAATACCTAATTCATTTTCAGATCAGTTCAGATTTTTAACTGAGGGTCAGGAGGCAGGCAGGCACCATGGTGCTAGGTGTGAGGAGTGAAGCTATGATGCAGACACAGTTCCAGACCATGGGGTTTGCGGTAGTACTGTTGATACAGGCACGTAACCAATCATTTCAGTACAATGTAAGAATTATGAGAGTTATCATGTGGACCCTACAGCTGAATCTTGAGAAATGAAGATGTCAGCTAGGTGCAAGAAGGTGGGAAAGGTGTGTCAAACAGTGGGACCAGCCTGAGCAACTTCATGGAGGGAAAACACCATTTAACGAGCTATACTGTCATAACACAATGTGTCTTTTTCCAAGACTCCCCACAATTGCAGACAGAGCGAGGTGCTTGTTTCAAAAAAATGAAAAACAACAAAACTATCTATGGACAGATAGATAGATATCTCCTTTTATAACTAGTAGAAGCATTTTTGGAATCAAGATTAAAGTAATTTGGGCATTAAAGTACTTAAAATATATATTCTCTACCATTAGATATTTATTAGACATTTAATTATGCCCCATTTATAACTGACCTTGACAGGCAGGACTTTTTAGTTGTGAAGTATCAGTACATGGGAACTCACCGTATTCTCATTGGACCTAAGCTGTCTTTATGAGCAAGAATTACTTTTGCTGAATCATATATTGCTTTAAAATAACCATTTAGTTTAAATGTTCAAGTTCTGGAAATCATTTCTCTCGGTGTGGTATAAAGGGGATAAGACTGCGTGGGGAATCAGCCACGTGGAAGTGCTGTGCGTGTGCTTCCAGCATGGTGGGTAATGTCGTGTTGACCCACATGCTGTGAGGATTGGAAACAGCGTGAACTCGGGGCTATTTTATCAAGGCTGCAGGGCATTTTTCCAGAATCTAGATGTGATAAATGAATGCATTTGTACATTAATTTGCAACATCATTTATATCAGAGCAAAGATCATTTATCTTTATTAATAAAGCATCCCATTCCTATTTTTTTTTCACATCAGTGTTTATGGCAAAAGGAAAGATTATCTAAGGCCTAGTTGTCTCGGATGCAAATAAGAACGAGATAAGTCTGAGTATTCTTTACGGACTATAGCACCAAGACTATGCTTTTAAATTTCTAAGTAGCCAGTCATTTGGGGATAATCACTGAAACCAGATTCAGCCAGAATAATGGTTTGGCACTGTATAAATGCAGCCTAATACTTTATTTACACATAAAGCTGCAAACTAAAAGACAGAGGGAAAATCTACTTTTTTCAATACAAATATTCTAATAAAGTAAAAAAAAAAAGTATTATTCTCTTCCTTTGAATTTCGTACATTCTGATTTCTTCAAAATCTTTTTAGTGTGTAAACAGCCAAGGCAAAAATATAGTGTGTTCATTCTTTCTTCTAATCCATCAAAGTGAGAACTTTGCACAAGCACTTTCTATTACAGATCAAGTTCAACGGATATATTATCAACTGCAGTGTCATTATCCGAGCCACCAGATAAATCTTTCATAGAGATGTATTTATCGGTAAGAGATTTAAAATGTGGAAATACTGGTAGCTAAAGTGCTACAGTTAATTTGGCATGGTAAAAGATGTCAGGAAGAAAACAGAATTCTTGATAGAGCAAGAAAATTCGAAAGACTAATTTGGTGACCTAAATGCTGATCCTTCTGCTTATACAAGCACACATCTCAGTGTGTTTGGAGCACAAAATATTACTTCGGTGTTTGCACATTCGGTTGTACAATTTCTTCCATTTGTATTCCTAATTTCATTTCAGCTTTATTCCTCGGAACATTTCTTGATTTACCAGTCTTGCTTGGGATTATTACTATTTTAGAAAAAAAATGAAAGCATTTATAGTAACAGTCATAATAATAATTGTAATAGGCTTAAAGGAGCCCAAAGAGAAATCTGAGTACTTTACTAATAATATAGTAATTATTTGTGCCCAGTTTTTTATATCTTCTGAGTAAATTGAATGGTATCTTCTTGAAACATGTGCTACCAAAACACAATTAAAATGCATGTTTGCAATGTCCTCCTTTCTTAATCCCACGGACGTTGTACCCTAAAACCTTTCTTTTATTTTTATGATATATTCTAAGTCGAGATTTAGGGATGGATGCTTTCCAAGATTTCTTTTATTTATAAAGCAAATGAAAAAGAAATTTAATAATGCTATAACTGCTTGAAAAAAACTGCCATCTTTGATTAAGTCAATGGCAATTAAGCATAACACAAAGTGAACAGAGCATCTGGCTAGTCTGTAAGGATGAATCATCTTCAATGGAAGTACCAAATAATAGTAAAAAAAAAAAAAAGTAAATAAAATGGTATGAAAAGAAGAAACTTCTTTCAGGCATGATTAGAGCCATGAGTAAAAATAATCTAAGTTGATGTGTGGCGATTTCTAATGCAGCATAATTTTAGAAAATTATTTGGTGATTGTATAACTGTGACATGCCTGAAAAATGTTGATTAAACTGGTTTACACAATGGTTGAGAGGTATAATTATTTAGCCACGCTCCCACAGTCATTGGGAAAGCAATTGTAAGTTCCAATTCTAAAAGGCTGTTTTGGATTCTAAGCCCTGGAGCTGGTGGTTGAATGCAAAGCCGTTTCTATCCCTTGAAAATGATGAGGTCCTAGAAGTGTCACAGTCCTGTTTCATTCAACTCTGCTTTCATTTGCCCACGTTAGGAAGAACAACTTCAACAGCAATGCAGATTTGTACTTAAGTGCTTTCTCTCTTGCCCAGTATTGTTTAGCACACTTAATTCATGGAAGAAAGACAGTGATAAAATATGAAACAGGGTCTCAGAATAAATAATCCAGCCATTGTATCTTTTGACTGATAAGTATTCCATGCAGTCAGTCTTCACGGCAGAAGAAGGGAAGATGGTTGAGAAGATAAGCCAGAGGACCTCTTAAAATCTGGGGCATTTTTAATAATCTCCTGAAACTGATATGAGTGCCTGAGATTGATGTCCAGATCTTGGCCTGGAATTGTATCAATAGATTTGGGAATCAGTCTGTTGAAATGAACGTTAGGACTGATGATAAAAATATCAAGTGGGAAGATTCCTAGGACTCTGAGTTGCAGAAGTGACAGAAGAATGGAGATCTCAGGGGTATTCACGTGGGCACCAGTGGTCCCAGTGCAACATGGAGCAAGGTCACTTTTGCAACTTACTGCATTACCTTGAGGTCTATGAACAAAAACAGCGTAGTAGGAAAACCTAGCTTCAGGCAGATAATAGTTCTTATGACACAGACTGCAACCTTAAGAAAATCACCGAATACCAAAACTCAATTTCTACATCATAGAATTCTGTCATAGCCCAGGCTTAGGAGAAAAGGTGCTTATGGCCACTTTGGATATTATATTTTGATTTTCCTATCAAGTAGCCTCTATTTTCATTATGCACTTCATAGTCAATATTATGAGCATAAGTGAAGGCCTGAATGTTTTAGAAGCTCTGGGCCTTGCCAAGTGGGCTTAATGAAACTAGAAAGAAGCCCTGAAAGTAAAACAAAACAAACAAATGTCAATTTTACAGGCACTGGAATTGATTTCATACCAAATTTGCATAATTAAATTAAAATAGGAATAATTCATTATGCAACTAAGTTGCTCCTTTTAAACAGACAGGATTTTTTTTTTTTCTTAGACTCTAATTAGGAAATTCAGAGATGGTCAAAATAATTTTGAAAGAGCTTATGTTTGTTCCAATGCCAGTTGGGGGCATTTTCAAGGGAAGATTTGCTAGGGAGAGTGTTTGAAGAACTCAAAGTATCACACCATAAACAGTCATTGGTGGAGTTCACACACTTGATGTGAACTTGCTTTTCTCTGGTTTAGTCTTCCTAGAACCAGTCTATGAACCTCTCAAATTTCAAGGTAGAATATAATGCTAAGCAAAACACAGCAATAGCAATGCAAATTTTATCTTATCATGCTATTTTACGCCTAGGGTAGTTCATTTAAATAGCATCATTAATTTTCACTTCAATTCTGGTTTTCCATAGACCGCAATAAAGGGTTCAAGGCTGGGTCTAATTGGCATAAACATGGTGGGAATTTTACCACTGTCAAAGGATGAATCATTTGATTTAGGTTAAAAACAATCTATCCTGCTTTATCCTTATTGAACACCTATGTTGATCCTTGTGAAATCTTCCCTGAACCATTTTGTGCTAGAATTGTCCTGGTGAGCAATTCCAAAACCATATTGAACAGAAGAGTCAGTCTTTAAAATTTATCAACACCCATTTTCAGACTGCTTTCTGTAAAATCACTTGCTCATGCTTTTATCCCTAGGTAACTCAGAGAGCTTCCCATTTTTTGTTTAGTGATCTACAATTTTAGATTTTTCTGCATCTTGCTCCCCCTACCGTTGAGTAGATATCCGTGCTCCCTAAAGTAAAAATCACCGCCAGGTTTCAAGATATTCTATGCTTTTTCTATAAAATGAATGCCCTCCCCTTGATCAAAATGTGAGGCAAGCTAGATAATAAACATTTCTTTCTATCATTACTATGCCCATCAATAGCATAAGCCCACTCTGTATTCTTTCTGAATTCTTTTATGCAGCTAGGCTCACATCCTGACAACGTGAACAGAAGTCCACTGCGAGGGTCCCTGCCAATTTTTCTTGACCTGTGGTACCAAGGCCGATCACATCTCCCACCACCATCCCTTTTATGTGTCCATTTATTCAGCAAATGTTTATCATAAACTTTCTAGTTTTCAGACCATGTATTTTAACAATGAAAATATGAAAAGGATGCACTTCTTGACCTTGGACTATCATACTCTAGTGGCAGACACTGATACGTATACATAAACAAATAATTTTAATGTGTGACAAGTGGAGAGGTGACATATCTATATATCTATATACCATAGTTGCTAAGAACACGCATTTCCAGCTCTGACCTAACCCCTGAAATTTTCTCACGTGCAGAACAGGATGACAACTGTACATCCCTCAGAAGGTTTTTGTGAGGAATAAATGATACACGGTATATAAGGCCCTGTGTCTGACACACAGTTGGTGATCAGTAAATGTCAGCTATTATGACCGGTACTATAGTCATCAGCAGTCGTCTGGGTTTCCTGAAATGAGCACTCTTCTCCCACTCACGCCTCAAAATTCCTTCAGCTGGTTTGACACATCATTTTGAACTAGGCAGGGTTCCTGTGTACCAACACCCACGGGGTTCACCACCAAGTGTCTGGGGGTGGGCCTGGAGCTGCCGCTGTTCCCCCCCAGTCATCAGTCAGGAAGAGCTAGGCGTGGGATGGAGGAGAGCAAAGGCAACCTGGACCCCCAGCACCTCTGCGTCTGCTGTAACATCATCTCACCTTCCCAGGATAATGGCAGCTGCTTTGCTTCCTCCTTCTGCAAAGTGGTCTTTTGGCCAATTCCTAACTCAGAATTATACAGGGCAGTATATTCTGGAAAAAAAGATCCAACTTAACCTAGTTGACACAGGTGAGAAAACACCAGAGTCCATCTGTCCTCGACTTGCCATCTGATACGCGCCCCTCTGACCATATTTAACTTCTAGATGAAGACTTAAGGAAACCATGCTTCTGCCTAACATGATACAATCACGTCTCATATGACTGAAAATACTGAGTCCCCTAACATGCTGGTCCTGGTGAAATGGGTGCAACTGGCCACAGGCAAGACTGTTTAACCATTTGAAAAACAACGAACTCAAAAGTGAAGCCCATGCTTTGTTTAAAGATGAGGGCCAAAGTCTGCCTGGAGATCTTTCAATGTTAAACTATTTTTGGTCAACATATTCTCCTTGGTGCAGGGCCCTTGGGTTCTCCAAGTATTATAAGAGGCCTGTGGCTCTTGAGAAGCAAGTCTTAACCCCTTAAACAGCAGGCATCTATCTCAAAGATCTAACGTGACCCTTGATTTAGAAGGTTTACAGCTGGGGTGAATGACACCTGGGTACAGTAAACAACCCCTGAGGAGGTACAATAACAAACACCTGTCAGGTGATTTCAATAGCTCTCTGGGCCCTAGAATTTAAGGACCTAAATCAATACATTAACGAAAATGAAAATTTTAATTATATACACCAGAGCCTTTGAAAACCAAGTTTTGGAGAAACTTGCAGTTTTGGAGAAAAACAGAAGTGAGCAAATATTGCATGGACAGTACTGCAAACGTAGATTAGGGGATCATTCTAGGGACAAGGAAGCAGGTATATGAACTGACACGAAGAGTTGACGGGGGGTGAAGAGAAGAGAGAAAAAAAGGAAAAAGAGTTTGCAGCTTTCTAAAGGAAGTTCTTATTTGCTGTAACTATTTCCATAGCTGCTACATTTCCGCTGTGTTGTGACTATTTATGGATGTCAAAGAGTCTTTTTCATGTGTAGGTTCCAATTACAATCTGCCAGCAATTCATCAGGGCTGTGAAGGCAGCGCTGTAGCTGTGTTAGCGGCGTCACCTAACTCGAGCAACCTGGCTCCAGTTCCCCAAATCAGCTTCTTTTTCAACAACAAAGAAATCTGGGGAGCCCTTTATTTATAAGGCAAGCAGTGAAAGGGCTTCGCCGTGGGACGTGTGTCTTGACGGCATCTTCCTGGTGGTTTTCACCATTGGCCGCTCTGCATGTCCAGTTCCGTAAGCAGAAAGTTCTACGCCAATATTATGTTCCTTCTTTACTGAGCAAAGTAAATTTTCTGTGGAATATGAATTTCCTCTCAGCTTCTCACAGTTCAGTAATGCCTGGCAACATCAAAGAACCAAGATGACAAAATGGGATGTTTTCGGAACATAAAGATGCTGGGTCCTTCAGTCTCTTTCAAGAAATAATAGTGTCAGCAACACCTCTCAGGTGACATTAGCATCAGCACAAACAGCCCCACCGAGCTGGAAAAAAAGCTGGGTTGTTAAAGCGGGGGCATATATGCCATTTTCAAACCAGAAATGCATCCAGCATTTGGATGATATTAAGAGATATTAAGATATTTGGAGATATTAAGATTGCCTGTTATTTGGTAATGATTACTGCACCTCTGATATTTGAGGAAGGGAACAATAAAGAAGCAGCTAAAAATTAATCATTGCTTGGGAATAAACAATTGTTGAAATCATGAAGAGCTGCCATGAAAAGTACCATTCTACAAATATTACTCCCAACTATGTGACTTAGGAATGTCACAGCTGGTGAATCTTTCTATTATGTGAACAAAAATGAACTCAAATCCTAGCAAATTGTAAAATGCTTCTTCCACTCCCATCCACACACTGAAACTCTTTTCCCTTCTCATTTGAAGAGGCCTCCACCAGCTTGTCGTGGCCTCATAGAGCCCAACAAAATCAGTGGATGTTGATTGTGGGAAACAGAAAAAAGGAAGGCAGGGAGGGAGGGAGGAAAAAAAAAGCTGATTGCTTTCTAATGCTTACAAGTGTCCGAAGTGATGATGCGTTTCATACTGCTCAGCAGAGGGGCATACCTCTGCTGGTGAACTTATTCTGGCCAAGTGAGTTAGTCTCGATGGGGCTATTAATTTATACAGGCAGATCTGAGTCAGTGTTGTTCAGACAAAGTACGTGCTGATACCAAGAAACAGAAAATCCATCTTAGAAAAAGAAATCAACACCTGGAACAGATCAGTAGTTCTCTACTGGGGGGAGATTTTGCCTCCTTCCGGGGACATCTGGCAATGTCTGGGGATATTTCTGGTTGTCACAACTGGGCTGTGGGGATGCTACCGGCATCTAGTGGGTAGAGGTCAGGGATTCTGCTAAACGTCCTGTAATGCACAGGAAAGTCCTCTCTCCCCTGTTCCCCACCCCACTGAACAAAGAATTAATTGACTCAAAATGTTGATTAGTGCCTAGAACTAGAAATCCTGTGATATATTAAATATGGCCCCAGATGTTTTGCCACTTCTTCCATCAAGAGATGGAGTGCTTCCCACTGTGGCTGGCCTGGACCAATTGAAGACAGTGGAACTGATGTTCACATTCCAGAGCTGAGGTCCCAAGATGCCTTTTAGCTTACTCCTGTGCTCCCTGCGCCCATCTGCCAGGTCATCTCAGGCTGCTGCCCTGAGACCATCATGCCAGGAAGAAGCCCAAGATGAAAGATCAAGTAGATAGAAAGACCCATCTGTCCCAGCTGTACCCACGAGGTCAGCAGATGAGTCCCTACCACCCCACAGCATGGTGAGAAAGAAAAACTGGCTCTTTTGTGTCACTAAGGTCTGGCTGGTATGCCACGCAGCCATTGGTGACTAACTTGGGGATACGCGGAGCTTATTTTCTCCAGCATTCTCCGAGCGATGGTCCACCAGATCTTTACCAGAAACCTACCGGAAGTGGTCCTGGAGGGGACAGCAGCTAAAGCTACTGCTTCTTTGCCTTCAGTGATGAAACCAAACCAGTGAAATTCTGGGGAAAACACTCTTCACTAGTGAAAACATTCTAACCACCACTGGGCCCTGCTCTCTTTCCACTCAACTCAAGTCAGTATCAATCGGGGTATGTTGAGGGGAGAGAAGAGGATAGGAAAACAAATCACAGCGCAGAATCGAGAATCTCCACAAACCATTATGTGTTACATCCTTCCTGCATTCCATGGTTTTCTCTCTGGAAAACCCCAGGAGAGACTGACATTCTACTCGCGCACACCAGGAGAATGAGGGGACTGCAGGCCTCAGGACGTCCGTCCTCTGCGGTCACTCCCACCCAGGTAAACCATACACCCAGCAAGATGCCAAGGACCAGCCGCACGCGGCATGAAGGGGCTGGGACTGGAGAGGGGCAGGGCCAGTCTTCCGCACTCTGCAGGTAGAGGATTATGGCCCACTGTGGCTGACAGCACTCCCCTCTTCCCTCAACCTTACTTCTCTCCCTTTCCTGCTTCCTGGGCCGTTGGGTCCTGCTTGCCCCAAATCATGCAGCCAAGAAATCAGATTGCAGGGTTCCCTCCACCACAAGCTCCAGGCACTGTTCTCTGTAGAGAGAAGCAGGGCTTGTGGGGAGCTGTAGGTAAGCTGCTTCATCATGACATGAGCATCTTTTGGAGCTTGGGTCTGTGGTAGAACGAGGAAGCCTCAGCTTTGGGCAGAACTCACTACATGGTGCCTCTGCAGGAAGCAGCGTGGACTGTAGTCTGTGTGGAGCATCAGCCCCTCAGAGCCACCCCCACTCCCAGGAGACCTGGGAGTCTCGGTCTTTCCCGGAGCTGGGGAAGGGCCGGGAGAGGCAGGAAGGAGGCTCACTGCTGTGGAGCAGGGGCAGCTGGACTAGGTCTTGGAGGGAGTGAGAGCTACAGGCATATTTCCTCCCAATCCTTCCTGGCACCTGGGATCACGTGGCTTTTACTTTCCTTTCGCATCCGGGATTCGCCATACTGGCTACACACTGGAACTGCCTAGGAATTTTTTTTTTTTTTTAATGCTGATATCTGGACCCACCCCCAGAAAGTCTAACAGAAACTGCCGGGGACAGAATCCTGGCATCAGTAGCTCCTAATGTGCAGGTATTTGTTTGTTTGTTTGTTTGTTTTTTGGAGGGACGCTACTATTCTTTCTTTCTTCTGGGTTGAGGCTCTCGCCTTCTTCAGCCCCTGGACAGCTCACCGTGGGCTCCACCCTCAAGTTAGCACGGGGTGGGGGACTCACAAGCATCAGCGCCCTCTGGTGTCAGTACACTGTACGGCTCCAAAGGAAAACATTTTATCACGCAGGTCATTGCCACTGAAGAAAAATTAGAAGATACAGATACACAGAAAAAAAAATGCATAAATAACCTGCACGGCTCAATGTTAATGACTTGTGTATATATTCAAAGAATTTTTGATAGATTTTGTTCTTTACAAAAATGGAAGTAGGTTGTATAGGCTGTCTTGTTAACCTTTTACTTAGTATACTATGAATGCATTTTGATGCGAATAAATTTAATTGTATACCATTTTAATTGCTTATACAATTGAATGGTATTTCACATGCAATAACAGTAAAAATATGTGACATTTATTGAGCACTTAGTGTATGCCAGGAACTATGTGATGTACTTGACATGGCTAATCTCATTTAATATTCACAACACCCCTATAAAGTAGGTATCATAAATATTCTCATTCTGTAGATGAGGGTATTGATGTTATAGAGGATTGATAATTTTTCTAAGTGGTGGAACCAGAATCAGACATAAACATGTTATTTTGTTGCCACTGTTATCATATTAATAGTTGTTGTTTCCCTTGGGGATCATAAATTGTATTGTGTAACACAAACACACACATACCTGTGGTCATAGATCATTTCCTTATGCTAAGACTCTGTATGAATTCACGGATTAAGGGGTATTCATTTTAATTATCTTACATCTATCACCAAACTTTTCTCCAAAGATATTCTATTACACTCTCAGTGGAAGGCTTGCATTTAAACACCTCCTCAGCTTTAATTTCTAACACAGTACACACACAAACACACACACACAACACAAAAGCTTTTTAGGATCTCAGTAATTTTAAGAGTGCAAAGGATTCCTGAGACCAAAAGTTAGAGAACCTCTACACTGAGTACATTTATATGGGAGGCACCCCCCATCTCCTACACCCCTCTATTTGGTCCACAGACTGTCCCTTGGCTGCAGGAAGATCCTGATATCATATATAAAAAAATCTGAAGACTCCTTCAAAAAACTATTAGAACTAATAAATGAATTCAGTAAAGTTGCAGGATAAAAAAATCAATACACAAAAATCTATTGTTTCTACACTCCAATAACAAACTACCAGAAACAGAAATTAACAATCCCAGGGGGCTTCCCTGGTGGCGCAGTGGTTGAGAATCTGCCTGCTAATGCAGGGGACACGGGTTCGAGCCCTGGTCTGGGAGGATCCCACATGCCGCGGAGCAACTAGGCCCGTAAGCCACAACTACTGAGCCTGCACGTCTGGAGCCTGTGCTCTGCAACAAGAGAGGCCGCAATAGTGAGAGGCCCGCGCACCACGATGAAGAGTGGCCCCCGCTTGCCACAACTAGAGAAAGCCCTCGCACAGAAATGAAGACGCGACACAGCAAAAATAAATAAATTAATTAATAAACTCCTACCCCCAACATCTTCTAAAAAAAGAAAACAATCCCATTTACAAATGCATCAAAAAGGATAAAATACTTAGGAATAAATTTAACCAAGGAGGTGAAAGACCTGTATACTGAAAACTACAAGACACTGATGAAAGAAATTGAATAAGACACAAAGGAAAAATATTCCATGATCATGGATTAGAAGAATCAGTATTATTAAGAGGTCCATATCACCCAAAGCAATCTACAGATTCACTGAAATCCCTATCAAAACCCCAGTATCACTTTTCAAAGAAATAGAGCAAATAATCCTAAAAATTTGTATGGAACCACAAAAAAATCCTGAATAGCCAAAGCAATCTTGAGAAAGAAAAACAAAGCTGGAGGCATCATTCTCCCTTACTTCAAATTATATTACAAAGCTATAGTAATTAAAATAGTATGGTGTGGGCTTCCCTGGTGGCGCAGTGGTTGAGAGTCCGCCTGCCGATGCAGGAGACATGGGTTTGTGCCCTGGTCCGGGAAGATCCCACATGCCACGGAGCGGCTGGGCCCGTGAGCCATGGCTGCTGAGCCTGCGCATCCAGAGCCTGTGCTCCGCAACGGGCGAGGCCGCAACAGTGAGGGGCCTGCGTACCGCAAAAAAAAAAAATAGGATGGTATTAGCACAAAACAGACACATAGATCAATGGAACAGAAGAGAGAGCCCAAAAATAAGCCCACGCAAATATGGTCAATTAATTTATGACAAAGAAAACTTTCCTAATGGGGAAGTGACAGTCTCTCCAATAAATGGTGTTAGGAAAACTAGACAGCCACATGCAGAAGTATGAAACTGGACCACTATCTTACACCATACACAAAAATTAACTCAAAATGGATTAAAGACTTGAATGTAAGACATGAAACCACAAAACTCCTAGAAGAAAACATAGGTAGTTATCTCCTTGACATCAGACTTGGGGATGATATTTTTAATCTACGCCAAAAGCAAAAACAACAAAAGCAAAAATCAATAAGTGGGACTACATTAAATTAAAAAGCTTCTGCACAGCAAAGCAAACCATCAACAAACTGAAAAGGCAACCTACTGAATGGAAAAAAATATTTGCAAATCATATATCTGATAAGGGACTAATACTCAAAATATACAAAGAACTCATACAACTCAATAGAAAAAAACAAAAAAATCTGATTAAAAAATAGATGATCTGCATAGACACTTTTCCAAAGAAGACATACAGATGGCCAACACATATTGACATGAAAAGATACTCAACATCACTAATCATTAGGGAAATACAAGTCAAAACTATGAGATAGTACGTCACACCTGTTAGAATGTCTATTATCAAAAAAACAAGAAATAAGTGTTGGCAAGGAAGTGAAGAAAAGGGAACCCTCCTGCACTGTTTGTGGGAATGTAAATTGGCCACTATGGAAAACAGTATGGAGGGTCTTCAAAAATTAAAAATAGAACTACCATGTGACCCAGCAATTCCACTTCCAGGTATTTATCTGAAGACAAAACAAAACCACTAACTGAAAAGATATCCACACCCCCATGTTCACTGAAACATTACTTATAATAGCCAAGATACAGAAACAACCCAAATGTCCACGAATGGATGAATGGATAAAGCAGCTGTCATATACGTATGTATACAGACACACACAGCGAAATATTACTCAGCCATAGAAAAGGATGAAATCATGCCATTTGTGACCCCATGCAAGACCCTCAATGGCACTATGCTGAGTGCAATAAATCAGACAGAGAAAGACAAAGATTTAATATCATATTATTTCTCTTATGTGGGAGCCTTGAAAAAAAGAACTCATAGATACAGAGAACAGACTGGTGATTGCCAAAGACAGCAGGGGGTGGGGAGAAAGGGGTGGCGGGAGTCAAAATAAGGGAAAAAAAATGGTGCATTACTGAGCAACAAAACAAAAAAACCCAGCAATTGTTTAAAAAAATGCTTGCGGTGCATAAGCTCAAAAGGACTTCTTTTGTATAAATTTCATGAACATCCAATTGCCTCATAAATTATAATTCTATACAAGCATTGAATGTCAGACTTTATTCTAGCTTTGTTTATGTCTTTTTGTTCAAAAAAAGTATGTCATTTTATGAAGACTTAGTAATGCTGCAGAAAATTTACTGACCCTTAAAAATAATGCATTTTCTTAAATAACAATAACAACAGCTTTCAGAAATACTCACTTTTGAACTTTATACCACCATCATTGAAACTAGGCAGAATTTAAAATCACAAAATAAACTATCAATTATGGAGAGGAAATTAATTTTAAACAATAATGTATGATTCTGATAGGTTTACCTTTAAAAAAACAGAATGTTGTATTAAATAACTTTGTAGAAGTCAACTGGTATGTAATTCAATATCAACATTCAAATGTTAATTTGATGTCTATGTAAACTGTTCCCTTTTAAGAAATTATAAGCCACACTGCAAAGTTTATGTACTATTTTCCTTGTTGAAAAAAAAAAAGGAATTGAATTTGTCATTACTCCAGATATTCCCACCCCCAATTGCAACTCTTCTTCCCACCTCCTTAAGGTGACCAATCTTTTTTGTTTTAACCATTACCCTGCTTTTCTTTTAGTTTTATCACCCATGCACATGTGCTTCCTCAAACACATTGTGTAGTGTTGTTTTATTGAACTTACAAATATGCAATCATATGGAATTGATTTTTCTGAATTTGTTTCTTATAAGCACACACCATTATGTCCTAAAGCTCATACATGGTATTGTGTGAGGCTATGGTTTATTCAGTTTCAGCTGTGTACATATAGTCCTTCTTGCAACTGTACCCAAATTTATCTATCCATTGTGTTGATGGACATTTGCATTATTCCCAGTATTTGTTTGTGCATTGTTTATATACCCATTCACTCATTTATGCTAGCACGATCAATACTTTTGTGTGTTTCCAGTGCACATGTGCAGGATTTTCTAGGAGTGGAGCTGCAGCCCTGTATGCATGCTTATTTTGTTTCCCCAGGCAATGCCAAACTGTTTTCCAAAATGGTTATACAAATATACACTCTCATTACAACTGACGGAAGTTCCTTTGGCTCCACATCCTCATAATACTTGGTATTTGGCTTCTAACTTTTTTGCCAATCTGAAGATTGAGAAAGAAAATAATATTGGAATATTAATTCTGACCTGCCTAATTAATAATAAGATGGAGGAGTATCCTGTCGTTTGCCTGTGATCTGTTGTATTTTCTTCTTGGTGGAATGTTTATTCAGTATGTAGCCCATCTCTTTAGGCAGCAACTAAGCATTCTGGATAATCTTTTTTTTGTCTATTATGCATGTGGTAAATTTCTATTCCCAGTCTGTGGTTGGTATGAACACTCACTTTTTGATGTCTTTCCATAAACAGAAGTCCCTAATTTTAATAGAGTCAAATTTCTCAAAGCCCACTCAATTTTATTAGTGATTGTAAGAATATACTGATATCCTATTTCTTCTAGAGTCAGTGCAGCAAGTTTATTTTAAAATTAATCCATTCCATCTAAATTTTCAAATTATTGGGCTTAAAATGGGCCATAGTAATTCTTTTTTTTTTTTTTTTTTTGCGGTACGCGGGCCTCTCACTGTTGTGGCCTCTTCCGTTGCGGAGCGCAGGCTCCGGATGCGCAGGCTCGGCGGCCATGGCTCACGGGCCCAGCCGCTCGGCGGCATGTGGGATCTTCCCGGACCGGGGAACAAACCCACATCCCCTGCATCGGCAGGCGGACTCTCAACCACTGTGCCACCAGGGAAGCCCCATAGTAATTCTTAACTATTAAATCTCTGAAGTGTCTATAGTTAAGTCCACCTTTCATCCTAATATCTTACTTTCTCTCTCCTTGCCTAACCTTTACAGAGGCTTCTCTGTTTTATTCATCTTTTTCAAAGAACCTACTTTGGGCATTAATTCTCTCCTTTATAATTGTTTTTTGTTTCATTAATGGTTTCTTTTATCTTTATGATTACTTTCTTTCATTAGATCTCCTTTGGGATTAATTTGCTGTTTTTGTTTGGTTTTGTTTCTTATGTTGGATCCTTAGTGCCTTAATTTTAATCCTTTTTCTTTTATTTATTTTCAATTAATTTTTTTCTTTTTTTTACCCCCGCTCCCACTCCTCCCTTGCCCTCTGCCCCCAGGGATGCAGACTCTGCACACAGTGTCACTTTATTTGGGATATGCTAGATAGAGCCAGGGCATGGAGGGGTGGGATGGGCATGGGAGGAGGGGTCAGTGCTGCTGAGCCCACTGACCACGTGAGGTGCAGCAGGCCTCTTCCAGCAGAGCCATCAGCACTTTGAGAAATCACCTCTGGCCACACAGTGTGGCCTCGGGTTATCACATACCAGGTATTTATCAAGAACCAGGCACTTCACGCACAGACTCTCACCAAGTCCTCCCAACAAGCCTGTACAGACTGGCAGCCTGGTTGTAAAGATGAGGTCATGGAGGCTCAGCAAAGAAGGAAATAGAGGAGCTGGGATTTGAACGGGGTATGCCTGACTTGAAACACCCAGGCTTACGTGTGATTGGAGAAGAAACCAACAAGAATGCTAAGACGGGGAATGCAGTGGAGCAGAAGGACTCAAAGAAGAAGGACCCCGCGAGGTGCTGCTGGGAGGCCAGGAGGCCAGCCCACAATCCTTTTTCTTTTAAATGAAGGCACTAAGGGTTGTATATTTCCCTGCTAGTATCATAGCATTTCACAATTTTTGACACATAGCATTTTGCTTCTCCCTTGACCCATGAGTTATTTAAAAGTTTTAAGTATTTCCAAACATATGAAACGCTTTTAGTTTTATTCTGAACTTGTTGCATTTTAGTCAGGGGATATGGTTTCTGTGGTAACAGTCCTTTGTCTCTGCTGAGGTACCTTTATGGCTTCACAGGTGATCAATTTTTGAAAACGTTCCCATGTGTTTGGAAGAATGTGCATTCCTTAATTGTTGCAGGCAATACTGCACACACCTAAACCTGTTCATTGCACTGTTTAAACTTTCTATATCAATCACCACTCACTTTTGTCTGTTCGAACTATTAATTTCTGGGGGGGGAATACGTTAAAATCTCCTACATGTATTTGTCTTCTCTCTGCAGTTTTATTTTTAAAAAATAAAATTATGCTATTACAATTTTAGCATTTCATATCTTCCTGAATTGAACTTTTTATCATTTTGAACTTCTACCACTAGTAATGCTTTTTGCTTGAAATCTTTTATCAGATGTTAACTAGCTGTGTCAACTATCTTCTGGCAATATTTGATTAAAATGTATCTTTTTGGTTGATAATTATCTGGTAAATCTTTCTCCATGCTCTGTCAACCTTTGCATTCTTATGTTTGTGGTGTAAACAGAGCATGGCTAGAAGTTTTTAAATCTACTCAAGTGTATTTTTTTTTACTATTTCTTTTAATGTGGGTTTTGGGTAGTAAACCTGGGAAGCTGTCGGTTTGTTCATTTTGTGCTTTATTTTGTCTTCATTCTTGAAAAATATTCTGAGTGTAGAATCCCAGATGGTCAGTTCTCGCCACCCCAAAGCTATTATTCCACTGTCTTCCGGCTTCCATCACTCTGCTTGAGGAGTTAGCATTAGTCTAATAGTTCATTTTCTCCATTTCCTCTCTGGCTTCTATAAAATCTTCCCTTTTTGGTATTTTGAAGTTTCATTATATATCTAGATGTTTGTTTGTTTTAATTATGTCTCTTGTTTGTCACTGGGTTTCCTGGATCTGATATTCTCTCTTCCAATTTTGTCTCTGCTTGATTTTTCTCCTTCTGAAACTTTTCTTCTTCTGAAACCCTGATTAAATATGTTAAATCTTACTCAAGTCTCCTTGTTTCTTAACCTCTTTTGTATTTTGTACTGAATTCCGGATAGTGTTTTTGAACTATCTTCTCATTTGCAAATTTTTTCAGCAGCGTGATTTGTTCAATGTGTCCAAGTTTTGTATTTTTAATCACGGTATCTTTCAGCTCTAGAATTCTGTTTAGTTCTCTCTCTAATCCACAGGGTAGGTTCTGCCCTCTGCTCATCTTTCAATCTTCTCTTTATTTCTTTAAGCATATTAAAGTTATCATGTAATCTGGGTGTGATGGCTCCAATACCGGAAGTCTTTGTCTCTTTCCATTGTTTGTTCATTTTGCGTTTTTCATCCACAAGTGTTGCTTTAGATTGGAAGCTGCTTACTTTCCTTAGAAAGCAATCGCTAGGAATTCTTTCAGGTTTGATTTGAAGTTGTGTTCTTCCAGGGAGTATTTGTGTGCTTGAGTATAATGCTAACAGTGTCTTGTTCTAAGACAGCGTCTTGTTCTAAATGCTCTGTCTGCAGTCTCTTTGGAACACGTTGGCAATTGGAACACGTTGGCAATACGCATTTGGACCAAAAGTCCTCATGAAGATAAGCTTACAGACATGAATCCTCAGAGGAGATTTCCTCTCTTCACCCAGTACCAAGGGCAAGATGGTGTTTCATTGTTGGCCTCTTCTGCATGGTAGGTTTATTTCATGCTAACCTTGACACAAAGGGTGTGGTTCTGTAGGATCACAGATGCATGCAGATGGCTCCTATTAGATTCTCCCATTTCACATAGGCCCTGGAATCTCACGCATAATCCCTGTGCAGTGGCCAAAGCGGGGAGGGCACAAGCCCAGCAGAAACCCTCAGGGTGAAACCTGGCTGTGGTGTCTCCTTTCCGGGCTCCTGCTCTCACTCAACTTTTGGGATCTTGTGGATTTCTTAATCTTATACCATCTTATATTCCATGTCTTTAAATAATTTATTTTCATTTTGTCCAAAATTCTACTCATCATATTGAGCAAGTCATTCCAGGTATCAGATCTTTTGTACAGCTGGGAATAAAAATCCTAAACTTGTTACAAGGTTCTTACTTGGTGTGCCTTCTGTTTGTCCCGCTTTTTGATGATTCTTCTACCTCTTTCCCCTTTTTCTTCCTTTGAATTGCTTTATTTTTACTCTTCTTTCTTCCCTATACTGATTTGTGATTCATTGTTTCCACTCTTTTAGTGTTGATCCTCAAAATGTTACCATGCATCACTATCTTAACATTCTTCCTGAATAATAACAGGGCCTTAGAAGGCCAGATCTAATGATCACCCTCCAACTTATATGGTATTTTAAAAATCAGTATTTTAGCTCATTATTTAACCCCACAATTTAGGTATTTTCATTTTATATACAAAATATTCACTTAGATTTTCCTACATACTTACCATTTTTTTTTAACTAAGCAGTTCTTCCTAAACCACTAGAACTTCTGTGATGAATTTCCTTTCTTCTTGAAATATACCTTTTAGGAATCCCTTTGATAAAATTCTGCTGATCATAATCTCTGTTTTTGTATATATGAAAATATGTCTTTATTCACCCTAGTTATTAAAAGAAAAATTTGCACTGTATACAGTTCTGAGTTGGCAGTTATTTTTTTCTCAGCATTTTGAAGATATTATTCCCTGGTATTTTGCTTCTATTATATCCGTTGATATCTCTGCAGTCAAATTGTTTTTCTCCTCTGTTCCTTCTGTCCTATTCATTTTCTTTTCAAACACTGACTAAATTTATGTCAAGCCTTCTCATTCTGTCCTCTGTGCTGTGTGTCTGTGTGTCTGTGTGTGTGCTGCATTCTGGGTAACTTTGACATCTCTTGATGCTTCTTTTCAGGAGATGCAGGGCTTACTCTTTCAAGAATAATATTAATTCTTCATTTGTGTAAAATATGCTATTTAGATCATTTCAAGAATTATAATTTTCATCTGCATGTTTTTGATGATCCTTTGTTCCTGTTTTTTATTTTAATTTTTTAATTGTAAGATTTTTTTTGTCTTGGTCGTGCCTCACGGCTTACAGATCTTAGTTCCCCAACCAGGGAATGAACATGCGCTCTCGGCAGTGAAAGTGCAGAGTCCTAACCACTGGACCACCAGGGAACTCCCTGTTCCTGTCTTTCTTAACCCACATTTTGTCATCATGGTTCTTTCCCATTCCAAATCTGACCACTCCAATAATTTGAGGTGTTGTGCAGGAGGTGGAACGTTTATTTTTTTGTTTTATTTTTTTTTAAGATTTTTTTTGATGTGGACCATTTTTAAAGTCTTTGTTGAATTGGTTACAATATTGCTTCTGTTTTATGTTTTTTATTTTGTTATTTTTGTTTTCTTTGGGTTGCGAGGCATGTGGGATCTTAGCTCTCTAACCAGGGATCAAACCTGCACCCCCTGCACTGGCAGGCAAAGTCTTAACCACTGGACCACCAGGGAAGTCCCGAAAAGGTGAAGTATCCAAACTGATTGCTTTGCTGACTGTCATCACTTAATGGTGGTTTGTTTCCTTGGGCATATCATGATTATATTTCACTTAATTTGACTATCTTTGACCACATATTCCATGAAAGTTCTGAGTCCTGGGGATGCTTTTCTCCACTGAGAAGGTGCCTGCAGGAACTCCTAACATCTCCAAGTTTGTCTGTTCCATTCGTTGTGGGTCCCTGGCTTAAATTCCAAATCCACTGCTGGGGTGGGCATTGGCCTCCAGGAAAAGAATCCATATTTGGGGTTTGCCTATGTTCAAGTCCATTTTCAGCCCACCTTCACCTATTTGGGGTTTGCCTAAGTTCAAGTCCATTTTCAGCCCACCTTCACCTTTTTCTTGTTTGGGAATTTTGTTTATGTCTGCATGTTTTGGTACTGAAGACTCCCCTTGTTTGCTCACAAGCTCAGCACTGCTTGAACAAGTGTGTTTGTCTGAATCCATTCCAAATCCAGCAGGACTTCAGCTGACCAAACACTCTCCTGCAATCCCCAGCTCATGTCTGTTCTGCCATACTGTTGGACGTTGCAAGTCCGGTAAATGGTCATTATTATTGATTCAGAACACACAGCTTCTCTCTCATGTGGCGGCATGGAATCTAGTCCTGGTGTGTTGAGAAATTCATAAACCGTATTCAAAGAAACTGACAAATATAATTGATTGCTGCTGGTTACATAGGATTTTGAGTCAGCATTTTAAAAATTGGAATTAGGTCTACATAATGCAAACTTGTTTTGACGCAGCTGCCATTTCAGATTCAAATGACAGAATGTGGTCCAGGGGAAGCAGCACACACTTTAAGTTTGTTCAACAATGTTGGGCTGAGGCCACTTACAACGCTGCTTCCTGGGGCGACAGTCTGCTGCCAGTTCCCATCAGAGCACGCCCAGAGCATGACAGGGAAATGACCTTTCTGATTCTCCTAGCTTCTTCCCTTCCTCTCTCCTCCCCTCCCTTTCTCCTCTTGCTAGCTGACAAAATTATGTCCAGATCTTCATTAAACTCCAAAGGGGCACAAACCATTAGGAAATGAAGGGGTTCTTGTCCAAGAATCTTGGGTCCTCCAATATCAGAAATTTCCAAGACAGAGAAGAATGGGCCTTCTTAGTAGGAACTAGAACGGTTTGTAGCATTTTCTATGTGTTAGAATAAGTAACCTATCTGATGTCCTCATAAGAAGATGTGCCCTTCTATTTTCACTGCTCTCAGATATGAATATTAAAGTCTCTTATTGCTCCTCTGTAAGTCCTGTAAGTTCTGCATATAATGCAGAACTCATCTGGATAAAAAGGGAAGAAGACAGCTGGAAGTAGCAAAAAATAATGCATCTGGAGCTTATGATTCCTGTCAACAGTATAATCGTTTCTTGTACTTTTGCACAAAAATGTTTTTCCCCATTTCATTTCCATCTTGTGCACAAGGTAATTACCCTTCCGAGACACCTCGGGAGAGGTTATGAAAATGTCTGATAATTTTTAATGCGTTTGCCTCTACATTTTCTTTCCGACAGTCTACTAAGTAGAGCACATCTGCCATGAAACATCAGCAGAGAATGACTTCATTAAATATTAAATACTGTTTTCTGCCTTCACAACAAAACCCTCAAATGGTGGAAGCGTCCAGGAGGGCAACCAAACTCATTCTGAGCTGCAAAGGGCTCCTTGCAAAAGTCAACCCGTTGCTGTGCTACTGGTCCCCCGTGAGTAGTGACCCACTGGCTGCTTGTCCAGTTTGAACAATTGTTACGACAGCATCTCTAATACTGGTTTTCGCAGAAGCTTGAGACAACATATTTGTGGATTAGAAACAATCTTCGAGGCTTGTGAAATTTGCCCAACAGTCAATAATAATTCAAAATGAGAGACAAAGGAGGATATGTCATAAGCCTTACATTCCTTTTTCCCGAATCCATTCTTTTGCTTTGATGTACATAATGGAAGTACAAGATTTTAACCTATTTGACATTCACTTTGGAATTTTCCCTTTCTATAATATTTAAATTCCCTTGAAAAATCTCAGGGACCATTGATTTTCCTATTAGTACCATCTGCTGGTCTGGACATTCTGACTGGGTTCTGGTTTGTAAGCTTCAATACACTGAAGAAAACTTAGAACAGGTTTTTAAAACAATGAAAAAATCTTCACTCAGAGATTTTGTTAAATGATTTTTCCTTCACACGCACCTTGTATTTGTCATATTTCCATTTTACTTACCCCCAAAGCAATAATTACCATGACTCCCAGTCATTCATATGTCTATTCATATCTGTTATATTACTTTGTATTGTATGTTATTATAATGTATTCAGGCTGACAGGTTGACTTTTTATTTCCCTTGTTATGAAATTTTGGAAAGTTAACATTAATGTTTAATTATGTAATCTCCAAGAAGCAAGTTTCAAATCTACAGGATAAAAAATTTGATTATTTGAACATTTCATATGTGGTTTAGGTGAACTCTCCTCAACCTCAGAAAATAATATTTACATTTATTTCAAACACTATTAAACAGGTGGATTGATTTTGAACTGGTGAGTCTTGTTTTGAAGTATTTAGTTATACAGATACTTACAACTAGTATCTGTGTATTAGTCGTATCTAGTTATCAGCAGTTTTTTCTTGTGGTTGTCTGTAGTCTACGATTGAGGCCTTCCAATATACCCAATATTCATGTCTTTTAGTACTGTATTGTTTCAAATAGACTTCTCCCCACGATTTGTAATCCAGGTGGCTTTCCAACCAAGGGCACTTCTCTACCCTGCACTTGAGTCCAACGCTGAAAGACACCTGGTGGTTTGCTGGCTGTGCTTCAGTGCATGTGCCAGCTCAGTGGTGAGCCGAGCCCTGGAGTCCATCCTCCCTCCTCCCTGCTCACTGATGAGATATAATTTATGCTGATTCAACTCTTCGCAAACTGCCTCTCTAATCCCTCATCTCCTTCCTTCATTACATTTGGTTGAACCGGCAGAAGCTCAGGTTCTGGCTGGCAGTGAAGTCTCTCCATCAATAGTGAAGATCTCCTTTGAAATGAACGCCTCACTCGTGAATTGCCTTCTTTCAGTCTCGACTGCAGCAATATTGTCGTTTGGCTTATCATCCTCCTCTGCTACCCAGGAAACAGAGCAGCACCTACTGACCGCTCTGGCTTCTGGGACTGGACTGAGATACACTTGCATCTATGTCTTCCAAATAATCTGTCTTTGTTGGTACCCTATGATCTTGCTTTATGCTTCCAGGAGCTTGATATTTGGAATATCCATAGTGATAGCACCCAGATTCCTGCTGTTTCTTGTGCCTGGAGCACAGATCAATTTTACTTAAGATTTCTGCCCCAAAGGGACTGTCATCATAGTCTTTATAGAGATCTGAACAAATCTTTCTATAGCCATGAATACAGGAAAAGTTATTTAATGCTAATTGAAAAGTAAACAAGCATGATTTAATTAATAAGATTAATGCATGATGAAAATCTATATGTAGACAAACTAAAATTAAGCATAAGTTAAAAACACAATGTTTTTAGAAGTGCTTTCCCTAAGCCAAGATTTCTCAACCCCGACACTATTGAAATTTTGGGCCAAATCATTCTGTTCGGGGGTATCCTGTGCATTGTGGGATGTTTAGCAGCACGCCTGGCCTCTACTCACTGGATATCAGGAATACTTCTGTCCTCTATGTGTGAAAATCAAGAATATCTCTAGACGTTGCCATGTGTCTCATGGGGGCAGATCTGCCCCCCTGTTAAGAATCATGGTCATTATCATTATATATGAATATTAACGAACGAAAACAGTAAGATACGAGTTATTATCCAGAATCCAGGTGGGTTTACTTAGGTTGCAAACAACATCACTGTAAGAGAAACATCAAAGGAATTCAAACATGATGCAAAAAACACAGAACTGAAAACTGGAGGGGAATATGAAAATATTTCTTCCAGCAATGGAGAACTGAGATAGAACTCACGATCACAGACTCCAGACATTCTCCCAGCAAAGCCTGGGGCCTAAACATAGGACTCATTAGTCAAATATTCTAACAGAGATGTTCCCAAGTACATAGTTCTTAGGAACTGGTGGAAACTTGTCATGGGTCATTGCTAGTAGCTGCTTCCAGAACCACGGACCTAGTGGGCAGATTCTGAGTGATAAAAGGAGAAAAAAAGGTCTCCAGTGGGCTATGTTGTCAGGTTCTTGGACATGAGCCTTCTGAAGGTACCCTCATTGAGTGTCTATCTATACATTTCCTGGAAGCAGAGGCCCTAAGGCTCAAAGTATCTGGGAAGTCTCCATCAAATTAGACCATATGACAGCTCTTTTGCAGTCTTCAGCCTGATTCTGTTTAAGCATGCGGGTTATAAATCCTTTAGTTCTGAGGAAACTTTTCTAATAGGCGTGTTAATACACACAATGGTACTCTATTAAACAAGCTTTCCTTGCTTCATGGCGTTGGATATGCCAAGAGCTAAATCATGCCCCTGAAATACAAAAACCTATACAACAACAATCTAATGAAACATGGTTAGTTTTGAAACAGAAGTTTAAGTCCATCCCAAAACTTAGAGAAATTACATTTTATACAGCTATCCAAGCTATATCTTATCCACCACTTAAAATAATGCCTGATTCTGAAATTTTGGTCTAATGGAACCAATCATGCCCATCCTGGTGGGTAGAGACCACATCTTACAGCAGTTAAAAACATGCACAACTACAATTTGCTAAACCTCAGTTTCTACATCTATAAAATGGGGGAAAATAAGCATTCCTGTGTCTCCAAGGTTTGTTTTGAGGATTAAATGAGACACTAGATATGAAATAAATGGTTCTGAATCTGGCAAGTGGCAAGAACTCAATAGCTCTTAGCTGCTAGCACTTTACTATATAATTACATAGTAACAATTATTGTTACAGGAGCTTCCAGGTTCTATTTCAATTGGATTTTCTTAAATGTAAACCTTGGGAAATCCACATGTAAGAAGTTAGCTTTCCCAGAAGTAACCCAAGAAATTCTAAATGCTTGATAGAAGAGATTGGGAAACTCTAGTTGGGATAAAAGTCAGTGCAATTACGTAAACAAATGTGACTTAAAAGAAAACGAATCAATATATTATATCCTAGCTTAAAAGACCAACAGACATCCAAAGTTATCTTGGAATACCAAAAAAAAAAAAAAGAGAGAGAGAGAGAGGGAGGCCATACAGCAAGGGTTTCCATTTCTTTCTGTGACCTGGGGTCAAAGTGCTCTAACCAGCAGACAGGCCATTTCAATCCCCTCTGGCAGGTGGACAGTGGGGACCGTCACGGCTCTACGACAACCGAGCTGCTGTGCTCTGCTGCTGCCCTGACCCTGCCTGCCAAGCCACCTTCTGAGAACAAGCTGACTCCCGCTGGGAGGACCTGCAGGGCACAACCAGCATGGATGTGGTCCACCAGAGGTGACTGTGAATGTCTGCTCTGAGGGTTGGGGAAGTACGTGACAGTTTGGGAAACGCCGAAGGACGAGAGGGACACACAGAGCTCAGGGATGGGCCTCCGCAGACGTATTCTGCCTCTGCAGAGGGTAACTGAGTCTGAACCATCTCTATGTTCATGACCTTGAAATCTCTTCAATGCCTAGATACTTTGTTCTTTGCCGCTTCCTTTGAGGACCTCCTGGGTTAGTCTAACTTTACTGATAACGATACTCATTCACTAATTAAGTGAGGAGTTCAGACTTCTGAACACAGTTGACCCTCTCCCTTAAATAAAGAGACACTCAGGAACTAATTATTGGAAATGTGTAAATCGGCATGTAAACTCTGGAGCTCAAGGGGGGATTCCATGCCTGGCCTCTTTCAGCCTCTCCTGGCTGCTGCATCCCTGGCTGGTGGTACCCTTGCTCCATCCTCAAAGCCAGCACATTGTATCTCTGTGCCCCTGCCTCCCTGTCCCACTTTGAAGGACCCCTGTGATTACACTGGGTTTACCGGGATAATCCAGCATAATCTTCCTTTCTTATCTATCGTCATCTGACTGGCAACTTTAATTCCATCCGCCACCTTAATTCCCCTTTTCCATGTAATCTAACATACTTGCAGCTTCTGGGAATTAGGATTCAGACATCCATCTTTGGGGGGCCATTATCCTGCCTACCACAGAGAGCATATCAAAGGCAGGGAGGGGCAGCATCAGAGATCTGAGAGCCATCCCCCGACAGCATGAAACGCTCCCCCCAAGCGCAAGGCACGGGTCCACCAAAGGCGATGGGAGGGCAAATACCCTGGAGGTATCTGAGGCCTCCACAGAGTGTAAGGCTGTGCTGGGCGGCAGGGAGGGAGAGCCCTCCAGTGGTCCAGAAAGTGTGTGGAGGGGGCAGGACTAGAGAACAAAACCTCCCCAAGGATCCAGAGCAGCCAGCAGCTAGGACGGAAAGCAGAGAAAAGTCTCCCACGGCCCAGAAAGCTGGTGGTTCAGTTGTCAAGCAAAAGAGCTCCCCGGCATGTCACCAGTGCTTGTTTCTCAGGCCCTTTAGTAAGACAAGTGCTGATCCTGCTTTAGAGCATTTGAAATTGGTGACGAACTGAACCAAAGTGAAGCTGCCACAAGGCTGAGAACAGCTCAACCAAAGATCAGACTGAGTCAGCCCGTCCCCTCACTCCAGCAGCCTGACCAAGAAGGGACGTGTCTTTATGTGGAGTAAATGCTATTTACTTTCATTTCTACCATTCTTTTACAAAAAAAGTATTCAGATAAAAGCCATACTATAAGACACACCAAAGGGACGAGAAAATGTGATCTATGGTCAAAAGTAGGAAAGAGTCATAGGAAGCAGACCCAGATGGCTTCATTGCGTGGGCATGACCAGACAGGGACTTTAAAAATAACTCTGATAAAGAAGCCACAGGATAAAGACACAAAGAACGGCACACAAATACTGAACTCCGTTTAGCAAATCTGTTTCTCAAAATGTCAGCAATTCTGCAACTACTTTATATGTGTCCTGGGGTTGATAAGGAGAGACAAGTTTCTCACCGTCAGAGAAAAAAGTTACAAATTAGGAACGGAGGAAGGCGAGAATGACCCTGAGGTGTTGGTTGGGAAATGGAGACATGGGTATGAACGTGTGTGGGTGTATCTGGCAGACAGAGGTGGAAATTCAGAGATGGGTTAGTATCCATACACGTATTTCCAAACTCCATCCACTGAGAGCACCTGGAGGCAAGGGCGCCACAGCAGCGATGAGCGCGCTGAGAGCCCAGGTCTCCAAGAGAAGGAATCAGGGCTCCTTGCAGAACAGACTGACTGTAGGCATGGGGCGGGGAAAACACACGATGAAACTAGAGCATCTTGTAGAAAGAAGTACTCAGGGAGGATGGGATATGTCAAAAGGCGTAGGCACCAACGTGAAAAAGCTGCTGATGGTCGAGGCGGGAACAATTTGCACAACAAAATAAATGACGATGGTGTTAGATTATAAACCACAGAATAAAATAAATATTCATGAGTCCATACTGACACAACAGGTAACTGAAGAAATAAATGGGGGGAAAGAAACAGCCTTCTTATGGAATTCTAATGAACGAACGTAGAAGCGATACCAGAAACAGAAAATTATCCTTCGACACTACAGTTAGAATTGTTGCAGGCAAGGCCCACCGACGGTTGCTAAAGTCAGTGAACAAAGTTTGAGGAGAAGCAGGATATTCGCTTAGTCTCAATGTCTCTCCCCAAGAGGTTTATTAACTACAAAGAAAAAAAAATGATAACTTCACAGTGGAGAAACCCAGAAGACATCACCTTTACCAAGTGATCACGGGTAGTATCCCTGACAATGTAAGACACAGCAACATGATGTGCCCCCGTTATAATACACTGGGATAAGCGCATCACTTCTGCAGTGTCTGCTAAAAATGCATAAACTCAGTCTAATGAGAAAACACCCAACAAACCCAAATCGAGGGTAATCTACAAAAACCAGTACCTTCAAAAGTGTCAAGGTTATAAAAGACAAAGACTGAGGAACTGTCACTGACTGGGGAGACTCAGGTGACCTGACAATTAAATACAAGGTGGGACCCTAGACTGGATCCTGGAACAGAAAAAGGACATCGCTGGAAAGGTCTGGTGAGGTCCAAACAAGGTCTGTAGTTTACGTGACAATAATGTACAACTACGAATTTCTTAGTTTTGGTGACTGGACTCTGGTTATGCACGATGTGAACATGAGACGAAGCAGTGTGACGCGTGTGCAGGCTCCCTGCGTACTGTCCTTTCAACTCTGCTGTGAATCCAAAAGGATTCCAAGATAACGTTTAAAAGAAAAAGAAAAGATGCCACAAGATCTAGTGGGAAAGACGGACAACATGCCTGAAGAGAAGAATTTCCACAAAGACATAGAAACTATTTAAAAAAAAAACAAAAAAAGAACCTAATGGAAATGTCAGAACCAAAGATACTGATGCCTGGGTCTTACACAACAGAAATCCCGATTTGACTGTTGTGAGGCAGGGTGCAGGCAGTCAGAGGGGTTTGTGTGTATGTATGTAATTTCCCAGGTAATTCTAATTACAGCCGAGGTTCAAACAACTGGGCTAGTCAAGTTAGTATTAAAATACAAGGAAACTACATACAGTGTGTCGAGGTCCCCAAGACACATCTAGTAACTCATCACCACGGCTCACGTTTCACTGCACACATGGGAGGGGACCGTGTTAGCTGTTTCGCATACATCTTTGAGCATCTTCGTTCTATGGCTGAGAGAATTTGAGGCTTAGAGACTTTTTACCCCAAGAGCTAATTTACCCCAACATCACACAGCCAGGAAATAGTCAGCTGTCGTCCAAACCCAGTTCAGCTCTGACACATCCTGTTCTGAACCTTGTCTTTCTTTTCACTGAAACTGGAGATAAATGATAGCTCTCCCTCTCTTTACCATAGAACATGTTCTAGGGTAAATGATTATGCCTCCAAAAGGACCTTGAAAGAAATTATATAAATTCTACTTTTTCCATTGTTATCACCAATGTAGGTAGTTTTAACAAAAAGAAGTGTCTCGGCTTCCCTGGTGGCACAGTGGTTGACAGTCCGCCTGCCGATGCAGGGGACACGGGTTCATGCCCCAGTCTGGGAAGATCCGACCTGCCGCGGAGCGGCTGGGCCCGTGAGCCATGGCCGCTGAGCCTGCGCGTCCAGAGCCTGTGCTCCGCAATGGGAGAGGCCACAGCAGTGACAGGCCCGCGCACCGCAAAAAAAAAAAAAAAAAAAAGAACGGTCTCAAGTATAAATGGGGCATTTGAAAAATCACCTTTAGGGGTTTCCTGAATCTCTTTTCCACATTATAATAGTATATGAAAATATCATTTCCCCAAATCCCTGTCAATTGGCCTATTTGCCTTTATTTTTTAAAAAAGACAAGTGGGCTTCTGCTTTTCATATATTGGGTTAGCCAAGAAGTTCATTCAGTTTTTTTCTGTAAGATGCTATGGAAAACCTGAACAAACTTCCTGGCCAGCCCAATGTTTCCGACTGCTTCCTCTTTTGGCCCCTCTGATCCTTAGGCCATGTGAAGTTGTTCTAAGTGGTTATGGTCTGCATAATGCAAAGCTGCTGACAATTCACCAAACTGTTAGAAAGCACGTCCATCCACAGCCTCTGGTAGCTCTAGCTTAATGAACATGAAGGTCAATTTTATTACCAGCATTCCTACGTGTGTTTCAGCCACTGGACAACAAAAGGGGAAGGAAAAGGCCCCTCTGCTCTGTTCAGGAACAAACCTTCCCATTGCACTAGGCCCTAGAGGGCAGCCTTGGGCTGTCACCGGAAGCCTGGAGCCAGCCAGCCCAGGCCATCCAGCGGAGCTGTCCTGGAGCAGCCTGGGTCCCCCCTCCCTTCGGGTGGAACCATCTCTCACGGCAAGCCAGAGCTGTGGCAAAGTTTCTGCTACTTGAAGCAAAGACGCTGATTTAGAATTTTAAATAAAAGATAGCCTTAATGAAATAAAGAGTCTAAGTTTCTAGAACAGGAATCAGCAAAAATTTTGTGAAAGCCCAGAGAGTAAATATTTTAGGCTTTTTGGGCCTTGGGGTATGTCTCAATGACTCAGCCCGCCTAGAAATGCACAAGGACCCTTAGACAATGTGTAAACAAATGGGCATGGCTATGTGCCAATAAAACTTCATTTACGAAAACAGGGGGCAGGTTGGATCCAGTTTGCTGGCTGTAGTTAAGCAACACCTGTTCTAGAACATTAGCAGAATACGCTATATGTGTGTTTCCCTCTAATTTAAGATACCCAGGAACTGTTAACTCCTTTGTTCATACTGTACCTTATTATTCCTACCTAGAGCACAAGCACAGTCCCCATACTCAACTGCTAGAATCTATAGATGTGAAGGGCAAGAGATTGGTTTATATATTTAACTTCCTCTATGCTGGATACCAGTGCTAATCATTCTTAAATGTCGAAACGCAGATAGAGCCTGTGTGTGTCTGTCAATAGCACGTGAGCCATCTTAGTTGGCACCTGCCACATTCTACACAGACAATAGCTGGAATCTGACCGATTTTACAAAACGTATTAAGGTACAATGACCATAGAACTATATCCTGATGCCTGTACATGATAATACATCTGGAAAAAAGCTAGGTTGTGGAATCAACAGCAGTTAGATGGTCCTGTAACACAGATATTCTTCAGATATTCCTGGGAGACCAAAATTTTTTTAAAAACCAAGTAAAATCTACACAAGACTTTAAGTTCATAGTTTTTTTTTTTCAAAATGCAATCTGAATTCCAAAACGTAGCTATGCTTATTCCGTGATTGATTTACACAAAATGACTACGCCGTATAATGCTACTTGAATTTTAACAACAGGTCCTGAGGATTCTCCCTCTGCGTTGAAACGATGGCTAGTTGTATCAGACAGAAATTACGGCCAGTAGATGGCGTCTAACAGCCAGAGCAAGATTTTAAACTTATACCTATTTTTCACATCAGACTTGCTGACTTATGAGGGCTCACCCTCTGATGTTATTTATACTGGATCTTTTTGATTTTGAGCTCTACTCACAGTTGAATTTTTAAATTCCCACCCAATATACCTGTCTAAAGGGCTACAAGAGACAAAAAAAAATTTCCCTCTATTTGAACCTGATAGTTCTACTGCATTTCAGCATAATAAGCAGACGAAATATTCTGAATTTTAAGAACAGACATAATTTAAAGACATGAAACACTGCACACAGGCATTTCAAACATACTTAGTTCTTTATGACTAAATAAAGCCCAGTTGCTAACTGCTGGACCAGGCCCAAAAGATATAATGAGTATAACACTAAACACCCTCCAACGTGGATAAATTCCATGGGAGTCAATTGAGTTTAAAAGTTTCACAAATAATTAAATTACTGTGTAGGACAGACCAGAAGGAGAAAGCCAATAGATTGAATTCTGTTCCTTAGAGCTCAATTTGCTTTTCAGCCGACTGTATTTAGCTACCTGCAATTGCAACAAACTAAAATCATTAAAAACCCATCTATTTTCTTATGCAACCTCAAGAGAACTTCAAGTGGATTTTACCACACACAGATAATAATACTTTTTAAAAGGAAGCAGAATTTACAAGTCTCAACTCTTCTTATTCCCCTCAAGTGCATATCAAAGTCAGTCTCTGAGCTTATAAATAATTTGGGGCAAAGAATAAACAGAAGATTTCTTAGGATACATTTTCTAGGTTGTGACCCACGTATTTTGGTGTTGGAGTCTGAGTTAGATTGATTGTATAAATAAAATAGCATTCTTGGAAATGGGAAGGACAGAGGTCTGTGGGGAGAAAAGAATAATCTAATCAGAGACTTGTTTCTTACTTTAATCACGAGCCATAAAAACAGCCAAATCCCATGTCACGCTGCAGTAAAGGTTACATCAGCACTTCATACAATATTTATAGTGTAAAAGAAGCCATGCAGTCTGACTCGGATATGACATTAATCTTCCTGCTCTCTCAAACTTTATCCAATCCCCCTGCCCACCACATACCCACCCCTCCCTTCAGCTAGGAGCGTTCCCTGGTGCCATTCTGACAATGCAGATGACTGCCTGTAGAATATGGATGTAACAAGAACTCTAGACCACAGAACAAATATAGAATCACATTGGATCCTAGGGAAGATGCATTTTAAATACCTTTTAAGTAGGGGGACCAATCATCCCAGTTTGCCCCAGACTGAGGGGTTTCCCAGATGTTGAACTTTGTGTCAAGACCAGTCAAATCTTGGACAAACCTGGACTAGTTGGTGACCCTGTTGTTAAGAGGCTATTACTTTAGGATATGAAGGCTTCATTCAAAATTATTTATTATACTCTAATCATATAAGAAATCATCACGGGCAAGACATGACACGGGGCTCTACTGCTTGAAGCTGCTGCTACTTAGACAAGAGTCAGGGTGACATTCCCAGGAGATCCAGGAGCTTTTCTGTGATGCCAGTCTTCCTCCCTAATCACAACTGCTTGTGGGTTTAGGGAGGCTGGGACAGGGCTTTAGAACGTGAATAATTCGAGGCATTCAATAACTGTTTGGAACAGCATCTCGAGTTATACATCCTACTGCCACTCTTTTTCTCTGGTATTGCCGATTCTGTAATGCTCATTGAAAACTCGTTTATACTCAAAAGAATAAATCAAAGCAGCTGAAAAAGGAGCTCAGTCATGAGGATTCAATCAACGTAATTATCATTCTTCTCCATGAAGCTGTTCTGGAGGCTTGAGGACCGTCAGGTGGGATTTGAAGCCTTTGCTGCCTGTGACATCTGTGCTAGTTTCACCAACAGCTCCCTCCAGAATTTGGGGTAAACAAGGGATTCAAAAAGTTACCGAGGCGCAGGGCTGCCTCATCACCTTTATTCCAACCATTTAGACAACATGACCCATCAATTAAACAGCCAAAGTTATTATACACTGAAAAGTCAAAGCTAGCATAGTTTCATTTTAGTGCAGTGCCACATAAAACTATTTTGTTGTAACACATCCTCTCTGATTGACGCATCCTCACCTATACCCTTGGAAAAAGCAGAGGATTTCCCCCTCAGCCTGGCTGACGTGCTGGAAACCCCATTTCTGCATTCTTGTCCCCCACCTCACCTTTCATCCCCACTCACCATCAGCACCCATTCAGGAACTTCTGACTGGAGCCTCGTTGCTTCTCGGCAACTTCTTCTGATGATAACTTCTTCAAGCAGCTCTGTTTTTCCAGAGACACTGGATTTGTGGGAACGCCTGGCCTGCGCTGCCGTGTGCAGTGTGCACGCTTGTGCAGGGTCCCTGCTGAGAGTGGTGGCAGATGCGTGTAGGCAGCAGTGACACGGCGCCCAGAAACAGGTCCTGCAGCTCGTGCATATGTGAGTGATGGGGGCCACAGAACGTGCCTCTAGGTTCCAATACCTACAATTCCATCAAAAAGACCAGTGTTTTAACAAAACAGACAGGAAAAGGTGCAACAGAAAGTTTTTACGAAAAAACGCCTCCCTCCTAACTCACCTGAAGTTTCTACCGGCAGCTGGTCAATGATGGCTTCTTAAAAAGCTTAAGTAGCTTAAGAAAATATACTATCCTGGAAAGGTAATGTGAGTAGCAACTTATTACATGTAGTTATTCCAGAGTTCAAGAGAAAGGTAGAACAGATAGATACATCTCGACTGAAGTCAAGTAGTCAGTATCAGTAGGTATTTTAAAACGTTCGCAGGGAACTGACGAGGTACCGGCGACAAAGATACAGGTGATCCACCTGACAAGCTTATCAAAGGCCATTTGCCGTATCAAGGTCCTTTTAACTGTCGCCGCAGAAAGCTCGCTCCTCCTCCGAGCCGCACGGAGCCTAAAAATGAGATGTTTGCTGGAGTTATTTTCCAGGAACTTGGATTAGCGGCGCCTAGTTGGAGCTGAGCTGGTTAAGACTGGATAGGACCACCCACCCTCCAACTGGGCATGCGCGAGTGCCCTATGACATTTGACCTCAGAGGACGGAAGACGGTTTCTGAATGGGCAAGAGGCCTGTGGCTGAGCTGCGCCTGCTCAGAACGAGGATGGCGCATCTGTTTCCTATCATCTTTTCCCGGTCCGCACGATCCCTGCGCCTGTGACGCCAGCTCATCCAGTAAATGCCCGCTGGAGGCCCCGGCTTCTGGTAGGCGGATTTCAGACTTGCTTCTCCCCTGGCTGCACTCGGCTGGCTTGTGCGTCAAGCCGTCTCTGCTGCAAACCTCAGAGGTTGAGTGTTTGGCTCGCTGGGCGTCGGGGCAGAAAGGACCTGGTTTGCGTAGCAGAGTGACAGCGGGTCCGGACTTCAAATAAACTCAGTATCTATCAAAATCTGTTTAGCCAAGTCCTCGGAGAGCGAGGGAAGTGTTTGAAAATGGCTAAATATTACAAGTCTTTTTTTTTTTTTTTTCTGCGGTACGCAGGCCTCTCATTGCTGTGGCCTCTCCCGCTGTGGAGCACAAGCTCCGGACGCGCAGGCTCAGCGGCCGTGGCTCACGGGCCTAGCCGCTCCGCGGCATGTGGGATCTTCCCGGACCGGGACACGAAGGAAGGAAGCCCTACAAGTCATTTTTAATGAAGACAAGTTTTGTATACACCTAGGTACCTGCAGAAAAAAACTTGCATCCTAGTAACTTTAAAACCAACCTACCAGCTTTTTTTTTTTTTTTTTTTTAATGAAGGAAGAAGTACTGTCACTCGCTTTTTCTTTAGGCTAAAGCATTTTATGAAAGATGTAGTGGAATGAGTAAGAATTCAGGCTCGAAAGTCAGCCTATCAGGGTTCAAGCCCTAGTTCTGCAGGTGCTTATAATTTAGTTTGTAAGGTAAAGATACAAGTGGTTGGGCTTCCCTGGTAGCGCAGTGGTTGAGAGTCCGCCTGCCGATGCAGGGGATATGGGTTCGTGCCCCGGTCCGGGAAGATCCCACATGCCGCGAAGCGGCTGGGCCCGTGAGCCATGGCCGCTGAGCCTGCGCGTCCGGAGCCTGTGCTCCGCAACGGGAGAGACGACAACAGTGAGAGGCCCGCGTACCGCAAAAAAAAAAAAAAAAAAAAAAATACAGGTGGTTCCTACAATGAGGGTGGTTTGAGTATGAGTCTGTGTGTGCCTAGAATTACACTTGTAGTACTCGTCGCCTTTAAAATCACTTCTCTGAATCTGGGTGAGGGTTCTTGCTAAGACAACAGAAGAAAGGAATTTTCCTTATTCTGGAGGAAGGGAGCAGCAACTGCTAACTGTTAGCTGTCCTGAGTAGGAAAGGCTTCAGTAAACGAATGCTTGTCATGGGCTGTATTTTTTGCTTCAGTGACAACGAATCTTAGATTTTCTGGGATCATTTTAGTTAACATTCTTTTCCTTTATTGCTACAAGCTCTGGAATATCTCAAATTCTTAAGTTAGGGCGTCTAATCTGTATCTTCTAGACGGTCTTTTCGTGCAAGGGAAATACAAAATTCCTTTAAATCCTGTTCTGATTCTATGTTAAGACCATGACCATCTTAGCTCACTTCCTATTTGCACCTACCTGGTCCTTGGCCACCTCCTTCTGGGTCACACAGTTCAGCTCATACTGGTGAGACAGCTGTGCCCTTGGATTACTTCTCAATTCTTTGGAAGGTAATCTATTTCTTGCCCTGAGGCTGCAGGGAATGCTGTACCTTTGTCAAGAAATTTACAGGACTAAAGCTAACCTCTGAGAACATTCACAAGGGCAAAGGTGTTATTCCAAATGAGACTACAATGTGTTCTTAAGGAATATATACTGGTCTTTATTCAAGACCCGGCTCAAATGTCACTTACTTTGTTAGCTTTTTTTTCAATTTCCTCAGTCGTGTTTGTTCTCTTATCTGAAGCGAACAGGACTCCGCCAGCACTTTCGTTATGGCATCTGTCCTTTTGTAACTTATCTTCCTACAAGTCTAACCCCCTTTTCTCCACACCCCTTATTCCCTGCAGTTTATGCGTCCTCCAGCATAAGGACTTCTCTTAATGGTCTCAGCAGCTCATGCAGTACATGGCCTAGAGCAGGTGTGCCCTGAAGGCTTGTAAAATAGAGACCCCATAAGGCGTCAACCTCAGTGCTCAGAGGGAACACGAGTCCTAGGCCTTTGCAATCAGGGCCCACGTGCAGGTCTTTCCGTGAGAGCAGAAGTGAAGGCTGTTGCTTCCAGGTTAACACCTAGAATGTATGAGGTCACAGCACCTTGGCAAGCACTGCACCCAGGGGCCCCACCCTCGGTTTCTGAGCAATGATGAGTGAAACTCTCTGCCCCTCGTCTGGGAGGTGATTGAACAATAAGCCTTTGTGGTTTAAGCCACTGAGATTTGAGGGGTTTTGTTACCACAGCCTACGCTGCCCTATCCTGACTAATACATCGTGGATGTCACATTTTCATTTCGTTAGATCAGACATCAGATGGGAAGCATCGTGGCGTCATAGGAAAAGCACTGGATCAGGAGTCAGATCTGTGTGTGCCTGCATATGCACTTGTATTTTAATCATTGACAAAACTCGGAGAGTTTTGCTCCCTCGGGGGTGAAGCTAGGGAATTGAGCTAAAATGATTCAAAGGTCCACATGCCATGATTCCATGGATTCGAAGAAATGAAAACTACTTTTTGGGTCAGATGCTCAAATTTCAGAGATTACTCTTGCATGGGTATAGGTCAGAAAAGGTCACTGGTCACTACAAAGCCAGAGAGGAATCTCGTGTATGTTAGAGCCAAGTGTGTGATAGCCCCTTAGCAAGAACACTTCTGTTCACGATCCACTTGCAGAAGAAAACGGTTTCTAGTCAATTCTATCTGCCTGTCTGAACGATCTGGTGGTTGAAGACAGATTACGTCTGCCACATCCAACCTCCTAAGCAAATATGGCATTGGAGAAACAGAGCATCTAAGGGGTTCCTACGGTTGGCCTGCATAGTGCAAACCATCACAAGGGACCTACCAGCTGTTGAAGAATGAGGTTGCGGGTTTAACTTGCTGAGCAGGTCTCATTTGGCAGCCTGGCATTCAGACTGGTAGCTTTGAAGTGATGCAGGCAAACCTGTGAGCTCGCAGCTGATGGAGGCCCATTAAATGCAATCGACCTCTGCCACATTTTCTGGGTATTTCAATGTGATTACACCAGGGGTAGCCGAGATTAGGACCCCTCCTTCACTAGGGATGTGCTCACAATAGGGTTTCTCCAAACAAAGGGGCCAGGAACTCTCTCTCTAATGACCCTGCGCTCACGGGAGTGAAGCTCACCACCCGGGAAGGATGCCCAGGTTCCCAGCTGCTGCAGCGGACCTTGGCTCGTTCTTTAGAGACAGGAGTGCAAAAGCAACAGAGAAATCCTCTCCTTGCCTCATGTAGAAATGGCCCGTCGTCATACTGAAAATGGGGGATCATCACTGCTAATCCTGTAGCTGATTCCCGGGGCTCCTAGCCTGGGCTGCTCACCTGAGTCATCTAAGGACCCAACTTCAGGGCTGGATGGAGTCAGCCTGGGTGGGGCCTGGGCCTCTGATTTGCTCGACAGTAAACTAGAACAACTCCTTTGGTTTCCCTGCTCCAAGTTAGCGTGAGGGTTGGCTATAAATAAGACGGGGGCTGTCAGCACTGAAGCTCTGCTGTTTTTAAAGGCGGCACCTTGGGGAGCAGTTTTTACACTCTGAGCCTCAGGGCACAGGCTTCGGCAGAGACACCTGCTGCTCTGAGCACGGGGCAGCAGTCCCCGGGAGGCCCAGGAGCTCGGGTCCCAGGGCCTTGAAGTCCTCCTGGGCGCCGAGGAACACAGCCATGGGCCCCCCGCACAGCCCACATCCTCTGTCTGACATCTTCAACAAGCTCTGGGGAACACGTGAGATGACCAGGTCATCATTTGGTTGCATAAGAATCTGGTTTTCAATATGTTACTCCCTTGCAATTTCAAAAAGGCTTTCCATGTAATTCTGCTACTTGGACGAAATCCCATTGATAGTAGGGTTTGCATCTGGGCCTCTTAATCACCAGTCCATGTTGAGGCCTAGAGGAAAAACAGAGCTATCTGCCAGAGGTCTGGAATCAGTCCCCAAACCCTGGCCACCTCCACCCTGGGCACAGTCTCATCACTCAGCACTTTCCCAGGGAGGCTGAAGCGTGGCTCTCCTCCCCAGCTTAAATGTGTGGATATCAGGTTAATTTCAGCATCAAGTATGTGCAATGGGCATGTGCGTGGGCCCATTGAGCCCTTATTGAAATTTAATCTTCACAACAGGGAGACTGTTTTTCCACTGTCCAAATGATGAGTCCAAAGTACCAAGCAGAGCTCTAACTTACCTGTGAGGGGTGCTTTCATGCCACCCAACAGCTGCTTCTTGGGGCATCAGTAACACAAACCTACCCTGAATTCACCGAGAGGCAAAAAACTGCTTCCCGCTCTGCAGGGCAAGCGGTTATTTAGGGAGAACAAATACGCCATTCCCGATTCACCTGGTGAGCCATAAACCCAAGCATGGCTTAACGTGTTCACTCAGAAATAGTAAGCGGTACTGGGAGGGTAAAGCTGGAGTCACTGCATCTAGCTAGCAAAATACCTGCTACTTTAGCTAAGCTGTGTGGAGGCCCGTGAGCAGCAGCCTTCACAGAAAGTGGCCTAAACCTGGAACTCTTCTGGCTTTTGCTTTCTCTGTGGGTGGAGGCTCTGTGGGACAGCAGGACCCAGAGTGGTTTCCGCCAGAAGAGGGTTGGGGGGTAGAGCACAGAGACCCACGTCAGCAGCATCTCCGATAACACTTCTGCAGAACACCGGGCAAACTTCTCCCTGTAAGAGTATGTTTTCATTTTCCTCCAGAGTGAAAATTACATAGGGGCATGACCACTGAACAAGACTGAAGCAGAGTTGTTTCAGATCATTCTTTAAGGATCAGATCGTAGATGAACCAAGATTGATGTGACACAAATGGCCGTTCCACATCAGGGTGTCAGCTTCCCTCCCCGCAGCCCTGCCCAGCGTCCACCGTCCTTCCCCAGATGCCTTCACATACACCACTCGGCTGGGAAAGCGGTCCAGCACATTATGTCATATTAGGAAGTTTTCCTTGTGAAAGTCCTTCTACTTTAGTTTTGTTCTGCCCCACACCCAAAGAGCCCAGGTGAAAGACACATACAAAAGGAGAAGCATTAGGTACCTGAAGGCCACCAGGTTGTCCCTCCTTCCTGGGAGACAAAGAAAACAGAGGTTCAATAAGCACCAGGGACCCAGAAAGGAGTGTGCATCCTTAAAAAGATGCATGAAAACACCCAGTCATATTGTGGACAACGAACCCAAGATCAACAAGCCCTCCTGCCAGCCCCACCAAGCTCCCTCAGCAGGATGGGAGCTGAACTGTCTTTGATGGACAGACACACAGCACGCCACTACAAACACGGCACCATCCCCAAACGATGCCAGCTGCTACTTGCCTGTTACTGAAAGGATACACAAGTCATTAAAGGCCTGGAGAGAGACCAGAGACCAGAATTTTCTAATCAGAACTAATCCCTCCAGGCATAGAGCATTTGATACATCAAAGGCTTAATATTTGATACATCAAAGGCCTTCCTAGTAATTCTTTTGAGGAATCCAAAAAAAACTATGCTAATAAGTGTTTGAGCTCTGTAGTTTTAAATCGGAACTTTTTTCCTGGCTTGCGATAAACTTTTTATTACTTCATTTGCTTGAGGAAAGGTCTCCATATGTGCTGTGATTTCAGATGACCCAAGACCAGTTGTTCCCAGACACCTTCCCTGCCAGCTTATCACCCCTGCATGAGTGAATCTCTTAGGTTAAGGATTTGAGGGCCTCATTAAAATGCATGTTACCCCAGAGACATAACGGATAGAACACAATCACTCATTATTAGCATAAAGTCATTTGTCCAATGAGTTCATCTCTCTCTTAGGTGGCATTGAAGGATTGGGACCCACAATAGATACCCTTTGATGGGGCTTGATTAGACCGTAGAGGTTCATTGCTTGGGTATTGGTCCCTGGGATAAGGGGAAAACAGCCAAAGAGAAAGGAATAAAGGGCTGCACGAGGGACAGGATCACTGGAAGCAGGTGGCTGTACCATTCACGTAATTCCTGATTTGAAGGCTCAAGAACAGGGCTTTTGAAGGAGACCTACATTCCTCCACCCTAACTGCTGGTAGCTACTGTTGCACTTCTAATTCCTCTGGGCCCCCCGTTAGCATCTTCTGTGAATTTGGTTACAACACTGATTCAATAGCATCACCTCTCTTGTTCATGTGACTGTCCCTCCGATCTTTGCTGCCCATGACAGTAAGGACCACACAAGCACCCAGTCCAATGCCTGGCCCTCCTTTATGAGTGAGTAAATAAGTATCCAGTTAATTTCATAAACCCACACAGGATTGAGATGATCTGGATCTTCCATTTCATCTTGAAGGAGGTGGCTTCTTTTCCTTTGACAGCAGGGACTTCTCAGCCAGGCTTCCACCTGAGTGTACCATGCATTCATTCAATTGTACCTCCCAGGAGGGCAAACAGCAAAGATATGCCCCTCCCTCCATGGCGTGCAGCCCCGGCACATGGCATGGGCCAGGTGAGGGCTATATGGTTTCAGCCCACGCACTTCCCCAGCTGGGCATTTGGGGCCATGCAATCTGCTTCTCAGCTCGTCTGTTGCCTTGGTTCTTGAAGAGACCTCTAACCGTGTACCTGGCCACATTATATTTCTCATGAACCCCTGAAGAGTTTTACCTATACCCTGTAAAATATGTACTTTAAAGACTCTGAAATAAGAAACTCTACGTATGAATCCATGGAAAGAAAAGTATGAGTGTAAAAGAACACCACGAACTTGGGAGCTCCCAAGTTCAAGTACTCACACCCACAAACACGTACCCGTCAGCACAGATGAGATGGGCGTGAATTCAAATCTGCACAAGTTTTGATGAAGATGCTTAGGGTCATGAGCAGAGTGAATCCAGCAAAGCTCACTCTACTGTCTGAACATCAGGATGTTGATGACCGGTCTTTACTCCAGAGCCACCTCCTCTCCTACTGGTTTTCTATCAAAGTAGAGACAGATCAGCAGGCATTCCATTCTAAGTTTCCCGAGACGGAAAAGCTTGGTACTTGAGGCTCAATCATCCCATGCTCCCTTGATCCCGGAGCACCCAAGAGTCTCTGGGAACCCCGCCTCACTCTGAATGGGAACGAAAGTGTAACACCTGGTCTGAGGTGTCCACAGAGGCCCGCTGGTCTCCCGGAGAGGGGCCCTGGCCCCTGACTCCAGCGAAGAGGCAAGGTTTCTAAGCTTGATGCTCTTTATTTCCTATTCCAGAATTCTCTCCTGCACTTGGCGATGTTATTTGATCCACTATTGTTTCGGTGTATCGGGTTCCACCTACATTGTTTTCCCTGATGCTTTGTCGTGGCGAAGAGCTGCCCACCAAATTCATTTTCTGGATGGTAGGAAACTGTTCTTTATCAAACACATACCCCTTCTTACCCTGAGTGTATCACATGTCTTTTTCTGCACCAGCTAATGCTGTCTACTCTAAATCCCAGTCACAATTTTTAAAAAAAAGAATAAAAAAAAAAGCCGATACGTTTACCATGTATCTGTTCTCAGCCCTTTGCAAGCTTTAATCATAGCCCTCCTTCCACCTGAAAGCCCTTCCCACTGCTCCCTCAGGTGACATAAAGCTAAAAATGTGATTTAAAGTTCTCTCTGTGGAAAGCAAGGACGGGTGGGAAACACTTCTTATTTATCTTCCATAATAAGGTCTGCCAAGGTTTGGGGCACCAGTACTGAGTCAACACGTGGCCTCCGGCTTACATATACTGAATAGTTTCACTCTAAACTATCAGAATTATCCCACAGCCCATGCAGAAAGTCCAGGGATCTGAAGGTGGCTGGATTAAAATTAGCCAAGAGTCCTTAAAAATGGAATAGTTCTGCAGTGACGGTTATCACTGACACACTGAACAGCCTACTTTCAAATAGAGGCTTCAAGAATTTCATGGTCACTATTTTTTCTTGGCATTTTGTCTCAAAATGAATATTGCTAACATCCCTAAGCTTATGTTTTAGTAACACCCCCAGTGAATTGCATTCACATAATTGCTCCAAGACGACTAAAGAAAAGCTGCGAGATTGATTACTCAGTGGCCAGTCACATCGTTCATGTTCATCAGATTCATTGATCACCATCCTGCCTCTTCTTGACACCAGTAGAATGGAGGCTTGAGTCACATTAAGAAAGAAAAATCTGCTTTGGCCCAGTTGCCTAGTTGGCGAATGCCATTGACATTGACAATTGATGCAGGTATTGTAAGCAAAATACGAAGAAATCCCCACTGGGGCAGCTCTTCATAAACTAGATTAATGGCCAAGGGAACACAGTGTCCTGCTGAGCCCCCTCCACTCAGTCCCTAATTCATTTGGTCTAATTAACTATTTTCTGTAAGCTGAAATTTCCCTCCATATATTCCGTTGACAACTTGGTACTGAATAGACAGGTGTAAAGAAAGCAATTTAGAGCCAAGGATTTAATGGTGCTGGTATCTGATTTTTCTTACTTTTTATACTGTACTACATTTGTGCCCATGGTCATACATATCCAGCTCCCTGATAGATATTCTTTTTTTTTTTTTTAAAGAAGATGTTGGGGGTAGGAGTTTTATTAATTAATTTATTTATTTTTGCTGTGTTGGGTCTTTGTTTCTGTGCGAGGGCTTTCTCTAGTTGTGGCAAGCGGGGGCCACTCTTCATCGCGGTGTGCGGGCCTCTCACTGTCGCAGCCTCTCTTGTTGCGGAGCACAGGCTTCAGACACGCAGGCTCAGTAGTTGTGGCTCACGGGCCTAGTTGCTCTGCGGCATGTGGGATCCTCCCAGACCATGGCTCGAACCCGTGTCCCCTGCATTAGCAGGCAGATTCTCAACCACTGCGCCACCAGGGAAGCCCCCTGATAGATATTCTGATTGTGAGAATTCCTGTTAAGTGTGAGTTCCAAATGCCTGCCAAGAAAGAAGGGAAGCTGAGGGTTATGGCTGAATGTATTTCCTTTAATGACTTATTAAAACAATTGAAGTTGGGAAAACATACTTGCGAAGAAATTTGTATACAGCTAAAAGAATTCTCACTTTTGAACATCACAACATCAGTCTCGAGCTGAGGGATAATGGGGACCAGAGTCATCTGCTTTGGGATCAGTGCTTGCAGCGGCTTGGGGTCAGACTGCATACAACTCCCTGAAGTTCTTAATCTTACCCAGAATCTACAGTCACACAAGGAGAAAAAGGAAAGAAAAACTTACATTGCTTCAATCATAGAGTATCATATGTGACCAAGACAAATCGTATTGTTTTGTAGAGGAGAAGATGAAAGTAAAGGTGAACGGGTATCCATCTACATGGAGAAGTAATTGATACAAAATCTGGGACTAGCCAATGGCAAAGAAGGCTTTAAAATCCATGATGGGAAGGCAGAACTCCGAACAGTCACAGCCACATGGTGAGGTTCTTGAGGCTAGGAACCACTTTCTATAAGAAACGAAGAGGAAAAACAAAGGCATAACTAGCACTGCATCAGCTCAGGGATTGGAAGGTAGGGAAACAGAGGGGCAACCCTCCTCTATGTTCATCTGGAATGTTTTGATAGCACTCATCGGGGGTCCTGAATTTAAAATACATTTAAAATTTTTTTTATTAATTTTTAAATTGAAGTATAGTTGATTTACAACATTGTGTTAATTTCTACTATACAGCAAAGTGACTCAGTTATACATATATTAACATTCTTTTTTATATTCTTTTCCATTATGATTTATCTTGGGATATTGACTGTAGTTCCCTATGCTCTATACAGTAGGACCTTGGTGTTTATCCAACCTACACGTAATAGTTTGCATCTACTAACCCCAAACTCCCAGTCCTTAAATGGGAAGCTGATCAGCTGCCCTCCCGGGTACACTCTTTGTGCTTCCAGAAACCACAGGGCGGTTTTCACCAACAGGAACACATGGGGGAGAGGCCACTGCTTTCTGCCCAGATGATCTTTGGCCTCTACCTCTCACCCGCTAAGCAATGACCTCTCAACCGTGAGAAGGCAGCCTCCTTGCGACAGCACTTAGATTCCACGTGCTGATTTTAATGCCTGCATGAGCCCGTTTAAACCAGCTTGTTCCAAATTTGCCCACAACGTGTACACACCTTTTTCAGAGAAAAATCACCTACATTTAACACAGGCAGCCAGGCACACAGACAGACAGATGGCTGTCTGAAATTTAGAAATGGAGCTGCCTGGCCTCAAATATTACACCATTCCCCAATCTCCTGACTTTTTCAGCTCAAACTCCGTTATTTGGGTCAAAACAGCATCTCTTACAGGTGTAAGTTAAAATGCAAACATGTTACCTGGGAGAGAAAACACTAAATTATTCAAGTTTATTAATGCATCAGCAAGGATTAGTTTTTCTGATTCGAAAAGTATCTCCTTCAAATGCATTATCCTAAAGGACTAGAATATACCCTTTTGATTGGTTGTTTGGAGTGGGACAGAGGGAGAGAAAATACCTAGCACCCACGATTTTAACCAGAGAAGGAGGAATGGTACATCAGCTGAGCATGTTCTGAACGTCAGGTGCTTTGATGTATTTTAATCTTTACAACAACTTTATGAGGTAGGTTTTAGCATCCTCAGCTTACAAATAAGGAAACTAAAGTTCAGACATTCTAAATGACTCTAAGTAGGAGCAGAGCCAAGAGGTGAGACCTCGTTTCTTTAGACTCCAAAGTCAGTGCTCCAGCAAAGGTCCAAGGGATGGGAGGGCACCAATGAGTACATGAGTCCATAACAGCCTTAAGGAAGGAGGCAATTTAACTGCAAACTCTTAGGCAGTTTGAGCTACAGTAGGTCTGTGTAGAGAGAGACCTGTTATCAAGATACTGCTATAAAATGTCATATGACTTCCTAGGGTGGTGGAAATGTTACCTGTCTTGATTTGAATGTCGTTTATACATTTGTCCCAATTCATCTGTCAGTTATACATTTGTCCCAATTCATCGAACTGTACACTTAGCATGTGTGTTTGACAGCATACAATTATAATATCAAAATAAGTCCTAAGCTTTACTAAAATTGAACACTTCCAGGGCCAACTTCAGGAGCCTGTGCTACCACTTATATTCCCCGTTGGTCAAAGAAGAGAAAAACAATTTCCACATTGAAGGGAATAGGATAGATCTTTAGACCTAAAGATCCCATGAATATGAGGAAGGAATACATTTGATAGGGTCCGTGGGAGTTGACATTCCTTCTGAAATCTTATGCCTAAACCTAATGACAACCGTGGCAGACATTCATGCAGGAAAATGTCTCTGTGATGATGGTCCTAGATAAAGAAAATCAATGTTAATTTGATAAGCATTACTTTATAATTCAACATCCAAAGGAAATTCATGCATCCCTTGAATGTCAAATTCATTAAACAATCAGATTAATTAATCAGATTCTCTTTTAAAAGTCTAAGTATACTAAAATAAGACTTCTGGTGCAATGCTTATAGAACAACGTAACTATTGTGGTCTTCATACAGTTGCCTGTTAATTGACTATTAAAATTGAGAAGCATTTCCATAATTAATCTCATGCCATTTTCCAATTATAAATTTGATAGAGTGAATCTGATGCATCTTCCAAAGCAACTGGAGGTAATGACTTGTTTCAGGGAATGGATATTTTCTGAGACAAACCAGGAGAGTTGTTCTGATCAATATTTTGCTTTTTGAAATCCTATGCACAGAGAGAGTTACGTGAAAACAGCGTGAAAGCAGTGTTGCAAGCTTATCTTTGAATAGGTTGAAAAAGATGAAATTTGGGAGGGAAAAAAAAAACGCCGTGTGATTAAATATACGGTAGAGTTTGTCCAGACAGCTCAAGACAAGTCTTGAAGCTGAACAGCATGCCAACTGCAATAGCAGCTCTAGACCCCTCAATGTCTTAAATTCACTGTAGACCACACAAGGCACCAAAGTCTTAAGAACAGACAAAAGATATGGTGACCAACTCTTTGCAATCTGAAGGTGCAAAGTCATCCATGATGACTGCCTGCTTTTTCCTAATGACCCTGAGCTCTTCAATTTGGCCAAAATGAACCACAGAAATGATAAGTCTTATCATATTCTCCAAAGACAGGCACTCCGAAAACCCAAAAGACTCTGAAGAAAGGGAGAGAGAGAGGAGAACTGGCTTATTACCATTAAAATAGCATCTATCACCTATTAAGAAACAAATAAGCTAGGTGAACACATTTTCTATCGCCCATCTTGGCGCTGGGCTGGGCTCTGGGACAACAGGACAGGGAACTTGTGAAAGGAAAGATGAAGAAGAGAGGGGAGATGTGTAAAGCCCAGGGCACCATCCGAGCCACAGCCTGAGACTTCAGTCTGTGCCCTTGGAGTGTCATGTGGTCCATGCGGTGGAATAACGGAAAGGGGCAACTTAAGAGATGCCTGATTTTACTTCCTGAAAGTGTTGGCCCGTGCCTTTAACATGCAGAGAATGACAGCCAGTGTTTGGTTTCAAGGGCAAAGCTGTTCACAGTATACCAGCTCCTTGTAAGGTGACAGAGTCTAGGGAATAGGAAGACTCAGTTTCAAGTTTTAGATTTTCTACTATAATGTTTGACTCTGAGCACCTTGCTTTACTTCTGGAGGCTTCGGTTTTCCCCTCTACATCATAAGATAGAAAATTACGTGGACTGTTTGGAACTTTCTACTTTAGTATTGAATATTTCTTTTCTAAAAGAGATGGGAAAATGAACCCTGGGATAGCCCTGGAGAAATTAGAAGAAATTTTCACCATCAATGTACTGTTCACATCCTTTTTTTTCTGAAGCTATTTCACAGATTCTCATATACTTTGTGATGGGTTGGATTTTGTCCCCCCCCCAAATCCATAATAGGTCCTAACCCCCAGGATAAGGTCAGAATGTGACCTTATCTGGAAAAAGGGATCATTGCAGATGTAATTAGTCAAAATGAGGTCATACTGGAATAGGGTGAGCCCTAGTACAATATGACTGGTACCCTCATAAAAAGAGGAATTTGGACACAGAAACAGGAACACATGGAGAATGCCATGTGAAGACCAGAATTAGCTGCTTCAAGCCAAGGAATTGCCAGAAACCAGGAGTGTGGCCTGGAACAGATGTTCTCTAGTGTCTTCAGAGAGAACATGGCCCTGCCAGTGCCTTGATCTTGGACATTCACACTCCAGAACTGTGAGAAAGACTTCTGTTGTGTAAGCCACTCAGTTTATGGTCCTCTGTTATGGCAGCCTAAGAAAACTAACCCAACCCTGCACCCTGCTTCCATCACTTCCCTAGAGAATCCTAACCAACAGTCTCAATCAACTTCTCTTTAAACTCAGGTCTTTCTCTTCTTCCTTCAGGTCAACCTCAATGTTCTCGCCAAGTCAAGAGTCCTTTTCCATAAATGTGGATGGCCTCTTGCTGTTCAATTTTAGTAAGCAGGACATAGTGTTAAACCATTAACTTCTCTATTCAATCATGAAAATTAAATTTAAGTTCCCTCCCCTCCATCCACACTCTCTTCCATTACCTAAGATGCAAAATTTGTTTAAAACATTACAACCGTAATGGCAGATGAGTGAGTCATAATAAATAAGACATCCTGGAATGATCACAGGACATTACAACACTTCCGGTAGAAACCTGTCTCTTTTCAAAGATGGCTAAACATTTTCTTTTAGGCTCCACGCCAGCTCCCCTTACAGAATATTGAACTGGATTTGTTGAGATTTAACATGCCCCTGCATTAGATTAGATTTTGCACTGACCAGTTTCTCCTCCAGGGAAGTGTCAAGTCCAGCATTACTTGTGGAAATTAAGGTTGAAAGCTGAGATAGAGAATGTGTCAGTCACTTACATCAATATACTCTTAAATAAAAATATAAAGCAGAAGAGTTTAAGAAGGACCTAATTTAATTTATAATTGTGGTCTTATATAGAATAATTTTAAAACCACCCTCCCGTGGATACTCTTAGTCACTTGGAGGGGGGGTGGGGAATCTCTCCTTATTAAACAAAATGGGCAAACACAAATACAGAGCTTGAAATATCGCATTATAGTGACAAATCTGAAAATAAACTATCCTAAATCAGCAATTCTCAAACTTCCACAGGCAAAAGAATCTCTTGAATTGGTGTTAACAATGCAGATTCTCAATATTCTGGCATATTCTGATTCAGTAGAACTTAAGAGTCTACATTTTCTTTTTTTTTTTTTTTTTTTTTTGTTACGCAGACCTCTCACTGTTGTGGCCTCTCCCGTTGCGGAGTACAGGCTCTGGACACGCAGGCTCAGTGGCCATGGCTCACGGGCCCAGCCGCTCCGTGGCATGTGGGATCTTCCCGGACCGGGGCACGAACCCTGCGTCCCCTGCATCGGCAGGCGGACTCTCAACCACTGCGCCACCAGGGAACACCAAGAGTCTACATTTAACAGGCATCTTGATGAACTCTGAAACAGGACCCTTTCAGAATCAGTAATCCCCATCTCATACAATGTTTTCTTTCCAAGAAAAAGGGACTCCTTAACTGTCACCTTTTATAATAAGCTTTCCTTTGCAGTAAATATTCCAATCAGACAAAAGTCCATCAGACACTATATTCTAACACTTGCTTAGAGTCTCTTGTCATTATTAATGGCAGTTACTTCTCAGTCAGATGAGTCGCAGGTCTATGAGAGTTTCCAGTAGGACCAGAGCTCACCTGTGCTCTCTGCCCTGGTCGGCAGGGCCACTTGAAGAAGCCTGGGCGTCCAGGTGCCCAGGATGCTCTTTATGAGAATTCAGCCACCTTGTGAAAGGTGCCAGCTTCCCCATATCTGAGACCCGGGGTGCTGGCCTCCCGGGGCGAGGGGAAGATGAGGTTTCCTCCAACTCTGTTTCAGCTCAATCTGCATGGAGAATTTTATCAGCTCTCTTATAACAACGACCCTGTCCAGCCAAAATACCTGTTACAAAATATTGGGGTACAATGGATGGAAAGAGGTCGAGAAATGGAATCAGTGTGAGAGAATGTGCTTTGCCCCCTAGACAACCACTCTTGAAGAAAACTCTGATCTTCCTAAGGCCTTGTTGATCCTACTAAATAGCCCTGATTGAGTAAATGCCCAGCAGAGGAAGGACTTAAAGAGGGGAAAAATCTAGTAGTTTACATGATTTCTTTGTTAGTGGAAAAGATTGCCTCTATAAGAACTGTGCCAAAAAAAGCATAAATAAATCGTGATGATTATAAAGTAAGGCTAGAGAAGGCAAAGGGTATCTAAGTTCATGCTTCTTGGTAGGAGGGTAGAATGAGGCAGGGCTTAAGAATATGGGTTTTAGGGAATTCCCTGGCCGTTCAATGGTTGGGACTCCGAGCTTTCACTGCTGAGGGCCCAGGTTTGATCCCTGGTCAGGGAACTACGATCCCACAAGCTGTGCAGCAGGGCCAAAAAAAAAAAAAAAAAAATGGGTTTTAGAGTCAGGCAAACTTGAGTTCAAATAGCAGAAAAATTGCTGGCTTATGGAGAACCAGTTACTTACCTGCTCTTGGGCTCAGTATTTCATGTGTAAAATGGAGATAACAGTACTTAATCATGTGGGATTGTTGTTAGAATGATATACAAGTATACACATTTTTATGTAGTGTATATATATATATATATATATGTAGGATAAATACACGTATATACACACACACCTAGATGCATACATACTACACATATACTATCTATCTATGTATATCTCAGTATAGTGCCTGGCATGTAGTAAATGTCCCATAAATGGCAAGGGTAGTAGCAATTTGTCATTAGTATAAGAAATGGGACACAATGACCAATTTAAGTCTCTAATATTTGGGAAATATTTTCTCGTGCCAGCCATCATGAATACAAAATCAAATGAAGCATAGTAGTCTGGGATCCATCTCTTTCTAACTCTTTGGCATCACCACCCCCTGCCCCAGTTCTTTTACTTCCAGGCATTTTCCTAGAGAAGCCTTACTGCATTTAATGGTTGGGTTCAAAGGTACCAGACTTCAATATTAGTGGGACTACTATTCTAACCACCAGGGACAATATCATTTCTATAAGAAGTTGCAATACACATTTAAAACATTTATAAACTAGTTTTTGGAAACAAATGGCTGGGAGACAATTCTTCGTGGGTCTCTCTTTTTTTGGTTTTGCCACACAGCATGTGGGATCTTAGTTCCCTGACCAGGGATCGAACCCATACCCCCTGCATTAGAAGCGCCGAGTCTTAACCACTGGACCACCAGGGAAGTCCTGTGGGTCTCTTTTGATTCTGCATGTCTTGCAAGCAAGGCACCACCTGCCCTTTGTCCCAGACTATCTTTTCAAGGAGGTTTGTATGCGAACAGACTGGAAAAGGAATAGCATCTCCTTCTGGAGCACAGGGAAAGTTTCCTGAAAGCCTCAGAAGAGAAATGGTGCCTCTTTTCAGAGTAAACCAAAGAAGGCTCACTACTCATTATGGAAGAGTTAGCTTCTCTAAGCTCAAGAATCCTGTCCCATGTCATAACCCACTGCAGTGCAGGTGGTTTCAGCTTATGGGGGAACCCCAATAAGATGAAATGCTAACTCCTCAGCAGAAAAAAACAGAGACCACAAGGCTGTATAACCTATTCAAAGTATTCAAAGGAAAAAAACCCTGTCAACCAAGAATCCTATATCCAGCAAAGCTATCATTCAAAAATAAAGGTGAAATAAAGACTTTCCCAGAAAAACAAAAACTGAGAGAATCCATAGCTAGCAGATCCACCTTATGAGAATTACTAAAGGAAGTTCATCACAACAGTGTGTGGTTCTGGTACAAAGATAGACATATGCATCACTGGAATAGAACTGGGAATTGAGAAACCCATACATCTATGGTCAACTAATTTTCCACAAGGATTCTGAAACAGGAAAATAATAGTCTTCTCAATAAGTGGTACTGGACAACTAGATAGCCACCTGCAAAAGAATGGAATTGGACCTTTACCTCACACCACAAGCAAAATTTAGGAAAACCTATAGCTGCAAAATTTATAGAAAAAGACACAAGCGTTAATCTTCATGACCTTGGATTTGGCAAAGGATTCTTAGATATGACAACAAAAGCATGAACAACAGCAATAAAAGAACAAATTGGATTTCATTAAAATAAAAAACTTTGGTGCTCCAAAGGACACCGTCAAGAAAGTGAAATATTTGCAGGATGGGAGAAAATGTTTACCAAATATCTGAAAAGGGACTTATATCTAAAATATGTAAAGAACCTCTTACAACTCAATAATGAAAAGACAAAAAGCCCGATTTAAAAATGGTTAAAGGATCAGAATTTCTCCAAGAAAGATATACAAATGGCCAGTTAGCATATAAAAAGGTAATTGACATCATCAGTCATGAGGGAAAGGCAAATCAAACCGACAGTGAGATACCACTTTGATCCTAGTTATCCCAGTAGGTATACAAAATCAGATAGTAACAGGTTTGGTGAGAATGTGAAGAAATCAGAACCCTCATACACCACTGGCAGGAATGTATCAATGTAATGGTGCCGCTATTTTGGAAGACAGTCTTGCTCTTCCTCAAATGATTAAACGCAGAGTTACCGTATGACCCAGCAATCCCATTCCTGAGTATATATCCAAGAAAAATGAAAATCTATGTCTGCACAAAAAACTTTTACACGAATGCTTATAGCAGCATTATTTATAATAACCAAAAGCTGGAACAACTGAAAGGTCCAACAGACAAATTGATGACCAAAATGTGATCTATCCATACAGTGGAATATTGTTTGGGCATATGAAGGAATCACACTGATACATGCTACAACCTGAATGAACCTTGAAGTCATCATACTAAGTGAAAGAAACCAGGCACAAAAGACCACGTCTAGCATAAATTCATTCATATGAAGGTACAGAAGAGGGAGCCCTACGGTGACAGGAAGTAGATTAGTGGTCGGTTAGGCCTGAGGGGTTTGGGGTGTATGTAGAGGGGTGATAGCTAAAGGGTATAGAGTTTCCTTCTGAGGTGATCAAAATATTCTAAAATTGGCTGTGGTGATGGTTGCATAGATCTGTAAATATACTAAAAACGGTTGAACTGTACACTCTGAATTGTGTGGTATGTGAATTGTATCTCAAAGCTGTTTATAAAAATTTGAAAAGTACTGTTCAAATGAAAGTTGATATTCATTCTTTATTCCTAACTTACAGGACATTTAAAAGGCTAATTATGCAATGTCATCATAACACTCAGAAATCAACAACTTTTTTAATGCTTAAAGAAATCATTAAAATTGGAAAATGCACTGAGATCTTTGGGTGTCAGGGGATTTTCTCGTATTATTGTTATAAGCAATCATCAGCTTGCACAGAATGTGTTCTTTAAACTTGAGAGATAATTGGTTCTACTTTATTGAACATCTATATTCTTCATATTGGCCTAAATGGTTTCCTTTCTTACTTCAAAGGTAGTTTAAGGGAAAAGTATGTTCAGCTTGTCGTTTGATTGTCTTCATAAATGTGTTCCAGTTTGTTACACTTTGCTCACGTCATCTTCTTCTAAATGTACCACATTATGTAATATTTAGAGCATCCTTTTCCAAATGTGAGTTGAAAGCATTTTGCAGAAATGAGAGAACTTTTACATAGGGTTGGGATTGTAGTCACAATTGTAGAAAAAATATCTATCAGTAAATGTAATGGCTTTCTCCCTTCCATCAAAAGGCTTTGGTTTTGTAGCAGATTTAAACCAAATGTCTCAACTGAGGTACAGATCCACCCCCATCCTATCCTAACCTGAACATGAAGTGGACTTACATTTTAGAAGCAGGATAGCTCAGAGAATAGTTCACCCATGAACATAAAACACAGTAAAGAATGGTTTCTAGATTCTTCCCAGTTACCTGCTGTTTTTCTCTTCCTTGCCTGAAACACGAGATTTAAATGTTGCTTCCTTTCCTCTGGCAAATGAGATTTTCCAGGACTTATTGCTGAGTGATTTGTAACATATATGGCATATAAAAGAAAATAATCAATGAGCCTTCCTAGTGCCTTAAAATCCCTAGACCAATAGTCTTGAATCAAAGCACCGCAGGCTAAATCAGGTGGTCTGGGCATCAAAGGATCTGGGCAGGTTTGTAGGATAGAGAGTGGCCCAGGGGTCTGCCCAGACCTGGCAATCAGAGCTCCTTCCTAAGACACAACCTGTTGATTCTCAAGTTGAATGTTTGCTGATTATGAAACAATTGGTCAATAATGACAACTTAGGTTTCTTTTCTCTCCAAGTGTCCTGTGGGAAAACATTTAGTATCAGACAGGAGTTTCTGGAAGACTTGATATAGTACCATCAAGCAGACCCAAGAGGCAGAATTCTCCATTTACCAGTAATTTTCACCCAAGAATTTAAACATGAGTTGTAAGAAGCCATTAGATCAAGCCAACCAAAACCAAGTGGCTTGACTTTGGTCATGGTGATACCTAATTATCCCTCAACTCCCATCCCACAACTCCTGGTGGAGGCCTCACCACCTCATCACGGCTTTTTTCTACATAAACATGGTTCTCAAAGTGTGCTCCTGGAACCAGCAGCTTCAACATCACCTGGCAAGTTGTTAGACATGCAGATGTTAGGGCCTTGACCAGACCTGCTCCATCGGAAACTCGGGGGCGGGGGGGGCAGCCTTCCAGGTGATTCTATGCACCCTGATGTTTGCAAACCACTGCTGTGTATACACCCTGGTAACTAGTGTTCCTAATAAAGTCTCCAATCCCCATCAAGGTACAAAATACTTTCTGAAACATGGCTTCTAATTCCACACAACACAGGCTTAATATGCAGGTAAATGGTCTTGTATTCTAGTTGCTTAAAAATTGCCTATCCTCAGGGAGGTTTGATTAAGATGACAGCAGATGGGGAGCTGCATGTGTAACTATCACATAACCTTGGGTTTCTCAAGGTCAACTGTTAATTCGAATAGTTGTCCCACAGTTTACTTCCATCTAATGACCTATTGGCTGTCATCGCCATAGGAACTGGAAGAGTTGAAGTGAACACTTTAAGTCAGAACTCTATTCCTTTTCTCCAAACCTAAGAGAACTTCTCCACCAGCACAGGACTGTGGGCTTTTTAATAAAAGCCATTGCTGGGCGGGGGGCGGGGCAGTGTTGGGGGAAGAGCCTTACTTCATCATTTAAGATCCCAATTTCTGGTTAACTAGTCAGTCCTGTTCTGACGACTTTGCAGACACCAGCTCACCAGATCTCTGCCTTTAATTCCTCTACCTTAGCTTGTTTGAGAAACGTCTTTTCAGTAAGTTTGCACTCGTTTTCCACATTGTCTGATTTAGCCAAATCAGCCGCTGAAAGCTTACATAGGATTAAAACGTCAGCATACTCTTACATCTTGGTCCAAGGATGAATGCTCCATGTAGCTCCGTGTAGGTGACAGTGCAAAGTGCTGGCGTGCTGATGACCCAGCAGAGACTGACTTCCTGTAAACCTGCCCCTCCCCCATCCCGGAAGTTATAGGCTAGAGAACCTAGAAAAGCTGGAATTCAAGCCACATGGGTCAGCAATGACAACCATCTCTTTTCTTCTCCTCTAACTTTAACCTTAGGGGGCTGCACCTTTGCTTCATTCACCATGGAAAGGAGGTGCATGGCAAGGTTTCTGTCAGGACACAGGGGACAGGACCTCAAATCTCTGTACTTCGGGGACCTTCTCCCGCGGGCTCTTTCCTCACCTGCCACCAGTGCTGCTTGTCCTTTGCTTCCTCCTGGGAGCCTCCCAGGATTGCCTCCCACTGATCCGTTTTCATGGAGAACAAACAGGTGTCTCTTGTGGACAGACCATGAACTGGTTGGCAATACGAGGGTTAAACAGAGAGTCCCCAAAGGGAAGCATTTGGAGAGATGAGTGATGTTCAGAATATGGTCGAGGAGAGCAGGCTTGTTTAATTTAAGGAGAGATCAAGGGCTAAATGTATTCTGTCCCCAAACTTAATCCCCCAAACTTTGGCACCGAGGGCTGTTCTAGCTTAGCAGTTGGACATGATGTTTTGATGAATTCGGGGAAGATGTTTAACTCCGTCTTGCCACAAATGTTCATCAGGCCCACACAACCTCTGTTTGATCAACTTCACCGACATCTGCTGGTTCTTCTCCATCCTCTACGCTTGGGTCATTACCACTAGATTTGATAAGAATTTCTTTATTTAGCTCTAATAAAGCCATATTCTAATACTATTTTTCTATTATTATTTATCACTTTATTATTTTATTATCTACTAGTCTACTCTAATGCCATATTTGTATTCCTAAAAGTCTTTATATTCTGAAAAATCACATGATTAAAGCTTCAGGATGGGCTTCCCTGGTGGTGCAGTGGTTAAGAGTCTGGCTGCCGATGCAGGGGACACGGGTTTGTGCCCCGGTCCGGGAGGATCCCACATGCCACGGAGCGGCTGGGCCCGTGAGCCACGGCCACTGAGCCTGCGCGTCCGGAGCCTATGCTCCTCAACGGGAGAGGCCACAACAATGAGAGGCCCGTGTGCCAAAAAAAAAGAAAGAAAAAGAAAATCTCATGGGAAAAAATAGGGTTAAATGGACCACTCAAAACCTAGAGAACTTTGTAGTCAGAGAAGTAACAAAAACAGTAGCAAAAACATTAAAATACTAGCACAGTTAAATCTCCACTGGCATTTGTATCTAGATTCACACTCCGGACGTCGTAGCAGCCCTATATGCTAGGGCTCATGTTTCTTCACTCAAGATGTAGGTCCCTGAAGACATTTGCTTTTGATAGAGACTGGTTTCACCAACACAAAACATATCATCTGGAGGTAGTCTTCCCCATCATTCAATTTGTTGACATAGACAAAAATGTCTTTGTAACTTCTTCATCTGCATTTACAGCTTCCCCAGGAAGCTTAACACAATCCACTGCTTCTCAAAGTGTGGTCCTCAGACCAGCAACATTGGCCTCCTGCAGACATTTGTTAGAAATGCACCTGGAAAATTTGTTAAAACACGGATCGCTGGGCTCTTCCTCTTTCCCCACCCCCAACCCCTAGGGTTTGTGATTCAGTGGCTCTGAAACGTTTAAAGTCTGTAGATGAGTTGTCTTCCAAATGTGGCTTTCTTCCCCTTGAAGTTCGTATTTAGTGCCACTGTGCAAATGGCTGCCAACATATGCTTGGACTAAAACACTGGGGTCAGAGAAGCATTGTAAAAACATTCAAGAGAAGATAAGAGATAACAAATTTTTTGCCTGTGGCCTTAGAGCTAAAAACTTCTGCCTAATAGCATATTATTTTTATTTAAAGAAATCTAGAACTTGTAGTAAAATAGATTATTCCAAGCATTTTGTCCTTCCTCTGACCCCACTGAACCTGTGATCTTAAGAGAAGATCATTCTCATTTGCTATAGAAGTATCTGTCACGTCACTTTTGTTGTTAGACAAATCAGCAGTCTAAAGAAATACCAGGCTAGGGGCTTCCCTGGTGGCGTAGTGGTTGAGAGTCCGCCTTCCGATGCAGGGGACACGGGTTCGTGCCCCGGTCCGGGAGGATCCCACATGCCGCGGAGCAGCTGGGCCCGTGAGCCATGGCCGCTGAGCCTGCGCATCCGGAGCCTGTGCTCCGCAACGGGAGAGGCCACAGCAGTGAGAGGCCCGCGTACCGCAAAAAAAAAAACAAAAAAAAAACCAGGCTAGGAACAGACATTCTATAATTTATCAGTACACATAAAGTATGAGTAACTTTCCCAGTGAGAATAAGGCAAAAGTTACGGACTTATGGGCAAGAATGAAACAGGAATTGGAGAACTGAGCAAAATCTGTGAGATGAGGAAATCCAAGAGGCATAGAATCAAACATTACTTAGTTAAGAAAACAGGAGCTGCAATTTTGAACCATCCAGCAGTATCTGCATAGGCAAAGGGTAGAAAACAGTTGTTAGCCCCTTCATAGCTAACATGAAAGACAATGAAATGCACACACAGACGCTCAAGTGGAAAGTGTGAACAATTATTTATGCAACTTAATTTAGAATATCCTTGCTTATTCTTCCCCAGAGCATTAGAGTCTTCTTAGGGCTGGTAAAAAATAGATCATAGTAGCAAGTAAAACACTACTCCAGTCCAGCGTAAAATTATACCTACGTGTGAAGGACTTAAAACTTGGACCCAAGTATTCTCTCTCCTTCCCTCTCTTTCTCAGAAGACATTTGATTTGATTGAAATTTTAATTTTTATATTTTTTAGTTTGATGGAGAGATGCAGTTCCAGCATAGAGACCCAGAGGCCCGGAGAGCCTTTTGAGAAGGTCAGGTGACATCCTGCTTTTGCTGATGCCTGTGGGCTTGATTTTCATTAGACTGGGAGATCTGAAGGTCTTGGTATGCCTTTCTGAACAGTTGAAAGAATCAGAAGTAGTTAAAATTTAGAAACTGCATTAAATATAATGTATTTAAATCTGAGACATTAGGGAGATTTTTCTTTTTTTTTAGAGCTAAATGCTGATCTTTTTGGATAAGAAAAAAATAGAAAACATTATTATCTCCCACTCCAATTCATTTGAAGCTAAGGAAAATCGCATCCTATTTCATTCAAATTATGCTCTGGCTCTGTGTGAATGATATATGCTTTTTGAGAAAATGAGGGAGATGATCGCCTTTCGGCTAAAAACCCATGATGTGTGTGTGTGTGTGTGTGTGGGTGTGTGTGTCTTATAAGACATGGCTTATTTTTGCAAAAAAAAAAAGTTAAGATTGTGGTTTAGTGGATGTGAAGAATTTCTGGTCAGGTTCAGTAGGAAAAACCCTAAATAGTAATTGATTTGTGGCACAATTACCATTTTGATTAATTTAGCCTTTCCCTGTGCTGGCAAGGTGGTGAGAGGGCCATGCTAATAGCCTTTTGAATTACTGTTTCGTGTTTTTTGGTACTGGAGTTGAAAAGTCTTTTAAAATCACTACAATATGTTAAAGTCAAGTATTTTATTCAGTTTGGTTTCTAATTAACGTTAAAAGAGGGCATGTCAGTCACTGGAAATTGAGATGTATATTGAACAAAAATACTTTTATCCTGAACTTTTGTCCCTGAAATTGATAAGAATTTGTCCTTAGAAAGAAATAAGAGGGACTTCCCTGGTGGCGCAGTAGTTAAGAATCCACCTGCCAATGCAGGGAACATGGGTTCGATCCCTGGTCCGTGAAGATCCCGCATGCCACGGAGCAACTAAGCCCATGCACCACAACTACTGAGTCCACGCGCCACAACTACTGAAGCCCGCACACCTAGAGCCTGTGCTCCACAACAAGAGAAGCCACCACAATGAGAAGCCCGGGCACCACAACGAAGAGTAGCTCCTACTCTCCACAACTAGAGAAAGCCCGCACGCAGCAACAAAGACCCAACGCAGCCAAGGAAAAATTAGGGGGCAGGCGGGGTGATGTGGATGACTATTGTCTTTCTCCATGCTGCCCTTGGTCGCCTTCCCAGGTCAAGGCTGGGCCATCAGGATATTGCACTGGGCAACCCTCTGTGTAACCAAGACCTCCCCTCCTGCCTTAGAGAGACCTAGTTCACCAGGCCCTTCAAATCCTCCATCCCCACCGAGTCCTGCCTTCCCTTACGTTCTCTCAATCTTGCCCCATCTACAATGGCAGCCAATGTGTGTGGGGAGGTTAGTTCACCATCTTCACGGAACCCCAGCTAAAACCTTTGCATTTCAATTGGGTCTCTAGAGAAATATTGAGGACCACTAAAGAATGCCCTTCACTGTCCATTACAATTAGACGTAGGAAGCAGGAACACTAGGTATAGATCAAGGGTTCCTTTCAGAACCTCTTGAATTCATTCATTCATTCACTGACTCATAGTCATTCATTTATTTTTTTCATTCAACAAACTTTTCTTCAAACACCGTATTTGTTTCTTGTTACAAATTGCCGCAAACTCAGTGGCATAAATCGACTTATATTTATTCTTATAGCTCTGGAAGTGGGCATTTCAGTCAGTTTCACTGGGGTAAGGTCAGGAGATCTGTAGGACAGATTTTTCCTAAAGGCTCAGAGGGGAGAATCCGTTTCCTTGCCTTTTTCTGTTTCCAGGGGCTGCCTGAATTCCTTAGCTTGCAGCCCCTTCCTCCATCTTCAAAGTGCATCCCTCCAACCTCTGCATCCTTCCTCACATCACCTTCTCCTCTGGTTTGGCTCTTTCTGTCTTCTTATAAAGACTGTTGTGATGACACCAGGTCCAACCCTATAATCCAGGATAATCTCATCTCAAGATAATTTAATGACAAAGTCCCTCTTGCCATATAAGCTAATATTCACAGGTTCTGGAGATAAAGACATGGATGTACTTTGGAGCCGTTATTCAGGGGCCACATCACCCTGTGCAAGGCATGGTGTGTGGTGCTTGCCATGAGCAAGTCTAAACCAATGTAGTGTTTTAGATTCAAACCCACCCCCGACAATTGTATGGTTCAACACGGATAAGGAGGTATACGTATAAGTAACAAATAAAAAGTGAGGATGCAACAAGTCCAACGTGGACAGAAAGCCATGGGTGTTCAGAAGGGGGAAATTGTGTGAGGGTAAAGGGAAGGCTTCCACTCAAAGTAGCATTTGAGCCATGAAGGAAAACCACGCAGGAGTAAGGACCAGAGAAGCCAGGAAGAGGGTGAACAAACAATTGTTAGGGGAGGGCTGAACAACACATGCCTGAAATTTCGTGTTGAGATGAAGTGGTGGGAAAGATTTCCAAGGAGAGCTCCTGAACGCGAGGTGATGCTTGCATGGTGCTGGCAGACAGCAGGAAAGCCACTGCAGTGTCGTGTGTAGAGGGTATTGTAGAAAGATTCCACTGGTGACAGCTGTGTGTGCCTTTTTGCTGTGTGGTCTGACTCATGTCAGCTGTGTACATGAATCCAGCATGCTGTCCTCACCAGGGAACACACCAAAGGCAAGCGTGTCCATTCTGGGTGGAACTTGGAGGCTCAGGAATGGATGCAAACACATTCCTTTTCTAGAGGAGATGCTTTGCTTCCCATATGCATATCGTGTACCCTGAGATGGACTCGACAGAAAGCTGGGGGACCCAAGAGGACTCCACCAGCCTTTCAGATGCTCTCTCCATCCTTAGGTTCAGATTATTACCTACAAAATCAGATTCTCTTAAGATTTATGATTAGTGCTAGTAGGATTCTATCATTTTAGTGATGTAGTTAAAAAGAAAAAAAACTCAAACCACGGCATCTTGAATGAGAACATCATATCTGTACTTGTAGCTTTCCCACTTACTAGCTTTGTGACATTCAGCAGCCCCTTTAACTTCCCTGAACTTCAGCAACAACAATAATAATAACAGCGCCCTGTTCACCTAACTCACAGTGTCTTTTTAATGTCAGGATCAGTGCTGTATACACTGGAAAGGGTATTTCAACAATAAATTCACATCCCAAAAAATGACATGGAGTCTATCATGTGTTGAAGTATTTCTCACAGTGTGGGGCTGTCCTGGCCATGTTGCCAATCGAGTTAGGGGAGTGAATTGCTTTGAGGCGTTGACCCCCTAAACTGGAGCATCTATGGTTGCCGGATGTGTGGGGCTGTCCATCAGGCTGGCTTCCACCTTGGGAAGTGAGGGTGAACTGACCACAGACCATCTGACTTTAGGGAGGGACAGAGAGAGAGAGGCTGGTAATCAGGAATTTAATTAGCAGGGTGACTCAGGTGAAAGGTTGAAGCCTAACTGGGTTTCTGTTTACACGAAGCAGGTTTGATTTGTAATCTGACTCAAGTAGCCAGAAATTAAATACCTCTTGAGGTGGAAATATCATGGATGTAAATATTCTCTTTGGGGGAAAAGAAACAGCAAATGACGATGTGTAATCTCTTCCTACAGTCTTATTTTAGAGATGCTCCATCTTCTCTCCAGGCCACAGATGGGCATCTTCTTGCCCGCCCTATCCCCACCTCCATGCTTGCCTTAATCAGGATAGAAGGTACCATTTGCACAGTGTCCCAAGGTACTCAAAGTGAATATTTACAGATAATGTGATAAATGATTCCCTGCTAACATCTTGGCAGTTACTCCAATGTGTTCATAATTGCTACTTCGAAGTAGGTAGAATAAGAACTGAAGCAGGAATATTTCCTTAAAAACAACCCTACTGGGACTTCCCTAGTGGTCCAGTGGTTAATACTTCACTTTCCAATGTGGGGGGTGCTTGTTCCATCCCTGGTCTGGGAGCTGAGATCCCATATGCCTTGTGGCCAAAAAACCAAAATACAAAACAGAAGCAATATTGTAACAAATTCAATAAAGACTTTAACAATGGTCCACATAAAAAAAAATCTTAAAAAACAAACAAACCGTACTGTCAACATACTCTTACGAGCACGTTGGAGCAGGCGCCCCTGGAGAAGTCATCCTGCTTCGTGATACAAAAGCAAACTAAGCTTCAACCGAAACACTGAACTGTCTCTCCATTCCTCTTAGGAGAGAGTTGGTATCTGTCACTGTCACTTGGGGGCAAACCAGTGAGGGGGAGGCTGAATCCAAATAAAATGATGATCGAGGAGAAATGCAGGGTCCCCTCCCCCAAGACTCCTCTACTGTGATAAGTTCCCTAGACCTCTGGCAAAGATCAAGCACATGTCCTCCCAAAAAGCCTTTCTGTGTCCTCACACCCAGAGCAGGGCCTCAGACATGGATGTATGTGCCACAGTCACCGTGAAGCTGCCGAGTAGAAAGAAGAGGGCCTTTCTGGAATCAACTCTGTCCAGTGCAGTTCCTCATGACTCCGCTCAACCCAGGTCTCTAGCACCAGAGTCTACAGCTCCACTGGGGCCTTTTCTTGCCGCTTCTCCTTCTTGGATCCCCAAATCCTTCCCCTGGGCTAGCAGGGAGAGAGCTAAGGCTCAGATCTGTTTTTTTCTGGGGTTGCATACTGACATGTGGGAAAAGCAGTTGATAATGCTGAGTAGTCGGTACAAGGAGATGGGGACCCTGTGATCGTGAGTGGGGAACTGCTCAACTAGCAGGACGTGGGGAAGTACATGGAGGAGGAATGCCCAGCCCTGTGCTGGGGCGGGCACTGGACACCCAAGGGTGAACGCTCACTTCCCTTACCCTGACTCTGGACCAGCTTCTGGTTGGCCCACTCCACTCCCATCAAAGCCAAATTATTTCCTTAAGTCTCCTTTGGCTCCTGGAGGCCAAGTTCATGTCCCATAGCATCTTGGGTCCAACTGGTGTGGTGTCAGCCCCTGGTGCCTCCCTCCCCCGGAATTCCCACTCTGCTTTCAATCTTGCCCCACACCTCCCCAAGCCTTTGCTTCTACGCTCCTCTCTTGGCCTCTCATTTCTGCTGCTCTGCATTCTCTCAAAAAAGAGAACTTCCTTTGCCTTCTCTGTTCTCTTACTGCCTTGACACCTGGCATCACTACTTTTATTTTTATACTTTTTTTAACATCTTTATTGGAGTATAATTGCTTTACATTGTTGTGTTAGTTGCTGCTGTATAACAGTGAATCAGCTATATGTATACATATATCCTCATATGCCCTCCCTCTTGTGTCTCCCTCCCACCCTCCCTATCCCACCCCTCTAGGTGGTCACAAAGCACCGAGCTGATCTCCCTGTGCTATGCAGCTGCTTCCCACTAGCTATCTATTTTACATTTGGTAGTGTATATATATCAGTGCTACTCTCTCACTTCATCCCAGCTTACCCTTCCCCCTCCCCATGCCCTCAAGTCCATTCTCTACATCTGTGTCTTTATTCCTATTCTGCCCCTAGGTTCTTCAGAACCAGTTTTTTTTGTTGTTTTTTTTTAGATTCCATATATATGTGTTAGCATAGAGTATTTGATTTTCTCTTTCTGACTTACTTCACTCTGTATGACAGACTCTAGGTCCACCCACCTCATTACAAATAGCTCAATTTCGTTTCTTTTTATGGCTGAGTAGTATTCCATTGTATATATGTGCCACACCTTCTTTATCTCTTTATCCATTCATCTGTCGATGGACACTTAGGTTGCTTCCATGCCTGGCTATTGTAAATAGTGCTGCAGTGAACATTGTGGTACATGACTCTTTTTGAATTATGTTTTTCTCAGGGTATATGGCATCACTACTTGACCTGCCTTTCACCTGGATGGCTGCATCAACTTACTCTCCACCTTGGGGCTCAGCCCTGTATGAGACTCCAGGACTAATTCTGACTCCAACAGAGGATGTATAAATGGCCCTTTTAATGCAGATCCCTCTAGAGACAAGCCTTCTTGCCTAACACTCTGTTCCCTAAGTTCCATGATGGCCCACATCTGGGAGTATCAATTATTATAGTCTAAAGATTCTGATTAAAGGTCTTTAGGGAAGAAAAGCCCATTTTTGGCTCAAGTGGAACTCTGGGTCTGTCCCTCTGTAGAATATTGGCAGAAGATTCTTACAGGATTGCTCTGAGGCCTTGGTTTTCTCTGGTTGACATGGAGAGGTTTCCCTGTAAGGAGGTGGTTATTGTCTGTTAATAGACACTAGACATCGTCCAATCAATCCCAAAGCTTAGACTGATGTGCACAGATACTAGTGCTAACTCTGTCCTTGACTGTGTGACCTTGGGGAGGGCCGTTTAATTTTTCTGGGCCTCAGGTTCCTGGAAAGTAGAGGGGAAGGGGATGAGAGAGCCACTGAGGCTCGTTCTAGCATAAAAATATTCTCGTGAATTGCCACCAGGCATCCCTGTGACTGAACAACTGCTAACCTGGTAGGACAGGCTAACCTGGTAGGACAGGACACCTCTCCCGTCTCTGCCAACAACCCATCCTCCCCTGCACAGCTAAAGCCCAGAATGTGAATGAACCTAGAAAAAGAAGATAGCTCTCAAATCAATAACCTAACTTTATACCTTAAGAGACTAGAAAAATAGAGGAGCAAACTAAACCCAAAATAAGCAAAAGGGCAGACATGACAGACTAGAACAGAAATAAATGAAATAGAGAAGAGAAAAACAATAGAGAAAATCAATAAAACCAAATGTTGAATCTTTTAAAAGGTCAACAATATTGACAAGGCTTTAGGTAGATGAGCCGAGAAAAGAAAAAAAAAAGACCCCTTAATAAAATCAGAAATGAAAGACAGAGTATCACTACTAGATTATAAGAAAATATAAGAACAATTGTATGCTAGCAAATTAGATAACCTACATGAAATTGGCAACTTCATAGAAAGGCACAAACTCCTGAAACTGACGCAAGAAGAAACAGAAAAGTGGAATAGATCTATAACAAGTAAAAAGATTGAATTAGTAACAAAATAAAATTTCCCACAAGGAAAAGCCCAGATGGCTTTACGGATGAATTCTGTCAGGGGTGAAACATTTAAAGAAGAATTAACACCGATCCTTCATAAACGCTTCTGTAAAATAGAAGAGGAGATAATTCTTCCCAATTCATTTGCTGAGGCCAGTATTAACTTGAAATCAAGACCAAAGATGTCACAAGAAAACTTCATACCACTATTCCTTGTGAATATAACACAAAAATCCACAATGAAATATTATCAAACAGAATTCACCATTATATTAAAAGGATTATACATCATAACCAAGTGAAATTTGTCCCAGGAATGTAAAGGTGGTTCAACAGATGGAAATTAATCAATGTAATACACTACATTAATAAAGGAAAAAAAACACTTATGATCATCTCAATAGCTGAAGAAAAAACACCTGACAAAATCTAACATCCTTTCATGATAAAAACATTCAGCGAAGTAGGAATAGAAGGGAAATCCTTGCATGTGGCCCCTGGGTGGTGTGCCATGCCTCCCTCTTCCAGGACCTGTGAGTGTAATAACTTTCACTTTCACACATCTCTCTGTGTTATTCCACGACCTCGCGAGACTAATCATCAAAACCCCCCATTTTAAAATAACATTGTTTTCCTTTACGACACAAACAAAATGACAACGCAATCTAAAAATGGACAAAAAGGTTGAATTGCCATTCCTCCAAAGAAGATATTATAAACAGGCAATAAACACACGAAAATATGCTCAAAGTCATTAGTCGTTAAGAAAATGCAAATCAAAACCCCAATGAGATACTACTTCCCGTCAGGATGGCTATAATTATAAAAGGATAAACAATTATGTTTTTTGGCGAGGATGTGGAGAGATTGAAAGCCTCATACATTGCTGGTGGGAATGAAGTGGTTCAGCGGCCTCGGAAAAGACTTCGGCACTTCCTTAAAATGTATACTACTAGGTCTATACCCAAGAGAATTGAAATCAAAGGTCCACAAAACTTGTCTGTGATTGTTCTTAGCAGATCATTCATAATAACCAAAAAAAAAATAATAATCCAAGTGTCTGTCAACTGATAAGTGGATAAACAAAATGTGGTATATCCATACAATACAATATTCAGCCATAAGAAGGAACAAAGTTCTGATACCTGCTACAACATGAATGAACACCGAAAGAAGCCAGAAAACAATAGGCCATATATTCTGTGATTCCATTTATATGACATGTCCAGAATAGGCAAATCCATAGAGACAGAAAGTAAATTAGTGGTTGCAAGGGGGATGGGTGGGGAGTGACTGCTAATGGGGTACAGGATTTCAAATAGGGGTGATAAAAATGTCTGGAACTAGATAGCAGTGATGGATGAATACACCCCAAACCGCCGAATGGTATACTTTAAAAGAGTGAACTTCATTGTATATGAATTGTATCTCAATCAAGCTATTTAAAAATAAAACCTCCAGGGGCTTCCCTGGTGGTGCAGTGGTTAAGAATCCGCCTGCCAATGCAGGGGACACAGGTTAGAGCCCTGGTCTGGGAAGATCCCACATGCCGCGGAGCAACTAAGCCCGTGCACCACAACTACTGAAGCCTGCATGGCACAACTACTGAAGCCTGCGCGCCTAGAGCCTGTGCTGTGCAACAAGAGAAGCCATTGCTATGAGAAGCCCTTGCACTGCGACAAAGAGTAGCCCCTGCTCGTCCCAACTAGAGAAAGCCCACGCACAGCAACAAAGACCCAACGCAGCAAAAAAAAAATAATAATAATAAATAAATAAAATAAATCTATTTAAAAAGTTAAAAAATAAAGCCAGCAGTGGCCCCTCTTGCTTCCAGGAGAAATTCCAAGCTCCAGAGCGTAGTGGGTCCTGTCTGCCTTTTCCATTCTGGCTGCAGCGCTCACTTGGATTCACCAGTCTCCAAACTCGAGTTCCTTGTAGGTCCCAGAACCCAGTACACTGGTTCTTACTCTGTGTCTTACAGCCTTAGAAAGTCCTTTCTCTTTCCATCAAATTGGTATTTTACTCTCTTTTCAAACAATTATAAAATTTTCAAACACACAGAAAAATAGAATGACTGGTACAGTGATCGCCTACCACCCAGTGCTTTCTCATTTGTAATGATAATCTAACATCATCTAGTGCAAACTTCAGGTTTCCCTTTGACCACTTAGCCCCAATACCTTTTATGGCTTTTCTCTTTTTCCAAACCAGGTTCCCACGTGAAGGAACACACGTTACATTTGCTTAAGTCTCTAACGTCTGTTTCAAAATCTAGAACATTTCGCCCATCACCCTCCTCTGTTTTTGAGAATGATATTTGTCTCTTATTTAAGAGACTAGGCCAGTTGACCTACAGAATATCCCAAGTCTGGATTTGTAGGATTGTTCCTTTTGGTGTTGTTTAACTGTTCCTCTATTCTCTGAACTTCCTATGAAGTAAAAGTTAGATCTAAAGGTCAATTAAATCCCAGTTGTTTGGAAAGAATCCTTCCCAGGAGATACTGTGTGCTTCATATCACATCATGTCAGGAGGCAAATAATGTCATTAGTGCACATGTTTGCATTCAAACCATAAAACATCCCTGTTTACAGGGTCCCTTTCCTTGCTAATTGGTTACATTTGTGCACCGGGGTTGTATTTTGGCAAAAAAGTTAACTCAGGGCTATAACTCTGAGCCTCTTTCTTTTAAGTTGGTGTTATCTCTGTGACTCATTGAGGTTAAGCACTGTGTTAGCCTTTGGGACGTGCAAAGATGTATGAAAAACAGTCCCCATCCTCAGGGATAGCACTGTGGACTGCCAGCATTTTGTGTGTGTCAAGTGCTGTATCATAGGTGCACACACACACATACTGCATCGAGTGGTACATACATGGACATGTGTAGACATACACCTAGTGTCCTACTACACCATCGTGCTGACAAGAACAGGGCCTTCAACGATGTCATGCGATGGATGGGGGTCTAACCCGACCTCCAAACTCCAAGCTCACAGGAAACTCCTGCCTGGGAAGCTCCCCAGGGCCTCCCCTCTCCCGCCCCCAGCTCTCCACCCAGAGAGTAAAACAAAATTTTTAAATTAATAACATAACTTGTAACTGATCCTTGAGCACCAAACACAGGATTTGCCTCCTGCTATCTCATTGTTTACACCTAAAATAAACCAAAACTTGTTCACACTGCAGACCAGCGAGGCATGCAGGCTGGGGTTAAGTCAAACCCAAACTCAAGTTGCTTTCAACCCTCTCACCTGTATGGAACCTGATCAGCCTGAGCCACGGTGTTCTTTGGGTCAGCAGGAAAGCAAGAAGCAACTGACTTCTATTCAGCACAGACCTGGGACCTGCTTTTGAGCCCACACTCAATACCCCACTTCCCTTCTGGGCCTGTGTTTAAACCCCATTTCACAGCACACTTCCACCACTCGGGTCTCACACAGCGTTTATATACTGATCACTTGGTAAAGTCAGTTTGACAGGTTTAATCTCTGGTGGCCCAAACTAGATTGATTTTTAGAAATACAGCCCTGTCTGGAATTGCTAAAAGAAAACATGCTAGAGGGCTTCCCTGGTGGCGCAGTGGTTAAGAATCCGACTGCCAATGCAGGGACACGGGTTTGAGCCCTGGCCTGGGAAGATCCCACGTGCTGCAGAGCAACTAAGCCCATACACCACAGCTACTGAGCCTGTGCTCTAGAGCCCACGAGCCACAACTACTGAGTCTGCATGCCACAACTACTGAGCCTGCATGCCTAGAGGCCGTGCTCCGCAACAAGAGAAGCCACGACAATGAGAAGTCTGCACACTGCAACGAAGAGTAGCCCCCGCTCGCCGCAACTAGAGAAAGGCTGCGGGCAGCAATGAAGACCCAACGTGGCCAAAAATAACAAATAAATTAATTCGTTAATTAAAAAAAAAAAGACATGCTAGAAAAGGAATGGTAGCACAATTTGTACAATTACCGCAGCAAATGAACAGGAGCATTCTGGCAACGTTTCAGTCCTGCTGCAATCCATCTTGGAGTGGTCCGCAGTTCCCGGGTGCACATTTCTGTGACATGCTGATTTTCACGAGACAATTCCCGGGCACAGTCTGGGATGCTCCCTGAAGAAGCGAGGAAGTCACTGCTCAGGGCTCTGATCCACGGGAATGAGTGACCCAAATCCTGGCTTTGCTCCTGATGAAGCAGAGCTGATTGCTTTTTCCACGTATCTTTCGTCATCATGAGCTGGCCCCAGCTATCCTGCTCCAGAGCAGACGCCACAGATTTTTCCATTATGGTTTATCCCAGGATATTGAATATAGTTCCCTGTGCTATACAGTAGGACCTTGTTTATCTATTCTATATATACTAGTTTGCATCTGCTAATCCCAAACTCCCAACCCTTCCCTTCCCCACCCCCTCCCCCTTGGCAACCACAAGTCTGTTCTCTATGTCTGTGAGTCTGTTTCTGTTTTGTAGATAAGTCCATTTGTGCTGTATTTTAGATTCCACATATAAGTGATATCGTAATGGAAAAGAATATAAAAAAGAATGTCTATATATGTATAACTGAGTCACTTTTCTGTACTGCAGAAATTAACACAACCTTGTAAATCAACTATATTTCAACTTAAAAAAATCACACTTAAAAAAAAAAACAACACTGAGCAGAGAGAGCTCAGGAGGCACAATCCCAGAGACACAAAAAGGCAGCAAAATCTGATAAAATAAAAACAATGCATCTGAGACCCACCCTAGGTAGAAAATCTCGGTTGCTGTTGACGTGAATTCTCTCCACACATCAAGGACTCACCAACCACCTTCTATTAGCACCCTGTCCCTCACTTCACATTCATCCCGGGGAAGTATCCTCCAGACATGCTTTTTAGGTGGTGAGATAAATAGCTCTTTGGTCAATCAAGGCACAGAGAAACTCTATCAAATCTTTTTCAAAAAATTATATTCATCTTCCTACTTCTGGTGAAAGATCAGAATAAGGTCCATGTCGTCTGATAAAACACGATGCAGCTCTGAAAAACAGAGGCTGCGTCCACTGTCTTCTGCACGAGATATATTTTGATTTCCCGGAGTTTGTATCTGTAAGTTATATGGCTGTCCATCCTTATCCCTCCGGGCAGGATAGCTCATGACTATAAGAGGGAAAAGCCCCATGTATTACGACTTTCATTCTCTCCACAGTCATCAAAAATGAATTTCCTCTGGCAGGCAGTTGTTTCTGTAAATGAGTTGAAGTGATTCATAGGCTGCTGAAAAATAGCATCTTGAAATTTATTCTTAAACATCCTGCTTTATAAACTTAGTTCACACATATGGTGTTTCCCAGGCAGACATCCCGAGGCACAGGGACCTGTGAGCCTGAAGCAGATCCCTGAAGAGTTGCTGAAACAGCTCCGTGGTCGCCGCAGGGAGGGTCCCCCGCGGCCTCACTGGGGTGGGCTCAGGCAGGCACAGCCTGGATCCCTGATCCAGAAATTAGTGTGGACAGAATCAGCGCAACAACAGAGCAGAGATAGAGGGGTCCTCTTTCTCCTTCCTGCTTTCATCCTTTTACTCCCAGTCCCAAACCAAAGAAGGCTATTTGCACTACTTTTTGTTTTGTGATTAAGAAAAAACAAACCCAAATTATGTGGAATGATTCACAGAGCAAGAGTCACGAATCATCTGGAGTAAAAAACCTGGAGTGCAGATGGCAGGGTTCAGAAGTAGGCTGAAGTTCCATAACCATCTTTTTTTTTTTTTTTTCGGTACGTGGGCCTCTCACTGTTGTGGCCTCTCCCGTTGCGGAGCACAGGCTCCGGACGCACAGGCTCAGCGGCCATGGCTCACGGGCCCAGCCGCTCCGCGGCATGTGGGATCTTCCCAGACCGGGGCACGAACCCGTGTCCCCTGCATCGGCAGGCGGACTCTCAACCATCTGCGCCACCAGGGAAGCCCTCCATAACCATCTTTCATGACACCCAATCCAGGGATACAAGAAACTTGAAGCAAGTTCTGAGGAATCCCTGAGTTTTAGAGCTTTAAGAAACTGAGTCTTGCCCACATGGCTAGGAGACCGAGTGGGGCTAAAAAGTGCATCTCCTCGTCCCGCAAACACAGCGTGAGAGCAGAGGTGGAAGGAGCCTGCCTCATTTTCCTGTAATTTCCCTCCTCCTCCCCCCGATACCCCTACCCCAGTCCTGTTGCAGGAGAGACCAAGAGGAATGGGTGGTAGCTGGGAACTGTTTTCTCTTCACCACTGTTGAGGGCATGCTGAGAGGAACAGTGAATGGTGATACACTACTTAATACAACAAAACCAAAATACCAATAGCCAACTTTGACTGGGCACTGACTGTATTCTAGGCACTGAGCTAGGTGCTCTATATGTATCCCTTATTTAAAATTCCTCGCAGCAACCTTATGAAGCGGGTATTACTCTGATTCCCCTTTTGATGGGTGAAGAAACAGCGTTAGGTAAGTTTCTTGCCCAAAACGAGACGGCTTGTCCACCAAAGAGCCGAGACGCGAACCCTGCCCTGCCTGCCCTCAGAGCCTGCAGCTGTGGCCTCCTCCTGGTGGTTTCCTAAGAGGTGAAGATGGGGCTTTAGAGCAGCCATATCTCCGCAAGCAAGATGACGTGACTGGCTGTCAGCCTGCAAGATGCAAGCAGGGAGGCCTGGCACTCAGCTGGACCCCTATTTCTCTCTATTTTTTAACCACAAACTGGTCTCAGGCCAAACTCAGCAAAAAAGTGAGAGGAAATGGAACCATCCAATCAGAAGAGGAGGGGTCTCAGATTCCAGATTCTGGAAGGGGATGGAATCCTTTTATTATCACTGTGAGATATGAGGAGGGATCTTACCCAGATCACTAGGAAACTCTCTCCTCTGTTCCCAATAAGGAGAGAAGAGCAAAAAGCATGTCTAAGTTGCAGACCTCAGAAACCCATGGGGAAGAAAGCGTTTAGTGAGGGAGCTGTTGACCCCTGGAAGCAGCTGCCAGAAAGGGAGCAGCATCTCCTCTGAGCCCGTGACGGGAGGGGATATTCTGCAAGGCAGTGACACTGGAAAATTTTAAATCAAAATTGAGATTTCCAGAAATGTGTTCTCCTGAATTCTTCACACGGGTGTGCTATTAATATGGAAATGAGGAGAGAGTTTAATCATGTATGACTGTTTGCTGGAAAGAAAGCAAACAGGCTGATATGCTATGTATCATCAGATTTACTAAATGGGGTCAGCATTACCGGGCTGATGTGGGGCTGATAGATTTCTTGTTACTCATTATCCCTATTGAATGGTTGGAATAAATTCAATGCGGAGAGACGCCAGGCCATGGCAGGGCCACCAGCTCCTCTGCAGCTGGCACGGTGCTCCCGAGAAGCTCTTGGCCTTGCTGGGGATCTGTGAGGCCGGCCAGCACCCAGCCCCACCCCTGAGCCCGGCCCCGTCCACTGCAGGCTGATGGCTGTGCAGGGCAGGTGCAGGGCTGGGGTTCAAGATCAAAGGGCAGATCAAACAAGGATTCCTCACCCTCGCCCAAGTGTAATTGATTTCTGCTTACAAAGTTGTCTCAGAGAATCCTCCTAAGACTTCGGGGAGAACAGCAAGATATTTTCATGTGGTTTATAGATGAATAAATGAGGCCCAGAGAGAGTTAAGGGGATTTTTCCAGTGTGACTCGGCTGGTTCACTAAGCCCTGGTGCCACCACCTACGTGGGGTCCTCCAGGGCCCGGGTCCCGCCCCACGGTCTCCAGCCTCCGCTTGGACTAACCTTGCTCCCAGATGTGGAGAGGTAAGAACCTCAGGGTGATTTCAGAAGCAATTCCCTCTTCTTAATTAATTAACCTCTTAAAGAAGCACGTACTGTGTGGCCATCGTGTGGCCCCTGTGAAGATCACAGTGAACGAGCAAAGCAGATGCCTGCTCTCAGGGGGCTTCTCCTCGAGGGCCGTGCTCCTCAGACTTTAACACACATGTGAACCACCCAGGGACCCGGCTGGAAAGCAGGGTCTGGGCTGGGGCCTGAGATTCTGCATTTCAGACAGGGATGCCAATGCTGGTGGTCCATAGACCACACACTGATAGCAAGGCTCCAGGCCTGGTGGTGGGAGAAACTGCTAGGAGGGTAGCAATAGCACGTGCTATACGTGTGACCGAGAGGTCGTAGGAGGATCTACGGGCACCTGTTTCAGAGTTGGGAGATCAGGGAAGACTTTCTGGAGGAAGACAAGGCTAAGCTGGTCTCCAAGGCTGGAGTAAAAACTGACCACACCAGGAAGAGATGGTCCACTCTGGGCCACAAGAACTGCTCTGCAAGGTCTTGTGAGCAAGAAAGAAGGTGTAAAGCTTCCTGGAGCTGGAAGAAGACCCCAAAGTAGGGGTGGAGGGGGCAGGAACCAGGATGCTGATAAAGGAGTCGGAGCCAGAGCCTGGCTTTCAGCAGGAAACTGACCTGATGGGGTTTGCATCTTCAGAAGCTCCTCCCGGCTGCCTCGGAGGGACTGGATTGGGGGCGGGGGGGTGTGTCTTTTCAGAGAGGGAGGAGGCCTTGTCCCAGTGTCCAGGGAGGGGTGCGGGTGGTCTAAACTAGGGCTGTGCCCTGGGGCTGGAGAGAAAGGCAGGTTAGAGCTACAGCACGTGGATGATTCACCCATCGTGGTCACTGATTACAGCGCGTGTGTCTGGCCTGGTGGGTGTGCGTTGGGGTGGAGTGTGGTACTTAGGACGGGCTGTCCTTTGCACCCTTGACCTTGTTCTGTAGTTCCCGAAACCAAGCTTTGCTTTTTTTTCCTATTTCCTTCCTTATGACTAAGCTCTTGCTTATCCGGTAACGATCTTTATCATATTCTCTGAACTATGTGGAGGCTTCTCTTTCTCTGTCTTGTTCCTACCTGTCCTCCTGGGGACTGAAGTCTGGCCTTGGCCACCTGTCTGCCCCACTGCTGGCTGCTTGTCACTGTGCATGCCGCCTGGCACTCGCTGCCAGAAATACCTAAGCCTCCGCACGTGTCCAGCTTCCTTCCTTCCTGAACCTTGAGTTCCCTTCTGGGGACCGCTGCCATTGACTGATTGGATCAGGACACAAAAATGTGCCCAATGAGAGCTCCGCTAAACCAGGATCCAAGGCATTAAATTCCCAAGCAAGGAGCTCTATTTTAAGCTATATCAACCTCTTAATTAGACATTAGTTTTATTTACTGTCAATTATGCAGAAGAGAGCCCTTGCCCCATGGAGGATAAACGCCTCTCTGCACCCCCCTTTGAGGCCCACTTGTCTCTGCTGATGACTTTATTAAAAGGCAAGGAAATCGGCCCGCTTATTAGCATCACAGCAGGAATAGGAATAGGATGTTTGCTATAAATGCAGCTCCTGAGATCCCTTCTGAAACGGCAGATTGAGAAGAACTCACGGAGAGGCCAGGAATTCAACTGTCTAAGGTAGGGGGTGTAGCTGCAGTATCTGAATATTGGTATAAAAACTCAGGATCAGAAATTTCAAGAGGATGAAAAAAGCCCATTGAGGTGACATCCATCCATCGTTAAAAAAACCTGCATTTCCTGTGCTTGTGCTAGGATTTGGAGACAGGGGACCATGACTTGGAGATCTCCGAATCCTGTGGAAGCTTCCTGCAGACTCACATTCTACCTAGAGGCCCGAGGCAGTGACTTCGTGACTCTGAGCTCCAGAAACACCTCTTGCCAAGGCTACATCCTCAGCAGAGGAGTCTATTTCCTGCTCAAAAGGGTCTTTGCTTCTTTTTTCTTTTGCGGCACACGGGCCTCTCACTGTTGTGGCCTCTCCCGTTGTGGAGCACAGGGCTCCAGACGTGCAGGCTCAGCGGCCATGGCTCACAGGCCCAGCCGCTCCGCGGCATGTGGGATCTTCCCGGACCGGGGCACGAAGCCGTGTCCCCTGCATCGGCAGGCGGACTCTCAACCACTGCGCCACCAGGGAAGCCCGGGTCTTTGCTTCTTGAGTGCTGATGGAAGATAATCTGTTTTTCTCTCTCACCAAATGCTGGCTTGCCCCCTCCTCCCCCAGCGTTCATGCATGAACTGGGAATGACATGGCATCGTTTTTAAAAAGAAGCTTTCCCCATTTTCAATCCAGAAGATGAAAGTGTTTTGAGTAAAAATCAAAACAAACACGCACACACAAAAACCCCACTGTCTTTGATTTCTCGTTTGCAAGTGGCATTTCTTTTTGGAACCGCAACACTTGGGCCTCACAAGCTGGGGGACCAACGACCCTACTGAATGAAGGGGAGAATCCAGGCACCACAAACGTGGCTGGTCACGGCGTCCAAGAAAGCAGGTTTCCATTTCTGGAAAGTCGTAGGTACCAGAGCTGTGAGAGAGGAGCCCCCAAGCAGACATATGGTTGTGACGTCATCTCTCCTCATCCCTGTGCACCCCTTCAGGTGGCGCCAGGGCCTGGCAGGTACCACATCCCAGGACGGTTGCCGGGAAGGGCTGCATCCACTGAACGTTTTATGCCCTCGTGTCCACCTCTCTTCTCTGACTCACTCAATGTGAGAACTTCGCGGGAAACTAGACAGACTCATACAGAGCTCTGGGGACCCAAGAAACCAGAGGAGGCCTGTGGAAGGTCCCTGGCATAGGTGAGGGGGGAGCAGGGATGGGCCGGGAGGCCGGGAGCAGGAAAGAGGCTGAGGTGGGCAGAGGGGCAGCCAGGGGCAGCCAGGGGCAGGGAGCCTGCAGGGCCCCAGGTGGCCTTCGGGCATGTGTGAGGGAACTTGACCGCAGGCATTTGGAGGCTGCCCCTTGGAGGCTGCCCACTCACTCTGCGGCAAGTGGGAAAGGCCACAGGAAGCCTAGAAAAAAACAAGGCAGGGCCCCAATGTCTAACAGACCTGGACCTTCCTCAGAAGATCCAGAAAGATAAATAAAAACCTGATGACTTGAAATGACAAAAAGGGTGGCGAGGCACTGTCATTGGAAACAAGGAGCCTTCCGCAGACCCTGGCTCAGCGGAGGGTGGGATGAAGGAAGCTCGGTGTCCTGAATCCAGGAGTGTCCCCCTCCCAGGGCCCAAGTGTGAGTCGCAGGTGGAGGGGAGAGAAAGCCCCAGCTGTGGGTGGACACCTGGTAACCAGGTTGTCACACTAGGTCACAGACACATCAGAGGGAACCCGGAAGGGCTGGGAGCGGAAATGGGGGAAAAAGCTTTTTCTGAAGATGCAGGAATAGGCTGTAAGCAGGTCTGTAATGAGCTCAGAAGCAGACATGTGGAAGCAGCCCAATAGGCAGAGGTTCGTGAGAGAATATGGTCCCAGACTTCATTAACGAGATGAGCCATCCATCTGAGTGCTGGTGTCACCCTCTCCAGGAGGGCTCTGAGCTTCCTGACACGCTCTCGCCCTGGGTGTCAGGCATGTGGCTCTGAGTGTCGCCGCCCCCCCCCCCACTTTAAATTGCAATTCAAACCTCACCTCTTCAAGCAGCTTTATTTCCCCCGACAAATTCCTCTACTGTCCGAGGGGATCTGAGCTCTGCCTGCGTTCTCACTTCCTGCCCGGAGCACTCCCAAGGTCAAGTGCCCATTGGAAGGACACGTGGAAATGATTCTCACCAGGAGTTACCCTGAGACCTTTTACTTCATGACAACTGTTAGTATGAAAAGAACATTAATCAATACAGGCCTGTTGTAGGAATAAAAGACATGTAACTATCAACAGTAACAATTATTATTGAACATGCAGTTTACACGTATCTGTGAAATTCAAGCTTGTTATCATGTAGTAGTACTGATAGCATAAATCTAAGTTAACTTCAGTTCAGATGAGCAAATAAACTTCACAGTGGAATGACTCTAACGAATGCGATAAAAGCCTTTCCCTGTTAACGGGTTCTTAGCCAAAGGTCAGTTTTTAATTAGGATATAAATGTCAGGTATATTGATAGTACACGTGAAAATGGGAAGGCTTCAATCCAACAAACATGTATGGTTGCTTCCTATGCATTCGGTGCCAATGGCCTATGAAGATGCACACACCAGGGCCCCTGCCCCTGAGGCTCCTACCATCTGGAGAAGATGACTTGAAAATATTTGGAAGCAAAAGGTAACAGGAGAGAGAGAAGTTGAAAATACACGGCAAATGAAGTAAACTTTTGGAGGGGGCAATGGAGAAGCGGATACCCACCAGGGTTCTTGGCCTTTTCCCCGAACGAATAGAAATTGATCAGAGTTCAGACAAGAAATTCAGGCCAGGCTTTATGGGGGCCCCTGCTGCAGCGGAGAGGAGTGAAAACAAGTAACAGGCTTCCTTGCTCGCTTCCCGAGGTGGGGCCAGCTGGCTCCTGATACAGGGTGAGGGTAAGGATGTGTCCAGGGGTCGGGCTGGAAGGGTGGCTTAGGCGGCTTGCTCACCACTTTGGTGCAGGGGGCATGTTGAGTGCAGGGGGCATGCGCGGTACCCTGATTCAGAAGTGGCAGTTGGGTTTTTTTGGCCTTTTTGTATCTTCTTGTCCATAATTCGCACACAAGTGTGCACGCACTCAGTTATTTTCAGTCCCTCATAGCTTCTTCGTATTTTGTTGCTTGAGGAGACGTGTGTCCAGGTGCAAGCACTGCAGCAAAGGGTCCCAGGTTCCAACCTGTCTCAAAGCCATGCTTCTCAAAGTAGGCCCCAGGCTGTTTGCAGGAGTCCCAGACTTCTGCCTTCTGCACCCGCACCTGCAACCCACCAAATCAGAGTCCCAGGAGGGAGCCTGGGAATCTTCATTTTACTAAAACCCTCAACTGAGTCGCCTGTTTATAAAATTGAAGAACCACTGCCTATTACTCCAAAAGCAGGGTTTAAAAGTGCTGCTCTGAGGCCACCCCCTTATTTCACGGGGGAGGCCCTTGAGTCCCAGAGGGATGGAGACGGGGCACAACTTTATTTCACCTCCATGCATGCCGAGTCCATGCCAGGCTCCCAGGGACCAGTTCCAGCTGCCCGCAGGGAGTTACCTTCGGCGTCTCAAAGTCCAGCATCAAATTGAATTCGCGCTGTGTTCCTGCCACACCTGCCATCCTGGGGTCAGCAGTGGCCTCCTGGAGGTCCCGAGTTTGGACTTTAGACCTGAGCCTGTGCTTCGACCCGTGATTGGAGGTGACTCCCTGCTCCTCCTTGGCTGCTTGGTCAATGTCCATCTCCTGGCACTGTCACTGGTGTTAATTACAGACCCTCTCCAATACCTCATCCCATCAGACCCGTGACAGTCATGCTGCACTGATACCTCCATTCTCTGACCCTCATGGCAGAGGCAGGGTGTACACACGGGTGGTCTCCAGTCTTGGTAAAACAGCAGCACCACCTGGGGAGCCTTTGAAAAATACCCACCAGGTCCCACCCGGGGGGAGATTCTGCTTTAACTGGCCTGGGATGAGTGCTGGACGTTGGTATTTTTCAGAAGCTCTGCCCACTGCCCTCCTTACGTAAATCTAATATGCATCAAAGGTTAAGAAACCCTGCTCTAACGTGAATAGAGCCAGTTAGGGATGCTTCTGTCTCCTTAGCCAGACTGTAAGACGTGCCAGTGTACACACAGCGTCCTGTTCACCTCTGGATTACATCTCTCCCTTCCTTTCTATAATTATTGAATGTTTATTGAGCTTCTACAGTCTGCTGGACATCAAAGATATTATGTTGGTCTCACTCTGTCTTGCACAAGATGGTAACTATATATAGATATGACATCATTCTTATTCTTATTATTTATCCCTTTTAGACCATAATCTCCAGAAAGATCAATGCCTAGCTTTAACACAGAACCCTGCACTTTCACTTCAGCATCCTACCCCTCCAAGGGGAAGCAGTGTGGAGTGCAAACCACACTTACTTTTGTGACAGGCTGACCTGTGTTCAAAATGCAAGATCTGCCGCTTCCTAGCTGTGTGCTTAAGCAGGGAACTTAACCTCTCTCTGAACCTCAGTTTCTTATCCACTAAAAATGCTATCTGTCTGTGGGATCGTTAAGAATTACAGATGGACCAAGAAGCCAGCCAGGTGCTCCCAGTGACCACGCATCAACGTGCAGCTTTGTTTCCCACCAGCAGGCAGCAGGCCAGCCTTTCCGGGTGCGTCCGTGGTGGTCCGGATCGTGCCAGAGAAGGTCAGAGGGAAGGCAGGGGTTGCTTCTCTCTGCTCACAGGATTAGGCAAAACATAAAGAGACACAGTTCACTAGTGATTGTTTTTTTTTAGTCAAATGAGAAAATGTTTGAGTGTATAAACATGCTCCAGTTTTTAAGATGTCCAGAAAAGATTAGGTGGAGAGGCTGTTCAAGAGTATGGGAAAGTCAGCAATCACCAAAGAAAAAGTACTCGAAATAAGAAGAGTTGGCCGAATTTGGGTGGCAAGTGACAACAGAAGTAGGATGGGAAGCAGAAGAGTAATGCTGGCTCAGCTACTAACTAGCTGTGGAGTTTCAGGAACAATCCTAGCCACATTTTATTGATTGATTAAATCTTTAGAAACATGAAACACAATAAAAGTGTTAGCTATTTAAAATCTATTTTTCTGAGAGTGAACATAAAACTTATTTTTAGTTTTATTTATTTAGCAAAACAGATCCAGATACTGGCATTTGACCACCTGCCACCAAATTTTCTCTCCTGACATGTGTCCCGTGGTTTTCCCTTTGGGTGTGAGTGTGAGCAAATCTGTTTGCTGCATTGCGTGTCATGAAGCCCTGAATCTAGGTTAGACAATTTTGCAGCATCCTAATCTTTTCTTAGACCCAAACTGAGCAAGAGAGGCGCTCACAGATTTCCAAGATGAAGAGCTTTGTGTTTGAAACGGCTTCTAACATACTGATGTCATTTGACTTCTACAGAAAATGTCTTTTTTTTTTTTCATTATTTCTGCTTTGTTCAGTTAGGTGCCCACGGAGGTGGTTAATTGTTTAAGAGTGATAGCTAGAGTGGCTGGGGCTCTATTTCATACCTTTTTTTCTATTTCTTTTTCTTTCTTTTTAACTACTACACTCAATTGTAGAGTAACATAGTCCTTTCTTTAGTAAGAGAAGTGAGCAGACTTTGCAGATCTGTACCGTTTTACGACAGATCTAACCCAAAGCCCTCTGTTTTTAAGTACCAATATTTTATTTTATCCCCAAGCCATCATATTGTTCATTCCTCACCTGTCCTCATTCGCACCCCTGTGTGAGTCTGGCTTTATGAAAGTGACAGTGGGGTCTCTGAGAGAGACAGGACGTCCTCTGTAAACTGCTCAAACCAGTGCATCTAAAACATAAAGTCCCCGGGGACTGGTGGTTTTTCCCACAAGATGGTCCTGCCCCTTACTGCTTTCTGACTTGGCTGAAATCAAGAAGGGGATGTGATTATCTTTATTTTCCAGGCAGAAAGGTAAAACCAGGCAGTGACAAATCAATTCTCAGCGTGTACGTGTCCACTTCTGAAAGTGGAAAACATAATCCTGAGAGCCCCCCATTGTTGGCCTTAAAAGTCACAACATGCCAGCTAATCTCTAAGTGTCAGGGATTTTTAAAATCTCTGCTGTACTATTTTTCAAATGGAAACTGGTGACCACTGACTGACACATCCACTGGGTACGATGAGGCCTTAGGACAAACAGGAGCTGGTGCTGAGGGGGCGGCCGTCATCCTGGAAAGCTCTATTAGTCTCAGGATGACATCAATGTGAAACTGAATACTTTAATGACTGGGCTTCTCATGGGCTCTTGTTTTTAATTCTCTGGTCCCGAAAGAATAATGTTCTTCTCTCAATCGAATCTTCTTGAGGTAAGAAGGAGGTGAGCAAGGAGGTAACCGTGGGTCAGGAAGGGCTGGGGTGGAGCTTCCCAAGGGAGAGGACCATTTCCCACGTCAGCAGCAGGCAGCTGAGGGTGGCCCGTGAGCACCGGACTTCTGGAATCAGACCGCTTCTCCATCCCTATCACCTGTGCTGAGTTACTGACCTGATTGAAGTCTCATTTCCTCCTCTGCTTCCCTGCGCGTGGATGGTTAGTATGAAATGAGATCACCACATAAAACACTGAGTACGATGCCTGGCCCATAGTGGACACTTACTAATGGTAGGCAATTTTAATGATTTTATCTCAATGTTTAACAAATTGTCTAGTGAGCAACAGAGGGTCGGTATATTTAGGGTGAGTGGGTGATACACGAATGACACACTGAACTGATCACGGCCGGAACCAGCTAGTGACTGTCATCAACATCAGAAGTTTCTGACAGATAGAGGCCATCTGAGTTCAGAGGCATCCTCCCTACCCCTGCCCCCAGCACCTTGGTGTACACAGCCCATCCAGGCTGAGCCTGCGAGGGCTACCGTGGCCCTGGCCTTAAAAGATCTGGGACCCAGAGACAGAAGTGACCTTAGTCTGATAAAATTTATTGTCATCCAAGGGACCCTCTCAAGGAAATGACCTCTATTTCACTTCGGACGATGATGCCGAAATGGATACTATGATGTGTTCTCCAAGAGACTCAGAGAAGTTCTGGTGTGTCTGCAGAGCCAGGAAGAAGGTGGCAGGAAGCCATGTGCTCCTGTGGTCCATTCTCCTTTTCACCTTCCGGAGGGAGACCGATCGGGAGAAATGGAGGCAGTTTACAGCTTTCAAATGATAGTTCGGACTGAGGAGGAAATAGAATATGCCTCATCTGTCCAGGAGCTCTACAGTGTCGTGTACAAACACGCTCTTCCTGTGGAATCCCCACGATGAGATCCAGAAAGCATACTAGAACCTATTTCTCTGGGATGTGTCTCCTCATGGATTCACTGGTCCATGAAGATCAAAAGATTATTTAAAACCTGCTATACATCAGGCTCGGGAAATCTGCACACAAAACAGTTTCCATCTGGCAGGGCCTAGAGTCCAGAGGGAGTCACACAGGTTAACAGAAAAATACAAAGAAATTAACATCATGCGTGTGATGTGTGTTGGTGGGGAGTATGGAGGGACCAATTCTGCCTGATGGGCTAGAATAGGCTTTGATGAAATCAGTTAGTCTTGAACTGACTCTTGAAAGGTGAGTGTTTACCTGGCAGTCAGGGGTGAGAAGGGGAAACAGAAAGATTAGTCCAGACGCAGAGAGAAGCGTGAGCAAAAACACAAGGGAAATAAAGAGGCTGACCTCAGCCGGGCATCTGCAACCAGTTTGGCTAAAATCTGACCGAAGTGCAGGGTGGACGTGTCTGGAGATGGAGCAGTGGCTTCAGCCCTCGTTCAAGCCCCCTTCAGTTTTGCCCACTTGTCCTCCCCATAGCCAGGATTCTTGGTTACACGTACCAGAAACCAATTCTGGCTGTTCTAAGCCCAAAACTGGTTTAAGGAGTTTCTAGTTAAACAAGGTAAATTGAATTCATGTGTTTACCTGTGATCCCTACTGAAATTCCACTAAAAACATAGTAAGTCAGAATATATCAAAGTAGACTGCCTGCTGACCCCCGAGGCCCTCCACTCTCGGAGTTTCCTGTCGCAGATAGCCCAAAGGTTTTGAAGCAACTGGAAGAATGTGTTGAGTATGAGTTTTTGGAACATTTGGAATGTTAACCTTGTAAGACAGAATTTGTTCAATCCATTTACTGAGACTTTGAGAAACGAAGTCTCGATATATTCAAAACAAAAAAGGAGTCAGGATAGTGCTTTTAAATAAGTTTATCTTAATTTCGAAAGTAAATTTCAGATAATTTTTCTGGTGGGCAACAAAACACACCTCCCTGAATGCCTTGTAATATATTTAGATTTGGTTTTATGTTTCTTCCTCAATTTATGTAAAGAAATAAAATATCATATATATGTACTTTTTAATGGTATAAATAACCAAGGACAGTGAAAATAGGAAAAGAGATAAGATCAAAAATTGGTTAGAAGCTGAAAAGAAAATGATTTACTGGTCATCTGACCAGAAGACTTAAGGAAAGAGAATTCCTTCAAGAGAGAGGTAGGAAAAAGCTGTTATACAATTTGGTTTGCACCCCAGAAGACCCAAAGGCTCAGGAATTGGTGGCACAAGGTAACTCTGGAAGTGGGGTCAGGGTGGGGCTTAAAATCCGCTAAGCAGTAATCGGACCTCCAAACCCCCTTCTACTCTGAAGAGTCAGACAGCTGACAATCCTCACTGCCACCCATCAGAAGATTGGGTATTTGTTCTTTGGAGAAGGCAAAACAAGAATCTCTAGGTTGGAGGAAAACAGGCACGGATGACGGTGGGAAAATCTTTGTAAAACAAAGAATTGAGTAATGGTTATATATTGAATTCTGGAAACCTCAGCCGTCTTCCTGTAATTAGCTCCCAGAATGCTGGCACCTAGGCTTATACCTCCAAGGAGAGGATAGAAAGTTGTTGTTTTTGATCAGCTCACAAGAATAGACCTATGGATGCTAACATAGTAATACACTAGCCCAGGTGGAACTCACCCATATGGGGCTTCCAGCTCAATTTTTAATGCCCTACCCTTATGTACAAGAGGACAGCCTCTTTTTTCATATACCAGACAATTGAGGAAAGCTCCAACATGAAACTCGGAGACTATTATAGGTTGAAACGTACGGCCCCCCAAATTTCTATGCTGAAGTCCTAACCTGGGTGTTTCAGAATGTGACCTTAGTTAGGAATAGGATTATTGCAGATATAATAAATTCAGGTGAGGTCATACTGGATTAGGATGGGCCCCTAATCAAATATGACTGATGCCCTGATAAAATGAATGTCATGTGAAGAGAAAGAGACACCCATAGAGGAAAGTCAATGTGAAGAGGCACAGGGGGAAGACAGCCACGTACAAGCCATAGAGAGAGGTCAGGAACAGATCCTTCTCCCAAAGTCCTCAGAAGGAGCCAAGGCTGCCCACACCTTGGTTTCAGACTTCCAGCCTCCAGAACTGTGAGACAATGCATTTAAATTGTTTTAAGTCTTCCAATTTGTGGGACTTTGTTATGGCAGCCCTAGGAAACTATCAATAGTACAGAGCCCAAGGCAAATAACAAGGATAAAGAAACTTGGGGGGAACAAAACCAAAGGCAAATTCTAAGATTAAAAATTAGGAAACAAAAACCAACTATGGTTAATATCCTCAAGAGATAAGAGAGATTTTCCATCCATAATACCAAAACTGTGTGCTCTTAAAAAATAACAGAGAACTAAAATGAGCTGTTGGAAATCAAAAACAAAATTTAAATATTTTTATAAGTTGAATGGAAATATTAAAAGGGATAAGTTGGCTTCATTCCCCAGAAGACAGATTTTTAAAAATCAAAGTGATTTTTTTAAAAAGAGAATATAAAAAAAAATCAGAGGAGAAACCCAGAAGTCTGATATACAAATAAGAGCTGCAGAAAGAGAGAACAGAGGAAATGGACAAAGGGGTATCAGTGATGCAGTACTTCAAGGATGTTTCCCCAAACTGAAGCTCTTGTGCTTCTAGATTGAAAGGGTCCGGGCATTGCCCAGCACAGTGTGTGATAAAAGACCCAGAAAAAGTGTATCATCATGAAAACTTGCACAGAAGACAGAATGAATGTTTTTAAAGGTGCTGGAAGAGGAAAATAGGTTATATACAAAATGTCAGGAATTGGAATGATACCAGGCTTCTTAAGAGCAGCCTGGAAGATACAAGATAATGAGTCAATGTTTTTTAAATCGTATGCCAAGTTTCCCTCATCTCGATTTCTATTCCCTACCAAACTATCCATCAATTGTGAATAAAATGTTTCAGAAATTTTACCTCACAAGTTCTTTCTCTGAAGCTACTGGAGAGAAAGCTACTGTTCCATCAAACAGGAGAGTCAACCAAGAAAGAAGGGGGAAAAAAATGGTATCCAGGAAACAGGGTGTCCAATACCAGAGAGAGAGAAACCCTGTACATCAGGCCTGGAAAGCGAGTAGTGAAGGAAATATAAAAAAGAGTAGAGGGATTCAGAAAGTATGTCTCCAAGAAGAATGATAGACCAAAAGGACGTGTTCCCCAATGTGTTCTAATGTATTGAGGAGATCCAGTCCTACTGACAGGTTTGGCAATAGTGATGGATAATGGGACACAGGCAAAGGAATGAATGAGGCAATCATTAACTCCAGTGGGGGGCGGGGGGTTGTAAAATGTGGGGACAGTAACGGTGGTATAGTAAATATTCAGCTATAAATAACTTTTCATGCTCCTAATAATATAAACATTGAAAGTGTAACCAAAAATGAAATAAATCACATTTCAAGGACAGGCGAAAGGGTGTGTATGGGCAGAAGAGAGGGCTGCTATTTTATAATAATAAGTATTTTAGAACAAAATGGTCCACATTAACACAAAATTTGGGGCATTTATTGGAAGGATACAGAGGGCTCCCAGACTCTGGGGAGGGCAGGCTTGGAAAGTGGGTGGGAATTAAGGGGGCTCTAGAGGCTAGGGACCCGGACATGTGGCCAGCATGCTGCCTCCACCGCTGAACCCCACCCCCTCCTGTGAGCAGCTGAGTATACATTCCAAGTGTCTCTGGCCAAGTCTAACTAAGGTCAAGGGCCCAGACCCTGGTTACCAGTGGGTGGGAGAGGAAGAGTTTTCCCCCTTCAGCTTTCACAGTTAGCAGTAGTTTCTGAGTTCTAACACTGAGGAACTTCTACCCCAGGGAGATTAGAACCAAGGGCAGTTAGTGGGATATAGAAAGGAGGGAAGGGGCACCCAACCCTCCATGTTTGTAAAACTGGGAATAGCCGAGTGTACACACTCCTTGCAAAAAGGGGTGGTTCCCAGCTGGAGGTGTTACTGCCCCGGGTTCTTGGACTTCTTAATCAATAGTAATTGATAAGAGGCCAGATGAGAAATTCGGGCAAGGCTTTATCGGGGCTTGTCCTGCAGTGCAAGGGAGTGAAAACAAGTAACAGGTGACCTTGCTCAATCCCTGAATGAGGGTGAGTGTAGGGGTGGGCTCATGCGCGGGGACAGAGGGGAGGCTTAGGTGGTCTGCCCACCCCCTTGATGGTGCTGTGTGCAAGGATCATGCATGGGACCCTGCTTTTGTTCCTGACACCTCACAAGTGGCAGTTGGGTTTTTGGCCTTTTTGTATCTTTTGTCCAGAATCTGCCCCAACTGTGCGTGCACGCAGTTATTTTTAGGCCCTTACAGTTTCTTCGTATTTTGTTGCTTGAGGAGACGTTTGTCCAGTTGCAAGCACTGCAGCAAAGGGTCCCAGGTCCCAGCCTGTCTCAGAGGCAGCCATCCTGCAAGTGGAAAAATGTCTGTCATGTGTGTGCCCTGCAGCTCCTGGGAGGGGATAAGCCTGGGGGACTTGCCTGACCTGGGTGTGGAGGCCCTAAGGTTGTGCCTGAGCTCAGAGGAAAGGAATACAAGAAGAGAGAAAACAAACCTATGGTTACCAGGGGGGAAAGGGAGGAGAGGGATAAATTGGGAGATTGAGATTGACACAACACACTACAATATATAAAATAGATAACTAATAAGGACCTACTGTATGGCACAGGGAACTCCAATACTCTGTAATGGCCTATATGGGAAAAGAATCTAAAAAAGAGTGGATATATGTATAACTGATTCACTTTGCTGTACAGCAGAAACTAACACAACATTGTAAGTCAACTATATTCCAAACAAAACAAAACAAAACGAAATCTCAGCTACATAATAAAAAGAGAGAGAGAGAGCAGTTGGCCAGAGTATGGGAGAGAGAGTGATAATAAAAATGAGCAGCTTCACCATGTGTGTCTGTTCTTTAGATAGTATTCAGGGAATTCCCTGGGGGTCCAGTGGTTAGGACGCCACACTCTCAATGATGAGGGCCCGGGTTCAATCTCTGGTCAGAGAACTAAGACCCCACAAGCTGTATAGTGTGGCTGAAAAAAAAAGAAAGAAAGAAAAAAAAGTTTAGATAGTATTCAGGAAAATCAAAACCCTGTTTATTTATTTTCCTCCAACCTCAACCATTCCCAGGTTTCATCAGTGGTAAAAGGGTGGCAAGTATTATTATTATTATTCCCATGTAGTGGGTGGAAAGTTGAGGCAGGGCTCACAGGAAACCGGAAACCCCAACCTACCAGACAGGAAATGAAGAGGCAAGTCAGTGGTGTTGTCGGGGAGCAGTTTTATTCCGTAACATTTCCTTTCGTCAGAGGAGCAGTTTGCTTTGGATATTCTTTGCTGTCATGTTTTTATTAACACACTCAAAAATATTTGTTGAGGGTCCACTGTGTGCCAGGCATGAAATATAAAAATGAATAGGACATGAATTAGCCTGGCTTTCAGGAGCTTGCAGTCAGTTGGAGGTCACAGACCCAGGAGCGGAGGAGGATACTACAGTGTGAGTGGCGCAGCCCACGGGGCGGGGGGGGGGGGGATGGTGGGGGAGGGGCACGGGGGGGAATGGTGGGGGAGGGGCAGCCCCCATCCCAGCCGGCAGGGGTCAGAGGAGGTCTCCTGCTGGAGGCGAACCTGGGCTCAGGCGGAAAGGGTGATGAAGGGTACCCTGCAGGACAGGAAGGTGTCTTCTAAAACTGGTATGCCGTAGGCAGGAAACACTCACAGGGGCCCCAAGTGCTTCTAGTTTACCCATGACATCTTTCTTAAAGGAGGAAGAGCTTGGAGGGATCAAGGAAAGAGTCTCCACTACTCCTCCTTTGACCGGCTCTCCCCTGCACGTCGTGGTAGGGAGTGTCCAGCACACACTACTCACTGCGACACACCGTGAGCGATCACTAATCACCCTGAGACTGGAACTTGGGCTTTGCCCACCCAGTCCACTCGGGAACAGACTAGGAAATGGCCAACGGTGGTGGCAGGGGGGTGGGATGTCTTAACATCAAGGGCAGCATGACTGAACTTCTTTTAATCTCAGAACTCTGCAGAAAGGGAAGAGTGAACACAGAAGGCTATTATATCACCAACAGAAAGAAAGGAAATGTGTTTTGTCTGAACAGGATCTGGGGGTGCAAGAGACAATATCAAACCGTGACTAGACCCCTCTTCTAATTATGGCATGAGTGCAGCATGGGATCCGGATGGCTCCTTGGAAGCCCCAGTGGGTATGAGATAAGCATGACTGAGCTGCTCCGTATGCGACTGTTCTTCCCCTGACCGCTGGCAGTCTGCTCATCCCTAATCTTGAGCTGTTGTTAATGGAGTGTGGGATTCATGAAAAGGCCTCCTTTTAGCTGTCTCATTCCATCGGGTTGTTAGTGGGGTTAACTCGGGTTTCCAGGTGAGAGATGGGGAGGAAAGTGGATGCTGGAGGGACAGGGAGGTGTGACAGAGGAGATAGGCAGCCTGGCAGGTAGCATAATGTAGCATTTTGGTTGATCTAGAGTACCCAGGCATTGGAAAAGTTTCCTGGAAGCTTAGAGACACTTGCCTTTGGGGGTGACATATGTACCCCAGAGTTAGAGAAGCAACTGGCTTGAACGGAGAGGACACCGGCTTGTTGGGACAGGAACACATCACATCTCTAACCTTTGGGGTTGGTGGTGAGAGCAGTAAAGCATGTGTGTTAAATTAGGGCACTTCATGGTCTGATGACTCCAGGAACGGATTTAATGTAAGTACTCTTTAAAAAAAAAAAAAAAAAGTTACAACCAATTGCTGGCATGAAAAACCAGAATTTACCACTTGTGTTCTCAGTTACACACACAATCAAAGCCTCACACGAGCTGTCTCAACTTTCCTAGAGATTCTCCTCTAGTTATCTGAAAGTGTAGGCAGGCTAACCCCAGCACTGCATGGAAAGCACATTCTTTCAAAAACAATACAACTGTTGGAAAAGAATTAGATTACCATCAGCTGAGAAGCCTTGGGCCAACGGCCAGTTGTGATTTCTTTTTGCAATAAGGATGCTGGGAGCCCCACTGGATCTGATGGTGGGTCTGGGCACCGCAGAGGTCTCAGATAAGCAGACCTTTCCAGTCTAGTTCACACAGAGAGGGCAGAGGCAAGATGGTTCCAGGGACTCTGCTGGACATCAGCCTGGAGTTACAAGCCTCGGAGCTCTGAGCGGAATCTGGAATCAACCAGGAAACCGATGATTTGATCAGGACAAGGTTCGAAGTTTATTCAGAATGGTCTCACAGTATTAATCAACTACAATTTTCGTGCTGTCAGAAGTAGGTAGAGTAAGTTTTGATAGTCTAGATGTGATGACTCCATGGATTATTACTGTAAATGATGCTTGTGGCAGAACAAAATGTCTTCCAATTAGAAATGGAGTGAAGTACTGTGACTCAGAGACACAATTAGGTAGTTTCCACTTACAAGGACAAAGCTAAGTGGATATTCGAAGCTATTAATCAGTTAAACCGAACCCCGAACCCATACAAATGACTCTGTAGAAAGCTTGGCTGAAAATTTCATTCTGTGACCTTTGATTATAAGTGAAGTCACTCTCCCAGCAGTCAGTTCTCTGCCTGTCGCCTTATCAAGGGGAAGTTTCAGTTTTCAGACTTACATGGAACCTTGAGTGGCTTTGTAGGTCATTTTTTATCATAACCTCCTTTCCCCCTCTCTTGGGAGTGTGTCCCCTAAGAGTCTAAGGGAGGAGAGAGAAAAGCTCTCTTCACCTCCATTAGTCTGTCCAATCCAGTAGGGTTTTATCATCCTGTATTTGAGAATGCCAAGCCGCCTCATAAAATGAGCCAGTTGTCTGAGAGATGGGCCCAGCTGTTTATGCTCCACTGATAGGTGATGAGGTCATGCTTTCAAGCATCCTCATCACGCTCGCGTTCTATCAGCAGCTCCTCTCGTGGTCCATTCCCTAGACACAAGTAAATACACATTATAATTACTGAGCCACCCCCAAGTCCTAAATCTACAGCATCACCCCCACTCCATTTAAACATGGCCCTGTTATCCTTTGGGTTATGAAATTGAGGGAAACCACTGGCAAGTACGGGAGAAACTGATTTCGTCCATCCAACTCATGATCACGCATGTGCTTTGTCATTTACAGGGAAAAGAAAATAGGACTTATCGTTACTAGTTACCTAGGATCTATTTCCCTCAGTGCTTAAGCACTGCACAGTAGGAAGTTGGCTGCTCAGGAAGTTGGTATATATTCAAGCAATTAGGTCAAGCATACTAATTCTGAGGGCTATTATTGTACCGGATATGCCCTGTACGTAATACATTATTATGTATGAGGCATGTTTAGAAGGAATAATATCGATGGTTTGCATGCCCACAAGCCCAGCTACCATTTGTCCGTATTTAGAACCAAGAGTAACTCCTTGCTTCCGTGTCACAGAACAATAGTAATATTTCAATCTTCAATTTTTTTTTTAGCTCTTTTATTTCACAAAATTTTGAGTTTGTTCTTTCTCTGACTCAGTCCTCTAGATTTAGAATTCTTCCTGAGAACTGAATTTCCAAGAAGCCTGGATCACGCATGAGCTTTAGCAGATTATTAAGTATCACGGTGTTGGCAGGGAGCCAAGCTGATGAGCATGATGTCATTAAAAACCAATCCGGAAATACTTTTGATGATTGAAAACCCAGATCCTTGAAAAGAAACCACTGTAATTATGCTCAATGATTGCTGTTACAATCCAATAGTTCAATGTTGCATTAGTTACCTATTTCTGCATAACAGTATCACCACAAACATGGTGGCTTAAATCAACACATCTTAGCTCGTTTCTGAAGGTCAGGGGGCACAGTTGAGCTGGGTCCTCACTAGGCTCTTACCAGGTGTGGCCCGGGCCAGGGTCTCATATGAATTTGGACTGGGAAAGAATCTGCTTCCAAGCTCGATCGGTTGTCAGCAGGACTCAGTTCCTTGCTGGCTCTTGTCCTGAGGACTCAGTTCCTTGCTCGCTATCGGCTGGCGGTCACTCTCAGTTCCTTGTCTCGTGTCTCCATATGACAGCTACTTCATCAGCCCTCAAGGGAGGCATCAAAGGAGAGAGCCTACTGGCAAGATGGAAATTACAACCTTATGTCACACAAGCATGAAAGTGACATATCATCACCTTTGCCATAATTTACTGTTGAGAAACAAGTCACAGGTCCCACCTAAACTCATGGGGAAGGGATTACACGTGGGCATTAATGCCAGGAGGGGAGGATCAGTGGGGGAATACCTTAGACTCTGAGCACCATGAAAATATTTAGTCAGAACAAAAGACTCAATCTGTTTAGGAAAGCCCCCTTTAAAAGTTTAGGTCTAAACCATAAAGGGGGGGGAAAAACCATATTGGTTGTAGCAGCTCAAAATAAAATTTTGCTGCAGGAGTAAGAAAGCAATAAATATACATGATCTATTAGTCAGAGGGAAGAGTAAGAAAATAAAGTAGTGAGTCATTCTTTGTAAAGAAGTAAGGGCAAGAATAATTCAGCAAGAGTAATTCAACACATAATTATTGAACATCTGTGTAACTTGTACTCTATGCACTACCGATAGTGAGGAGATTGTGGGCGTACAAAGAAATATCAAAATAAATATAATGTATGTTTTACTCAAGCTGGTTATAACCATAGCAAACATTTATATTGACTTTATCCTTAGCCAAGCATAACTCTAGTCACTTTACATGTATCAGCTAATTTAACCTTCAGACAACCTTGTAAAGCAGTTGTGATCATTGTTGCCATGAAGATGAGAAAACTGAGGGGTTAGTGACTTGCCCAAAGGCACAGAGCCAGAAAGTGAGGAAGTGTGATTCCAAAGTTCACACCCTGTGACAAGGGTCAGCAAACTACAGCCCACAGGCCAAATCTGGTCAGCCCCCTGCTTTTGTCAATAAAGTTTTATTGGAACAAAGGTGTGCCCAATTGATAACAAGTTGTCTCTGGCTGCTTTTGCATTATAGTAGGCAAATTGAGAAGTCGTCCACATGGCCTGCATGCCTAAGATGCTTACTGCCTGGCCCTTTACAGAAAGTGTTTGCCAGCCTTGCTATAAGCCACCACAGCATAGCGCCTTTTTGGTGACAGAGAGACATATCATGTAGCCAGACTTCTAAAATACAAGGTGGAATATGAGCGACACAGAAGTACAAAGAAAATGGAATAATGTTACCGTGGCCTTCTTAGACACGGTGGTGGTGACTCTTTGTGTGTGTGTGTGTGTGTGTGTGTATCATTGTAGGGGAGGTGGTGTTAAGGTTCTCTGGCCATAAAGCTGAAGTGGAAACAAGAACAGCATAGGTGAAGACTAAAGATATGATAGCTAGCTTTGGCAGTTTTAATTAAAAAGAGCAATTGGGAGAAAGATTTGTATCCTACAGTAGTTACCACAACTGAGAATAATATTACTGTGTTTATGCAAATAAGGCAGTAAAATCTAATTAAACATCTTAAAAAAGTCAATTTCACCCCTAAATCTCAACCCTCATATGTAAAGTAGTTTCTACCAACAGAAGAAAGCAAGAGCATGGGGAGATCACCTGAAGTCTGAGATTCCAGGGTGCTGTGCAAACATGAAATTGCCACTTGAGTTCTCAAAAACCTACGAGGACATCAGCATTAAGCTGACTACTTAAAGCCAGTGTTATGAGTCATCACGGCATCCATCTGTATCCGCTCTGTGCAATTTCTTTAACTCTTGCTCCTAAGTAGATTTTTTCTTATTTATTTGCCACTTAGCGGAATCACACCAAGGGATTCAGCAAGGGAATAGTCTTACTCAAAACATTTAAAATTGGGTGAATATTCACTTTGATCTCTTGTTTATTTCAATGTCTGACACCATAGTTCACTGGTGGGTGTTCCTGGTCTCAAACAGAAACAACCATCCTCCAGTGGGTATTCCTTGAAAATGATGTGTCTTTTCTCTGGTAGTAAACAACAAACAGAGATAAAACTGTAAACAGAAAATTTAATAAAATGAAGACCTGTTTGACCATCTTTCTCTGAAGGTTCAGAAATAGTTCAGTGTTTTATAAGCAGTACATGGCATAATGCAGGCATATCCAAAAGATGGAGAGACATTCCACTACTTCAAGATTTCCCTTGGTGATCATAGCTACAGACCTTTGCTGCTTTCCAAATTATTATTACATGATTCCTGCCTTTTCAGCCTATTTTGCTATCACTTACATGTTCTTCTAGTTTGAACTCTGAGTTTATGTTTTCAGCAAAATAGAGGTAAGTTAAATGAGGTTGAAGGTTTTTGGAGTCAATTCAAGTCAACTGCTGTTAAATATGTATGAAGTTTATAGAATCAGAGTCTCACTTGCCAGAAGGAAAAAGAAAATCTCTATTTGTTGCCCATGGGCATTTTTAAAGAGGCTCCTTAGCACCTCCAAGCTTTGTCTCAGCCACATTCAATTCCATTTCTAGTCACACACTTTTTTTTTCCTTAAATATCATCCCCTTTCCAAAGGGAAGTTCAGATTACGCCAGAAAAACTTTAGGTACCCTTTCTGACAAAGCAGATATTCATTGAAGATTGTATATTGTCTGGGTTCTCACCTGCTTCTTAATTCTTCAGCATTTCTGTCCATTTTACTCTAAAATGAGGAAAGGATGAGGTTGACCCTGGAGGCCTGATTTTAATTCCCTATTAGAGTCTTGTTCTACCAGAACCAGGCGGAAGCAGAGTCAGAACAGTGACGGACGGACCAACCCAGCTGAACACTTCAATGTTCTCCTAGGAAATGAGATATTAATGGTCTGTAGAAGGTGTTAAATACAGGCCTTCTCGACTAGAAACAGAAGGCTGGGTTTTCCTTCCATTTGCATTTCTTTCTTTCTTCAATAGAAAGGCCTGCGTTTAATATTAAGAGAACTCCCACAGGTAAAAACATTATCAGGGGATATCATAAAGCATCAGAAGATGAATCCAAGGTCTGGGCCTGGGTGAAAAGGGAATAAAACCCCAAGAAGGGGCAATGTATTGGAAGACAAGTCAGGACACTCACTCTCCCAGGCAATGTGGGTGCTGCTTCATCCTGTAGGGTCTTGGTTTCCCCAAGAGTAAAATTAGAGTCATCACACTTTCTGTTAATCTCCCAGATCTTATCAAAATATGCAAGAACAAAAGTATCAGACACCTGTGTACTATGTAGTGGATAATGTTATATTTCAAAATACCGATTCCTCTGCCCATATGCCTCTTTCTATGGATGTCTCCCTATGAGAGGATTAAGCATCTCTTCCCCATTGATATCATGTTACTTGCTTTGACCAATGGAACGGAAGCAGAAAGAACATGTGTTCATCTGAACGCAAGCTTTGAGAGCTTTCTCGTGGCTCTGCCATGTTCTTAGTTCTCTCCACAAAGAGGTAAGCAAAGTTAGAATAGCTTATTCAGACTTTTAAATTTTTATGCTGTTTAAATTTTCTATAATAGTTTCCTCTTGTTTCTACTTCATTCTGCAGTAACATCCTTTATGAAAATGTCAGCCTGAAAGAAAAGGGGATGACTGTTCAGAGCATCTCCCCGAGGACCAACCCCCAAGGGGATGGAAAGGGGTGGTGGAAATTGAAGGGGAATGCTAAAGGAACATGAAGTCACACACCTGTGAAATGATTTCCAACTTTCAAATTAGCAAGTTAAATATAATATCCCCTGTAAGCAAATGCGTTAGGAAATGGTCACTCATGTCCTTCTGATGCAAATATAAAATAATGAGTTTTCTAGAGGACAATTTTGTAATATTTATCAAAAAGATCTAAAGCATGCATAGCATCTGAGGTAGTGAAATCCCCTGCAGGGCTGTATCCTAAGGAAATGACAATATATATGCATAAAGTCTATGTAGAAGGCTGTTCTCACCAAGAATAAGGGCTGAGGGGACATACTTCATAGGCTAAAAGTGCTTATATCAGACTTGTGGAATGAATGGGATTTCTCGTACCTTCTTCTCCTTTTTCTTCTTCCTCTCCTTCTCCTTCTCCTTCTTCTTCCCCTTCTTTTTTGCTTATCTGTTTTTAAATTATTGCGAAAACTTGTTTTGTTTTCGTGACGGGGGGGAAATATATTTCAGGAAAAAATTCAGAGGGAAATTCAGGGAGAGCTGATGTCCCTCTCAGGTAACATTTTCCCTCTGGGGACAATGGCCTTCCCTGTCCTATTGCTGCTAGGGGACTGGCCTCAACGCTGGGTGGGTCATGTCAGAGAGGAGGCTGGGGGTTGCTAGGGGAGCTAGAAGTGGCATGAGTCATCTTGTGGCCTCACCATGCAATTCACACCTGTGCTTGGGACTGGTGGGTGTTGCTCTGTAGAAAGTACCCTCTGAGTTCCCCAACCTACACAGATTCTCCAGGAACCCAAGATAAGAGGTAAGAGGGCATATGACATTCAGCCATGGCCCAGGGCCCACTTGCCATGTGGCTCGCTGCCTGCCTTGCTTCAGGCCTTTTCACAGTCCCACTTTCATGCCTGGACTGTCTCCCTCTCCAGTTGGGTGGGTTTTTTGCTGCTGTTTCCTTGGTTCCATCTTGCTTCTGAGGAGTCATTAAGCTCCATAGGAAAACCATATTTAGGAGGCTGTACAGCTGCAGAGGCCTGTGGATAATGAGCGGTGAACAAATCTCCACATTTTTAAAGCTCAGCTGTTTGAAACACGCTGAATGCAGAAATCATTGGTGAGTTACAATGTGTTAAATGACTATAATTAAAGGCCTCTATATTATGACACAGTTCATGATATTTCATTGCGAAAATTATACCCGGGGCACCTACAGTGGTGGACACTATACTTTTTATTCCTTTCTATGGAACTGAGGAAGAATGGGACAAAAGCATCATGGAAAGGTCGTTGTGTTATAGGAAGAGTTTTATTATTTGGATTCTTTTAGCCTCTTCATAACCTTCAGCAACTGATTTTTGCACAATGTTGTATATAGTCTCCACGTCTTTCATCTCTTGACAGAAGAATGGGGAGCAAATTACATTTAAACAAAATCTCCAGCAGTTGATCATGTCTAGACAACTGGTCTGTTGTTATTTTTCTAATTTGGGTTTTTTAGATAAAGCAGTTGTGAAAACAAGACCCAAAATATTAAACTCTCATTGAGTTCAGCATAAGATTGGCCGTTTGGGAGAAGAGCTTCCTGGTCAGTTACTAAAGCAACTTGATCACTTTCTCACTTAAATAAAAACTTCTGGAATTTCTCAGGATCTCTTATTACCATTTTCCTATTTTGTACCTAGAAACCTATTTTTGATACAATTTTCTTTTCCCCTTGTACATATCTCTGAGTTCGACTCTATTCCCACTTAAAAACATCTAAGTTGGAGGACTAGTTCTTAATAATTTCTATAAATGAGTGAATGAAATTTTCAACGTATTCTTAAATACAAACCATAAGATTGATATTTGCTTTTTAGTGCGGCCAACTTATAATATTGTATTAAAACATAATGTATGAGCCTGATTTGACGTTTTTAGTGCAGTCATTATTCAGATTGTCAGTAGTCATTCTGCTTGCGTAAGGACCATAAGGTTCAGCTATCATAGACGATAAAGGTTCCAGATTCTAACCTTGTTGCTGCCATTGATGTTCTGAACTAATCTTTTTATCTTTGCATCCTCAAGGAGAAAGTACAGCTCAGAAAGCCAAACTTACCATCAAGGATATAGAAAGAATAAACGTAATATTTGTAAAACACTTTATGACTAGAGAGTGATATTACACACTGCATCCTGAACTTGTTATCGAGTCCAAGCTTGATCTTCTCACTGCACGACAGGCCAATAAATCAAGAGACGAGTTGCTGGGACAAGGAATAGCAACTTTATTAGGAAAGCCAGCAGACTGAGGTGGTGGACTCACGTCCCAAAGAGCATTTACCCAAGTTAGAAGTCAGGCCCCTTTTATACTAAAAAGGAAGGGGGTGTGGTTTGTTGTTGAAAAATTGTTGGTTTCAGAATCCTTTGTTCTTGCATCTGTCCATGTAGGTCAGGTCATGATGTTCCTGTAAACCTCTAACAAAACAAATGTTATTCTCTGTTCTGCAACTTTTTATCTGGAGAGGAATGGAAAAGTGTTGTACCTTTAAAGGTCAGAGCCTTGAGAATGGGCTATCTTGTATATTTCAGGCTCTAGGCAGCATTCTTAACTTGCAGCAAAAGCAATGGAATACAAAGGTTAAAGTGCAAGGGACAGATCCAATTTGGGGTCAGATTTGCTCTTCCCTGTTATAAGCTTGATGGTCCACTTAATCCCAGATTGGGAGCCAAAAAATGTGTCTCAACTGAGAAAACTGGCTCCACACCCCACTGAAGGCCGTGGTCCTCCGCTTCGATTTTCCTGGGACACTTTTGAGACATTCGGCCCAGGCCTCACACTGAATCAGGATATCTGGGGGTGGCTTGTGGAATCACCATGTGTGATTCGTTATCTCCTTTCAAGGGGAATGAAGAGTCTTTGCCCAACCCCTACCTGCCCCAAAGGGCACTAATGTTTTACATGAGTTCTTTATTCAGTGTTTGCAACACTGTCTTATTTTACAGATGAGGAAATCTAGGTTTAGGATTCAGGTGCTTCACACTTGCCAATGTCCCAGTTTCCAAATGCACAGCCAGATCTAACCCAGCCCTCTGTGTCCCCAGACTCCAGGTCTGTTCCTCTGTGATTCTGCCTCCAAAAGCAAGCATTTAAAAACCTGGCAAAGAAAAAGGACCTGGCAAAGAACTGGAGGAGGCAACAATGTCTTCGTACCAGCACCTGTTCCACCTGCTGTTTTCACCTGAGTTTCAAGCTCCTGTGAACTGGTGGGAGTTTTTCAGCAAAGGCGATCTCTTGATTGACTGTTGATGCGTCAGTTCCACACCATCACTTATCTGCGTTGCCTTCTGCAGCTCTGTGTAGACAAACTAAAGGTTCAGAACAGATGCCATTTGAACACAGGGTTCTGTTTAAGCAAGATATTTCCATGCATGGCCAATAGTTACAATGATTTGTGAATCTGGTTTCAAAAGAGTCTACTAAAATGAAAATCCCTTAGAACAGAGGGAATCCTAGGTCTCTATCCATAATGTAGTAAATATTTATAACAAAAAGTTTGTTTTGATGCTTACGTGTATGCTATGACTGCATTTGAAGGCAATGAAGGCTTTTTCCAAAAGGCATTTATTTGGTTTTGAAAAAGATGTGTCTGTGCTTTTTGGTTTAATCACAAGCCTTCCTGGAGAGACAGGAAGATGATTGCCAGCTGGGGCTCAGCATTTATGGGGCAGAAGGTAAGAGTGAGAGAAAGGTGAACCTTCACTTATAAGGAGGAGAGGGAATACTGAGGAGAGAAGTTGGAGGACAATGTCACACAATGGAAAGGCATGAGCTTTGCAATTTGAAAACTCTGAGTTCAAATTCTGGCTTTGCCTTGTGTACGCAATTATTTATTTAATGAGTTCTAGTCCTGTGCCAGATATTGAGTTAGGCATTAGGCACACACAGTTAAAAATGGAATGGTTCCCAGGAGCACACAGCCTAGAAATATACATACATTTAAAAATGTTTACATTTGCGATGGCTGAGCACAATGGTAATGACCTTCATTGGGTACTAGGGAGGCACCTCTAAAAAGTCAGAGGAAAAGGGCACACCAGAAAGCCTTCCTGATTGGTGACTTGGGATGATCTATGTAATTTCTAAACATCAGTTTTCTCAAGTTGATAATAACTATCTTGTTAAATCGTTGTGAGAATTAAATTAAGCTACATAGAGTGTCTACCGTGGTACCAGGCAAATAGTAGACTTTCTGCAAATAGCTATGATGCTAACAGTGATGATTGTCATGACAAAGATGATATTGACATGAGGGACAAATGGGTCCAAGGACAAGGAACTCTGGCAGTAGTCAGAAAAGCCAACTGTTTTGTCACTCAGAATTAGGCTACATGTCCGTTCCTCCTCTGTGCTCTGAGTGTGCTGTCCTGTAAATGTTGCTTAATCCCATTAAATTGTGAGTCCACTGAGGGCAGGCAGCATAACTCTGTCTTATGAACCACTGTGTGTTAACCTCAATCCTAACACATGGGAGTCTCTCCACACACATTCACGGAGGGAAGGATGTAGAAGACAAAAAAAAAAGATGGACAGAGAAACAGATGAAAGGAAGAAGGGAGAAGTCAGGCGGAATCACTGTCCAAGGACACTACATGTAGCTGCTCCCTCACTTCTATTCACACTTCACAGCAACACCTTCTATGACCAACTCATCACTCCATTACCCATCATTCTCTAACTAGACACCGTGCACAGTCTCAGTCCTGATTTCTTTTATCTTCCTTTTCTTTCCTTCCTAGAGGGTTGAAATTCCAGCCATGCCACATACTGAGCTGTATGGCCTTACACATATTCTTAATCTCTTTGAGTCAAGTGAGGGTAAGTCCAGTTAAACATGGCAGAATGAAATATACATTAAGGCCACTTCTTCCTAAAATTCTATTATAATTACAGTAAATATTTTTTTAAATTTTTGAATGAGAGAGGTGATAAACTTACAAGGACAAAGGTGACAGCAGAGGAGAGCGGTTAAAATTTTTTTGAAAGTTGGAAATTTTATGGAACTCAGCTGGCAGAGAAGAAATCAATAGTGAGCAAGCTGACTCATTGGCCTGCAAAAATGCTCAAAAACTTGGAGGTACCTAGAACCTCTGAAGACAAAGTTGTGGGTAAGGTTTAAAATCAAAACATCAAACCTCCAGATTTCCTCTCTGAAGAGCTTGAACCAGAGATGTTTTGGGCTTGGGACACAGGCAGAGCCAAGCTTGGGGTACAGCCCCATGCCCAAACTAGGAAGAATTAGTGAAACTTTACTTATGGGGATGTGACACTCCCCTAACCCTTTCCCTGATGTCAAAATATTGTCTGTCTGTACACCAATGCCAAACAGAAATACAGAGAGAGTTTTGGAGGAAAGAAAAAGAGTAGCTTTATTCTTTGCCGGGCAAAGAGTGAACACAGCAGGAACCCCACAGGGTCCTGCTTGGTTTTGCCCCCCTCCATTGCTATCGTGCCACAAGGGAGGGGACAGCAGGACTCCTTTCAGGTAAATTCAGCCAATGAAAAAACACCTACAGGCACTGATTCAGGGGTCCTCCAACAAAATGACATGATCCCTACTGCTAATTCTACTGGCTGACAATTCTCATCTACACAAAAAAACCTCCACCCAGCATGTTAATGCCTCCCTTTTAAATAAATACAGACAGCTAATAATTTTCAGATGCTTGAGGAAATCTACTAACACAGAAGAAAAAGAAATAAGCAAATAAAAATACAAAGAAACTTGGAAGAAATAGAGATAATGTAGTGATCAGAAGAACACTTCAAACAAATTATCATTTATATGCTCAGAGTTATTAGAAGGATCAATGCCTTCAAAATTCTAAGAGAAAGGTACCTCCAATCTAGAATTCCATACTCAAATTATCAATCAAACATAGGCGTAGAATGAAAATATTTTCAGATAGTCAAGGTCTCAAAAGTTTACCTCCCAGGAGCCTCTTTCAACAATAGTAACATAAGGCAGGGAGTAGGGGAAGCAAAGAAAAAAGAAGATGAAGATAGTAGTTTTAGTACAGGAGAAAAGGTCAGGGAGGACCATAAGAGAAGTCCCAGGATGGTATTTGTGCATCAGGGTAGGAATGTCCAATCCAGCATGTAGCAGAATGGTGGACTTCACAAAGAGTATCATCAAATTAAGGGGGGGGGCGGAGAAAGGAAGCATATGTTGTCTGGTACATTGTAACATACTGAGAAGACATTTACTATGGTGTTAGAGATGAATTAGTGATAGGTCCATAGAAAAATAAACAAACAAACAAAATCACAGCCGTATTAACTCCAGAGGTGAAAAAAAAGTTGTAAAAGAAAGAAGTAACATCATGCTATGTTGCTCCACTATATATAATATTATGTCCATATAAATAATATAAGCATGACATATTTATTTCACCAGAAACTGTGATCTAACTACCAGGAGAAGATGGATGAAGGGAAATGTGTATGTAGTGCAGGGACAGGGAGGGAGCTAAACCCTTACCATTCACAGTAAAAAAAAAAATCAGTGTATTATAAATAAATCTAAAAAGCCAATGAATTGCAATACAAGTAGAATATTTAGAGAAATGGAGAAAAATGCCAGAAGAAATAGCTGAAATGCTTGAAAAGGATTGTTTCACTTAAACAGAATTTGCAGAAGAGGAGAAGCAATTCTATAATACATGCGTTATTTAAGTAAATATGAAATGTGTGTTGCACAAATTTCCTAGCAATTGTACCGCACACGATAGGGACTTGAGACATGGTTATGGTCGTTGATCTTGTTGCTCAAAGCAGCCCCACTCAGCTCTGTGAACCTATTCACAGAATCCCCAGCCTGATTCCACGTCTATTGTGTGAACAGTGGTACACATCCCCTCTGGAATTTTTCGGGGAGGCTGGGAGGGTAAGGAGGCAGACATGGGTGGAAAAAAGAAGAACCAGAATTTATAGATTTCCCCTTCGGGTCTTAAAATATTATAATGTAACTAAATAGATGTTTTAATATAAAACATAAGGAACAAACAGATCCCCTTCAATCTGGTGCCCAGTGAGTACCAGCTCTAAACATGGAGGCAATAGCAGGAGAGGGAGGCCTATTTGGGGGTGTCATTGTCTTCCTTCCACCCTACCTAGAAGCCCTTGTTGTCAAGTAGAGCCCACTGGAAACCAATATGATGGAAGGAGTCTTAGCCATCTGCATGGAGACTCTTGCATGTTTTTTTCTTTCCTGAAAACATAGCAGCTTGAAGTGGAAGCAGGGAAGAGCTGGGTTCTCTCCATCATAGATGGAGCTCTTCTCTCAGCTGATCAGAGACAATGACCTTCCTCGGCCTTCCCCATCCTTGATAAGCTAGAAAAATTCACCTCAATATTATTGCGGCCATTATCACTATGATTCTTTTCCACAGATGAAATCTGTACTCCACAGTGAACACACAAGCCTCGTTTTCTTTGGAAAGAAAACAATTCCTAGAAGCACAAGAAAACAAATGTTCCGTAAAGTGGACTTCACGATGTGGTTCAGAGCTTTCAGCTCAGGTTGAAAGCATCAGGGGGAGGCATCCTATTCCACGTTTGTTGTCATCCTAGGGCCTGTTCTCTGCTGACCAGGAAGAGCGTGGGCCCTAGAGTGGCCGTGACAGTGATCAACGGCACAAACAAGGACAGTAGCCTCATCTCACAGGTCTTCACCAGCAGCTCGTGGGGTCTTACCTGCTGTAAGCCCTGGACTGGGCAGTGGGACTCATGCTGTCGTCCTAGCTCTGCCCTCAGAAATGTGCATCTTTGCAAAAGTCACCAAGCTGGGCTTTCACTTCCTCATCAGTGAAGGAAGCTTGGGTGTCCTCTGAGTTTCCTTACAACCTGACTCCCCATCCTGCCCTACCTCTCACTCCAGAACCACAAATCTCAGGGAGCGGCTAAGAAGAGGGACACCGGGTCAACCATGGCCGGGTTCTGCCCCAGCCCGTCCTGTAACCCCAGCCAGCTCTGTGCTCCCTGGGCCTTCAAGGCACAAAACAAAGTACCTTTTCCACAGCACTGTTGTGAGGGGTAACGCGATGAGGGGGTCAGGGGCTGCCCAGGGTGACTCCACAAACCGGTGTCCTGTTCTCCCTCTGCTCCTGGAGGCCACGGGGGAGCGGAGGTGCGGCTTCTCCAGAAATAAAGCCTCAAAGACCAGGCAGAAAAAAGTTTGCTGAGTCTTCTGAGGAGTTGGGGTGTGGGGAGCATCGTCAGCAAGAAAACTCACTCCTGGAAGGACAGGATTGCAGGAAAACCGTGATGGAAACTGCAAGTCCCACAAAGGCAAATCGTGTTTCTAAGAGCCTGGTGACCTTTTCTATGGGAACCTGGAGGAGACAAGATGAATTTTTCACAGCTGTAAGTATGTAGCTGTGTCCCTAGAGCCGTTGTCAAGGGTTCCACTCACAGCCACACTCACAGCCCGCCACCCCCCACCCCACCCCCCCATACACAAACATAGTCAGAGCTCTACCCAAGCTGGACTCTAAAGGTTGCTGGCTCTGGCAAAGTTATAGTCATTGTTCATCATTCATAAAGTGTCACAAATGTCTAAGCTGCCTTACAATGGATGAATCTCTACTGAATGAGAGCAAAAGCAGGTGAAAGGGCCACCTTCTTGCCTGAAGAGCATACAGTCGGAAACTCGACACGTGGAAGTTCAGCTAGCTTCTAGAAAGGTACCCTGAAGAAACTGCAAACTCTCAGCAGGTAGGGGCAGTCATGCTAGAGGATTTTCAGGAGGCTTTTGAGGTTTTGTGAGTAGAGGGTTAAGTTGTGTAAGGCTATTGGTATCTCAGTTAAGGGAGGGAAAAGGGGAAAAGTTAGAACAAATAAGTGTGGTCCAGTGCTAACTGTATCCTGGAATCTGGAAAATTTTTGTCCAATCCAGGAACTCGTGGCTTCCAGCGCCCAGGTGTCCCCTTTAAGGGATGGAAGTGAATAATGGCAGAGTACTGACCATGAACCAGGCCAGTCACATGGACTGTGCCACCTCCTGCGTGACTTGTAAGAACCCTGGCCTCATCCTCCTGCCACAGAGAGCTTAGATGCTGTGCCCAAGATCACAGAAGGCAGCAGGGCTCAGTGGCCACCAGGTCCCCTGACCGCCACGCTACTTCCTCCTCATTGGACTGTCAGTGGAACCAAATTGCAAACGTCCATCCTCTGCTTATTCTTCCAGGTTGTCTCCTTGCTCAAATCCAAAAGGGAGAAGTATCTGGAGGCACAACAATTGAGGCAGGGAAGACATTCCAGACAGCAGAGGTAAACTACTATCCGCTTCGCTCCCAACCCTAAGTCAGGCGGCAGAGAGGCATCCCCAGCTAGACGGGGCAGGTTCGTTCAGCCGAGGAAGTGTGGCGCGAATAAAGTACTGATTGCAGGGGCAGTCTCTGGGGGGCAGGGGAGAGAGACAGTTAGCCTGAGTCTCTAAATATTACTCAGTGGGATGTACAGCAGAAAATAAAAAGTACACTTATCGACTGACCAATGGAGGAACGCTAGCCAATGCCCTCCAAGTGTGTGTGACATGTATCCTCAAAAAGAAGTGTCCAGACAAGGTGGGAACACCGAGAGCACAGGCAAAGTACGCAGCTGCCAGGAGGTACAAGTTTTGGGGGTTTCAACATCTCAGCCCCCAGATAATTATATTTTTCTTCTGGTTGATCCCTGAAATTCCACCCTTAGCCCTCCCTGTCTTTAGCTTCCTTCATTCACTGTGTTGGTTTTGATCTTACACTGCACCAGGTCCTGCCTGGGCTGGGCTGGCGGTACAGGTGGCAAGATGAGAATCTGTCCATTGTCCCAGGGAATGACAGACAAGTACTCAGGAGATTAACACACAGGAGTGAGCCGGGGAGCAGCAAGCTGTCCGCACCCAGCAGAGAAGCAAGCGTGAGCTCCGCAACCTGGCAAAGGGTCCCGAGCACACAGCACAGCAGGGAGCCAGGCCCCAAGACCCTGCTCTGCTGGGCAGAGGATTCTTGAAGGGGAAGACGTTGTATGAGGGAGTGAGAGCATCATATTCGTATGTGAAAATGCAAATCAGGACAAAAAAACGAGGAGGTCGCGTATGTAATCCATGATGTCACTTCGATTCTACTATTCTAAACATCCTGAGATGGGACAATGATTTTTTTTTTTTTTTTGCAGTATGCGGACCTCTCACTGCCGTGGCCTCTCCCGTTGCGGAGCACAGGCCCCGGACGTGCAGGCTCAGCGGCCATGGCTCACGGGCCCAGCCGCTCCGCGGCATGTGGGATCATCCCGGACCGGGGCACGAACCCGTGTCCCATGCATCGGCAGGTGGACTCCCAACCACTGCGCCACCAGGGAAGCCCAGGACAATGATTTTTAAAGAAGTTATGCATTCTTTGGAGCAAGTAAAGGATTTAAGGATTGATTTTTATATTAAGAGAGGAAGAGGGCTTCCGTGGTGGCGCAGTGGTTGAGAATCTGCCTGCCAATGCAGGGGACACGGGTTCGAGACCTGGTCTGGGAGGATCCCACATGCCGCGGAGCAAGTAGGCCCGTGAGCCACAACTACTGAGCCTGCGCATCTGGAGCTTGTGCTCCGCAACAAGAGGGCTGCGACAGTGAGAGGCCCGTGCACCGCGATGAAGAGCGGCCCCCGCTCGCCGTAACTAGAGAAAGCCCTCGCACAGAAATGAAGACCCAACACAGCAAAAACTAATTAATTAATTAATTAATTAATTAAAATAAAAAGAGAGGAAGAACACAAGAACAGGTCTGAGCATCAGAGGGAAGTGGAAAGATGGGGGGAGCCACTGAGAATGGAAAGGTGGAAATTTGGTGCAGAAGAGACAAATGACTGTCTTACTCTTGTCTGGCCAGGCCTGTTACCAGAGGGACCTAAGTTATATAAATTCATTACTTTTACTTGATTTATCAGAAACAATTATTATTTCATGAATTTAAAACCCAACGTAATTTATTTTTTATTGAAGTATAGTTGATTTACGATGCTGTGTTTGTTGCAGGGGCACGGCACAGTGATTCAGTTATATTCTGCATACTTAGATTCTTTTTCAGATTCTTTTCCCTTATAGGTTATTACAAAATATTGAGTGTAGTTCCCTGTGCTATACGGTAGGTCCTTGTTGGTTGTCTATTTTATATATAGTAGTGTGTAGATGTTCATCCCAAACTCCTAATACCCGCCCCTCCCCCAACTTCCACTTTGGTAACTATAAGTTTGTTTCCTAAGTCTATGCGTCTATTTCTGTAAAACCCAATTTTAATCAGCAGTAGAATGAATAGAGCATTTGTAGTAGTATTACTAGCCCTACCTGGAAGATAAAATTTGAAGGAAGGTTTGGTACCTTTGGTTAAAGTCCATAGCCAATCACTTTGAAAAATTATAAAGTTGAATTTACTCATCCAAAAAGTTGTTTTTGAAAAGAGCAGCTGAAGTCTGTCACATGACTGTTGGCCAGCTTCTAACTGTTCCTGGTAGAGTGTTCTGACGGATTTGGTTTGTCCGGGAATTACAGCCTTCATGTAGGTGATAGAGGAAAATTAAATGTCTGCAAATATCTGCCAAGTGTCTGCCATGTAGTGGGCACCACGCCAGGCCCTGGATAGGACGGTGTACAAAGAGGCCTAGTCTGGGAATTCATGGTCCTTGCATTCTAGGTCGGGAAATAGACAAAATCAATTAAGTAAAAAGGCATGTAAAGAGTTAGCACGGTGAAGGAAAAACCAAGGGAGAGTTTCCCAAGGTAACAGGACCCATGACTTCAATTCCACAGAGAGAGGCCAAGACAGGCTTCAAAAGGACGTGATATTTAAGTGGAGAACTGGACTTAACAAAGAGCTAGCTGGGGGACATGTGAGAGAGCGTGATTAGGACACAGAGAAAGGCCTCTGCACAGGAACAGTCTTTGCTGTAATCGAGACCTGCCCAGAGGACATGGGAATGGCCAACAGGCACGTGAAAATATGCTCCACATGGCTTATCATCAGAGAAATGCAAATCAAAACCACAATGAGGTATCACCTCACACCTGTCAGAATGGCCATCATCAAAAAGAACACAGATCACAAATGCTGGCGAGAATGTGGAGAAAGGGAACCCTCGTACACTGTTGGTGGGAATGTAAACTGTCACGGCCACTGTGGAAAACAGTATGGAGGTTTCTCAAAAAACTAAACATAGAACTACCCTATGACCCAGCAATTCCACTCCTGGGTATATATCCCAAAAAACCGAAAACACTAATTCGAAAAGATACACGCACTCCAATGTTCATAGCAGTATTATTGACAACAGTCAAGACATGGAAATAGCCGAAGTGTCCATTGACAGAAGAATGGATAAAGAAGCTGTGGTATGTATGTATGTATATATATATATATATATATATATATATATATATATGTCTATGTATATGCACATTTCCGAAAACTCACCCGTCACCACAGAAGACCATCCCTGCGCTGGAACATACCATTCCACTCTCTCGAGTAATTTGGGAAAAACAAACAAATGGGAAATGCCGAGAATTCATTCCCAGCGAGCCAATATTCCATCAGGATTGTACAGAGAGAATGCGAGAACAAAAAAGCTCTGGGAGAGAAAGAATCAAACAAGCACACTTGGGAAATGGATGAAATGATAGACCTGTCCTTGCAGTTTTCCTGGCTGGATGACGTGGTAATTGAATTTACTTTTGTCTTGAGATGATAGAGAAATTCTGTAGTCTTTTATCTTCCTAAAATAAAAGAAGACAAGCCAACCACTCTCTGGTCCCAGATTGCTTCCCCCTCAGGAAATGTTGCTGGGCATCCAACAGCCAGGAGTTTCCAGGAAAATAAGCAGGCATGAACTGCTCCTGAGGTGTAGATGTCTTTCCACACCTGACATTCAGAAAAGGAGCCCTCGGACCACGAGGGCACAGACATCGGCTTCAGTGATCAGTTTGAGGTTAATCATAAAAAGAAAGAAATCCGCGATGACTCTATAATTTTACGCTCCCCTCACTTCTCAAAAGTCACGACAGCCATCATATGTCCAAGTGGACTTCCTAACTGGCTGGAGGGGTTTATTAGTTTTAGGAAGTATATTATTCCCCATTTAGTACCTGCGCTGTTGCTTTCCCGAGGCTCGAAGCCCTTGCAGCCAGGTCATGGTGAACAGTGGGGCTGTAAGGTCACAAGGTACTGAAAGGAGTTTCATTTCAGTCTGATATAGCCATAAACTTGAAACCGAAGAGCCGTCCGTATGAATTACTAGAAGGTCACACGGACCAAACGGTTAATATCTTTCCTCCAAAGTGTTTCCTCCTATCTTTCAATATTCTTTTCATTTTTCCTTGAGTATGTAAGATTATGAAAGATAACCACCTATCATTTCCTAAAAGCTGCAGTTTCAGCTAATAGCTCTAAACGACAGCGTGGTCCTCATTTCTAAGTCTCCCTCCAGGAAAAAAAAAAAAACAACTTTGGTTGAGAGGACTGGGCCTTTTTTGCCAAGCCTTCTCCGAGCCTATTCCATTTGAAAATGAAAATCTGACATCACATCCAGAAGGAGCTTGGAACTGTTTACATTTGCTCTCTCTCAACGTCTCGATTCCGAATAATGAAACGTTCCAGGCCTCCTTGACTGAAGGCTGACATTCTGTCCTTCGTGGATGTCTACTGGCCATAGAAGGAAATAAAGAAATAATTTTCAGAGTTCTTATTGATCTGGCATTGCTTTAACCTTCAGCTGAGCCAAGCTACTTATTAACTAATGCTAGCCGGCCACTTCTAGTTAGCTCAGCATTCCTGAGTGGATTTTAGGATGGGGTGAAAAGACAGGAGCCTCTGATATTGTCACAGACCTATCTATATGACCCCCTGAATGTCTTTCTTATTTTCCAACCATATTTTAAAGAGCAGAAAGACAATGTTGGGTTCTTAATCACAAACAACCCCTCGGGTGGGGAAGCATGAAATTGTCCCTTGAGAAAAATCGCTGAACCCCACGCAGTCCAAGTTTTTCTTTCATAGAGTCAGGTGGCAGAGTTCGTATGGTACAACCAAGTCTTTCTATGTAGGGATTCTGTTCCCCTTTCAGTCACTGGCTCATTGCAGTAATATCCTCTTGGAAGCCAATCTTGTTCACTTAGAATCACTCTTTGAAACTCTTCAGAATCTCAAAGAGAATCAGTTTTGTTGTTTTTTTTTTAAAGAGAATCAGCCAGTTTTTTTTTTTTTTAAAAAGTAAACTCTGTGTTGAAATGTAAGTTACATACAGAAATGTACCCAGATAGTGAGTTTGTAGTTTGATACATTTTTACAAAGTGAACACACCTGTATAACCGGAAAACAGAGCAAGGAGCAGAGCATCACCTGAACTCCACAAAACTTCCTCTGTCACTTCTGTCCCTGTCCCCGAAAGGGTAACCACTATGTGGACGTCTAACACCAGGGATTAATTTTGTCTGTGTTTGAACTTTATATAAATGGGATAATATAGTATAAAAACTTTCGTCTCCAGCTTCCTTCAAGCAATATTCTGTTTGTAAGACTCAACCAAGGACAACAGAATTTTGAGGCTAAGTTACATGAGTGGTGACTTATGAGTGGTGATGTCTGGTCTATAATTACTTTGGAGGTGGGGAGGTGATTTTGACAAGTATTTATAAAAAGCCAAAACCAAAACTCTCAGCCTTTATTGGTGGAAGTTTAGCAAACTAGTGCAGATAATCTTGAATGGAATACTTGGAGGAAGTAGAAACCACCACGTCAAATTACTTCAGGAACGTTCAAAAGGCCAGGTCCGAGGGAATAACGGAAAGCACTCACAAAATTTCAAGTTTGACACAATGTATTCCTAGTCATGGCAATACAGTGACTCCCTGCTTTAAAAACTTTGCAAAACTCTTCTGAGCTTCTTAAATTCCCTGCAGCTTAGAGACACTATATAAATATTCACAGGATTTTCCAAAGCAAAAATTGCTGCTTTTCTTGGCTCCCAACAAGCAAACCAGCAAGAGACTCTACTGGAACAAGACGCAAAGCACGATCAGATTGAATTTGAACATTAGTTTTAAAACCGATTCTTTATAATTTCTGGAGCTAGTAATCAGAGAGGCAGCATATTAAAGAGACTATGCCAGATAGTTTAGCTCTTCCACTTGGAATTTGCTTCTGCTTTTAAAAATAAAAATAACCTGTAATACCTAAAAATGTTTTCCTTCACATCATACCATAAAAGTCAAAATTACCTTTTGTGACAATTAAATCATGCTTCCTCATTTTAGTAGAGGGAATGTTTGATTTTTTTCACTTGCCTGAAAAAGGGACACTGGAAAGACATCTGTAGGAAAGCCCCCCACATCCTGAACTGGTATTAGAGAGACCAAGATGAATACAAGATAAAACAAAAAGGGATGGAGAATCCAAAATTAGCATAGTTTCACACCCAGGTGAGTCTCAAAAACCAGCATGGAATGCTGTATATATCCAGAAGAGGCCCATTCATTCATTCATTCATTCATTCCTTTATGAACATCCATTGTGTGCTTACTATGTATCAAGCACAACTTGGTAATGGTTTACCAAATGAATAAAGTTTCTTGCTCTAGGAGAAAAATGCATACTTGGGGCTAATCGTGTGCTAGTAAATAGGTTCTCTAAGGAAAAAAAAAAAATCCCTGATTTTCACTTTTATTTTTTGCGTGATGTAAGTGTTCTCTCCACGTGTGATTTCAAGATACCTGTGTGAAGTCACTGAACCGGAGTTGAAGCGAGATACACAGTTGGGCTCTGGTAATCAGGCAGGAATCAGCTCCAATACATCACTGCCTTGAGTAAGTGTTGATGATGTGAAAAGGTACCCTTGAAATAGGATAAAGGCCACATACACAGTACTGGACCTTCTTACCAATTAATCAAAGAAAACTGAGTGTACATCCTCCAACTCTGGAGGCCCGAGTACATGATGTCTCATTCAAATCCAACCTTGCTGAAAAGCGAGCCATGGTTTTCCAAGGGGAAGCAACACAGCAGAATAATCACCCAGGGCAGGGATTTGGAAGAGCGCCAGTAGGTCTGTGAGCCCAGAAATCTCCCTGTGCAGCCCCTCCTCGATGTCTGAAATTCCCACAGTCAGCATCTAGAGGCCTTGCTGAAAAAGCCAGTGTTCCCGAGAGGGGTAGCGAGTCACGCCCCTGGTAAGCAGGCAGTTTGGCACAGCGGAAGGAAGTCTGGCTGAGAGGTAAAGAGTTCCGTTCCCGGCTGGATAATAACCGACCGTGTGATGTGCTCGGCCCCGGGCGTCCCCGGGAGTCCCGACCAGCAGGACAAATCCTTGTGAGTCCGAGGAGGAACCTGTAGGGGTTGAAAAGAGAAGAAGGGGCAGGAGACGCGAAAGAATGGAGGCAAGACAAAATCCTGATCAAGCCTCAAACTTTTATTGCTGCAGTAGCTGTATTTATACAGTACAGAGAAAAGGGGGGCGGGATCCAGAATAAGGGAAGTATTTGGCAAATTATCATTGGTGCTGCGTGCGCGGGCTTTCGTTTTAGGCGCGGGCTTTTGTTTTTAGGCGCGGGCTTTTATCTCATTAAGCAGGAAGAGAAGCAGGATGTCGGCCATCTTCTAATGGCGAAAACTTCTTGGCTCCCAACATCTCCTCCCTTTTTATTTCTTTTAAGGAGGTGGGCATTAACCGAGTGAGGGAGTAGTGACCTGAGTCCTCCCGTGGACAATGTATGTGTGTCCACCATTGCTGGCTCTTGGTATCTTTTGGGGAGGAGAGGCAGAGCCAAGAATAATCTTAGATACTGAAGCCAAAAACAATGTTTAGATACCAACCTCTTTCATAATTCAGGTATACTCACAGGGAATAACAGAGATTACCTTATGTATAAAGGTTTTCCCTTGTGCATGCTTTGCTGTCACACTCAACTCGGTACCCATACCCTCCCATCAAAGAGGGGGGTAGGCATGTCTCTGTCTCATGCCGCTCCAGTGGAGGGGCAGCCAGAATCATCTTTTGGTTCTGCTTCAGGTTAAATTCTGAGGCAAGTGTGGAGGGGGTTCAGCCTGGCTGACAACCAGCAAAGATGACAGGATCAGGGTCACAACGGATAGTCCTTGTTGTCTTTGTCGTCTTTTCAATGCCAAGAGGATCTCCATCTTTTTCTGAAAAGGAAAAGAAATACAATCTCAGGGAACAGGGCCCTGGATAATTTTCATTATTTCATAGAATTTATAGGTTTAATAAGACGCTCGGGCAGCCAACGTGCTCCACCTTCCTTGGTATTGTATACACATGCAGACCCCCTCCCCCAGATGAGGAGTGGATCGGGCCCATGCCACTTAAAGGTCAAAGGGTCTTTCCACATAACTTGTGCATATTGATTTTTAGTTTCTTGATGCCAAAGACGATAGGCGGCAGATCTACCATTAATATCTAATTGTAAAAAATTAATAACAAATAGGGCATGACTAAGAATATTTTTTGGGGAATTTTTTGTAGCAGTTAAATCATTATTTTTAAGTTTGGAAATGGTATTTTTAAGAGTTTGATGGGCTCTTTCTACTATGCCTTGACCCTGGGGGTTATAGGGAATTCCCGTAAGATGTTTTATTTGAAACCGGGTGCAAAAATCTTGGAAAGCCTGGGAAGTATACCCAGGCCCATTATCTGTTTTAATTATTTGAGGCTTGCCTAAAACTGTAAAACATTGGAGCACATGTGAAATAATGTTTCTTGTGGCTTCTCCTCCCTGGAGGGAGGCATATATAAAGCCGCTAAAAGTGTCAATGGACACATGAATAAATTTTAATTTTCCAAATTCAGCAAGATGGGTGACATCCATTTGCCAAATTTCATTAGGTAATAAAACCTCTTGGGTTTACTCCAAGATGTGGAAGAGGTAAAAGTGTAACGCACCCTGGACAATTTTTTACAATTTGTCTTGCCTGCTCTCGAGTGAGCTTGAACAACAAGCGAAGAGTATGTGCATTAACATGATGTAGCTGATGAAATTGAGTAGCTTGAGAAATAGGATCAGAGGTTATGGTGCACATTAGGCGGGCATTTTTATCAGCTAAATCATTGCCCTGAGAAAGGGGTCCAGGGAGATCTGTATGAGCCCTAAGATGATCAATAAAAAAAGGCACTTGTCTCCGGAGTATAAGACTCTGAAGCTGTTGAAAAAGGGGAACAGCATTGGAAGAGGGTTTAATATATGGAACAGTTTCTAAAAGGGGGACGGACAAGGCTATATATGAGCTATCCGTATATAAATTAAAGGGGGTTTCTTGTAATATTTCAAAAACCTGAAGAATGGCAAAAAGCTCAACAAGCTGTGCTGACAAAAAGGGGGATTGTACCCTATAGGACTGATTGTTTATAACATATACAGCAACACCGGATGATGATCCATCAGTAAATACTAAGGCAGCATCTACCAAAGGAACAGCAGAAGTAATTTTGGGAAATATAAAGAGATGTTTTCTAGCAAACTGAAGGAGCTTATCAGGAGGATAATGATTATCAATATTACCCTGAAAGGAGGATAAGGAAACAAGCCATTTATCATCAGTTTGCAGTAACCAATTAAGTTCTTCTTTGGTATAGGGGAGAATCAAATGATCAGGATCTCTGCCAAAAAATTGACGGCTTTTTTCCCTGCCTAAAGTAAGAACCTTTGCTACTAAGGAAGGGTAGGTCTTAAGCACTTTGTTAGGAGAAACGGACAAATGTATCCTATAGCAAGTTTTTTGTTGTTTGTCTAGGGCGGATGTGTCTTTAATAAAATCTTTTAGGGCGGCTCCTATTGCAAGACCAACAGAATGGGAGGGACCAATTCCGGAACACAATTTAATATAATCAGCAAGGCTACCACCACGATGAGCCCGAAGGGCAGCCTGGCAGGCTGGATTAGCATTTTCATAAGCTAAATGTTTAACAAAGGCGTTATCAGTTTCACTATCGCCCACCAGACGTTCGGTGGCGTCCGTGAGGCGGCTAATAAACTCACAATAAGGCTCTTTTGGTCCCTGGCGAATTTTCGCCAAAGAAGTTGTGGCCGAACCCTTAGGCGGAAGGCGGCGCCAGGCCTTAAGGCCAGCATTTTGTATTTGAGCCAACAGACCAGGGGGAAAAGCAGCCTGAGCCTCATTGGAATCATAGGGGCTGCTTTAAGAATTGTTTCTCCGGTCTCAACAACCTTTTGGATATCGGGGTCAAAAAAATGACCCATAAGAATCTCTCTAATTAAATTCCAATATGAAAATGCAGTCACAGGTACTTTAGAAGGCCCAAAAGTCTTATAATAATCATTTAAACAATCTCCTACACGATTCCAACATTTTTTATCTATCGTCCCTTCTTGTGGGAACCATGGGCAAACATCAGACAAAAATATAAAAAAAATCACGCAAATCTTTTTTTCTAGCCTTAATCTTTCGCATCTTGAGGGAATCCTCGATCCCCTGAAGAAAGAGTTCGTGGGAACTCAATTCCTGTCCCATTTTTAAGCTCCACTTACCTTACTCTCTACCGGTCACAACTGCCGAAGGGCGGCTAGTCCTCCGGGGACCTAATCGAGCTGCACTTTCGAGTTCACTCTCGCGGCGGCTCAGTGGGTGCCTGGCCAGGCCTTCATAAGCGTGCTACCTCCGTTAGGATCCGTTCCTCGAGCCCCACGTTGGGCGCCAATTGTGCTCGGCCCCGGGCGTCCCCGGGAGTCCCGACCAGCAGGACAAATCCTTGTGAGTCCGAGGAGGAACCTGTAGGGGTTGAAAAGAGAAGAAGGGGCAGGAGACGCGAAAGAATGGAGGCAAGACAAAATCCTGATCAAGCCTCAAACTTTTATTGCTGCAGTAGCTGTATTTATACAGTACAGAGAAAAGGGGGGCGGGATCCAGAATAAGGGAAGTATTTGGCAAATTATCATTGGTGCTGCGTGCGCGGGCTTTCGTTTTAGGCGCGGGCTTTTATCTCATTAAGCAGGAAGAGAAGCAGGATGTCGGCCATCTTCTAATGGCGAAAACTTCTTGGCTCCCAACAGTGTGACGTGTAACAAATCCCTCAGTTTCGAGCCTCAGTCTCCGCAACCCAGTGACATCCTTTTTCGTGCCCATCTGATGCTGCAAATCACCTTTGCATCAAGCAGCCCTCTTAGTCTGGACTGAGACAGCAGATTTGTTGGTGGCTCTGTTGCTAGAAGATGTGATGCTTTGACAGTGTTCTTTGTTTGGAATTGGGGGAAGGAGAGATGCGTCCAACTACTTTTTAAAAATGTTGTGTTCTGTAAATAATTCACACTAAACCTAGTATGAAATGAAACTTTTCTCTCAGGGGTTCTTGTGGCGAGCACCAACTTTTACTAGTACTTTATAAAGGTTCTCTAGACTTCCAAGAAGATGTCGTTCAACTATCAAATCGCATCAGACTTTCGGAGTCTAAGAAGGACATGAACATCGTAAGATGCAGCGTTTCTCTGTGAGTCTAAGTGAGCAGAATGGAAAGAGAGATGCAGGAATTTCAAATACTACGAATCAAGGTGAGTAGCTAGATTCAGATACTTTAATACAGTAAACTAGGCGGAGTTTTGAAAGTGAGTTTCCTGTCACTCCTTCACAGCGCATCCTCCATACGCCCGGGGAGTATTATGAATGTGTTTTTATCGTCCTCCCAAGTATCTTAAAAGTTACAGCCTAGTTACCAAACACCAGAATTCACTTTAGTCAGCAGTAATTGACAAACAAAGCTGCACTAATTCCACCCTTCTCATCGTAATTGTACCCCAACTCACAACAGACCCAGACAACGCATAATGCAGAGCTTGAGTCGGCTCCAACGAGCCCTGCAGTGCCCTTCAGAACCGGGTCCTAGGGCATCCTAACATGTGCCTGCCACTGCCCTGATTCTTAATTCCTGTTTGGAGAAACACAAATCTTAGTTTTTTAATCTCTTGGTGTTAAAAAAAAAAAAAAGCTTGCTCTCCAGCCACTTTTAGGCAAGGAAATGTGTTTTTCTAAATACTTGCTTAGTCCTGGGGAGGAGGCATTTTTCCATAAGAGAAAATCATAGTGGGCTTTAAAAGTTTGACAAACTCCCGTTGTGTGTGGGCATCTGGCGTGAACTGACATCAGCGGGATTCTGACAGCCAGTTGGCATCAGAGCCCCAGGATAAGAAGTGGGAACATTAAAAGTAAATTGTCTGGGGGAAAGGCTGTTGGAGGTCTTGCAACCCTAGCTGTGTCAGAGTTTTTCCAGAGATGATGAAGCCTGTGATTAAGAGTATCCATTGATCACTGGACCAAAATGGGCTTCCACAGGCCGAGAACCTTCTTCATTGATCTATTTATACGTGCATCAAAATTTTTTTCTGATTATGAAAGAAATGCAAGCTTGTAAAAATACAAATGGTAAAAGATATGAGGTAAAAGCAAACGTCCCCTGTAATCATGTACCCCAGAAATAATCACAGTTATTATTTTATGTGGATTTCCTTGAGTTTTTATGCATATATGAGTATCTACATAATTACCATTACTTTATAAAATTTATCATAGCGTATGTGTATATATATTATAGACAGTATATGTATATACTTTTTTTTTACCCCTAGTTATCCTGCACATCTTTCTAAGTCAGTTCATGCAGTTCCATGCCCTTCTTTTTAGGGACTGGACTGAAAGAACCCTCTTTTAGGATCTATACATCATTGTGCTTTCTTTGTAAGGGGAGCACAGGACAAGCACTGTCCCATTTCACAGATGGATAAACACAGGGACAGAGGATGCCTGCCCCTCCCAGAGTCCAGAACCAGCTGACCCCTGAGGCCCAGCACGGCTGAGACCTCCACTCCTTGGACATTGGGGCAAGCGTCCCTTCCCACGTGCCAGCCCATTGCCTCCCCTCTTCTGAAATAGAATTTAAAAGGATCGCTTTTGAACAGCTAAGCTGTGCTAACCACAGATTGATTTTGCAGGTTACTACCAAAAGGGGTACTCAAATAACTGTTAAATCACAGGGGATGGTCATTCATCCCTGCAAGAACTAAAAATAAACCCCATAGGTCGACTCCGCACCATTTTCCAGCAGAACTCAAAGCAATCCAACGGTATAGGCTTAGAAATGCTGGTGAATGTTCCCTTAAGAGAAACAAGCTCTTGGAAATTAGTTATTTATTGTTCCCTGTTGCGACGCAAAGACCATTATGAGTCTTCCATTTTCTATCGACTGGGAAGACAGCCTCCTTTCGGGGTGAGCAGGAATCTGATGACGCAGGACGGGGCTGGAGAACTCCTGCTCTCACACGCTCAAGGCTCGGCTGCAGGACCTCCAGGACACCTGGTCCCTACCCTTGTTCCTGTCCCCCAACCTGGACCGCCCATCCCTCCCAATGCATCTGCAAATGGGCGGTGCGTTCTATCAGACTCCTTCGGGCCGCCCTGCTCCCTCTCCGCCGCCAGCTCCTTTCCCTGGATACCCGGCTCCTCTCAGCTTGCTTTTTTGCTCTTCTGTCTCCCTCACTGCTGAAGTCAGACTGTCTGCCTGGACCTTATCCACTGGCCTATTTTTGCTTGCTCTCAGCCACCGAGTTCTGTTGGTTCTTCCAATGCGATCAGCCCCACTCTTCTCATCATCCCCCACCCCCATCAGCCGTAAGCCCACATCAGCTCAGCCCTAGGTCTTGCCATGAGTTGCTCCTCGGACGTCCATGTTCAAGGTTATTTTCAAGGTTCAAGGTTATACCTGAAGCCCTGTCTCCTGCCTCCGCTAAACCTCCTGGAGGTACTCCTCCCATCACACCCCCTCCCTCTTTCAGAAATGTCCGTGGGACCCACCGCTGGTGTTCATTCGTTCACTCAACAGCTGTTGGTTGGTGCTGAGACTTGGAAGGTGAAGAGCATCCCTGTGCCTGTCCACAGAGGCGTGCGGTCTCACCAGGAGGGGGACGGGACGAGCCAGTGAATAAAGTGTGCCTGGGCCCGGGATGGGTGCAAGGGGAGGGAAGCCGGGGTGCTGAGGGGCGCCCAGCCTAGCCCTGGGGGTCAGAGGAGCTCCGAGGAGGGGGTGACAGGTCACAGCCAGTCCTGACGGGGGAGTGTAATTGAAGCGGCTGACAAAGGGGGTCAGGACCCTCCACCGTCTGTCCCGAGTTCCTAACCTCCTCTCCACTCCGCCCTCCTGTCCAGCAGCGTTCTGCAGCTCTCTTAACACCGCAGTCGTTTCCTCTGCTTAGAAACCGTCCTGCCCGGCGCCCACCTCTTCCCTCCAGTCCCCGGGGAGTCTGACTCCTCATCCACTGTCAGCGGTTCTGTCCACATTCAGGTATTCAGCCTACCTGATTTTTACAGAATGCTGCTTTGGCCAGGTATTGAATGACAGGCAGAATAGAGATACAAGGAGGAAAAAAAACACTTAGAATCTGTAGTCTAAGCAGTTAGCCCCCAATTGATGGTGTCATTATATTGCACGTAAAAAAGATTTCTATCAGACATCTGATCCCCATCTATTGGATAACTTCTACGTTCTCTTCCTCCTCTCCCCATTCATTTTCTTCGTTCCTGTAATAATTCAGGTCTTTATTTTTCAGGGATTTACCACATCCCACCTTGTGTTACTGATTTATTTTGTCTGCATTCTTTCTCTGACTGGCTTGTGAGCTTCTATCGGTAGGAATCTGTCTTTTACTATATGTCCCATCATGACTAGCGAAGTCCTCAGGACATATACGTATTTATTCTGGAATATTGCAATGTGTCAGGCTTTCACAGTTAAGGTTCTTGGCTCTACAGGACATGAAAACAACCTAAATGCCCATTGACAGATGAATGGGTAAAGAAGATGTGGTACATATATACAATGGAATATTACTCAGCCGTAAAAAAGAATGAAATAATACCATTTGTAGCAACATGGATGGCCCTAGAGATTATCATACCAAGTGAAGTAAGTAAGAAAGAGAAAGACAAATACCATATGATATCACTTATATGTGGAATCTAAAATATGACACAAATGAACTTATCTATGAAACAGAAACAGACTCACAGACATAGAGAACAGACTTGTGGTTGCCAAGGGAGAGAGTGGGTAGAGGAGGGAAGGATTGGGAGTTTGGGATTAGCAGATGCAAACTAGTATATATAGAATGGATAAACAACAAGGTCTTACTGTACAGCACAGGGAACTATATTCAACATCCTGTGATAAATCATGATGGAAAAGAATATGATAAATATATGTATGTGTAACTGAGTCATTTTGCTGTACAGAAGAAATTAACACAACACTGTAAATCAACTACACTTCAATAAAATTTTAAGAAATACAACATAAGGGTTCTTGGCTCTAGGGTCTCCCAGGTGAACAGGGAATAGAGGACACGGATGAGAAGAGGGTGTGGAACCCACAGACAGCACACCCCACAAAGCACAGGCGTTGATGGCCTTAATTGAAATGAACAGGTGAGCGAGCAAATGTCATCACGACCTTGCCCAGCCTCGGTCTGGTCCCCCTCACTTCATCCCCTGGGCAGCCTCTGCACGTTCATCACTGATTGTACCTGGAGAGAAGTATTTCCTTCCTCTGGCTCTTTCTCCCACTGTAAATGCACCCTGGCATTTCCACTGTTCAAAGCTAGACTCATGGGCACAAGCCACCACCTAATTCAATAAATTCCTTTTATTACTAAAGCCAAAGCTGTAATGATTTATCTCAGGATATCAAATCATGTTGACTCTCACATATACTTAAATTATAAACCATGTCAGGAAAATATCTCATTTTCCATAAGTAGTAACAGTCAGGTTTATAAGTTACAGGATGATATTTTATGAGAAAAGGTTGAACTCTGTCATTTCCTTCCTAAGCCTGAAATAAGTAACACAAATATAATAGGTTTTTTATTTTCCAGTGACTTTGGAAACCATTTAAATGGGAACTACTTCCTTTTTTCCTTCAAAGCAGACACCTAAATTCCATAGACTTTCTCTTTTTTTAATTTTTATTTTATTATTTAATTTTTTATTTTTGGCTGAGTTGGGTCTTCGTTGCTGCCCGCAGGCTTTCTCTAGTTGCGGCGAGCGGGGTCTACTCTTTGTTGTGGTGTGTGGGCTTCTCATTGCCGTGGCTTCTCTTGTTGCAGAGCACAGGCTCTAGGTGCATGAGCTTCAGTAGTTGTGGCTCGTGGGCTCTAGAACACAGACTCAGTAGTTGTGGCTCATGGGCTTAGTTGCTCTGTGGCATGTGGGATCTTCCCGGACTAGGGCTCAAACCCGTGTCCCCTGCGTTGTCAGGCGGATTTTTAACTACCACCCTATCAGGGAAGTCCCATAAATTCCATAGACTTTAGGAAATATTTTTCAAATTTTCACCTTGCTTTCGGTTGAGGATTGCCGATGAACTGGTGTATAAATTGCATTTATTTGAAACAGAATACCAAATCAAATTTTTTTCTGGATTCTGTGCTATCTTGCCAAAATTTTAATGAGTTTTTCACGTAGAACCTTGAAGGTATATATATTAATAATAATTTCAGGGCTTCCCTGGTGGCGCAGCGGTTAAGAGTCCGCCTGCCGATTCAGGGGACACGGGTTCGTGCCCCAGTCCTGGAAGATCCCACATGCCGCGGAGCAGCTGGGCCCGTGAGCCATGCCTGCTGAGCCTGCGTGTCTGGAGCCTGTGCTCCGCAACGGGAGAGGCGACAACAGTGAGAGGCCCACATAATAATAATAATAATAATAATAATTTCAGCCACTGTCATATTTATAGAAGAGTCACCAATTCAGTGAGGGGTGAGAAATGTTCCTATTACATATAAAGATAGATAACTAGAAGAAGAGATAGATAAATTAAATTGAAACAAAACCAAAGACCTAATAGTTACCTGGATATTTTGGTAGTTTCCCTCCTGCATGTCTTTTTTTGATAGTAAGATATTCATAAAATCAACTTCTGGAAATGTTCAAACACAGCAGAAGTAAGACAAGTAACACACTTAACTTGTACTTTATACTTGTTTATACTTTTTATCGTTAGCAAAAAAAAAAAAAAAGTAATTGTGAGAAAGCAGAGTTCCTGTAAAAGAAACATCTGTTTCTCTATTTACAAAGCAATTGAAAAAGAAATGTAATAAGATTCAGTGGACATTATTCAATAGATAACCTTTCCTCAAGAAAACTTTTTTTTTTTTTTTTTTAAGAAAACTTTTTAGCGCACCAATTTTATTTCACTACTAACAGGGTCATTTCAACCGCGGAATACTAAAACTCATTTGCCATTATCACTGTTAATCATCCAGAATGCGGAGTCCTCCATGCTGATGATTTTGACAAATTTCTGTTGCTCATAAAATGAAAATCGTCTTTGTTTGCAACGGCATCATAGGTTATCTCTGCCTTCATAACTTGAGAATTGAAATTCACTTCCTTTCCAAACTCAGGACTACGAGAGCTGTATTTTCTCTCTTATCCAGGACCATCCTCAGCAATGGGGCATTTCATGTCACGTTGTACCACATCAGTATCACCGAACACAGTTTGTAGCATGAAGCAAGGTTAATTGGATTGATAACATGGCAATATCCAAATGGCTGAATATTTTAGCATCCCATTTACTGGAAATCTGAAAACACTCTTCATTTCCTACCTCATCTCTGATGAGAGGCTATCCCCCAAGTTTTACTGTTTAACCTTGTGGATCTGATCTCTTCCCTCAAGTGTTTAACCAGTCACCTTGGCACTGACCAGTGACTAATTCAGATGGAATGGCAGAGCCGGTCTCGTTTTGTTTTATGAGGAGAGAGAGAGGGTTCGCGGTAGTGCAAGCCCCGCTTGATTTGTTTTTCCACCGTTTTCAGAAGCTCTGTTCTTTTTTTTTTTTTTTTTTTAACATCTTTATTGGGGTATAATTGCTTTTCAATAGTGTGTTAGTTTCTGCTTTATAACAAAGTGAATCAGCTATACATATACATATGCTCCCATGTGTCTTCCCTCTTGCGTCTCCCTCCCTCCCACTCTCCCCATCCCACCCCTCCAGGCTGTCCCAAAGCCCCGAGCTAATATCCCTGTGCCTTGCGGCTGAGAAGCTCTGTTCTTTTACTGCCCGGGAAAAGGGAAGGTTTATGTCTGTGCCTGACAGAGCCGCTCATGTGCAAAGGAGACACGTGCTCCAGGTGCCCACCGGGCTCGGTTGCCATCTGAAATCGGGCAGCCTGTTACCGCCAGGCATCTGCTTATCCAGTTGATGGTTTTGATGCATGCAGAGAGCACCCACCAGGGATGGCTTGCAACGAGGGTCTGGTTCGGAAGCAGATAGCTAAATCCAGCTCCCCTTCCAACTGGTGCCCTCCGCCGGCAGTGCCTCCTTACTCGACTCCGTGGAAACTCACCAGCCCCAGGTTCACGCCAGACCTGAAATGCAGGGCCTGGGCAAGTGGGTGCACTAACTGGCCATTTGTCCAGTCAACGTTTATGGGGTGGTGGCGGGGGCTTTGAGGGTCCAAGTCTGAAGATGCAAAGATAAAGGAGACCCAACTGCCCCTTCCAGGAGCTCACAGTTGGAAGTGCTCAGACCAGGAGTTGAGATGACACAGCTCTCCTTGTCACTGGGCCACAGAAGTATGCTGTCTTGATGTGCACTGTGTCCTGGGAAGAGAGGTCGAGTGGGAACAGATAAAGGAAAATGTCAAGAGGAACATAAATAGCCCGCTGTGGACTTAGCAGCATCTGAGTTCCCAGGGCTGGACCTGAAGGACGGGGGCCAATGCAGCGGCCAGCAAGCCAGGAGCTTCGAAGATTCCATAAGTGGACTGTTATCACCAGGATCATGTCTCATCAAACATGCCCTGAACCACGGAGTGACTGACGTTTACCCAGTGCTGACTATGCCCCCAAGTTACATCATCTCATTTAATCCTCAGAACGATTTCCCAGGTTGATACTGTAATCCCATTTTACAGGTGAGAAACTGAGATTCAATCACTTGCCTGAAGTCTCACAGCCAGCAAATGTGGGAATCAGAATTTGATCTCTAAATTGTAAGCCGTTATTTTTGTTTTTGAGCCAGGTTTCCTCTCTGAGAGGGCACAGTGGGATCCCAACAAGAACTGGGTATTTCTGCTCCAGGTTTGGAGCAATGGGCCAGCCCCCTTTAGCCCCCACTCCCCTTTGGGTCCCCTGATTCAGTGGATCAACTCACCTGGGCTTTTCCCTAAGCCAATCATGGCTGGACCAGTTTGGATACCTTGTAGCTGGCTCTTTTCTCTCCCACGTGGCGGGGGGTGGGGTGTGCCTGGGTGGCCGGACCATCTGCCTCCAGCCTCTGCCAAACCCAGATTTCTCACCATCACCCGCTAGCCACACTGCTAGCTCCTACTCCTGCATCCCGTCTCTCTCTTCCAGTCCAATGTTTTTTATTCCATATCCTTCCTGAAGGCCGCTGGTTCCATCCCAAATAGTGTACTAACCTGCCTTCTAAAGATGATCATTGCCAGTCCCAACATTTTAAGGCCACAGAGATGTTGTTTTGGAGCCAACAGGTCTACAAATTATAGCTCTGCTACTTACCAGCTGAATGACCTTGGGCAAGCGGCTTTGCCTCTCTGAGCCTCAGTTTTTTCAACTGCTGAATGGACACAGTGATGCCCATCTCACAGGGTGATTTCAAGGACTCGGTGAACTTGTTTTTACAAAGAGCACAGAGCAGCATTTGATACCAAGGTCACCGTACTGCACAACACGGAGCTAGGATGGGAATAGTGCCCCCTGGGGTTATGCAGTTGTATAGTGCACAGACTGTGCAACAGTATCTAGCAGTCCTGCCTCGCATACAGTTAATAATCAGGAAATGCTATTATTCTTTCCTTTCCTTCTTGCTAGTAGCTGCTTTGTGGAACAAATTGTAATAAGTCCTTATAGTGCCCTATGTGGGATACAGCACGCAGCTAAGGGTTTGAAGAACATAGCTGCACAGTTCTCCTGATCCATGTGAATGTTTAAAGAAGACTTTCATGTAGCAAAGCAGGTGGTTGTAGCTGTCCCTCTTCACAAGGGTTCAGACACAGCAGCCCCTGGGTGCTCTGCTCACAGCCTGCTGGGTGGACTAGCTGTTTCACTCAGACAACTCACTCATCCATACCTTACTTCTGCCAAGAAAGTCTTGTATACTGAATAGGTATTTCCACAATCAATGTGTATTTTCCAGTAAGTTTTCCTGGCTTCACTGTAATGCCAGAGAACTTTCTATGCAAGAGGCCAGGTCTCTATAAAAAAGGAGGTCATCTGAGTCATTTTCCAGCCAGAGCCCTTTAAATTCCCAAGTGAACATTATTATTTCCCTAACCTGTTGTTGATAATAAATATCCCTCTGATTGCTTGACCTGAGCATGATTGTTTGAATTTTGGTCTTATTTTTACCTTTCTCTTCATAGCCAAGTTCCTTAGATGTGTGATTTATATCTACCCTCTCCATAGTATCTGCTTCCTGTACTCTATAATCTGACTTTAATCGATTTCTCTTAAAACTCTCTCCTGTCTAGTTAAGGCTCTTTCTTCTCTTTTTCTTGGCATCCCTCCAGACTCCCCCATTTTTTGAGGTCACCAATGACTTCTTCCTAACAGATGCTGGCCTTACCAGGCTCCAAAGAAATCCAATGGGGAAAGGAAAGTCTTTCCACAAAAGTGGTGTCAGAACAACTGGAAATCAATATGGAGGAAAAACGAACCTTAACCCTTGTTTCACGATTGTAATCTTCATACCCCCAAATTAATTAGACGTAAAACCTAAATCTACAAATCTTTAGAAAAAAACACTGAAGAGAATGTTGTAACCTTGAAGTAAGTAAATATTTCTTAGGACCCCAAAAATATCAACTACCAATAAAAGTGATAAATTGGACTTCATCAAAACTAAAAACTTCTACTCAACAAGAAAGAATCATGAAGACAATGAATAGGCAAGCCATAAACGATCAGAAAATATTCCTATTAGATAAATCTAACGAAGGACTTGTATACAGAATACATAAAGAACTCTCACAACATAATAGTAAAAAGCAAAAACAACAATTAAAAAATGGCAACAAAAAGGGCTTCCCTGGTGGTGCAGTGGTTGAGAGTCCGCCTGCCGATGCAGGGGACGCGGGCTCGTGCCCCGGTCCGGGAAGATCCCACATGCCGCGGAACGGCTGGGCCCGTGAGCCATGGCCGCTGAGCCTGCGCGTCCGGAGCCTGTGCTCCGCAACGGGAGAGGCCACGACAGTGAGAGGCCCGCGTAACGCAAAAAAAAAAAAAAAAAAAAAAGGCAACAAAAGCACTTGAAGAAGTATTCAACATCATCCGTCATCAGGGGAATGAAAATTTAAAAGACCGACAATATCAAAGCTAGTGAGAGGTAGAGCAGCTGGAATGCTTATGTACTGCTGGCAGGGGTATAAAATAATACAAGCAGTTTGGGAAACTCTTTGTTTTCTTATAACACTAAACATGTAACTATATTATACCCAGCAACTGTGCTCCCAGAGAAATATTGATAAAATCAGAGATCCTAAAAAAAAAAAAAAAGAAAAAGACTGCTACAAGAATGCTCACAGCTGCTTTACTGAGAGTAGTCAAAACTGCAGAAAAAATGACCATCAAAAGGAAAATAGATTTTCAAAGTGCAGTCCAACGGAATACTACTCAGACTACAAAGGAACGATACCTCTAATGATATGGATGGCACTCAAAAACATGCCAAGTGAAAGAAGGCAGACATCAGAGAGTATGTCCTAGGTGATTGCATTTATGTGAAATTCAAGAGCGGGCAGAACTCAGTTATGGAGACAGAAATCAGAATGGTGGCGTCTTTTGAGGTAGGTAAGGGGGTGGCGAGTTGGGATTGACTAGTTGGGACACAGGGGAACTTTCTGGGGCGGAGGGAGTGTTCTATATCTTGATGGGAATGTGCATTACAGGTGTGTGTGCATTTGTCAAAACTCATTGAACGTGTGCATTTAAGATCTGGGAATTTCACTGAAAATTATAATTCAATAAAAACATATTTCTTAAGAAACAAAACTTCCCCTTCCACGCTTTTTGCTAGGACCTAATACCTCTGGCTTTGAGAGTTCCTCTTCGGGTTCCCAGCACCCCGCCCTGTTCTGTGAGCTGCCACAGTGGGCCCTCACGCCCTTTGCATTTGTTCATTCATTCCAAGCACATCTACTGTCAAGATGCAGTAAACTAAATTCATAGATTCAAGACTTATTTCCCAGCAAGCTTGGAGAACATTCTTTCTGCAGCCTGAGAAATGTGCCCCCAGTGATTCACACGCCACCCACCTTTCCTTCTCCCCACTACTTCCCACGGAAACCCAAGCAAAACCAAATTGCTCACCTGGAAATATCATAAGACCCACCCGTATAGCAGGGCCAGCCTGGCACGCTGTGTCCTCCCAAGCCCTGCTATTGGTGGGTCTTATGATATTGACATGATGCATGATGTCATCCTTGCTTTCTGGAAATAGGCTCCTCCTTTGCTTTGAGTCCTGTCTCATTCAGAGGCTGGATTCACTGGAGACGGATCACAGCTGATGCTGGTCTCCCAGTGGCATCTAAGTGCATTGCTAATGTTCGATGAATATCAATAAACATCGATATTGAGTAGGAGAATCAAGCCCCGGGGAACAATGAGGCCAGAAAGACTGAACAACAAATTCTGAAGCTTTCTATGGTCATTAATTAAGATTAGAAAGCTTATAGTTCACTAGAAAGCTAGTGAACTATATAAGAAAAATGAAGCAACCTTATATTCAGGCCCAGAAATGCCGAGGATGATTTCATTTTACTGGCTTCTCTTTGTTTTGTTTTATTGTGTGTGTGTGTGCGCGCGCGCGCGTGTGTGTTAAAGAACCGTAACTCAGACACCATAAAGAAAAGTCATTAGAAAGAGCAACTGAAAAACACAGCTGTTATTTCCTTACTGAGCTTTGTTATACAGCTGAATACCCAGAAATATGCAAACGGAGAAAGGCCTTTGGCGAAAGGTCTGGCGAAAACGTTTCTTGAAAAGAACTGTCCAGACCAAGTAGTTTTCTCTTTCCAGCCCTTTGTACCAAAGACATTGAATAGCTTGTTCCATTTTCTAGAAATATTTTTGTCTGATTTTCTGAAGTTGCTCCTCTGTGGCTTGAGAGTAAAGTTATAGGTAGATGTCACCACTGCTTTTACTTCTATCCCTAAAGAAATGCCTAAGGTTTGGACATCTTTTGATCACACACATTTTGTTTCATAGAACTGAAATCATTCAGCCGCTAGGGAAATATTTCTCCAGGCAAAAAGATGCAAACCCCTGGGACCAATAGATTACCCTGTGAGTTAAGAGGTGGCAAAAACGTCTTTAAAAATTTTTTTTATTTACTATTTTTATAAATTGAAGCATAGTTGATTTATAATGTTGTGTTAGATTCTGGTGTACAGCAAAGTGATTCAGTTATACATATATATCTTCTTTTTCATTATAGGTTATTTATAAGATATTGATTACAGTTCCCTGTGCTATATACAGGACCTTGTTGTTTATCTATTTTATATCTGCTCATCTCAAACTCCTAATTTATCCCTCACCACCTTTCCTCTTTGGTAACCATAATTTTGTTTTCTATGTCTGCGAGTCTGTTTCTGTTTCATAAATAAGTCCATTTGTATCATATTTTAGATTCCACATATAAGCGATATCATGTGCTTTTTGTCTTTCACTGTCTGACTTACTTCACTTAGTATGATCATCTCTAGGTCCATCCATGTTGCGAAAAAACTGGCTTTTAACAAGAAATGGGAGACAGGAGAGCTAAAGATGAGGGGAGGTCTCACGGAGAAAGTGCATTTGAATTGGACCTTGAAAGTGATTCGATCTGGTCGTGCCGGCACTGAAGACAGAGGCCTTGCACAGAACAGCAAAGAGTTAAACCTTCAAAAGGCTTTTTTTGTCCTACAGTCTTCTAAACGGCCTGCCCCTTCAATCTTCTTTGCTGTTTCTCTCACCAGTAAGCTGACTCGCCCCAGCTTTCCTTTGTGTCCCCTGAGATTTGCCACCATCTCTCTGGAATGCTCTTCCCCTTGACCTTTATAAAGGCTGTCACCTCTTCATCTGGTCATCATTCAGCCTTCCCCAGCCAACCCAGCCTACCCCGCCCATGCACTTGCTAGCCTATTGCCACAGTACTGTTCTCTGTAGCACTCATCACAAAACGATCTTGCTTATCTTATTGCGCATTTCTTGTAAGCTCCATGAGGACCAAACATTATCTGTCTTGTCATTTCTGTATCTTCAACACCTAGAATAATGTCTGCTGCAGAGCAAACACTCATTCAACGAGTGAATAAATGAAAGGAGAAAATCCTCTCGTTCCTTGAAATTGCTTGAAAAATACAAGAAATGGGTAAGGATTAGAGTAGTTCACATTTTTAATCCACAGTTCAGCGTGAATTAAAAAAAGCTGTTGAGGTCCCACTCTGGGAGGCCTTAGATGTAGGTCAGTGAGCCTGTGAGCAAAGTCCCATGGGCAGGTGGCACGTGACACCCAAAACAGATGCTACATACAGACAGGAATCTAGGCAAAGGCTCTGCAGCGGGGAGCCAATGCACGCTTTGACCTCAGTGCGGAGGTGAGCAGAGCCGTGCTTGAGGAAGATGAAAGCAGGGCCAGTGGGCAGGATGGCTCTGAAGGGGGAGTGAGAAGAGGAAGTGGGATCGGGGTCATCACAGCAATGACAGTGGTGACCACGACTCCCCGAGGGCTCAGTGGGTACCGATCCACTGTGATACCCACTCATTACACCTCTCACCTGTGCTCGCAGAACGTTCACCAGATGGGTAGAGACACCCCCATTCTGCAGAGGAGGAAGTTGAAGGGTAGTTGGATGGGGTAGTTGGATGAGAGGCTTAGTAACTTGCTCAAGGTCACAGAGCTCAAAAGAACCAACAGGAGGACATCTGAGAACAGTATTATCTGAAGGGCCTACCTAATTTCTACTGCTTCAGATTATAAAACACAGGGCCATCGAGGAAACCACGAAGCCCATCTCTGAGGAGAAAACTATCCGATCTGGGCTCACCTGAGGATGAGCTGTCACTGGCGGGAATGAACAGCCCTGTTCTGTACCCTCCTCAGTGACAAAGAAAGCATTTCTGATGGCTTTCCACAAAGAAATGTGAGGACGCGTGTTTCCCCAGCTTAAAAAATTCAGTGCACATGCCAGGTAAGTAATTCTGAGAGGCTACTTGTTGCTGCATTTGGCTTCTCGTCATCTTCTCCTCTGCACTGACCTGCAGAGCCATTGGCACCTGTGACCAGGTCTGCTCAGTTCACCATCCGTCTCAGCTATCGTGGTCCGAATGCAGGTTGGTAAGGGATTTCCAGGCATAAGGCAGGATGTAAAGAAGATAGAATTTGTTAGAGGGAAGGGTCGCTGTCAGAACAGCGGGCCGACTTCCTAGTAGTCTGGGAGAGTCAAGCCTGAACATGTGCTATCGATCAGTTTTTATAGCCAGAAAACAAAGGAATGGTCCGAGGTGAAAATTTTGTTTACTACTTGGTCGAGGCACATATACCTTCCTTCTATAGGGTGGTAGTGGGACAGGGCAGATGCCTTTCCTTATTTGGGACAAGTCCCGTTGCCCAGGTGGGCATCGCCCAGGTGGGCTCAGGAATTTCATAACCATCGCAACATAGTGGGGAGGGAGAGTAAGAGTCTGGTAGGGGGTGTAACGCTGCCACTTTTTCAGGCAGGGCTGTCCTTTGTCCTTGGAGCACCGCATCAGCCTTTTCTTCTGTATTTGTCGGTGTCACCAGAATGATGTATTTGATTTAAAACACACACACACACACACACACACACACACACGCACACACACAGCAAGTAGGGGAGCACAGTAAAACCTTGATTAAGAGGAATGTTTGGTCAATGGGGTAGTTTGATTAATTTCATGTCCTACGAAACTGAGAGTTAAGTAAGAAATCCTTTCCGTTTCGATCCTTGTGATTGAAAACCTTTCTCAAACAAGCTACTCCATTCTCCTGTCTTTGTACGCATAGAAGAGTGAACAACACCGCAGAATCTTCCTTGGGAGATGGAAAGTTTGGCAGTAAATCTTGGCCAGCCTTCCTGAATGCCGATGATAAGATGATTCATGTAGGTTTGGAAAGTATAGAACCTGGATGTGGGCAAATCCTGATACATTCTAGGAGCTGAGATTTAAAAATAAGTCTTTCCATTTTCTTTTTGTAATTTGCTGTTGAGGGGATGAAGAGGCTCTTGTTGATTGAAGGTCTTGATGGGTTGGAGGCCAGACCATTGGAGTTTCTGCTTTTCGTTGAGAATCTTAGCGAACAGCTGTTTGATTTATTTTCTAATTAAACTAATACCGTTTTCCAGGTTCTTGAGCCCATAGACTTGTGTTCTTCTGTAGATAAGAACACCTCATAAAAATAATGAATGTTGTCCAGAGAGTATTAAGTATAATTTTTTACAACCTTGATTCATACTGTACATTAAGAGAAATACTGGTTTTTAAAACACTTGTGATTTTTTTAAAGCAAGTAATATTAATTTATCTAAATGTGATACAAAAATGTCTGTTTTGGAGAGACAGCATAATATAATAGACTGAGTTCTGGCTTTGAACTGAGGCAGATCTAAGTGAAATTGCCGCTCTGCTCCTGCTGCGTGACCATAGGAAAGTCACTTAACCTCTCTGAGCCTCGACTTTGTCATCTGAAAAAAATGAAGATAAAAATCCCTCCCGTCCAGAGCCAGGGTAAAGATTAAATGAAAGGTTGTGTGTAGGGCTTTCCTGGTGGTGCAGTGGTTGAGAGTCTGCCTGCCGATGCAGGGGACATGGGTTCGTGTCCCGGTCCGGGAAGATCCCACATGCCGCGGAGCAGCTGGGCCCGTGAACCATGGTCGCTGGGCCTGCGCATCCGGAGCCTGTGCTCCGCAACGGGAGAGGCCACAACAGTGAGAGGCCCGCATACCAAAAAAAAAAAAAAAAAAAAAAGATGAAAGGCTGTGTATAAGAGCCTGGCCCCTAGTGGTTGACGAAGAAAATCAGATCTTCTCCTTCCCGACCCCAACATAAAAACGAATGGTATCATATATTTTATCATCAAACCCAAATAATCTTCGTATTTGTCGTAGAATGGTAATGCTGCCTGCTCAGGTCATAGCTGCCAAAGGTTCTATTTGTGATCGTTAAAGGGATGCCCAGGTATCTGGTTAAACATTATTTCTCGGTGTGCCTGTGAGGCTGTTTCTGGATGAGATTAGCATTTGATGGATTCTGGTGGATTCTGGAGGACAGATTGCCCTCCCCAATGTGTGTGGGCAACATCCTATCTCTGAAATAAACAGAAGATGGAGGAAGAGAGAATCGGCCCCTTCTCTGCCTGCCTGCATGAGCTGGGACATCGGTCTTCTCCTGCCCTTGGAGAGGGATTCACACCATCGCTCCCCTCGTCCTCAGGCCTGCAGACTTGAACTCCAGCACTGGCTTTCCCGGGCGCCAACTCAACAGATGGTAGATTATCAGCCTGTGTCATCTCGTGAGCCAACCCCTTGTAATAATTCCCATGTCTCTCTCCTGTCAGTTCTGTTTCTCTGGAGAACCCTGACTAACACACCATTTTCGGGAAGCGATCTCTACTAACCCACCTGGACTAGAGCTCTTTTTTTTTAAAGATGTCCTTTTTCTTTTTTTTTTTTAATTTATTTTTATTTATTTATTTTTGGCTGTGTTGGGTTTTCATTGCTGCACACGGGCTTTCTCTAGTTGCGGCGAGCGGGAGCTACTCTTCGTTGCCGTGTGCGGGCTTCTCACTGTGGTGGCTTCTCTTGTTGCGGAGCATGGGCTCTAGGTGTGCGGGCTTCAGTAGTTGCGGCACGTGGGCTCAGTAGTTGTGGCTCAGAGGCTTAGTTGCTCCGTGGCATGTGGGATCTTCCCGGACCAGGACTCAAACCCATGTCCCCTGCATTGGCAGGTGGATTCTTAACCACTGTGTCACCAGGGAAGCCCCTAGACTAGAGCTCTTGATTTAGAAAAACATTAGCTTTCCTCACCCACCTGCCCACAGCCCTCAGCCTGGCTCTTATCGGCAATGGGGAAGACCACGGTGGCAGAATTGCCAGGCTGGGAATTCTCCAGGCATTTTTACACAAACTCATCTCACTTTTTTTTAAAGTTATCTCCCACAGTGGCAAAACCAGTCAGTGTGATATTAGGAACTGAAATCTGTGTTCACCCAGGTTAAAAAGAAATAAGCAATGTAAATGATGTAAGCGTTTTTCTTGCAGGTCTTGGAGACAGGTTACCTCATTTGATATCTGACTCCAGAGAGAAGTGAGGTCAAACCACTTTATAAACAGGTTCTAAATCGGTGGCTTCACATGAATCCTCACGCTGCAGCCCCCGCCCCAGAACAGCAAGTTTATGGGGAAGGTACAGGCGCTTTGAGGGTCCTGCTGCCTCTTCCTCAGCTCCACCCCCGGAGCTGGGAGTACAGACTGGACCCTGGTGTGGTGACTTGGTAGCCTTAGTGAGCTACTGTTTAACTTTCTTCCTCTGTAAATGGAAACTAAAGTACCTTCTTGACAGGGCTGTTGTGATATGTAAAATAAAAATATTTGATAGGCACATCAGAGGCGCTCCATAAATGCCAAGCATTTTCTGCAGGCACATGGAGTAAACATAGGAAACAGACTATTGATTGACTTTTAACACTTTTTATTTATCTATTCATTTTTTAAAATTTATTTATTTTTGGCTGCGTTGTGTCTTCATTGCTGCATGTAGGCTTTCTCTAGTTGTGGCGAGTGGGGTCTACTCTTCGTTGCGGTGCGCAGGCTTCTCATTGCAGTGTCTTCTCTTGTTGCAGAGCACAGGCTCTAGCCTCGCAGGCTCAGTAGTTGCGGCATGTGGGCTCAGTAGTTATGGCTCGCAGGCTCTAGAGCTCAGGCTCAGTAGTTGTGGTGTACGGGCTTAGTTGCTCCGTGGCATGTGGGATCTTTCCGGACCAGGGATTGAACCCGTGTCCTCTTCATAGGCAGGCGGATTCTTAACCACAGCGCCGCCAGAGAAGCCCATGATTGACTTTTTATTTTATTCTGTATTAATTTTTATTGCATCATAATTAACACACAATAGAATACACAGATATTAAGTGTTCATTTCAATGAATTTTGTCATTTGTATATACCCACGTAACCACCATCCAAACTGAGAAACAGAACACTTTCACTGTTACCCAAGAAAGTTTCTTCAGGCTGTGTTCCTTTCTCTTTCTTTTTAAGAGATGCTTTTCTTTTGTAAGTCACCAATGTCTTTTTTATTTTTATTTATTTATTTATTTTTAAACATTTTTATTGGAGTATAATTGCTTTACAATGATATGCTAGTTTCTGCTTTAAGTGAATCAGTTATATATATGCATATATCCCCATATCTCTTCCCTCTTGCATCTCCCTCCCTCCCACCCTCCCTATCCCATCCTTATAGCTGGTCACAAAGCACCGAGCTGATATTCCTGTGCTACGCGACTGCTTCCCACTAGCTATCTATTTTACATTTGGTAGTGTATATATGTCCATGCCACTCTCTCACTTCGTCAGAGCTTACCATTCCCGCTCCCCGTGTCCTCAAGTCTATTCTCTAGTAGGTCTGCGTCTTTATTTCCGTCTTGCCCCTGGGTTCTTCATGACCTTTTTTTTTTTTTTTTTGATTCCATATATATGTGTTAGCATACGGTATTTGTTTTTCTCAGAATTTCTGACTTACTTCACTCTGTATGACAGACTCTAAGTCCATCCATCTCACTACAAATAACTCAATTTCGTTTCTTTTTATGACTGAGTAATATTCCACTGTATATATGTGCCACATCTTCTTTATCCATTCATATGTCGATGGACACTTAGGTTGCCTCCGTGCCTGGCTATTGTAAATAGAGCTGCAATGAACATTGTGGTACATGACTCTCTTTGAATTGTGGTTTTCTCAGGGTATATGCCCAGTAGTGGGATTGCTGGGTCATATGGTAGTTCTATTTGTAGTTTTTTAAGGAACCTCCATAGAGTTCTCCATAGTGGCTGTATCAATTCACATTCCCACCAACAGGGCAAGAGGGTTCCCTTTTCTCCACACTCTCTCCAGCATTTACTGTTTGTACATTTTTTGATGATGGCCATTCTGACTGGTGTGAGGTGATACCTCATTGTAGTTTTGATTTGTATTTCTCTAATGATTAGTGATGTTGAGCATCCTTTCTTGTGTTTGTTGGCAGTCTGCATATCTTCTTTGGAGAAATGTCTATTTAAATCTTCTGCCCATATTTGGATTAGGTTGTTTCTATTTTTGATATTGAGCGGCATGAGCTGCTTGTATATTTTGGAGATTAATCCTTTGTCAGTTGCTTCGTTTGCAAATATTTTCTCCCATTCTGCGGGTTGGCTTTTTGTCTTGTTTATGATTTCCTTTGCTGTGCAAAAGCTTTTAAGTTTCATTGGGTCCCATTTGTTTATTTTTGTTTTTATTTCCATTTCTCTAGGAGGTGGGTCAGAAAGGATCTTGCTGTGATTTATGTCATAGAGTGTTCTGCCTATGTTTTCCTCTAAGAGTTTATAGTGTCTGGCTTTATATTTAGGTCTTTAATCCACTTTGAGTGTATTTTTGTGTATGGTGTTAGGGAGTGCTCTAATTTCATTCTTTTACATGTACCTGTCCAGTTTTCCCAGCACCACTTATTGAAGAGGCTGTCTTTTCTCCACTGTATATTCTTGCCTCCTTTATCAAAGATAAGGTGACCATATGTGTGTGGGTTTATCTCTGGGCTTTCTATCCTGTTCCACTGATCTATATTTCTGTTTTTGTGTCAGTACCATACTGCCTTGATCACTGATTGACTTTTTAAAAAGATGGCTTTTTTTTGAATTTTATTTATTTATTTATACAGCAGGTTCTTATTAGTTATTCATTTTATACATATTAGTGTATATATGTCAATAAAAAGCTGGACTTGACTTGTCAAGGTCCTGGAGCACCCGGAATTGTCCACGCATCGCTGGTGACGTGTAAAGTGGTGTATCCATTTAGGAAAATTGAAAAAGTTAATCAGACACTTACCGTGTGACCCAGCAAGATCACTCCTGCATATACACTCAAGAGACATGAGTGTGAATGTCCCCCCCAAAAAAGACTTGTACAAGAATATTCACATCAAATAGAGACACAGATGTAGAGAACAAACGTATGGACACCAAGGGAGGAAAGTGGCAGGGAGTGGGGGATGATTTGGGAGATTGGGATTGACATATATATACACTAATATGTATAAAATAGGCAACTAATAAGAACCTGCTGTATAAAAAAATAAACAAAATAAAATCAAAATTTCAAAAAACAAAACAAAACAAAAAAAACTACCCATTCTATCCAGCGGTAAGAAGGAATTAATGGGAGGTTTGTATATCGAGGTGAATCAATCTCCCAAACGTAATGTGTGGCAAAGAATATGGCGCAATGGCATTTATATAAAGTTTAAAAATATGAGAAACTGTAAAAAAGTATATTCACATCAGATCTATTCACAAGAGCCCCAAATTAAAAACAAACCAAATGTCTGTCAAGTGGTGAATAGATGAACTGTGGTTATACATACAATGGAATATTGCCCAGCTATAAAAAAGAACTACTGTTCCATACAACAGCATGAGGTAATCTGAGACATGTTATTTTAAATGAAGGAAGCCATGTATATGAGAAAATACATACTATATCATCCCAAAGTTCAAGAACTTCAGTGGTACATGGCGGAACAGTGACTCGCTGCAAGGGTGGAATGGTGGTATTGGCAAGAAAGGACCCTGAGAGAACTTTCTGAGGTGACGGACGTATCCTAAATATTGATTTGGATGACGGCTGCCCAGATAGGTACAAAACTCATCAAGCTATCTCGTTAAGGTGTGTGCACTTGATATTTGTATGTTATACCTTAAAAATAGACTCGAGATTCTCTTCGGCAATGAATACCTTAAACAAACTCTCAGGCCATCAATGCAGTCATTTCCAGGAGCCGGAGAAGCCTAAACGCCTCTGCCACCCCCTCCATCGGCTCTCCCTGGTCGCATGCACGGGCATCGCATGCCTCTCTGATAGCAGAGAGCTCCAGCCATTCAGCAGGTGGTGATCGTATTTCTGCCCCGTGATGAGATACAGGAAGCATACAGTAACATCTCCTCATTCTGGATTTTATAATGTGGTTACAGGAAGTCTCTAATTTGGTGTTGGGGAAGAGATTAGAGCATAGATATTTGTGCATATTTTGGTCCAGCTGGTGTTTTGTCTAAGAGCAAGAGGACCTGGTCCTGTATTACTCAGGGGACGGGAGCCTGACACCCCCCAGAGGACCATTTGCTTTACAAGGCAGTCCAATCACAGAGCCACCCTGCTGGGGTGGGGACGGGAGTTTGGCTGGGCATCCTCACACCCTGAATCCCCACACTGTGACTTGGCAGGGTTTTCCTAGCCCATCATTCCATGCCTTCCTCTGTTTTCAAAGAGTTTGAGAACATGTTTTTGAATTACTTACTTTTGTGGAACCTATTAAATTAGAAGTCTCTTTTCTTAGCGTAACAAATAGATTAAAATGTGAGTAATTTCATAGTCCGCAAAGACAGCCAAATGTTGATTTTGTTCTTTAAGGCGTGCTCTAATGCACGTTCATAAAGCAAAAGCGAGTTTCTTATGAACAAGGAATTACTGTCTGCTGGCAGGACAATGGCGGTGGCGAGGTTGCTAGGGTCCCTGCTCACCCACCCTGAGGCCACCTAAAGCTGCCCACGTACTCTGGGCCTCGGGCAGAAGCAAGTCGTGGCTTGTGGGACCTGGTTAATCTCCAAGAGGGCTGGCACATTTTACGTGAATTTAGCCCAACCCGTGGGCAAAGACTCCCTCTACTCTACGCTTCTGGAGAGTAATGATTATTAACGACACCTACTGTTTCTGAAGTGCCTCCTGTGAGCTGGGAATTGCTGGTCACTTCCTAGGCCTCGTGTTACTTAACCCTTACAATAGCTTTGGGAAATTGGGCTCGACATTAGGGGCTAAGATTCAGTGATCACTTAGTCCAAGGCATTTAACCCTTGCAGCAACTCCCCAGAGAGGGAACAATTCTTCTCCCCACTTTATGATGAAAAATTTGAAGTTTAAGAAGCCAAGGAACTTGTCTGGAGGTCATGCAACCCATAAGCTGCAGAAACGTAAGATTTAATTCAACCTAACATCAGCCTCTGGTCTCCCCAGCCTCACCCAACCTCAGACCAGGTTTGCATCAAGGAGGGTGACAGGGAAAAGGGGGAAGCTGGGGCATCCAAAGGCCAGTTTCCTGGGTGTGAGGAGGGTAGGGCTGGGAGAATCTGATCAGCCACAGAGACTGGTGCTGGAGAAGAAGAGGAAGTAGCCCAGTAACCGCGTGCGTGCATGTATGTCTGTGTGTGCACGTGTGAGTGTATCTGTGTACGCACATCGGTGGTGGTGATGACCATGGATGTGGAGATATGCGTGGTTGGGGAGGCATGTTGGGAGGGATCCCTGGTTTCTGTCCTAATTTTGGAAACAGGTATCCTGTTTCCATGGTGGCCAGTCTCTAATGGAAGGGTCTGGAGCCAAAGGGAGGTGGTTTTCGCTCCCAGAGAATTAAAGGGCTTGGCCACCAAAAATAAAACCTGACCCTATGTTCCGAGATCCCACAGGAAACTTTTTAACATGGCTGTTGATTTTGAAATGCTCAAGTTCTCTGTCTGGAATTACTAAAAATTCCTCTGTGTATCATTTATTTCCCCAAGTGGGATATCATTTCCTAGAAGGCCTGCGTGGCCATGCCTGTCAGCACCCCAGCAGGGCCTCCCGGTTCCAGGTACCCCTGACTCACACAGGAGGTGCCAGTTTGTGGCCACCAGGTGGCCGTCCCCTGAGCCAGAGCCTGCACCGCCTGGGCCACAAGCGCGGGACAAATAAAGCCGTCAACCAATTTCTGGCAGGAGCATCGCCCGGGCTGCCCCCTGTTGGGAGAACTCAGAAGCTTGATCTATACTGTCTCCTGCGACTCCCCAGTGGGATTTTGCCCCAGGTGGCGGCGGGCTGTGCCTGAGGCAACCTTCCTGCTCTCCCCCACTTCACTTTCTCTCATCCCCGCGCTGCTGCCAGGGCTTCCTACGACCATCTCCCAAACACATGCCCTGCCCTGAAAATTTTGCCTGTTTTCAGCTCCCGAGAGAAATCCAACAAAGACAAATCTGCACTGACGTCCTCAGGATACGGCATCCAGGTCAGTGATCCTCAGAGTGTGGGCACCAGGCCAGCAGCATCAGCTTCACCGGGAATTTGTCGGAAATGCAGATTCTCAGGCATCACCCCAGACCTACCGCATCAGAAACCCATGTAGGGGAGGGGGTGCCCAGAACTCTGCATTAACAAGCCCTTCAGATGATTGGTTTTTCGTGTCTTGTTTTTTTTTAGTTTCCAGCTTTATTGAGATGTCATTGACATATAATATTATATAAGTTTAAGGTGAACGAGGTAATGATTTGGTACATACAGGTATTGCAGAACGATTGCCACCATACGTTTAGTTAACACATCTGTCACCTCATGTAGCTACCACTTGTGTGTGTGTGTGTGTGTGTGTGATGAGAATTGTAAGATCTACTCTTAGCAACTTTCAAATATACAATAGGGTATTGTTAACCATAGTCGCCATGCGGTACATTACATCCCTGTGACTTGCTTATCTTGTAACTGGAAGTGTTTACTTTCGGACCACTTTTACGCTTTCCTCACCTCATTCTCGCTCCCTAACCTCCACCGCTGGCAACCATCAATCTATTCTCTGTATCTATGAGTTCTGCTTTTTTTTAGAATCTACATATACGTGAGATCGTGAGATATTTGTCTTTCTTCATCTGACCTGTTTCACTTAGCACGATACCCTCAAGGTCCATCCATGTTGTCACAAATGGCAGGGCTTCCTCCTTGTTATGGCTGAATAATATTCCATTGTGCGTATACTACAACTGTTTTACCCATTCGTCCCATTCACGGACACTTAGTTTGCTTCCATGTCTTGGCTATTGTAAATAACACTGCAGTGAATATGAGGGTACCCAAATCTCTCTGAGACAGAGATTTTGTTTCCTTTGGATCTGTTCCCAGGAATGGGATCGCACAATTAAGTTTGAGCACCACTGACCTAGACATAGTACAAGATTCTGTTGTCACGTGAAATAGAGAACGAAGGAGGGAAGGGAGTCTGCGTCTTAGTCACGACCAGTCGGAGTGAGAACGACACAACTCAGAACCTTCCCAGAGAAATCTGCTGAGCCTTTCAGGCCAGACAAGGTAGAGAGGAAACCTGTCCCGGGCGAGAGCTCGCCCTGCGGTGGGGCTGACCCTGGGCCATCAGCGAACTGCAGTGTAAGTTGTCTGCACTGAAGTGGGTTGTCTCTCCAAATACTGCACTTGATTTAACAAGGCTTCATCTTGGCTTAGGATCCGGTGGCTGACAGTCAAAGCCTGTGTTCTTTGTTAATGAGGTTTTTGGGGATTTACAGTTTTCCTTCTTTCAGTTATCAGGCGTGACCCATTTTTGACATCAGACATGATCACAGAAGCAGGCTCCCGCCGGAGAGGCAGTGAGGAGACCAAGTGCTGAGGGCCACGCTGAGTCCAAGCCCCACGTGGACGCTGGGAGGTCCATCAGCCCGCTTCCCAGTCCCCCCGCTCCCCCACCTCAAATCACTCCATCACACCAGCAAGAAGAGGTCAGAGCAGATGGCTGGGGCAGGTTTCAGAACCATGGGGGGGCTGAAAGAATGGCCCGGAAGTGACCGAGATGTTTGGGGCAAGGATGGCGTAGATGAGGCTGCAGGACATCCATAGGCAGCAAAGCCGTAAGCGCTGGGATGAAACTGCAGGCTTCGCTCTCACACCAGTGGTGGCCCTTTATGCAGAGCGCTCGTCTCACCTCGTGGGGGAAAATCAGTGGAACCCAGGAGGGGAGCTTTCTCCGCTGTAGCAGAGCAGCTGTGCTCTCCACACCCCCAGAGCCACAAAGTGTGAACATCTTGCCGAGTGGAACTTTAAAGCCTTGCCACCCACAGATGTGTGCTGTCCACAGGTGACCCTCCTTTCTGGACCCAGAGTTAGGACCAGCAGTTCTCACCCTATTCTTTCAGGTCTCTGATTCTTTACTGGCACTGATTCCCCACCACAGAGCCTGCTTTATCCGATAACAGGGCAGAACTCCCTGTGCAGACGTCCAGGCCAGCAGCCCAGGGCAAGTTTGAGACTTGGGGGTCCTGACTGCTACTCTGTCCCTCTCCATGACACTGCCCTGCCCTTTAGTCTCCACTGGCCTCGGCCTAAGCTCTGAGCGGCGTCATGCTGGGGTGACCTCCTAGTCGGGGGTCTCAGATGTCTTGTGACCATCAGGGTGTATTAGTGACACCGTCTACCTGGGGAGAGCTGCTTGCCCGAACATCACTCCCTCTGGCACCAAGAGATCAGAGATGAGCAGACCCTTGCCCTGTGCTAATGGGCTGATGGGAGAGAGCATTTTGCCTTTGGCCATCTGACTGCAGGTCCCTCATCTGTGAGCTAGCCCATCTCTCATGCTAATGGAGGCCACATCTTCAGTAAGGAAGGGCTGTGAAAGACGTCGGGCAGGCAGACTCATAGCTGGCCTCTTTATGGGCAAGTGAGCACGGCTAGTGTGCTGTCTCTTGTTTCCAGGACAGGGCTCCTGCAGGACAGTTGTCCGAGGCTGTTTTAAGTGAAGACATTTGCTTTCCATACAGTATCAATGGATTACAGTAAGCCAGGAGTCTAGATTCTTATCCCATTTTTTTTCCAATCAAAAAATAAATTAAATTGTAAAGGATTTGGACAGAGCCAGCAGCTTGCCATGTAAAAAGTTAACAGCCTCAGAGGGATCATAAAGACAACGTTCAAACTGCATCCATCATATTCATCCTAAAGAATTAAGCTAATTAACCCAATCCCACTTAGCAAATTTTAAACAGAGGAAAGTTATAAAGTGAGAAGTATTTTGAAAAAGAAGCGATTTACTAGAAAAAGGTAACCTCAGTGAAACTGGGTAGCATTATTTTTTAGTTCATAAAAAATAATGCTACCTTGGGCTTCCCTGGTGGCACAGTGGTTGAGAGTCCGCCTGTCGAGGCAGGGGACACGGGTTCGTGCCCGGGTCCGGGAAGATCCCACATGCCGCTGAGCGGCTGGGCCCGTGAGCCATGGCCGCTGAGCCTGCGCGTCCGGAGCCTGTGCTCCGCAACGGGAGAGGCCACAACAGTGAGAGGCCCGTGTACCTCAAAAAATAATAATAATAATAATGCTACCCAGTTCAAAAAGTAGATTTTCATTTAAGTTTTATACTTATTTGTTAACATTTTTGGATTTTTAAGTGATACATTTCAATAAAAATATAATACTTCCTTCAAATAAATAAATAAATAAATGAACACACGTTGTTCGCGTGGTTTTTGTCAAGATGCCAGGAGGGCCACCAAGCTCCTCAGAGGTTACCTCTGTGTATTCTTTCCTGGCCTTGCTTACCAGGAAGGCTGTCACTCCAAACTCCGTGACCTTCAGGAGGCAGTGGCTTTGAACTGCCCTGTGTTAACCTGAATGCGTGTCAAGGGCGGCCTGGGACACTTGAGCCATTGGTGACTCTTTCCCATCAGAGTGGACCCAGAGCCACACTGGGAGCCTGCATTTCTATTGCAAATTACAACCTCTGCCACACTAACTGTCACCAACTCTTACTATTTTTTCTTTGAACCTGTTCTAAATTTTGAAGTACTTTGCTCAGATGCTTTGCTTCACCCACTGTAGCTATGAACGTGTCTTTCAGACAAGACATTTAGAAACCGACTGACATACCAGTGCTGAAGCCATAAGAAATGCATGCACTGCAGCACACACAAGAGAGGAACGTGCAACCAGTTGAAAAGACGGGCAAAGCGGGGGGTCCGTTTGTTGAAATAAATACTATATTCTGTCATTGTATGAGTTCGTTTATTCTGTTCCAGAAATTTCTCATAACAAACTGTAAATTTGTTCATTCTAACGACATTCTCTAATTTCAGTGAAGAATGCAGGCCATTGAGTCAAGCTGCCCAACCTCAAAGCTGCTCCCATCACTGGAGACAGAGGCTTATTCCTCCTGTGCTTCAATTTCCTTTTTGAAAATTTACGTTTGAATTTGTTGTGTTTAGAACACAATAAACTGAAATCTCAAATTAGTGGAGGAAATGATGCCCAAGAAAAATGGTGCCAGAATAATTGGTAAAAGATTTTAGAGTGTTAAATGTTTTTAATAAAAATGAAAGAAAAATGAAAGAGACAAAGAGAGAGGGAAAGGAAGAAAAGGAAGGAAGGAAAGAAGGAAAAACGGAAGAAAGAAAGTTAAAAGATTAATTCAAGAAAGTATATTTGGAACATAACTATAAAGGAAACTTTTGATAGATTTGATAATGTAAAAAATTAACTTTATCAAAAAACAAAATTGAAAGGCAAACGGTCAGCAGGGGAAAAAATAACCTTTTGAATATAAATGTATAACAAAGAGTTGCTATCTTGGGCTTCCCTGGTGGCGCAGTTGTTAAGAAACTGCCTGTCAATGCAGGGGACACGGGTTTGAGCCCTGGGCCAGGAAGATCCCACGTGCCATGGAGCAGCTAAGCCCATGAGCCACAGCTACTGAGCCTGCGCTCTAGAGCCCGCAAGCCACAACTACTGAGCCTGCGCGCCACAACTACTGAAGCCTGCATGCCTAGAGCCCGTGCTCTGCAACAAGAGAAGCCACCGCAATGAGAAACTCTCGCGCCACAACAGAGTAGCCCCTGCTTGCCACACCTAGAGAAAGCCCGTGCACAGCAATGAAGACCCAACGCAGCCAAAAGTAAATTCATTAATTAATTTTTTAAAAAAGAAGAGTTGCTATTTTTATAGAAAGAGCTCTTAAAATCAGTAAGAAACAATGAACCCTCTAATAGAAAACAGACAAAAGAAATGAACGAGAAATTCACAACAGAGGTGGTGCAAATGAAAACTAAACCTGTGATAAATATTCCACTGCAACAGGAATTAGAAAAATGCACATTAAAAATATGACATGTTATTTGGTATCTATTTAATTTGCAATATTTATAAAGAATAATAATAATAACGTGTTGGTAGTGGTTCGGGAAAACAGGCATTCTCATATGGGACTGATAGGAGCATAGGTTTAGTAAAGAAAAACTTCAATTTTTGTACAGTTTCAGCAAACATTTATTGAGCACATATGCGTCTGGGCCGAGCACTGGGTCAGATTTGGGGATATAACTGTCAACAAATCTGTGAAGGACCCTGCCCTTCTTGGAGCCTGCAATCCAGTTGAGGGAGGTTGGAGGGAGAGAGGAAAGTGATGGAGAAAGAGTAATTAGGACATACCTAGTATACATTAGTGCTAATGATAGAACAATATTTACATTTCACAGCCTTGATAGCCCCCGCCTACATGGCCACAGAACTTCAGGGGGAATATATGCCCACCCATTCACCCTCAACAGACTCCCCCCAGGTTTTTAGAGGGGAATTTCCAAGAGGTTTCTCACATATTCAGTAAAAAACAAACAACAAAGCAAAGCCAACCTGTCAATATCCTTCCGTTCCTGTCTCCTTGTTGTTCTCCTGAGCGGGTACTTCACCACTGCCGCAGCTACAGGAGCTCTAGGGCAAGAATTCTGCCCTGCTCAGGGCAGTCTCTCTGACGTCCTCCAAGCCATAAAGCAGAGCAGAGGAAGGCTCTGTTCTATTCAGGTCTTCCTTCCCCAGAGGAGTTGTACCCTCTTCTATAAAGAAATACGAACTGTCAGATTTCTGTACAGAAGCTGGCTTTCTTCCCAGGATCAACCCTAGAGAAATTATAGAAGCTAGAGGGAAGTATGTGCTCCAGGAACTTTTAAAATTGAGAAAAGCCCTGGGAGGACGAAGGTTGTTTTGAACTGATGTCCGTGGGAGCAAGTGACTGGAGGCAGCAATGAGACAATGGGATAAGGGAAGAGTTTAGGTCCTACTCTCCATCCTTCCTTGAGATGTCCTGAGACACCTTCTCCAACAAGTCAGCAGCCACAGTCCAGGTCACTGTATCAACAGGACACCATCAGGGGTGATGAGTTGATGAAAAAAGAGAAAACAGGGAAACAAGACAGAATATTCATTACAACCCACAGCTAGAATTCTAGACAATAGTAACTTGATGGGAGAGAGGGCTGGAGGAGTGAGAGACCAGAAGGACATGAGAACGTGCTCAAGTACTTACTAGTCAGCAGGGAAGTAAAGATATTGTTGAGCTTTAAAAAAATCAATAGGGGTAAATAATCATGAACAGTTTTAGGTTAAGGACACACAAGGACAAAAACAGAATGTTTAGCTTTTAAAACATCAGAAGAACACTCTATCTAAAGGAAAAGAGGAAAGGAGAAAACAGAAACAAAACAGAGAAAATGAAAATGGAGTACACGAAAAAGAACGGCAGAAACAATCCCTGATATTATAGCAATCAATAAATATAAATGGGTCCAACTCACATATTAATTAATCTACAAATTAAATATAATCTTATTAAAAGTTCCAGTTGTATTTTTTTAATTCAACGAACTTAGCCTAAACTTTATATGAGAATACCAACCCAAGAATAACCAACTCATCTCTGAAAATGAAGAGTACAAAGTAAGAACTTATCTAGCAGATTTCTTAAGACATTATAAAGCCATGGTAATAATGACATGAATATGGGGATAAGAACAAAAAGAGAGCTAGAGACGGATCCATACACATATACAGGATCACCATAGGGGACAGATGTGGCCTCACAGATCAGCTGGGGCAGGATGAGTTGTTCAGGGATGGGGCTGGGACACTGGCTCACTAAATGGGGGAATTAAAATGGAATCCCTCCCTGATACCACATGCAAAGCCAATACCAGATGGATTAAAAGTGTAATATAAAAACTCTGATGCATGGGACTTCCCTGGTGGCTCAGTGGTTAAGAATCCGCCTGCCAATGCAGGGGACACGAGTTCAATCCCTGGTCTGGGAAGATCTCACATGTCGCGGAGCAACTAAGCCCACGTGCCACAACTACTGAGCTTGCACTCTAGAGGCCATGATCCACAACTGCTGAGCCCACGTGCCTAGAGCCTGTGCTCCGCAACAAGAGAAGCCACCGCAATGAGAAGCCTGCGCACCACAACGAAGAGTAGCCCCCGCTCGCCACAACTAGAGAAAGCCTGCGTGCAGCAACGAAGACCCAATGCAGCCAAAAAAAAAAACTCTGATGTAGTCGGAACACAATGCAGTAGAACATTTTGTGACTTTGGAACAGGGAAGGACTTCCCATACCACAAATCTTCCATCAGACACACCCAGCAGAGTTCATTTCCCTGTTTTCCTGCTTGGTCCCAGGGCCATGACCAAATTCTCCCCTGAAAGTGCATTGGGTGTACCCATAGTTTCAATTACCATTCAGACAGAATCCCATTTTATAATCAGCTAAAACCTCCTGCCATATAATCTATTTCTAAGAAACAGAAAACAACATTATAGGAAAATCTTGATGTTATATTTAAAAACCACCCAAGAGCAAACATCAAAATATAAACTAGAGAAACAACAGATCTCTTTTGGTGGTAAGATTATGCATTTGTCTGTTTTTACCTGGGTGCTTGCATACAGTTGGCAAATTTTCTCATCTGGGAGATAGTACCCTTGTAATTAGGGGGGAAAACCTTGTTTCCCCAAACGGGCAGGTGAAATGGGAACGTTGCGTTGAGTGGGGGTGGGACCACATTGGTCTGGAGAGAAGGTGTTGGTAGCTGCACCCACATAAAAGAAACATCGGTTTAAACTTCTCCAGGACGTCACGCAGAACACTCAGTAAACGTTGAATTGACTAGACTTGTTGCGCCTGAAGTCACATCTTCTGGGACAGCTCAGGAATGAACCTGCCTGAGTGTGTGCACTTTTACAGTCCAGCAAATACACCTGTGCGTGTACACACACACACACTCCTCTGGACTCTGTGAATCTGTCCTGGTGAATCATTGATGCTGAGTGTCCCAGGGGCTTCTTTTTCTATTTCTACTGACATCTCATTCCACCAGTTTGCTCCTAACTGGGGGCGAAAGAAGCTTGGTTCACTGAATTGAGAGCACTCCTCTACTTAGACTATTTTACAAGCTCTCCCTCTTCGAGAAATACATTCATATGTTTCGATTGAAAAGTTGTTGAACTTGTGATTTTCAACTCTGAAGCTCTCACTTTTAAAAGGTCCTTGTTCTCAGATGTGAAATCTGATGAGCATCTTCTGACTCAGCAGTGACGTGGTTCATGTGGGTGTGAAACGCACCCCATCCTCAGCTGAGGGTCATCAGCTCCGGAGGTCTAATTGCTTTGTTGTCAGTCTGTTTGGTATCCTCAGGAATTGTCACTTTGGAAGTGGAGTCTGATCAGATACTTTGCATATTCGGAGAGAGAAAGAGAACTGGATCTGCAACTTTAGGACACTGGCCAGACTGAGTATTTCTGTATATTAATCACACACGTGTTGGCATCTGTTTTAAAGCAAGCACTGTGCTGTTCTAGGGTTTCAGGAAAAATCGTGGCCTCCCTTCCTTTTTCTTTTCCCTCCCCCCTCCTCTCCCTTCCTTACTCCTCTCTCTTCTTTATTTCTTACCTCCTGCAGTGATTTAACTAAGAAACTTCTATGCCCATTGGCACTCTGCTACTTGTTTTAAGATATAAAGCAGGATCCTTTCCCTTGCTTCCAGGAACGTGGAACCCAGATAAAGTGCAATACCCTGGCACACACACAGAACGTCAAAACCCAAGATTAAGACTTGATGGCATGAAATTACAAGATAGAAGAGACGTGACAAGATAGCAGGATAAAAATAGATGGGAAGGAAGCAGGTTGTCTAGAGACCGCCCAAAGAAAAACGAGATCATTTTTTCGCTGGGGAAGGCTTTTCACTCTCTAGCCAGTTAAACAAATGAGCATTATGGAAAGACCATAAAAGAGACAGAGGAGCTGTGTTTACTTGCAATGGATCACGCTGAGTGCTTAGCCAGGTGAGAGCTCAGATGGAGTGAGAATTAAGGTTTCTTGCAAAGCAGAGGTGAACAGGGCAGGCACGTGGTAGGGCTGGGGAAGGGACCACAGCCATCTGACTGAGACAGGAGTACCTGCCGGGCAATGAGGGAGAAAGGCAGGTTTTCCATCTGCCTCCTTTGTCCCAGTGAAGGCGAATTCACACAGAATTTGGACAGGAGCCCAGAGGAGTAGGCTGGAAGCACTCATTTAAAACATGGCATCACGGCACACCTGTCAAGGCAGTGTTTCCAGAGTGTTTGCGACTAGCAACTTCCCTGGACCCAACTTACATGGCCATCACAATTAAGGGGAAAATAAATCCTAAAGACCTGTGTCTGGAGCATGGTGAATGAGGCCAAGTCTATTTCATTGGGTGTCTACTGGATTCAAGGTTTAAACAGATTCCATCGATGTTTTAAATTAATCATATGCTTTGCGTCATTTTTCCATAATTGACGGAAATTGAACACAACAATTAGCTAACAGGAAGTATGAAACAATATATTTTCTCCATGACTGTACCTTAAACCTTTTATTCTAAGAAGGCTAAGGATAGTTTCTGGAAGCTATTAAGCAACCGTGGCTGCTGAAAGAAGCTTACTAATTTTTAAAAATCTCCCTGGTGTCCTATCTGACCCACCCTTCTTAATAATAAAATCAGTCTTGCATAAAATGTCTAATTTTTAAAGGAATTTTAGGGGGTCATATGAAAATTATCTGGAGACTTAGAATATTTTGTGGTCTTTAGGTACCAGCAGTAAAATACTACTGGAAGTTTTCCAAGTAAGTTACATACGTGCCACTGGAAACCAGTAAGTGGCCTTCAAAGTGCGTGGGTAAGAAGATACAGCTGCTTGACAGAAATAAGACAGCACCGTGAACTTGTCATTGGGCAAGAGGGGCAGAGACCCTATCCCAACCTGCACTGATGAAAGTCCTCACGTACACGCAAATTCCTCCGAGAGGGAATGGTGGGTGCCTCGGCCACAGAAGGTCCTGCTACTAACCAATCATGGGATTCTTTCTGCCGAGTCTGACTGCAACCTCAGAATGTTTCTCAGCATGGTGCATCAACAGGTAGTACCCATTTATAAGATCTGTTATAGGAAATGGAATCTATTTGCCTTCCTGACCTGGATTCATACCTGCATGATGTGCAGACAGCACACGGACAAAGTAAAACATAGAATAAAAGACCATATGGACAGTGTGGTGATGGAGGGGTGGAGGGGAGAGTTATTAGGGTGAATCATATAAAATTGTCATTTTTGTAGGTCAAGTGTAGGTCAAGAAATAGCAGCGATTTCATCCAGCCCGACCTGTTATTTAATGAGATGAGGGGGTGGCACTGGAGCTGATTACTCAACAACAGGAAGACGCAAGCACGCGAATACAAGAGAAGAGCACGCATGTGTGAGGCGCCAGGGCAGGAGGAATATGCAGAATGGAGGGGCAGGTGGGCCAGACTGCCAAGTCACAGGGAACCAAAGAGAGATGGGAGAGAGGCATGGCCTGAGATGAGCATGCCGGGGCCTTAGGGAAGAGGATGGACTTGCTTCTAGCTGCAATGGGGATTTTAGCAGGAGAGTCATATGATCTGACAAAAGCAAGTGTTATGGATAAAAGAGAGCTCTGGCTGCCGTATGGGAAATAGTTAAGAAAGGGTGGAAGCAGGAAGTCGGGTTAGAAGGATACTGCAGCAGTCCAAGCCAGGGAACAATGGTGCCTTGAGCAAGGATGGCAGCCGAGAAGCAGGTGAGTGTGGCTGGATTCCAGATACACTTTGAAGGTTGAGCTGCCCAGTCTCATGAGAGTGACAATTACAATAGTATAGTCATAAGCAGAATCCACCAACAGTTACTGTCTGTCAGGTACTTGCTATGTGCCAGGCCTGTTGCTAAACATTTTGTGCACATTATTTTAATTCACACAAAAAGTCTACAAAGTAGATGCTATTATCACGCACACTCTGCAGATGAAAAAACAGCTCAGAAAAAAAAATTAAATAGCTGATCTAAGAACATATGGCCACTAAGCGGTAAAACTGACATTCAAAATAAATAGGTCTGTTTCCCAAGGCAGAGTTCCAGAATATTCTAAGTTCTCTACATCCAACCAGAAAGCCACAGGTGGTAAGCATATGTAACGGATGCCTAAGTGGAGAGGCTGGGGAAAGGGACATTTCCGCGGAAGACATTCCACAAGTGAAAAAGGGACGGAGGAAAGGACAGTAGGGGTGGGAAATGTAATAAAACGAAAGCTCTCCTTTGAGCTTTAGTCAACGAGAGCTAACTAAGCACCAAGATGTTTCTCTTCTTTTTTTTCTTTTGTAAATAAGTTTATTTGTATCCTTTTTTTAAGCTTCCATATATAAGTGATATCATATGATATTCGTCTTTTCTCTTCTTAACCAACCCATTCCCACCCTATAATGTGCACCAATTTACCAATCAAGCCAATATATCCCTCATTCAGATATAGCCTTTTACCCTGTCCTCAGCTGGCCCATTTTCTGTACGGCTTAAACATACCCAAATATTCAGTCTCTTCCCCAGTTTCATCAGAACTTGCAGGAAGCCATACAAAATGTTATGTGAATACCACAGTCACCCACGATGACACCTGAAATGTTTGTGTCCAGTTGACTTGCCTTAAATTCCTTTTTGCTCCTGCACAGTTCCAGTGCATTGGACCCCAAATCATTCTGGATGAGTTTGTTCATTCAACGGGAGGAATATTTTGAGTTTGAGTTTGCAACAAGAGGTATAAACAGGAAAAAAGACCACTCATATTGGGCAGTAGAGTTGAAAAGCCAGCGGAGCCAAGTTATCATACAGACCAGTTTGTCCTCGTCAAAAAATGAGCAAGGTTTTGTTTTTATCAGAGGCTTCCTGAGAGGGACAGAGCTGTAGACCTCAGAGATGCTAAAAACACAGCTGTGGCTGAACATGCAGGACGTCTACACCTGCGCAGTGAGGAAAGGGCTGGAAGAATCCTCTTGCTGTCGCTTCAGCGTCATCTTTGAATTCAAAGGACACGTTAGAGTCTGCTCTTAATGATCCATCACGGGATCCTGTCCTGAGTGAGTTACTAACTGTTACCTGCCCTGCCCTTTTCAGGAGCTGACAGTAGCACCCGCCTTGGGGGGAAACTAAGAGAGAATTGTGTTAGTACCTGAGTGTATACACCTGACCGCATTCCACATTCAAAGTAACGCAGCAGAATATTTCTCTCCTTTAAGTAATTGGCGTCTTTTCCCTTCCATGAGAATGACACTCAAGAGTTACATTCATATATAACTCAGTATAACGCTTCTTAGAATCAGCATTTAGGTGCAAGCCTCACGCCTCTCTGCTGGAGCCAGAGAGGGCTGCTTTGTTAACTCGGTTCTCTGTCGGGGTTCCCGATAAAGCTCACTTCATATGAAGAATGATTATCCAATATGACCTTCCTATCAAGACTCTGGGCTCCATGTTTTATATCCTCACATCAGACAGCAAAATTAATTAGCTCACAGCATTCAGAGGTCTGGGAACTCCGTAAGACAAGGGTCACGGAGAACCTGGGAAAACGTTGACGGTAATGAAATGTTAACGGCTAATCATACGTCTGAACAGGAGAGATCATATGACGCTGCGGAGCCTTCCTCTCTAATTGCCTTGTGGAGCAGGAAACTTCTTCGTACGTGAAAAAATGAGGTGCACAAACACGGTAACAGGACCGTTGCTTCTGAAAGTAACCAGGACAACAGGGGCTGTTAAGAGATGTCGGGTTTGACCTCCATCCTCCTATTTGGGTGAGTCCCTTGGCCACTTGGCATCACTCTCTTTACATCTAAAAACGAGGAGTCAGTTGGGTGGTCCATGGCCATCAATTACAGCCATACTGCGGCAAGACGGTCACCTTTTATTTTCCAAGCTACAGAAGCTTGCGGACAATGTGTCTTCCATTTCACTTGTCTGTGATGCTTATAAAGCCAAAATGAATATTTTGAGTCTGAATCCATAGAAGGATATGCCTTCCCTCATTGGAGGAAGTATTGAAATGGAGGTGGCACCCTGATGTTAAGCCCAGATGAAGCCACTTCACACAGGCACTTGGGATCGGTTAGCCTCACACTTTTCTAAGGATGGGGGTGCAGATGACAGAGAGTTCCTGAGTCTCTGTGATTCCTTAATAACCATGTGTACCTGCCCGCAGCCCTGGAGTGGGCTCAGGTGTGCAGCGACAGAAATGGGAGATGTTGTGGTGAATGTCTGCTGCTTCTAACCGAAAGGTGACATTTTCATAACAGTGCCCAGCTTGTTCCAAAGTCTCTGGATAAAATGGGCCATTGCAATAAAGCTTGCACAAGTGTGTCTGCACAGCAGACCAGCAGGATCACACCGGGACCCAGATCTCGGTAGAGCTCTGGGTTATCAGTTGAGGGGGCTCACAGCTGAAACAAACAACCCTCAAGGTGCAGTGTCTTCACCCACAAAGGGTTCATTTCTTGCTGCTCTCACAGTTCTGTGTGGCGGCAATTGGGTTTTGGGGTGCTCATGGGAGGACCCAGGCTCCGGCCATCTGGCGGTTCTGCACTCCCCCAGGACAGAGCTTCTCAAACTCGGCACTACTAACACGTTGGGCTGGAACATTCTTTACGGTGGGGGCTGTCCTGTGCATTGTAGGATGTTTAGCAGCATCCCTGGCCTCGGCCCACTAGATGCCAGTAGCACCCTTGGTTATGACAGCCTGAAATGTCTCCAGATATTGTCAAATGTCACATGAGGTTCAAAACCACTTCCTACCTTCCCACCCCCTTATTCCCCGACCCTCGCTTAAGAACCAGTGCCCTAGGACCACTGTCCTCCACTAGCTCCTCTATATCTCACCACTAATAAAAGACAAGAGAAAAGGCCCATCGCTCATAGATGCCTCGGCCTTAGGTGACACCCCCCCACTTGGGCTCACATTTCACTGCTGAGGACTAATCATATATCCCCACCTAGAATCCAGGAGGCTGAGAAATGCTTCTAGCTGAATGCTTATGAAAAAAGAAAGAACTGAAATCTAATGAGAGCTGAAGTGAGAGAGAAATACAGACATGAAGAGGTGGGAGGGACAGAGAGGATGTTATTAACACACAGGTGTTCCCAGGCTTTCTCTGCATCGTGGCCTTAGTTCATTCTGTTCCTTCCCCTCCCCATCCTTTTCCAGAAGATTCCATCAGGACCAACTGGTTTCTTTATCTTTCTAGATGTAAAATGGAGGGGAAAAAAAGATAAAAAGGCTAGAAGGAAAAATAGGCAGGCTAGGTCTATGGGAGAAATTTTAGGTTCAGCTTTGAAGGAGGAGAGTTTTGGGAGGAGTGAGGGAGAGAAGGGGGTGGGAGGGTGATGGTCTATGAAGAAAGCAGATGCGAGAGGAAAAGGGAATTTTTTAAAGTGTACACGTCATGATATTTAAGAAATACAATTAGAAATTTACCTTGAAAGAACTCTTTAGTCACTGAACTCTGTTCTCTTGACCACACATCTCATGGAATATGCCTTCAATAGGGTTACAAGTAACTGGGGTTCAGATGTATCTAGATGGTGAGAGAGTTCTATGACTCAAGTAAAGGAATAAAAACAGGGAAGCTTTGGTCCATGACTGGAAACAGGTACACATTTTCCTTCCGTTACAGGTCCAAAGGAAACCAAGCTTATGGTAAGCAGCATGTGAGGGTCCATATTAGAAAGTGAAGACGAGTTTTAGGGGCCGAGACAGAGAAGTGCACAGAATCTCAGAGGTGAAAAAGACTAAGCCTTCCCCAACTTTAAAATGCATGTGATATGAATCTGATTAAAATGAAGATTCTGATTCAGTGTGTCTGAGATGGGGCCCAAGGTTCTACATCTAATGAGCTCCTGGGGGATGCTGATGCTTTTGGTCTACGCACAACAATTTGGGTAGCAAGGAAGTAGTAAGACAATAGGTACCTGGAATATATCAATACAAATGACATTGACGCTGGTGAAAAGTCATTTGCTCACGTAGACTCAGAAACTCACATGCCTTGAAAACTAGACGTTATCTCCGTTCTTTATACAATTTCTGACTTTGCTAGAGGTGGCTCCAAGGTTTTTGAACATCTGAGCTGCAGGGTATTTAAAGGTGAAAGGGGAGAGGGAGAGCGCTCAGAGTCTCTGGGGAGACCTTAGAGCACTGGAAAGCAACAGAGCATTTTTATGAAAAAGCGCTGAACTGGAATGTCCTCACACTTCTTCTTTCCCAGCAACAGGTAGCTGTCCTAATCCTTTATAGTGAAATTGTTATAATCCTTTATAGCAAAATGGCAGAGCTCCTGACAAGTCCATTTTCTTCCAGCCAAATGAGACCCTGACAGTATAACTAATACTTGCTATCGCTAGACCTCTACCTTAAATTCTTTGCATCACTGTGACCTGAACTTTTGAAAATTTGCCATTGGCGGGGGGAAATGTACACTTTGCCTCTAATATGTTTAACCATTGAAAAGGATTTCAAATAGACTTTTTCACAGCTATAGCTGTTTGCTTAGGTGAATCCTTCCTTTATTAGTAAAAACATTGGCACCAAATTCTATTTCATTCCAAAACAATTATAAAATAAAACACTGATATCCTTGGGATGTTTTCCCAAATGTACTCTGAAATCGTTCATATTCAGAGCTATTAAGAGAATTTCTATCATAAATGTTACACTTTCTAACATGCTAGCTTTTTAGGCAAATGCCTTTCAATATCAGGGGTGACGATCCTTATTACCTCATCCCATGCTAATAAGTGATTCATTTGTGGTGATGAAAAATGGGAATTATTTTTGCCTCTAGGCCCTTATTTCGATGCAAATTTCCCTCTTATTTATTTTCAGAAGGTGGTAATTGCCTGGACAACCCGGATGAGATAATATTACTTTCCAGTGATAAGGCCACTCTCCAGTATTAAATAATGTTAAAAATAATGTCTTGTAAAATTATCAGAATAATAAAAATAAAATCTTAGCAAGCCCCATCGAGGAATAGGAATTCAAGACAAAGGTGTTTTGTGAGAAAGGAAAAGTAGCCCCCATAGAAGTGACTGGAAACTTTGGAAGCAGAAAACCTCCTCTTGCTCTGCTCCAAGAATGTTCCCTCCATGTTCCATGGCTGTCACCCAAACAGGCAGAGATGGAGTTATGTATACTCCAAAGATTCAGACACCTACAGAGAGGCACAGACATCCAGAATTTTTTTGTTAAATCATTTATCTTCTCCTCATTTCTCCTTGGATTGCCTTGCAAAACACACATTTGTGTTGGTTCCAGGCCTCTCGCTTTGGATTTACAGAACAGGTTTGGGGTTCAGAGATGTTCCCCATTTCTGTGCATAGGGGAGGTCACAGAGAATCAAGTTCATATTTGTTTAACCAGCACTTAGGGAACCTTGGGTTTGTGGCCACCTTGCAGTATTATTGATAATTTGGAGTTCTATCTATCAAGTCATACTGACATTTTTGCTAGCTATCTACTTTTATGCTAATCATATTTAATGACTACTTTAAGATAAAGGCATCTAGATCTATAATGATTATTAAATAAAGCTCCTAAATTTTGAAATCAATTTTGATACTCAGCTCGTTTTTCAAGTTTAAAAAAAATCCTTTTTTAAGTTAAAAAAAAACCTTACTAAGGTTCCTAGTTAGAAAAATCAATCCCAAGATTTTGCAATAGCTTTAGCTTTTGTTTGTGTAAATACAATTTAATTTTCTTCTTTTCCATTATGGTTTATTACAGGATATTGAAGATAGATCCCTGTGCTATACAGTATGACCTTGTTGTTTATGTATTTTATATATAGTAGCTTGTATCTGCTATTCCCAAACTCCCAATTTATCCCTCCCCACCCCCTTTCCCCTTTGGTAAACATAAGTTTGTTTTCTATGTCTGTGAGTCTGTTTCTGTTTTGTAAATAAGTTCATTTGTACTATTTTTTAGATTCCACATATAGGTGATATCATATGGTATTTGTCTTTCTCTTTATTTTTTTATTATTATTATTTTTTTGCGATACGCGGGCCTCTCACTGTTGTGGCCTCTCCCGTTGCGGAGCACAGGCTCCGGACGCTCAGGCTCAGCGGCCATGGCTCACAGGCCCAGCCGCTCCACGGCATGTGGGATCCTCCCAGACAGGGGCACGAACCCGTGTGCCGGGGCACGCCTGCATCGGCAGGCGGACTCTCAACCACTGCGCCACCAGGGAAGCCCGTGTCTTTCTCTTTCTGACTTACTTCACTTAGCATGATCATCTCTAGGTCCATCCATGTTGCTGCAAATGGCATTATTTCATTCTTTTTTTATGGCTGGGCAATAGTCCATAAAGAAAAGAAAGAAAGAAAGAAAGAAAGAAAGAAAGGGAAGAAAGAAGGAAGGAGGAAAGAAAGGAAGAAAGGAAGAAGGAAGAAAGAAGGAAAGATGGAAATAGGGAAAGGGAAGCGGAGGGAGGAAGGAAGAAAGGAAGGGAGAGAGACAGACATATGTAAGTATACACGTGTGTGTGAATACATATTTCCAATTTCAGCAAGTTTAAGAAGAGCTGCAGGGAGGGGGAAAGACAAGTACAGTTGACCCTTGAACAATGCAAGGTTAGGGGCACCCACACTCCCTGTAGTCAGAAAAATCCTCCAATAACTTATTGTTGGCCCTTTGTATATATGGTTCATTTTGGACTGTGAAACTTACTATTGAAAAATGTCCCCATACAGGTGGACCCCCTTGCTGTTCAAGTGTCAACCATAATTTACAGTTCAATTGACTTGATGAGTCTTTTTCAATTACATTTTAATGTCTGTTTCTTCTAGAGCTTTCCATTTAATCCAACCCTTCCCATCATATTTCAGAAAGCCATCGAATCATAACAATACATAAAACGTCTCTATATTTAACGTTAAGACCCTTTACTCTCCTAATTCTGGGCCTCACTGTCCTCACTACGAAGTTGGGATCTGATGACCTCAACAACTGAGTACAAGATAATATTTAGGTTTGAAGCTGCAGATGGAGAGGAGAGAAAACTTAATTCATAACTTTAAGATCCTACGCTTCCCTTGGTAGGAATAACTTCACCTCTCAGTGATCTGGGTCTGGGAATGGGAGGGAGGTGCAGAGAGAAGACGCCCCTGACCCTCTCCCATGAGCTCCCAGGCTGGGTTAGGCCAGGGTGGAGAGCAGTGTTCAGTCTCTGACATCCTAATATAGAACATTCTGAAATATTTATTATGTTTTTAGGGTGCTGTGCTGGGTAGAGAGGGAGTAATGCAAGGAGTACATGATCCAAGGAGAGACACGCATAAAATATTTAAGTTTAAAAAAAAAACAAAACAACTATAACATTTTAACCATAAAGAAAAAATTTTTAAAGAAATTTTTCTCTAATGCGGGTCACGGGTCTCTTATTTCTTCTGGCTGATTCCAGACTACTTTTGTGATGCTTAAACACCTGCACCAAGCATAGCCCTGCGAAGCTGCGAGGGGCTGTGAGCCAACAGGAGGAGCAGAGCTCTTCCTTGAGGTCGGGGGATCCTCCCAAAGCTTTATCCTGCTCAAGCCACCCCCTGCTTAAGGCTTTATGGCTCCCTTCTGTCTGTAGGATAAAATCTGTGCTCTGTTATTAGCCTGGCTGAAAAGAACCTGGATGATGGATCCAGGTCACCCCTCCAGACCCCATACCCCCCAGATTCTCCACTCTGACCCACGGAAAGCTACATGCAAGTCTCCCGGCCCCCATGCTGTCTGTGCCCTGTGTCCTGAGCCCTCCTGTCCACCGGGAAGGCTCCCCGTGCCACAATCGTCCCTCTTCATGTGCTCATGTCACACTGGCCCTCGCCTGCCCCACTCAGGTGTAGCACCTGTCACTTGACCTAACAGCCTACTTGCCTGTCTCTCCAACTGGGGGCTCCCCCAGGGACAAAACTTGCTGCCCCGCTGGTGTACAAGCCCCAAACTCAGCAAGTGCTTGTTGAGTTGAAGTGAGAAGCTCCTTCATCTTGTGTGTTTTCCACTAATGGCAAGTGTTCTCCAGAAGTGGAAAGGGACGTTGGATCTGGAATCAGGAGACCCGAGCTTGAGCCCATCCTGCTGCATAGTGACAGCGATACCCAGTCATGAGAAGATAAACCTGAAAGCTCTTTAGGTACCTAAGAGATTATAGGCATATGATCTCCACAGATGAGAATCCCATCACATCAGAGGCTGGGCTCCAATTTCCCCCTAGATGAAGCCCAGAGTGTTGCACTCCACGGTGGTTCCTCTGATGCCTGGAACTATAGAGAAGGGGGCATTCTTGTCCCTCTCAGATCCCTCATAAGGGATTAAAAAAAAAAAGAAGGAGAAACAGGTGTGGCTTATTTAAGAGACAACACAGCATTTGCTATCTGGAAGACACACACACCAGAACGAGTCCCTATCTGCCCATCTACCCCATGCCCTTCAGGCCAGCAAGCTCAGAGCTATCATGAGTTTTCTCTAACGTAGGCATTGCTTATACAGTGAATTATTCCCCTCTTCACACAGAGATCATACAGACCTAGTCCATAAGATTTACAATGAAGGTCTGAAATCCCCTTACGGATTTGAATGGAACTAGAAGAGGAATAATATCAAGAGCAAGAAAGGTCTTTCCTTGAGTTTCTTTTGAGGTCTAGATTTGGGAATATGGGCCAAGATGGTGGTTATGATTTATCCCTCGGGAAAAAACGAATCCCCGCAAATATGCAGAGCTAAGAAGGAAAAGTAAGAAATAATCTAGCTTTGGGTGAAAATTCAGAGAGAAACCACTTGACTTCTTTCTGTTCTCAATGAGTCTACTTGTGATGAGCACAATCAGGGTGCGTGACTCGTAGAAGACGGGAACTGACATTTTGACCCGCCAAGTACATCAGACAATTAATCAGGGAAATCCGCTCTTCACTAAGCCCATCCGGGTCTTGGGAGGCTCGTCTGATTGGGTAAGTCTCAGTGGGAAGGGAGCCCTATTAAATACAAAGACATTATAAGTGGGTTCTCAGTTCCTTAGGGATCCTGGCAGCTCTATACCAAGGCTGGGAAAACAGAAGGTACTCTGAAGCAGCCCCGTCAAGAGAGGATTTCCGGGTTCAGATGACCTTGGCTGCCATATTGATCCCGCTTGGAAGAGGACTCACTCCGGAAGCACCCGTCAGCCCAAAGCTTGCTGACAGAAAATCCTGTTTCTTTTTGCTCATGACGCTCTCATTTATGCAAACCTTTCACAAAAGGTAATGAGTGTCACTCTCTACCCTATCCTTATCCGTGAGAGCCTCAAAATTTTTATTTTGTATGATTAAATCCTCACAAAATCCATGTTGCCAAATCTATGAATAAGGGTTTCAAACGGGCGATATTTGTGAGTCCTTGGATTCTCCAGTTACACTCATGTCTAGCCTCTTCATGGGTGAGGCAGCCCTAAGCCCGGCATAGGGGCAGGACCCACCCTCTGAGAAAGCCCAGAGCCTGCGTGATTCTTCCCCCACATAGGAACCCAGTTCTGCACATCTGGCAACAAAGACTTGATGGTCCCCAGACCATGGTCTAGGTATAAACTCACTCAGGGACTCATTGCAGAGTCCCTGAGTGAGTTTATACCCAGACTTATCTGAGAGGGAAAGTGAGATAAAACTCTCCTCCCATTGATGGTTTTCAGAGAGTGAGCACATTGACCCCGGGAGGCCGAGGGCGATTGGACAGGCGCGCTGTGACCTCCTGGCCCCTCCCACTGGCCTTCTGGGGGCGGGATCCTAAGCAGGGCAGGAAGTTCGTCCAGAGAGCAGCGTCCCTGCCCCAGCCTCGTCGCTCACCGACTTCCCTACGACCAGGCCACATAGAGACCTGGGCCTTCGTGTTTGTGTCCAAAAGCTCCAGCTCCAGCCCGCGACGAGGTAAATTTGGCATTAAAAATGCTGCGTAAAACATACTATTAACCTTGCTTCCGTGCAAAGCTCATAAGGATGAGCCGCGGCGGGTTTCGGCTTTCTCCCCAGCGCAGCCCTGCAGGGACCATCTTTTACATTCCATTCTGAACTTCGCAGAGCAGGTGGCCCGACGCTGAAAGGGGACTCACGTCCTTGTCCATTAGACCGGGTTTTAAAACAATTTGCAGAATTTGCGGGAAAGTATCTTGTTTTCATCTCACAAGAATACGTGAGCCCAGGACCTGACCTACGTGAAGCTCTGCAGCGAAGTGAAGACAGAATCTCTGAGGGTGACTGAGATGCAGGCAGAAAATAGTGTTTGCTGGCACGCTGGGTTACACCAAAGGTATCCACCCTGGGTTAGCATCATTAACAGTTACTACACCACTGACGCCGGAATTCCCACGAGACCAAAAAGCAGTGGCAACCACGCCTCTGTCTGGCTTCCCTTCCCTCGGCTTTAGATGAGCTGATTCCCTAGTTCCCATCCCGTTGGCTTGCTTGGGTGTTTTCCTTTCTGCTCCCTCCTTCAGTGATGGTTAACAGACTTTGGGAACCCCTGTGGCAGAGGATACCATGCCCCCTGTCCAACTCTGGCTCCAAGCCTCAGGTTACACACCCTGGTGATGAGAAATGTGAGTTGGAGCAGGGCTGTGGAGCTGAAATGGTAAGGATGCTCCAGAAAGAATCTGCAGGGCACTCTTGTGGCCACTTGATTCTGGGGGTGAAGCTAAGGAAGGGCTTGGGGAGAAGGCGAGAAGGCAGAGGAGAATCAATGAGGCATAAACACATAAGGGCCCTTCCTACACATCTTACCACCAATCTGACATTTAAGAGAGGAAATGTAATAAAGAATCAGGATTTATTTCTCGATTGTGGCAAATGTTCTCCAAGGCCTCTGATGTGCAGTGTGTTACAAGTAGTTTTTAAACAATCTGAGAACCATGAGGGAGCTGCAGGGCCAGCGGGGAGAGTTGTAACTGTGCTTTCCAGGGAGTTAGGTGGTTGGTCCGAGTTTTGAAGAACTGGTTCATCAGAGGCCAGAGGGCTGGGAGGTTTGTGCCTGAAAGAACACGACACATTTGGGGGATGTGTTTAGAATACCTGGAGCATAGCATTCAGGAATGAGGGTAGTGGTAGAAAAGATGCTGCAAAGGTAAGAAAGGGCTCTACAGTCATGATGAGGAATTTGAACCTCATGGGAAAATGGGTCTAATGACCCAGCGTACAGTTTAGAAATGTAATTTTCTTAGATTTTTTTTTATTGAAACGTAGTTGATTTACAATGTTGTGTTAGTTTCAGATGTACAGCAAAGTGATTCGGTTATATATACATATATATATTTTTCAGGTTCCTTTCCTTTATAGTTTATTACAAATATTGAGTATAGTTCCCTGTGCTATACAGTAGGTCCTTGTTAGTTATCACTTTTTTTTTAACATCTTTATTGGAGTATAATTGCTTTACAGTGGTGTGTTAGTTTCTGCTTTACAACAAAATGAATCAGTTATATATATACATGTTCCCATATCTCTTCCCTCTTGCGTCTCCTTCCCTCCCTCCCTCCGTATCCCACCCCTCCAGGCGATCACAAAGCACCAAGCTGATCTCCCTGTGCTATGCAGCTGCTTCCCACTAGCTATCTACCTTACGTTTGGTAGTGTATATATGTCCATGCCTCTCTCTCGCTTTGTCACAGCTTACCCTTCCTCCTCCCCATATCCTCAAGTCCATTCTCTAGTAGGTCTGCGTCTTTATTCCTGTCCTACCCTCGGTTCTTCATGACATTTTTTTTTTCTTAAATTCCATATATATGTGTTAGCATACGGTATTTGTCTTTCTCTTTCTGACTTACTTCACTCTGTATGACAGACTCTAGGTCTATCCACCTCATTACAAATAACTCAATTTCATTTCTTTTTATGGCTGAGTAATATTCCATTGTATATATGTGCCACATCTTCTTTATCCATTCATCCAATGATGGACACTTAGGTTGTCTCCATCTCCAGGCTATTGTAAATAGAGCTGCAATGAACATTTTGGTACATGACTCTTTTTGAATTATGGTTTTCTCAGGGTATATGCCCAGTAGTGAGATTGCTGGGTCATATGGGAGTTCTATTTGTAGTTTTTTAAGGAACCTCCATACTGTTCTCCACAGTGGCTGTATCAATTTACATTCCCACCAACAGGGCAAGAGGGTTCCCTTTTCTCCACACCCTCTCCAGCATTTATTGTTTGTAGATTTTTTGATGATGGCCATTCTGACTGGTGTGAGGTGATACCTCATTGTAGTTTTGATTTGCATTTCTCTAATGATTAGTGATGTTGAGCATTCTTTCATGTGTTTGTTGGCAGTCTATGTATCTTCTTTGGAGAAATGTCTATTTAGGTCTTCTGCCCATTTTTGGATTGGGTTGTTTGTTTTTTTGTTATTAAGCTGCATGAGCTGCTTATAAATTTTGGAGATTAATCCTTTGTCAGTTGCTTCATTTGCAAATATTTTCTCCCATTCTGAGGGTTGTCTTTTGGTCTTGTTTATGGTTTCCTTCGCTGTGCAAAAGCTTTTAAATTTCATTAGGTCCCATTTGTTTATTTTTGTTTTTATTTCCATTTCTCTAGGAGGTGGGTCAAAAAGGATCTTGCTGTGATTTATGTCATAGAGTGTTCTGCCTATGTTTTCCTCTAAGAGTTCGATAGTTTCTGGCCTTACATTTAGGTCTTTAATCCATTTTGAGCTTATTTTTGTGTATGGTGTTAGGGAATGATCTAATCTCATACTTTTACATGTACCTGTCCAGTTTTCCCAGCACCACTTATTGAAGAGGCTGTCCTTTCTCCACTGTATATTTCTGCCTCCTTTATCAAAGATAAGGTGACCATATGTGCGTGGGTTTATCTCTGGGCTTTCTATCCTGTTCCATTGATCTATCTTTCTGTTTTTGTGCCAGTACCATACTGTCTTGATTACTGTAGCTTTGTAGTATAGTCTGAAGTCAGGGAGCCTGATTCCTCCAGCTCCATTTTTCTTTCTCAAGATTGTTTTCACTATTCTGGGTCTTTTGTGTTTCCATACAAATTGTGAAATTTTTTGTTCTAGTTGTGTGAAAAATGCCAGTGATAGTTTGATAGGGATTGCATTGAATCTGTAGATTGCTTTGGGTAGTAGAATCATTTTCACAGTGTTGATTCTTCCTATCCAAGAACATGGTATATCTCTCCATCTATTTGTATCATCTTTAATTTCTTTCATCATTGTCTTATAATTTTCTGCATACAGGTCTTTTGTCTCCTTAGGTAGGTTTATTCCTAGATATTTTATTCTTTTTGTTGCAATGGTAAATAGGAGTGTTTTCTTGATTTCACTTTCAGATTTTTCATCATTAGTGTATAGGAATGCCAGAGATTTCTGTGCATTAATTTTGTATCCTGCTACTTTACCAAATTCATTGATTAGCTCTAGTAGTTTTCTGGTAGCATCTTTAGGACTCTCTATGTATAGTATCATGTCATCTGCAAACAGTGACAGCTTTACTTCTTCTTTTCCGATTTGGATTCCTTTTATTTCCTTTTCTTCTCTGATTGCTGTGGCTAAAACTTCCAAAACTATGTTGAATAAGAGTGGTGAGAGTGGGCAACCTTGTCTTGCTCCTGATCTTAGTGGAAATGCTTTCAGTTTTTCACCATTGAGGATGATGTTGGCTGTGGGTTTGTCATGTATGGCCTTTATTATGTTGAGGAAAGTTCCCTCTATGCCTACTTTCTGCAGGGTTTTTATCATAAATGGTGTTGAATTTTGTCGAAAGCTTTCTCTGCATCTATTGAGATGATCATATGGTGTTTATCCTTCAATTTGTTAATATGGTGTATCACGTTGATTGATTTGCGTATATTGAAGAATCCTTGCATTCCTGGAATAAAGCCCACTTGATCATTGTGTATGATCCGTTTAATGTGTCTTGGATTCTGTTTGCTAGTATTTTGTTGAGGATTTTTGCATCTATGTTCATCAGTGATATTGGCCTGTAGTTTTCTGTCTTTGTGACATCCTTGTCTGGTTTTGGTGTCAGGGTGATGGTGGCCTCATAGAATGAGTTTGGAAGTGTTCCTCCCTCTGCTATATTTTGGAAGAGTTTGAGAAAGATAGCTGTTAGCTCTTCTCTAAATGTTTGATAGAATTCGCCTGTGAAGCCATCTGGTCCTGGGCTTTTGTTTGTTGGAAGACTTTTAATCACAGTTTCAATTTCAGTGCTTGTGATTGGTCTGTTCATATTTCCTATTTCTTCCTAATTCAGGCTTGGCAGGTTGTGCATTTCTAAGAATTTGTCCATTTCTTCCAGGTTGTCCATTTTATTGGCATAAAGTTGCTTGTAGTAATCTCTCATGATCTTTTGTATTTCTGCAGTGTCAGTTGTTACTTCTCCTTTTTCATTTCTAATTCTATTGATTTGAGTGTTCTCCCTTTTTTTCTGATGAGTCTGGCTAATGGTTTATCAATTTCGTTTATCTTCTCAAAGAACCAGCTTTTAGTTTTATTGATCTTTGCTATCATTTCCTTCATTTCTTTTTCATTTATTTCTGATCTGACTTTTATGATTTCTTTCCTTCTGCTAACTTTGGGGTTTTTTTGTTCTTCTTTCTCTAATTGCTTTAGGTGCAAAGTTAGGTTGTTTATTTGAGATGTTTCCTGTTTCTTAAAGTAGGATTGTATTGCTATAAGCTTCCCTCTTAGAACTGCTTTTGCTGCATCCCATAGATTTTGGGTCGTTGTGTCTCCATTGTCATTTGTTTCTAGGTATTTTTTGATTTCCTCTTTGATTTCTTCAGTGATTACTTCGTTATTAAGTAGTGTATTGTTTAGCCTCCATGTGTTTGTATTTTTTACAGATCTTTTCCTGTAATTGATATATAGTCTTATAGCATTGTGGTCGGAAAAGATACTTGATACATTTTCAATTTTCTTAAATTTACCAAGGCTTGATTTGTGACCCAAGATATGATCTATCCTGGAGAATGTTCCATGAGCACTAGAGAAAAATGTATATTCTGTTGTTTTTGGATGGAATGTCCTATAAATATCAATTAAGTCCATCTTGTTTAATGTATCATTTAAAGCTTGTGTTTCCTTATTGATTTTCCTTTTGGATGATCTGTCCATTGGTGAAAGTGGGGTGTTAAAGTCCCCTACTATGAATGTGTTACTGTCGATTTCCCCTTTTATGGCTGTTAGTATTTGCCTTATGTATTGAGCTGCTCCTATGTTGGGTGCATAAATATTTAGAATTGTTATATCTTCTTCTTGGATCGATCCCTTGATCATTATGTAGTGTCCTTCTTTGTCTCTTCTAATAGTCTTTATTTTAAAGTCTATTTTGTCTGATATGAGAATTGCTACTCCAGCTTTCTTTTGGTTTCCATTTGCATGAAATATCTTTTTCCATCCCCTTACTTTCAGTCTGTATGTGTCTCTAGGTCTGAAGTGGGTCTCTTGTAGACAGCAAATATATGGGGGTTTTTTTGTATCCATTCAGCCAATCTATGTCTTTTGGTGGGAACATTTAGTCCATTTACATTTAAGGTAATTATCGATATGTATGTCCCTATTCCCATTTTCTTAATTGTTTTGGGTTCGTTATTGTAGGTATTTTCCTTCTCTTGTGTTTCTTGCCTAGAGAAGTTCCTTTAGCAGTTGTTGTAGAGCTGCTTTGGTGGTGCTGAACTCTCTCAGCTTTTGCTTGTCTGTAAAGGTTTTAATTTCTCCATCAAATCTGAATGAGATCCTTGCTGGGTAGAGTAATCTTGGTTGCAGGTTTTTCTCCTTCATCACTTTAAATATGTCCTGCCAGTCCCTTCTGGCTTGCAGAGTTTCTGCTGAAAGATCAGCTGTTAACCTTATGGGGATTCCCTTGTGTGTTATTTGTTGTTTTTCCCTTGCTGCTTTTAATATGCTTTCTTTGTATTTAATTTTTGAGTTTGATTAATCTGTGTCTTGGCATGTATCTCCTTGGATTTATCCTGTATGGGACTCTCTGTGCTTCCTGGACTTGATTAACTATTTCCTGTCCCATATTAGGGAAGTTTTCAACTATAATCTCTTCAAATATTTTCTCAGTCCCTTTCTTTTTCTCTTCTTCTTCTGGAACCCCTATAATTCGAATGTTGGTGCATTTAATGTTGGTCTCTGAGGTCTCAGAGGTCTCTGAGACTGTCCTCAGTTCTTTTCATTCTTATTTCTTTATTCTTCTCTGCAGTAGTTATTTCCACTATTTTATCTTCCAGGTCACTTATCTGTTCTTCTGCCTCAGTTATTCTGCTATTGATCCCATCTAGAGTATTTGTAATTTCATTTATGGTTTTGTTCATCATTGTTTGTTTCATCTTTAGTTCTTCTAGGTCCTTGTTAAATGTTTCTTGCATTTAGTCTATTCTATTTCCAAGATTTTGGATCATCTTTACTATCATTATTCTGAATTCTTTTTCAGGTAGACTGACTATTTCCTCTTCATTTGTTAGGTCTGGTGGGTTTTTATCTTGCTCCTTCATCTGCTGTGTGTTTTTCTGTCTTCTCATTTTGCTTATCTTACTGTGTTTGGGGTCTCCTTTTTGCAGGCTGCAGGTTCGTAGTTCCCGTTGTTTTTGGTGTCTGCCCCCAGTGGGTAAGGTTGGTTCAGTGGGTTGTGTAGGCTTCCTGGTGGAGGGGACTAGTGCCTGTGTTCTGGTGGATGAGGCTGGATCTTGTCTTTCTGGTGGGCAGGTCTACGTCTGGTGGTGTGTTTTGGGGTGTCTGTGGACTTATTATGATTTTAGGCAGCCTCTCTGCTAATGGGTGGGGTTGTGTTGCTGTCTTGCTAGTTGTTTGGCATAGGGTGTCCAGCACTGTAGCTTGCTGGTCGTTGAGTGAAGCTGGGTGCTGGTGTTGAGATGGAGATCTCTGAGAGATTTTCGCCATTTGATATTATGTGGAGTTGGGAGGTCTCTGGTGGACCAGTGTCCTGAAGTTGGCTCTCCCACCTCAGAGGCACAGCACTGACTCCTGTCTGCAGCACCAAGAGCCTTTCACCCACATGGCTCAGAATAAAAGGGAGAAAAAGTAGAAAGAAAGAATTAGTAGAAGTAGAAAGAAAGAAAGAAAGGAGGGAGGGAGGGAGGAAGGAAGGAGGGAAGGAAGGAAAAAAATAAAGAAAGAAGATAAAGTAAAATAAATTAAAATAAAGTCATTAAAATAAAAAAATAATTATTAAGAGAAACAAAAAACAGATGAATAGAGCCCTAGGACAAATGGTGGAAGCAAAGCTATACAGACAAAATCTCACACAGAAGCATACACATACACACTCACAAAAAGAGAAAAAGGGGAAAAAATCATAAATCTTGCTCTCAAAGTCCACCTCCTCAATTTGTGATGATTCGTTGTCTAAGGGAGGGAAGGAAGGAAAGAAAGACCGAAGATAAAGTAAAATAAAATAATGTTATTAAAATAATAAGTAATTATTAAGAAAAAAAATTTTTTAAAAAACCGGACGGATAGAACCCTCGGACAAATGGTGGAAGCAAAGCTATACAGACAAAATCTTACACAGAAGCATACACATACACATTCACAAAAAAAGGAAAAGGTGAAAAAATCATAAATCTTGCTCTCAAAGTCCACCTCCTTAATTTGGGATGATTCGTTGTCTATTCAGGTATTCCGTAGATGCAGGTACATCAAGTTGATTGTGGAGCTTTAATCCGCTGCTCCTGAGGCTGCTGGGAGAGATTTCCCTTTCTCTTCTTTGTTCTCACAGCTCCCAGGGGCTCAGCTTTGGATTTGGCCCCGCCTCTGCGTGTAGGTCGCCTGAGGGCGTCTGTTCTTCGCTCAGACAGGACGGGGTTAAAGGAGCCGCTGATTCAGGTGCTCTGATTTACTCAGGCCGGGGGGACGGAGGGGCACGGAGTGCGGGGCGGGCCTGCGGCGGCAGAGGCCAGCGTGACGTTGCACCAGCCTGAGGCGCGCCGTGCGTTCTCCCTGAGGAGTTGACCCTGGATCCCGGGACCCTGGCAGTGGCGGGCTGCACAGGCTCCCCGGAAGGGGGGTGTGGAGAGTGACCTGTGCTCGCACACAGGCTTCTTGGTGGCGGCAGCAGCAGCCTTAGCGTCTCAGGCCCATCTCTGGGGTCCGCGCTTTTAGCCGCGGCTCGCGCCCGTCTCTGGAGCTCCTTTAAGCAGCGCTCTGAATCCCCTCTCCTCGCGCACCAGGGAACAAAGAGGGAAGATAAAGTCTCTTGCCTCTTCGGCAGCTCCAGACCTTTTCCCGGACTCCCTCCCGGTCAGCCATGGCGCGCTAACCCCCTGCAGGCTGTGTTCACGCTGCCAACCCCAGTCCTCTCCCAGCGCTCCGACCGAAGCCCGAGCCTCAGCTCCCAGCCCCGCCCGCCCCGGCGGGTGAGCAGACAAGCCTCTCGAGCTGGTGAGTGCCGGTCGGCCCCGATCCTCTGTGCGGGAATCTCTCCGCTTTGCCCTGCGCACCCCTGTTGCTTGCGCTCTCCTCCGCAGCCCCGAAGCTTTTACCTTCCGCCACCCGCAGTCTCCGCCCGCGAAGGGGCTTCCTAGTGTGTGGAAACTTTTCCTCCTTCACGGCTCCCTCCCACTGGTGCAGGTCCCGTCCCTATCCTTTTGTCTCTGTTTTTTATTTTTTCTTTTGCCCTACCCAGGTACGTGGGGGGTTTCTTGCCTTTTGGGAGGTCTGAGGTCTTCTGCCAGCCTTCAGTAGGTGTTCTGTAGTTGTTCCACGTGTAGATGTATTTCTGGTGTATCTGTGGGGAGGAAGGTGATCTCCGCGTCTTACTCTTCCGCCATCTTCCCGGAAGCCCGCCCCCAGTTATCGCTTTTAAATGTAGTATGTGTATATTTTAATTCCAATCTCCTAATTTATCCCTCCCCCCCTTTCCCCTTTGGTAACCATAAGTTTGTCTAGAAATGTAATTTTAATAACTAGGTAGTGTACACAAGAGTGGAAATACCTTGTGGGAAGGAGGCTGATAAGGAGGCCATTGAGGAAGGTCACAGAATGGATGATAAGGGCTGGTCTAAGGCAAGGGCCAGCAGAGAGGATGGGGTGTATCTGAGAGAATCTCGTGAGGAGAATAAGAGATGTAGAGATATATTGGGTGAGAGGCTTAAGAGTGAAGGGGAGTCAAGGATGAAGGGAGGTGTGTGACTTGAGCAGTTCATTGCATTTTCTTTTCCAAGGACTGAGGGAACCCTTTTCCCTTTCTTTGATCTTGAGAGGGTTCATTATGAATCCCCTCCCCTTCCTCACCCTCCCAGAAAGGAAGACACAAAATCTTTCCAGAACTCTCAAGACATTCATTGTCATACTCACTCATTATACTACTCCCCAGTAGGAAGCTGCTTTAGGCTGGGCGGTTAGCTTTGGTTAATATCAGGTGCCTAGTGAGGTGTACATCACTGGCTCAGCCTTCTTCAGCCTTTCATTTTATTTATGAGAAGGGGGGAAGAAGCAGAATCTTTTCCTGCTTGAAACAGATGCTAGCTCATCTCTTGGACACAGCTGATCAATAAACATTTAAAACTCAAGACCTCGTTCCCATCAGTGTTGCACCATCCATAAAGCTGGCATTCCAAAGGGACAGGGCCCTTCCTTCTTTGCCAGGTTGGGAGCCTATAGTTTTACAGTAATGCAGCCTGTGCAGTTGGGTGTGTCCCTTTTTGATTCAATTGTAGTTTTTGGCTCAAGGAATCTCACATTGTCTGCTATAGTCCTGGCTTATCACCAACGACTAACGGACAGTCCTGTAGCTGTGAGCCCATCGTTGGCTGGAAGGATTGGTCAAGCTTCTAAGAGTTGACTTGCAAACAGGTAGAGGGGATGCTGGAACTTGATGCACGGACCAAGTCAAATATTCTGAGCTATTCTGCAACAGCGAATGGCTTGTGAGGCACCTGTTCAGGTGGTTTTGAAAATCTTTAAATCATTGGTTTGTAAAAATGCTATTAGTCCCTTGACTGTTCCATTTACCACAAACTTTTACATCTATAAAAACCATCTTCTCTATTTAAAATGTATTCTATACTCTTTCTAATTCATTATGTAACTCTGGGCTAAGAGAAGAGAAATATCTGTCTTCAGCTGTTGTTTAGAGTTACTCCACAAATGTAGATTTCCATTAAAAAAAAAAAGAAAAAGGAAATAGAATCTAGAACAATTCTTCTACCTGATTTTGATTGCACTTCCTCTGGGTATTTTTTAGTGTGGCAGGCATATTTATTTTTATACATTGCACTGTGATTTTCAATTATCTTTTTAAAAAGCCTTTATTTTAAAATTCATACAAAAGTCTTAGTCTGCTACAGTTTTGTGTCTTAATCAGTAAAGCGTGGTTTAAATGAGTATACATGTCTATGAGGGCCTCTTAGATAATAAATCCCCTACTCTTAACAGTTCTGACATTTCTGAAACTGAACAAATCAACTATGATGCTTCACACAGCCTCAGGGTGGCCAGATTTAGCAAGTAAAAATACGGGATGTCAGGTTAAATTTAAATTTCAGATAAATAACAGTTTGGCTTTTTAGGATAGGTATGTTCTACACACTATTTAGGACATACGTATACTAAAAAAATATTATTTATCTGATATTCATATGGGGTGTCCTGTATTTTAGCTGGCAAACCGAAAGCTTCTGTAAATTGAAGGTTAACATACAAACCCAGTAAGTCTGGCTTCCTTGACATTCTGTGTTTTTGCACAAGAAAATTTCAACTATTGGAATATTTTCTTTTGAAATGTAGCCTCTCTCTGTGTGTAAAAAGAGTGTTTTTGACAGGACAGTGTCATGCTTGATTCTTAGGAAACGAGCCTATAGACCGTCTTTCAAGGATAAACACTAAAGGAACCTGTAAGGACAAATAGAAGGTTCTGTGGATGCATGAAAAGATGGTTCTCTCTCCATTTCACTCACAACTTGTGAAACAGAGCGAGGATCCAGTCTTCTGGGATTAATGCAAGTCATAGGCCATGAAGATCTTAGCTGGGTCTTTAACTAGGACTGTCATATGCTCTAAATTTGGGCTTTTTGTAGCCATTTCACTTAACTGCATTTGACAGAGACAAAGGATTCCACTTATATTCCAATGAAAATTGCTTTACTATTAGACAGACCCTCTTAAGCATGTGTCACTTCATAAGGGGAAGTTAAGGATCATTCTTTTCATAGGATCCCACGTAGAAAAAAGCTCCTATTATCTCACTTCCAAATTCCTTTGAAAAGTTGCTGACCTTAATTTCCCCCTTCTTTCCCAGGATGAGGAGATTAAGAGGAAAAAAAAAAAAAGAGACCCACATGTGCATGAGGTCATTTAAAGACAGCCCAATTAATAAAGACATTATATGGCATCCATGTTAACCCAACCCTTAATTTGCTACCCCCTACCACTGCCTTCTGAGTGCTGGTTAGTATCATGTGTGGACCTTAGTGATGGAGCTTTCCTAGGCGAGGAAACTGATGCCCAAAGAGGGGCTTGCCTGGGCCAAAGTCACACATCGAATAGGAGATCCAGTTGGATCTCACACTCAGCTTTCCTGAATCTTTTCCCCAACAATTCTTTCTATCTCATCCATTGACTCTATATGTATAGGTGAAAACTCACTCAGGTGTATGATTGTTTAAAGAGTTGCCAACTGGGACTTCCCTGGCGGTCCAGTGGTTAAGCCTTAGCCTTCCAGGGCAGGGGGTGTGGGTTTGATCCCTGGTTGGGAAGCTAAGATCCCACATGCCTCGTGGCCAAAAAACCAAAACATAAAATAGAAGCAATATTGTAACAAATTCAATAAAGACTTTTTAAAAATCATCCACATCAAAAAAAAAAAAAAAGTCACCAGCTCACACATGTTCACAGCAGCATTATTCACAATCGCCAAGAGTTGGAAGCAACCCAAGTGTCCATAGACGGATGAATGTGAAAAAAAAATGTGGTCCATACAAACAATATTCAGCCTTCAAAAGGAATGGATTTCTGAGATATGCTACAACATGGATGCACCTTGAGGACCCCATGCTAAGTGAAATAAGCCAGGACAAAAACTGTACGACTCCACTTACATGAGAGACCTAGAGTTGTCAGATTCATACAGACAGAAAGTAGAAGGGTGGTCACCAGGGGCTGGCGGGGAGGAGGGAATGGGGAGTTACTCAGTGGGTACAGTTTTAGTTTTCAGCAAGATGAAGAGTTCTGGAGATTGGCTGTCAACGTGTGAATGTACTTACACTACTGAACTGTACACTTAAAAATGGTTATAATGGAGAATTTAGTGCTATATATTTTTTACCACAATAAAGAAAAGCCTCATCGGACAAATGAATCTGATTTTGTGAGAGTCTAAGGCACTTGCCTCAAGTGCTTTGCCGATAAGAATTGGGTTTAAAATTGAGAACAGACCTTAAGTATTCAACTATGTAAAAGATGTAAAAGTGGTTAAGAAATCTGTGTCTAGGGTGACGTCGGTGACCTTTGAGAGGAAGGATGGAGCGCTTTTCAGGTGGCCTAGAGTGGAGTAGGACAGAGAGCTGCAGACAAGGGCTCTGAGAAGGCCATCCTGCCCCAGGGCACCCCCCTGCACTCTGCCCTGTGGTTCCGGAGATTCAACTCATCAAGTCGCCCTGGAAGAGTTACATTCTAAAACCGCTAGAGCACCGCATGGGCTTCTCTTCCCGGCTTCCCAACAGGTGTCCACTTTGCAATCTCTTCTCTGCACTGGATGCCCCCTTCTTTGAACTCCCAAAGCCCCTGAACCCTTCCTTCAAAGCTCTCAGCAAGGGATGTGATTTACGTGCTGTAGTTCTCTGTCCACCGCCAGCTCCCTGAAGGCAGGCATGGTTCCTCCCTTGTTTTTCTTGTGACTCAGCAGCTGCCATCGTGTTCGGTACAGAGCAGGCTCGCAAGGACTCATTTCTAAATGTCTGGGTCAGTCAACAAGCAGCTGAGAAGAGCGGTGGGGCTGTGAAGCTCAGCTGGGTGGTGGTGAAGCCAACCTTCTGAAGCCATCACTGAAGTACTCCTTTGCATCTGCTCAGCAGGTATAAAAATGGACTATTCTCCCCAGACTCTACAGCATGATGTGAAGGGCTCCTACAGGAAGCACGGAAGCTGTAAAATCAACCTAAGTATTACATTTCCAACTTTTAAGATGGGGGACGTGTTTAAAAAGCATATCGTTTAATCGTTCATATTAAAGTCCTAACTATTTAATAGCTACAAATAAAACACCGTAAAGCGTCCCTTTCTGATACTTAATGAGAGCCAGCACTAACTGTACGAATAGACACAACCATACCTTTCAGTGTTTTCGCAGAATGTGGTCAGTGTGTATGTGAATGTACATATTTCCAAAACACTTTTTGCTAGTAACCTTAATAATTGGACTTATTAAATATTCTTTTCGCTTCTGTGGGAATTAAAGTGTCAAATAATAATCCTTTGTGAAATCTCCCTCGGTGACTGCCAATGTCCTGTAGATTTTCTCTGTAGAAAAGGATTTGAAAAAGAATAGATGTATGTATATGTATAACTGAATCACTTTGCTGTACACTTGAAACTAACACAACATTGTAAATTAACTACACTCCAATATAAAATAAAATTTTTTAAAAATTTTAAAGAAAGACATATAATTTAAAAAAAGAAAAAAAAAGAAAAGAAATTGCAAGGACAGATGATTGGACTGAGTGTGTTCTGGGGCTGAGATTTCAGAGTCTGCATCAGTGTTTTAAGTTACAGTGTTACAGATCTGGTGAACCACTGAAAACTGAATCTAGGTCCACATTGGAACCAAAATTTATTCACTGCCAACCACCTCCGTAGAAAAGCAAAACAAGCTAATGACTTACTGTATTACAATAAGTGATTTTAACAGAAACATTTTCCTTTTTTTTTCTCCTATGAGATTCCTTTCTTTTTCCTCCTATGAAAAATCACTTCTAAAAGTCTTTGTCTAAGGTTGAAAGGTTACAAAGCCATTTGAAAAGTCATTAGCTTGTTTTGGAAGTTGGAAATTGAGATGTTTCAAATACATATTCAACAAAATTGGGAAACATTGAATTCTCCACTTTCATCTTTTCTACGGAACAGAATATCCAAGGATTTAACAAAAATTACATGCACCTAAAATTCTCCTCTAATGAGGAAGAAGACAACCCAATCTCTCTTTATTTCATGTGTAGTGTACACTTCAACACCATGGTGACATTTCAGATAAATTTCTGATTGGATGAAATAAAGTGGATTTTTTGGTTATCAATTGGCTTCATCCCTAATGGACATTTGTTCTTTTTCCCAAAAATTCAAAAATAAGGACTTCCTGTATCTGCCCCTTGCTATTACTACATGGTTCTATTTAGATTATGTGTCACCGTGAGACCTCAGGTGCTAAAGCTTCTACTCTGAAATAAGCCTGAGAACACTGTTGGCAGTGCCTTGCCTGGAATATCATAATTTGATACCATAATACAAGACTTTCCATTCTGGTATTTAAAAAATGAAAGCCAACATCTGCTCTCCTTGGGGTCTAAGCTAATTACTCTTAACTCAGCAAAACTACCTTTTCATTTCTCCTCCTAGATAGCTAGTTTTTATAACTGACAAGGAGTACTCAGAGCAAGATTTGTAAAGCAACAATTTCTTGATTGATGCTAATGATTTCCAGATGTCCTAGTGTCTCTGCTCTTCTTGTTGTAGCATTTTAATATTTCCTTCAGCCTCTTTAGGTTTTTACCACCAAAGTTCTTCTGTCATGAAACAATCGCAAAAATTAATAGCGTCAACCTCAAGTACTGGCATCTATCTAAGCTGAAATAGGGATGGTAGAACTGCAACACGTAGAAGTCATATCAAGATGAAACATGGAATAAAATAACACAAAAATAATCTTTACGAAAAAAACTTCCCTTGAATACAGTACGGCAGTTCCTCAAAAAATTTACAGTAGAATTACCATATAATCCAGCCATTTCCACTTCATGCAAAGAAATGTTCTTGGTAGATTACAACATTTACGGGCTGTTGCAGCAACTTAAACTGGCCATTTCCCTTTATTTTTATTCCGTTTTCCCCTTAACATTGTATTCCCTCTGGTCTAGAAACAGTTCTCCTTCCAGAAAAGGAATGCCTTGAGGCTGGCAGTGTTATCAATTTTATTCTATTCATAAATTGTCCAGCTTTAAGCATGCATTCGTCCAGCTCACTTCAGAGCATGAATCAGAATAGAATATGCTAGTTCTCGCTCCAAAATAATTTCTAACACTCCATCACATCCCTTTCCGTCTGGTGAAAAAGGACTCTAGTTCTATGGAACTAGATTTTTGGCCCATTCCGTGTGAAGAGGCCTCTGGTCATTGCCATAGAATTTAAGTCCAGGGAAAGAGTTATGGAAAGCAGGTAATGCGTGATGCGCTTACAGACAACAGTGGGGTGTCTTGGTCTCCTCATCTATCATTCTAAGGGCTCTGGGATCAAATCCCTAAGAAAGTGTGACCTGAACCCTCTAATATTTTGCTTGGGATTCCATTTAAACAGAAAATGAGCTCAATATAGAGTTTTAACCATGTCTAATAGCCTAGAGGAATATCTACTTTTAATGAATGATATATACCAGTTTAAAAAATTACATTGTTCTGCTCCCCTGTATCTCAAAGGTACTGCTTTAAAATTGGAAATATCTGCATAAATAAATATCATAATAACATTGTTAATGTCATTTTGATTACAAAAAAATCTCATACTTCGTCATAGACATTGTCTACAGAGAAATGTTAACCATTGTGCAATTGAAATCAGGCTCGGTCTGAAAGATATTAATTCAACTTTAAAAGTTGTAAGATGATTTTAATAGAAGTTTATATAACAGCTGTCAGCATTACTACTCTATTTCTCCTGATAACAAATTTACCAGACACTCTTAACACTGCAAAATCAAAGATTGTTGGGAAAGATTTTGCAGGCCGAGAAAAAACTATAAGGTAAGATTTTCTGATATAAAATATTTGAAAGCTATATCATTTCATACTTACGAAGTTTCCAGGATTATCTGTATCTCCAATCTTTTCAATCATCTTAGCTTTAGAATATTTTCCAACTACTCTACACTCAAAACTTAATTCACCCATTTCTCAAGCATTGAATGAATATAAAAGATCTCAGTTTTTTTATGCCACTGGGGAAGAGCTTTTTCAGGCATGATCACTTGCATTGATGACTCTGTTCTGGCACTCGGTAATGGAAGCAATAGGAATTAAAGTTTTTGAATGTCAGGGCATCATTATGGTTCCAAGATTACCCTCCTTTTCTGTTTCCTGGTTTGCACTTGACTGTTCAAATGGAACAAGTAACTAAGTTAACCAACTCATGTCGCTGGTTCTTACAGTCAAGAAAGTTCCATGGAGAGGGCTACTCTACAAATGTTCAAACTGAGAATAAGATGCTGACCCCAGAAGGAAAAGATATATGGGAACTAGGTCAGGAGTTGATTTTCCTCTTCATTTTTCACAAGGGCCTTTCCTACCTCTACTGCTCTTGTCTGATGGTGATCCAGCTCATGAGAAGTCTATTTTAGCATCTACCATTGTGGCAAGAACCCTCTCAATAAGCAGAACAGAAACAGCTACAATGGTAACATGATTTCAACCAGAAACTAGATTTGCCTCCAGGGAGTGAAGGCAGTTCTGTGCATATTAAATTCTGTATGTGGTTGAAATCTGCTTCTCGTTTACTGGGCCTGAAAGGGAATAAAATGCATGTTTGGATTTTTAGGTCCTTTATCTGTCATCAGAGGAATATTTTCATGTGCCTTATGTAATTCTTTCAAAGATGACACCAAGAATAACCTGCAAAACTTATGCTCTTTAGATTTGCTCAATTCCATCCAAATATAGCAGATAACATTACTGCATCTATCTTTTATGTCCTGAAATATTCCAAGTTTGACTTAAGTAAAAGAGAAAACTTTCTTCTTTCTATTATTTCCTGACTTGTGAACAGCTGTTTATTATAATTCTTACTGGCGAAACTTTCTTTTGGGGCACCTAGAAGGTGCTCATAGAATGCCCCTTGAGGCCTTTTAAAACTACAGGTGCCAACCACATATATAGTCAACTGATCTTTGATAAAGGAACAAGGGCAATACAATGGAGCAAAGATAGTCTTTTCAACAAATGATGCTGGACAGCCACATGCAAAACAGTGAATCTAGACACAGATGTCACATCCTTCACAAAAATAAACTCAAAATGGATCACAGGTGTGGAGAAAACGGAACCCTCTTGCACTGTTGGTGGGAATGTAAATTAATACAGCCACTATGGAGAACAGTATGGAGGTTCCTTAAAAAACTAAAAATAGAATTACCATACAACCCAGCAATCTAACTACTGGGCATATACCCTGAGAAAACCATAATTCAAAAAGAGTCATGTACCACAATGTTCATTGCAGCTCTATTTACAATAGCCAGGACATGGAAGCAACCTAAGTGTCTGTCAACAGAAGAACGGATAAAGAAGATGTGGCACATATATACAATGGAATATTACTCAGCCATGAAAAGAAACGAAATTGAGTTATTTGTAGTGAGGTGGATGGACCTAGAGTCTGTCATACAGAGTGAAGTAAGTCAGAAAGAGAAAAACAAATACTGTATGCTAACACATATATATGGAATCTAAAAAAAATAAAGGTTCTGAAGAACGTAGGAGCAGGACAGGAATAAAGATGCAGACATAGAGAATGGACTTGAGGACATGGGGAGTGGGAAGGGTAAGCTGGGATGAAGTGAGAGAATGGCATGGACATATATACACTACCAAATGTAAAATGGATAGCTAGTGGGAAGCAGCCCCATAGCACAGGGAGATCAGCTCGGTGCTTTGTGATCCCACCTGGAGTGGTAGGATAGGGAGGGTGGGAGGGAGATGCAAGAGGGAGGGGATATGGGGATATATGTATATGTATAGCTGATTCACTTTGTTATACAGCAGAGACTAACACACCATTGTAAAGCAATTATATTCCAATAAAGATGTTTTAATTAATAATAATACCAAACTTCCAGGCAGTTGTAAGGATTGAATTAAGTAGAAAAAAAAATGGATCACAGACCTAAATGTAGAACACAAAACTATAAACTCCTAGAAGATAACAAATAAGAAAACTTAGATGACCTTGGTTATGGCAATGACTTTTTAGGTATGATACCAAAGGCAAGAGTTCATGAAAGAAGTAACTGATAAGCTAGACTTCATTAAAATTAAAAACTGCTCTGTAAAAGACAATGGCAAAAGAATGAGAAAACAAGCCACAGACTGGAAGAAAATATTTGCAGAAGGCACATCTGATAAAGGACTGTTATCCAATATATATGAAGAACACTTAAAACTCAACAATAAGAAGACAAACAACCCAGTTGAAAAATGAGCCAAAGACCTTAACAGACATCTCACCAAAGAACATATACAGATGGCAAATGGGCATATGAAAAAATGGTTCACATCATGTGTCGTCAGGGAAATGCAAATTAAAACAAGACACCACTACACGCCTATTAGAATGACCAAAATCCAGAACACTGATAGCACCAAATGCGGGTGAGGCTGTGGAGCAAAAGGAACTCTCATTCAGTGCCGGTGGGAATGCAGAATGGTACAACCACATTGGAAGAAGTTTGGTGATTTCTTACAAAACTAAACATACTCTTACCATATGATCCAGCAATCTCACTCCTTGATATTTACCCAAAGTAGTTAAAAACTTATGTCTACACAAAGCCTACACATGGATGTTTATAGCAGCCTTATTCATAATTTCCAATACTTGGAAGCAACCAAGATGTCCTTCAGTTGGTGAAGGGATGAATAAACTGTGGTACATCCAGACAATGGAATATTATTCCTTGCTATCAAGCCATAGAAAAGCACGAGGTAGCTTAAATGCACATTACTAAATGAAAGAAGCCAATCTGAAAAGGTTCTATACTGAATGATTCCAATTGTATGACACTGGAAAAGGCAAAACTATGGAGACAGTCAAAAGATAAGTGGTTGCTAAGTGGAGGGTGGTGGTGGTAGGAATGACCAGGAGAAGCACAGAGGATTTTTAGGACACTAAAAACACTCTATATGGTACCATAATGAAGAATATATGTGATTATACATTTGTCCAAACCCATAGAATATACAACACTAAGAGTGAACCTTAATGGAAACTGTGGACTTTGGGTGATACTTATGTGTCAATGTAGGTTTATCAACTGTAATAAATGCACCACTCTGGTGGGGAATGCTGATAGTGGGGGAGACTGCACATGACAGGGTAGGGATATGGTCTCTGTGCCTTCCCCTCAATTTTGCTGTGAACATAAAACTAGTCTAAAAAAGTAATATCTTAACTGTCTTAATACATTAAAAAACTCGCCAACAAGAGATGTCCAAATTCTTACTTGAGTTTTACTGAAACCACATTCCTGACAGTGGGGGTCACACCTGTGTATTTGAAAAAAGACTCCACATAATTTTGATGAGCATCTTAGGTGAAATTATTGACATTGTATTAACACCTGCTATACAGACTGCATTTAACAATGAGACGTTTTAAACCTTTGACGTGGGTATTAAATGGTGGGGGATGATAGAGGAAAAAGATTATATTTTACTCCTTCTTCATTAACCGTGCCTCTTCTGCTGGTATGTGAAAACACACAACAATGTGGGAATTCTATTACTATCATAGATCTGCTTCCTTAAAGTTCTAGTGTTAGGTGTGATACCATTTTTTAATGCCCAGTATTGCTTTTCAGTATATCGACTGAATGAAGTCTTTTCCGTTGTCTCCCCAGTCTCTATTTTCCAATTTCTGATTCTGTTTGCAGTTTGGACACACAATATATTCTTAAAATCTATTTAAAAACTGCTTCCAGGTTCTCTGAACAGGACCCTGGAGAAATGCTACAAAACGTGCATCACAAGTTCTATATAATATAGATTTTCTTTTTAATTCTATATTACATCATTGGGGTTTTTTTTTAACATCTTTATTGGCGTATAATTGCTTTACAATGTTGTGTTAGTTTCTGCTGTATAACAAAGTGAATCAGCTATACATATACATATATCTCCATATCTCCTCCCTCTTGTGTCTCCCTCCCACACTCCCTATCCCACCCCTCTAGGTGGTCACAAAGCACCGAGCTCATCTCCCTGTGCTATGCGGCTGCTTCCCACTAGCTAGCTATTTTTCATTTGGTAGTGTATATATGTCCACGCCACTCTCTTACTTTGTCCCAGCTTACCCTTCCCCCTCCCTGTGTCTGCAAATCCATTCTCTATGTCTGTGTCTTTATTCCTGTCCTGCCCCTACGTTCTTCAGAACCTTTTTTTTTTTTTAGATTCATATATATATGTTAGCATATGGTATTTATTTTTCTCTTTCTGACTTACTTCACTCTGTATGACAGTCTCTACGTCCATCCACCTCACTACAAATAACTCAATTTCATTTCTTTTTATGGCTGAATAATATTCCATTGTATATATGTGCCACATCTTCTTTATCTGTTCATCTGTTGACAGACACTTAGGTTGCTTCCATGTCCTGGCTATTGTAAATAGAGCTGCATTGAACATTGTGGTACATGACTCTTTTTGAATTATGGTTTTCTCAGGGTATATGCCCAGTAGTGGGCTTGCTGGGTCATATGGTAGTTCTATTTTTAGTTTTTTAAGGAACCTCCATACTGTTCTCCATAGTGGCTGTATCAATTTACATTCTCACCAACAGTGCAAGAGGGTTCCCTTTTCTCCACAACCTCTCCAGCATTTATTGTTTGTAGATTTTTTGATGATGGCCATTCTGACTGGTGTGAGGTGATACCTCATTGTAGTTTTGATTTGCATTTCTCTAATGATTAGTGATGTTGAGCATCCTTTCATGTGTTTGTTGGCAATCTGTATAACTTCTTTGGAGAAATGTCTATTTAGGTCTTCTGCCCATTTTTGGATTGGGTTGTTTGTTTTTTTGATACTGAGCTGCTTGTAAATTTTGGAGATCAATCCTTCGTCAGTTGCTTCATTTGCAAATATTTTCTCCCATTCTGAGGGTTTTCTTTTCATCTTGTTTATGATTTCTTTTGCTGTGCAAACGCTTTTAAGTTTCATTAGATTCCCTTTGTTTATTTTTGTTTTTATTTCCATTTCTCTAGGAGGTGGGTCAAAAAGGATCTTGCTGTGATTTATGTCATAGAGTGTTCTACCTATGTTTTCCTCTAAGAATTTTATAGTGTCTTGCCTTATATTTAGGTCTTTAATCCATTTTGAGCTTATTTTTCTATATGATGTTAGGGAGTGTTCTAATTTCGTTCTTTTACATGTAGCTGTCCAGTTTTCCCAACACCACTTATTGAAGAGGCTGTTTTTCTCCATTGTATATTCTTGCCTCCTTTATCAAAAATAAGTTGACCATATGTGCGTGGGTTTATCCCTGGGCTTTCTATCCTGTTCCATTGATCTATATTTCTGTTTTTGTGCCAGTACCATACTGTCTGGATTACTGTAGCTTTGTAGTATAGTCTGAAGTCTGGGAGCCTGATTCCTCCAGCTCTGTTTTTCTTTCTCAAGGTTGATTTGGCTATTCGGGGTCTTTTGTGTTTCCATACAAATTGTGAAAATTTTTGTTCTAGTTCTGTGAAAACTGCCAGTGGTAGTTTGATAGGGATTGCATTGAATCTGTAGATTGCTTTGGGTAGTATAGTCATTTTCATAATGTTAATTCTTCCAATCCAAGAACATGGTATATCCCTCCATCTGTTTGTATCATCTTTAATTTCTTTCATCAGTGTCTTATAATTTTCTGTATACAGGTCTTTTGCCTCATTAGGTAGATTTATACATAGGTATTTTATTCTTTTTGTTGCAGTGGTAAATGGGAGTGTTTCCTTAATTGCCCTTTCAGATTTTTCATCATTAGTGTATAAGAATGCAAGAGATTTCTGTGCATTAATCTTATATCCTGCTACTTTACCAAATTCATTGATTAGCTCTAGTAGTTTTCTGGTGGCATCTTTAGTATTCTCTATGTATAGTATGTGAGAGTACTTTCTGATAGAAAAACAAAACTTTGTTGTAACTCTCCCCTGTGATAAAAAAAAAAAGTGTACATGCATTTCTGTTTTTTCTGCTTTTCTACATTCAAGAAACAGTAGCAAAGCTAAGACCAAGGAAATGAAAACAATACACCACCTTTCCCTCCCCCATGAAACACCATCACCAACAAATTTTCTTCAGCTGATGGAATGAGGGAGTTAACTGCAAAGCCAGAATCCAAACCTATATACCTGGGAGGAAAACCTTAGGGCCCTTTTCTCCAGCAGTGGTTCTCAAAGACTGACCAGACAGCAACACTGGCATAGCCTGAGATCTTATCAGAAACTCCTGGTGAGCCCCAGCAATCTATGTTTTAATGAGCCCTACTGAAGTTCAAGAACCTGATAAATATGAATGCCATTACCACTCATGCAATAGGAGCCCATGGAAGAAGGTGGGAGTAGGGCAGGATTTTCAAACAAGAAAGCGTGAGTGAAAATGAAACATTGCCTTCTGAATGCAATGCAATGGTTGGTACAAATAAACCAAAGAAATAGAAATTAAATTAATAGAAAATTAGTGTCTCTTTGTTTTTCTTCAAAGAGCATCTAATCCAATTAATATTTATATTTTGTCGCTGTTTTAACTAAAATCAATTTTTATTAAAAATTCTAAAAGAAACGTACTGAGCGCTGAGTATGTTGAGAGGGCTTTAAGCGCACCTTCCCATTTCGTTTTCACATCATCCCACAAGGTGGGCACTATTATCCCCATTTTACAGATGAGAAAACAGCTTGAAGAGGTTAAAGTAACTTGCCTTGAGTCACAGAGCTGGAGTAAGCAGCAAAGCCTGAGTTTAGAAGTGGGTCTATCTGACTCAGAATCTGGGCTTGCTCAGCGTTTGTTGTCCCCTGTTGGGTGGATCTTCCTGGACAATGAACTTGAGGATAACCCAGAACCATGTGTGACTCACCTTGCTCCTTTACCCCTTGGATACCAGCTGCTTCCACTTTCTGTCCGTTATTTCTACTGAAAATCCCTACCTCGTGCCTCCCCCTTCGACCCAGGTTTTATTCTGCTGGCCAGTGAGTTTTTCCTTAATCATGACTTTCAACCTGTCAGAGCCAAGTTCAAAACTCTTAAATACTAAATCTCTCTTTTCTTTATGTCATCCTGTGAGGTCTCACCTGCAGCAATGGTTCAGGTTCTCTCCTGACTACGAACCTTGGTCTGTTATCACCTCTCCTCTCAAATCTGTTCCCTCCTCCCTAGATTGGATAGTCTCCTCCTGGTCTCAGGAACATTCGATGGCCACCCAGCTCCATTCTTCAGCTCATGTTGTCTTCTGGACTGGAATACTCTCCCCTTTCTCTTCTGCCCATTCAAATCCCACCCCTGCTCACCTCCTGGCTTGAGCCCACCTTGACCCCTTCCTCCCCTGCCCTCCTTCAGCTCTCACTGAAATTAAAAACTGGTGCTTCTGGTCTTTTCTTCCTTCACCTCAAAAAGTCATCCTGAGAGGGCTTCCCTGGTGGCACAGTAGTTGAGAGTCCGCCTGCCGATGCAGGGGACACGGGTTCGTGCCCCGGTCCGGGAAGATCCCACATGCCGCGGAGCGGCCGGGCCCGTGAGCCATGGCCGCTGAGCCTGCGCGTCCAGAGCCTGCGCTCCACAATGGGAGAGGCCACAACAGTGAGAAGCCCGCATACCACAAAAAAAAAAAAAAAAAGTCATCCTGAGAGCCCTTAGGGACAACTATCCTTGTCCAGTTTGTCACGTGCCCCTACTTTATATTCTTTAAAAATACGTTGTGAAAAAAAAAATATGTTGTGTGTTCTTAAGGGGAATAACTCTCTTTTCAGTGGCAAAAATGGAATATCACATAGGAGGTGCCCAATCCTTTATTGATACAAGTTCACTGATGTCCACTGCACTCAGCTGACAAGTTAAGTTTCAAGGCTGCTGGTTACTGTGGGATCATAGCTTCTAGTCATTGCATAAAATGAGATGGTAGTGATCTCAGTTTGTCTGACTTCAAAGGGAAGCCAGGCAGTTCATGTGTCCCGTGTCACTTGGCCAGTTCCTGTGAAACTGGACATTTCCAAAAGAACAGTCTGACTTGCAGCCAAAAAGAGAGTAACATATTTCACCAAGTCTTGGCGAATTGAGAATGGTCTGACTTTTTTTATTTCCTTCCCATCTCCTTTGCCTCGCTCTCTTTTTTTTTTCTCTCACCGCTTTATTGAGATATAATTGACATATAACATTATGTAAGTTGAAGGTGTACAATGTGTTGATTTGATACATTCATATATTGCAAAATAATTACCACCCTAGCATTAGGGGGCACTCCCATCCTGTCACATAATTACCATTTCTTTTTTTGCAGTGAGAACATTTAAGACATACCCTCTAACAATATTCAAGAATCTAACATGCTATTAGCTATAATCACCATGCTGTACGTTAAATGCCCAGAACCTGTTAATCCTATAACTGAAAGTTTGTACCCTTTGGCCAATACCTCCCCCTTTCCTCCATCCCCCAGCCCCTGGCTCTACTCCCTGTTTCTCTGAATGTGGCTTTTTTAGATTTCACACGTAAATGAGATCATGCAGTGTTTGTCTTTCTCTGTCTGACTTATTTCACTTAGCATAACACCCTCAAGTTTCATCCAAGTTGTCACGATTGGCAGGGTTGCTTTCTTTCTCATGGCTGAATAATATTCCATTGTATACATCCCATATCTTCTTTATCCATTCATCCACTGACAGACACTTAGGCTGTTTCCAAGTCTTGGCTGTTGTGAGTAATGTTGCAATGAACCAGAAGGTGCAGATATCTCTTCCAGAGAGTGATTTCATTTTCTTCACATAGACAACCAGAAGTGGAATTGCTGCATCATATGGTACTTCTATTTTTAGTTTTTTAAGGAACCTCCACACTGTTTTCCACAGTGGCTACACAAACGTACATTCCCACCAACAGTGCGCCAGGGTTCCCTTTTCTCCACACCCTCACCAACATTTGTTATCTCTTCCCTGCCTCTCTTTGAACCCTGTATAGATGTCCCTAGATTACCTGAAGGTCAGGTGTCATTTCCTGAGTCACCTAGCAAGATGAAAGTTGACACTGTGCACCCTGACCAACATCTAATGAACAATCTAATGTTTTACAGTCATGCCTTTTCTCTGAGAAAAGTTTCAGTTAATCATTGCTCAGAATAATAACCTTGGCTGGAAAGAGTGGAGAGTCCTATTACTGAGGTATGCTTTTTTTCTTAAAGTCATTTTCACATCTTTAAATGTAGTCTTATGTCATTAAAAACTCCCCAAATGTGTCTCACTTCTTTCTGATCTCCCCTTCATGTTTTACACCCTTGTTAATTATCTGAGGGATGCAGAAAGTAGCACATAAGTGAAATTTGCCAATGCTGGCAAATTAGATAGTTGCCAAGGGTTCAAAGAGAGGGAAGGAAGATGGTAGGAAATAAAAAGTCACACCATTCTTAATAAATAATGAGAAAATGTCTAGCCATTGACATGAGTGACTCGTCTGAAGGATTAACACCCTAACTTAGACACACAGTAATCCTGCCAGGGAAGACAAAACTCTGCAGCAAGACCTGGTTTCCATATTCTTTGGTGTAAAATGCCAGGGCGGTTGGCCTGTGGCATTTTCAGTGGAGGCATTTGATGCTTTGACCTTTTGGCAAAAGAACCTTACCAACCAATACTGTGATTTTGCACGTGACTTTGGAAAGCGGAGTCTGGCCAGGAAGGAGCCACTCTCCTGGCCCCTGCAGAGCTGGTCTTGGGAAGATTCCAACAGTGTGAGCCTTCGCTATCTACCCCTCAGCCCGACATCATGCAGAGAAGCACGGGGCTCAGCTGTGCCTGTAGAATCTTGGGGATGATCTCAGGTGGTCAAGGCCAAGTTGGGGACCTAGGTGGCAGTGAAGTTGCTAGTGTTCCCCTGTCCCTTAGACTTCTGGTGGTCTGGTGGGGGGGGAGGGGCAGGTAGGGAGTAGACAATCAGGCTTATCCTCATTAGCCACGTGGCTTTTCATTTCCTGGCCCTCTTCCCCGCTATCACCTATTAAGCATCTACCTGTGCAGAAACTATTATTTCACCTTTTCTAAAATCACCTGGCAAAGCACGTATCAGAATACCATTCTCCAGGTGAGAAGAATACTTTCAGAGGGATGAAGTCACTTGTCCAGGTTCACACAGTTAGTCAGTAGAAGTCAAGACAGTCAAAGGTTGACCTCTAAACTCAAATCTTTCCGTTTCACAAGGCTACTTCCCACCTGCATTATTGAGTGGCTACTCGCTGTGTATAAATATAGATCTGTGCACACATGTCCCCGCCCCACCCCACCACGTGCTAGCCCAGTCCCTCTAATTCCTAAATCCACCACCTTTCCTCTGAGTTTGTTGTCGCTGTTACAGCTCAGTCCCTTCTGGTTCCCTGTGGCTTCTCCGTGAAATCTCCAGCGGCAAGCAGCTCTGAAGGCATTTTTTTTTCCCTGAAAAGTCATCAATTCCCACCCACCCCCCATTCCCTGCAGAATGAGCATCAAAGGAAGACATTTTTTTGTCCTTATTTTGATGGCATTTCAGCCACAGGGCTCAAATAGCCACAAAGCCCATTCACTGAACTTCAACACAGTGGTAGAACTAAGAAGTTTTGCTTCTATGAATTTTTATCTGCTATTTCAATACTAGAGTTCTTTAACTATGAAGATTCTGATCTTGACAGAGGACTAACTTTGAGAGATGTAGGAGGTGGGAAAAAAATAGACTTCATCTAACTATGAGAAAAGTATCTTAAGGGTTATTTAAAAATCTTCCTTTTCCAAACACCTTTCCCACCTACATTCCAAGTTAAGAAGAATGTTACCAAATATCTTTTCCTAAAATATATCCTTTGGAGTCTGTGAAATAGCACTGTTATAAAGAGTATAAAGAGCTTTAAAAAAAAAAAAAGGAAAGGGAAAAAAAGAAGAGGATTTATTTATTCCCAGAAAATGGTTCTTAAAGTGTGGTCTTGGGAACCCTGAGTAGTACCTGACACCCTTTCAGGGCGACTGCTGAGTTCAAACAACCTTCATAACAAAATTAAGACACTGTTATCTTTTTTACCCTTATTCTCTCATGAGTACAATCCAGTTTTCTGGAGGCTACGTGGCATGGAATGACATCATCTGACAGCTTGTATTTTGATGTTTTTTTTAAATTGTAATTTGGTACACCCACTATGAAAAACAGTATGGAGGATCCTTAAAAAATTAAAAATAGAACTACCATATGATCCAGTAATTCCACTTTTAAGAATATATCCAGGGCTTCCCTGGTGGCGCAGTGGTTGGGAGTCTGCCTGCCGATGCAGGGGACACGGGTTCATGCCCCGGTCCAGGAAGATCCTACATGCTGCGGAGCGGCTGGGCCCGTGAGCCATGGCCACTGAGCCTGCGCGTCCGGAGCCTGTGCTCTGCAACGGGAGAGGCCACAACAGTGAGAGGCCCACATACAGCAAAAAAAAAAAAAAAAAAAAAAAAAATATATATATATATATATATATATCTCCAAAGGAAATAAAAACACTAACTAGAAAAATATCTGTACCCCATTTCATTGTTGTACTATTTACAGTAGCCAAGCAATGAAAACAATCTAAGTGTCCATCAATGGATGAATGGATAAAGAAGTTGTGGTGTGTATATATATACACCACATTATATATATAAATGGAATATTATTCAGCCAAAAAAATGAGGAAATCCTATCATTTTTGACAGCATAGATGGACCTTGAAGGCATTATACTAAGTGAAATAAGTCAGACAAAGACAAATACCGTATGATCTCATTTATATGTGCAATCGAAAACAAACAAAAAACTTCCAAGATTATAGAAAAAGAGATCAGATTTGTGTTACCAGAGTCAGAGGATGGGCAGGGGGAATTGGAGGAAGGTGGTCAAAAGGTACAAACTCTGGTTGTAAGTTGAATGAGTATTAGGGATGTAACGTACAATGTGATGACTGTAACTAATGCTGCAATATGATACACAGGAAAGTTGGAAAGAGCAAATCCTAAAAGTTCTCACCACAGGAGGAAATTGTTTTCCTTTTCCCTTTCTTTTCTCTTTTATTTTTATTTATTTTTTTTTTTACGGTACACGGGCCTCTCACTGTTGTGGCCCCTCCCGTTGCAGAGCACAGGCTCCGGACGCACAGGCTCAGTGGCCATGGCTCACGGGCCCAGCAGCTCCGCAGCATGTGGGATCCTCCCGGACCGGGGCACGAACCCGTGTCCCCTGCATCGGCAGGCGGACTCTCAACCACTGCGCCACCAGGGAAGCCCTTCTCTTTTATTTTTATTGTATCTATATGAAAAGATGGATGTGTTAGCTGAACCTACTATGGAAATCATTTCACAATTTATGTAAATCAAACCATCACGCTGTGCACCTTAAACTCATACAGTGATGGATGTCAGTTATTTCTCAATAAAACTGGAAATAAAAATTTCACTTTTATTTTCTAATATGATAAATGTGGATATAATCCACATAAGCAAAAGCTCTTTGGGATCCCCAACAGTTTTTTCTTGTTTGTTTGTTTTGGTTTTATTTGTTTGTTTTTTTGCGGTACGCGGGGCTCTCACTGTTGTGGCCTCTCCCACTGCGGAGCACAGGCTCCGGACGCGCAGGCTCAGCGGCCATGGCTCACAGGCCCAGCCGCTCCGCGGCATGCGGGATCCTCCCGGACCGGGGCATGAACCCGTGTCCCCTGCATCGGCAGGCGGACTCTCAACCACTGCACCACCAGGGAAGCCCCCCCCAATAGTTTTTTAAGAATGTAAAAAGATTGTAAAACCAAAGTCTGCGAGCTGCTATTCCAAGAAAGACTTGCTCATTAGAAATTGGTATCTCATGAAATATCCCGAAAGAAGGTACCATGTCACCATGGTGGTGAGTCCGGTGAAGGTCACAGGAGGAAAAGTAATATGAGTTCCGGTATTCCCAAAGACGCTCCGAGGACATCGGGTTGGGACACACTTCTGGCAGGCTCTCTGCACACACAGTAGCAAACTGAAGCGATGAAAAGAAGAGAGCAGTAGTCTACCTACGATCTGAACACTCATTCAGAGCAAACACTCAGCAAAAGTGAGTGGATCTAGACGGGGAAGTCAAACGACAAATTCAAATGAAAGTGCGTGTCCACACACATTGGGTTCGTTTGGCCACGCACAAGTCCTGGAAAGCAATCCGAGACGCTGGTCTGTTTTGCAGCACCTCAGTCCAGAAGCCAAATCAGAGGCAAATGCTATGCCTGCCTGGCACGGGCTCTTCCTGCCTCCAAATGACAGTTGTGGAGGAAAGCTGCCTTTACACAGAGCACAGAGCCTGCCGGTTCCATCTTGTCGAGGAAGGCGCTCCTAGAACGAGTGAAGCAGTGCTTTCTCAAGGTTGCCTCATCGCCTGTCTTGCAAAAGCAGCCCGATTAGATATTCTTTGTGCCATCGAACAACAATACCACGTTTGGTGGTTTTGTTTGCACCCAAGGTTGCAATTATCTGATAAAATAAGAAGTAATTCTGATGTATTAATTTCTTTAAAAATTTGGGAAGTTGAGAATAAAGTGTCCACTCTTTTTTTTTTTTAGTTTTTATTGGAGTACAGTTGATTTACAATGTTGTGTTAGTTTCAGGTGTACAGCAAAGTGAATCAGTTATACATATATATCCACTCTTTTTTAGATTCTTTTCCTGTATAGGCCATTACAGAGTATTGAGAAGAGTTCCCTGTGCTGTACAGTAGGTCCTTATTAGTTATTTATTTTATGTATAGTAGTGTGTATGTGTCAATCCCAATCTCCCAATTTATGCCCCCCCATACCTCCTGTTAAGTTTGTTTTCTATGTCTGTAACTCTATTTCTGTTTTGTATTGATAGATAAGCTCATTTGTACCCTTCTTTTAGATTCTGCATATAAGCAATATCATATGATATTTGTCTTTCTCTGACTTACCTCACTCAGTATGACAACTTCTAGGTCCATCCATGTTGCAGCAAATGGCATTATTTTGTTCTTTTTTATGGCTGAGTAATATTCCGTTGTATATATGTACCACATCTTCTTTATCCATTCCTCTGTTGATGGGCATTTAGGTTGCTTCCATGTCCTGGCTATTGTAAACAGTGCTGCAGTGAACACTGGGGTGCATGTATCTTTTTGAATTATGGTTCTCTCCACTCTTAAGGGAAAGTGACAGTTATCTCCTGGTACTGATGGAGGTACTTAATGTTAGCAGCTTTCTACAAAGCTCTATACAGTTGACCCTTGAAAAACATGAGGGTTTGGGGGGCCGAACGCTCTCCCTGCCCCAGTTGAAAATCGTGTAAATTTCCGGTTGGTGGTTCCTCCATATCCAACGTTCCACATCCCTGGATTCAACCAACTACAGATAATGTAGTTCAAATTTAGTGAAAAAAAAAATCCACAGATAGGTGGACCTGTGTTCTAACCTATGTTGTTCAGGGGCCAACTGTACTTGTAAGTAGTAACTGAGAAACTCCAAATTATTCTAAACAGTCATTCAAGACAACATCAGGAACGCTTTATGTAGAAGGACATTTCAAATATCCAGAAATTCCAGGTATTTGTGGTTAGCTGTGTGTTCTCAGCAACCACTGCTGGACAGAGAAAAGGCACCCAAAGAAACCTTGATGGTCTGTCTTACTGCTTAACTCAAAAGGGCTCAAGCAGTGGTTGTACAATGTCAATACTTACTGCCACTGAACTGTGTGTCTAGAAATGGTTAAGGCGGTAACTTTTGTGTTATGTACATTACACCACAATAAAAAAGAAGGGGCTCAAGTTGTAGCAAAGGAAAACCACTCCAACCTTGCTCTGAGCTGCCTAAATCAAGACAAGTTCCAGGGCTAGGCAGGTGGAACACGCCAAACCACATTTGACACGGCCTGACATCAGCAGGCATAGATCCACACTGGGGCAGTAAAATGGATATACATCTGTACTCTGAACACGGAGATTATTTTAATCACCACATGTGTAGGTATTGTAAAAATCATCAAATAGTGAACAACAGACTTTTGCACCCTGGACTGCCCTTGCCTTACTGGGGAGCTATTTGCACAATCTAACACTTGGTATGAGCCATCCTTATCATCCAGGTTTGACTGCAACACTTGTGCAGCTGTTTGGACTATTTGGACTCATATCTAGGTATCGATTTGCAGAGTCAGTATTCTAACACTTGAGCCCTTGAGAAATATGACCTGAGATGCAGGGCTACAGCGTTTAAAAATAAGTAAAACAGCGTTCTTATTGAATTTAGAAAAATATATACAAGCACAAGCTTGTCAGAAATTTAAAACAGCAAATTTGATAGTGGGATAATCTGCGGATGGGAAGTGGGAAGTGTGGAAAGATATGCAGTCTTATTTTAAATCAGAAATGGAACTTACCAAACAACAAGTAAAATGGCCTTTAATATAAAATGATTTTATGCATCTAAATTTAGCCAAGGATAAACCAGCCAACAACTGAGGACATTAATTGTGTTCCAGTCTTCTAACCAAAATAGGTATGGGTTTGACTCACTAAATTAAGGTATATATATTTTTTTTAATTTACTTTTGGCTGCATTGGGTCTTCGCTGCTGCTCATGGGCTTTCTCTAGTTGCTGCACGGTGAGTGGGGCTACTCTTCATTGTGGTATGTGGGCTTCTCATTGCCATCTTCTCTTGTTGCAGAGCATGGGCTATAGGCACGCAGGCTTCAGTAGTTGTGGCACATGGGCTCAGTAGTTGTGGCTTACGGGCTCTAGAGCACAGGCTCAGTAGTTGTGGCACACGGGCTTAGTTGCTCCGCACCATGTGGGACCTTCCCAGACCAGGGCTCAAACCCGTGTCCCCTGCATTGGCAGGCGGATTCTTAACCATTGCACCACCAGGGAAGCCCCAAATGAAGGTATAATTTTATATACAAAAGGCTTTTCAAAATTTGGTAAAGCAGACAACTAACTCACATCTTAAGAGAATTTGGAAACTATTAACATTATAACTCAGAGGATATTTTTCTTCAATATCCAGTGAGAAGTCTGCTCACAAATACGTATGCTTTTTATTTTTAAAAAATTGTTCCAGGAGGTATGGTATAATGGCATTTAAAAACTACTCAATCATTTTGCCCACTTCTAAGGTATATAATTGTACATCTAAATCATAGCTATCAGTATATTATTAGAAAAGCCATTCCAACACAACAGGCTATGTTAGCATTAAGGGTCACAATGGTTTTTCTAAACTTTGTGAACTACAAACTGATAAATATGTTGTCATGAATAATGGACAAGTTTTGTAAAATAACCATAAGAAATGCACTGAGCTTAAAAAGAGGCAGTACAACTCTGGAGAGGTAAGATTTGAGCAATACAAATGTTATTTGTTACAGTTTTCTCCCAATTCATGTCATGGGTGTATTCATTTAAAGAGAAAAAGAAATATCAAAAATATAGGTCATTGACATTACTTGAGGCAGGTTTTCCTGACATGAGCCAAGAAGCCAGCAGCTCTGTCCTTGATTTTCTCCATGGTAATGTTTCTAATAAGTACATTGTGATGACAATAAAATCATCTGAAACAAAGGACAAAATATCTCTTCTCTCTTTATTAATTGAGATTTTCCAGACCCTTCTTTCATTTTTTCATCAAAAGAAATGCCAGATTTGGCTTCCTGACCTCAAACTTTATTACATAGTTAAAATCATCAAAACGGTATGGTACTGGCACAAAACAGTCACAAAGACCAATGGAACAGAACTGAGAGCCCAGAAATAAACCCACGCATATATGGTCAACTAATATTTGACAAGGGCTCCAAGAATTGCTATCTATCTATCTAACCATCTGTCTATCTATACAATGGAATATTACTCGGCCATAAAAAATGATATCCTGACATTTTCAACAATATGGATGAATCTTTGGGGCACCACGCTAAGTGAAATAAATCAGAGAAAGACAAATACTACTTGATCTCACTTATATGTGGAATCCAAAAGATTGCACTGATGGAAACAGAGAGGAGAATGGTGGTTGCCAGGGGCTGAGGGGTGGAGGAAATGGGGAGATGCTGGTCAGAGTAGAAGTTTTCACTTATAAGATGAATAAGTTCCAGGGAATCTAAGGAAACAGCATGGTGACTATAGTTAACAATATTGTATTGTATACTTGCAGGTTGCCGTGAGAGTAGAGTTTTAACATTCTGGCTAAAACAACAACACTAAAATGGTGATTTTGTGGGATGAAGGATATGTTAACTGATCTTATTGTGGTAAACAGTTCGCAATAAATATGCGTATCAAATTACCACGTGCTACACCTTAAATTTACACAATGTTATATGTCAGTTGTCTCTCAATAAAGCTGGGGAAGAAAAAGAGTTGCCAAATTTGGGATTCTATGGGAGCCATTTTAGGCTTAGTTTGTGAAGGAAAGGTAAAGAAAGGGTCAAAAAAAACAATCCATGACCACGAATGAATTGACGTGTATGGCAGGTCTGGCACTTTCGATGTTGTTTGTGCTTATCTTTTTTGATGAAGGGAAGGTTGTCACCCTTAATTCTGTTTACCAGGAGAATTTTATTTTCCCTATATTGTATTATATAATCAAGGAAGAATTCTCCCAAATGATGAGGAAATCTGTGACCAAAGTAGTGAATGAATCCATTCTATCCAAAATATTTTTGAGCGCCTGCTGAAATAATAACTTTGTTTCTCATGCACAGAGAATTCTTCTAGGTGCCTTGTGCCTATAAACTAAGTGAACCCTCACAATTTCCTGCTATGTCCCAATTTGATAGATAAATCCAGTGGGGTAGGTATTTCAATGGTCCCTTTGCGCTGCTTAGGAAGTTGACAAACAAGGGTGTTAGGTCAGTTAGCCCAGGTCAGAAAGACAGAGCTAGGATTCACTCTGGGGGCAGTCTGGTGCCAGAGCTGGGTGAGAATCCACACAGGATAGCTTCTTTCTAGGTTCAGAAGTTGTAGATAAAGGGAAACACAGAACAAACAAACAAAAAAAAACCCATCCCATCTCTGTCATCACGGAACTTACTGTCTAGTCTGAAAAGCACACCAGTCAATCAATGCTGAATGGTGAGTGCTGGGGAAACTGCACAGAAGGTTACGTGGAATCTGATTTAAATTGAGAGGTGCAAGGCGTGAGGCGAGTCCTCTCAGAAAAGTGCATTTCAATTGGGCCTCGTGGGTTGAAGAGGCTTTGGCAGGAAGAAGAGATGGCAAAAGAAGGAACAGGGCAAGTCCAGAGAAGGAGGCTTGGAAAAGGTGGGCAAGCGCTCACTGCCACCTTGGACTCCAAGCGAGGGCAGAGTGCAGTGGGAGGAGATACAGTTGCTGGGTGGGCTGGCAGCAATCCCAGACTAGGTTGCTTTAGGCATTTTCAAATTTTAGCTAGGGTGAACCGAAGGTCATTGAAAAGAACTAAGCAAAGGAAGAATCCCTGGGCTGGTATGAGAAGAATGTGCCAGAGGCAGCAAGGGTGGAAAAAAAACACCAAAAAACCCACAGCAGTTAGGAGCCTACTGACAGCCCGGGCAAGGGAAGACGGGGGTTTGGAAACCGAGGCGACAGAAGAGGTGGACACCTTAAGGAAATGATCTGGGGGCAGATCTGGCCAAACCTGACAGGTCTCCAGGTGACTCGAGGCAGCCCCAGGAAAACCCTGAAACACTGGAATAAATATCCTTTTCTTATAGATTTGAAATTCTGGATTATATTTTTAAAATCAGCATTGTTCTTTTCATGGATCAACCATATGTGAAATAAGAGAACGTTAACAAGTTTGCTTAAAATCTGATGATGGAGCAAACCTCTGCAGCAAATCCTACCCTTTTCAGGTGGCACTCAGACAGTATCTGCCTAGGAAACTCTTTATAACCTGGTTCCTTACTGTTCCAAAGGAGCCCTTCGTGTTTTAGAGATGCCTGAGCCAGACCTCTGTCAGATCCTTCTTGTGGCACCTTGGGTCTGGCAAAGTTCTGCACCGGCCCCTCCCCAGTGGACGGCCCCAGCACCCAAATAATTGACAGGATGAAAAGAGCCAGGGTGAGGCCAGAGACAGAGACTGACAAGGTCCAGGAGCCTTACTAAATCTCACTTAATGAAAATAAACATCACCAACCAGCTACAGCACGTGGCTCCTCATGGCAAAGAATGTAGCTCTGATTTTAAAAGGACAAAAGTAGAAACCAGATTAATATTCAGTCCAGTTATCAGCACCGGCTTAAGGTGAGACAGATGGCAACAGCGGCCAATTTTAAATCCATCTTATATTGTATTTCGAAAACTTCTTGCTTTGTAAAACGTGGCAAAGAATTCACTTTTCAGACAATTAACTCCAACGTATTGCTAAGTTCGTATGCCTTGCCCCAGATGAGAAAATAACCTAAACAGTTTCTGCATGTAGAGTGTTTTTTCACAGGCTGGCATGCATCAAGCCAAGAAGCAGGAAACGTCAGGTCCTAAATCTTTACAATGAGTTGATGATCTGCAGTTATGTGGAAGGTTTATTGCTCAGTCACTGCTGTTTGATATTTTTCTGCCAAGGGCAGAGCTTACGCTGGAACTTTCTGCTCTCAGCAACTTGGCGAAACTTTTATTTATGATGTATAGTTTTTTGTTTTTCTTTTTAAAGGAAAACCATTCTGGGGCTGGTTTATGCCACGCCAAACCTAGCAAGTTCTGGAGGAATCATTGGAGATTCGATGGTTTTAAGTATTACAGTAGGATTTCACTTGGGGGAAAAGCTGGTCAGGAGGATGGGAGTATCTGACTGTAAAAAAAGAAAAAGAGTACAGGCTTCACATCAGTGTTTTTAAACTTCAGCTGTTATTCAATACAAGTGGCTTGAGAAGGAAGATGGTGGGCGGTGATGACAGCACACTGTCATTCCTAGGGCTCTTTCTAGTTTCGAAGCCCTTTCATCAAATTATTTCATTTAATCCTACCTATTCGATGAGGTCCTCCATGCCGTTGCCAATTTATCTAAGGAGACTGAGATTCAGAGAGGTTAATCCTGAGATTACACTGCTGGTAAAAAAAAAAAAAAAACAGCACTGGGGAAGAAGTTGCAAGACATTTCAAGAAATCACAACTTTATTTGACTCTTTGCTTAACATCTTGAAGGAGCAGGACATCAGTATCAGGAGGAAAAGATTTATGCTGCAAAGGCTGGTCTCCAGCTTGTGCATCAGGAGGCCTTGAGTTTTGCCAGCCTTTGTGTTAGCAAGGATGACTCGTTCGAGAAAACATAGAAAGGTCTTCCCTTCGAAAGAATGCATAAGCCAGATAGCTATTTCTGCAGAACCCAAACTTCATCTCAAAGGCTCCCACTAATGAGATGAATTTAAGAGAAATAAACCTCTTTCCAACTATCTCATTCCACTAAGGATGTGTGGCAAAACTTTAAAAGTTAGGACACCTAAAATTTCTATCGGAACTGTATCTTTCATTCAGTTCACTGTGTTCTACTGCGATATCTACCCAGACACCTTGAGGGAATTACAGAAAATAAAAATAACTGTTTTTGCAATTCCAAATATAAATCGCTGTATCATATGTGTTGTCTCCAAGCAGAGTCGTCAAATCATAGTAGGACTGGCCTCAGTCAAACCTGGCTCTCTGAACAGTTCTGAAATGTACACTCAGATTCTCCTAAAGTATGCAGAATAAGGTACATTAAAAGTTGGATGACTAATCGATGCTGAAAATGTGTCTAATATGGATGAGTTTCCATTTCATTTTGTATAAATGTTTTCTAAGGACTTTCAGCTTATAAGGCCCAAGTTGGACCCAGAGCTTTAATAGTAGGAGGAAGGGATTCATTTCCCTTGTGATCTGAGTTGCCACTTTAGAAAAAGATGGTGCTAAATTTGAAATATCATTAACCCCTTTAATGAGTTCTTTCTGCTCCAAAAGACTCCTGCTTCACAAGAGGAAAATATCCAAATTCCTCTTAACAGACTGCGTGATCTTAAAGAATATATTTGGAAATATTTGTAGAACTTTTCATTTTGATGTCTGGTGATATGTAATTTCACCTTTTGGTCCACTAAATGGTCAGATGATACCTAACAGCACTTTGTTTCCAGATTACCTGCTTTACCTCATATTCATCAAACACGTAGTCCTTTTCTGTCTTTACATCCTTGATAATCTTTTACTTTACTCTGTTTTAATTATATAGGCCTCTCTATGAAACCTTTCACCTTTACACTATTTGGCTTCAATTTCTCAAGTCACATTGGCAACCACTTAGCCTGTGGTTGTATCTAGTCAGTTGTAAATGTGTTTATGTGTTCCCGGAATTTCACCTATTCATTTAACAAATATTTATTGAGGGTCTGTTGTATATCAGGCTCTGATATAGGCACTGAGGGTGTAGCAGGAAACAAAAGAGACCAAAACTTCCTTTTCTGTGGAGTTTATAGTCATGGCAGAGGAGGGGCAGACTGTCAATAATTAATAAGACAATCCATACAATGTTGGACTATAATACATGCTGTAGAGAAAAATCAAGCAGTGACAGAGAGAGAGAGTGAGTTGGAAGGAGGGAGTGTAATTTCAAATATGGTGCCCAGAGAAGGCTTCACTGAGGAAGACACCTTTAAGCAAAGACCTGGAGATGGTGGAAATTAGAGGGACCCCTGAGGAAGAGCATCTCAGGTAGAGGGAGGAGAATGCAAGTTTCAGGAGCATCTTGGAAGCCAGTAACCTGGAGTGGGTGCCCAAGGTGGAGAGCAGGAAGACATGAGGAAAAAGAGGCATTGAGACCAAAGAGGCAGATCTGTTTGGATTTGGAATTTTTATGTTGACAAAGTAGAAGCCATGGAGAGGGAAGTGAAAATGATATGACATATTTTGAAAGCATGATTTAGGCTGCTGGGCTGACGATAGTCTTTAGGGAAGCAAGGTCCAACACAGGAGTCCAACATTGGTGTGCTATCTATATATCTCTATATAATAGATATTGAGATAGATTTCCCTCTATATGTTTCCATAGGTATATAGTTATAAATGGCTAGAGAAATAGATACATAGATAGACACACACATAGCAGTAGACATAAATGCATGTGTGCCTGTGTGTGAACATTTGTCAATTATTTCCTCACTCTATCCTCCGAGAGAACCTAGAGGTTACGCCATGCCAGTAGCATGTTGGGTGCCCAGATCTCATTCCTAAATGCCATCCTCCATGAAAAGGAACCAGGGCTCCTTGGAGAGCTGATTCCAAAATGATCCCAGAACATCTTGATGTGCCAGAAAGTTAGAAGGTACCCAAAGGTACCCAAAGAATGGGGACATGTCAGAGGGACTGAAGAGCCATCTTAAAGAGACACCCCTTGGCCAAATCCAGGTGATTTGAGCATCAAGATAAATAATGAAAGTAACAAAATGATTCATTGGATGGAATAGGAATTCCTGAGTCTAGACTGACATAAATAGATAAATGCAGGGAAGGGAAATCTTTTCTACAGAAGAATGCCGATTAATAGTTGCAAAAGGAATGAAGCAAATGGGGGATAGTCATTTGGCAACCATCATAGTGGGGGTGGGTGCTGATTCAGGCGGGAGTCATCAATGCCTGCTAAGACTGGTTGAGTGAATTTTCCATGAGAAACAGAATATTGATGTAGCCTAGGAGTATATCCCTACAAAATACTTACCAATTACAGGGCAAAATGCTGACTTCATACTGGAGGATTCCAGTGTCTGCCAAGCCAGGTGATCAAGGTTAATATCACAACGGTGGGATACTTCTCAATGTAAATGAACTGCCTAGAGTACAGTATCATTTCTTTGTTATTCCTGACAAAAATGCATGACCTGGGTCAAACATGAAGAAACATCACATGGATCCAGGTTGAGATCTCTGAAATCTACAGAATGAAAGGCATGTAGTTTTCAAAGCTGTCAAGGGCATGAAAGACAGGAAAGACAGAAGAACTGTAGCATATTAAAGGAGAAGAACCAGACGCATCACCTCCATGTAATGTGTGATCCTAGACTGGATTCAGGACCAAAAATGAAAAAGAGCCATTCTGTGGAAAGTTGGTGAAATCTGAAGGGGTTCTATGGATTGGTTGTTCTGTGCTTATGTGGGAGAGAATTCCGGTTTGGGGGAAATATACACACTGGAGTATTTAAGGACGATGATGCATCACATCTACACTTGCTCTTAAATGGTTCGGAAGAAAGAATATTGATCATGAGCATCTATCCATCTAGAGAAAAAGAGAGATCAATGTAAAATGGTAACAATTAGGGAAACTGTTTCCTCAAAAAAAAAAAAAATGAGGACTTAGCTCATAAGGAATAGTTTGTAGTCTCTAAGTCAAGAATATTAAAACATGGTTAGTTTTAGCTTTCTAGGTTTACAAACAAAGTTGTTAGATTTGGCCTAAAGTCTGAAAACCAATGTATTAAATACTTACTTAAGAGGAGAAAAAAAAGAGTCAATCTCCCATTCAAAATGGGTACAAAAGTGCAGGCCTCGCTAAGACATTGAGAAAGGTATTGCTGGCAGATGGGGCTGGAGCACTGCGTTCTTTTTTAAGGAGGTCAGAGGCAATTTGGAGGGTAAGAGATGGTGAAAGATTGTGAAACCAGGTCATATGAGGAAAGGCTGGAAGCCCAGGGCACTTTAGTCTGGACAAAAGAACTCACGCAGGGGACCTGTTATTTGTCTTAAACGATCTGGAGTGCTCTCCTGTGAAACAGGGCTTAGACATTTATACGACCACCATGGGTAGAAACAGAACCAACCAGTAAAAAAAAAAAAAAAAAAAAAAATACTCTTCCACATTTCATCTTCAAGTAAGGGAGAGGGAATGGATTTGGAGTTAGTGAGATTCTCATCATAGGGAAAACAGAAGCAGGGTGAGCACCTGCCAGAAATATCCTATCAGAAACAAATATTAAAAGTCTTAGGTGACCTTTAAGCCCCTTTTAGACACTTTACAATAACACCTACTATTTATTGAACGCTTTCTATATGCCCAGCGTTACAGATGCATTATCTCAGTTAATCCTTCCCACGGCTCTAGCAGACAGGCACCCTGATCCCCTTCACACAGATGAAGAGAATGAAGCTTAAACAGCATGTCTCACTTGGAAACCAAACACATCACACAGAAGTGTTGGAGCCTGGAGCCAGCCCTATGTGTGCTGACTCCGTATGCCACTCCGGGACTCTTAGCTTCATATTTCCCGCCTCTGAGTCCCAACGACTCTCTCTTGTCTCCTCCTTCAGAACCTTGAGCCACTGGCATGTTCAATGGACCAAAGACCATCGGTTGATTTCTTTCACTGTCCACAGATGCTCCACTTCTCTCTCTTGTTGCTTTCTCATCCACTTGAGCCTTTAAGCTCCTTCCCCACTATGAAGGAAGTGCATCTTGTCTAGTTGTTTGTGCCTCCCCGGCTGTCCACACATCAGATGTTTAGATGGATTAATATCACTACGGCTGCCGTCCACACCCCAGCCCACCCTACCTCTTATCATGTAAACCTCCGGGTATTGAGTTCAGCTGCACTCACGCTTAAGCCAAGCCACACCTTCATTCTACGCAGGGTTTCAGCCAGTTTAGGTCAAAGTGCAGTGCATTTAGCAAGCACTTAACGTGGAGTACGGACATATCTCCTCCGGAATGCTTTGCGTCTGAATTGCGTGGCCCTAGTCTCCTTGGGTTTCAAGAAGTTTCGAGAAGATGAATAAGGACAGGCTTGCCTCTTCTTGAGAGAGGTAAACGTTAGCACTTGGCTGCAGGGGGAAAAAAAAAAAGTTGGCTATTATTTTCCAAAGGGGACCCAAGATGTTAGGATCTCATGAAACAAAATCTGCCTTAAGATGCAAGGAGCTAGTACCATGAAGCAGCATTCCGAGTCACTTAGCCACAGTTGACAGGAAGTGGCTCCTTGACCGGTGCCAACTGCCCCCTGACTTCCTTTAGTGAATCCCCTTTCCTCCCCCCTCCCCCTACTGAGGAGTCTACAAAGCACAGCCAGGCAAGACCACGTGTGCGCACTTGTCACGCTTAACAGTGCCACACCTGTGCTCACAAAACACAGGCGTGTCCCTGATGGGCTATAAAATGTGCTATTTGGGAAGTTAATTTTGAAATGTTATTAAACCAATAGGTACTTGGCAATGTACCTCTTTCCCATAGATACACCTAGGAGTGAGACGTTTCGGGTTGATTGGATAGCTTTCCAGAGTGGTACTTTCATCTTTTTTATGTTTTTCTCCTCCGGTAGACTTTACCCACTGAATTTTCCAGAAAACGTGACTTCAGGAGGTAGTAAGCTGCAGAGGGAAGAGTGCGCATGAATGCCCTGGGAGATGGCTCAGTGAACTCCTGTCCCAGTCTTTGGAGCAGCAGTGGGAGGGAAAAGAAAGATAATGTGCCCTTTGTTTACTTAAAAGGCCCAAGAGTTGTGCAAAACGCAGGCCTCCTATATGCACCGGCAGGAGTTTTCATGGCCTGGACTCCGAGGCGTAGAATCAAGCAAGCACGTGGCTGATAACGCTGGGCCTTCAGGCCTGGAGGTTCCGTGGGCACCAGTGGGGGTGGGTGGCTCAGGGGCCGCTGGAGCCCAAGGCTCCTCCGCGACACTGATGCAGGTTGGGTGAGAAAAAACTGCGACCCAGGACTTATCTTCATATTTTAGCGCTTCGTGTGAACTTGTGCGAAGCTTAAGCAAAAACAAAAACCTCCAACCACTCTCCGACTCACATCCCTGCATGCTTGCCTCTGTGGCTTTAACTCTTTTCAGGGATTGCACACATTTAATACCAGCAAACGAAACCGAGTTACCGGGTCCCCTTCAGGCACGCTAAGGGCATTTCTCACATCCTCTTTCTCTCTCTCTCTCTCTCTCCTCCAATCCGCAGCCGACACAAAATTACGCGTGTGTTAGTACGTGTGCCCGATCCTTCCCCTGCTTGCAAAAGCCGGAGCAGCTCCTAGAACTCGCCAGCTATAAAGCCCGGGGTGGCCGGGCAGGAGCCGCGCACCGCGAACCGCGGCTCTGGGGCAGGAGCGGGGCGGGGCCGAGCGCGGGGACCGCCCGGGCGCGGGGCGCAGCCAACCAGCGGCCGGCGAGGGCGGGCCGGCGCGGGCCGAGGGGCGCGGGCAGTCACAGGCGCCCGGCGCGCGCTGCAGGTGGCAACTTGGAGGTGCCACCGCCGCCGCCGCGAGAGGGCCCGGGTCTGGAGGCCCCTTCCAACCTCTGGGAGCCCTTTCCCGCCGCCGAACCCGAGACCGGATCCGGGACAATCCGAAGGAAAAAGCCGCTGCGCAGGGACCTGTGAGCAGCCCTACCTCTCCTCTGCCCTTGCGCTACTTTTTTTCTTCCAGGAAGGTTGTGCCGGGGAGCGGCGAACAGGCTCCGGGAGGGGCCGGAGAGGGACGTTCCCGGTGACCCAGGTGAGCCCCTTTCCTTCCCCTACCCCATCCCTCTTCGCAGACGGTCGCAGGTCGGGACTCCAGCTCTCCGGGTGGGCAGGGGCTGGTGCGTGGGCGCCTGCCCTTGGCTCGAGGTCGAGGAGGGAGAAGGCGAGGAAGGGGCGAGGCTGGCCCGGCCAGGGGCTGCCTTCCCGGGCCCGCCTGGAATCCGCAGGGACGGACAGAGAGGGCTCGGCGGTGGCCGGAGGGCTGACACCCTGGTCGCAGCGGGCCGGAATCGCCCCCGTGCGCGCCGTGCGGGAGCCGGGCGCGGCGCCTCTGCGAACCTTCGGAGTGAGCGCGCCGGTTTAGGCGAGCGCACGAATCTTTAAGTCCCTGCGAGCCCCGAGTGCCGAAGGACGTCATCCCTCTCTGCCCCGCAACTCCTCCTCCGCCCCTACTCGCCTCCACCCCTCCGCGCCGGCGGCGCAGCCTGTTCGGAGATTCCGTGTCTTGGCCAACGCGCGGAGTCGTTGCTGCTGTCACTCCCCTCCCTGCCCTCGCCGGAGATGGAGCGCCCCGGGGTCTGCCTCCCCGGCTCCGGCCTTCTAGCGGTCCGCTGAGGGCGAGTGGGGCAGGCCAGTTCTCTGCGCCGAGGGCGGAGGTGGGCGCGGGCTCGCTCTCCAGTGCTCGCTGTATCCATCCCCAACCCCCTGCAGCTTGAACCGCTGGCCAAGGGAGCGGAGTCTCTGTAGCCAGACCTTGCTCGCTCTGGGAAATTGGGGGCCTCCTAGGATGTTGCAAACCTCGGAGGAGAGGCGGGAGCCTCTGCCTCCATCTGGGCGTTTCAGCCCCTGCCGTGAAGTGAACATTGGCTCTGACCTCAGCCTACGGGCTCTAGCGTGGGGGTGCTGGCGGCAGTGTGTGTGTGTGTCTGTGTGTGTCTGTGTGTGTGTGTGTCTGTGTGTGTGTCTGTGTGTGTGTGTGTCTGTGTGTGTGTCTGTGTGTGTGTGTCTGTGATCCTCCGTGAGGCAGAGGCGCAGGAGCCCGCCCCTCCTGCCCCGCCGCGCCGCAGGGCTCCGCCGCCCCTCACCGCGAGCGGCGCGCAGCTGCATGCCAGCAACTCAGCGCTGCTGGCCCCTCTCCTCCTCCCGCTCTAGCTGCTAGCCCCTCCCGCCCCCAACCTAGGCGCGACCCAGGGTGAAAATCATCTGGCCGGAGGGTGTGGGTGAGGGAATCGAGTCGCTTGGGGCAGGTTTCCAAAATCCAGAGGAACGCCGTTCGCCGGGCATTTCATCTTCCCGCGGCTCGGCTGTGAGGACCTCGGGTAGAGGCTAGTGGAGGCGAATCCGCACCCCAGGGAGGGTGTCGTGTAACTCGGGAAGCCGAAGTTGGGGTCGCTGAGCATCCGAACTCCCTTTGGCGCGTCCTGCGCGGAGGCGGAGGAACCGGGGGCTGGCGTGCGGACGCGCTGCGCGGGCGGTGGGGAGGCTGGGGACCAGCTGCCGGAGGGCGCCCCGGGCCGCTGGAGCCGGAGGGCTAGGCGCCGGCGTGGGAGGGCGCGTCGGGGCTGCGGTGGGCTCGGGGGCGCCCGACTAGCGCTGGAAGTTGAGGTCGGGGTCCGCGCCGCGTGGTGACAGCCCTCCCGGCCCCTGCGGATTCCCGAGCAGCAGCCACGTGGCGCGTTCGGTCCGCGCCTCGGCCCGCTGGCCGCGGCTTTCGCTTTTCATTCTGCAGAAGTGAAGCCTCTGCGCCCCGAAAGCCAGGGGTGCTGGAGGCGAAATCCTCCGGGGAGCGAGGGCGGCGCCGAAAAGAGTCGGAAAGGGAGAACGCAGGATCCGGCGGGTAAAGCCGTTGAGCGCCACAGATCCCCGAGGCAAGGCGAGGCTGACCCAGGCAAGAGGTCCGGCTCCTGGGCCTTTGCGCCGCGCTCCCTAGGGGACCGAGGGTTCCAGCCTCCTGCGCCCCCAGCCCGGGCTCGTGGACAACTGTATAATTCCCTCCGGAGTGCATTGGATTAAGACTGGGCGGGGAGAGGGCTGGAATCCATGAAATGAATGAAAGTAGAAAGGACTGTAAATCCCAAATATAATTCCGGTTTAAATCTAAATTCCGTTTGATTAGAAACAGACTCTAATCTGGTAGCGCAGGGTCTGGGTGCATTTCTCCTAATGACAGTTACTGGAGGGCCCGGCAAGGCTCGTCCTTCCCAAGCTGGAATTGTGCTGCAGGTGGAGGTTGGGAAGGGGTGGGAGTACCGGTGCACAAACCCTTAATTTACAGCAGGGAAGCGGTCAAGTTCAGGTTGGTTTGGAAATGACCTTGCAGGCCTTCTTCCCCTTCTCACCTGCCACAGGCATTTCCCACCTGGATCAATTACATACGTTCAGAGACTTAAGCGACACCAAGGGGTTAAAGATCCTCTCCTGTAACATTAGTTTCCAAAGAGGACTTTTAAAGAGGATTCTTAGAACTGTAGTACCCTCAGGAAAACATTCTCAGTTCAGAGGAGCAGGGTTGTAAAGTGAAATTTCATAACTAGACTGTGATACCTCAGCCCCAATAAGGGAGGTTTCCTCCAGACTGTGGTGTAAGTTAATGAGAGCAGGGCTCTGTCTCATCCTTTTTCCCTCCAGGGCCTGGTATATAGTAGGTGTTCAACAAACATATATAGACTGATACTTATAATTTAAAATGTTGGCCTGAAAAGACATTTAATAATTTCTAGGGTCAGTTATTTTTTAAATCAGAATATTAAACCAATTATAATAGTCATTATGAGGCCGAATGTGCATTGTTTACCTGTATTTTTAAACTATTTGGGATTTGTGAAATCACTTTAAATAAAAACGCACTTAAGGTGTTGGGAAGTTTAGAAATAACAGCATGACCGTTGCATGTTTAAAGTCCCTCTGTAACAGTCTCGGATTGAATACCTCTAGAAATGGAGATCTCACTACTTTCACAAGGGTTCTATACACTTTAGATAAACTCATTATTCAAATGTTAGGAACTCAAGGTTGAACACGACAGGGCCTCTGCCCATACATGCTGGTTGGCAGGGCCAGAAAGGAAACGTGATTTTGGTGCTACTGGGTAGACAATGGGAGAAAGTTAAGAGATCTCAGTGCTTTGAGTGGCAGCAGCAAGGGGCACTTGACTGAGGATGGTCCTGTGCTTTGGCTTTGGAGGGGGAAGAGAACTATATAAACTAACTAATAAGAACTTTCTCGAAGCTCGGCCTGCTTATCTATTCCTTCCAGTGCCATTTCCTGAGCTATAACACTCAGCCCTCTCTCTCTCCTACACGCCCACGCTTCTTACATGTAAGAGCCGTCTCCAAGCCTCTGTGTTCCTTTTCTTCTTGAATCCTAAGATTCTTCATGCTATCCCTAACACCGCATTGCCAGCTCTGCTCACAACACACTGAATATTAACATGCTATCTCTGAAAATTTTTAAAAAAAAAGAAAAAAAAGGAGCAAAAACTCAAGCAGGGAAGGATTTGTGTAGAACTTGAAGTCAGGGCGGTTGGCAGTGAGTGGTTCATTAAAAAGATCCAGGGATGGGCTTCCCTGGTGGCACAGTGGTTGAGAGTCCGCCTGCCGATGCAGGGGACACGGGTTCGTGCCCCGCTCCAGGAAGATCCCACATGCCGCGGAGCGGCTGGGCCGGTGAGCCATGGCCTGTGAGCCTGCGCATCCGGAGCCTGTGCTCCGCAACGGGAGAGGCCACAACAGTGAGAGGCCCGCGTACCGCAAAAAAAAAAAAAAAAAAAAAAAAAAGATCCAGGGAGCCGGATGAGTCACGGTCCACTGTGGGCAGCCACTTCCTCATCATTTTCACCTGCCACACGGTGAGAACCCATTTATGACTCCAGCGTTCTCAGAGGCAGTGGGATGGAGACTGTGAGAGTGAGCACATGGAACGTAGAATTTTCCAGTTCAGAACCAGTTAACCAAGAACAGCAAGACCCACAATTAGTTAGGAAACACGACTTTCCACAGAGAGCTGCTTAAGGGGCTGGAGATTGTAAAAGCTATCCAACCGTGCTCTTCACAGTAAAGATGGAGGAACATCAATGGCTGTTAGAAAGTTTCTGATTTGTCATTTTGCCAGGGAGTCAGGGAAATGGCGATAGAGAAATGAAAGCAACCACCAGATTGCTGAGAGGAAGAAAATCTGTGTGTTTTAATGCTACTTGAGTAGCACGTGAGGCTTTTGTTTGACAGCATTCGGTGTCATGATGACATGAGGTACAAAGCAGGCCTGATAGATGGGCCACTTGTGTGCTGAAGGGCCACCGGTCACAGAGCCCAAAGCTAATACAGGGGCTCATATCCCGGTGGGATTGCAGACAGAAATCAGGACACCGGAGCTAGAAGTACAGCATCTTGGAATCCTCAGTAGCGAGAGAGTGAGGAGCTAACTAGGTTAAGCGCGGTGATGTGATAGGGAATAGCATTGCGTATAATTGGGGTCGATTAGGATGATTTCAGTCAAGCGGCATGAATCCAGATCAGAACCGGAGGAAAGATATGAATGGGCAAAGGAATGCCCGGTAGTACTCACATTGGGAATTCGGAAACAGAAGGAGGGAGAGAGCTGCCGTGTCTCAGTGTGGTAGGGAAACACCGGCAGGACTCAGAACTCAGACCCCTCACTGCTGCTCCATCGCGTTATGTAACGTCTCTGAGCCACAGTGACCCCATCAGTAAAATAGGGATAAGGATACTTCCTGGTGAGGAATCAATCACGTGTAAATACCTCACATTTACTTGTTATTATGGCGTGTTATTTCTGGCTCTTAGGTTAGCTACCCTGGCAACAAGCTTCCGGTTTGCTAGACCCAGGAGTATAGGTTGGCTGGATGAATTATCACCAGGTCTTTCTCTTCAGCCTCCGTTAGAAATCCAGTCTCACATTTCCAACTGCCAGGGAGATATTTTTACCCAGCTGTTCCGCAGTCACCTCAGACTGAATAGGTCTAAAACTTTCATTCATCAATTTCCTACTTTCCTCCCTTATCCCAGTACATGTCCTGAGTCGCCAGGCAGGAAGCCTGGTCTTCATGTTTTATACCTTCTTCTTCTCACGTTGCTGCCCTGGAGACACACAGAAATGCCAGTGGTCTTGTTGTGGTGACTCCCACTGTCACTTCCTTTCTATATTATTGTCGCCAGTCCTTCCCCAGACTCTTGTCACCTCCTGCTTGGACCGTTGTGGTCATCATCCCGTCCCACTCTCATCCCAGCCCCCTAACCCGGGCTTCCAGCTCAGTCCTTTGATTGGACAGTTTTGATCACATCATTGCCTGGCTCCGAACTTCAGGTCTCTCCTATTTCCTGAAGGATAAGATCTCAACCCTGTATATCTGTGTTCACAGCCCTGTGTCCAGCACTCAGTGTGATCTCCCACTGGCCCTGGCAGGAAACCCATTGCACCCGTCCCCGTCTTGGATGCACACCTTTAAATTTTATTTCCACGTCCTTTGCCCATCCATTTCCTTCAACCGGAAATACCCCTCCTCTCCGTATCTTCATCTTGAAATCCCACCGGTTTTTCAAGGTCCAGCTCAAACACCACTTCCCTTCTGAAGTTTTCCCTGATCATTCTCAGAAGGGCTCCCTCCCCTTTCAGCAGATCTTTGCGTTTTCCTCTTATGTGGCACGTACCAGGTCTTTATTCTGTAGTGTGTTCCTGTTGACGGGACAACTTATTCATCTTTGTATTCATCACTGAGTGGTGCCCAGAGTGGAGGCTCCATCACTTTTCATTCACTGAATGGTTATGTTGTGATGCCCAAGAAACACAATGAAAGAAGGATGCTCCAAACCCAAGTCAAGTCCGTAGGGAGGAAGAAGTAGCCAACCCTTGATCGGGTCTTCGAAGGTGAAGTGAAAAAGAGGCAATTATCTGAAAGTCACACCCTACCCTCTACATCCTTTTTGTCTAATTAAATGAATAACTTAAGCTTTGGTAGCTGGAGGAATCTGTGTCATTATTGACATTCTTCATTGTAGAAATGAGCTTCTAGTCATGTGAGTTGGATGGAGTTTTCCAAAACAGACCAGAATGTGGGGAAGCCAAAGCTGACAGTGACTGGGCTGAAAGAAAACAGATATCCTGGGCAAGATGCCTGTAAATGCTGAACGTATCCAGAAGGAGGGAAGAATTCTTGTCTTGTCTGATGTAGAATTCCTTTTAGGAAGCTTTTCATCTGATTCCTCTCATGGCTCCTTGATTTGCAAAATATACGTACTATATTATCAAAATATATCATCATGCATGTGTTAATTAGCATGGGTAGTTGTCTGAATGTTTCTGATCGAGAAGAATAAAAAGACTAAGCCAATCCTCTTGTGTATACAATATGTTTGAGGACAGGTGGAAAAACAAATTATTATAAAAAGCTTGCCAGCTTGCTTGTTCTAGGAAGAGAAATGCTTCCAGTCTTAAATATACAAGCCTTCAAACTTCAGAGGATAAATCAATCCTCATCAAATAATCAGCCCGTTGCACACGAGGAAGGAACAAGTAGGAAAAAAAAAATAGGACATGATCAGGTGCTGAGGTTTTGAATAGTTAGGACTGAGACACTTATTATATAATGTTGGAATTATACTCTCAAACCTCTTCTAGAATCTGAGCAATTGGATGATCTAAGTGATCAAGGGCTGTTGTATCTGTGTTATGTAATTTTTACACATGGTGTTTTAAAGATTTTTTTTTGATGTGGACCATTTTTAAAGTCTTTATTGAATCTGTTACAATGTTGCTTCTGTTTTATGTTTTGGTTTTTTGGCTGCAAGGCATGTGGGATCTTAGCTCCCTGCTAAGGGATCGAACCCATACCCCGTGCACTGGAGGGCAAAAAGTCTTAACCACTGGACCGCCAGGGAAGTCCCCACACATGGTGTTTATAGGGTTTACATAAATATATTACAAAATAGAAAAGATGTTGGTCATCCACTGGGTGAAAACATTTGGCCACATGTGTGATTCTTATTCAGGACACTGTTCCAAACTGGCTAATGGAAATGATAGTGTTACTATATCACAGAGAAAATGAAAAAAAAAAAAAAAACTAAATGGCATCTCAAAGTGAGACATATTATTTTAATTACTAGTCTGATAGTTGTGTTTTTTTTTTAAATCAGCATTTTGCCATACAAATCTCTCCATCTCTGTAACCTCTGTGATATAAAAGTCCATCATGGAAGATTCACATGATCTAATTCAAATACAAGCAAATACTTGTTTTTTAAAACTTTATTGAAGTATAGTTGATTTACAATGTTCTGTTAATTTCTGCTGTACAGCAAAATGATTGTTTTATATATATATTCTTTTTCAGATTCTTTTCCATTATGGTTTATCATAGGATATTGAACATAGTTCACTGTGCTATACCTTGTTTTTTATCCATTCTATATATAACGGTTTGCATCTGCTAATTCCAAACTCCCAATCCTTCCTTCCCCCACCCCCATCCCCTTTGGCAATCACAAGTCTGTTCTCTATATCTGTGAGTCTGTTTCTGTTTCATAGATATATTCATTTGTGTCATATTTTAGATTAAACATATAAGTGATATCATATGGTATTTGACTTTCTCTTTCTGACTTACTTCACTTAGTATGATCATCTCTAGGTCCATCCATGTTGCTGCAAATGGCATTATTTCATTCTTTTTAATGGCTGAGTAATATTCCATTGTGTGTGTGTATATATACACATATATCACATCTTCTTGATCCATTCATCCGTCGAGAGGCAGTTAGATTGTTTCCATGTCTTGGCTATTGTAAATAGTGCTGACGTGAACATAAGGGTGCACAAATGCAAGCAAATATCTAGTCAGAGACTAATATTCACCTTCAAAAGAGAACGTCTTTCTTTCCCCCCAGCAGCCACAAAATTCCACAGCGCCAATTCATCAAACCAGGAGCCCGTGCGGGCAAAGACTGTTTGGATAAGCTAGAAGTCTGCGTTAAAACAGACCGAGATACATTTGCATTCCACCGAAGATAGTTGTTTTTTTGAATGTTGGATGCCCTTTTTAGTTTGGGTTGTGAGAAACCCAAAATCTATCTTTCTTATAGAAATCTGTCTTATAGATAAGATAATATCTATACAAAATGAGAACGTTTAAAATGCATCACGTGCAGACCCTAAAGAGCAGTGTGAACCTGGTGATACAACATAAAATGAGCAGGAGAGCCTTGCTGTTACGGTCAGCGCCCATCCCACTGTGTAGGAGCTCTACGGAGAGCACCTTTTGGGAAAGATGGGAAAACAACGATCATATGTGGGTGGATATTGGGGTGGGGACACGTGTGAGGTGCCACACTTTGCCTGTTTTCCCTCTGTATCTCAGTGTCTTCCTTTCATGCCAATTCCTGAAACACCCTTTTATCGAAGTCTTAACAATGACTGTCAACACGGATCCTTAGAAACTGTTTAAATACAGTAATGTCATTTTTGGAAAGCATTCTCCCTGCTTTCACCCACCTTCTACACGTCTATGAACTAAGCTTCCGTCCCCTGCCCATACGCATATGTCAGTGTCTCTATGTCGTGGAGACATATTATTCTGGATTTCCTTGGAAACAGAGCCTGAGATCAGGATTTGAGTGCCAGGTGGGGACAATCAAGCTGCCACACTCACCCAGCTGCAGTCCTGTGCCCGCAGCTTCTCCTGATTGTCTGGGGACCCATCACCTAAGTGTTCTGAGTCTAGGTTTCTTCTGCAAAACTAGTTTAGTAATACCTACCTAGCAGAGTTGTTATTAGGACTAGGAAAAATACTTACAAAATGTCTGGTATATAGTAAGTGCTTGAACAAGTGTACCCCATTCCTTTGTGTCCTATGATGTATATTATATTAACATTTAATTCAGTATGAAACTTGTATTTAACCAATCAAATTTTAGTCTCAATATTTGTGTCTCAGACTTTTGGTTCTGACGCCATTTATTTTTTAATCATTAAAAAATGAACTGTAATCCTGAGTATATTTAAATGTAACTTTCTTTTTGGCACTTTTCAAGTTTTTTTAAAAAATAGTAACCAGGGCTTCCCTGGTGGTGCAGTGGTTGGGAGTCCGCCTGCTGATGCAGGGGACATGGGTTCGTGCCCCGTGGCTGGGCCCGTGGGCCATGGCCTGCGCGTCCGGAGCCTGTGCTCCGCAATGCGAGAGGCCACAACAGTGAGAGGCCCGTGTACCGCAAAAAAAGAAAAAATAGTAACCAAAGTACAATGCAGTTAGGAAGATAAACCTGATAATCCTACTGCAAAAGTTTCTGCATTTTAAAATCAATTAGAAATTGTTATTTTGTTATGTATAACAGTTATTATTATTTGTTATGAGTGATGCATCATTCATACCTTCTCTATATGTGCATCGTTCATGTTGCAAAAATAATGAGTGGCGTAGACATTTATCCTCTGTCTGCAGTAAGATAATCCATGACAAGTTCATTTGGACTCCTTGATTTTGAGGTGATGAACATTGACCCTTTAATCACCAAGATAATTAGGTAAAATGGACAGAGCTGATCTATTTCTTGGAAGAGCAGTTTAATTTTCAGTGGATATAACTTTTTCCAGGCCGAAAAGCTTAATAACTTTAAGACAACTGACTCTATCACCACCTGCAATTGTGGTAATTCTAAACAGAGTCAGATTTCTCCTAACTGACCTTAGGAATCCCTGGGGAATCCCTCCCCTGCTTCCAAGACCACATCCCCTCTGTGCTGTCTGTACCTGCCCCCCCCCATTTTCACTTGCTTTTATTCAAGCCACACTAGTGACCTTTGACATTAAAGATCCCAAATGCACCAAAGGATGCTGATAAACCCACTGTGGCCTGAACCCAACAGAGAGGCACCCACGTGGCCAGGAGGCGACCTCAGCTCTCCTGAGGTCTGGATTGGGTGCAGGTTCTGGATCACTGCTCAGTCGGCCGTGTTATCCCCGTGGCCCGGGAGGTCCAGCATTCATCCCCTTTTCTTGGAGACACCACCACACAACAGTGCCACTTGGTGGATTCTGTGATTGAGGTGAAGTGGCTCTTTCACTCAGGACCCAGACACGAGCATCTGGGTGTCAGGATGGAGGATGGAGCCAGACATACTCTGTATCACACTCCAAATGTGTTCCAGCTTTCAGGGTTTCATATGAAATCCTTGGCACATAGAAAACGCGTGAACAGGTGTACCCAACTTGCAAGCTTGTGAAATCTTGGAGTTTATCAAATAGGCAGTGGGGAACCATGGGAGGGATGTATGCAGAAGAGTAATACAGGAGGCTAGAAATAGAAAGCTTACTCTGGGTATACGGGTGGGGTGAGTTTGATGGTGTAAGAGGACAAAAAGCTAGGTGGGCAACTAGGAAGCTTTCCCATCCAAGCACCACACCCCACACTAACCTGGGACCTTGATTCTCTTCTCCTTTGACCTGGGTTCTTTCCCAGGAGACCCCTAACTTTTTCTCCTATGGTTAGATGTTGGAATAACAAAAACTACAAATGTAGAGATCTCATTCTTCAAAGGTTGGGTGGCTTAGATACTTTCACAAATTTTATGAATCTTGGGGAATATTATCATATTCCAACGTCATCTATGGAATACGTTGTTTTTATAAAGGATGAGTAACTTGTGCTATTCTTAGCTGTTTGCTTCCTTTGAAAAACATATTAAAGATAAAAATGAATTAGGTAACTCAACAGTGAGTAATGCTGCTGAAGTGTATGTGTGACCCAGATGTCAAACCTTTTCACTCAGTGAAAAAGTATCACGATGTTTTGATTTATGTCTCGTACTTTTAATACATGAGTAGATGCCTGTCTTTCAGGTTATTTCATGTAGTATTTTGTCTCAAGTGTAGCTTTGCTCGCCCCTAGATATGATTAGAAGATAACTAAGTGTGTTTCAGGAAAAATAAGCAGTGATGTCATTTTCCAGCTTGTGGGTTCGTCAGCACTTAATTTCCCTAGATGATGGTTTATTCATCTTTATGATGGAGTTACAGCGGCTCCAGCTTTCAAATCCACAATCCTAAAGCCTCATCATGAATTTAAAACCTTTTGCTTTTTTAAACCTGATAACATCACATAAACTTCACGATCGTTTTTACATGTTAGCATTATTGAAACACAACGTTGGCCCAAGGAAATGAAAATATCACTTTGCACAGGGTCTGCTGTACAAAAATACTAAGTATGCTGTGTAGTAGAAATTACCACAACATTGTAAATCAACTATACTTCAATCAAATAAATTAAAAATGAAACAAGACAAAATATATACTAAAGAATTCTTTAATAACAATAATAATAGTATTATTATTGGGAGCACAGGTATTATGGTTTTTGTTCTCCGGATAATTGGTCACATTAGCCTGACGACAATGTCTCGTTTTTCGGAATTGGCTCGGCACTTTCCCTGTTTAACCATGTTACCCAGGATTTCATGTTTATTTTCCTCTCCTTTCACCTCTCTGCCTAGATTTGGATGATCTCAGAGAGATTCTGGATAATCTTTACAAAGTCTGGCAAGATGATTTATCTGTGTGGTTTTCACTAAAATCTATTGAAGTGACAAGCACAGGCTAAAGTATATAGCACATCTTTCAAAATGCTTTCTCCTGGACTCCGTTTGGCCTAAGGAAATGGGGTGTTGGTTACATCTGACCAGCTGTTAGTCTAGTGGAAGGTGATGATCCACTGGGCAGGGCTGGAAATGTAGCAAGTGGCTTTAGCGGTGAGCTGCTTGTATGATGCCTCAAAGAACAGCTGGGCTGAGCCACCGGTGACATCCTATTGGAATGCAGTTCACTTACTTCCTGGAAATGAGTGGATGTGGAAAAAGTATCTGACCCATAAAATTATTGCTGTGACCAAAAGTATAATTTTAACAAGATTGAGAAAGAGAGTTGAGAACAGAAAAAAAATGAAACAAGGAAAATAACCATTCTCTCACGTTATACTTCACTGTGTTGGATGCCAATGAAAGTGAGTGCTGGGTATCAATAAAGAAAGTTGCATTGTGTTCATAGAAAATTAGTGTCAAATAAATATGCTCTCCCTCTTTCGCACATGAAATGATAAGCCCAGTAAGTTTAGTGAACATCCATTACTTCATATACATAAAAAATAAAAGAGAAAAAAACCTTTTCTTCCTTATAATGAGAACTCTCAGGATTTACTCTCTCAACTGTCATATATAACATACAGCAGTGTTAATTGTATTTATCATGTTGTACATTATATCCTAGTATTTACTTATTTCATAACTTTGTACCTTTTGACCACTTTCATCCAATTTCCCCCCTCACCCGACACCCACCTCAGGTAACCACAAATCTGATCTCTTTTTCTCAGTTTGTTTGTTTTTTTTTTTTTGAAGTATAATTGACCTACAGCACTATGTCTGTTCTTGGTACGCGACATTGTGATTTGGTATTTCAATACATTACGAAACGATCACCACGATAAGTCTAGCTACCCTCTGTTAACATACAAAGATATTACATAGTGATTGATTGTATTCCCCGTGCTGTAGATTTCATCCCCATGACTCATTTGTTTTACAGCTGGAAGTTTCTACCTCTTGATCCCCAAACTCTCTTAACAGCCAAGAGCCAGATTTTTGTGGGGCTGTCCTTTTACATAGAGGACATAGTGGGTGTTCAATAAATGCAAAGACTCATAGTGACTTGATTTAGCGTCGTCAACCGGGATGGAAACTAAGCACATCCGTTCACTCGTTTTCAAAAAAGTTTAAGTGGCTGAGTTCATCAGAGTGATAGTTTAAAGATCCTGTCTCTGCTAAACCTCTCCTTGTAACTTCAGCGAGGGCTTTGATTTTCCCTTTACACCCAATAGTCAGAGAGCTGTGAGAACATGTGTTCCACCCGGGCTGAAAACACTGAGCTACGTTCCAGATGCCTTCTCTTCACGGTCCGATGGGTTCCTGGTTGTAGCCACAAGCTAAATTTGTCCGCATGGGGTTGCTTGCTCGAGGTTTATGGTGTGGTTCTCCCCCACTTTGTGTTGACTCTTTGTTCACAAAGAGGCACGCTGAATTCAGAAATATGCTTTTTGGCATTGACCTACTAAAGTATCAGTTTGCTCCTGATATGAAAGCCAGCATCAAAGATATGGACAGGACAAGGTCAGTGACCTCTGAACATCTTGAAGCCTTTTATTTTTCAACTGCACTCATGCCGGGGAGAAACCTGGCTTTAGTAGTCCTGTGCCCTTTGGAACAGGCTGAGCAATGCTGCCTACAGAGTCTTCCTTTTCATTTGAGCCCATGGTCTTTGGAACGTTTGCACCTCCCCCCATAAGGAATGCCCGCAAATCTCATACTTTGGCAAGTTTTGGCTCTCCTTTTCTGAGTTATTTTTCAAAGCAGAAGGCAAGCAATGATCACAGGGTCATTTAATGTTTGTAGTGCATTTTGTTTTTTAGAGCATAGAAATGCTTGTGTTCTTCAGCCTTTGGCTTTTTCGGTCCTACGGGTGAAAAGATTAGATTGATAAAAGGCAGAGACCTACTTTCGGAATATAGGCATTCCCCATTTTACAGATGAATCCTTTTTCCAAAAGTGCATTTGTCAGTATTTGTTTGGAATTTTGAATTCTTTGCCCGGAGAGAAGATGTTGAAAATTATGGTTAGGTTTCCAGGCTAGTTCAGACAACTATACTCAATCTATGTCATGAGCAAATTTTGGAACTATTAGTACCAGTGGTGGGACTCAGACAGGAAGCCAGTGGGGCCCCAGGAAGCCATGGGGGCAGCCGAAGGCGCAAATCTTTGGATGCACAGATAGCATCCGTTCCTGAATCCCTCATCCATCTTCTGCCCATTTCTCTGGGCTCTGATGTCCACATACTATCCTGATTCACACTTCTATGCCTATAGTTAGGCTTTCTTCCCAAAATACATTCCTCATTCCAAATGTATTACCTTCTCTCTTTCTCAAATAAAACTACCATTTTCTTAGTTCTGCTGCTCTAACCTGGTAATAGTAGGAAAGCCACCTGATTAAATTAATCATATTTTTGTATGTGTGCAAGGGATTGATAACCCCATAACCCTTCATGCTATTTGCATTAAAAAATAGAATGTCTCACAGGTGGCCAACAGGCACATGATAAGATGCTCAACATTGCTAATCTTTAGAGAAATGCAAATCAAAACCACAATGATGTATCATCTCACACTGGTCAGAATGGCCATCATCAAAAAGTCTACAAATAATAAATGCTGGAGAGGGTGTGGAGAAAAGGGAACCCTCCTACACTTGGTAGGAATGTAAATTGGTACAGCCACTATGGAGGTTCCTTAAAAAACTAAAACTAGAGTTACCATATGATCTAGCAATCCCATTCCTGAGCATATATCTGGAAAAGATGAAACTCTAATTCAAAAATATACATGTGCCCCAGTGTTCCTAGCAGCACTATGAACTGGAAGCAAGACATGGAAGCAATCTAAGTGTCCAATGACAGATGAATGGATAAAGAAGATGTGATGTATATATATATATATACACACACACACACACACACACACACACACAAACACACGTGCGCGCATGCAATGGAATATTACCCAGCCATTAAAAAGAATGAGATAATGCCATTTGTGGCAACATGGATGGACATAGAGATTACCATACTAAGTGAAGTAAGTCAGAAAGAGAAAGCCAAATACCATGTGATATCACTTCCATGTGGAATCTAAAACATAATACAAACAAACTTATTTACAAAACAGAAACAGACTCACAGACATAGAAAACAAACATGGTGACCAAAGGGGAAAGTGAGGGGAGGGATAAATTAGGAGTTTGAGATTAGCAGATATACACTACTATATATAAAATGAATAAACAACAAGGATTTACTCTGTAGCACAGGGAAATATATTCAATATCTTATAATAGCTTGTAATGAAAAAGAATAGAAAAAAATATATATGTATAACTGAATCACTTTGCTGTACACCTGAAACTAATACAACATTGTAAATCAACTAGACTTTGATAAAAAAATCGTGTCTTGTAACTCAAACACAGGTTGTTGTATTTACTTCAGTTTGGTTTTCACTTATTTTTTTACAAGCAAGTTACTGATGTGGGCCATGAGAATAAAAGTGTGAATGAAATATGCTTATCATCTCACAGGGAGACAAGTATATAAATGCCAGTAAACATGATACAAAATGTGATAATGATGAATTTCAAAAGAGAATTTTATGAAAATATCAAATCTTATACATCACTGGAGAGAAGCAGATAAACTGATAACAATAATATTGAAAAATAATTTGCATTTTCTTATAAAGCTGTGCACATATTCCAACATAGTAATTCTGCATATAATTATATACCATTGAGAAACTGTCACACCTATGCACCAAAAACTGTTTCAAAAATACCCATAATATGGGCTTCCTTGGTGGCGCAGTGGGTGAGAGTCTGCCTGCCGATGCAGGGGACACGGGTTCGTGCCCCGGTCCGGGAAGATCCCACATGCCGCGGAGCAGCTGGGCCCGTGAGCCCTGGCCGCTGAGCCTGCGCGTCCGTAGCCTGTGCTCCGCAACAGGAGAGGCCACAACAGTGAGAGACCCATGTACTGCAAAAAAAAAAAAACAACCCATAATAGCAGTAAAATGGAAACAGCACAAATGTCTTTGGACAGGAGAATGGATAAGTAAATAATGGCCCAGTCACAAAATGAGATATTATACAAGCCACAAAAATGAATGACGTATATAGGTTTAACCAACCATGTGGATGAATCATTAATAATGATGACCAAAATAAAAGCTGCAGAAGATTGAATGATATAGTACAATTTTTATAAGCCTTCTTTTTTTCAAAACCATGCAAAACTTAACAGTATTCTTTAGGAAAACCTATGTTGCGTGGCAGCCAGGGGGTAGGGCAGGAGGACTGAATGGCAGATGCAGAGATTTTGGTAACAGTCTTGTGTTACTACATTAGGTGATGGGTTCACAAGTGTTCATTTTATTATTACACTTGCACGTGTATATTTACATATATGAAATTATTGCATAATAAAAACATTTTATGTGCACTTTTTAAGTGACCGCCCCAGTTTGGGGGAAACACCAGAGAGGGGGCACTAAATTCTGACAGAAAGGCTGGGAAGGCTTCCTGGCGGAGGGGGCTGTGTTCACCCTGGACTTGGAGGAAAAGTAGGGCTTTGGGGGTCAGACAAATGCCGAGTGGTGGAGGGTGGGGAGAGAGAGAGTGAGGTGGCCATGTACATGGTGGGCTTGAGACAGAGAACTCAGGTGGGCTTGTGGGAGCCGGAGGTGTAGAAGCTGCAGCTGGGGGAGGTGGGGCAGGGGTGTGGTGTATTCTTTCTATGTAAGGAACCAGGTGACCATGGTGCAAGTCAGCCTCCTCAAGAACCCATGAGGTCACCAATGGAATGAAAGGAAAAGAAGCCACAGATGGAACCAGGGGAGGGCAGGGAACCCACGTAAAGAAAATCAGGAAGACCCCTTGAACTAGGGGTTGAACCAGAGAGCTCAGAACCACGACATTCCAGGCAGAAGGGGCTTTCAGACCCATGGAGGGAAGGATTTCATGACACCGAAAAGGGTTGTCCTTGAGAAAAGGGAGTAAGTAGGTAAATGCAATCACAGATTCCAGACAAATGTTAAAGTTGAAGGAGTTTCCAGAAGCCACATGAATCAAGTTACCACATCCAACGTCAGATGTCAGGGCGGAGAGTTTCAACCAAATCATCACGGGTTAGAGGATTCTGTTTTTAGTCTATTCATGAATTACAGGCATCCGTCTTCGCTGTATACTCATTCACTCCCTTTCTGTTTCTCTCTCTGTTACATATACGTCGTAGTTACCTAAAAGTTGAGCAGCTCTTGGATGGCCAGTTGTGATGGGAAGAAAAAAGGGAAGAAACCAAGAAAAGGAACTGCCATTTACTGAGCACCTACTATGCTCTAAGTATTCTGATCTAAGGGCTGAAAATGCCTTTATTTCTGGCTTTTCCCACACCTCAGTAGTAATGTTGAGACAACAAAATCAAGGCTTGCCCAGGGCAAGTGACTGACCAAGCCAAAGTTGATTCAAAAATACAGTCTGGGGCTTCCCTGGTGGCGCAGTGGTTGAGAGTCCGCCTGCCGATGCAGGGGACACGGGTTCGTTCCCCGGTCTGGGAGGATCCCACGTGCCGCGGAGCGGCTGGGCCCGTGAGCCATGGCCGCTGAGCCTGCGCGTCCGGAGCCTGTCCTCCGCAACGGGAGAGGCCACAACAGTGAGAGGCCCGCGTAACGCATTAAAAAAAAAAAAAAAAAAAAATACAGTCTGTCTGGGACTTCCCCTGTGGTCCAATGGTTAAGACTCCACGCTTCTACTGCAGGGGGCACGGGTTTGATCCCTGGTGGGGGAACTAAGATCCTGCATGCCACATGGTGCACCCACCCACCCACACACACACAAATACAGACTATCTCTATGAAATCATACCGGTTCCCTCCTTCACACCCTAACCCTACCCCTAACCCATAAAACAAAGCACCTTTAAAGAAAAGCTATTATTAGATCCATTGAGAAGTTTAACTCCATGCATTTTTTGCTCATATGTCTTTAGCATTTTTAAAGATGTGCCCTCCTCTCCTGATGTTCTACCATCTCAGTCTTGATGGAAGGTTCTAGCACCTTATCGGTTGCTCTCTTTAAGGTACAGGCTGTCCCCTCAGTGATGCTGTTCCAGCAGGCGTCCCTGGAAATGTACTTGGATAAGAATGTTTGCTATGACCAGCCTTGTTTCCTGGCTGTGTTCCATCGTCCCCTTCACACACATTTCCTTACCTTGACGTGCCTTAGATCTGTCTTCTCTCACTGATTTTACGGACATACAATTATTTTCTTGTTATTAAAATCATAATCACGCTTTCAGTTGCTACTTATTCCTGGAAACTGCATATTAAGATTATTTTTATCTTGCCGACACTAAAGTTAACAACTCATAAATTTTATTTTATAGTCATGGATATTAACCCCATAGCTGGCTGCCTCTAGCTCCTGGGTGAAAAGAGAAGTGAGGTTTTTTTCCCCTAAGAGTTAGGGGAATGCAGAAGGGACTTGAGGGTGGATAAAGCTTGCAACCACTTCTGAGGGGACAGGTACCAAGAGGCCAACAAGGAAGCAGAGAAGGTTTGCAAACAGCAGGGGAGGGCCTCACTGAAGTCAGGAAGGACCATCTTTCCTAGAAGCTCCATTTCCTCCCACTCCACAGAGCATCCTTAGAGCTCTGAGCCTGGTTTTTGGTTCCACTGGAACGTGGGCTCCTCTATAAACATTTGCCACTTCCCAATTAACCATAACGTGGGTTTTAAAAGGTAAGCACGATGCAGGCACTGCACTGACCATGTAGAGGAAGTTATTCTTTTTGAAAGCAACCTTGAGATTCATTATAGGTGGATGAAGCTCTATGTTGGAGCCTTATGAATTCATTTTCTATAATGAATCATTAGAGGCTGGAAACGTAGGTGAGTGATTCTGTACATCTATCGCATACCGGGAAAGAGACAGTGACTGCAGCCTTCTACAATGTATAGACTAGCCTGACCCTGTTCTTAGGTAAAGACCAGAGTCCCGCACGTGGCCTCTGGGGTCTCCTGCTTCCTTCTACAGCCTGGTCTCTCATCCTTTGCCCTCCTGATCTGTGCTCTCGACACTGCAGTTCGCAAACATTTTGGTCTTAGGACCTCTGTTCAGTCTTAAAAATGATCGAAGACCACAAGGAAACTTTGTTTATGCATGGTATATTTATTGATATGTATTGCATTGGAAAATGCAGCTGAGAAATTTTTTAAATACTTATTTTTAATTCACTTACAAATAAAAGTCCATGCCACATAAACCCAATTCTTTTTTTTTTTTTTTGCTGTACGCGGGCCTCTCACTGTTGTGGCCTCTCCCACTGCGGAGCACAGGCTCCGGACGCGCAGGCTCAGCGGCCATGGCTTACAGGCCCAGCCGCTGCATGGCATGTGGGATCTTCCCGGACTGGGGCATGAACCCGTGTCCCCTACATCGGCAGGCGGACTCTCAACCACTGCGCCACCAGGGAAGCCCCCCAATTCTTTTTATGAAAGTTAACTGTGTTTCCAAAACAAAAACAATTTAGGGTAAAGAGTGTTATTGCAATTCTATTTAATGTCTGGCTTAGGAGAAAAGAGTGGATTCTTATGCAGGCTTCTGCTTCCATGTCAGAAGCTGAGAGTGAAATCTCATAGATCATGTAGCTTCTAGAAACTTGCACTGTTCACCCCTGAGAGGATGAGAGTGAAAATGCAAATTATGTCCTAGTATGACTAGGAAAATTGTTTTGATCTCACAGCCCTTCTGGAAGAGGCTTAGGGACCTCCCGGCGTCCTGGATCACACTTTAGGAACCTACTCTAGTTTCACGAGCCTTCTAATGGCCCATAGGTTGGTTGGAAATAAGCCAATAGGATGACTGATGGATAACGGGAAATAAGATTGGAAATTGAAGTTGAGGCTACAGCATGTCCTGTCTATTCGGACATTCCTTATCCAAGGAAGGAGCTGAGCATTCCTGCCGAGAAGCAGACATTCCAAAGCCCACTCTGAATTTGCCCTGCTTGCTGTTTCCCCAAGGTCTTTTTCAAACATCATTTCATATCATCTCTACCACAACTCGATGAGAAAACCAGGACATCTACTATTCTCCTTTTCCACTCAAGGAAACAGAGATGTTTAACGACTTGCTCAACACCCCCCAGTTTCTTTAATGGACCACTGAACCCACACCTCGGATTCCCCAAGTCCTCCGCCCATGCTGGCCATCTCCCGTCACTGAGGGTTCAACCCATGCACTCGGGGACCATTTGCACAGGGTGATAGAAATTGGCAGAAGGTGATAGAAAGCAGATGTGTAAGCTCACTCTATAATAGTGATTCGGGTATGCACCGCGTATTCCCTTTTCTGATTCTTTAGGAAATAAAAATAGTTAATATACCAGAGAGGATCAACTGTATCCTTTGGCCAGTAACATGACAGTTCGCATGTTCTCACTGAGAAGAAAATTCACCATTTCATTACTAGGAGAGATTAAACCAGATGCTACCTACAAGCCAAGTCATTAAACTTTTAAAACATCCAAAGGACGTTGGATGTTTTAAAAGTTTGGATGGACGTTAGATGGAGGAAGACCTCGCATGGGCACTTTCCAAGTTGTCCGTGGACTTGGATGGAACAGGAGAGGGCTGTGGACTGAGTGCTGACAGCTCGACCCTCTCTGGTCTTTGCAGGCATATCTGTCACGACTTCATCCAGTGCCTTTTAAGTAACTGCTCTCATCCCGCCATCAGCTGAGAAGGAAGACCAGGTTTCTTGAGTTTGTGCTAGGATGCTTTTGTTTTACAAATTACAGTATTTTTAACACTTTCTGCTGAGTGTGACTTAGACTCTTATTCATTCTTTCCTTTGAAGATTGAGTCTACACGGGGTGGCCAAAATTTCCAGTAATCATTCTGACAGTAGCTTTTTGGGTTTTTTTTGCGGTGCGCGGGCCTCTCACTGCTATGGCCTCTCCCGTTGCGGAGCACAGGCTCCGGACGCGCAGGCTCAGCGGCCATGGCTCACGGGCCCAGCCGCTCCGCGGCACGTGGGATCTTCCCGGACCGGGGCACGAACCCGCGTGCCCTGCATCGGCAGGCGGACTCTCAACCACTGCGCCACCAGGGAAGCCCAGCCTTTTGTTTCTAATTGTAGTAATATGCACATAACATAAAACTTAGTATCTTAACCATCTTTAAGTGCAGCAGTGTTACATCCTTTTGCATCGCTCTGCAGCTGATCCCGAGGACGCTTTTCATCTTCCCAGTGAACTTCAACTCCCCATTTCTCCCTCCCCCCAGCCCCTGGCAACCACCATTCTACTCTCTATCCCTATGAATGAGCCTACTCCAGGGACCTCATAGGAGTGGAATCACACAGTGTTTGTCCTTTTTGTGTCTGGCCTATTTCATTTAGTGGAATGTCCTCAAGGTTCATCCATGTTGGGGCACATGTCAGAATTTCCTTCCTTTTTAAGGCTGAATTGTATTCCAGTCTATGTACGGACCACATTTTGTTTATCCATCATGTGTTGATGGACATTTGGGTTGCTTCCACTTTTTGACTATTGTGTACAAGGCTGCTATGAACACAAGTGTGCAAGTATCTCTTCGAGACCTTGCTTTCAGTTCTTCTGAGTTGATAGTAGCTTTTGATGTCATGGATTAGTAGTTTACATCTGTAGGGCAGAGGCCCAGGAGGCCCTGGTTGATCCAAGGATCACAGAATCCCTCTAGCATGACCGTGGCACTGCCTGGTCTTCCAAGGTGACTGTCATGTGGAAAGCCTGTGACAGATGCTCTGTCTTAAATGAAGCCTGTTTGGGGAGTTCCATCTACTTGATATTATGTTTTATGTGACTTTACGCTGTGAAATTTCTTCCCTAACAGAGCAACTATTATGGCTTGTAGGGTTGAAAAACAACATAGCCTAGAAATTTTATGCCATGTAAAAGTTTTTCATGGCCTCTATAAAAAAGATAATAATAACTTATTTCTTTGGTCTTTTTACTGATGAATTCAAATTATATTCTATGGCTCTGACCTTCAGCACATTCTAAAATGAGTTATAATTTATATTCTTGGAAAATGTGTAATTGGAATTATTTTAGTCAAATGCTTGTGGGAATGTGTAAATAATTTTACTGGGTTTTCTGATTTTGATTTTGAATTAGCCTAAGTCTTTACTTGGCCACAGTCTCAAACTCCCTCCCCGTCCCCCCCATTCTAGTCCAGACTTGCTTTAATTATTTTTACGTCCCTATATGTTCATACAACTCTTTCATGGTCTCTTTCTGGAAACATCTATTACATATTCAAATGTGGTCTGCATGCATTTTCTCTTATTTGCAGCTGCTCAATGAAAATGTTAACAAGAGATCCCTTTGTATCTCTTGTGAATTATCTACCTTTGCTCTTCTATAGCAACTTTGTCCTTAACCCACAGTGTCTTGGCAATGGGGCAGGTTTAGAAAGGAGAGAACTCTTATTACCATGCTCAGAATAGGGGTGAGTTACCACCAGTTGTTGGATTATTTCTAATCTGTGTTTTCTTCTCCTTTTTGTTCACCCTCCCTGTCTTGCTGCCCCTCGGAACATGGCACGTGACCTGCCCATCACCTGGAAAACTGTTATCTCTGCATGTGACACGGGCGATGTGGGTGAGTCCTGAAGTTAATGTTTAAGCTGTTGATTTCTCTCTCTTGTCTGGGGAAGAAAAAAATTGCCAAGTGAAATTGTTTGATGTGACAATATCTTTAGCATCTTAGTGCCCATGTGCGTGCACCCCCATGCACCTTAATGTTTTGCCGTTGGTTTTCTTTATTTTTGGAAGGGGAGGGTTTATATGATTTTTTTTTACGCGGGCCTCTCACTGTCGTGGCCTCTCCCATTGTGGAGCACAGGCTCCGTACGCGCAGGCTCAGCGGCCATGGCTCACGGGCCCAGCCGCTCCGCAGCATGTGGGATCTTCCCGGACCGGGGCACGAACCCGTGTCCCCTGCATCGGCAGGTGGACTCTCAACCACTGTGCCACCAGGGAAGCCCTATATGATTTTTGAAGAATAGTTCTTTATAACAAATCAAATGGAATTTTCTAAGGCTCTTGTTCAATTGTTTCTATAAATCACACACCGCAAATATTCATAATTACCATTTACGGCAGATGTAAACGTGTTTGTTTTTGTAATGCTGGGATCGTTTCTAATATAAAGGCATTGGAAATGATACATTGTTGATGTATTTATATTAAATGAGTCATGAATCTTGACATGAAATCTTCCCACTTTAATTGGTTCTCAGTCGATGGTTTCAAAACTCAAGGTAGCAGCACTGTTAAATATCAAATTCTAACTTTGCTCTTCCAAAACTGGGCAATAAGGATGTACTGGGCACTCACCTATTGCACATGCAGGACCAGGGAGGGGAGAGAGGGTTGATGTCTGCTGGTGGATTTCTTGCTGTGGAATGGAGACCAGATGACAGGCAGGTTTTGAATACAAAAAAAATAGATTTTTAGTTACATTTCTTTCTAGTTATCAAGCATGTGGGAAGCAAGATTTTTTAAAAAGCCTTTGATTAGCCTGATATTATAGAAGTGGCTGGTCCAATAGCTTCTATCCATTTTTTAAAAGTACTTAGCATGGCTAATTCCTGGAAAAAAGAAATCAGCTGGGGTATATTTCCACAGGAAAATCACTGTCTTGGTTATCAGTTCCCCTTTCATCTTGGGTCTCCCTCTGCATAAATTTCAAATAAATTTCAAACTGCCATCTTAGCCAGTTGAGGTGGTGGGATTTCACTTGTTGGGAGCAAATACATTTGTTATTGCCATCTGTTATTTCTGAAATCTCTAAAATTATATTGAATGTTAGCATGAAATTTGGCATGGATGGTTGTAAGATTTTCTATTGCGGTGTAAGTAATTTGCGAATCTTTATCTTAGATGATTTAGTTGCCCATAAATATCCTAAGGAATATGTATCATTTGAATTTTTACTCTGTTGAGCTGTGAGTAGTTGATTTGACACAATTACTACCTAATCAGCTATTTTGCCTATTGGGTTATGCTATCATTTTTCAGTTCCACATCTAAAATCTCCTTTTGGGATTCACACTGTGTGTTTTCCTCTGTGTGTCTCTCTGGGTCTTTCCATCGCCCTCCTTCTCGTAAATGATAACCCACTGGTCAACCATCCTTAAAATCTCACTTTCTCTTCCAACAATAATCAGTAACCAGAACCTACTTCTTTTAAATTAATCATGCCCCAAATCTTGTGAATTTTTCTTTTGTCTGGGACCTGGAAAGCCTTCTGAAGATAACACTGTATTTGTGAGATGCTCTGGGAATCTTCAGAAATCTCTGGTCCTAAAAGCAGCAAAGTACAAGTCGGGGTGTTCGCTTATTATTTCTCATCCGAGTCTGTTGTAGGGCATGTGTGTTCCCACCAGCCTCTCCTTTTCCTTCACTTTCTAAGGCTCCCTTCTAGTCTATTAAGGAATCTTTTGATGTGTGGGTCATTTGGTTTTTTAATCTGTTTTTGTTCCATTTATAGGGAGGAGATAGGCTGGCTCTGCAGCCTAAAGAGTTACTGGTTTGGTCAATATGGGATCGTTTTCTTAAAAAAAAAAAGCTAGTGGGTTTGTCACCCTGACATGGTTTACTTTTGGGGATGTGCACAATCACATGTCATCAGCGCCCTCATTCTCAGCATCACCTTCATCACTTCCTCTTTCCCAGGTGCTGGGTGATGGACTCCACATGCATCTCATTTAATCTTCCTCACAACCTCGTGATACAGGGACTTTTTATCATCTGAATTTATGGATGAGTAAACTGAGGTACAGCTTGACCTGCTGAAGGCCACCAGGGTCCTAGTCATAAAATGTGTTCACTTAGACACATTTCCTTTTAACCATTTTAATATACTCTTGGACTCTTCTGTACCTTCAAAGACAGAATTTTGGTGCATCTCAGACAATACTTTGTCCCGTACAACGAAATTTGTCTTTTATCCGGCAGTTATGTAAAGCTCTTTCATGAGTCATGGCAGGGAGTGAAGGCGGGGCAGGAGTGGTTATAGTAAAAGACTTGTCAATTAGTAGGGTGATTTGCCCTATGAAAGAGATTTCTGTTTCAAGAGGAGTTGATATCTTTGTATCTGACAATATAATCATATATATATATATATATTTTTTTTTTTTTTTCGGTACACGGGCTTCTCACTGCTGTGGCCTCTCCCATTGCAGAGCACAGGCTCCCGACGCGCAGGCTCAGTGGCCACGGCTCACGGGCCCAGCCGCTCCGCGGCATGTGGGATCTTCCCGGACCGGGGCACGAACCCATGTCCCCTGCATCGGCAGGTGGACTCTCAACTACTATGCTACCAGGGAAGCCCTATAATCATATTTTGATAGAACTAATAGTAGTTTTGCAGGAAAAAAAATTGAGCAGAAGCTAAATTCTTTCCCAATTCATATAAACCCTGTACCTACAAATTCCATTTAGATTTCCAACTCTTGCTTTTGAGGGTTATTGAGCTTCTAAATCCATCATGAGTACTTCTCTAATAGCTAATTTTCTGCTTTATTAGTCAGGGTAATAAGGCCCTTCTCAAAATCAGAGAGACATAAAAAGCAGAAAGTTATCTTGGTCGCCTAGCTCACCCTGCTTGAATCTCCCAAGGGTCTCCATTGACAAGGGTAGGAGTTGCTGGAGCCCGGCCACGGACATCTTGGACAAGATGCTGGGATTTCCGGTTACCCAAGGTGTGCAGATACTCATAACATCTTACCTGAGTTTTGCAGCAGCTTGCCAAACCCTTCTTTTCATCTTTATACCATCCTCCATCTTGCTCCAGAGACACATAGCCAAGCTATAAATCTGCCCATGCCAACCTCTTGCTTTAAACACCCCAGTGGTTCCATCTTGCTTCTGGTACTGCCTCTCCACCATAGTTTTGCAACAGCCTGGTGAGCATTAATCATTTGTCTGGGTGTCACAGGTAAGGGGCTGTTAATAATAAGTCTAAGTATTAAAGTTTAAAACGTATTTTTTTTTTTAAGTAAAATAGACTGTTTTCAAGTTTACCTCTATGGCACTATTATTTGTACTCACTTTTATTCCATATTATTTCTTCTGTGTGTGAGATAGATAAAGACCTATCTGTCTATCTATCTATCGGATGCCGCATCTGGCTATGTGCTGGGGGTTGTGTGTAAAATCATCAGCCCTCCTTATTTGTCTTATCACCTAATGGTTCCTGGTGTACAGCTAATAATTGTGTTTATCAAGAGTTTCTGTAGCGCTTGTGAGTTGTGATTTTGTAGTTATTAACTTGGGCAATGTAATTTTACTCGTGGAAACTTTCTAGGTAAGAAGGAAGACAAGGGTAGATTAAGAGAGCTCCAACATTGTGTTGTATGCAGTGATGTTATGAACATTCTGACCCGTAATGACAGTAATTTTTGATGACCAAGTAAACATCGAAGTGATGATAAGGAGGAAAAATCATACAACTAAAAAGTTAAAACCTGTACGTTTCATTTGTTTCAATAACAAAAAATAACATAGTTACTCTTCAAGAGCCCATGTTTATTTACTTTTTTAATATTACCCATGTAATGGAGGTCTGAAAAAAAAGACAAGGTTCTTCTTTCAATATAAAGCAAGATATTTTGAAAAATCTTATGCACTGAAGGTTTGTTTTATAAGATGACTGATTCTGTATATAGTAGATGATGTTAGTACTTACATGTTTATATAAGGGGTTATCCATACCACCCTCATCCTCCTGAAATGTCTGTGCTGCTTTTTGCTTTATATTCCCAAGTAATTTTGCTAGAGGTGAGGAGTTGGAAAAATCTGGAAGTATAAGTTGCATGAAAAGTCATCTGTCTTGTGTCTCGGTCTGAAAAAAAGGTCAAGAACAAAGCTCTTTAGGATGACCCACAAGTTTCCCCCGATCCTGTTACCACCTACCAGATGCATCTGCCACTTTGCTTTTAGCCCCAGACTTGTGTCACTTGTCACTCCTGCTGTGTCCCATGTGTGTCCTGCCATTAGTATCCCAGGAACTCACATGTATCCATGATTTCTCTCATTTTCTTCCTCCTGCTTCCCACTCCTTCCCTTGTCTTTATCTAGTAACTTCTGCTTGTCTGTTACACACAGCTCCTGCAAGAATTCTGACCTGGTAAGCATCCTCTCCTCCCACCCTACCGGGTATAAGAATCCATCAGACTTTTACAGCACCCTGCATGTGTCTCCCTGTGTCTTTGCATGTCATAAGGGAGTGATGGATTTATCTATATATGCCCTCTTTGGTTTTATAAAATCAGGAAGAACTGGGATTTCGTCTTTAACAATTCCTTATGCCTAACGCCTACAGTCTGCAGGGCTGTCACGGGTTGTGTTTCTTGAGGATAGATTATGAAATGGACATTGGCAGCCAAGGTGTTTCTTAGCAAGAGCTCCTGGGACCAAGGCCAAGGAGGAAAGCAGGACTGGGAAGAAGGAGAAGTCGTGATCCCCACAAAGGTCTCAGCTCACCCTATGGGGACCCCTATAGCTGGAATGACCTCCAGGTGGTTCCCAATTAGAGCAAGATGGCCCGAGCATCCTTACCCCTACTGGAAGGAGGTGTGACCTGTGCAAGACAGTTTTCTTCAGTGGAGGCAACCCCACAAAGGACTGACAGCTGAGGACTGCCTTTTGGCAGCATTTCTAGAAGCTGGAGGATTATAAATCCTTTGTTCCTGTAAGGGGATCCGGGCAGGATATCATGGTGTCCACCGTATAGGCACAGAACTTTTTTGTGAAATTAACTGAAGAAGAGAAAATGCCTGTGAATTTGGGAAATTGGGGATAAGAGGAGGAAATGAAACACGTGGGTGATTTCTATCTGCTCTATTAATAGAAATGGTTTTAATAACATGGATTTTTCTCTGAATAAGGAGATACAATTTTTAAAGACCCTTTAAGCTTTCAGGCTTCCAGCCCTAAAAGCAGCAAATGCATTGTTTGTAACTATTCCAAATACTGACATTTCTGCTACTCATTTCATAAATATTTGTTGACTCCCCGAAAGATACACAGCACTATAGTAGCCAGTGTGGGACCCAAAAAAATTGTTTAAAGAAAAAATCAAATATCAAGGAGATTTCAAACCATTGGTAGATAAAGCTGTCCAGAGGATTGATCATAGTGCAAAGCAGAATGAAACTTTGGAGTGAGATGTCATACGAGCTGAGCTTTGAACCTCCAGAGACTTGAGTTTGACTATTCCAGGAAATGGTAGCTTTTACTTTTCTGCCTGAAATAATATCTCATTCAACTTTTATAGCTTCTACAACCAAGGACGTCTATTTGTTGGAAGGAGGGGTGCTCTTATCAAAACCTACAATGGCCAGTGAAATGAGAATCATAAATCTTTCTTCTCCATTCCACTTCCAGACTCTGAAAATGAAATAACGCTTGTGCCTCTCAGGCTTCGTTTCTGTAGGGAAAAAAGTCACCAAACATGGGGCTATATTTCAGTTCCCGGGCTGGGCCTACAGCCGCCTACAGGTCTTGCTTTGTTTTTCTTTTTTTTTTTTTTTGTGGTACGCGGGCCTCTCACTGTTGTGGCCTCTCCTGTTGTGGAGCACAGGCTCCGGACACGCAGGCCCAGCGGCCACGGCTCACGGGCCCAGCCGCTCCGCGGCATGTGGGATCCTCGCGGACCAGGGCACAAACCCGTGTCCCCTGCATCGGCAGGCGGACTCTCAACCACTGCGCCAGCAGGGAAGCCCTACAGGTCTTGCTTTGTGATGTTGGCTTCTAATCACCTCCCAGGTTCACTGTGCACCCTTGTCCCCACCGTGACTCTGAGCCCCGTGCAGGATGGAGGTGTACCTCAGCTCATCTCCACTGTCTTTTCAAAAGCAAGTGTCTTTGTTCACCTCCCTTTCACTTAAAGGCGACCCCCGTTTCCTTTTAATGACTTCTGTGTACGCGTAGTTCCTTTGTTTTCTCTACCTTATCTTTAATTGCTAAGATGGTGACAGTGCCGATGAAGAAGACATTGTCTCTCTCTCAAAGCTTTAGTGAAAAGGAAAAAAACCAAAGCAAACTGAATTATAATAGCAGAGTTCTAAATTATGCTTATAAGGCAGTGTTGGTGATAAGGAAGTAGTTAAACATTACTTTGCTTAGAAAGAAATTGTTCTCAGGACAAATACAGAGTGTCAGCAGAAGGAAAACAATTGATTCATCAAGTTCTTCCCTCCCTGGCATGTAGAGAGTGAGATCATTAGCTCGGCAAAGTTATTCTGCAGTCTACTTTAGTCTGTAGTTTTCTCTATCAACCATTTTTTTCTGATGGTCCTAAAGTCCCATATTTAAAAGTTTTAAAACATCAGTTACCCATTCTCCTCTGCTGACTCTTCTGAAGATGCTACCCTTGAGATAAAGAGAGGAGGGCTGAAGGGCTGTAAATCTGTCGAGTCTGTACTGATCTTCCCCATTGGATTTAGCATCACTTCCCTTGTATCCATCATGCCGGAAGTAGATACAAGATGCCTGGCTAACCTCTATCTTTTAGGGAACAATTAGAATATAAGCTTTACTCTGTAAGACTCTTATTATCATAGTATTAATACTGGCTACAAGACTGGCAAGAGGGATGGGGAACGTGCAGTGTTTGGGGGAAATGTGTTAGTGTGTATTTTCTGTGCCACAGGGCAGGTCCCACCCCCTTTCCATTTGAAAAACGAATTGGAAAACTCCACCACATTGGAGGAGAAGGACAAATAGCTTTGCATCAACATGAAAACTTGATATGAAAATATGAACAGTTGAATGACCGGTTTTACATAAAAGCTGTCAGTTTTATAGATATTGAAAAAGGCTCTCTATTTAATTAGTTTGTCCAATTCATCCAGTCTTTGTTTTAGCCAAGGAATGGCTTGAGAACCCAAAGCTCAGATAGTTTCTCTTCTTTTTAAAAAATCACCTCTGTCATCAAAGATTATCCACTCCAAAGTGCTATTCTTCTTTACTCCTATTAGTTTTGCTTCTATAAATCATTTATGTAGCAGAATAATTTGAATTTAGTAAATGGCTTGCAAAGGACAAAATCAGCTTGCCTGTGGAAAATACGAAGCAAACATCAAAGAACATAATTTTCTGTTTTTCATAACTGTTTGGTTGAAAAGGTATAAATCCCCAGTTATGATGAATGCTGGATTCTTGGGGTAGGTGCTAACTGCCTCCATGCCTACCTGACCCTGATTGAACCCATTTCTTGGACTTTCTGGGGGAGAATTTATGTGAGGTCAATGAATTGTACTTGTTCAAAGGTTACTCTGCTACATAATTCAGCTGTCAGCAGAACTAGGTCCGGCCTGGCCCAAGATTTTGTATAGGTCTGGGAAAAAAAAAAAATTAAAGAGACTGCAACATTTTACTGCCTAGTAAACTGACAGAATCATGTCAGCTGTGTCAGCACAAGCGTTGGAGAATTGGGCAAGGGTTCTTGCTGCTGGTCTGAACTTTGCATTTCAAGCACGTTGCGTTGGAAAGACAGCCCTGAGATAGCGCACGGGGGAGCTGACCTAGCAACGATGAAGGGAGACATTTGTGGGGCAATCGTGGTGCCTTTATCCATCAGCAGTGAGTGATGACTAAGTTTGGCGGGTTATCTCTGACGCCTTATCTCCTCCAGCTTGAGTCCACCGAGAGGCTCTAGAGTAGTTAGAACCTATTTTTAACAGCAAGTCCTACCGACCCATAATTGAACATGCGATATTTTGGTTTTGGTTTTTGTTTTTTCAGTTCAGAAGCCCCTACCTCCTCAGACATTCCTAAATGTGTGATTAGGGCTTCCTACATTTCTGCGTCATGGACAGCTTAGAGGTTTGAACGTATTCTGTTTTGTTTTTCTTATTTATTTTATTGAAGTATAGTTGATTGACAATGTTGTGTTCATTTCTGCTGTACAGCACTGTGATTCATTTATACGTACATATACGTTCTTTTTCATAATCTTTTCCCTTTTAGTTTATCTCAGGATATTGAATATAGTTCCCTGTGCTGTTATATTGGATGTTTTCTCTTTTACGCATGCTCTGATGTTTTTAAGAGACTTGTTTTTCACAACAGTGTATCTCTAATTGGAATGTCATGACGGATCTGAGGACTGTGCCCACTTTAGACACGGGAGAGCATTAGCATTGTCAAAATATTTTTACAAGGATCCAGAAAAGATTTATCTCCCATGCCCCGTATACCTCCTCCCCAGAGGAAATGTAATGTTTGCACTGAATTCAGAACCTTACAGCTCTTGACTGTAGCAGCAGCTTTGCACTCAGTGCTTCTCTGTAGTAAATGTTGATGGTCCTGTTCACTGTCATGGTTTTAACTGTTAGAAAGAAAAATTCTTTTCTGATGGTACTGTAGATTTTGAGGGTATGTTCTTAAAAAATGAGTGCCTTTTGGGTTTTGCTTTCAATTGTTCATTTTTTTTTCCTTTCCCTTTTTTAAATCACTCTAAATCTTGTACCTGGGGCTCCACCTAGTGTAAGTTTTAGGTTAAAAAAATAGTATATCTATAAGGAAAGGGCAAACATTAGCTGAATGGACTCCTTTATGATATGAATGCAAAACAAAAGATAGTGATAATTTCATAAAATGCTTTTGTGGTTCCAAATGCTTCATGGAATTTAGGGACATAGAAACATTCTTTTTCATTTCCTCGTTTTCCACAAATTCTTACTTTTTTTTTTTTTTTTTGGCGGTACGCGGGCCTCTCACTGTTGCGGCCTCTCCCGTTGTAGAGCACAGGCTCCGGGCGCGCAGGCTCCATGGCATGTGGGATCTTCCCGGACCGGGGCATGAACCCGTGTCCCCTGCATTGGCAGGCGGACTCTCAACCACTGCGCCACCAGGGAAGCCCCTCACAAATTCTTACTTTTATACCTTTTTTTTTTAAGGCAAAATTACATTACAGCTGTGTGTAAATACAGTTTTAGGTTGTAAACATTTTCTTTGCCTATGGTAAATGGATTTAGATCCAATTTTCCGGTGGTGTAACAAGACAAGAATCTTAAATAAAACACTTTGGGATATCTTCACAGTTAGTAAACTTAGACTTACTGCCTGAAATTGCTTTCTTTAAAAAAAAAAAAATAAACGGACTTAAATTTTAGGCTAACATTTTAATTTAATACTTTCCATAATACCATCTGATTATATTTTGAAAGTGTTTATATTGCATCCAGCTTTAAAATTTAGATTTTTTACTTAGCAACCACTAAGTGGAGTTGTATTACTGTCGATAATATAATTTTTTACAACTTTGAAAAGATCACTATAGTGTAATATTCAGTTTCTTTATATTTTGTTCTCATAGAGGGGGATTCCCAGTGCTTATATCTATTGCCAGTGAGTTCCAAGAGCAGAATGTGTGTATGTCTCTAAAGGACTAAAACTAGACTGAAGTGACACCTACAGGAAATTGACCTAGCTTGATGACATCAACAGCCAAGAGATGCAGAGAGTTGAGAAATTCACTTGAGAAAAATGTCCCCTCGAGTATTTGGATTTTCAGATGTGCAGCATTTGCCCTAGAACTGACCCATTGTGGTTCCAGGAGGAATAATATTTCTTTTGTGCCTCCTACATGACAGATGTTATACATATACAGTGTGTCTACTTTTCCTCACACCCTGTGAATTAGGAACACAGATCTATTTTACAGATAAGGAAACTGAGGCTCAGAGAAATCAAATAACTTATCCAGGTGTGTCAGGATTTGAACTCAAGACTATGTCTCTCCATACTATGTGTGTTCTTTCCTTGGCAACCTATTATTAACCTATGTAAAACTTATGAAATCCTTCATGATGCCAACTCTTTTTTAGGTTTCCAGTTAATCACTGTTTTTATTCAAGACTGAATATGTTCTAGATTCCGAAGGAGTTAATACTATTGTGTCCTCAGGAAACTTTCAATTTAGCTGAAGGGGCTGAGCACAAGTGTATCTTCTAAGACCATTTATTCCCTTCTACATTTAGTTAAGTGCCTGGTGTATGGTATACATAATAAGTGCTATAGGAATTTGGATTTCTAAAAGCAAGGGGTCTTCTTTCCTACCCACCCCCTTCTCCAGCAATGAAAACTTTCCTTCTGCAACGGAGGTGACAAGATGAATCAGAGTGTTTTCTAAGAGCAGTGATTCTCAAAGTTTGGGCGGTTGTTGCCCCTTTGCACTCTTAAAAATTATTGAGGATCCACAAAGAGCTTTTTTTAAAGTAATATATGCCTTTTGATATTTACCATTTTAGAAGCCAAAACTAATAATATTTTAAAATATGCATTAATCCATTTAAAAATAACATTAGTAAACCCATGTTACATGTTAACACAAGTGACATGTTTTCATGAAAAATAACCCTGTTTTCCCAAACCAAACAATTGAGTGAGAAGAGTAACATTGTTTTACATATTTAATAAATCTTCTTAATGTCTGATTTAATAGAAAGAAAACCACTGGATTCTCATCTGCTTCTGCATTCAAGCTGTTACGATACATTGTTCTGCTTGAAGTCTGGAGAGAAAATCCAGCTTCACACAGAAATATCGTTGGAACAGGGAGAAATACTTTAATAGTCTTTTCTGATAATTCTTTTGGCCTTGCTGACCCATGAAAGGGTGTTTGAGGAACCCCCCAAGGGGTTCCTGGACCTCACTTTGAGAACTGCTAGTCTAAGTAAGATGAGACCTGGATTCAAATATCACTTCAGGTCTGTCACTTCCCACATCTGAAGCCCTTGGAAGTTACTTAACCTTTGAAACAATGTGTGCACAGGATCTGGCACAGAGAAGGCACTCAAATAGATGGTTGTGATGTGGACGCGATATCAGTAATAAAATGCTGCTCTTCCCCTGGTCTTGGGTGACGTGAAGCCCAGAGTCAGAAAACAAAGTCATGCTCAGCTCAGGGGTGCCCAGAAGTAAAACTCTGTGGAAGACAATGATACTATGGACAAAGCAGGATCCATCTCATTCCTAAGTTATATAGCTTGGTCCATTCAGTTTGATATCCTTCCCATCCAGGTTGAGGCTGATTTGCCGGGTTTTTGTACAATCTTCCTAAATTCTGAATACACTGCATTAGAGAACTTGTGATGGTGGTTATGACTGGAAGAAAATATAACAGAGATGGGGTTTCGTATTTTATATTCACATTTGATATGAAGTTCATTGTTTAAAGTATAATGAATAATTGCAATTTTTCATAAACAGTAGAGAATGAGTACTGTGGGACTGGAACAAGTTTTTAAAAATTCTGCGAAGGCTTTACAGATGCTTTTCAGCAGTTTCGTACATGGTGATATTGAGTAAAGCACATTTCAACTATAATGTGCTCTGCTCATTGTTTTCTACAACTCTTTGGAAACAGTACTGTCAGTCTGACACGTGATACTAAAAGGTTATATTCCGGATGAAGCAGGACAATGGAGTCTGTTCCTCTGAAAGCCAAGTCGTATTACAGGAAGATGAATTTGCGTGTCCTGAGTCAGAAGGGTTACAAGACAGGTCCAGAATACCGGCCAGAGATCCTAGAAGCAGGAAGACCAATGCGTGTAAACCAAAGCAGGCTTGGGAAGGGTCTGGTGGCATTGAGGGGGAGGTTAGGAACAAACAGTAGACTGAAGTTAGACCCCTGGCAGTCTAAGATGGGACAAGACAGAGGTGAAACTTTGGTTGAAGCCGAATCTTGTAGATCATGCTTTTATCTATGGTCTTATTTAGTTATAGGGAGGACTGGGAGAGGATATTTCCAAATGCTGGAAAATGTACTCCTTAAAAATAATTGGAAAAAAAAAGTTATCTAAAAGGTTTATAGAAAAATATGTCATTATTAGAACACTGTGAAAGTGACCCCTTGAAAAGAATATTCTTATTGCATTGTCAGAAGGATGACATAATGTTTTTGTTTCAAAAGAACATTTTAGCCACTGCAATAAAACTGCCACAGAGATTTATCATTTAGAGGAAGAAAAAAAAATCAACAAAACTCTTAATTTTCTGCTTGGGATGAGCGGAATAAGAAATTCTTTTCTCTTCATAACTTCTGTGGTTTCAGGTGAAACTAGTATTACCAGCCAGTGTGAATGTCTCCAGCTAAGACAGATTTTTGTGTCTGTGCTAGTCATCTACAAGCTTCAGAGACCCAGATGTGACCTGCCTAAGAGGACCCTGCTAATCAGAGTGTGGTTAGAACCCAGGTCTCCAGCTTGGCTGTGCTACTTTGGGTAGGTCACACCCAGCTTCTGAAGGTCTCTGTCATATATACAGTAGGAAATAAGACTAGATCATTGGTCCTCAAAGTGTGGTCCACAGACCAGCAGCATCAACATCCCCTGGAACTGGTTAGAAATACATTCCTAGGCCCCCTCCCCGACCTACTGAAGCATAAACTGTGGGAGCAGGACCCAGAAATCAGTGTTCTGACATGTCCTCCAGATGATTCTGTGCATTCTACAGTTTTCAAGCCACTGGACTAGCTGATCTCTAAGGCCCCTTCTAAGTTTCAATACTAGAAGATCCTGAGTCATGTGGTTCGTTCTGGCCCTCAGGGAATAGTTGTATGGAGTAATCAGAACAGAGAATTGTTCTTCTTTAATAGATATCCAAGGTGGCGACTGCCCTAGGTGGCTCATTGCATTACTTAACCATTTCAAGAAACTCTTATACTTTATTGTTTATATAAAAATATATGTAGGACTGATTTTTACAATTGATTTTTGGATTATGGTTACATTAAAGACTCAAAAAAAGCTGTAAGGATTCTCCAGTGGGGAGGTTGGAGGGGAGGAGAACCACATACTAGAATAAACATTAAATTTATACACAATTTCAAGAGGTTCACAGATGCCCTAACACCCATCCCTGGTCCTCACAGACTTGGTTAAGAAAAACTGACTTAGAAAATTGTCAGTAAATTGTTAAGGAAAGTATAAACACTCTTCCAGGTGTTCTAAAGGAGAGACTCATTCGATACATCTCCTCCAGTTTCCATTTGTTTGTCAAATCCGCTTTAAACACTTACTGATAGGGAAGGCGCTGCTCTAAGTCCTGGGGTGGGATATATGCTATTCACTGTGAGTTTTCACACAATTATATGCAAAAGTGGCCAGAACAAGTACCAAATGGGCCACAGATTCCTTCTGCCAGAATATAATGGGGGGCGGGAATTCCCAAAAGAGATGGCACATGAATTGGTCTTTGGAGATGAGCTAGATGGGCATTCGTGAGCTGAGAGGATGGCAGGAGGGAAAGCTGGAGGTCAAAGGTCGTTCGAGAGTCCCAATGGATGGAGGAGCTTTCCACAAAGAACCCATGGCTCCTGAGTTTTCTTCAGGGGCTACATGGAAATCTCTAGAAAGAGATGAAGTAGAATCCTTTCCTCCCTTCACTCATGTTGACATGCACAGTTGTCACTTCTCTGCTTTGGCTCCAAGGATTCTCTTGGAAACAATGTCTTCCAACTGGGGATATTGGATCTTAAACAACTGGGCTGCTCTCCAAAAAGAGCGAGTTATAACCTTTTGCCCACAAGACATTTCTTAGACTTTTGAGCTCTATTTTTACTTCAACTTTCAAGAAGCTAAAAGTTGGGTCATTAATCATTTGCTTACTCTCAGTGTGCCTCGTGTGAATTGATTAATTCTGTGTACTTAGCAGGTGCTCATAAGGCATTGCCTTTTAGTCTTTTAACACGATTTTAATTAATGCTTGCAAGAAAGATAATTTTCTCCTCATTTCTTAGACCTCTTCAATTCTAATGACAGCAGTTTTGTCTTGATGACCTCATGTAGCCCATCATTTCTTGGTTGTTTAATTTCAGAAGAAATAGGGCAGTGCAAAAGTGTCTTCTGATTTGATTGACTCTTCATCCTTAGTATTCACTGCCAGACTGTATTAGGACTTCATTACTGACAGAGGCTGCTTAAATTCCCTGCAAGGGGAGCAACAATTTAAAGGGCTGTTTTTGAGTCTTCTTCCTAAAAGTTGAGTGAAGGAAAATGATGCTATTGCCTTGTCTGAAGGTGGAAGATCAGAATTCAGGATGACATAATTAAAAGCTAAATAGCCTGTGTTAAAATCACCAATTAAATGAACTCTTATGGAAGATACAAATTATGTCTTTTGGTGCATTTTATTACAGTCCAAGGTTTTAAAATAAAAAGTGTTTTTCTTTCCACCTGTTAATACTAGGTCAAACAGAATAAGAAGTCCAGTAACCTTACTTGTGTGAGTTAAAAGTAATCCCAAGGTCTTACCTAACGAAGTATTAGCACCAACATAGGAAAAGTGGGTAACAGAGCGTAGTTTAGAGTGTAGTAGGGATAAGTTATGGATTGGAACCATGTCTATAGGATGCTAAAATATCAAACCGTATATGGTCTATGGTGTTGTCAGTGGTTCTCATCATTACAATCAACCTGCGAGTTAGAAATATTTCTGCCTGGGTCCCATCAATTAAGTCCATATCTCCAAAGCCTGGGCCCTGTTGCTGGTTTATAAAGGCTCCCAGGTGACTCTCAAGTGCAATTATTGCTGAGATGTACTGTTTTCCTGAGACCTGCCGTGGTTGTCACATTTGGGTGGTGATGTGACAGAAAGATGCCAACAGCTACAACTAGAAAATACGTATTTTCTTTAACGGCAATTGATTCGAAAAATCCAGAGACTATTACATAAAGCAGGAGATAATGTGGCGTGTTGCCAGAGGTATGACTTTCCAGGCCCCCAAAGTTCCCGGTAGTGATGGACAGCTGAGGTTGATGACGCCCATGTGGAGTGAGTATCTCTGGGCGCAGAGAGCATCACTGTTCCCTGAGTTCTGTGTTCCTGCTTTCCCATGCCTATGCCCCTCCCCCTCTGTTCTGGGGGGGCCTGGCTACCTGTTTGCTGCAGGTGCAACCTTCCCTCCTCCAACACATTCCTGGGTATGTGCTGCAAGGTTGGACGGAGGAACCATTGAGGGCCTCCCTCGCCAGTCCCGCCAGGATCCCCAGACATCTGAGGGCCATTCTTGCAATGGCCGGTTGGCAGTCTATCTAGCTTCTCTTTTAAAGATGAGAATGATTTTTCTAGAGTTTTTTGGTGGCATAACTTTTTAGGTAAATTATTTATCATAATAGTTCATTAGCTCATTTTTCTTTGTTTTTCAAAAATGAGAGACAATGAGGAAGTTCACTGTTGCTTAAAACATTTTTATTTGTGCTTCCCTGGTGGCGCAGTGGTTGAGTCTGCCTGCCGATTCAGGGGACACGGGTTCGTGCCCCGGTCTGGGAGGATCGCACATACCGCGGAGCGGCTGGGCCCGTGAGCCATGGCCACTGAGCCTGCGCGTCCGGAGCCTGTGCTCCGCAGCGGGAGAGGCCACGGCAGTGAGAGGCCCGCGTACCGCAAAAAAAAACATTTTTATTTAAGCCTAGTCCCTGCTTAGCTTAGTGTTATTTCATAGGCAATTCTTTCATTTTTCTAGGAAGGGGAGTGGCTGTAAAAGATTACATCACGCATCTATTTTGTGGTGTTCTCCCTTTCCGGAAAACGACATATTGAAATCTTTTGAAAGTTTTTGTTCAATTTCATTTTTCTTTCACTCCTGACATTTCTTTTTACCCTATACTTAGAAGTCAAATAAAGGTGAGATTCTCACACAAGTTTTTACAAAGGAAAAATGACATATTCAAACTTTTACCAATCATTGCACATGCCATTTGAAATTTTACTTTCCTAATATTTCTTCCACTTTTTTCTCCCAAGCAAATGATTCCTCATGTTTGCACACCACCAAAACCTTTGTGACCTTGGTCTGTGTGCTTAACGTGGAAATATTCATGGCAAATGAGGATGGGATATGTAATTAAGTCCCCGGGGTATGAGAAAGTAGTAAGCATTTAACAAATTTTTATTGAATAAGTGAATGGATCTACCATTTTAATTTTTCTTTTTCACTCAAAATGACTTCATAAATACTTTTCCAGGATGTACATAGCTCATGTATTTCAAATTTCAAATTATTTTATTATATATCATTCTTAGGTTACTTATAGTTGGAAAACAGCCATTTCCACATTACTGAAGGCATATTAAAAACATCTTTACACATACAATTTTTTTCCCTTTCCGTTGCATCTAGAGGGTACCAATTCTAAAGTTGGAATTACTGGGTCCCAGCCTGTGATCAACATCCTGACTCTTATTGAAGATTGCACGGTTGTTTCCCAAGTTTATTGCACTCTTTTTTTAAAAATTATTTATTTATTTATTTATTTATTTATTTATTTATTGCTGCATTGGGTCTTCGTTGCTGCGCACGGGCTTTCCCTGGTTGCGGCGAACGGGGGCTACTCTTTGTTCCGGTGCGCGGGCTTCTCATTGCTGTGGCTTCTCTTGTTGCAGAGCACAGGCTCTAGGTGCACGGGCTTTAGTAGTTGTGGTGCATGGGCTCGGTAGTTGTGGCTCTTGGGCTCTAGAGCACAGGCTCAGTAGTTGTGGCGCACGGGCTTAGTTGCTCCGCGGCATGTGGGATCTTCCGCGACCAGGGCTCGAACCCACGTCCCCTGCATTGGCAGGCAGATTCCTAACCACTGTGCCACCAGGGAAGTCCCTATTGCACTCTTTACAGGAATTTATAGGGCTCCTAGCAACTCCTGCCAACATTATATTTATTATTTTAATTTGCATCTCCCAGTTCAGTAAGTGTGAGATGGTACTTTATTTAAATGTGTGTTGCCTTCGTTGTCTGCGAAGCTGAATATCATTTCAAAGTGTGTTATTTTAGTGCCTCTGGGTGTGAACTGCATTTTACTCTTGTTAAGCTGAGGTTAGATATTATCTTAAAGGATTTAAGTAGGTATTTCTAAGAGGCTTACATTCATAATATGGAGAAATTTATTGGATCATTGCATCTGTTTTTATTTTCATCTTAGTTCTCATTTTCATGTCCTACAGAATTATTTTATTTCATTAAGTTAAAGCCATTAATAGATTATAAGAGTCAAACAGGGGCTTCCCTGGTGGCACAGTGGTTGGGAGTCCGCCTGCCAATGTGGGGGACACGGTTTGGAGCCCTGGTCCCAGAAGATCCCACGTGCCACGGAACAGCTAGGCCCTCGTGCCACAGCTGCTGGGCCTATGCTGTGGAGCTCGCGAGCCACAACTACTGAAGCCCGCGCGCCTAGAGCCCGGGCTCTGCAACAAGAGAAGCCACCACAATGAGAAGCCCACACACTGCAAAGAAGAGTAGCCCCCGCTCGCCACAACTAGAGAAAACCCGCGTGCAGCAACAAAGACCCAAGCAAACAAAAATAAATAAAATAAAATAAAATAATTTTAAAAAAAAGAGTCAAACAAACTCTAGCTGCTCTCCAGAATTAAAATTCCCTATCTCGCTCACTCCCCCTTTCTGGTCTCTCTCTCAGGCTTTTTTTTTTTTTTTTTTTTTTGCTGTACGCGGGCCTCTCACCGTTGTGGCCTCTCCCGTTGTGGAGCGCAGGCTCAGCGGCCATGGCTCATGGGCCCAGCCGCTCCGCGGCATGTGGGATCTTCCCGGACCAGGGCACGAACCCGCGTCTTCTGCATCGGCAGGCGGACTCTCAACCACTGCGCCACCAGGGAAGCCCTCTCTCAGACTTTTAAGCTTTCATTGGTTGCCTTTACATCATATGGAAATTTCATGGATATCACGTGAGGAAACAGAATCAGGAAGGGAAGAAGGACCATTAAGGCTGTGCGTGGTCTGAGCTGCTGGGGCACTTACCCCGGGATGGTCTTTTTCCGGTTATAAGGCCCGTCGTCATTTGATTAATTTCTACCGTTACCTGCTTCCTGATGATCCCTGCTTCTCAAAGTTGCATAAAATTATTCTCCTTACTAAATGATTTCTGACATGGATGGTGACTGATATGGCTTCAATTTCATTTCCAAGATGTCTGTTAAAACCTGTTCTAATGAATTTTTTAAATGCTATAAAGCAAAATCTGTAATTTGTTTACATTTGCTCAGGACATTTGAACAAGTTGAGGTCTTGCGGCTGCTTCTTGTGCAGGTAAAGAGCTAAAGAACCGTGAAGGTTCTGAAGAGATTAAAAAATGACTGTAATTACCTGGGACACTGAGGTTTCGAATACCAGCTGTGTCACGTTGTCAGGCTTCATGGACCCACCGAATAACCAAGCTGCCAAATAATTATCTTTGGAAATCATTTAAATGACCACGCAGGAAAGCCTGTTTATCATAAACAGTCCCCCACACAGAAAAACACAACGCAATACAGTTCGTTGATATTTTAAGAATATTTAGACTACCGATTCATAACATATGATCCTTGAATCTTTCAGCTTCTCTGTCTGATGTGGCTTGGTCAAATAAATGACTTAAAAAAAATGCCATATGCCAAAATACAGAATTTTGCTCTAACTGAATTATTGAAGTAGGGAACATCTTTTACTTATCTATTAGCTTGATTCATGGATTTATCAATCAAGACCATCCCAGGAAGCAGGAGGCACACTCAACTGTGAATTTTGGGGAATGTAACACAGGGAATTTTACGGAAGCCAACAAGGGGTGTTGAGGCACCAGGACCAGAAGAGTAGCCAGTAGTTACCACCCCTGGCTGAAATGGTGAGGGGAGGAAGCTGTTAACAGAGCCCTCCATGAGCTGAAGGGTAGGAGAGAAGCCGTCCAACAAGAATGGTCCGTGGAGACGGATGCTGCCCCTGGGGGGCACATGGCACCAAAGCAGGGAGGAAGCCGGGGTTAAGTACCCCAGCCTCGCTCTACTCTGCTTGAGTCCTGACACCACCTCCTATCCTCCCAATGTCAAAGCCAACCCAAGCAGAGGGTCCAGCAGCCTGAGTGATGCAGGTCCTAGGAGTGGACCCTCCCCCAACCCCCAACTCCCTGGTACCAAGCAAAGCAAAGTAGAAAATGGATCTGGGTCCCTAGAATAATTAGCATGATAGAATTTTGAGGTTCCCTTTGAGGAAATTTATTGGTAAACATGTTCAGAAGAGCAGTACGCGATAGAATCATGTATCTTTTAAATAGCTCTGTACTTGCATTACTTGTTTCAAAGATACATATTTAAGATCTTTCTATATTATTTGAGTAGCAGGACAAGTAGAGAGATGATCATTTATTGGCAACGGCATCCACTTCTTGTAACTTACAACTGCAGAAGCCAATTAAATGAACTTACCAGAACTCAAAAAAGAGCAAAAACTGAAATGCAGACTGCAACTAGCATGTTTATGTATTTTCCCCTTTCTTTTAAATTTCAGTTTGCACGTTGTCTTTCTTGAAAAGTTTCACACAATTCCTAAAGGAATAAAAGGGTCCTTCTATTAATCTGGGGGGATTACGCCCTCCTCTACACAAGGCAGCCATTGACTATACAGTAAGAGTCACACATACCGTGGTCCAATTTTCTGAGTCATCCTCTCATGCTGGACTTAGCATTATATTCACTTTTTAAATTCAAGTCAGCCTTCTCTTTGAAGCTGTGTGCCTTCGGTTTTAATTTGCTACAGATTTTCACTTTGAAGGAGATGAAATACTTTGATACTTTGGGGTGTCTTGCCATTGGTGGTTGGGAGTTATTTTTGTATATTTATTGATTAGAGTGCTGAAATTCTCCCTTTTCTGAGGGGAAGAAGCATAAAATATTACTCAGGGAAGGTAACTAACATTTACTGAACACCTATTACGTTCCACAATCTTTTCATCTCTCTCTTTGTTCTGTATCCTTCATTTTATTTCACAAAGAAGCTTAGAATAATTTTGTTAACAGGTCACGATCTTTACCATGGCTCTATGCTGTAAGTGTGATTAATTTCACTTTACAGATGAGTAAAAAAGATCGAGAGAACTCCAGTGACATTGTAAAACTATGAAATGAAGCAAATATCTAAGTTAAGCCTTGCTGTCTCTCCAATAAAAATGAGATGATCTGCTAACGTTAAACTAACTCAGTACCAGGACAACGACAAAATATGCCTCACCCCACGCATCAAAGGCTTTCTGGTCACACCTGTTTTAATGGGATGACATTCTACTGCAAGATTCATTCAAGGAATTTGGGATCTGCCACAGACAGGCCATAGCTGATCCATAGTGATTGCATCTAGGAAATAAAGACCCCAGCTTTTCACCAGTTTATACCATACCCTCATTTCCAGTGGTTTATGGATAGAGACCTATAGACAAGGCATGGTCCAGGTCAGAAACACATTATGTAAGCATGTAAGAATTATTTTCTCGGACCATGTCCTTTAAAATGGTTAATCTGAAATTTTCAGAGACGTTTATCCTCTAAAAACATACCATGTCTCTTCAATTCTCAGATGCTCTATGGTTAGCCCATTGATTTAATAACAGCTCTGGGGGGAGAAAACACTATCACGTTATATATACGAATTAGTTTCACATCCCAATTTCAGAGAGATTGAAATGTCCAGAGAAAAGCACGTGATAGAAATGAGGAAATAAAGAGTTCTTGTGACATCATTTTCTGGAAGTAAACTTTGTTCCTTGTGGTCAGCTGTATACAGATGATATTCTGGAAAAAAAAAAAAAAAAGAGGAAGAAAAAGCCCTCTTAATTTTGAATTTGTTCTGGATGACCCACTTAGACCGTGATTCTAATGGGTAAATGGGTCATGCCTGGGGCACTGGGCTCTCCTGGGCTGGCTCCCGAGATTTGGATTAAAATCAAGGCTCAGCCACAATGCCTGTGAACTTCCCCAGGCTTCATGAATACAGCAGGCAGATGAAGGCCCAGCTTGTAAGGCTGGTGGACGTTTAGAAGAGCTCACCTGGGTGGGGTACCCTGTCAGGTGGTCACGACTGTTGCTGTACATTTTCTATGATGGTTTTATGACCTGTTGGTCTCAGCCACCCTGCCTGGGAGTCAAACAGTAACTAAAAGAGTCAGAAAACATTATTTCCCTGACTCATCTCTTTGCCTGAATCTCAGGAATTCCAGAACCCTGTCCAGATTCTTCTTCCTATTCACCATCATTCTTCCGGAGTATGTAAGGTACATCTCATGGGCTTGGGGTCCTGAGTTACCTTGTGGCATCTGCCACCTTCCCCTCTGCTGCTCTGGGTCCCTGCCATGACGTCAGCAGTGGCTCTCAGTTCCTGGCAGAGGCCAGCGACTTCTCTGGGGACCCTTCGCTGGCCTTGCTGAAACTCCAGCATCAGTGCTGTCAAATTTCACGTCCCTCAGGGATCCCCGGGGGAATGCTTTTAGTTGGCATTCACACTTTCATGACAGCTCCTGTAATTCCAGGGGGACGCTTACGTTTTTATGAGAGGTTAAAACAAGTGAAAATCATCACTTACAGCTCAGTCACAAACTACTTGTATAGAATCAATAAGTCACTTAACTATCTGGGTCTCAGTTCTTCCTTCCTAAAACGAGGGCTGGAAGAGCTTATTTCTTTGGTCCTTTCCAGCACTAACATTCTCTGAGTTAAAACCATTTTGGCTGGTGTAAGAAAATACGAAGTCACATTTGTCATATTTAGAAAACAGTTTTAGAATCTCCTTAAACGTATGCTGTTTAGCATTTTAAAAGTAAGCATCTGTTTGATGTTGGGGGAAATCAGATTGTAGGCTGCAGATGTGATCCTGTTGTCTGTGGAAACATCTATTTAAAGCCTAGATCTCTAACCAAGCCTGGAGGTGGCTGCCAAGATTTCTGTGTTCCTTTAACCTGTTTTCTGGTCTTTGTGGGATGAAGATTTGGGGAAGTTGTTCAGGCTCAGGTGGCTTCTTTTCTCCTGTGTTTAGCACTTTTTCTAGCCTGGGATCATTTTACAGCCTCCCACTGCACTTCCTCTCTGATGTAAGAGCAAAACGTAGTGGCTGCAGACACCCGTGGCCTCGGGATTCGATTTGAGAGCAAACCCTGATGGTCTTTGGATTTGAAATCACTGCAGGGGGGCTTTCCACTGAGATGCCATGAAGCAAAATGTTCTATTTTGATGTAAAAACTCAACATTCCAAATCTTTATTCTCTTTTGCTTTTCATTTTCTGCCTTTTCTGTGAAAGGTATAGGTTGTTAAAAAAACAAAATTCCCTGGAGTCCATTTGAAGATCTAATTGGCTTTATTCAATGATTCATGAATCAGGAGGCATCCCATCTGACAAAGAGAAAAAAATGCTCCGAGGAGCTGAACAAAATGGGAGATCTTTAAAAGTAGGGGGCAGGGCCGAGGAAAGAGCAGATTCCCTCACTTTCTTTGGGGGATGGAGGGTGGGACAGTAATCAGTGGATTACCTACTACTGCTGACCAGGCAAGTCCAGATTGACTGGTTTAACCTTACAGTCCTGGGAGAAGTTGAAACTGCAGTTAGGTTGGGAATGAAGTCTTGGTTTGCTTATGTGAGGCTTAGTACAGGTGACTCCATTTTGGGCGCGTTGTCTCTTTTTTTAACAAAGTGAAACTACAACATCTAAGTGTTTTGGAAGGTTAAATGTTTGTGTTTTGAAGATCTGGGTGACGTTTGACGGAATGTCACAGAGCTGAATCATGAAGAGTGTGTGTGTGTGTGCACGCATGTGTGTGTAAATGGGTGAAAGCGGGTCCCATGCACTTTTTCCCCTAGTAGTAAATATATCTGGTTCTCACCTATCTTAAAGGTTCAAAGTTTGTAGAGGTTTTTTGTTGTTGTTGTTGGCTTTTTTTTTGTTTTTTGGTGTTTGTTTGTTTTTTGTGTGTGTTTCTGCATCCCACTTCCAACTCTCATACCCATCTTACTTATTTACATCAACAGAAAGTACTGAAAATTGTAACCTGTTTACTTTTTCATTATTCTCTGGAACGCCCAGCTCTTAAAATCCAATTTGAGAGAATATTCTTATAACTGAACTTAAACTCAAGGGAGAACTTCATATTTAGACGCTGTAAGGGTAAATGCCCCAAACTAAAAGCCTCCAAAAATAGGATCTCAGAAACCAAATTTAGGAAGGCCAGACCCTCTATAAGTGATGATAATAGTGAGTCTTATTTTTATAATAATAATTGGTACTATCCATTACGTGCTGGTTACATTCCAGACTCCATCTGCTATATATCAATAACAATAAAGCGAAATGTTTTTTTGTTTGCTTGTGTCATACCAAAAAGGCTTAATGGATTGTTTTCAATTTAAAGAGATCTGATTACAAATAGTGACAGATACGCTTGCACTCAGTCGCTCTGTGAGGCCACTGGCAAGTGTGGGCCTGACCCTCTGAAGAAGCAGAAAGTGAGGTATGACCAGAGGCTCCAAGGCTCGAGGATGTGGAGGACAGGCATGCTGGGAGGCATATGTGAAAATGCAAACAAGGATTATAACCAGGAGCCCCAGGAGGAAAGTCATGGGCCAGGTGCTCCAAAGGAATCATATTCAATTTAAACCAAGTTGCTTCTCATTTGGACAACTCAATGACATATACTGGAGGAAGGAAGGAACACAATAGTTTTTGACAATAATTAATGAGTCTCGAGCAGTGCTGGAAAAGCTCGGCAACATTTTGTGTGTTTGTGTCTGTACGTATGAGTGCATGAGTGTGTGCCTGTACATGTATGTGTCTATACGTGTGTATATGGTATGTGTCTACACATATGTATAGGGATATACATAGTATGAGTATTATCTGTTGTTATGGGTTTATATACATATGTGCCTATACGTGTGTATATATGTATGTCTGAATACAGATTGTGCATGTGTGTTTATGCACATGTATGCATGAATGTGTGTCTGTACATACGTACGAGTGTGTATCTATACATATAGTGTCCATACACGTGTGTACGAGTGTGTCTACATGTGTGTCTAGGCATTTCTATGGTTGTGTATCTATTCATGTATGGATATTTGTATCTGTATTATGTATGTATCTGTGCATACATATGTGTGTGTATCTTTGCCATTAAGAGCTTGGGCAATAGAACAGGACAGAACTGGGTTTAAGACTCTTCCATCATAATTGTGCAACCTTGGAGAAATTTCTTGACCTCTTTTCCTTTCAATCACTTTATCTTTAAATTGGACTTAATAATCATTCATGCCTCATAGATTGTAGTGAGGGGCGTATCGAAAGATGTTGGTAATGCTCTGGCTTATAAGCAGCTAAAAGCATTAGTCATCACGATGGTCACCTTCATCGCCATCTCTAGTCCTCATGTCCTGAGGACGCTGAGTCTGTGAGAGTGAGATACCCCCTTCCAGTGACGCAGGCGGTACATTGTAGGTCCAGGATGCTAGCCTCGGTTGGTCTGCGTATTGCCCAGAAGTATCTGTTAGACTGTGATATCTTTGCTGCCTTTCTACACGATCTGGAAAAAACAAGTTGATGGCTCTAGTTATGACCTGTAGACAAGGTTGCTCCATCACCATGGGTGAATGGGAGTCCCTTGCACTGTTTGTACGTCTCTAGTTGAGAACAGGGCAATGGTCCCTGTCCTGGGCAGTGTGGGCTTTGGAGTCCACGAGACCTGAATTTGAATCCGTAATGTAGCACTGTATGACCTGGGCCCAACTTTTGTTTATTTGTTGCTTTTTTCTTGCTTCTTTGGGTGTTTTTAGGACCTCAGATGTACAAATTGGACTTCTAGTTATCCTTGGTTAATGATACACTCTCATCTGTGTTCCCTCTTTGTTTATTTGGTTATTTTTTAAATGCAATGAGACCTCGTTCCTGAACAAAAGCTAGGATTTGACAGTAACCCAGTAAACCATCTAACCATTGGGCTGTTCCCTCATTTCATCCCAGCTCCGCCTGCATTGACCTCATCCTGAATCTCACGTTTATTACTCCTTTATTTTCCTGTACATGTAATCTTATTGCATTCATAAGTATTCTGAAAAAGACACTTTTAATCATGATTGTTTTTTACTTTCTGAAGAGGACATAATGTTGCATGTAATCCTTTGAGATTAGCCTTTTATTGGGGAGATTCAGCTCTATTCTGATATGCTGTACTACATTTACTTTGTTCTATTGTTTAATATTCAAATGTACAAGACATTCCATAGTTTATTTATACACTCACATGTTGATGGGGCATTTGTGTATCTTCGGGATTTTACTGTTGTGGAGAGAGCAGTTTTGACATTGTTGAACATAACTCTTCATGCACGTGTCCAAGAATTTCTCTTAGACAGGAGTGGAATTGCTGGATCATAGGGTGGATGAATGTTTAACTTCAGGATATATTACCAAATGGTTTTTCAAAGTTGGTTGCCCCAATTGTCACTGTCCTTGGAATATGGATCTACAGTCCTTTAACACTTGGAATTGTTAGACTTTTTCATTTTTGCTAACTGAATGGGTATAAAATGGTTATCTCATTGGGGTTTTAATTTACGTTTCTCTGACAATTAATGATGATGAATACTTCTCATGCTATTGGCTGTATGTCTTTGTTCTGCCCTGAAATGTCTCTTCATATATTTTGATCACTTTTCTCTTGGGTTGTCATTTTCTTACCGGTTTGTAGGAGATGGTGGGCAAGTTACTTAATCGTTTTTGAGATAATTTCTGCATCTGCAAAGATGAGGATGGGACTTCCCTGGTGGCGCAGTGGTTGGGAGTCTGCCTGCCAAGGCAGGAGACATGGGTTCGAGCCCTGCTCCGGGAAGATCCCACATGCCACGGAGCAACTAAGCTTGTGCGCCACAACTACTGAGCCTGAGCTCTAGAGCCCACAAGCCACAACTACTGAGCCTGCATGCCACAACTACTGAAGTCCGCGTGCCTAGAGCTGTGCTCCGCAACAAGAGAAGCCACCGCAATGAGAAGCCCACACACCACAACGAAGAGTAGCCCCCTCTCGCCGCAACTAGAGAAAGCCCACGCGCAGCAATGAAGACCCAACACAGCCAAAAATAAATAAATTTATTTTTTTTTAAAATGGGGATGATAATTCAGTGTTCAGAAGGTTGATTTTCGGATTCATGTTCACATATGGTACCGTAAATACTGACATAGGGCACAACAGATGATCAAAAAAGAAAGTTAGTTCTTGCTCTCTGCTTTAGTGAGCAAAAACTAACTTTGGACCCTCCATTTGGTAGACTGGCTTTGTTGGAATTTGCCCCATTTGCTTAGTTGGAGAATCTCTGCTTATTGGCCAGGGCAGTGTAGTCCTCCTAATATTTTTATACTTTAGGGAATAAAGCAGTTCAATGAACTCAGACTCCCTTGGAAGAAATACAGGGAAAGAAAGTGGAAGGGCAGAACTTCAGTGGAGTCCTTGGAAAAGTGAAGGAGAAAAAAAAATCAGTGTCACTATTCCATTTTGCTCTCAATAGCCCTGTCCGTAGATGTTTGAAGTGTGTATTCATATGGCAATGGGGGAAACTAAGGAGTTTTTAAATGCTCATCTGTATAGTTAAACTGAAAATTCGATACCAAGCAAAAGATTCTGCTGTGCTGCTTGGGAGCCGGAGGTCATAGGAAGCCCTATGTGACTTGAGGTGTTCTGTTTGCTGCTGCTGAAGCTCCTTCCACAGCACTTTTCCGAGTGCTGCAGTCATGCAGAGAAGCTACAGAGGGAACCAGCAAGACCATTAGGAGACAGATCTGAAAGACACTGTAAGATATTGTGCAGTGATTTCTGCCTGCTCCTGGCTTGTTTTTCGAGAGCTGAATTCAAGGAGAGTAGCTGGATGTGGTAGGAAAACAATTGCTTTACCGTGGTTCTGTTTGTGTATCATTGAGTCTATTCTTGGAGGAATAGAAACCAGGATGCCAGCGCTCCGGTCACTTTGAAATCACTGCACTGCAGTATGCCGTCCTTCATCTGCCTCTATCTGTGCTCAAAGTCCCTCTTAGGATTTGGAGGTAACGTTTTCGTCTTCCTAACGTGAATAGTACTTATGAGAGATGACCGTTTTTAGGGATTTACTCTTAATTGGATAAATATTTAAGCAAGTCCACATGTAAATTCAACCAGGGAAATGTGGAAATTCTTCTTTAGTGCCTGATGCCTCTGAAAATGTTGGTCCATTCATGACTTTGCTATGTTGATTGTTCTCTAGTTTTCCTCTGGTTTAAAAGCTTTGCTTTTCAGTTTTTAGTAGGAAAATCTGGAAATCGGAACAGACGAGGTTTAGCAACAATGTCATCTCACCTTTCCCTTTGTCCTTCTTAGTCTCCGCCAGTCTGATTCATCAGAAACTCTTTGCTCTAAGGATACATCTTAGAGAGTTTGGAAACAGCTTTTAGTTGTGATGGCAACTTCAGCTGAAGAAATGGTTAAGAGAAAAGTTTGAATGCTCTCCAAAGACAAGAATGCCACGGGCTTATGCCCAGGTTTTGCAGTTCCCAAGTTGTAATTCACTTTCCTTTGTGCCAAGAATTACACAGATGAAGAGTCAAATATAACTTAACTTATTTCGTAAGTAATTGTAAACAACAACTTCATTAAAACATGGATGATACATATACCTCAAAGGGATGAAGCTGCCCGTCAGTCAAGCCAGGAACCTATTTCAGGCTGGAGAGTCTCATGTCTGGCTCCCTCGGTGGCTTTTGTCGGTCTTTTGTCGATCATTGGGAAAATGAATTTTAACAATAATTGGTGTTAGAAGTGACTAATTAGCAAGGTACGTATACAGACACTCAGAGAGGGTTTTCAGTGGGCTCTTCTCCTGTTGAAATGTATTGATCTTGACATGTATTTAATCAAGAGGGTTCTTAATCTTTCCAAAGGGGCTGCTTGCTATCTGTCATCTTCCTCATCCTGAGAGACACGGGGCTTTGGATGAACAGGAACGTAACCCCTTTCCTGCCAACTACTGAGTTGCTAATTTCTCTTAATTCTTTCCTTTTCTGATAGTAACTTTCAAAAACATTATTATTAGCTGGGAGATTTTGGTGTGATATTTTGAGTATTATCCTTATATTGTACCACATTATATTTTCCTTTGATTGTCTGCTTCTGAAATATTTCTTACATTAATTTTTCAGTGAATCCAGAAATTTTTGCAAAACTATACAAAAATTAACTTTCTCTTATGGAAGTTACAGAGAAAATAGGCCTCTCTTAATAGAGCTGTTTTGCTTCAAATGAACTTTGATAGAATGTACCTTTTAGTTTCAAATTGGTGAGAAATTATTTGTACAGAAAATCCAAATCTTGCCCTTCATTGTTATTGGTACCTGTAGTTTTAGTCACACTTTATTTATGTATTTATTTATTAAAAGTTCGGTTTTGGGCTTCCCTGGTGGCGCAGTGGTTGAGAGTCTGCCTGCCGATGCAGGGGACAGGGGTTCGTGCCCCTGTCCGGGAAGATCCCACATGCCGCGGAGCGGCAGGGCCCGTGAGCCATGGCCGCTGGGCCTGCGCGTCCGGAGCCTGTGCTCCGCAACGGGAGAGGCCACGGCAGTGAGAGGCCCGCGTACCGCAAAAAAAAAAAAAAAAAAAAAAAAAGTTTGGTTTTATTTATTTATTTTTAATTTATTTATTTCTTAATTTTTGGCTGTGTTGGGTCTTCGTTGCTGCGTGCAGGCTTTCTCTAGTTGCCACGAGCGGGGGCTACTCTTCGTTGTGGTGCGCAGGCTTCTCATTGCGGTGGCTTCTCGTTGCAGAGCATAGGCTCTAGGCATGCCGGCTCAGTAGTTGTGGCACACAGTCTCAGTAGTTGTGGCTCGGGGGCTCTAGAGCGCAGGCTCAGTAGTTGTGGTGCACGGGCTTAGTTGCTCCGTGGCATGTGGGATCTTTCCGGACCAGGGCTCGAACCCATGTCCCCTGCATCGGCAGGCGGATTATTAACTACCACGCCACCAGGGAAGTCCCTGTTCACACTTTATGTGTAAGGAGAATAAGAACCAGAGAGGTTTGCATGACTCAGAATTAAACAGGAAATAGTGGAACAAACAGAGGGACCTAAGAACAGAAAGCTGTCTCTTCCCTCCAGGTTGAGAACTTTCTCCCCACCAGTAGCCATCCCTATGGCACCAGCTGCCAGCCCTATGGTACCAGTGTGGTCTAACTGAAGTAGTAGGCATGCACTGGAACCTGGTGGGCACACTTGGAGAAGTTATGATAAAGTCAGGTTATGAAGGGCTTTACAAGTTGGATGGAAGAGGCTAGAAATGAGCAAAGCTGTGTCAGGGGGTTCCCAAATTCAGTTACTTGCTAGGAGGACCCATAAGATTCAGCATACATTTGTACTCACAGCTGAGATTAATTATAGCAAAATGTTGCAGAGCAAAATCAGCAAAGGGAAAGGGTGCGTGGGTGATGCCTTGGGGAAACCAGCCCTGAGCTTCCAAAGGTCCTCTGCCCATGTAGTCACACAGGACATGCCTAATTCCTCCAGCAACAAACTGACAACACGTGGAAAATGTTGTCCACCTGGGAGCTTACTAGAGACTCCATGCCCAGGAGTTTTATTGGGGGCTGGTCCCATGGACATCCTCTGCCGAGTACCCATCAGAATTCCAGGCTCCCAGAAGGAAAGCGGGTGTTCGGCATAAGCCACATCGTTTGTACCAACGGTTTGGGCCCAGCAAGTCACCTGATCAGCTGGGAGCAAAGGGAACTCTTTCCCAATCCAAGTTCCCAAGCACCAGCCAAGGGCCACCCTTGCAAGCAGGGCTTTCTAAGGATAGCATCTCAACCCTGCTGTGCTAACTCTTTGCACAGGAGCTATTGTAGGTTATTGAACAGCTACAGTGACCTTGAAAACCATTGTTCAAAAGATTCCATTGGAGTGGAGTGGAGAACAGAGTGGAGTAGTTGGTGAGAGACTGGAGCCGGGAGATTGGAAATAATCCAGTCCAAATCTCAGATATCAGTGTGAGAATAAAAAGAGGAGGGATAGATGTAAGGGATAGTTGGCCAGGAGAATAAATGGCTTGGAGATAAGGAAGGAGGGAATAGGAAAACGTTTTCAAGTCTGGGAAATGAAATACCTGGTAGGTTTTTTTCTGGCAGAAGAGGACTACTTAGGTAGAGCCACTCGATGGGAAGGGAAACATTCTAAATTCTGGATATATTGATTTAATATATAATTCATATATATTATATATTATGTTTAGAATATATTATATTATAATATGTATATTATATATTATAAAATAATCAAAGTATACGTATATTTATTGTATATATTATAAAATAGGCATATTTTACCACCAATGAAATACATTCAAGATATTGGTAAATTATTAAAAAAACTGATTCTAACATGAAATTCATGTCCATGGTATATTCTTGTGTCATGATTAGACAAGTAGAGTAAATCGCATAATAAAATAATTAGTGTTGAGAGGAAAATTTGACTTGTAGTAGCAGTGAAGGAGACACTGTTAACAGGCAGAATTTTAACCTAGAAATAGTATTCACGTCATTTAAAAGTATATATTTTCGGCAACTTTTATTCTCCTTACCACTCACTGACAGTTGGAACGCTTTACCTGAGCTGTGTAATCTCATCTTGATTTTTTTTTAAACATAAATAGCTCATGTTTTCTTATGTGTTTGCAAGTAAGAAAGAAGTAGCCTGTGAGCAATCCCCTAGAGGTTTCTGGGCCGTATCTCGAGCCACATGGCTTCTGAGAGTCCACAGTTATATTTCCTCCCCATAGTTACTACGTTAAATATCCAAGTCCTATTTATTGATTATAATATAACTGCTTTTGATCAGAAAAATAATCATTTCACTTAGCCAAAACAACATTTCTACATTCTACATGGTTTTTTTTTTTTAATGAAGGTTCTCTCTCATTTGTGGGCACAGAAAGTATAGTAACAGGTTTGGGATAATTTTTAGACTTGCATGTGTGGGGGACACATGTGATGCAGGAGTTGGGCAAAACTACTTCATAAATATGTATTGTGGAAACGACATTCTTATGTTATACAAATTGGATGTGTCATGATTTTAAATGTCACCTTCGGATTTAATGTAAGAAATTCCTGGGCTTCCCTGGTGGCGCAGTGGTTGGGAGTCCGCCTGCCAATGCAGGGGACGCAGGTTCGTGCCCCGGTCCGGGAAGATGCCACGTGCCGCGGAGCGGCTGAGCCCGTGAGCCCGTGAGCCCGTGAGCCACGGCCGCTGAGCCTGCGCTTCCGGAGCCTGTGCTCCGCAATGGGAGAGGCCACAACAGTGAGAGGCCCGCGTACCGCAAAAAAAAAAAAAAAAAAAGAAATTCCTGACTGGCATTTTCTCGACTTTCCTTAGAAGTGACCCCGTAGCTATGGAAACTTACTTTCAGTTCCTTGCTGCTCAAGAGTGAGATTTTTCTCTTTCCTTCTTGCGAGCCCTCCCAGCCCCACCTACTCCTGTTCCTCAGAACTCTTGCCATCTGCTTTAAATGTCAGGACTCCCGTAAGTGGGGGGAGGGATGGGGCATCCTTCATTCTACTTGGATTCACAAAGTGGAGGTGTAAAAACAGGAAGAAGATTATCTTCTTAATCTTCCACGAGACCGTTTTGTTTGTTGTTAATTTTTAAAACTCATATCCCGTGTTGCTCTTAAGTACTTGAATAAGGCACACCAATTGTTCAAATAGAATAAATGGTTGAGGAAGTCAGAGTTAAAAGACAATATGGGAATGAAAAAGCAAAGCCAGGACTAGATGAGTCTGAGAGGTGTATACCTTCATGCCTTGTGGATGAGGTAGGTTGCAGGTTTGGCTCTTAGGTTCCTAGCAGGGAAAGTGAAGAGGAAAACATGATCAGTGACAGATTTGAAATATCTGTAAGATAAAAACCCAAGTTTTCCAAATCCTAAAACCCAAGAGGAGATTCTTCTGTAGATGCTCTTTAAGGGTAATGTAAAGGACAATAATTCCCCAGCACCCTGTAACAGATAGTGAGACTCATATGGCTGTTGACCAGGATGTCATCAATATATGCTCATTTATATTCTGCACAAACCTACTTGAGCAGAAGCAGTTCTGAAAAGACCACTGATTCCCAGTACACAGTCCTGCCCAAAAGCAAAATTAAGGAAATTCAGAGGAATAGGCAGCCCTGTATCCTTTGGGTGATTATATTCATGGATGTATTTCTCCCAACTGGGCTTTTAATAAGTATTACTCAACACAGAATATTGGTTTATTATCTCTGACTAAAACCAGGAGCGCCAGTGTTGCCAAAGTATCTGGGGGTCAATGGAGGAAGTGTTGCTGAACCGAACTTGGGTCCACTCGCCTGAGTAAAGCCAGTCTGTTGACACCGGTTGTGGTGAAGGAAAGTGCAGCATTTATTGCAGGCGCCAAGCAAGGAGTCCAGGTAGCTAGTGCTTAAAAGGCCTGAACTCCCCAAAGCTTTCAGGGAAGATTTTTTAAAGACAGGGGAGGGGAGGGGGGGTTGTGGGGTGTGTGATCAGCTTGTGGACAGTCTTCTGATTGGTTGGTAGTGAGATCATCGGGAATCAACATCATCAACCTTCTGGTTCCAAATGGTCTGGGGTCTGCACACTTGTGGGTGGGCAGCATGCAGTTAGCTTCTTCCACCTGGTGGGGGTTTGAGTATCTGCAAAACTGCTCAAGAACATGGCTCAGAATATTATCTATAGCCCTTGAGAAGGAAGTACAAGTCCCTGACTTTGTTTAATGGCTAAACTATTATTATTTTGTCTTGCTTGACTTTTTACCTTTCTTTGCGCATTTTCTCACTTCTCTGATTAGATTTACTCTTTGGAGCTCGGAGAAGGCCTAGGAGGCTAGTTTTTCTACAGGCAAGAGGCAGGTGGAGGACATGGGGTGGGGGGGAGCTCTGTTCCAGGAAGGCCCCATAGGGTCCTACTCGGCTACAGAAGGACACAGTTAATTTTCTATAGCAAAATTTAAGAACACATCTCTAAATGGATGGTCACTGTGGCTTCACTCAGGGATGAAACAAGGGAGGACCCATAGCAGGGATAAACATCTTCCTCCAAAAATAGTTGTGGATCCACTTCAAACCAACAGAGAACATGATTCTGTCTCAGGTGGTCTTACCTTTATAGCAGTTATTTGGAAAAGTTAAAAATTTGGGCTAGGAATCACGGAACAACCACATTGCTCAGAAATGAAATGTCATTAAAAGCACAGTATGTTATGCCCACTGGAAAGGAAGTCTTAAAATGCATCATGCTGAAATGCAACGAACTACCCATGAGGAACGAGTCCTCAGGGGCTAGCATTTGGTACAGAACAGGCTGCAAAAATAAACTCCAAGACACAATGCTTAAATTTGGATCACATTCCTGCTCATTTCAAAACACAGGCAAGCCAACCTATAGGATGTTTGCATTCCTTTCTCTAAAGAATAATTTTTTAATAAGCAGGTCAGTGTATTTGAAAACGGAATCTTATTTGACATAAACTAATGGCTCAACGGTGAGGAAATTTAGAGCCCATATGTATTTCTGATACCTCTTGGAATGCTTTCAGACGTGTTCACAACCACTCTTCTCAGAGTACCTGACTTCAGAATGCCAGAAGTTTTCCACTTTACCCTTCAAAGTGTGCTAGTGTAATGGAGAAGTCCATTTCAAAGCAATGCCCATGATTTAAATTCTCCATGTGTACTGCACTTATATTCAGAAAGAAAGAAAGTCTCTAAAAACTTGGTGTTTGATAAGAAAGAAATACAGACTATTCAATACAATGAAACCTATTTTATTTCAAGTATGACGAAGTTCGATGGAAAATGCTGATAAGCTTGCTTTCCATAATGACTTCAGTCTGCTCCCTAACCTGACATCTCTTACCACATCTCTGTTGCCAGGCAACAGCAGAGAAATAAAACCTGTGTGAGTAAGGAAAGTTTCCTATGTAAGAATGGGTTGTATTCTTTAAGCGGGTGAACTGCTCATTTAGAATTTTAAATACCGTTTTTCATGTTAAAAATATTACCGGGCTTCCCTGGTGGCGCAGTGGTTGAGAGTCCGCCTGCCGATGCAGGGGACGCGGGTTCGTGCCCCGGTGTGGGAGGATCCCACGTGCCGCGGAGCGGCTGGGCCCGTGAGCCATGGCCGCTGAGCCTGCGCGTCCGGAGCCTGTGCTCCGCAACGGGAGAGGCCACGACAGTGAGAGGCCCGCGTAACGCATAAAAAAAAAAAAAAAAAAAAAAAAATATTACCAGTGGCCATTCAGCACCCAAGCCAGCCACTGTAAGTCTGTTCAATTCCCGATGCTCTTGAAGGATTGAAAAGTAGCACCTTTCCTAGCCAGAGTGAATAGGGTGGGTAGTAAACCCCTCTACCTCTAAGCATCCTCCTTATAAGAATTATAACAACTGTACCATAACTAACAGATAATACTCTTTTTACAGACTCATTAGTAAGAGAAAGACAAATATCGTATGACATCACATATGATGATATGTAGAATCTAAAAAAATGATACAAATGAACTTATTTACAAGACAGAAATAGATTCACAGCCATAGAAAACAAACTTATGGTTACCAGAGGGGATAGTGGGGGCGATAAATTAGGAGTTTGGGATTAACATATACACACTTCTGTATATCAATATAAAATAGATAAACAAGGAACTACTGTATAGCACAGGGAACTATACTCAATATCTTGTAATAACCTATAATGGAAAAGAATTTGAAAATATATATATATAAGTATCTATAACTGAATCACTTTGTGTACACTTGGAACTAACACAACGTTGTAAATTAAGTATACTTCAATTTAAAAAGAGTGAATTATCAAAAAAATTGATCATAGTAAATAAATTCCAATGTTTTGAGCACAAAAAAAGACTCAGTGTACATTTTAGAAAGTTTGAATCATAAATAGCACATATATAAAACAGCACTGACTACCAAGTTGTGAAGGGGTGTGTCTTCAGCCCTAAGCGAAGTTCATCTAGCTGTATAGCTGGACTTTGCTATAGAAGTACCACAATTTAATTATACCAATGATTTGGTATGAATTATACCAATATATTGCCATGGGAAAATATCAATATATTAAGAATTCCAACTAGGGATACCAGATAAACATCCTCCACTCGGATGCATTGAAAGTTAGCTATGGAAAGCTGTCTCCTCTTGGGACATACACAGAGGAAAAGAAGCAAGATTTTCACTTCTGCGTAAGAGAAATACACATCTCTGGGTTAGTCACCAAACCTAGTGTTATGAACTGTGTAGTAAAATACAATTACCCCTTAAGAGGCCAAGAATATGCTCCTCTCTCATCCCTCCCTCTCATCCCTCAGGTGGGCTACTCATTCACAATGGGGGTATCCCGGATTTGAGGACTGCTTTGTATATTACACCTCAGCAACATTTTAATCTAATTGTTCACAAGCCTTGCTGACTCTTAATTGCTGTTTTGGTCCTGCACACAACAGTGACAGTGATTCCAAATTAGAAAGTGAGTGATTGACAAAAAGTGAGTGATTGAAACATTTGATTAACTTCATACAATAAGTACCAATACTTGGTAAAAATATTTAGAGGTAGCCGACTACCCTGTTTAAAATGCAGCCGTCAAACTAAAAACGTTCTGCTCACCAAAACAGATTCTGCAGTTATTATTTTGTTTCCTTATTTTTTCCTTTAGTTTGCCTCTAGATCTGAAGGGCTAATTTTGAGTGTTCCTATTCCAGATTACTGAAAATTGTCCTAAAAAGCTGTGCAGTCCTGTTGAAAGGAAACGTTGCCCAATCAAATCTACAGATTATAATCAGGATACATTTTATAGGGACTTCCCTGGTGGTCCAGTGGTTAAGAGTTCGCACTTCCAATGAAGGGGCTGTGGGAACTAAAATCCCACATGCAGAGTGGTGCAGCCAAAAAAAAAAAAAAGATACATTTTGTAAAATTGTATTTATGGAAAAGTTCCTTAGGAGATGGCATAACCAGCACTAAGCTCAGTCAAAATTTTAAGCAGTTCCTCAAGTTTTTATAACCGAAAGTCTTGGTTTTCTTTTTCTAATTTTTCAGCTTGAGTTTTTTAAAGAATTCTGTAAGTTCAAAGTATGTCGGGGCTATGCCAGGGCTCTTTGAATAAGTGGTTAACACACAACAATGTATTCAATAACAACTTCTTAATTCGGAAATTCAGGGGTCTGAAAATACGGACTTGAAGAGCAAAATATTTCACTTGGTTCCTCCATTAGAGAACCTGGGAATAATCTGTATATATACTGCTAGGAAGATGCCTTGGGGAAGGTTACTGGAACTTCGTTAGTCTCTCCTCTTGTTGACAAATAATCAGTATCACCCACAGACGTTTTGCATTTAATCAGGGCTCCCTGGGGAGCCTCCTAGCAAACATGGAGATACCTCTGGGAAATCTAGATCCATATTTTCACATTGAGTATTTCAAAAACATTCTTTGATATTTCAACAAAGCCTTTGCTTTCTCTCATACCTGACTTTTTTTTTTTTTTTCTTTTTAACCGTCTAGAAGAATTGGTATAAACCATAGTGGAAGGAGATGGGAAGCTTTTGAGTATGGATGGGATGGTACTCCATTGAGGACCAGCAGTCTTCACACTTTTTTGCTTCTGTCTTACCTTAAAAAAGTTTGAAAAACTATGTACCCCTTGAACATTTTTAGGCTCACACCTAAATGCTTTCATGTTAAATTTTTTAATGTTAAATTTAAATGGTTATATAGCATGTGATTTCAGCTATCATGCATATATTATACTTTTCATAATCAAAAAAGTACATCACTCTTTTATATGTATCTTTCAATATCATAGCAATTTGCTATCTGTCATCATCTATTTTATGACAGGAACAAACTTTTCTCTTACAGGTATTTTGCATCATTTCTTTTTCTCCTTAAACTTTTATTTCCTTCTACTTCCTCTACAGAATATAACCCTCACATGATATTTTTATGCTTGAAAGTATTTTATTGATTACCTATCATAATTGTCTGCAAAAAATGGGTATATAAATTGAAATTTGAACTTTCGTTTTATGTGACCATAACGTTCTAAGTTTGAAAACTATTTTCTGGATTAAGTGATTAATTATTAGCAGTAGCTGCTTTGATCTAAACAACACCAATATATTACATACTATGATAAACAAGCATAAAAAGTAAAATGTTATTGGAAATTAATCTCTTTATAAGACAGAGCATTTTTTTCTGTTAGTTTATATATTTGTGGGTAAATATTACATAGTGCTAAGATGAGACAAGGTTCAGCAAAATCCTTCCTTCTTCCCTCCCTCCTTCCTTTTCTCTTCTTTTTCTTTCTCCATTTCTTAGCTAAACACAATCAAAATTGTTGACGTACAAAAGTAGATGTAAATGGAAGAAGAACCATACTACAGCAAATGTTCCCCAATTCTTTGAATATAATATATATAATATATGATATGATACGATGTGAGCTACTTCATTTTGCCCTTCCTCAGTTTGGTTGAGTGGAAAAGATGAGAATTTACCTGAGTTGTGAAAGAGTCATTAATCAGTCACCAAAGTATTTCCAGTCAGTGAAGAACTTGACTTTGGCAGTCTGTGGCTAGTCCCCTTTCTTGCCCTCCAGAGGGTCACCATCCTGGGATGACATGCTACACAGCTTAGGCACGGGAGCTGGTTTGCCTTTGCCTTGTCCAGTGGGAGGAAGGGGCTTATGAAGTAGGAGGTGAGAAAGGAGAACCTCAGAATGCAGACGCTTTCTCAGGCAGATCCGTTTTAGGATCTGGAGGTTAAGAATCCAGAAACGGAGTCCCTTACAACTAGACAAGTGCAAGCATCTTCCTTCAAAATAATTTTGTGTGCTCCTGGAGGCATCCGTATTCCAGTTTGAAGAGCATTATTGTAGATGATAAATACTTTGCTCTGCGGTAGTTTGTTTGAGGGAAAAGTTCTGATGATGTTTTTAGTTGTCCTATCAATGTCACCATTATTTGAAAAAAAAAGCCCTATTAGGTAGAATTCTGGTGTCTGTGTCCCACCCCACGTTGTCCGATGTCTCCCCACTCCTCTTAATTCAATACACAAACTTGATAGAGGATGTGAAAGGCTCAGGGAATCGGGGTTCCACTGGTGCAAAGGAATTTAGTAGGAGTGGAGCAGTTGGGAAAGGAAATGAGAATTTTTGTTCCCTTGGAGACTTAGATGAAAAAGTGAGGTGAAAAAGTTGAGCTTCCTCGACTTCCTGACCCATTACTTATAAACTTATATATATATTATACCTAAGCCCATCTTCCTCTCATTTCTGAGGATGAGGGGTCCTTCTCAGCTCAAGGACGTTGCCTCCACCTGTCCTCCATCCATCTCCTCCAGAATGTTGCCCAGGGACCCACCACCTGCTCCATTATTCCACCCTCTCTTCTGTGGTTCTCTCCCCTTGAGGTACAATCACGTTCAAGGCTATCTCATCCTCATCAACCCCTTTCCTTGATCCATTTCTTACTAGCAACTGTGTCTCTCCTTATCTTATCTACTTCCTCATCTCTAAATGGGCAGTCATAATAGTAGCTACGTGATAGAGTTACTGAGAGAATTATATGAACTAATACGTGCAGAAGATCCAGAGCCCTGTCTTCCCCTGTAAGACGTCAACGAGTTAGCAATTCTTATTAGCCAAGTTTATGGATATTTAAATGTCTGCATTTCTTTCTTTCTTTTCAACCCACTGAATTATTTATCCCCGAAGGTCGGGAGAAATTGCTCTGGCAAGGCCACTTGTGACACTTGTATTTTAAATCCAGTGGACTCTTCTCAATCCCTATTTTTGTGGATGACATAACTAGCTCTACGTAGTCTCTCCCTGACAGTTTCCTCCTGGGCTTCCTCACAGCCATCCTCTCTCATACCCAAGCCCTGACAGTAAGTGACCCCAAGGGTTCTATCTTTGGCCCAACTCCTTATTTTTATCCACGTTGCCTCTGTGATCCTAATATCCCCTGATCTTCAAGCAAATATTTTATTGACTGTCAGAAATAGGAGCTCAATACCTCGCACACAGCTCAGATTCAACACGGACACAACAAAACGGATCATTCATCTCACATTCTTTCCCATTTTAAAGCTGTGGTTTTTCTTTCTTTCTTTCTTTTTTGAAGATGTTGGGGGTAGGAGTTTATTAATTTATTTTTGCTGTGTTGGGTCTTCGTTTCTGTGTGAGGGCTTTCTCTAGTTGTGGCAAGCAGGGGCCAGTCTTCATCGCGGTGCGCGGGCCTCTCACTGTCGCGGCCTCTCTTGTTGCGGAGCACAGGCTCCAGACGCGCAGGCTCAGTAGTTGTGGCTCCTGGGCCTATTTGCTCCGTGGCATGTGGGATCCTCCCAGACCAGGGCTCGAACCCGTGTCCCCTGCATTAGCAGGCAGATTCTCAACCACTGCGCCACCAGGAAAGCCCCACCCCATTTTTTTTTTTTTTAAATTAATTAATTTATTTATGGCTGTGTTGGGTCTTTGTTTCTGTGCGAGGGCTTTCTCTAGTTGTGGCAAGCGGGGGCCACTCTTCATCGCGGTGCGCGGACCTCTCACTATCGCAGCCTCTCTTGTTGCGGAGCACAGGCTCCAGACGCGCAGGCTCAGTAATTGTGGCTCATGGGCCCAGTTGCTCCGCGGCATGTGGGACCCTCCCAGACCAGGGCTCGAACCCGCATCCCCTGCATTGGCAGGCAGATTCCCAACCACTGCGCCACCAGGGAAGCCCCCCACCCCATTTTTTTATCAATAAATGGCACCACCACCAACGATAGTCACCTACGCTAGACACCTAGATTCATCACAGACCCCTCCTTTCATAGTCAGACAGTTAATTCAGTCAAAACCTGGGCCTTGGGTGGAAACTGTGTCAAGAAATGGGACATCAAGTCCTGTCGGTTTTGTCTTCTGTATATTTCTCAATCCATCTCATTTTTCCCATCCCTACTATTAGTGCCCTAATAATAACTTAATATAACCATGACAATAACTCATTTATTAATATTATGAGTTATTATTTCTTGCTGAAAGGATAGCAGAGCTCTTCTATTTGGGGCCCCTGTCACTAACCAGTCTTAATCTCAACAATCCTTTCTCCCAAATGCCTTCAGAATGATAGCTCTGAAATACACATCTAATCCCGTTGCTCCCCTGACTACCACCCATCACCCAAAGGTAAAATTCAAGGACTTACCTTAAACTACCACCCATCACCCAAAGGTAAAATTCAAGGACTTACCTTAATATACAGAATCATCAATCACCTCGGCCTTACCTGCCTCTGTTCAATTATTTTTCCCATCCTCCCTTCTCACAGAGTTCCCCATACTCCTGACTGTTTCAAAGATCCTGTGTCTTTTCTAGTTCAATTGTTCCTTCTGCCTGGAACGCCATTCCCCATTGTCATCCCATCCTTCTTCTGTCTAAACCCCTGTTCATCCAGTAACACTCAGCTCAGGCTGGGCTGGGTGTTCTCATAGCACCTTGGCTTATCTCCAACCGAGCATCCCCAAGTGAAGTGAAAGGACTTGTTCACATGTCTGTTCTCCCACTGGACAAGTAACAAGTCTATTTCTCCCCCCAAAGACCAGCTCTCTTTGTCCTTGCTAAGTACTAAGTAGTACTAAGTCACATAGTAAGTGCTTAATAAAAACATCTGAAGAAAACTGCACAGAGACAGGGCTGGGAAGGTGCCAGGGGGCTCCGACAGGCCCCGAAGTGGTGGCGTGCAGACAAGAGCTTTGGGGACTTCTGTGGCTGAGTGATGGGGATGGGATATCACAGGGTGGCCAGTCAGAGACAGGCTGTTCATCATCGTCATTGTCAATGTTGTCTCCGTCATCACCATCACCACAGTCAACATTGATTGGGTCCCTGCGATGTACCAGACACAGCTTGTTTCATTTAATCATCTTTCTAGCTCTATGAGGTAGGTACCCTGAGTTGTCCCCTGTCTATTGATGAAGAAACTGAGCCTTAGAGAGGTTGAGTGACTTGTCCAAGGTCACACAGCTCATAACTGGTTGAGGGAGGAACCGAAGTGGGTTATATGACTAATTCTTCTTTTATCTAAGCTAGTGACGATCCCCGTTTTCACTGTTTAACTCCTGTTCGTCCTTCAAGAAACAATTCAGTTTGTAAACAGAGCAGCTAGGCAAAATTTTTAACTCTTTTGTTGTTTAACTCTTATTTTGAAATAATTTTAGACATAACAGAGGAGCTGTAAAAATAATAAGAAAGTTCCTGTGTATCCCACAGCCAGCTACCCCTGATGATAACAACTTACATAAAAATAGTACAAGAATCGAAACTAAGACATGGGTACAATACTATAAACTACAGACTGTTCAGATTTCACAGTTTTCCACTGATGTCCTTTTTCTGTTCCAGGATCCATTCCGGATCCCACCTTGTACATTAGTTGACTTAATGCGACCTCCTTCATCTCCTCTAATCTTGTCTGTCATGGCCTTGGTACATTGAAAGACTAACTCTAGATATTTTGTAGAATGTCCTTCCATTTGGCTTTGTCTCATGTGTTCCCATGATTAGACTGAGGTTATGCATTTAGGAGAAAAACCTGTATAGATGACGTGACCTCTCAGGGCATCATGTCAGGGGGCCCGTGACCTCTGTGTTAACATCTTATTATTGATGATGTTAACTTTCATCAGTTGGTGAAGGTGGTTCTGACTGTGAGGGTAACACGTATCCTTTTGTAGTTAAGAAATATATGTGGAGAGATACTTGGAAACTAGGCAACTTACATTTTTACCCTCTAATTTTAGCATTCATCAATTGATCCTGCCTGGAGCCATTATTCCTGTGGTTTTCTAATGGTGATTTTTCTATTTCCTTCATTCAGCCTACAATTATTAGTTGGAATTCTTCTGTAAGAGTTGTTCCTTCTACTTTCATGTATTTATTCGGTCATTTTTTTTACAATAGTACAGACTCGTGCATATTTACTTGATTCTTTGGGTTATAATCCAATACTATTCTTCTTTTTTTTTTTTGCTCACATTGTTCCAGCCTTGGCCATCAGGAGCTCCTGTGTCCCTTCCATGTGCCCCCCCAACTTTATTTTTTAGCACTTTCTTACCTTAAAGCCCTAAGGATGCTCCAGGCGCAGCAAATGAAGCACATTTTTTACGTTAATTACAACTATGTATCCTACTTGAAAATTAAAATTTCTCATTGGACACCTCATTAAGTCCAATGATAGCCTCTTATGAAGGATTTACCTCCTGCGGCCATAAGAAAACCACAGAAGATACTACGTTCTTTGTTCTTTTCCCCCAATATAAAGTCATGGAAATTACTCTGTAAAGTATGGAATGTAACATTCAAGTCACATAACAAGGGCTACCATTCAATTTCCTTTCAATAAACGTGCAGACGTTCTCCTTCCTGATCAATGTACCCAAACAAATGTAGATTTTCAGAATGGTGCAGTGGGGTATCCTGCAGCGTTGTCTAGAACTTGTAGGATCCGCTTTTAGGAACTTCTGATTCCCGTATTTAGATGAACTTGTACTTCACCTGAGGCTTTGACTTAGTTCAGTAACCCGTTGTCTCTTGAATTAAGTTTGAAAAAGTTAAAATTAAAAAGTTACTCTTATCAGGCAGATTGTGCTGTCCAAACTGTTTCGTCTTCCTAAATGCTTCCCTGGGGAGCTTTTACTTACAAATTAATTTTAAGCTGGGGATGACAGTTCTTCATTCTTAAAGTTACTGAATCTAGGCTAATGTCGACTGTGGCTGTCCCCCATCCATCACTCATCAGACACTTGCTATGCAATTAATCAAGGGAACCCACCTAATGTTAGGTTCAGCTTTAATCAGCTCTTGTGCTACCTCCATTTTTATATTACCCTTTTATACAAACACCTTAGATTACTTTCAACATTTCTGTAACTCAGAGTCGCAGGAGAACACAAGATTTTGAGAGGATTTGTAGGGACGGGAGCATCTTGGGGACAGTCAGTGGAGGTGCATATATTTTCATGTCTGGATGGTATCATAGTGTTTGAGACAAAGATCAAAATAAGATGGAAAAGAAAACTAGCCTATTTGTAGAGGTAGGCTAAATAACATGTTCGTGTTTTAGCATGCAGAAAGGCGAAATTTTGAGTATAATAACTGATGTCATAATATAGGTGTAGTATAATGAATTTTCTCTCGTATTACTAGAAAAACTGTTAATTATGTGGTAGGTGAAAAATATTTCATTTAGATCACATACCAAGAATCTGAGATAGTAATTAAACTGTCAATGATTGTGTTTAGTGTTCCTTGTTTTTTCTCGAGAAGCAACCAAGTAAATATTGCATGATTGATATGAACTGCGAGAAGGTTTCAAATTAAACCAAAGAACCGTGAATTTATAAACACTTACAGCCATAAGTTCACGTGTAGATTGATTATTTGTAACTCAGAAGACAATCTCCCATAGAAAGATTGTTGTAGTGGTTGGCTTCCCGGGTAACTGGACGGAAGTCTGTTTCATCCACGATGCATTTGTAGAATGGATAAACTGTAGTATTTCACTTCCACTGAATTGATGTTTTTCACATGGCTGCTACGAAGCTTTGCTTTTGGGGTCCTATCTCTGGTGGAGGTTGAGTTAGCTAGGAGGTCACAGGTGGCCCCAATATAATATTTTCCTGGTGTCCTAAGATGGGGGAAGAAGCAGGACTCTGATGAAAGGAGGGACTTCCTCTAGTCGAGGTAGATACTCCAGGTACCCATAACTTTGTCCGTCTCTTTGCATAAAATCAGTGTTCTAAATGAGGAACTCAGGGAAATTTTTCTTCTCCATTAATTTGAAAATAGGGCTGTTAAAAGTTCATACTTAATAATATGAGAACATTTCATGGTAGAAAACATCATCGTCTGTTCTATTGATCTCCAACTTTGGAGTAACTGTGGCTGCCTCAACTTCATAAAACTAAAACTGTAGCCAAAAATTTTGAAGATCACAAAGTCCTCCGCAGGAAATAAGAAATGTATATTCATCTTCGTAAGGAGTGCATGCCAAATTTTTCTTTTTTGAGGTATTCCACAGAAACGGGTCCTGGAAACTTTTCACTTTAGCAACTATCATTTAATTAATTTCAGACACTGTGTAATGTTGGCAAGGAAAATTCTCCTAAAGTTCAAAAAACTCAGACTTGATGTAGTCTAATTGAATTAAAGCACCACTGTCAAAAACTAAGTACACTTGTAGAATATAAATGTCTGTCCTGTGGTGCCCTCTGCCAGATAATGACCCTTGGGGAAAATGAATGTATTTTTACATCAATGTGAATAATCATAGCTAACATTTACAGTGGGCTTCCTCTGTGCTGGGTACACTTGACATATTGATTCTCAAGCAATCTCAGGAAGAGGGTGACGTGGTCATTCCCACTCTGCATCAAAGACACTGAGGCCTTGGATAATTTAGTGCACAGCCTGGAGATTCCAGAGCCAGGTTTAAACTCAGCTCTTAACACCTAGACTATGCAGCTTCTATATAATTAAATCTAATACATAATGATTCTCCATACTACCAGCTTAAACGCTCCACGTAAGCATAATGGTACCTGGATACACATGCCATTCCCTGTTACCCATTTCCGGGTTTTTCTTAGGTTCATTTCTGCTTCCCATTTGAAAGGGTCTCAGAGGATTTCTGTCCACTTGCAAAGCCCTGTTCCAAGTGGTTTAGGCCCCAGGTTTCATTAATCCTGCATGTTTATTGCAGGGTTCTGTTTTGGCATGGATTAAAAAAGCTTGACCACTATATGATTAAAAAAAATTTTTTTTTACAAATATATCAGAGTGCATTCATTCAAAGGAATGCTCTCTTCTTGGAGAGGAGAGAGGGATTTGAGTAAACACCTCTCTGCAGACAAGTGCAGTTCTACCATTTACCTGGTTGTGACCTTGGGCAGGTGCTGAACCTCTCAACTGTAAGATGGTATGTACACACTGCTATATTTGAAACGGATAACCAACAAGGACCTACTGTATAGCACAGGGAACTCCGCTCAATGTTATATGGCAGCCTGGATGGGAGGGGAGTTTGGGGGAGAATGGGTACGTGTATATGTATGGCTGAGTCCCTTTGCTGTGCACCTAAAACTATCACAGCATTGTTAATCGGCTATACTCCAATATAAAATAAAAAGCTTTAAAAGAAAAATGGTATAATATAGATTTAGGGGTTTTCTGAATCTTAAGTAATAGAGTATATTGCAAAATACTTACCAAGTGCCTGGCAGATAGCTAGTTCTCAATAAATGAGAGTTCTTTTTGTGAGTGGTTCTGTGGATCAAAGTCTTTTTGCAACTGCTTTTTGAACTTCCTTCCAAACTAGCACATTAACCTCTTCTAAGGACTCAGTTGACAGCGTTTATAGTTAAAACTCAGGGTTTTGTGTCTTTCTTTCTTTTTCTTTTTTTGACGGCCAATGGTTCTGATCCCAGTTGACCCCCTTATTCATTAGCCTGGTGCTAAATCATTTTGCCTCCTTAAAAAAAAAAATCCATCTTCAACAACATGAGTATTTGCAGTTTTTGATGGGGCTCCCAAACACTGAGACAGGTGCTTTTGAGAACTTCTCAGATAAGTGCTTTAAAAATGCTTTCAGCAGGGCTTCCCTGGTGGAGCAGTGGTTGAGAGTCCGCCTGCCGATGCAGGGGACGCGGGTTCGTGCCCCGGTCCGGGAAGATCCCACATGCCGCGGAGCGGCTGGGCTCGTGAGCCATGGCCGCTGAGCCTGCGCGTCCGGAGCCTGTGCTCCGCAGCGGGAGGGGCCACAGCGGTGAGAGACCCGCGTACTGCCAAAAAAAAAAAAAAATGCTTTCAGCAATGGCGACAAGACTGGAAAAAAAAATCTTATTAGGAGCAGCACACGTGTTAATATATAAGCACTTAGCTCCAAGCAGATGTGATTTCCTGCACTTACCCCTCTCCATCGGGCAACATAACCAAGTCAGATTAGCTGTTAAGGGCTCCTGGCTGCTTCTTCCCAGCTCCTCTGTGAACTGGTTTTATGAGTTCAACACACATTCTGTAGGTCGAGAGCCATCCTTCTTCACCTTGTCAAGCAGGCGGGTTCTCCAGGGGCACCCTGCTCTGCATCTTGGAGCCCACTGAGGTGAGACGGAGGTGGGGAGACCTCAGGGGCCTCCTGGCTGCACTGGCCGAGGCAGGGTGGCCAACAGGTATTATTGTGAGCTACCCTCATCACTGCATGTAATGCCACCACCATTATATGAACTTAGAGCTAAGTGCTTTCTACATTATTTCATTCAGTCCTCTCGACGGTCCTTGAGGCAGATTAGTCCCTCAGTTTAGAAATGAGAAAGTAGATACAAGGAGATGAAGCAACACGGCCCAGGCCAAGGTCAGGGACGCAGGCGCATGGAGGAGCCAGTGGACTGACTCCAGGCCCGATGCTCTGTCCAGCACACAGGGCCAGGGACAGATGGAGAGACTCGGTGTCTGCCAGGCTTCCCCGCAGTCCATCCGCGATGGCTGTACCGATGGCTCCTCTTTGCCTGCCCTTTAATTCCTCTAACTGGATTGATCACTGAAACGCAGACAGTGAATGTGAATCAGTGGCGAAGCTCAGAGGCTGATGCTTTGGGCGGAGGAAGAATTGCGTCATTCTCCCCACCGTAGGGACAGCGTTTCGGGCGCCACCTGTTCCTACTCCCGCCACACCGCTGGGAGAAATGGCAAGGTTTTAGTTCCTGCTCAGTCCCTGTCTGCAAATGATATGGATAAATATTTGAGTGCCCGCTGTGAGCCTTACTTAAGTGTCCTCGTTGAGTCTGGGTCTATGCATTTGCTTTTCCTTTGCATCCAGAAGTAGTGAGCCCCTCAGTACCACCTGCGCAGACAGACACCTAACCATCATGGGCCGCACCGTCTCCAATGACGACAGTCTCGTGACGTTCACTTGTCATAAATGTTCACTGAGCGTCTCTGACATGCCAGGCAGTGTGCACGGTGGGGACACAGTGGTGAGCAGCAGCCCTGGGGTTTGATTCTAGTGACGGGAGATGGTGGTTCATCAAACACACCACCCATGGTGGTACTTCCGGAGCCCTGAACGAGGGTGTATGACCCAGTTATGGCATTTGGAAAAGAGGAATGGAAAGGGGCCAGTCTGACCAAGCAGAGGAAGGGGGCATGGTTCAGGAGCCTGGCGAGAACTCAGGGCATTGAGGCTGCGTTAGAGGGGGTTGTCCCTGCCCTCAGAACACTGAGATGCAGATGTTCTAAGCATCCCACTTATGTCTCTGAGAGCTCACTGTTGTCGGGGGGAAATTGGAGACCCGAGAAGGGACTATTACAGGATGGAGGGTGGGGAGGGGAGATGTGCACAGATCCAGGAGATTAAGGTAAAATGCAAAGAACTTGGTGACAGAGCTGGTAAAGGAGCTGATGGAGTAAGGTGCCAGGAAGACACCAGGGTTTCTGACTTGCACGACTGGAGACAGTGGGGTCATTCACTGAGCCCTCTAGTACCTGGTGCTAGGAGTTATTTCAGGGCTTTTATTTAGGGTTAATGTGCCATGATACCCATACTGGAAAGTACAGCTATGAGAAAGAGATACCTGCTTCATTCACAGAGCTTGCAATCTAATCATGGAGCGGGGGAGGGAGTGTTGAAGATATTCTGTCTCCTAAGATTTGTTTAAAGTATGGCTGTGGCATAAACTTGGCAATGGTAATACACAAAGTTGCTTCTTCCAAAGGGGTTGGGAGGTCTTAGAACTTGGATGCCCTGGGGGAGGAAGAAGCTGGGGATTAGGAGATTTTATTGGCAGGTAAAGGGATGATCTGGTGATCATTTTGAAAAGGTCAAAAGGTGCTGTGAATCATTGACTAAGACCGTAATGCAGGCCAAGTGGAAAAACACAGTACAGGCTTCCAGCCTGAAATTACAGAATCTAAGACTCATCTTTCATGGGCATGCCAAGTGCAATCAAAAGAATTGAGCCATTTATTGGGAGCAAGTGGGATGACAGTGATTTGTGAAGACGGAGGGTGGACTGCAACTTCTTTTCCTCCAGCAGCCTCTTAAAAGTATTCACTGCCTGATCACTGCTACATCTTTATAAATATCACCATGGCAACCGCTGATGTGAAAAACGGTACTAGCCTGGACACTTCTGCTCCAGCTGATGTGACAACTCCCACTGCAGTGGTCATTTCCATTGTTTGCGGAGATGAGTGAGGAGGGTCCTACCTGGACCTTGTGATATTTTCCTTTGTCCTGAGAAGACAAGTGCCCATTAAATCCCCCCTGATGTTAAGTGGCATCTGGGGAGGTGGCTACACCCTTCTTTATTTTCTTCTCTGAGGATGTTGCGAGGGATGCATCCTGCCGGTGTCCTCTGTGTTGGTTTGGGGTAAGGGTGGGGAATCTTTTAGGGCGGTTGGGAGACTCTGCCCAAATCAGCTCCACTAGTGGATCTGGAGGAGGTATGCTGCATGTAACTCCACACACGTTTTGACCATATATCCATTCCTCCTTATATTTAGTTTTTTCCTTCTGGATCTCTTCTTCTGGTGTCCAGTCCCAATCCTGGGCAACCTGACTCTGATTCTGCCCCTCTAATCACTCTTCTCCCCAGAGTCCCATCTTTTATAATCCCTGCTCCTTTCTTCATTCTTTCATTCAGTAAACACATATTGAAAGCCTTCCCTCTGCCAGGCATTGTTCTCTGTGGCTGGGACACCCAGTGAATGGGACCCCAGAACCCCTGCCTTTGTGGGACTCACATTGAGAATGTCAGGGGACAGACAGTAAACATAATCAGTAAGGAAACGCTGGGTTAGGTTTTTTGTTTTTTAAGTAGCGTAGGGTGGGAGTGCTGAGTTAGCTGGGTCAGTTTATAATCAGGTCTGCAGGGGCTCTTTGAGGAGGTGGCACGTGATCAGACTTGAAGGAGATGAGATGTAAGCATAACAGAGAGAGCAGGCGAGGGTGGGCTGTGCCTGGCTTGTTTGAGGATCCACAAGGAGGTGAGAGTGAGCGAGGCACTGGGAGTGTGGTTGGCAGAAGAGGCCAGAACAGTGAGGGCAGAGGGTACAGTCAGGAGGCCTTTGGGGCTTTGGATATGAGTGACGTGATCTGGCTTGTTTCACTAAGATCACAGTATCTTCTGTTTGGAGAACGACAACAAAGGTCCCAGGGAGGCAGAAGAGGGAGATGTGATGACAGTCTTGCAGGAACCCAGAGAGGGATGGTGATGGCTTGCCCCAGAGTGCTAGCAGTGGGTGTGGTGGGATTCTGGATAGATTCTGAGGGTAGAGCCCCTAAAATTCACTCATGGATTACAGCATTCCCCTTTGGCCTTTTTCTCAAACTCGAAATAGTAGTACAATGCTCTTCTTAGTAAAATAGATCCATCTGTATACATGGATTCCATGTGGGGTATAGCTTTTTGAATTTGATATTTTCCTTCATGTAGAGGAAATTCCAGCTGAACTGATGGAATTCTGTAGGAACAACTGAGCACTGTGGTTAAGAGCACAGCCTCCAAAATAAAATTGCCAGGTCCACGACTTCCCAAAGTGTGACCAGGACAAGTGTCTTAGCTGCTCGGTGGCCTTGGTTTTATCATCTCTAGAATGTGGATCATAAGAGTTCCTGCCTCACAGAACTGTGAGGAATAGAGATATAAAGCACTTAAAACAGTGTGGGCACATGGTAGGTATTAAAGAAAAGTTAGTAATAATTATTTTACTAGCGTTTGCCTTAAGTTCTTTTAGAATTGTCTTAGACTGAAAACAACCAGAGTATTCTTTCTATATTCACGTTCTTAGAGACTTTCAGCGGACTTTTCCTGTTCTCTAATATGTCCATGGTAGTAGAAATAGTCATTCCCTAACCCCATGCTTCTCTGCCTTCATAGCTAATGCAGTGTCTTCTCATTGCGTACATTACTGTAAAGTTACTGTTTTTGAAAGTCAAAAAACAATTGAAGATTGCCGATTTCATGAGATTTAACCAAATATGTGTATGTGTGCGTATATGTACATTTGACCATAGAGGTAGAAGCCTTTTGGGTCTAGCTTGGGAGTCAGACCACCCAAGTTTGTATCCTGGCTCTACTGGTCATGGCCGTGTCCTTGGACATATTGTTGAACCTGATTCTGCCCCATTTCCCCCTTCTGTCAAATAAGGGCAATCATAGGATCTATCTCATAAGCTTCTCATGATGGTGAAACAAGGTATTCTCATAGACTAGCTCGTAAAATGGTTCCTTGCACAAGGTAAATGCTCCATAAATTTTGGCTCTTAGTAAAAATAGTGATCCCTGGGCTAGGCACCATGATGTTGAAGCCCAATGCCTGAACACCCCTGGGGGAAAGCACTAGCTCCAATTCATAAAATGTTAAGATTATATTTATTTAGACATGATTCCCTACTAGACCCTCTGATTACATGCTGGAATCTTCTATCATCCACCACCTAAGATACTCATGAGTGTGTAAGTGTATTTTCTCTACTTCACAGAGGAACTTGGAATAAAACTGAATGTTTTTTTTCCCTTTGGGGTGTTTGAAGAGTTGTTGAAATTCTAGTCATGGTATTTACTGTTATGAGTTCTTTATGCCTGTTGTTAAATATGCCAGCATTTTATTGACACGTTACTATGAAACGGGCAGCCAGCTACAGTAATAAGTTTCCCCTAAAGAGTGTGAGTATCAACAAATCTGATGGCAGGCACTGCCAAGGAAACTGAAGATGTGTTCAAAAAGCAACTAGCTTCACAGAGGACAAGTAGGTACATGCATGTTTAATCCAGTGGCTTCTGCTTGAAGGTATAAACAGATATAAACTTCTATGAATTTTAATTTTTATGGCATCCTTCTTTTGAGGAATTCTTAATATTCAACTTAATTTTATGCTTCAGTCTTCTCTTGCTCTTGTTTCTCAACTCTGCCTACCCTTAAAAACCACTTGGGTAATGTTAATATTGATGCCTGCCCTTCATTCTTCAGAGGTTCTGATCTAATTGGTTTCGGGTAGATCTCAAGCATCAGTTATTTTAAAAAATATTTTCAGATTTAAACTTTTTATTATGAAATATTTCAAATGTACACAGAGTACAGAGAATTAGAATAATAAGCCCACATGTATTCATCACGCCACCATGATAATGAACTTCAGTTGCTATTTTTTAAAATCTCCCCTACGTGATTCTTCTGATGCACCGCCATGGTTGAGAACCACGGCTCTATTCTAATAAGACAGAAAATGGAAGGAATATTTCAATGGATATTGATATCAAGAGAAGCTTAAATTTGGGGATTCCCTGGCAGCTCAGTGGTTAGGACTCCACACTCCCACTGCAGGGGTCACGGGTTCGATCCCTGTTCAGTGAACTAAGATCCCACATGCCCCGTGATACAGCCAAAAAAATAAAAAGAGAAGCTGAAATTTGTTCAAGGCCACACAACAGTTTTAAGACATCATTCAGTACTCTGTTCATCAAGCCATAATGGCATTCTTGAACATGTATGTGGTATGGCAAGTGTGTGCCTGCCTGATTTTGTTAAAGAGTGGAATAGTTTGGGAATGGGCATTGGAACACCTGGGAACATTTCAGAAAAGGGCTTAGAAATATAATGGTTTCCTGTTTAGAATCTTTAGACCTTGACTCAAACAATATTGTGTCCACCCACTGGATGCAACGCAGTAAAACCTAACTCAGAGATAAAAGTCTGATGAGCAAGGATGGGACAAGTGGAGGTCATGTAGGAAGGGAACTGGTCATGGAAATTATCTTCAGATTCATGGAGAAAAAGTAATGAACCAATGGCAGATTAATCTCAACCTATAATGGAGAAGTTTTGTAGGCTATTCCATAATATGTATACACACACACACACGTATGTGTTTATATATGTCTCAGTATATCTTAATGAAGTCAAGATTTGAGTTGCTACCTAAACAACGAAAAATAGTGGGCAAGCCCTGGTTCCTGCGTGGCAAACACTTGGAAAACAATTTGATCTCAGGGATGGACAGGACTTTAAATATGCTCTTGCCCAGTTGCCCATCTGTGAGAGGAATCTCTTCTGGGGCATTATTGATAGATGTCATGTGGTGTCCCCTTGATCCTTCTAGCTGGAGAGCCCACTGCTCATAAGACAGCTGGTCCATATTAGTATTATCTTTTATTGAGCTGGAATCTCATTCTTTAACATCCCTTTAATGAAAGAAAATATTTCTGATGCCTCCCATATTACCTTATATTATTTTTGTTACTTAAATATATACAGATGTAAAACTAGATTTAAATTCATTATGCTGTAGTTCTCATCAACTATAGAACCAAACTAACCTTACAAATGATATGAAAAATACAAGACTTATAAAGTAACAACATACTAATGGGATTAACGATCTTGCTTTTCCCAAATAAAATCCCTCACGTTGTGCTTAAGGGTAGAAAGATGTAGCCTCTGGTCGATTTCTTTAACTTGGTTCACTAGCTTTCACTAATCAGCACAGGGTATGCCTGTCTGTACATGTATGTTATAGCAAAAGGTATGAATAACTTAAGGTTTCCATTTGCTGGGTTTGGGAAAGTCAAATCTCAAACTTAACTCAAACTGCCAGCAATTAGTTTTCCATTTACCATTTTAATGAGACATCTCTTGGCAACTTTTTCAAGATGTTTTGTGTACTTGGAAATTAAGGTCAGAGTTGTAGTGTTATTGCAATCTTGGATAAATGGGCATCAAATCCAATTATTGCTGGAACTGGGTACAGAAAAATCTTTCATTGTTATTTATTACTATACTTACTGCAAATGAACTGCTGTTGCAAATTGATGCATACAACGACAGGATCCAAACAATAACTCTTCTGGCAAAACGTGTGCTGACTGCCATAGTGTAGGCTTCCTACAGTTCCGCGCACCTACGTGGCTGAATGAGGCTGTCCCTCTCACTTTTCTCTGTCCCACCTTTTGTGAAACATTGGTGTGAACAATACACCAACTTTTTGACCTGTGTCATTATTGCTGTACCCTGCTCACCTAGATCAGTGGTTCTCAAAACCAAGTGTGATTTTTGAATCACCTGGGGAGCTTGTTAAAAGTGCCTGCTCTCTGGATCCCACCCCAGAGGTTCTGGTTTGCTTATTCCAGGGGCTGGACCCAGGAATCAACATTATTAACAAGTACTCCGAGGGATTCTGATATAAGTGGTACTTTTACTGCTTTCCAAGATTATTGTTGACACGCAAGTATAAAACTTAAACTCTTCACAAACCACCTGGATTGAGAAACTCTGGCGCCCTTCTCAGATTTCTATCATTTGCAAATAAGCCCTTTTTTGATGTTCTGACAAGTGCCTGATAAACATTTTGAACAGGAGAGAGTCAATAGCAGAAGCTTTCTTTAAGATGGCTTTGACCTATTAAGCACCAAATTTATTTCAAGGGGCAAAGATAGTCTAATGATGTTTTCATTGATTCCCGGAACATTCTGGAAGCTGTGGACTATTTTCAGGTTGTACCCACACTGTTAAGTATGCATGCACAGGGAGACACTGGACATAGCAAATAAAAGTCCTGGACAACAGGAATCAAAGTGAGCAGCAAAGCTGACATTTTTCTTGGAGTAGTCATAGCTGCATGCTTCTTCAGTTTACAAAGTTAACTATGGCATGTTTGCCTAAAGAGGAGAACATAAATCTGGAGACAGAGTCAACAAGTTAATAAACCAGACATCTGAATGTGTCTTGTTACCATTTTTTCCTTCCTCGGTTCATTCTTGTTGATTGCTGTTAAGATGAAATAGCTAGTTAGGATTCTTTACAACTTTACAGGAGACGGAGGGGCTTGCTGGCATTCATTTTATGTCTTTTCGGGGGAAGTGATTAAAATGTTAACTGTCTTGGCATCATTCAGTAGTGATCATCTGTGTGGGGTATCAATATGGTCTCAGATGGTGAATCGCTTGGGAGTTGAATTTCCTAATATTACAGGTTACCAACTTATATTTGGTATATATTATATATTATAATATATATTATATATTTTATATATATATAATATATATATTATATATATTATATATTATATTATACCATTACTTATATTTTGCCACTATATACAAAATGCCCAAATATAAAATATTCTTTATTTTTACTTAAGGGGAAGAGAATAGTTATTCAGCGTTTAAACTTTATAAAGAACTGAGGATTAGAATAACCCTTAAAATTTTATTGTTAGAAATTATTCTATTTATTTATTTTTATTTTTTGGCCGCGCCGCGCGGCAGGAGGGATCTTAGTTCCCTGACCAGGGATCGAACCTAGGCCCTTGGCAGTGAGAGCAAGAAGTCCTAACCACTGCACCACTAGGGAATTCCCCAGAAATTATTCTATTTAAAAGGGCTGAGATTTCTAAAATTTACTACAAATGGAGAAAGTAAAAAATTATTTAATAAGGGTATATTTTAATGCAGTGAAACTTACATGATATATATTAGTCCCATCTTTTTGACTAATATTTTTACAAGAGTACAAAGACAGGAAGGAGGCAAATATGGAATTTTGATGAATAGGAATGATTTTTTATTTTTCTAATTAAATTTTATATTGGAGTATAGTTGATTTACACTGTTGTGTTAGTTTCAGGTGTACAGCAAAGTGATTCAGTTATATATATATATTCTTTTTCAGATTCTTTTCCCCTATAGGTTATTACAGAATATTGAGTAGAGTTCCCTGCACTGTACAGTAAGTCCTTCTTGATCATCTATTTTATATAAAGTAGTGTGTATATGTTAATCCCAAACTCCTAATTTATCCCTCCCCCTGTCGTTTCCTCTGTGATAACCATACATTTGTTTTCTATGTGCATGGATCTATTTCTGCTTTGTAAATAAGTTCATTTGTATCATTTTTTTTTAGATTCCATATATGTGATATCATATATTTGTCTTTCTCTGTCTGACTTACTTCACTTAGTATGATAATCTCTAGGTCCATCCATGTTGCTTCAAATGGCATTATTTCATTCTTTTTTATGGCTGAGTAATATTCCATTTTATATATATATATATATATATATATATATATATATATATATATATATACACCACATCTTCTTTTTTTTTTTTTTTTTTTTCCACATCTTCTTTATCCATTCCTCTGTTGATGGACATTTAGGTTGCTTCCCTGTCTTGGCTATTGTAAGCAGTGCAGTGAACACTGGGGTGCATGTATCCTTTCAGATTATGGTTTTCTCTGGATATATGCGCAAGAGTGGGACTGCTGGATCACATGGTAGTTCTATTTTTAGTTTTTTAAGGAACCTCCATACTGTTCTCCATAGTGGTTGTACACTCCCGCCAACACTTTAGGAGGGTTCCCTTTTCTCCACACCCTCTCCAGCATTTATTGTTTGTGGACTTTTTGATGATGGCTATTCTGACCAGTGTGAGGTGATACCTCACTGTAGTTTTGATTTGCATATAAATCATTTTATTTTCCATTAAGATTATGTTTTGATTTTTTGAAGGCATTGAATCTGTTCCATATCTTAACAAAAAAGGTAGAAAAGAGCTCTGAATCTTGTGGGGAACGATTTTTTAATGATGTACTAGCAGGGGGAAGTACATCATATGTACTTCCTCTCATATGTACATGTTTTTGTATATTTTGTGGTGCATTTGTACTTATTGGCATTTTAAAATTTCATTTTGCATCTGTGCTCTGCATGTATGCAGACCCCTGAAATGATGTATACAAACTTGGAATGAAGGAAGCATCTGGAAGCTTTGATGAGCTGTTAACTTGACACTATTCTTAGAACCTGGAAACTCTCAAATGAATTTTTTTTTTTTTTTTTTTTTTTGCGGTACGCGGGCCTCTCACTGTTGCGGCCTCTCCCATTGCAGAGCACAGGGTCCGGACGCGCAGGCCCAGTGGCCATGGCTCACGGGCCCAGCTGCTCCGCGGCATGTGGGATCTTCCCGGACCGGGGCACGAACCCCTGTCCCCTGCATCGGCAGGCGGACTCTCAACCACTGCGCCACCAGGGAAGCCCCTCAAATGAATTTTTATTTCAGAAGAATAAGCTTGTTGCTTTTGAATTATGCATTCATCCCTGTATTTCCCTTATTTATGGTCCCTGGTAATGCCGTGGCTAAAGACTGTGTGTCCTCATTTCAAGGACTTGATATGCAATTCAGGTGCCTGACATTATCCTGAGCATAGAGTAAGTCTCAACTAGCTACTGCAAGTGTTGTTAACATTTTTTTGCGGTACGCAGGCCTCTCACTGTTGTGGCCTCTCCCGTTGCGGAGCACAGGCTCCGGACGCACAGGCTCAGCGGCCATGGCTCACGGGCCCAGCCGCTCCGCGGCATGTGGGATCTTCCCGGACCGGGGCACGAACCCGTGTCCCCTGCATCGGCAGGCGGACTCTCAACCACTGTGCCACCAGGGAAGCCCTGTTGTTAACATTTTACTAAGGCAACTGACTATGAGAAACAGTCAACTTAAAGGACTGAAGAATACGGAGATTTTTTAAAATACCACATGCTTTAATGAAGGGTAGTCTGAGACTGTCGACAGGACTGCATGCCTGTTCGACCTGCCGCATCTGTAGGGTTTGGTCAAGCCTCAGTGTTCTCCCAGTCCTCGTGTTGGAGGGCAACGTTCTGATGGGATCACTTGATAGATTCTCCATCATCTCTTCCTGGGGTCTTGTTGATGAGGTTGACAGTACACCCTGACATCTTGTTGATGAGGCTCTAATACAACCGGCAAATGCTGTCCTTGCCTTGGCTGTCAGGCCACAGTTATCTTTTTTTTTGCTTTTGCTTTTGCTTTTTTGGCCATGCCATACGGCTTGTGGCATCTTCGTCCCCCAATGAGGGATCAAACCGGTGCCCCCTGCGGTGGAAACCTGGAATCCTAATCATTGCACCGCTAGGGAATGCCCTGGAGTTATCGTTGCTCATCAGGTAGCAGGGTACCAGTGAGTACCAAGGAGTCGGTATGCTGTGGATGCTTGTGGTTGGGTGGAGGTTCATGGGGAATCCTGTCTCTACAGCTTGGGATGAAGTTATACATTTATCTTACCTAAAGTTAGCTGTGTCCCTTTTCTCTGGATGGCTTGTCGGCCTTCAGTGATGTATCTTCCCTACAATAGAGCAATTTCTATTGTAGGGTAAGCCTTAGTTATGGTGGTAGAGACCAGAATGGGCATTCTGAGACCTGGGCTTGGAGTCATGGACTTGTTCCCCACATTTCATGGAGTATTTCGGTACTTCCTGTGTGAACACAGAAAATTTAGAATCTGATTGAGTTCTCAGGCCAAATCTGCACTCACTCTGGGACTGTCTGAAAGGCATTCCTTTGATCCAAGAACTACTTTTCTGTAACCCACTGAAACAGCACCATGAGGGGGTCTCACACTGACAAGAATAAAAAGTTCTCTGGGGGTACAGTGGCTTTATTTTTGATAGTGAGAGGGATGCAGGGTGACGTTGGTCTTTTATGAAACAAAGCAGATCCAACTATAATGGTATCATCACCTTGTCTTCTCCTTTGTTACTTTCCTTCTCTTTTCCATGTGGAAGAGCTCGTTACTTTATTTCCTGATGAGCGTTAAAGTGTAGGTTTTCCCTTATTGCTTTTACTCAGCAGGTATTAATATGTGTTAACGTCTTTTTATTTTATGGAACCCTAGTATTTTTGAAACATAAGGAATTTTGGAAATAGTCCTTTATTTTATATGTGAGGAAACAGAACCCTCAAAGTCAAGTGACAACTTAGTTCATTATTCAACGTCCATTCATTCATTTAGCAAAAGTGTTCAATGCTTGCTTGTAATGTACCCAGTGAGGCACTGTGGGGAGACAGATGACTAGCAGCGGCTTTGGCACGATATTCACAAGGTAGAAGGAAGAGAGTTTATTACAGAGATGCAGGCAAGTTACTGATGAGCGAGCTTTGTGCTGCTCGTGAATTTTCATTTGGCATTTCTTTTTCTCCATATGTGTGCTAGGAAAAACAACAAAAAAAAGAATAACGGAGAGCCTTGGTCAAACCCAAAGGGTTTCGTAGTAACTGCTTCACACATTTACTGTTAAACTGTGAAGCAGTATGGTTTTTACTCCAAATTTTGAATTTATGCAGTATTCGGATAAATACCTAGGTACTTCTAACTTAAAAAAAATAATATTTAGTATTTGAACATTTTCTCCCAAGAAAATAGACATTCATACACTATTGCTGAAATTTTCCATCGCTAGAAAGATTAAGATTCATGAGTCAGGGAGAAAACAGTTTGCTTTCAATTAAAAAAAATACACCAATAAAATGAATGAGAATATGAAACCATCTCTGTCTTGAATGATAATGCCAATGTGGTGTATATTGTAAACAATACAATTTGTTCAACTCCACTTTTAAAGGAAAGTGCTTTACGGGGAGATCAGCTCAGTGCTTTGTGACCACCTAGAGGGGTGGGATAGGGAGGGTGGGAGGGAGATGCAAGAGGGAGGGGATATGGGGATATATGTACACATATAGCTGATTCACTTTGTTATACAGCAGAAACTCACACAACATTGTAAAGCAATTATACTCCAATAAAGATGTTTAAAAAAATGGAAAAAAAAGATAAATTTAAAAAATAAAAGAGAAACATATTGCTTCATGTAAAAGAGAATTATAAATTGATATGAAAACAATTTTGAGAATGACTTTGGATTTATGTGATATCAGGCTTAGCTTTTTGGTATTACAGGTTTACTTCTGTCCCTAATCCTAGTATTCCTTGCATTTTCTTCCTAACATTATGCAATTAATAAAAACAATGGATGCTTTATAATAAACAACCTACATAAATAAAAAAAGGAAAGTGCTTTAGTGTGCATATCAAAAAAGGAAAATAAATCCTTTATTCACAGATCTTATATGCAACACACACCAGCATATATGTACAGATGTGATACATATATATATATATATATATATGTCTTAACACTTATGGCCCCCGATAGGAAATTAACACAGGTCATCATCCACAAATGCATCCAGTATTTGAACTGACCCTTTATCTGTCACTTGAAAGACAGTTTAGGTCTGCGTTATCTCTGTTACTTGGAACAATGCCATAGTCACCTCCTGTCAGCTTCTGGTATTTGCCCATCCTTTCTAGTCTTTTTAGTGTTATCAGAATAGTTTTCCTATAACATGACTTAAGTCACATTTTCTTCCTCAAAAATTTTTCAAAGCTGCCTATCTACAGAATACAGATCCATAAACTCCACAGAAACATAGGAACCACAATTTTCCAAACTTCTCTCTTATACAACCTGAAAAATGTGAACAATGCCCCCTCCCCTTTCTTTTTTTTCATTTCCATTTTATGGTTTATTAAAGGATATTGAATAGAGTTCCTTGTGCTATAAGCCCCCCCACCCCCCGCCCCATTGCCATCTTCCCTGTCCTGGAAACGCAGGCCAAGTCTTCCCACCTCCCGGGGCCTCACCGACAGAGCAGGTCCAGAAGCTCTGCCACAGCCATTTAACTCTGCACCACATCTTTGGCACTGGATTGCAAATGCAATACTTCTGTAAATTCATTTTTTTCCCTCCCTAAATGAGTCGGGAGCTCCTGGAAGGGTGACTAGGAGTAAATGGAGAGGCCCTTAACATTTTAATAAATGTGCCTTGGTTACTTGGTTAGAGCTTAGATGCTGTGAGAGACCAGGAATAATTTCTTTTGCCCGCAAGTCGTTGTGCACTACCCCGCCCTCCATTTCAGTGGAAAGCGTTATCAATAATGACTTCTCTTTAGGCTGGGAAGCCCAGGAGACCACCTGTAACTGCAGGTTTAGGGTGGGGAAGGGGGAGACAGTGAGGAGGCGGGGGCTGCCCAAAGACAGGAAACCTCCTCCCTCAACCTTCGATTCAGATCTTCTCCATTAATTTAGTATTTCTGGGGCACCCACCCTGTGCAAAACGCCGCCAATTTGATTTCTTTCTTTCTTTCAAAAAGGGGGGGAAAAAACCCCTGCAGTCCCTAAGCCAATAAATAACTCACCTGAAGGTCAGAAAACCCTCCCCCCACTCTCCCGGGGGTGCCTGGGAGGGATAGAGAGCCGGGCAGAAATCGCAGTGGAAATCCAAAGGCTAACGCGATAGGCAACGGTCTGGAGGCGTCGTCCCCGAGCGCGACCCTGCGCCACGATGAAGAAGGCAGCCGCGGCGCGACGGTCCTGAAGTCCCGCGGCGCCCCCTCCCCCGCGGCCGAGCCTGGCCGGGTGCCGTCCCTGGGCGTGTGCCCCGCCGCAGCCCGCGGAGCCTCCGTGGCTCCTGCAAAAGGGGGCGGGGAGCGCGGCGAGCGGCCCGAGTCTGCGGCTTCCTCCCCACGCCCGAGCCTCCGCGCAGCGCCCAGAGGACGCGCGCCCGAGCCCGGTCCCTACGCCGCGGCGCGCCCGGGTCCCCGGCCCAGGCCAGGTAACTTTTCTGCCTGCGGAGCTAGGGGATCCGAGGGGGGCTTGGGGTCGCGAGGTGCGCAGGGCGGGCCGTGGGCGGGCGCGGGGCGGCCCGGGGGACGCGTGGCTCCGGCGCCGCTCGTCCGCCCGAACCGCGGGAGCCCGGCGCCCGCCCCGCCTGGACCCCCGCGGGGACCCCCGCCGGGCCGAGCCCGAGCGCCGCGTGTCGCGCCCGGGGACGTCTCCGCTCCGCCGGCCGCGCGGCAGCATCGCGGGGCCGGCGCGCAGCCTGAGCCCTGGCCTCCGGCCTGGGGTCCTCCCTCCGAGTTATGGCCGAGAGGGGCGGCTGGCTCCCCACGCCCCGGCTCTGTCAGTTTCCTCGCCCCCCACCCCCCACCGTCCCGGGCGCCATGTTTTGAGTTACCCCTCGGGGTAGGGTGGGGGAGGGGCGCGGGGGCGACATTGCGGCGCCGCCCGGGGCGGGGGCCGGCCGGCAGAGGGGCCTGGGCGCGGCGGCTGCAGGCTCGGCGCGGCCGGGCGCGGCGCGGGGCCGGTAAGGTGTGCTCGCACAAAGCATCCCCGCTCGGGAGCGGCTGGCCGCTTTTATGTAACTTGTCCGCTTCCCCGAAGTGGGGCGGTGGCCCCGGGACGGCGGCGGGGGCTGCAGCCGGGCGGCCGGGGAGGAGGGGGCAGCGTCTCAAAGGGTTGGTTCGGTGCTGGGGCACCTGCGGGGCCGAGGGGCCAGGGGCGGCGCTGCTCACCTGGCGCCCACGAGGCTTCGCTGCCTCGGGAGGCGTGTGCGCGGGCGGCTCTGCGGCGGCTGGGGGCGGGGAGCCCGGGGGGTGGGGGCCGGGGCTCGGAATCGCGGGAGTCGGGGGTCTCAGCCAGTTCCTGGCGGGTGCTTCCCGGCTCCTTGCCGCGGGGGCCGGCTTTCTGGGGTCTCCCCTCGTCTCTCGCCCTCCTTTCCTTCCCCCTTTTCCGTCCCCTCTCCAACCCCCCCCCCCTGCAACCGCCAAGTTCACGGCTTCTGCAATGCGGTGGGTGTGGTTACCTAGTAAATTGACACTGTGGTCCTTTGCCGCCGGAGCGTTCTCTCCTTTTCGGTTTTCAGATTTCCGGATACAAAGTTGTCTAGGGGTTTCTTCTCCAGTTCCAGCCTAGGGTTAAAGTTAGGGAGAGATTGTTGCAGAACAAATAGAAAGATAAAGAGAACATGTGGTTTTAATTACGCGTGGAGGCCGGCCTGAGAAATCCTGAGAGGGTCAGTCACTCCTGCTGATGCGGCGCTTGCATTACGTGTTTAAGTTGGGGTTTCAGATTTTTTACATTAGGCTTGTGGAATTGCTTTTGCAGATATCCTGCCCGTCCTCTTTTTTTGGGCCCATTTTAGGCTCTCTGGGGCGGCCAGGTGTGCGTTGGAGTTTCTCCTGGTAGCATTAACTTTCCTAGCAGTAGAGTCAACAAATCCAGTGCTGAAAACGTTCTGTTTGAGTTTTACACTGATTTTTAATGTCTCAAGGAAACAAAAACGATAATTTATGGTCATCCATTTATGATCTGGGAGCCCTGAACGCAGTACCAATTACAGAAAATTAAGCAGAAAAGCCCTATTAAGAAAAAAGGGCACATCAAAGCTTGAGTGAACTCTGGGGAATGGGAGGTGATTTGTATCGTGGCTCAAACAGTGTTTTAAAAAAATGCATGTTAATTTTGGTAGCAGACTTATAAAATTTTAATTGGAGTAACAAAGTCCTTGTGAGAGGAAATAAATTCTGCATTGAGAAGGCTGACTTTAATTTATTAACTTCAGGAGGCATTGATGAAAATAAAATAGCTGAATAGTAAATAGTCTCATTTGCATTATGACTTTCTGGTGGTTTAGAAAAGCAAAATACCAGATGCAACAGTTACTGCATACAGTTTATGGAGCTAATACACTTTAGGCAGATAATTTTGGCAACACAGAACATGTTTTGTGAATGATTTATCAAGAAGCAGAAGAGAAGCCACTTAATTTAATTTGTAAACCCCTTTGAGGTGAAGGATTGTGAAGATAGAGGTCAAAGGTCTGTCACAGGGAACTGTTTACATTTAATTTTTTTTTTTCTTTTTTTGCGGTACGCGGGCCTCTCACTGTTGTGGCCTCTCCCGTCGTGGAGCACAGGCTCCGTACGCTCAGGCTCAGCGGCCATGGCTCTCGGGCCCAGCCCCTCCGCGGCATGTGGGATCTTCCCGGACTGGGGCACGAACCCGTGTCCCCTGCATCGGCAGGCGAACTCTCAACCACTGCGCCACCAGGGAAGCCCTACATTTAATTTTTAAGTCATTTCCTCTGCACGAATGCAACTTAGGTTAAAAGTAGTTTGTGTCATTTCTTGCACAGTGCTTGGACTTGGGCCAACTTTGAATTGTGTTCAAATAGATCTGGGATTTTTTTTACTTGATCAGGTGCTATTTTATCTAGACATTGGTCTTGAAACATCCGTTGGTCAGATGCATCCAGAGGCCACTCAGGTAGAAGAGGGGCAGCCCTTCATGTCCCAGGAGATGTGATATTGTCAGTACTTTGTGAATCCTTTCTGGATTTACCGTTTGTTGGATTATGACAGGCATATGCTGTCCAGTGTATTCTCTTCCATATTGTAAAACATATTCATCTTTTAAGTTAGTGATTTTTTTTAAAAGCCCTAAAATTCACGAATTAGAATTCAAGTCCTCTCCAGTAAAATAGAACTCCAAGAGTAGACTGAAAAATAAATACATGTTTCTTTTCCACGAGAATTTGACTGTAATGGAGAGAGATTTCTTAAGTCCTCGAGTACCCTGGTCATCTTTCCTCCCCCGCCTCTTCCAAGTATCCAACCACAGTCTTCCTCTAAATGTCAGCTTTATTATGGAATATAGACTTACTCTTGAAAACCATGACTCAGATTTCTCTTTGGCACGACTTCATTTGGAGAGATCTTTGATGGTCCCACTGCAACATCTCTCTCTTTCGAAAGGCTCCGTAGCTGCTAGTTTCTTGGGAATTCATCAGGCACTCCTGGAGGGCTCTGCTGTCATTTGATTTGCCTGGGCTTCAGAGAATTTGTGTGCTCAGAAGCAGGGGCTGGAGCGGTGAAGTCACTACCCTGCCTGGTGTTGTGACATCACGGTGGCTCCAAGGAAACAAGGGTGGGGCAGGCAAAACCAGACCATCTGAAGCATCTTGCTGGCTTTAACTTTGCCTGGTAAATGAATGAGACTCTCCTTTCTCAAGTTGGACTGCGCCGTAAGTTATTGTTTGGAGAATTAAATGTGGATGCAAGCCTGCATGGGAAAGTGTATTTCATAGATCAGGGAAGAAGAGGTTTTTTTGTGTGTGCATTAGTAGAAATCATTGAATATTCTTCTTACTGAGGAAAATATTGTTTAAAGGGCTACTTAAAAATTGTATTTAAGTAACGAGTCTATATTGATGTAAAGCATCAGTATATTTCTTACTCTCCTTTGTACCCAAATATCTTGCTAAATTCTCGGTTTAGGTTATTGGTGTTGTCTTTCAAAAGTACGTGTTGTCTGTCAAGATACAGTCTCTTCTGGGTAGGCAGTGTTCTTTCCGATTTATTTTTAAGTGATGTGTTTGCAGTTGGCAATTAGAAAAAATGGGGGTGGGAAGCGAGAGGTTTCACAAGTGTAGAAGGTATCTGCAGTGATTTGGGGTAATTGATTTCTGTTTAAGTTTTTGCTTTATTTGCAAATTATTTTATAATTTAGCATTTTAGAATTCTCCGAAGTGAGAATTCTAGTGCAGAGATGATCACAGACAAGTTGCACCCCAATTAGTGATGAGTCAGTTGCAAAAGGAAGTCTGAAATTCGGAAGCTGTAAAGCAAATTTCGTGTTTTGAGTCCAGAATTGAATGTGACGTGAGCATGAAGAAGACCCGAGAACGGCCGCAGCCCGAGGTCTTCTCTCCCCCTCCTTGGTTGCATGACTGTCCTTTTTTCACATGAGTGTATTATGTATGTGGGACCTCTGGGCACTTCTCACTTAACCATGTCACTGTCCCAAAACACATTTCCAAAGCAAAGGGAAGGAAAAAGAAAAAGGGAGGAATGGCACAAATAGAGAAGTTGAAATTAGGTACCAGAACTGCAGCTTGCTTGGTTGAAATGTCTTCGGTACTGCATTTTTAGACTTTACAGTGATTGGTTAAATTGTACACTTTAGAGTTGTAAGCTTCTATTAGCACCAAACCCCTAATTCTTTGGTAATTTGCAGCACAGAGAAAAAGCTGGCAACTTAATGTTTAGGTGGTTGACATTTTGATACACTGTTCTTTTAACCCTTCCTTATAAACTTAAAAAAAAGAAAGAGAAAGCAGAAAGGTTTCTATTAAATCTAGAAAACAGGTGTGATGTTTACTCTGCCTTGTGTGCTTGTTTTTCTCTCCACTTACATTGAGCGAGTGCTTGTTGTTTGGAGGAAGTTATTTCCCTTGGAGTTTGATGCCCAGACCAGTATGGGTCTCACCACTTAGGGTATTGAGTAAATATTTATGGGATTGAATTTAAAAATGAGGCCGTGTGTGACTTACGCTTCACTACAAAAAATATTTGAAAAGGCTTAAAAAGCATGGCCACTTATTTAAAAATGAGAATTATCGGACTCACGTATGCAGTTGTTATTTTTAATGGCACCATCGTCTTCATAACAAGTTTGCTGCTCTGTCCATAGCTCAGATTAGACAGATTCTAGAGGTTTTGTCTGATCCGAGAAGAGAATACCACAGGTTCCCTGAGAAGAAAGAATGGGATCTTTGAGAGAAGATGTGCAGGCGGGCTGCTTCCCTTCCTGCCAGCTCTAATTGGTGTCACGGAAGACATTAGTAGAGGGGAAATACTCAGAAGAGGAGGAAAGGGATCAGATTGGGGAGTGACAAAAGCTGAATTGGGGCTGGGCCGTGATATTGATCTTGACGTTGAACTAAAAAGAGAAAAACTATTTTCTCTTGTAGATCTCTCTTCTTTCGTCATTTTATATGTAGTGTTTACATTCTCCAACAGTGACTTTGTGTGTTTTAGTCAAGCCCCACATTTCATCCTTTCTAAAACAAACCTATTTTTTTTCACATTTGTACATCTCTGTACAAATGAAATTGGGAAATGTCTTACAGTTGCTCTCAGCCATATGGCAGAGAGAAAGCTGGCAACAGAATTCGTTGGTGGGGCACACGCATCAAAAATTGGAGATTGGGTGTCAGTTGGTTGGAAGAAAATCTTGGAGACAGTAATGGAGCACTCATAAGAAATAGTGCATCACCCATGAAGAAATATAGATGGTATTGTGTAAAAACATAGAGCACGGTAACTGAGTCGGCATGCAATTCAAAAGAGTTGGATTCTGACCTTGTAAAGAATTACTTTGAATATCTTGGCCAGTTTGTTTTGTTTGTCTTTTCTTTGTGCATGCACAGAATATCTAAATAAATCTCAAAGAGTTCTCTAAATAGAAAATTAAAATGCCAACATTTGCGTTACCTCTTCATTCGCAGAGTGCTACATATCTTGTTATTTCTTACAATTAACGGTGTCATGAATTTTATGAAATATGGTTTGTCACTTGGCTATGCAAACTTAAAAAATGTTTTATAATGTTCGGTGCTTATTCACATGGCCCCTTCTATGTATTGGTAACTATGTTTCTTATGCGTATCCCTTTGTAGGAAAAATCGATTGAGTCGTCTTCATTTTCTGTTTTGGCTTTTCCAATTTGGCCCCTGGAAGATGGTTGGACTTTGACTAGTCATTGAGCAGACATTCCAGATAGAACACTCCAGAAGTCAAGAGGCCTACATTTAACTGGAATGTGGCCTTTATCCTGGGGAGTACTAGGAGATGAGTCTAAGGAGCATGGGGCTTGATCGTGGATATGAAGCTAAGGGATATTTTGGACTTTGCTAGGTACTGGGGAGCCATTGTAAGTAGTGGAGTCGGAAAGAAGATGCTTGTTGATAAATGTAGGGTGTATTGGAAGAACAGGAGTCTGGAGACAGATGGTCTTTTGTTAATGGAGTAATCCAGAAAGTTTCAGAAATTGACTGTAGCACTAACTCCTCTCGATGGATGTTTTGGCAATTCACTACATATATTTTTGTGATCATATTTAGTTGAAGATTAAATATTACTTTTGGACCGTTTAGGGTGGAAAAGGAGATGTTCAGAAGATAGAATGATTTTCATTCTTATTTATCCTTCCAATTAAAACATCTTTGTTATTTCAGGTGTTAAGAATAATCCATACTCGCTGTAAAATATTTTCTAATATCGAAAGACAAGAAGAAGAAATCTTGTTGTCTAGAGATAGCTACTGAAGATATGTTGGCAAAAATCCTCCCAAAGCTGCCTCTTTGAGTGTGTAATAGACTGTAGTGGGTCTTGGAATCAGACAGACCTGGGTTGGGCTCCCAGTCTTCCTATGTGATTGCTTTGTGTCATGGGTCAAGTCTCTTGACTTCTTTTGTTTGTTTGTTTGTTTTGGTGCGCGGGCCTCTCATTGCTGTGGCCTCTCCTGCTGCAGAGCACAGGCTCCGGACGCGCAGGCTCAGCAGCCATGGCTCACGGGCCCAGCAGCTCCGCGGCATGTGGGATCTTCGCGGACCGGGGCACGAAGCTGTGTCCCCTGCATCGGCAGGCGGACTCTCAACCACTGTGCCACCAGGGAAGCCCTCTCTTGACTTCTTGAGTCTAATCACTTACAAAATGGCTGCAGTGCCTAAACCTCAAGGACATGAGGATTACATATATAATACATGCACAGCACTGGGCATAGTACCTGGCACATCACAAGTACCTAGTTAATAGCAATAGCTTTGTTCGACACAAGTACAGATTTGTAGACAGTTACATATTTGGCATGAGGAGACTTCTGACTTTAATACTAATGTGTAACCTTTTTCTTTTTTATGCAACAGTATGTTCTGGGGAGCTTTTTCATCTATACCAATCTTTATCTGCATTATTATTTTTAATGGGAGATAAATATTTTCATGGGTCCTGTGCAATACTGGTAAAGCATCATTACCTTGACGATGACGATGGGAAGCCTTGTCATCCAGTCCGTCCCCCTCCCGCTATGTACTGCCTTCACTTTTCATCATTGTCCTGCAGCACAGCCATCAGAGAGCTGTGGCAAAACAGGACATTCAAGCAAAAGTGAAGTCCCTGACGATGATTGTGTACATCTCAATGTTGTGCGTAAATATTTAGTCTTAACTGAAACAACCAGCCTTTAGCCATCTATTTCCCAATTTCTTAATTCGAACTGTTGTGTAGAGGCTCTTCATGGGGGGCTGGTGCCCACCGTTTCCCACGTGCCTCCTGCACGTCCCAAGGGGCAGCAGACACCGCAGCCTGAACCCAAACCAGCCTGAACTCAGAGTCAAGACGCTTCAGAGGCTGGGATATACTAGGAGTTATGGGGGCGCTGGCCCAGAGATAGAAAATACTAAGTTTCCTTTGGCCTTGTTCTGAGTTCCAAAGCCTCCCCTTCTCCTCTGCGGCAGGGGGTTAGCAGAGGTCAGGCTCACCTCACAGATTCCATGCAGATTCTCCAGGCGCATGAGCTGCTCTATCACGTTCTTGAAAAGCACATGGTTTGGATGGACCTTAGATTTACCTGAAATCCAGTCTTGTTTTCCCCACGTTCATGCAGTTGAGGAAGACAGTTTTATGAACCGAAGGTGACGCTGTGGGGCATGGTACCTGGAATTCTCCTAGCCCCCGCCGTTGTGGACTCTGAGCTCCAGCACGGGCTTGGGAGTGGCCGGCTTTTATGCAGTTTTCATGTGGAGAATTACATCACAGAGATATAGAGAGGTTTTGGTAATATCCTTACAGAGAATTCCTGGGTTTTTTCCCCCTACTTGATACCATTCTTTTGTGCTATCAGATTTTGACTTTTATTGACTTGAGTTTAAGAGGAATACTCTTAGTGGAATGCGTATAAAGTTGGAAAAATGGAGCTTGACTGATTTGTCTACTCAGGACATTTGGAAAGTTTCTCCCCTTCATTCTTAAACCCTGGGTAGCAGTCATTCATGGGGAGGAGCCGTGTTGTAGAACAAAGGAAATACAGCGAGTTAGGAGAGATACATTGAAACGTCTTGTCAGCCTTCAGATGTGTAACTTTGGACAGGTCACTCCATTTCTCTGGGCAATGAGATGGTGGTGCTGGTGCAGCCTCAAGGTTGAAAGGAAACGTCTGTGTTGGGAGACATCTAGAGCAGTGTGGAGTCCAAGTAGGCATGTCCTAAATGTTCTACCATTTCAGCTCATAGTGTTTACCTGCTTTGCAAGTTCCTAGGGACCCACGTTAATTGTGAGGCTCTAAAGATAAATTCTCAAGGGGAATATGGAATTTTGTAACATTCCACCACAAGCTCCATCATCCAAAAGATGACCCTCAATGAGAACACAAAATTTTGTCAAATGTGAAACTGCGAATAGTAGTAGTTGAAGTTTTCAGAGAATTAGCCACAAGCGGTTTTCAAATTTTCATGTGAAACAGCGTCACCTGGGGAATTTGTTAAAAAGCAGTGTCCGAGGACCCATCCACAGTTCTCACTCAGTAGATCTGGAGTTGGGTCCAGGCACCTGTATGTCCAGCAAGTTCAGTGGGTTTTGATGCAGTGGTCCCTGGACCGCATTCTGAGATCGCTGTCTTAAGGAATCATCTCAGTGACTTTCCAGCTTACTGGCTAGTGTCTGGTAAACATCTGGAAAGATAATACACTGCAAATAAATGGTACTAATGGTCGAGAGAACGCTTAGCATAGAGGAAAGAGCCTTGCCTGGGTTTTGCTATGGCTGGTCCATCCCTTACCACTTTTTTTTAAAAAATTTATTTTTGTTTTTATTTATTTACTTATTTATTTTTGGCTGCATTGGGTCTTCATTGCTGGGTGCGGGCTCTGTCTAGTTGTGGCGAGTGGGGGCTACTCCTTGTTGTGGTGCACAGGCTTCTCACGGTGGTGGCTTCTCTTGTTGCGGAGCACGGGCTCTAGGTGCGCATGCTTCAGTAGTTGCAGCTTGCGGGCTCAGTAGTTGTGGCTCGCGGGCTCTAAAGCACAGGCTCAGTAGTTGTGGTGCACAGGCTTAGTTGCTCCGTTGCATGTGGGATCTTCCCGGACCAGGGATTGAACCCGTGTCCCCTGCACTGGCAGGCGGATTCTTAACCATGCGCCACCAGGGAAGTCCCCACTTACCACTTTTGTGGCCCCAGGAAATTATGTAAAATTTAAAAGGTTAAGGAAGTAGGATTAAAGGTTAGTTTTCTTACCTGTTAAATAGGGATGATAGTAATTATTTAGCATAAAGGTTGGGAGTATGAAATGAGTATCTTAAGTGAAAATGTGTGGCTCTCTAATACATCTTCAGTTGGGGTTAGTTTTCTTTCCTTATGATTGATAATAGAAAAATGGAGTGAAATCAGTGAAGAAGAGATGCATCTATGAGTAAATGTGATTCTGCTGATCAAAATCATACCAAGTACTTTGGATCTTACAGATATTTTCAAGATATTATGAAGTTCTTAACTTTCATATAGGGGCTACAAAACAAAACCGTTAAATTGCATCGATTTCTTAGGACCCAAAGACAAATTCAAGAGGGAGCTTCCAGTCTTTGGAGCTCCAGTTGCATTGCAGCCTAAGAGTCTTCAGAAGCTTTCCTGAGAGCATGGCCCTGTCTCGGTAGAGAGCCAGTAAGTCAGATGAATTATCAAAACCCCATCAGACATTGCCTTTCTCCCTCTCACTGCACCTTCTCCAGTCACCTTCAGACACACATCTTGGAGTCACCTCTCAGAGTGTTTTAACATTAGGACAATGTATGTGAAAGGTAAAGGATGTAACATACAAATATTAGGAAACTAAATTTCATAATCTCTTTTTCTACTCAGTTTCCGGCAGAATGTCCCTCTGAAACAGTTATCAGCTTTATCGGTTTATCGTCATACCTGTTATTTCTAAATGCTCCTATTTAAGGGTTGGATTGCAAGTTGGTGATCTCCCTGCCTTCGCCCTTCTCCTGGCTAGAATTGTAAACGCCCTTGACCTTGCCATTTTAGTCCTGAAGAGCTTGTGTTGCTGGTCAGATGAAGGACGTCCCCCCACCCTCCCTACCTCAGTGACTGTTCTACTGGCCCCCAGGATGGATCTACATCTTCTCCATTCAGACCAGCTTCTGTCCGAATTCTGTTTTCCAAATGAATCCAGTTCCAGTGTCTCCCAGCCTAACAAAATAAGCAAAACAAAACAAACCAACCCATCTTTTTTTGTTTTTGTTTTTGTTTTTGTTTTTGTTTTTGCGGTACGCGGGCCTCTCACCATTGTGGCCTCTCCCGTTGCGGAGCACAGGCTGCGGACGCGCAGGCTCAGCGGCCATGGCTCACGGGCGCAGCCGCTCCGCGGCATGTGGGATCTTCCCGGACTGGGGCACGAACCCGTTTCCCTGCATCGGCAGGCGGACTCTCAACCACTGTGCCACCAGGGAAGCCCCCAAACCAACCCATCTTTTAACGCAGCTTTCCCCCAAAGCTTACTGCCAGTGTTTCTTACCTGCTGCTTGGCCATAAGCGAGAGACTTCGTTGAAATTATGATTTTTTTCCAGCATTTCCAAATGCTATTATTCATTTGCCAATAGCAATAATTAATTTTAAAAGAGTCACTAACATATACCAAAATCCAGTTCTAAACTGGAAAGACTGATGATGTGACACCTTGAACCTTTGTAAAGTTTTCTTCCTTTTTTCATTAGCCATCTATCTGTTTATTCCACAAATACTGACAGAATGCTTCTTAGGTACCTGGCACCTTGCTCGTTGCTAGGGTTATAGCAAAGAACAGGACTTAACCAAGCCTCGGCTCTCCTGGACCCTGTATTTTAAGCTGGGGGACCAGCAATAAACAAATAAATATGATTTCAGATCAGGATGAATGCTCTGAAGCAGGACGAGGTCACGGTGTCGATGGGTGTAGAGGGCTACTTCAGACACTGTCATTTGGGGATGTTTAACATTTTATTAAGTCCTTCCTTCTCGATTGTACCCCTCCTCTGCAAGTGTGACATCACACCTGGAAACGTGTTTTGGAAGGAGCAGTGCCCAGGGCTCCCGGGCACCCAGGCCCTCTCTGTGCCTGAAACACCTTTGGTTCAGCTGCTATGATGTTGGTGGTCTCACGGCGAGGGGCTTAGAGCGTGGGACCCATTTCCCCAGGGAGCACCTGCTGCTTCTCCTTGCTCACTTTCCTGTGGTCCTTAGGATGGAGCAGACTGCAGGAAGTAGGGGCGCCAGTGCCCCCAGGGATCCCTCAGGGAAAAACCCTGGACACACGGCTGCTTTTCCACACGCCGGTGAGCTGCGAAATACACATGTGTATATGATATATGATGTCCTTTTATCCATGGCATTTTATTTTTTTAAAGAAGTATATTGAGAAGCAAAGGTGACATTGCTAAAAATACCTCCCTCCTATGTAGATAAGGGGCTGTGTCTAAAATGGTGACAGGCAGCTCAGTTTAAAGGACTAAACATAGATTTGCCATTTTTTTCTTTTATGCAGCCTTTTCCGTAGACCCTAAACGGTTCTAATGTGTAGTTTCAGAGTGCTAGAAAAGTGATGACAGCTTTTTCATTCCATTAATTTGTTCCCTTTTTCCTCGTACCAGAAATGATTCCACCGGTGGTACAGTATTCTTAATCACAGCGGAACAGAAATACTGGTGCCGCCCTGTCCATTATGCAGAGGTCCATGTCAGGATGACCCACGGATGGTTAACTAAGAGACCAGAGGATGCTGAGATAGGGTTGAAGATTCCTCTTAAAAAATAGTGCGAAGTATTTCTGATACACGAAAGGTTGAAAGGTAATATAATGACCACCTATGTATCCCACATCCAGTTTAAGAAATAAAATGTTACCCCAAATTGCTTATCTCCCCAAGTTCTCCTCCACAGTTGTACCTCCCTCCCTCCTAGAATCGGCCATTCTTCTGATTTGGTGTTCATCGTAACCATAAAATTTCTTTATTCCTTTGCCCCTCACTCTTTATTGCATCACTAAATTATTTGTGGTGGTGTTTTTCACGTTTACGCAGCTTTAAACGGTGTCCCGTACCTGTCCTTCTGCAGCTTGCTGTGTTCATGTAGCACATGCTGGAGCCTCCTGTCTGCTGACACCTCCAGGAGCCCACGGTGTAGTTCTTATGTGTGAAAACCGATGCTTTAACCATGGTTCGTGGCTTCCTCCCCAGGCCTTGAACAAGGTTGTGTTTCCCACCTCAGGACATGGTGCAGCCGGCTGCCCTGTATCCTCCCATTCTGCATCTGTGGATTCAACCGACCATGGATTGAAAAATACTTTTTTAGAATGTTCCAGAAAGTTCCAAATAGCAAAACTTGAATTTGCCCCCATCAGTTATTTACATAGCATTTGCATTGTATTTACAACTACTTACATAGCGTTTGCATTGTATTGGGTATTGTGAGTAATCTAGAGATGATTTAAAGCAGGGGTCGCCAACACCCCGGGCCTCGGTAGCAGGCCAGTTAGGAACTAGGCAGCACAGCAGGAGGTAAGTGGCGGGCGAGTGAGCGAGCAAAGCTGCATCTGTATTTATAGCCGCTCCCCATCAGTCACATTATTGCCTGAGCTCCGCCTCCTGTAAGCATTATGGTGAGTTGTACCGTTATTTCATTATATATTATAATGTATTCGTAATAGAAATAAAGTGAACAGTAAATGGAATGCACTTGAATCATCCCAAAACCACCCCCCACCGCGGTCCGTGGAAAAATTGTCTTCCACAGAACCGGTCCCTGGTGTGAAAAAGGTTGGGGACTGCTGTTTTAGAGTATATGGAAGGGTGTGCAGGGGGTAAGCAAATACTACGCCATTTTACCTATGGGACTTGAGCATCGTGGACTTGCTACCGTGGATTTTGGTATCCGAAGGGGTCCAAGAACCAACCTCCCCAAGACACCAAGGGACGACTGTCCTTGCTGCCCCTCAGCCTGGACATCCTCCCCAGCAGGTTTACAAAGCTTGCTCTGCACACACGCACCCACCACCTCTCACCCCGCCCAGCACCGTTCCCCTTCCCTGCTGCTGTTTCTTCATGGCACTACATATTTTACTTATTTATGTTTATTGTGTGCGTTCCCCAACCAGATTATCAGCTTCATGGGGACAGGACTTAATCTGTTTTGTTCACTGTGGACCCCAGCTCTGAGAACAGTGCTGGACACGTTGTAGGTGCTCAGTAAGTAGTAAATGAAGGAGTCATTTAAAATGTGGTGTGACCTTATGAAGGAGAATTCTCAATCCACTTTTTTTTTTTTTTTTTTTTTTTTTTTACGGTACGCGGGCCTCTCACTGTTGTGGCCTTTCCCGTTGCGGAGCACAGGCTCCGGACGCGTAGGCTCAGCGGCCATGGCTCACGGGCCCAGCCGCTCCGTGGCATGTGGGATCTTCCTGGACCGGGGCACGAACCTGTGTCCCCTGCATCGGCAGGCGGACTCTCAACCGCTGCGCCACCAGGGAAGCCCCTCAATCCACTTTTAACTTTCATTTAGTGGATATGATTTTGTGAAAAATGATTGAATGTCGAGTTGTAAATATAACCTTAACAAGTGAGACTCCCTGATGAGAAGAGGTCACTTGTGTGGCCTGAAGGATCTTTCTGGGATGTGAGAGAATTGGTGTGTGCACCAGATCAAGACCTTCCTGCTCTGATCAGTGGTGAGTTCAGCCATGCCTCCCAGAGTGACAGTTGGGTTCCAGTCATTTTCAGTTAGTTTGGACTTGCAATTCTTTACGCTCGTTAGAGTATAGTCATTTTTCCCCTCCCCAGGAATTAACACTTATGCATCATCAATATCTACCCAGACATGCCATCTGGCCTGCCCGCTTCTTTCCCTTCCATTTTTAGCACAGTCAAAGGTAAACAGGTTTTTTTCCCCTTCCTTACCAATGAATATTCCATTTTCTTGCAATTTGGAAGATAATTTGCACACCTCTCACTTTCGCTCTTTGTATTCAGTGCTGGGAAAAATCAAAGCGTGGTTGGTTTTCTGAGCTCTTTAGTTAAACGTGAAGTAGATAAGAGAGGTTTTGATTAGGTGTGCATCCTAATTGAAGAAGAAGGAATGATAAACGTCCACTCGGACCGCCGCAGATAATGACTCTGACATAGAAGGATGGGTAGTCCTGTTGTCCTATTGGCACAATCATTTATAACTTGGTTTGGAAGAATTTCTTATCTAAAAGAAAGTTTTCGTGACTGCCTTTTTTCTACTTCTTTATAAAAAAAGGAAAATTTTCTCTAAATCTGAGTATTCTGTCTAGACTTCATGAGGGTAGAGATCTGCGGTTTCTCTTTATCTACCTCCAGGTACTCAGGAAGCGTTTATGTACCTCCAGGTGAAATGGAATGGTTTCTCACCGTTGTTAAATTTGTTTTCACTTACGTTCCTTTCTTCTCAGTGTCAATGGTGACTTGTTCTTGGATGAGCCTTTGTCATCTGCGAGATGAGTTGAACGTGTTGGTTGATAAAGGGGAGTTGATTGAGTGGTAAAGATGATAGCAACTTAGATATTCTCTAATAACTGAGGATGTTGGACGCCTGTACCCCCCCCGCCCCCCCCCCCCCACCGGCCATCATCCTTCCTCGTGACCTGCTTCAGTGCACGACCCACAGGCTAGTTCGCAGCAAGATGCACAGGTGCCCCACCTCTTGGGATCTGTCTGTCTTTGGCTTCTCTGACTTTAGGAGGTCTAATGACAGCCAGGACTCAATTTGAAGCCATTATTCCTGAGCGTGGGCAGTCAGGTTTCTGTCTCAGGCCCGGATCAGCAACTTTGATGTTCTGAAACTCCTTTTAAAGAGTCTGTAATGATGGAGATAATTGTTTTTATGGCTTTCTAGTGAAATGGATTACCTGACAGAGCAGTCTTGTTTCTTGGCGTTCTTTATCTCTTACTGGAAAGAGGATGAGGTGGAAAACCGTTTCAGTAGAAATACCAGCATCATTACAGTCCTCGTAAGCATTAAATGTGCACTGACTCTTTCTCCTATACAAGGTGTCTTCTTGGAGGATGTACCGAGGACAGTGCAATGATTTTAATCCAGACGTCTGATAAAGGGAGGATTGCATGGTAAAGTAAATATCAGTTTGGGTGTTCTGTAATAGCAGAAGAGTTAGGAGGCCTGTGTGCCTTCTAAAACTATTCTCCTCACGTCTTTAAGTTCTGAGAAGATATTTGTCAATCTTTATTTCATATATTTATCTTATCTCTTACATATGTAAGAATATATAATAATCACTTGTATTTTGCATATATGTGTTACGATTCTAATTAGGTGTTATAATCAGTGTGGAGGTTTTAGCTCAGAATTGTGATACGCAGTAAATTACCTTTATATGTTATATCGTGATCCCAGCTCAGTCACTTTTTACTCACAGTGCAGTCATAGGCAAGTTCCTTAATGTCTCTTCATCTCAGTTTCTTCGCCTATGAAGTGTGGCTGGTAATACTAGCCTCGCTGGGTGCATGTGAAGTGCAAAGTGCAGATCCAACATGGGAATCGTGGTGCAGTTGACCTCACTGTGTCACTGTGAGGATTGTTATTAATGTTCCTAATACTTTGCAGAGTTGGTTTCAGAATGCCAGTCCCCAGGACACTGCTGGTCCATGTGAAAGCTTTCCTAGGCCATGGTGCCCCTCTCGGATACACTCCCCGTGGCTGTGGTTGACTGGGCCTTCTGCTGACCGCTCAGAGCAGGTGGCCCCAGGGCCGTCAGGCCTTCTTGGGCCCAGCAAGGAGCAAATGTAGGAAAGGGCACAGAATGGGGGGACTTCTGTTGCTTGGCTGCTCTCATGTTTGTGTATCACTGTGCATGGAATGAAATGAAATGTGGCATATCTGGGTTAAAACTGGGTTTCCTACAATGAATGATTTAAAGGTAAAGAAGTGAAAAAAGCTGGACGGTTGATCTCACACCGTCGACGTTCATGGTGGGCATCTTTCTGTTTGACCGACGCCTCCTCCCGGTGGCTTTGGAGAACTGCTCCTCACTCCTTTCTTGGGATAATTTGGGGCTGTCAGTACTGGCCTCCTGCTCCCTGGCTAAATGAGAGGCGGGTGATCCAGGCCTTGGCATTGGGCTCCTTCTTTCCTGGGTATGTGATATTCCCCTGGGATCTTCCATTTGGCTAGAGGAAGGTGGCTTTAACTTTCTGAGTGGTTGAGATCGAAGAAAGTGACATTATTGCTTGGCCAAGAGAGCGTGATGTCAACAAGAGAGGTGAGATTATGTGTTATTAGCAAGGTAGAATCCCCGAGGTGTTTGGTGAACTGCTCTGTTTCCTGCAAATGACCAGTGGAAATGGCCAAAACTTTTTTTGTTAATATCTGCTAAGGATAGTAGGAAAACAGCTGCTAACAGTATAATATAGTATACTATATATAATCATAATATATAATATTAACTCTATAGTATAGTTATATATATATTATATATAGTATATATACACTGTATATATGTAGAGTATATATACTATATATATATACACACTCTACATATATATGGTATATATAATATAGAGCCCAGCCAGTTTCTATCTGCATGACCAGAGGAAAGTTAACCTCTCTGTGCTTCACGTTCCTTAATTGGAAATAATGGTACCCACATCATAGGTTTGTTGTGAGAATTAAGTGAGTTAACATTTTTAGGGCAATATGTGTGTGTGTTGCGTGTGTGTACACACACATATATATGTATATACGTATTTCATATAAAGCACATTTCAAATATGTATTTAAATATTTGGGGGGCATTCTAAAGATGCATGCATACTTAAAAAAATTTTTTTTTAACAAAAGGTTTTAAAATTTAAAAAAGTAGTAAGGACATGATCTTGGACAATCCTTCTTCCAAATGTTAGGTTATCAAGCTTCTACCAACAGGTATTAAAATTTTTAAAAGCTGGATATATTTTAAAAATTCAAACAGAAAAATTACGTTCTATTTTGCAGCAAGATTATACATAATTTATTTATATCAGTTTTATAGTATTAATCCTTTTCCGATTTGGAGTGCTGGTTTATTGTTTCAGTTGACAAAAGCCCAATTTATATAGTTTGAGGAATAAAAAAGGAGAATTCACAAGGAGGAGGCGTGGTAGCCCCGAATCAGAGGAGGATGAGGAGGGAACGGGAGAACTTGAAGGGACCCACTTCTGAGCAGCTTGTATTCGGAAACCATTACAGATGACGTTTGGTTCGGCAGCTACATCTGACACCGTTTCATGTTCAATAATGTCAGTTTCCGGTTTGCGAAATCAAAGTATGGAAACCACTGCTTTCATGACATTTGTGGCCCTTGTATGATGCGTATGGTATCTCTGTCTGTCCTTATCAACGATTTTAATGGGAATTACTCATTTTGTATGTCCCTGTTTGCTAAACCTATGATGTTTTTGATGCTAGGTCCTTACTATTACTTATCTTTCAATATTGAAATATAACGTGATTTACGATGCATGTAGTCAAATAGAAAACTTGCCTGTTATTTTGTATCTGTCGCTTTCCTTTGTTATGTTTCATTGTTTAAGATTTGGCCCCAGTTGGGATGACTTTTAAGAGCAATTTTAGTTATTCATGTGTTCAGATCACTGAAATTAGGCGCGGGTCGAAAACTAAAGGAATAGGTGTGTGCTCGGAAGGCTTTGAACTCTAGGGAAACTGTGTGATGAGAGGGTTGATGACTTTTGAAGCTAAGTAGAGTGCAAAACGACAAAATGTACACAGTCTCCGAAAGGTAGTCTGTTGAGTATACTTTGCATGACCGATACCTTCTTTCATCTCGATCACCATTTATATCTAGAGATATACATTGATTATTTTATTATACTGTAACTATAAACATCTGTTTGGCATTGAAAGGAGTATGTTTCTGCTCTACAAAGATAACTCTTTTACTTGTAAACAACCTCCTGAGGTCCCCTGTTTGATTGTTTAATTGCATTCTTGCTACAAGTTAATTTTTTAACTGTTAATATTGTATATAATGATTAAGGGTTTTTTATGGCTAATGTGAGAAGAGTTGCCAGTATTTCAATATTTTATGACTAAGTTAATCCCAGTAACATTTTGAGTGCCAGCTGTGTTCGTCACCTACATTCATTCATGGAACATTTCTTGAGTACCTATTATTTGCCAGACACTTTTCAACTTAGCAGTGAACAGCACAAACAAAAAATATAGCAAACAAACAAAAAAACAAACCCAGAAAATCTCTGCCTACATGGAGCTTATAGTCTAGTCTAATCTTCTGTTATCTCTAAGCCTGCAATACCTTTCTTGGACAGGTGTTACCCCCTGTCTGTAAGTCTGGAGTGGAAGTTCCAGCTTTATACTTTTTTTACCCTGGGGTGGGGGAGGGGTGCATGGGTGATGTTACGTGGAAGAGAAATAAAATCAAAGTTATTTAGTGCAGCATTTTCTAATTTTGTTCCCCCCAATAATATACGTCAAGAAGAACATCATCCTGTGTAACATAGTCGGGGAGGAGCTAGTTTAAAGTGTTTTGACCTATTTTATTATTAATCGGATTTCACATTACCAGTTTTTAGATATTTTTTTTTAAATAGCATTTTGATCATGGAAACATCGGGTTTAAATTCCTGGAAGATATTTTAAGTGGAAGAACACTTTATTACTTATCTTTTCTTATTTGACGGGCAGTCAACTTAATAACAAAACAGTATTCTGATGGAAAACATATTATTATACCTGGGCATTTTCTAACCAGCAGAATTTAACTCCCAGGGAAGTGCTTAACCACCCTGACCTGGATCCGTCCTCTCTTTTAGGAGGCAAGCAGCTTGATTGTCTCTCCTTGATTAATACTCTGTGACTCGGTAACACGTCCAACTTTTTCAACTCAGGAATAAATCTACTGACCTAGTTTATTTGGCCTTGCTACTCTCTCCTTGATTTAAAGCATATTTCTTTTGGGGGCATCTCTGGTTTGACACCTTTGAAACATTGTCGATTACTAGATAGTATTATTAGCACCTCATGACGCCCAGCCGGGAAGTAGGAATTGCAGCCAGGGATCGTGGACAGGACCCTTGACTTGCCTCAAAAGGCAAAACAATCCCATTACTGAGCCGCCTTTGCGGCTTTGATCCCTGAAGACACGTTAGGTTGGGTTGTGCTCGTTTGTAACATTTGTGGAGCGTGGTGCAGGGATGATACTCGCCCTCCCAGTGTTTCCCTGAATACGGAAGAGCGAAGCTGGGGGATAACTAACCACGGGAGGAAGGGAGTCAGGGATGCTCAGCTGAATCCACCTCAGTGCAGGGAAGGGAGGGTAAATCCTTTCTAAGGAAGAACAAAGACCATCCTGTGTGTCAGATGGACCTCGAGGTTGAAAGTAAGACGATCCCACAGTCACGTGCAGCAGAGGTCCAGCAGTAACTCAGCGAGGAGACACCTGCAGAGGCACCCTCCGATGGGGGGTGTCCCCGTGGTGCTCTGCAGAGCCTCCTTAGGGACCCCGAGTTGGCGGAGACACAGCTGGTGGCTTCGGCACTTTCTCTTGACAAAGGCGGTCAGCAGTTCAGAGGCACCACCCTCTGCTCTTAAATGTATGTGGCACTAGATTTGTTCTATTGCAGTGCTTGGTTATGAGTGACTTGTTTTCCCCGAGAATGTTTGAAAAGGAAAACAAGGGGAAACGACATATCAGGAGTTACTGAGATGTAAGATGGGAAGGAGAACAGGGCTGAAGAGGAAAGGGTTTCGTCATCATCAGTCCCCTCTTTACTGGAAGTTCTGGGCTGTGTTACCATCTTCCCAAGGACATACACGTGCCGTCTGCCTCTGGACCTGCGGACGGGCTACGCCGCACTGCCACATGGACTGGCTCTGCTAGGAACATGCTGTGTGCTTTCACCAGAAAACAACTGTTGAGGGTCTCTTGTTGTTTCAGTCCTGTTTTCCTCTCTCAAAGCCTAGCGTGAGTCATCTTCCCTGCAATTTTTCTCTCTGATCAGCCCTATAATTTTATTGTAATAATTCTCTGTGGGCTGTCACTTGACCCACATCTGAGCTGCCGTCTTGGCCGAGCAAAAACATTGCTCGTTTGCCCAACAAGTGGGTTCAAACACTTGAGTGAGCCTCTGCTTATTCGTGTTACCTTTTGAGATATTTGTACCGAAAGAAAAAGCTCAACTCTTTTCATTCTAATCTTCCTTTTTATCTGCAAATGTGTCCACATAGAAGGAAGTTTATATTCTTTCTAAGTAGCGAAAGAATAAGACACCCTAAAGGTCCATCCAGAGGGGACCGATTGCATAAATGCTTACCATCCCTGGGGTGGGGGAACGAGGCAGTGTTAAATGTTAAATACATGGAGATCATCTTCTCCACCTAATAAGAAAACTGTTAAGAAATAGTATTCAAAACGTGTTGCTTATTCATTAATTCATTCAACAAAGATTTACCGAGTGCCAGGCATTATTCTGGGAACCCAAGACAGAAATGGGAACAAGCAATTAAAAATTCTTGCTGTCCTGCAAGTTATACTCTAGAAAATAAACAAATTAATAAAGGGTATTCGAGGTCTGTTTAGTGTTACGGACAAAACACAGCAGGCGAGAGGAGACAGGAAGGGCGGGTTGGCATTCCTGAGAGAGTGCAGTGCTCAGGGAAGGCTTCAGGGAAAGAGGTTGCATTTGAACAAAGCCTGAAGGGGACACAGGGAGGCCCGTGGGTGTGGAGGGAAAAGCATCCCAGGGTAGCGTAGCATCCCAGGACGGTTGAGCTCTTCACAGACTGAATGTAGGTGGAGAAGAGCATATTTCTAAGGACTGAGCCCTGCAGCTCTCCATTGTCTGCAGACCATAGAGCAGTCAGAGAGGAAGGGCAAACCGGGAGCCTGGGGCCAGGAATCCTAAAGGAGCAAGTGTCTGGAGGGCAGGGGGGTGATGACTGTGCCCCTTGCGGGTGATGGATAAAGCATGGTGCAGAGTCGTGCGTACGAGATGCTTCTGTTTTGTTTAAAGGGGAGGGGTTTGTATCCATATTGGTGCTCCATTATGCCTAGAACATTTCTGGGGAAATACCCAAAAAACTTGACATTGTGTCCCCTGTGGAGGCCTACTGGGGCTCCAGTGAGGGGAGAGAGACTTTTTCAGTTTAAAAGTCATAGTCTTTAAGCCGTTTCCATTATAAGAACGTGTGAGTTGACGGCAACCCTTGGCTTTCTCTCCTCTTTTCTTTCCTTGGCTCTGCTTTGAGGTATTCTTCTTGTGGGATCATGCCAGACCCTCACCCTGTCAGACTCGCGGGTGCAGTTACTCATTCATTCGTTCAGCCTGCCACAAATACTGTGTGCCTGGTATGTGCCGAGGACTGCTTGAAATGTTTGGTGATGGAGCCATAAACCAGAGGCACAGCGACATTTCTTGTCTTAAGAGCAATACCCAGCCCTCCTCCCCCATGACTCATCCCCATTGGGCTTAAGGAGTCCCACGGGTCTTTGGGATTCCACCAAAATACAGTCCTCTTGCGTGTTCTGGCTTCAGACTTTTATAGGCAGTCCTTGAAGCCTAACTGTGATTTAAGACACTAGTAATCTGTGTGGAAAACAGGATTTGGGGCTTTCAGCAACCACTGAAACCACCACTTTACAGGTTCCATTTTGGAATATAACTAACTGGCAATTGGGAAATGCCCATACTCGAGTTTTGACTAATCTATTCAGCAGATTTTGTAAAACGGGCCACTCTTGCTTATCTCTGCTTATCGGCGTACGTAGTAGTGTAAATGCATGAATTTTGACTGCTGGAGTTTAAAAAAATAAAATCTGTCTCAATTGTTTGGCTTAGGTAAATCTTTTTTAAAAAATTTTTATTGGAGTAGAGTTGCTTTACAATATTGTGTTAGTTTCTGCCGTACAGCAAAGTGAATCCGTTATACATATATCCATTCTTTTTTAGATTTCCTTCCCATTTAGGTCCCCACAGAGCACTGAGTAGAGTTCCCTGTGCTGTACAGTAGGTTCTCATTAGGTAAATCTTAAGCTGTGTTTACATTCCCCAGATTCACACGATCCAATACCCAGGACAGTAGTCTAGTCACATGCTGTGGAAAGGGGGTCCCGGCAGTTCAGTGTTGAACATTTCTGGTTTAGGGAGTCGTGGATTGTAAGGAACACTGAGAGTTCTTAACATCAAAGATGGTTTTAAAGCCCTTTTTTGGGACTGGAAGGAAAAAACCCTCAGTTTATGGAAACATTCACATGGGAATCAGCTGATAATGTCAGGAACCAGCATGGACATTCTAGTGTTTCCTTGACCACGTGACTTCCGGTCAGTAAAGTGAGTGGAACAAGAATTTGCAGATGCCTTCTTCCTAGAACAGAGGTCGGTAGCGGGGTCCTTGGTTGGGTGGGAGGGCTGGTCCTCACATCCATTCTTTCAATACTTCGTTAAAGTATCCTCTTAATTTTGTCTTTGGCATTTCAAAAGCCCACAACATGGATGAGCCCTTGGTCTTAGCTGTTGTCTTGTGCTTTCAAGTTGAAGAAGCCGGTAGTGAGGTACGTTCTCAGTTGTGCCCGGGTGTCAGTCGCCCAGGAGGATAGCATCCATAGATTGTGTGAAATCCACCCCTGGGCCTGGGGCTCTGAGGGTGGTCCACAGACCAGAGGCATCTGTAGCATCCGAAATGTTTGTTAGTGAAAAGCATCTCGCTGCCCTGAGGACGCTGCCTGTATCAGTTATCAGCTCTTGGGGTATCTGACTTTTTATGGGCATTTGAGTTTCGGTCCATTGTAATAGTCATTTTTCTTGTCAGGGAAACAAACAGTGATTCCGTGAGTTTGAGGCTGGCCCTGGGCACAGGCCTCCCTCTGCAAGGACAGCAGGTCCTTCTCTGTTGGGAAAATCTACTTCTGTCCCTCAGTTTCCTAGGAATATTGGACCAGATCAGAGGGGTGGTGGTGGATGGTGCTCTGTGTTTTGAAAATGTTCTCATTTTCTTAAAACTCAGGCTGCTTTTTGTTTGAAAGACTCACTCCAGCTTAAAGCTTGCTGCCTTCCTTTACTTTTTGACTTATTATTCTCGTTGCTAATGCTGTTGGCCTTGAGGATTTTGAAACAGGGTGGGATTTTTGCCTGCTTTCTCTAGTTCCTCCTTGCCGTGCTGTCTTGGTTAATCTTGATGATGGTGCCTGGAAAGGAGAATTACGTAAAAGGCCAAGGGAGCTGTTGCAGTGGGTTCAGTGCCAATGCGCTCTGCAGCTTTGAATCAGGGAGTTTCTCGTACGGTTCCGCACTTCCCCATTTTTCATGCCTAGTCTCAAGTCCCTACCCACATGGCTGGCTCAGTGCGTTTTAAAGCAGACCCCGCTCGTAGCACAGATCTGTCCCATAGCAAGCGGTGGAAGAATGCTTACTTGCTCTCCAGGCCGAATTCCAATCCGTGTTCTTCCAACAGCACCGTCTTGAAGGGGACATTTTAGGGACTTCTGTACAGCACAGCTCTCTGAGCTCCCCTCAAGCAGCCTTGAGGGCAGCAGCTGGAAAGTCTAATTATAGGCTGGGAAGCCCCTGAGGAATTACAGAAAGTATTAGCAGAAGGCCTGCATGTAGATGACAGCTGTTTGCCTTGGGCACCGGGGAGCCGCAGTGCAGAGAGAGTAAAAATAAAGTGTCCTGTCCAGCAGATGTTGGCCTTAGACATGTGAAAATTACCCTCCTTAGTGATAATACATCGGTGGTCCATCACTGTAGTAGTTTTGCCTCAAACCCTGTGGGCAAGAGAACATGTCCCTTCCTTTGAGTGTTCAGAATTGTGTGTTTGAGACACTTCTCTGTGTCTGTTGGTTTAAAGATAGCGGAGGAAGTCAACATTCTAGACCTGTGATGTGGAATATCAGAATCTTCTGGGTGCAGCTGCGCCCTGCCTGCACTAATGGATTCTAGGACCGAGGAAATCCCACCTTCTTGTCAGAAACATATGGTGCGAGAAATAGTCCCTCTGTTTTTTTTAAAAAACAACCCACCAGCACCAAAGTCATACCAAGAAAGTGCTAATGAGTCTTCGGAAGGAATACATTTCTTGGGCTTATTAGCATTTTTCATAAGAGGTTCATTTGAAAATATATTGTTTCTTTGTAACTTTCCTTCATGTGTTGACATTCCTTGATAAAAATAAAGTGGATGTGTACATTAATAATATGCGGTGCAACTAAGGCTAGGTTTGTCTTTTAAAGAGGAGAAAACTACTTTGGAAATAAAAGGAATAATTATTTGCAGGTAGACTGTAATGCTTATGCATAAATGGAGGGAGAAGATGTATTTCCAGAGTGATCTTTTCCTATAATGTATATTTTTACCGTTTGCGTGAAGTGATGTCTTACTTCGGTTACGTTGTCAAATTACTCTTGTAAAAAGTGCAAGAACACTTACGCCATTTGTGATTGGCCTCAGATATCAAAACGCACACCAACGCCACTTCTCTTGTTGCTTTCTCCTGTAAAGGGAAAATGAACCTCGCGGTGTAATCAGTGGTGAGGATTGTACTGTGCCAGCAGCTGCTCTGGCGTTCTGTTTCAGTTAGGTTGGGGCAGGAAGGAAGAGTGCCTCATACTGAAATAATCAGCGCATAAGTGTCGGTGTCAGCAATGTCGCTGTAATTTAATACACAAGACGCACTGAGGGAAATGCTCGTTTTCTTCCACTTTTGCAACCTTGTAATTATGCTTTTGCCTCTGCATTAACCAAACCAAAGTCATTATTACTTTTTGATTGAAGTAAGTTTCGAGTTTAAAAATGCAGCTTTAGTGTTGCTGTGTCTTTTCTATCATCCGATTTCTGTTAGGCCATACATGAAAATTATCTTGTTTTCTACTTGGGATCAGCTGTCATAACTATAGATACTGTGTTCTGTACATATTGGGTTTAGGAATCTGAAATACAAATGACAGATAATGGCTAATGTTTGAGTACCTAATGTGTACTTACATGTCCCAGACTGTATAAATCGTATGAATTATCTCACTTAATTCTCGTGAGCTGGTGAGACAGGCAGATCTGACTAATATTCCTATTTACTAAACTACGACTCAGGGAGGTTAAGTAGCTTCCCCAAAGTTACACAGCTGATTAATCATGGAGCTAGTTGAACCCAGGTGGTCTGACTTTAGGGTTTTATACCCTCTCTGTTGTATTGTGTCTTCATAACGCATAGAGACCAATAAATGGTGTGAGCAGTTCCCTGCTGCAGTTGCAGAGGAGGTGCTCCATAAGTATTTGAATGAGGGAAACGTCTTTCCATTTGCTAGGCTGCCACCTTCAGTTTTATCTGGTCATGCCACCCTTCCATCTTCCTGGGTCCTTGAAGCCCAGCGCAAACATACCTGGCTTTCTCTTCCCTCATTACACCAGACGTGTGGCCTTCATGCTCAGACAATTAGGGTAGGTAAGGTGATGCTGCTATAACAACCCCAGATCTCTGCACCTTAACGGAGCAAAGATTCACTTCTTGCTTGAGCTTGAGGTCTTTACTCAAGGTAGTAACTGAGGGACCCAGATCCACAAGGATATGCGGTCTTACTATGCGCCTGGAAAGAGGTGAACGAGAGTTAGTTGGGAGAGAGCTCTGCTAACTGCACAACCAAGTTCCCAAACAGGAGCTCCACACACACCATCCACTGAGGCCCGGGCACCTTGCCTGTTGCCATTTCCCTTGTCCCACTGTATCTGTGGATCCCTTCTCTGCAGAATACACTCCTGTCCGCTTACCGGCGGCTCCAGCATTTTTATATTGGGGTGGTGTAACCAGGTACGCTCTTTGGAAGTGGGGAACTAGAAGATTTGTCTTGTACCTGCATTTGCATAGCCAGCCCTTTTTCACTTAGATTATTGGGGGGAGGGTGTGGAGGGAGGTGGCTCGTGGGGGGATTTGTAAACGATGGAGATGAGGGGGCGAGCTAAAGCTCCCCATCCTTCCTGCTCTCCCCACCCCAGACCCTTCTCCACTTCCACGACGCTATTATTCAGGCCCTCCTCTTTTGCCTGGATCGCCATTAACACGTTCCTCACTGGGCTAAACCCCAGGTCTACTCCCTAATCCATTCCGCACCTTCTAGCCTATGTGATGCGTCTAACACACCGGTCTGGCCTGTCTACTCCAAGCCTTCAAACCTCGAACTTGTCCTCCTTTGATCCTGATGCGCGCTGAGTCAGCCCCCTTTGTGATCTGCTCCTGGGGCCTCCTTAGCCTCCTCGGTTTTCTCACCCTCAACCCCCTACCCAAACCCAGACACTCTTTGCCTGGCCTTGCTCTCTTCTTCGGGTGTCAGATTTCACTCTCCCTGGAAAGGAATTCCTGGTCTCCCATCAAGCTGGGTGCCCCTTCCCCACGTCTCCCAGCATCTGGGACGTCCCCACCACGAGGCATTTCTCAGCTCTGTTTTAGAACTATTTGCTTGTCTGTGTTCTCTCTGGACTATGAGATCTTTGGGGCGGGGGCATTTATATCCATGTCTTTTGTGTGTATCGTTTGTCCCCCGCGCGTTAGCACGTTGTGCAGAGTTGGTTGAAGGAGCTCTGAGCAGGCGGTGGAATCCAGTCGGCTAGCCCCCTCCTGCTTCCTCCAAAGCTGTGCCTCTTTTCCTGTATTGCGGAATTTGACTGAAAGAAAGTTCTAACTCCTCCAGGATCTCCTTGTCTTACTAAAAGCTACTCTCAGATACTACTTTATTCAGGAAACCTTTTGAAATGATTTGGGTACAGATTAGTTTCCATACATTCTTCATCTCTAGCCAGGTGGCCCTTTCTGATTTTTCAGCCCTATTCCTGGCATACATTTCTACCCAGGGGGCATCCTGTGTGGGTCTGGAAGGTTGGGATGTTGAGGACCCTTAAAAAGTCAGCACTGGGGAGTCACCACTTTGAAAATTAGTCAGTGTTTCAGATGGTAAATGTGAAAAAGAAACCTGAGAAAAGCTTCAGTATAGTATTGCAAAATACAGTTTACATATTTGACTAAAACGTATCTTGATTTTGTTAGAATCTTTGTGAAAAAAAAAAACCTCAGAAATCTCAGCCAAAGCCACATCTCCTCTCTTCAAAGATGGGAAGAACCAAAATTGGATCCTCTGATTATGTTTGCAGATAAGGGAACGTTGGGAATACATAGGAAAAAAAAAGCCATTGAAAGAAAAGGTGGGGACTTCTCTGGTTGTCCGGTGGTTAAGACTCCATGCTTCCACTGCAGGGGCACGGGTTCAATCCCTGGTTGGGGAACTAAGATCCCACATGCCTTGCAGTGCAGCCAAAAAAAAAAAATTAAAAAAAAATAAAAATAAAAGGCGGACAGAAAAAAAAATGGTGGGACTCAGTTCCTTTGTCTCTTACTGTCTCTTCAACTCAGTTTTTCTGAGGAGATATTGGAGAAAAGTCAGATTAATTCACTTGATTTTCACACACTTCCTGTTTTTTCCCCCCTCCCTTTATAATGGAAGTGCTAGTACACATCAAACTCAACAAAAGGTCCACAGCAGGCAAGAACTGGAGGAGGCACGTGGGTGACAATCCACTGTCTGCCCCTGGGTTTATTAGGAGTGAAGGTCTTTGGTCAAAATAGATTTGTCAGTTCTTTGTACTTTCACTGTGTAACAGGTATCTCAGGACTTGTGGAATGCTGACTGGTTGTGGACCCAAATTATTGCCCACTTGCATAAAGGGACAACACACAAGTATTGGCCCATCAGACACTCCTTTTTTAGGAGATTGATGCCTGCAATGAATGTTTCATTCCTCTCCTAAATGAATAGGTGAATGGAGTTAACATTTAAGAAAAAAATATTGATATATATTTAATACATTTTATCAGATAAAATTTGAGGGTAAGTCTACTTTAAAATAAAACAACTGGGGCTTCCCTGGTGGCGCAGTGGTTGAGAGTCCGCCTGCCGTTGCAGGGGACATGGGTTCGTGCCCCGGTTTGGGAGGATCCCACATGCCACAGAGCGGCTGGGCCCGTGAGCCATGGCTGCTGAGCCTGCGCGTCCGGAGCCTGTGCTCTGCAACGGGAGAGGCCACAGCAGTGAGAGGCCCGCATACCGCAAAAATCAATCAATCAATCAACTACTAGAATAATTTTCATTATATATTTACTGAACAAATACATGATCTGGGTACGAAGCACTGGAATAAAAAGGTAAAACTGCTTGTTCCCTGCTGAAGAAGAGGTTGTGGTCAGGGTGGGCACTAGGTAAGGGCAGAGCAGTTGTTGTAAGTGTGTGGGCGCCGCTCCTGAGCACAGGGGAGGGGCTCCCCAGCTGCCTGGGAGTTGGGCTTGGTTTTATGTAAGGGCTGATGCTTCACCTGGGTCCTTAAGGAAGGAAGTTGGGACCTCTGGGCCCTCTTATCACTGTTCCTGAGCACAGTGTGTCAGATCTTAACCCTCCTTGGACTACATGACATGGGTCCTGTAGGTAGACCAGAAAACCTAGAGATGCAAGCGTCCCCTAGGTCCTCAATACTAGTTTCATAACAAAATCATATAGTTCATATGTAGTCACATCACATTAACACCTTTCCTGATGTGAAAGAGTTCTTTTTCAGAAGTGCAAGCCCTCAAATATTATTTTAAAACCGATATTACAATACCAGCTTTCCCTGATTTCCATATTAAAGTACTGCATCTGTATTAAGGGGTAAGTATGTGTGTTCTAGGAGTACAGGTACCTCCTGACCTAGGTCTAGGTTGATGATGGTTAGCTGTAAGTAACTCGTTTGATGTATTTAGCTGTTTTAATGATTACCATGTATGTATAACATGTTGTTTAGTGGTAAATATAAACAATAGGCCAAATCGATATGAAAAGATGTTCAACATTGCTAATTACTAGAGAAATGCAAATCAAAGCTGCAATGAGGTACCACCTGACACTGGTCAGATTGGCCATCATTAAAAAGTCTACAAATAACAAATGCTGGAGAGGTTGTGGAGAAAAGGGAACCCAACCACACTGTTAGTGGGAATGTAAATTGGTGCAGCCACTGTGGAGAACAGTATGGAGGTTCCTCAGAAAACTAAAAACAGAGTTGCCATATGATCCTGCAGTCCCACTCCTGGGCATATATCCAGACAAAACTATAATTTGAAAAGATACATGCACCCCTGTGTTCACAGCAGCACTATTCACAATAGCCAAGACATGGAAACAACCTAAATGTCCATCAACAGATGAATGGATGAAGAAGATGTGGTACATACATATAATGGAATATGACTCAGCCATAAAAAAGAACGGAATAATACCATTTGCAGTGACATAGGTGGACTTAGAGATTATCATACTAAGTGAAGTAAGTCAGAAAGAGAAAGACAATTGCCATATGATATCACTTATGTGTGGAATCTAAAATGTGACAAGATGAACTTATCAATGAAACAGAAACAGACTCACAGACATAGAGAATAGACTTGTGGTTGCCAAAGGGGAGGGGGGTGGGGGAGGGAAGGATTGGGAGTTTGGGATTAGCAGATGCAAACTGTTACGTATAGAATGGATAAACAATGTCCTACTGTATAGCACAGGGAACTATGTTCACTATCCTGTAATAAACCATAATGGAAAAGAAAAAAAATAGCCAAATCAAAAATAAGATATCAGTCTCATATTTTCAGGACCCAGCATATAGCATATAAATGTTGCTGAATGATAGACTGAAGGAGTGAATGGTTCAGAATGAAGGGTGACTCCAAAGAGAGCGATTAGAATAATTATTTTACAAACCGAAACAGAGCAGAATAATAGCAAAACAACAAAAATCCTATTAGTCGAAATTTGCGCAAAGTGCTCTGGAAAAGCAGGTGAGCAGAGCCATCTGAGGCTGTTTCGCGGTTTCTCTGTGTGAGTGCTGCCCCTGGTCTAAGCACATCCGGTTGGGGGCCTGCTGACTTAACTTGCTGACCTCCTTCGACTCCTTTCAGATTAGTGTGATTCCAGAGTAGCAAACCGTGAAGTAGGAAGGTGAATGTCTCCACTCCCGTTTACATCTCCAACTGTTCCTTTCTTCCTGCCACATTTAACTCTCTTCCCTCAGATCTCTGCTGTCCTAGGCAACTGCCATGGCTCTGATGGACCAAGTGTCACCAGGAGGGGACGCCTTGCTGTGGACCCTCAGGACCCAGTCCTCCATCCGAGGCAGTGAATGCTCAGGAGGAGGTCGGGAGGGGGGCTGCTGGGCCAGGTGAGGACCTGAGCCCTCCTCCGCCACTGGAACAGCCTCACGTGTCCTCTGGTTTATTTGCTCTTCTCAGAGTTAAAGCGTCCTCTCGGGCAGTTCGAATGTTTGTGAAGAATTTCTCAGCACGGCTGGTCTCTGATTATGAAATTTATTGCTTTTATTACCTTGAGGTATGTTTGCCTGACCGGACTCTGAAATCTGGCCTCTTCTAGGTTGGTCTTTGTGATCCTTACATGGGCGACCTTTTAGCTCTCCAGGGCTGATGGCGCTGATTAGAATAAATATCACCATTGTTCTCGCGATTGAGCGCATTGTGCTTTTTTATGTTTACGTGTGATCTTTGCTTCACTAGTCTGTGTGTTGCTATCAGACTTAAGAAATGGACACATCAAATAGCTGTGATTTTTCTTAGATACGGTTCTGTAGAAGAAGCAGAGACATGGTGATGGGGAATGAGTGAATGTATGGGGAAACCAGAAAGGTGGAAGACAGGAATACTTTGCAAAAATTTTAGAGCAAACGGAAGAGATTTTAGTGGGAGGTGTATCTTCTGCTGTGGACAGTGTTAATAAAAAATTATACTGTAGTGAATTGTTCTCTTTTTCCCCATCACCAGGGGGAGAACATAGCTTGGAAAGTGGAGTATGTTTTTTTTTTGTTTTATCATGGCTTTTGGAAGCTGAATGAAAAGGACAAAATATTTTTAGGACCAGGTAAGGATTAGACTCTAGTAATTATGATTTCATAGTTGTGGTTCCTGGATACCCAGAACATTTATTTTCATCGTCTTCCTGGCTGACCGAAGGCATCATTGTTCTGTGTAACCTTTGTCTGAACTCCTTTTCCTTATCTCCCTCCCGAGAGAGTCCTGGGGTGGGGTGGATAATTATCTCCCAAGCTCGTATTTGCAGCGGAGTTCATGTAAGCACATTACTGGAAATGACAAGTGCACAGAAGTGATAGATGCGGCTGTGATTTTTCTGACAGAGTAGCCAGGAGAGAATTGAACCTGTCCCTTAATTTGGTGTATTAATTATGAATATATTAGCACTAGCGATCCTATGAAACTGTAAAGGAGGAGATAACATTTCATAAGTTTTAAGGAACTTTGCCCAAATCATCGTTGGATTTTAACAAAATGTTCATTTTTTTCCCTCACTAATATTGGAATAAATTCTAACCAGGAGATAGTAACAACAGGAATTGCTCGACTGGTTTCAAAATGATGGTCCATTTATTGAATGCTCTCTGTGTGTGGGACTGTATTAAATGCTACTCTATATGCATTATTTTACTTAATTCTCAGCAAACATGAGAGGTATTTTACCTACATTTTACAGTTGATAAAAAAGGATTGTTAGAGAATTTGAGTAACTTACTCCAGTTCACGGAGCTGGTAAGTGACAAAGCTCAAATTTAACGTAATCTCTTAGGTTTGAACACCTTGTAGGAGATCGGTGACGGATCCCAATTGGCCAGAGTGATCAATTGTGCTTATTAATATCTCTCAAAATATCTTAAATAATAATGTCCTTTTGCCTTTTATTGTTAATCCCCTTGAAAGAGAGGAGGCTTCTCTCAAACTGTTAATGCTGAATATGGGCAGGGTGGGTTATATTCTGCCTCTTGGACCTCACATCGATATTCTCTGTGTCCTTTGTTTGCTCTGTGGTTCTTTATGAGTTTGGACCAAGAGTGATCTGCCTGTGTCATAACCGAAACTGGGTCAGGACGTGGGATGGATGGGTCACTCTTTATAGCATTTTTCTGGATATCATAGACATTTTTGCCTTCTGGATTTTACACAGAAAGGAGTATTCCTCTTTAGATAAATGTGGAGCAGGTGGTACGTTCTGCGTGAGATAGGGGTCATGGTTAGTGTACAAGGACACTTCGACCCTGAACAGCGTGGGTTGGAAGTACGCGGAGTCCACTTACATACAGACTTTTTTCAGTGGTACATACTACTCTTTCAGCCGAGGTTTGCTGAATCCAGGGATGCAGGACTGTGGATACACGGGGAAGCAGGTATACGGAGGGCTGACCGTGGTTATGTGTGGGGTTGTCGTTCAACCCACGTTGTTCAGGGGTCAACTGCTTTTAATTCCAGCCACTCCCTGGGTTGTCCAGTGGTCTGGCCTCCTTCAACCCTGGTATCCAGACTGCCCTGCAGCCTCCAGGCATTTGGGGACCATCCTCAGAGATGGAATTGAGGAGGGTGAGTGTCTCAGTTCTGGAGACCCTCATGCTGTCTCTCAGGCCTGGTCCAGAGGGGCCCTAAAGAAGGAACCCATGCCAGTCGAGGAAACGTCTGTGATTCTGCGACATGTCTGGAGGAACCCGCTCCGCTCCTCCAATTTCCAAGGTGTCGCCACTAGAGATAACAGTGACCGTGCTTTTTCTGGCTAGGGACCCAGATATATTTTTCTCTCACACTGGACCAAAGCTTCTTTTAAATCCAGACTTTTGTCCCACCCCCTGTTCTATTAAGGAGTAGTCCACAGTGGGTAATTTCCTAAGAACATTCTGAGAAATTAGTAAGAAAAACAGCAACAACAATAGCTATAATGTACGGAGGATTGGCTGCACGCCAGGGGTTGCACAGCCTCGTAAGGTGGATGTCTGCTCATTTAAAGATGAAGAACCTGAGATTCAGGCGGTCATGCAGCCCAAGCACACACAATTCACAGGGGCTCGAGCTATAATCCCAGCCCAGGTCTGGTTTTCTTGACATTCAGGCTTGGGTAAATAAAAGGTTTTTGGTCGTGGGGGCTTTTTTTTTTTTTTTAAAAAGACCCTGATGTATCTGTTACCTCTTCTATTAGATGACCAAGACCCTGACTCAGGGGTAAGTGCTCGGCAGTTTATGTGGAATTGAATTGAAAACACGGGCTAAAGGCTGGTAGGCGTCCAGATTTCACTACGGCGGAAACTGAAGGAGGCCTCTGAATTTTAATGAGCAGGGTTTTCCTTCCTCCCTTTTCTGTCCACTCCTCGTTCATCCTTTCCTCACTGGGAGCCCATTTCAAGTTAAGGGAGGTGCTTCTTTGGAAAGAAGAGGAAATAAGATTTACTCGACGTTAAGCAAGCCAGATGTTCTCAACCTTGTTTCAGTGATCGTCATCGCTAATACAGGTGGATAATACTCGTTCCATCAGTTACTGCTTAATAGTCTGTTAGGAAGAAGACTGCGTGTGACTGAGACAGAAGAACGTAACTGTTGTGAAACAGAGCCTGGAATGAGCCTTGCTTTATTATCGAAGTGGAGATCTTAACGTTCAAAAGCATATAGTCTGCATATACCTTTTGAGTAAACCAGCAAAACCAAAATGGCTTATACACACGTGAGACGCAAAACACAGTAAGGTTGCTGGGCCGATTCTGTGACCGTAATCAAAGGAAGCAGAAGCTGATGACCTTGACCAGGGCCAAGGAGCTATTGTGATCTACTGGTCATTTCTGTCTCCAAATGCAGTCGCTCAGTAACTTTCGGGCTGTGAATTTCCTGATGGGCCATTGATTAGCAAACTTCAGTGCAAGAATCACCTGGGTGCTTATTAAAAGTGCAGAAATGCTAATCTCACTCTTCTCAATCCAGTCTGCATTTTAGAATCCCAGGGTAGTTTTTAAAAATTAACGAGGTTTTAAGACCTGCCGTCAGGGATTCTGGTTGAACTGTGGGGGTAGAACCCAGGCATCTGTGTGAGGAAGATTCTCTGTACCTGTGGTTAATTCTGAGGACTACGGAGATATACCAGAGCCCCAGGTGACGCTGATCCAAGTGGTCTGAGTACCATCCCGTGCAAACCTTAAGCCTTTACTGGTTTGCTCTCGCCACTGAATGGTGGCACCAGGTTATATTAGTGACGGATAAATAGGCATATTTCCGAAGTGTTGAAACAAAATTATATTAGAACGAATCCATTTTTGTAAAATAAAAAAACTAAAGATATTAGGATAGTCACCTAGATAAAAGAGTATTTTAAAGATGTCATAAACATCTCTTTAAGAAGCAATATTTTGTTGATTTGTTTTCTTCTGGTTATAAAAATAATACTGTTGTACAAAAACGGAAAAAGACAGAGTCACCCATGTAGAAATGACCTCTCCTAACATTTTGGTTATCACTTAAATATGTCTTGTCTTGGTGAGTCTGGATGTTGAAAACCCCAGGCTTAATCCATAGCCTTACCAGGGCTAGTCATTACCGCTACCCTCCCCAGCTGTCTGGGTTCCATGGCTCGCCCACTTCTTCCATCAGAAAGCATTGTGACCTCCCCGATCTCAGAGAATACTTTAATCTGTCTTCCTCTGTCCCTTCATTCTTCCTACTGTAGATCAGAAACATCACTGGGAGGCCGGAAAGCTCTCATTCCGTCCCGAACTTGTGTGACTTTTTCCAGTAAAGATAGAGCTTCCTGGTAAACGTGTTAGAACCAACGTCATCCTCTCTTCTTATTGGTCCATTTTGCTTTGGTACCCTGGCTTGAGACTTTTATCATCTTCACAGCCGGACCCTGGCAGTCTACTTTGAGGGAGAAAACACCCTTTCCCAGCCTATTTGAGTCTTAAAGTAAGGACTTCCTGTGGCTTCTTTAACTGCATATAAAGCTGCTGGCTAGAGAGATTTATTTTGCTTTCATTTTAAACAGACAGGTTAAAGGATTTAAAAGCAATTTCATTGTGAAAAGTGCAGTAATTTAAAAAAATTATCAGTGTTTGAAGTGAAGCAGGTTCTGCCGTGATTAAACCTTTTCTGAAAACCTAGACCGTAAAGAATGTACGAAAATTTTTAAAGATGAACTTCATTTCAGCCTTTCTGTTTTTCTTCGAATTAATTTTTGTCTGTAAGGTTTTAAGTTAATCCCCACTGAACTGCAAATGTGTGGATTTAAAAATTGAAAGAGCTAGTTGTTGGCTTACTTCCCCGTTAGAGAAGAAGAATATGAATGGAACATCACCCCTGTAGGCATTCAGTCATTTTTAGTACATTGGGTGGGAAATTCAACCCCCCAGTCGGAATATCTGATTGGAAGGCGGCTCCAGCAGGCTGCGTTTTTATCTACTGAGTCACCTGGAGTGGGGAGGTGGGGGATGTGTGCAGGAGGGGAAGGCGGTGGCTGAGCCAGTCTCCTAAAGCTTTAATTACACAGGATTTGTGGTGCAGATGGAGAACCCTTTCAGTGCTACAGGCACCCAGGGAACAGCCCTGGAGTAAAGGGAATCCTCTTTATCAGCACCTTCAGAAAACTGGACCAGGCACTGTCTCCAAGCAGCTCATTTGTGTGCCAGGGAGATCTTTTAAGAACATTCTTTGTAATCTTTATCCATTGCTAGCATGGAGATAAAAGCTGATGCCTTACGGTAAAAACGGAATAATCAAATACCTGGCCTCACATTTGTATTGAAGGATGAAAAAACTCAACAGCCTATCAGATCCCAAAGTGCAGAAGGATCCGGAATACCAGAGGAGTGCCCATTTATTCTCCTCAGTGTAAGAGTTGGGAACATTCAATTAATTGTGGGGTGGCAGAGACTCCATGATATGGAGCTGTGGTGAAAACCGAATTCTATGAATTTGGCTTTGGAATACATATATGTCCCAGAAAATGTGAGCATCAAAAGGGAAACTGATCGAATTTAGCATATTCTATGCGGGGAAGAGTTGAGAGCTTTTAACCTGTATTCGTTCCTGTACATTGCAGTAAACCACAAAAGAGCCCAGGGGTTTAGGAGTCAGACTTAATTGGATCTGAGTTCCCAAGACATTATTTGTGGACACGTGACTTAGGGACATTTATGTTAAATGAGGCTGATGTATTCAGTCATTCATTCATATACAGGCATTCCTCGGAGATATTGCAGGTTTGGTTCCAGACCACCGCAATAGAGCACCATCACACAAGTGTTTTGGTTTCCCAGTGCCGATAAAAGTTATGTTTGTACTGTACTGTAGTCTGTTAAGTGTGCAGCGGTATTAGGTCTTTAAAAATATGTATAGGGCTTCCCTGGTGGCGCAGTGGTTGAGAGTCCGCCTGCCGATGCAGGGCACACGGGTTTGTGCCCCGGTCTGGGAGGATCCCACATGCCGCCGAGCGGCTGGGCCCGTGAGCCATGGCCGCTGAGCCTGCGCGTCCGGAGCCTGTGCTCCGCAACGGGAGAGGCCACAACAGTGAGAGGCCCGCGTACCGCAAAAAAAATAAATAAATAATAAAAATTTAAAAATAAAAATATGTATAAAACTTAATTAAAAATACTTTATTGTTAATAAGTGCTAACCATCACCTGAGCCTTCAGTGAGTCATAATAGTAACATTAAAGACCACAGATCGCAGCGTTACTGAACTGAGGCTGGGCTGTTTGCTGCTCAAAAGTCAGTAATTCAAGAGGCAAGTGTCAATAGGAGGGAAACGTGCTTTAATCAGAAAAGCCGGCCCTCTGGGGAGAAGGTAGTCTCGTGTCCAGAGACCAACTCCCAAGATTCTGCTCAGCCATGACAGTTTTTAAACGGAAAAATGGTGGGGCAGGGAGTGGAAGAATCTCAGTGAATCATCCAGGCAAGAGGTTGGGGTCTGCATCGTTCTCCATTGCGTGCAGGCTGGCTGACCCTCTCTTCAGATGTTGTCTTGGCCGTGTGATCTACCTGCAGATTGCTTAGTGGGCTGTTGGGGGAAGAGAGCTAGTCATTCTTGAACTCCTGAGTTCTTCATTCATCTTTTTATCTAGGAAAAGAATCAACAGGTTAATTAGGTTCTTTCAAGGTTAGAAGGGAATAGAAATGGGCAAACAGGAAACGGGGTAAAGGGCTGCTTTCAGCAGATCACCCTACAAATATAATAATGATGAAAAAGTCTGAAATACGGTGAGAATTACCAAAATGTGACACAGAGACACGAAGTGAACAGTTGCTGTTGGAAAAATGGCGCCAACAGACTTGCTTGATGCACGGTTGCCACAAACATTCAATTTGTAAAAAACCACGTTTTCTACAAAGCCCAACAAAGTGAAGCAATACAGTGAGGTCTGCCTGTATTTAATGACCACGGGGCTGACAATAATGGTTACTTTGTATGATTTTGTAAGTATTAAATGGAAACAATAGTGGCTTGCCGGGAGTTTTCCCATATGTTTGATTTCCTTTTCTCAGCACTGGAAATGCCTTTTTTTCTCCTTATGTCTTTATTGATTCGATCAAACATTATTTGTGCCCTGTGAGTCTTCAAATCCCTACCACCCAGGCTCCTTTAAAAGGCAAGATACAAATATTTACAGGCAGCTTACCTTCCGGGTCCTTAACAGCGTCTACTTTCCCCTTGGTTTCCCTTCTCATTCTCACCGCGTGTCCCTCTGGTGACTATTCCCTCTAATAGTCTAATGCCTGCATGAAGCTTGCCATTAGGAACTAACCACAGAGATAAAAGCCTTGAGACACGCGTGCAGTTTGAGAAAATGAATCCGCCAGATCTGCATTCTGTCACTCATCTGAATGTTCGGGGCACGTAGGTGAAAGGAAGACCAGCCTTGTATTCACGAGGCTCAGAAACACATACTGTTCGTTCGTTCGTTCATTTTCTCACCATCTGGTTGTAAGCATTTTCCTGGATAGACAGGCGATCAGAGCACAGGTTTTGTTCTCGGGTCCTTTGAGACAAGCCCTTTTTGTCCCAGCTGTCCTCAACCCTAACCTCTAGAGAAGCCTGAACCCTGGCTTCTCGACCAGGTACCCCCAGATACCAGAGGGGATGCTGCCCCTCAGTAAGGTGCAAAGGTTGGGGGTTTTGGCCATCACCTTGCCCCTGTTTTGAAAATGAATGGTTCTGGGGGAGAGAGACCCATTTCAGAAAGAGCCAGGCAGCTCTTGTCGGTGGTGGACGACGGCACAGGGTCTGACTCTGTTTTAATTTATTCACTCTCTCTGGTTCACACCTCATTTCTCACAGATGCAGAGTCAGATGCTGGGTAATAGAGAAATATGCCCCTGCATTAAGGTGCCAAAGATACATTTTTGCTGATAAGTTCTTCGCCAGAGATGGAATCGGCCAGCAGTACAGAAGAAACACATCTCCTCTTCTCTCCTCTTTTAATTTTAGCCATTGAATTCTTGAAAATTTTAAACAATGGAGTCGGACAGTTATAACTTGAAATGTATGTTGATGGCGTCTTGTCTATTTGAGGCCCTCCACAAACAACGCTTTTAAAGTTGGAGCTGGTAAAAATCTAGACATCCATTTGAGGCTTAAAGCCACCATCAGTGGAAAGTTATAATTGTTGAGACTCTAGAAGCAGGGTAGGTACCATTCGTATTTTCTCTAGAAGCAACAATGATCATTTTGTTTGTTTTCCAGAAACTAGCTGGCAACCTGCTATGGAATCTCAAGGGCTTGCACTAGATTAGAAACTAGAATTGTGATGTTTTATGTTTATATATAGATACAGATAGATAGATTAAGTAGTAAAGATAAGTGCATAAAGAAAAGTAAGTAGTAGGGAAAATAGTGTGTAAAACAAAATATAATGTTACAGAAGTTTAAATTTACCCATGTTTGATTTACATTGAATAAAAGAATAAGGTAGCGTATCAGCATCGTGAATTATAGATGATCACATAAGACAGTGATTTTGAAAAGCTGTCTACTTCTGAAATAAGAACAGGAGGTTAAGAGTAGGTTTTATTGCTATTACCGAAGCGCAGAACTTGCGTGGAAGAAAGAGCTCTGTTATCAGAGGCAGAAACTCAGATTTCATTGTTGGCCTGTGCTTGGACAGATGGACACCTACTGACGTGGAGAAGACAGAAGTGGAGCAGATGGGGGGCTGGGGGGGCGGGGGCGGGGGTGGGGATCAGTGCTTTGGATGGAGAAGTGTTCAGGGTTAGGTGCCTCTGAAATACCCAAGGAAGCGAGGAGAGCAGTGGAGTCAAACTGTGGATCTGAAGCTCAGAGAGGTCAGAGTGAGGAACCTGTATCTTGGATGTGCCGTTGTATTTGAAACCGAGTGAAGGAGCTCTGATTCTAAAGACCTGCAGAGTTTAGAAACAGGATGAGAAGGTGGGTGTGAAGAGCAAATGGAAGTGAGGCAGAAGGAGGAGGAACATCAAGAGTGTGTCAGAAACACGGAGAATTCAGAGATGGGAAGGGACGTCACATGGATTTATTGCCGTATAGGGAGGTAGCTGGTAACCTTAGTAAGATTTACTAGAATAATGGGGAATACTCTGAACGATGAGTGGGAGGGAGGGCGTGGTGACAGCACAGGGAGGAAATTCCTTCCAGAAGTATGGCTGTGAGGAAGAAGAGAGAAGTAGGGCCATCCTGGAGGGGTGGAAGTGGGGGTTGTAGGAGGGTAGAAGGCAAGGTCAAGAGCAGTTGTTTGGGGTGAGTGTGTGTGTGTGTGTGTTTGTTTAATGGATGATACTGGGGCTTTTTTTTAATGCAGATAGAATCCAGTAGAGGGGTCAGGGGATATTACTGTCTTTTTACTTGCTTGATGTTGGTGGTTTTGGTGGATCAGTGGATGGTATCCAGGAGTCACAAATAACTTAAGCTGAGTATATAAATGTCTACTAGCCTCTCTTCTGTACATTTATGTTTGAAATACAAAAGGGGGGAAAAAAGCTTGTGTATTTTTAAAAAAAGAATCGTTTGTTAGTCTTACAGTCCTCTAGGCAGGTAACTGGTGTGAAGGGTTTTTCTTTATGAAGTGCTTTGTTATTCTGTAGGAATCCTGTTTTATATGTAAAGGACAGAGATTTTTATGGAGCATTTTCCTGCACTAAAGTCCTAGGTCTGTGTCTTTTAATAGAATTTTCTGTGTCACTGAATTTTCTTATCTGCAAGAGAGGTAGATACGTAAATTTGAATGCAGAAGCTAATTTAGCAGTCATTTTTTAGGAGATGTTAAATTTAGAGATGCTACTTCCAAAAGTGGAAGAGATGAGGATAAACTGACTTTTTTCTTCTGCAGAGTAAAAAATTAGAGCTGAAAAGGAACAAAGTCTGAAACGCATGCCAATGACCATTTTTTATAGGTGAAATGAATTGGGAATTGGGAATGATTTCATTCACACCTGCACAATGCCGCCTTTTAAGCTGACTACCATTTCTTTTGGTAGTCATTTAATAAATACATCCCTGAGGAGAGGCATAATGAAATACAATTTATGTTTCTTGAAAAGATAAAGGACTCCTCTCGCCATTATCCCAGTACACGTAGTAAATGTCCTTATGCCAGCTTTTAGGGTTTGGAGTTCCTGGGATTCCAGACCTTTCTAAGCTGAAGCAAGACACAATTAGCAAGTAAGTTTAATATAAAGAAAGGGCACAGTTTAAGCCAAAGCTAAGCATAAGCATTTTGTATCACTTTACGTTTGTGATTGCAGGTGATGGTGTTACTTCCAGTAACAAATGACTGACAGTTATAGGTAGTCCAGAGTGAATCTATCAGAAGAGAAGGGAACATTGGAAAATAGTCATCTGTAGTGAGTCGGAAAGGAAAATGTGCAATTTCAAGTGGCAAGGGTCATCCAAGAAAGCAGGGAATGAGTATCTTAGAAAAAAAAAAAAAAACCAAAGCAATGTAAATATGAAAATCTGATTTTAAAGCATGTTTTGGCATTTGGGTATAAGATTGGAGGTGTACACTATAGAATTATTAAAGTAATGAGTTAAAGTAAGGACTGTATTTAGATGCTTATGATTTTCATTGTGTGCCATTTAAAAATCAGTTTAGTGCTTGCTTATATTGGCATGTGGGTAGGGAGGAAGATTATTAAAAAAAAGTTTTGAAATTGAATTTACCGATTGAGGCTGTCGATGCTGTTTACTCATAGGTAAACTTATGCCTTTTCAGATATGTGGAATTAAATATTGATTCTAGTGAGATTCCAGAATTCAAAAGCCTTACAGTTTTAAGGTTTCTTACTTTACTCTCTCTCAACATCAAGGGAAGTTTTATTTTATTACAGTTAGTCAAAAAAACAGCAATGATTTTTATTCCTTGTATCATGCACATAGTGCTGGGGGAAACGATGCACCTAGGAGATATTTGACGAGGGCATAGGATTTTATTTGAGGTTTGAGGTTCTGTGATTTATGTGATGTGTGACAGGTAAGGTTTTATACGGTGTATTCATAGGTAGAAAATAATGGTAGGTTATTTTACTGTTTAAGTAGTTGATAGGTGGTTCCTGGGCTATGTCCATTTTGCATTTTTATTCAGCTTTTGTAGAGCTGGCTCCCTGCCTTCGGGACGACGTATAGAATTAAAGACAAAAGCCAGGTACTGAATGGTTTCATAGTAAAAGTCAAAACTGGGATTATTCCTTTACTGATTTTGCTCTTCTATTTCATATATAGTGAATCCTGGGGCTAATGTCATGTTTAGAAAGGTTTTTATTTTAACACGTATGCAACCACATTTTCAAGTTTGGAGTGCACTGATGTGAGATGTATAATACCACAACGACTTTTGTGAAAAAAGTCCTTAGGTTTAAAAAGTAGTAAGGAAATTGAGAGAAGATGGTGAAAGAGGCAACAGGTTTGTCAGCTTAACCAGAAAGAAGATCTCAAGTTTCCGGCCTTTCACTGTCCCCTGCACCACCCCCAGCCCGTCCCCTACCCCCACCTCACTTAGTCATCACTGATTTCTAGTCCGAACCCCTTGTTTTATGGAAGGGGAAGTGGGAGAGTAAAAAAAAAATTAGTCACCCAAGACCATACATGGCAACTTATTTGCTGCTGATTATTTTCTTGTATTGTATCTATAAAGATTATACATAGATTTTAAAGTGACTTTTTAATTTTGAGATATGATTCTGGTTTTCTGCTTCTGTGACACTTTTGACATCTGATTACTAAGTTATAGCCATTATCTGCTGAAACACAGATAATAAGAACAGAGAACCCTAAGTAGGATATTCATAGAAGATAGAAAATATTGAAGGTATTCAAATTTCTTCAATAATATGATTTATATGCTAGAACTGTCCTGTCTAGGAAAAACTAAGCATCTTCTTAAAATATGCTTTTTCTAATAGTCATTTATGTTTTACTTTGTAAATTCATGACCTAGTGGCTTTTAGGTTACTCTTTTATAGAGGTTCTCTAGACCACCTGAACATTTTCTTTTCTGTGTTTCTGGAAGACCTTTACAACTACTGATAAAAGCATTAGACTGTGAACAGAACAACAGTGTCTATTACCTTGAGAGATTTGATTTTGAAAGTTGTAACTGAGTTCCGTTTTCTATTTCTAAAGAGTAGAAATACCTACTCTTTACCCACCCACTTAAGAGAGATCTTACAGTGGTTAAAAACTATAAGGAATAGTTATTACACTTTTAAATGCATAGTTATATAATAAATGGGGTTGATTTTATTTAGTCATTCATTAAATTATTATTGAAATACCCACTATGTTCTAGTTTTCAGATATAAACAAACATGATTTCCCCCCTTGAGTATATGGGGAGGAGGTTGAGAGATGGCTGAATAATAATAAAATTTGATGCATTATGGGAAGGAAGCAATGAGGCACAATTAGGATAACTGTGCAACAAGGGAAAGCCTCTCTCAGCCAACACTTGAGGAACGAGGAGTCAGGCACTTGAAGAGCAGAGGAAAAAATGTTCTCAGCAAACAGAGCAGCGTGTCCAGAAGACCCTGAAGCAGAGCAAAGCCCTGATGTGGTTTACACACTGGAAGGAGACCACGTGGCTGGATCTCAGGTGGACGGCCGGGTGGGCATGCCGCTGGGTGTCGATAGGGTGTTGAGGCCTCAGCTTGGCCATGAAGGCCATGGGAATTAAGAGTTTTGATGTTAACTTCAAGCACATTGGGAAGTTATTAAAGGATTTTCTGTGGTGAGCGACGTGACTGGATTTATGTTTTATGAAGGTCAACAGAATAGAGGTGGATAGGAATCGAGGCAGTGAAAAGGGAGTTATGGAAGGATGCAAAACTTTCTGTTGTATATTAATAAGGAAGACAAGGGAAAGGAAAATGTCAGGGGTGACTTCTGCAATTCTGGCTTGAAGGAATGGCATTGCCACTTATTGAGGTGGGGAAATTGAGGAGGGGAGAGAAATCAGCAGGTGCCTGTGAGGTGTCAGTGAGGAGTGTCCACTGCACAGCTGGACACTAGTCTGAAAGCTCAGGACAGAGGTTTGGACCAGAGATGTGAATATGCGAGCCGTTGGCATGTGGGAAGTATTTAAAGCTCTGGGGAAAAAAATATAGAGAAGAGAAGAGGGCCTAGGAGTGAGTTTTCTGGGACGTTCCCACATTTAGAGGTTGGATAAGGAGTAACCTGTAACAGTGAATGCAAAGGAGTCGCCAGAGAGATAGGAGGAAAGCAGGAGAGTGTGGGGTGTTCTGAATCACGTTGACAAGGCAGGTCTCATCACCTGAGTTGGGGCTGCTACGAGGTCAGGTGAGACAAGGACAGGCAAGAGCGGATTATCCTCTGTAGTGGCCGCAAGAGCAGCCCCGATGGAATCAGGCTGGAGTGGTGGCAGAGAAAGAGGAAATGAGGAAGTGAGACAGGGTCGACAAGACTTCTGAGAAGTTACGAGTAGAGAGCAGGGAAGTGTGGTAGTAGCTGCCAGAGGATGTGACATCAAGAGGAGGCTACTTTGTTGTAGTGAGATGGGAGCCACTCAAGTCTGTGTTTGGGTAGAATTTTAACCTGTAGAATGTGAATTGGATTCGGTGTGGGCTGGTTTACTGAGGTGCAAACAAGACAGAAGGATTCTGCGTTGTGTGACCCTCCGGAGCAGGTGGGCTGCCCTCCATGAGGTCATCCCGGGACCCCGGCTGAGGGGGGCGGCTCTGGCATCTTCCTCACCTTGGGGCTTCCATGATCAGGTCTGTAGTAATGACATCAGTCAGTATTTTCCAGACAATGGGAAAGGGAAATCTAGGGCAAGTGGCTTTCTTCTTATGAAGATGGCCTAAATATTGAATACATTTTCTCCATTGTATCAGGGGTCCAGACTTAATCACATGGCGCCAACTCGCTGTGGTCTCCAACTGGGTGGAGGCGTGCCAGCTGAAACTGAAAGTTTGATTACTAAAAGAAAGATGGGAAAAATAGATTCTGGAGAGAGTCTGTTTCAGCCACAGACTCTGGGCTCCTTGAAGGTAGGTAGGGTGCAGGGGGTTACCACATAGTTATCTCTGCCTCTAAACCAGGAGCAGTGCTTGACTTATATTTGGTACTTAATAAGGGTTGGGTGAGTTGAACTGATTATTAAAATTAATCCTCCCCCTCCTAAATGGTAAAATTCAACCATAGACTCTGAATTACACTATCACCACCTCTGCCTCCCCCTCCACTGTTTTTTCTGTAGACTCGACACTTTGCGGTATAAGCATAAAAATGCGAATATCATATTTGCCTTCAGGATTTGCTTGAAAATGTAAGAAGGAAAGAGAAAATGTTTTCGTTTTATGTAGATCCCTGTCTGGCTTTGCATTTGGACTTGATATTTACATTTACATTGGGTAACTGAGCACATGCCAGGTTGACAGGTTTTTTATTCAACAGACAGAATAGCTGGTGATTGTAAAAAGTAACCTTAAACAGAAAGCACAGATACCACATTTAGTTTATAAGATAGATTGGTATTTGTAATGTTTCCCTCTTCAAATTATTAAGCATCTTCCAATGTGTATTGTGAAAACAGGAACTAACTTGTAGTTTTACTATGGAATTTTATTTTTCATAAAAATTCTACTCATACTAACGGGTGTATCATTTGCTTAAAGTATTACACTAGCCCTTTGCTCATGGTATTTTTACCATAAAATTAGAATTAGGAAGGCAATTTATGTGATTATCTGAGATATTCATTTTTGAGATCTTTACCACATAGCTAAGATGAGAAATTACTTAAAATGACATGGTGACCACTGGTATAGCAGCTCTCTTGCTGCTTAGAGCAAAAAATGGCTTTAATTATAGCAGTATGTCTATTAGTAGTAGGAAGAGGTAACAGCAAGAAATAGGTTCTTGGGCTTCCCTGGTGGCGCAGTGGTTGGGAGTCCGCCTGCCAATGCAGGGGACACGGGTTCGTGCCCTGGTCCGGGAAGATCCCACATGCCGCGGAGCGGCTGGGCCCGTGAGCCATGGCCGCTGAGCCTGCGCGTTGGGAGCCTGTGCTCCGCAACGGGAGAGGCCACAACAGTGAGAGGCCCGCATACCACACACACACACAAAAAGGAATAGGTTCTTTAGATGTGATGATGTTCACATGAGATCACATCTCATTTGGCAGATGTGGAAACTGAGGCACAAAATACTTATGTCTTGACAAGGAAGTTATAAGGAGATGGCAGTTATATTTTAGGGCATCCTTTTTAGGATGTAAGAGCAGATTATTCTATGTCAGGATCTGTTGTTTGAGTTCCTGATGGGATATGAGATGGACAAACTTCTTCAACACTCACGGGAAATAGGAGGGAACCAGGAAGAAGCCTTTGAGAGTGAACTTGTGATGAGCGGGAGAGGTGATGCTACCCGGCTTCCCTCCGCCGTGGCCAGGGGTGGTCCAGTGCGGGACAGGTTCCTCAACACCGAAGAAGCCGCTGATGTACTGTGGTTACTCGTTCAAAAGGGAATAACAGGGACCTCCCTGGTGGCGCCGTGGTTAAGAATCCACCTGCCAATGCAGGGGACACGGGTACAAGCCCTGGTCCGGGAAGATCCCACGTGCCGCAGAGCAACTAAGCCCGTGCGCCACAACTACTGAGCCTGTGCTTTAGAGCCCAAGAGCCACAGCTACTGAAGCCCACACGCCTAGAGCCCATGCTCCGCAACAAGAGAAGCCACCGCAATGAGAAGCCCGCACACCGCAACGAAGGATAGCCCCCACTCGCTGCAAGTAGAGAAAGCCGCGTGCAGCAACGAACACGCAATGCAGCCAAAAATAAATAAATAAATTTATTTATTTAAGAAGAAAAGGGAATAACAGTTACGGGAAAATCACGGAGGGGGAGGGTGTTTGTTCGCAGAAGAATGGATGGATTCACAGGTGTGGAAGGGCAGAGCAGGGCCCCTGGGAAGGGGAAAGGGAATGAGAAAGAGTGTCCGCTTCCATTACTAGATCATCGTTGCCAGAGATTAAAATGTATCTCCAGCTGATGCAGAAAATTCATTTTTCTGAAATTAAACGTATCGAAGTTAGGTAATTATTATGACGGTAATGTCATTTCACAGTCATCTGTGGCAAAAATCTAATAGAGATAAAGCCTGTGATCGTTCCAAGTTAGCATTTACTACTAAATGTTCCTTTTGAGACGTCGACGGGCACCCGTCCTTGTGGTGAATTGGGCAAGGCTGTTGTTAGGTATGTGTGGTGGGATCGTGTTTTGGTTCTTAGCGTTTCTCCATCTTTCCTGTGCTGGTTTCCTTCAGCCGTTCACTGTAACCTCCCGCCTTTCTTGCCTGCCTGGGGGAGGTCACGGCACCGAGTGATGGGCCCTTCCCGTTTTCTGCTTGCAGAACAATCGACCATGACAACCGAATCGGGATCAGACTTGGAATCGAAGCCGGAGCAGGAGGCCGAGCCCCAGGAGGGTCGCGCAGGGGCACAGCTGGGGGCGCAGCCAGGAGCCGAGCCGGGCACTGAAGAGCAGCCCCGGGCACTGGAGCAGTTGGAGGAGGCGGCAGCGCACAGCACGCCCGTGAGGAAGGAGGTGAGCCTGGACCACCCCGCACTTGCGAGCGTCCCCCCCCCCCCGCCCCCAGAACCCATGAAAGAATGTTTGCTGAGCTTTTCCAGGCTTTGGTCTGACCTTGGCCTCTTAGCACTAGAGGGAACCACCAGGGGTCATCTGCTTGGCCCCTTCTGGTCCTGGGCAGATGGAAAGCTAGGCTATTTTAAGGCTTTCAGTGAATGACATTCCACAGCCTTGCTTGGTGACGCCTTCCTTTGATGAAAGCATTTGAACTCACACTGAAATCTGGACTGCAGGTCAGTGGTTTTTGTCTGGGTTTACAGGGAGGCTAGACACTGCTCTGGCGGCTCTAATTATGCGTCCGGTTGTTTATTTAAGCCTTGGGTTCAGAGCTCTTGTGATTTTTCCCTGGGGCCACTCTGACCCTAAGGTTGCCAGCTACTCATAGTGGGTGTTCATGCCTCTTTCCCTCTCCCGAGGACATGTCTATTTTCAACTCTGTTACCTCAACATGTTTAAGTTGTCATGGATATGTGATTATTCCTTTTAAAAGCTTTCCTACAAAATATAAAGCACGATTTATACCTGGGCCTTGAATGAATCCGTGTTTAAATTCCTTTGGCTTGAAACTTCAAACCTGGAATCAGCATGTTTTAGGGTCCCGACTCATGGGTTAAGGAAATCTGGGAGTCCCTACACATGGTTGACCTCTTACAGGTTGGAAGTATTTGTGTCAAGCCAGAAATTCTAGAAGATGTTAAGAGACATGAAGGAAGTGGCATGTCTTTGGAAAACACAACACATTGGTTTAGCCTTAAGCTACTAGGTGTTTACAGCCTGATTATTTTCTTTCTTTTCCCATGGTATTTAAGTTCCGCTTTTAAATGGAATAAAGAGTAATGTTTATTTTCATGCTCTGTAAATAGATGCTCTGTCTGATCTCAGGCATTTTGTGCAGGGAGCTGGGGGTTGTCCTTCAACCTGCCAAACAGAATCAAAGGAACAGGTGCTGTCATTATGGTTTTCCTTTATCTTTTCTTTTTATGGAGACGTGATGGTGGTAGTGTTTTGTTTGTTAATTTTCAGATCTTCAGAAATTTAAAGTTACTAGACTGGATTTCTCTCTCTCCTTTCCTCTTAACTCTGAAATGAAATAAACGTGAAAGTGGGGGAAATTGGAGAGAAGGAAGAGTTTCCATACCCAGATATGATTAGACATGTGTATTTAATAAATGGATTGACTTTCTGTAGTCAGACGTTTGAAACTAAAGAGGAGTGATTCGAAGCCACTGGAGGGAAAGGTGACTGGCAGCAGAGTCACGAGACTTTAGCCCTGCCTCCCCCCTGGTTATCTCAGTGGTCTCAGAACTCTTTCGAGTCCTCTGGACCTCAGCTTACTCATTTACAGAACGAAGAGATCAGAAAAGATCATTTTCTAAGATTCTTCCACTCAGATTCTCTCATTCACACCAGGTGCCCAGTTATGTTCGAGGTAGAATGAAGTGTGCTTTGGTATCTCGTGGTGATTAAAGCGTGGGCTTTGGCTGGATCTGAATTCCAGTTGACTAGTTTGGTGACCTTGAGAAAGCTGCAACTCTCAATATGGTCTTACTCTCCAGCCCATGAACTTTAGCCACCAGGGTGGTGGTATATTCATGAGAGAGGAAATTTCGTGCTTATGTAAGGGGCCCAAACTGAGTTTCAAAACATATCTTCCTTTGGACTTTCAGAGTGTATTTGCAGACCATGGAAGCATGGAAGCTGTGGTCTGGCCCTTGGGTTCAATGTGCGTTGATGGTCATTTAATACATAGAAAAAGGGCAGAAAAAGAGTTGTTGGAGGGGAGTGCACAGGGAGACTGCCAAGGGGACTGACTGAGGGGAGGACTTTATTGTTCATAGGATGTCCTCTGCAGTTCTGAGTCTAGCTTGGACTGGACTGTTGTGATTTGAAAGCAGATTAAAGCTTCTGGACAGATTTGATCTGTTCTTATACTAGCTCATTACAGTGAAGGGGGAAGCAGACTTAAGGGATTACTTTGTAGTGAATTTCAGTGCTGCTGGCTTCATTGAATTGAGTTAGAGCTAAATCAAATATTTTAACAGTTGTAAAATTACTGAGAAGATTAATACTTGAATCTATGTAGGCCTTACAATTTATAAGATACCTGGTATGTTTATGGGACAGTTATGGGTCATGGAATAAAGGAGGATCCAGTGAATGAAAGAAGCAGAATACATTAGGTTAAATCTTAGATGCTTTATTTGTTTTTAAGGCTTATACTACCCAGTGCCTTTTTTTCCCCCAATTGAAGTATAAATGCTGTGTTAGTTTCAGGTGTACAGCAAAGTGATTCACTTATACATGTATATACATATTCCTTTTCCGATTCTTTTCCATTATAGGTTGCTATAGATAATATAGTTCCCTGTGCTATACAAGTAGGTCCTTGTTTATCTGTTTTATATATAGTAGTGTATCTTCGTTAATCCCAAACTCCTAATCTATCCTTCTACCACCCTTTCCCCTCCAGTAACCATAAGTCCTCTCACTGTGTCTGTGAAAGCCGATGCCTTTTAAAAAGTCAGGAGCCCACTTTTGTACCCTCCTTTGCTTAGTGGAATCTTGATGGCATTTGCTAAGAGCTTAGCACTGCTAATGTAAATCCTTGAGTCAAACTGAAATAAGGCCCTATGGGTACATTTAAACTGCAGAAGTTACTTAAGTGTAACTGTTAGCGTTATAAGTATTTGTATATGTATATCCATTCCTAATATCCTAATTCAGACATCCCTCATCCTTTAGGAAATAGGAAAGCCTGTTTCTAAAGTATTCTGTTATTGCCTGAGCAATGCAATATTTATTTCCTGTCTTGCAGTGAAAACTGTCCATTGTTTGCTCTTCGCAGGTCACTGACAAGGACCAGGAGTTTGCCGCCGGACCTGCCAAACAGCCCGAATATCAGCAATTTGAAGACGATAAGCTTTCCCAGAAATCATCTAGCAGCAGACTATCTCGATCTCCATTAAAGATTGTCAAAAAGCCTAAAAGCATGCAGTGCAAAGTGATACTTCTGGATGGATCAGAATATACCTGCGATGTAGAGGTAAATGTATATTTTAAAACTTTTTTTTGTCCCAGATATTGAGAGCTGGGAAATATTGCTGTAAAGCATACAAGATGCCTCTTTGTTTTTCCAGAACTCTGGAAAATTACTCAGACCCAGTTTCTAAACACAAAATTATTTCCGAAGTCTCTCACAGAGGATCAAATTACTGAAAATACTTATAAAGTCCCCAAAATGTTACAATCGAGAGAAAAATGTGGTCTTTAAAAAAAAAAAAAGAAGAAGAAGAAGAAGAAATCTCTAATACTTTCCATGGTAGGAAAAACATTTTGGAGGCCTTAAAAATCAAGTGTTCTTTAATATCCTGACTATGAGCTAACATTGAAATGAATTTTACCTTTTCTGTTTGCGTAACTTACGGCCAAGTTGTTAATTGGTAGAAACTTGGAGATTTCTGTATACAGGAGCGGTAGGATGATTTGAACTGTGAATGTCCTTTTCTTGCTTGGAGAACGGGTAGTTTTTAAGATGCACGTGGTGGTGGGCATTGCAGCTCGAGTGTAAAGGGGTGTGCTCCTCTGTGTTTTTTTGTAAAGAAAACAAAAATTCTTCTGAGAGAAGGGGCAGGTGAGTGACTTTTGTCAGAGATGTTTGGCCAGACCAAGTTAACAAGTGAGAGCGACACAGGCTGTTGAGAGTGGCGGCAATGGATGGTTGTTGAGCTCCCGGGTATCACGGGGACACAGGCTGGGCGTGAACTCCGGCCAGAGAATCAGGTCTGCCCTGTCCACCACCTACCGCGTCTTTTTTCCCCAGCTGGGAGGGAGCAGCTTGCTCATTTTGCAAGTTGATTCCATTTCAGATTGAATATTTTCATTCAGAGAGCTACTCTCCTGCCTCCATCCCCTTGCCCTTGGTCCTACATGGGCATCGCACATCCCTCTGTGCCAGACACGCCCACCACATTCCTCCAATGGTCCCCTCTTCTGCCCCGGGGTGCTGAGAGTCTGCTGGCTCCGCAGCCAGCGTACATCTGTGTGTGGTCATGCATTTCCGTTTCTCTTTTCTCAAGACACAGCCAGCAGCAAGCCCACGTGATCCCCCATGGTCCACGTTCATTTGTCTCCTCTTTCTCTGCCTACAGCCCCCGTTTCATTCCTTATAGTTTGCATAATGCACTCATGCACCAGTGCTTTTCTTGGAACAGAAGATTTAAATCCATTTCGTGTTGATAACGTCATTTAGGGTGGGGGTGGGTTATCAAATTATTACAGATTGCAGGGATGTAGAAAAAAAGTTTTAGATAAACTCTTAGATCAAAAGAGAGTCAGTCTACCATATATTAATTTAGAGAATTTTTGTTATCGTATAACCTGACAAATATTAGTGGGTTACTACAGGGAATAAAATATGCGTTCTAAGGTTTGCAGTGCACAGGTCCATTTCTTGCATTTCGCTGGCTCTGATTTTGGCTAATTTCTTAGCCCAAGGTGTTCGATTATTGATTTAGATGTTTATTCTGGAAATGAGAAGATCCAATAATATACTTTTACCTGGGTTTTACTATGAAGCTTAAAGCACTTCTGTAACCTTTAGCGAGGTTGCATTTTTCCAGTGTGGATCTCCCTTCCGGAAAAATTCATCGAAGTCAAGAGGAGCTCTTTTCCTTAACTTGGAGGCAAGTCTTTCTACCGATTGTATTTATGTAATGGGATAAATAGGGTTCCCTGGCAGTCCTCTAGTCACGACTACCAGAGTTTTCTAAAGAACAGTCTAGAAGAAAGTTGATAGTGTTTCCTGTAGGGAGAATAAATGCCTCAGGGCTGACCCCAGTGCCCGTCATGCTGATCCTTTTGCTAAATTTATTTTATATCCCGCGCTTCAGATTCATTCCAGCTAATCTGTGTTTTTCAGTACAGCGTTTTTGGTTTGTAATTAACTCTGGGTACCACTCAGTGTTACTTTTAATGTCACTGTGAAGACTGTGAGTGGCATGGCAATGTTGGTCAGCTGTTTTCTTTTATAATAAGGTATTTTTATGAATTGGACAGATTCTTAAGAGTAACTTTTTTTCTGGGACACACAAATCCTTGTCAGCAGAATATTCTCAGTGTCACAGCAGAAGAAGGTGTGGCCACTACTGACATCCTGACAGCCATGGAGAAGATGGAGAAACGTGGAGATGCTAAAGTGAAATGGGTTTGTCTGTCACCTACTAGCTGGATAAGAAAAATGGGTCGTGAATCGGTGACGTGGTTCTCAAGGTGGCAATGAGATGCTAGTTGAAAAAGCAGATTCAAAATGCTGGACTTCCCTGGTGGCACAGTGGTTAAGAATCCGCCTGCCAATTCAGGGGACACGGGTTCAATCCCTGGGCCGGGAAGATCCCACATGCCGTGGAGCAACTAAGCCTGTGCGCCACAACTACTGAGCCTGTGCTCTAGAGCCCACGAGCCACAACTGTTGAGCCCACGTGCCACAACTACTGAAGCCCGTGCGCCTAGGGCCCGTGCTCCGCAACCAGAGAAGCCACTGCAAGGAGAAGCCCGCACACCACAACGAAGAGTAGCCCCTGCTCGCTGCAACTAGAGAAAACCCGCACGCAGCAACGATGACCCAACGCACCAAAAAAAAACAAAATAAAAACAAAATGCCTCTGCTTTTAGATACAAACTATGAAAAGTAAAGCTTTGCTGGCGAGGTACACGGGGTCTAGCAGGTAAACAGAGGTTGAAAAACATTGTCCTAGAGAAGGTGTCCTTCAGCCTTTACTCTCCTCAAAACTGAGCTGTTAACTGAATCTTGGGTGAAGGCACAGCACACACGCAAAAACAGCTCGACAACTTTTTTAAGTGATAAGGGCTTTAGAAGCAAGGAACAGCCCACGTGTCAGAACCCAGGTTTCTTAAATGGATGGTGTGGACACTGAAGCAAAGTAGCAAGATAACATTTAGCAGGAGGGGAGGTAAGACTTCTCTCTGTTTTTAAAGATCAAGTGCAAAACAGAAATAGGTTTGGAGGAAGGGCCAGGCAGACTTAGTAACAGTTCAGGTGAAACTCAGCTTTGGGTTTAAGGTGATTACAAACCCAGCAGGAACCAGCAGTGCAGTGTGGCTGTCAGGAATGTCCTGGAAATCACAGGCTGCTTCCAGGGAGTGTAGTGTCTAGTTTGTGGAAGGCAGTGAGTAGTCCCCATTCCCCTGCTGGGAGGTCCCATTTGTGTAATTCACACGTGATACACATGCTCCAGAGCTGCCAGACTGGGGAGTGATTTCAAGGGACTTCTTAAATCTTCTGAACCTCATTTTCCTCACCAGGAAAATAGGGGTGAAATAAGGCATCGTTGGGAAGATGAAAGCAGATAACTGATTTACACTCTCTGGGATGTAGCAGATTCTTGATAAATGGTACCAGTTTAACAACGATAATAGCAGTGAACTCCGACTTAAGCTTATTCAGCAGAGAATTACAGGATGGTGAGTAGTTTGAAACCTTCCCATGCGAAATGATTCGAGAAAGAATGTGTTGAAGATGGAAAAAAGGTTAGGAGGAGACAGGATAGCTACTTCCAGCTACTTGGAAGGGTTGTCATTGAACGTCATAACATTTTTTAACGTATAGGAAGTAAAACTTAGGAAGAAGTTACAGGAAGTCAGATTTTAAATAAGCAGAGAAAGAATGTTTTAAAGTGGTCATTGTCAACCTCGTGAGGATGTGTGCTCTGCTGTTGGGATTCCAGCAGAAAGCACAGGTGCATCTCTGGTAACCAGCAGCTCCTGGGTGTAATCTCAGACCCAGTGGCTTCTCATACCCCTTCCTGCTCTAAGATCCCGGAGAGAAGAGGCACCAAGCTCTGAACGAAGAAGCAGGATGGCCTCCACGACCCCTGCCCCAACATGTGTGGTTGTGAATTAGGAACAGGATGCAGGAGACAATAACAGGCATAACGTTTGTTGCATTGAATAAGGCATCAAAAAAGGCATTTTATTTTAATGAACTCTCTATGCCTAGCTGTTATTCCCCTGTGGCTTATTTTATGCCTTCATTATAGTTCTCTTTTCTTTTGAAAGCACAAGGTAGCATTTCCCCTTGCCCAGAAGTGCTACAGCGGTAGAAAGCCAGGACCCTGAAAAGCAAGACACAAGAAGCAGTTGCTTTCTGAGAGCAGTGACTGGACACTGATTAAGTCTGCAATTCCTGCCCCCGGTGTTCTGATGGGAGGACCTTACCGATTGTCCTGGAGTTTTCGAATTTCCCTCTAGCAATAGGCTTAGATCATTGTGGCATTCAGTGTTTTTCCATTTGAGAGAGGTTTTTCCTCAGTAATTTTTTTTCAAACTCTTAGTCTTGATTATCTAAAATATAAAAAGATCTTGCAGGACTTTCCTGGTGGCACAGTGGTTAAGAATCCGCCTGCCAATGCAGGGGACACGGGTTCGAGCCCTGGTCCAGGAAGATCCCACATGCCTCAGAGCAACTAAGCCCGTGCGCCACAACTACTGAGCCTGCGCCCTAGATCCCACGAGCCACAACTACTGAAACCCACGTGCCACAACTACTGAAGCCCTTGAGCCTAGAGCCCGTACTCCGCAACAAGAGAAGCCACCGCAATGAGAGAAGCCCGCACACCACAACAAAGAGCAGCCCCTACTCGCCTCACCTTAGAGAAAGCCCGTGCACGGCAATGAAGACCCAACGCAGCCAAAAATAAATAAAATTAATTAATTAATTAAAAAAAGAAAAAAGATCTAACTATGAGTAAAATACAAGAAAGGGTCTTAACAATAAGTAATTTGATATACACGTTTGGGCAATGTTTGCAGCTACCCGATTGTCACATCCGCCAGCGTAATCGCTAATATTGCTGTTCCCTTCTTGTCATTTTTACTGGACCATTAGAACATGCAGGCTACTTCCTATGGCCAGTTTGTCATCATCGTTGCTGTTTATTTCTTGAACATGAATTTCAAAAGAGAAAAAAGTACCCCCTTCACAGCAGCTGTGGAAGCAGTGCTCACCATGTTTATTTCAGGTTTATTTCAATCCCATTACTTCTGGGTTCCTGGACTCATCTGAGTCTGATTAGAGTATGATGAATTTCCTGATGACCAGCCAGTTAGAAATGTTTCACTCCTATCTAGTCTGATATGGTTTTAGGAAAATGAGTCAGACAGGATTTGAAATTCGAGTCCATATGTCCTAATATAGGTGTACTGCTGCACATAGAAACATCTTAAGCCATTTTTGGGTGTAGTTTGGTTTGTTCTCCACAAGAAACCTAACCAGTGGAGGAGGCTTGAGCATAACTGCAAAAGAGATGGAAGGTGGACCAGGTGTTTCTCACAAGGTTCCACCCTGTTTCTCTGTGTGCGGGGACCTGGGCTCTCTCTCCTGAGCCCCGCACGTTGCTGTTTTAGTAGTGAGCGAGACTCAGTGCTTCTGAGCCCCAGGTAACCCCACGTGGGTCTGGAACTCCAGGAGAAGTGCCAGTGACTCAGCCACGCTGGAGAGACCCTTGCATCCAGATTGGGGCAAATCTAAAAGCTACTCAAGTGCAGCAGTAAAACCTTCAAAGCCTGGCCCACCCCCTCCCTCAGGTTTGGCTGTGTCCAGAGGCCTGCTGGTTGATGGGCTCCATGACTGAGTACCATTCGGATCCTGCCGGAATCGGAGAAACGGTGGCGTTCACTCCAAAAAGCACTTCTTGATACCACCTAGAGATGCTTCCAAGGGGCCAGAGAGAAGGGAATTTATGGCACTCCGTCCCCTAAATGTGCTTGTGTCACCTTTTGACTACTGGTCAGGGAGGGACTGTTTAAAAAATCTCTAAATGCTCTGCCTTGCCCGTGATGCAATTAGCGTTTCAAGTCATACTTCTGTTTCTTGTATTCCACTAACTGGGATTTGGTTGGAAAAACGAAATCAGTGTCTGAGTTTTCCAGCTTCTCTAGGTTACATGATTAAAATGCCTTACGATCCCTTTAGATGTTCTTGACTAGACAGCAAATAGAATTGCCATAATCCAGAAAGTTGAATAGAACACCTATTGCCTTTCATGGATTATAAGAAATAGTAATTGTAAAAAATTCAACATAAGAATTTTTGTTGTTATTGCAAGTATTGTTCTTTCAACAACTACATAAGTCAGAGGTTTTGATTCTGTGTAATTGTATAAATTACGATTTAACCTCTCAGTGGGTCTGTGCTCAACTTTATGTCTTTACTACATCAGACCATCTGCCACGTGCTGTAACCGAGTGGCCCAGTCCTGCAGCAGCAGCTTTCCTGCCTGAAGATCAGTGCCCCCGGGGACTCCCGACCATGGCAGGGCTTTAATTAACTCGGTTCCCTTATGTGATGACTCTTTGGTGCAACCGTAGGAACAGTTACACACAAGGACAGTTAAAAGGCACCTGCTTATTTACCTGACATAGTCAATGTTCAGCCTTCCCAAGGTGTTCAGATATGACCTCGTGAAGGTTTGATTAAGAAAAACAAACCCTTTTACTAAAATTGTTAAAACTTTTCTCCTGGTTTTCATTTTCAAAAAGTAACAGACTGATAATCCCTCATGAGTGCAGGCATGGTCTAGTAAACACCCTACATAGTATGAAGGTTAAAAACAAGTATAACGGGCTTCCCTGGTGGCGCAGTGGTTGAGAGTCTGCCTGCCGATGCAGGGGACACGAGTTCGTGCCCCGGTCTGGGAGGATCCCACGTGCCGCGGAGCGGCTGGGCCCGTGAGCCATGGCCGCTGAGCCTGCGCGTCCGGAGCCTGTGCTTCGCAATGGGAGAGGCCACAACAGTAAGAGGCCCACGTACCGCAAAAAAAACCCACAAGTATATTTGTCGAGAAATAAAACTAGTAAAACCCTGAGGCATATCACATACCGTGGGTTATGTTTTGGAAGCTGAGTGAATTTGAACCTGAGTGCGCACTGGGGTGATTGTTTATCAAAGGCAATAATCCCTGGGGAGTTCTTTTTGACTTCACTCTCAGTTGTCAAATGGAGTGAAGGCCCGATGGGAGATTTGTTTTCCAGGTGTCAATATTTCTGACATGCAGTGCCGAAACCCCAGGTTTGCTTTTTCACTCCGCTGTTCCCTTAACTCTTGACTTTCTCGTTGTATTTTCCAGCTACTTTGTGTTGCTGATTTGATGAAATGAACTTCCGTGCTCTGCATTCGGGCAGAGGGGCTTCGTAAGCGAAATGCGCACGCATAGTTTTACCTGTTCCAGTGTGCAGTGTCTTATTTATCTTTGTCCTTCGTATAACATGGTGGTTGACTTTCACATAGTAGGTATTCATTACCTATTTGGTGAAGAAAGCAATCTTCCAGGTTTAAGAATAATCCAAGTTTTCTAGTTCTCACCATCGAGTGATTTAACTTTGAGGTTTTACTTGATATTTTTATATCTAGTTGACTTGCTTAAAATTTGCCTCCTTCCGCATCTTCCCCCTCTGAGAGTTTTCACATGTGCTCTAGAAGAAAATCTTTTAACTTCCTTTACTCTGTTTGTGGCCTTCGGCGATGATGGGTCAGCCACTGACACCTTCCCCTGGGCTCAGCGGAGGAGGGCCCTGCGCTCTCATGGCTGCTTCTCCAGAAATATGTCCCCTTAGCACACCTGGGTTCGGGCTTAACTTGAGGTTTGGGGAAAGAGCATGTAAAAGACAGAATTACCAGTTAGTGTGTGGAAATGTAACAGATTTCCGTATATTAGTTTTGTGTCCAGCAACTTGACCAAATTCACTGGTGAGCTTTAGTAGCTGTCTGGTGGCGTCTTTAGGATTTTCTGTCTGTAGCATCACGTCATCTGCACTCAGTGACAGTTTTATTTCTTCTTTTCCAATTTGGATTCCTTTTATTTCTTTTTCTTCTCTCATTTCTGTGGCTAGGACTTACAAAACTATGTTGAATAAACGTGGCAAGAGTAGGCATCCTTGTTTTGTTCCTGATCTTTGGGGGGAAAAAAAGAATACGTTGTTACTCCAAGTGCTATTCTTAGGTGCGAAGGACCGAAACCCTGCTCCTGAGTTCCTAATCAGCGTCATCCTGCCTGGCACCATTCTGCTTCACGTGCCAGGTGCCAGCTCGTGTCCACTCTAACTCAGCCATAGCCCCAGAAGCAAGGGAAGTTCTTCCCTGCTTTAGTCCAAGGCATTTCTCATTCCCCAGCTTGTTGGACGGCAGCCGATCCCTCGTATAGCGACCACAGCCTCGCATTCACACAGGGCCAAGCCGGACAGGAGTCTCTGCCACCAGTGAGCTTCTTCAGCCTCCTTCCTAGAACTGGACCTTTATTACAGCTTCCAAAAATCTCTTAAGGTGTTGTCTCCACCAGGCACCTCATTCAGATCTCTGTATTTTCTTGAGGACGTTGATCAATTTGTACGTGGCAGGCACCGAAATAGTTTTTAACGAGGGAGCGCATCATTCAAGTTTTAATTATGATTTGTCTTAATGAACCTTCTTTTTTCTTGTTTACAACAGTTCCAGTCCCTAGAACTAACATCACACAGTGTGCAAAAGATGCCAAGGAGTTTTACTAATTTTGCAGAGGCTTTGATATAAAGTATTTCTTGAGGGCCTGTTACGTTCCAGGCACTGAAAACCAAGAGAGACAAAGACTTCAAGCTTAGATAGGGCATTGTCTTCCTCATAGGGTCCACAGTCTTAGATCTGGAAGGGACATTGGAGATAACTTTGTCTCCTACCTCATTTCACTGAAGAAGAAATAGGCCCAGAGCACTTCATGGTGTGCCAGGGGACACACAGCCCAGAAAGGGCCGAGAAGGGCTAGAACCCACATCTCCTACCCTCTGCTCCAGAACGCTCTTTACTGGGGGCATCAAAACATAAAAAGTCTGTAGCAGCAGACAGAACAAACCGAAATACAGTATTTACTGCCAGCATGGACTTGTGAAATAGTAGGACACAAAGAGAAATAGAAGGAGAAAGATCTGCTTTTCAAATTATTTAATAATGTATTTAACTATCTACTTTAGTTTTAATTCTGTGAGCATTTGACATCAAATGGACCAGTTTTTCTAAATTTTGTGATGAAACTTTCAAGTTCTACTTATGTTTTTATATTAGTTATGCATGTAGTTTGGGGGTAAGGAGAAGGAAGTGAGGCCACACTGGGCTTCCTCCTCTGTTCACTTTCTCATCTCCTTTCCTTCTCCCCACCTTCACCCCTACATCCTTCTCTCTCCTCCCCTCCCCTCTGCTGGCAGCAGGAAGCAGACATGCTAAAGGGGCTCTCCTTTTAATAAATGGTGCAACTTCACTCTGGCCTGAAGTGGTGTAATTGGGCCTCCTCCCTGGAAACAAAAGGGCCCTGAGGTTACAGGCAGATCTTATCCAGGAGACAGATTGAGTCAGTGGAAACGACGTTACCTTCTCAAGACTTCTTAAACCTAATTTCGCAAAAAGATTGCCAAGGCTTTGCTTTCGGCTGTACTATCATGAAATAAGATACTCTGTGAGATGCGTGCACCCTTATGTTCATAGAAGTACTGTTTATAGCAGACAAGACATGGAAACAACCTAAGTGTGTCCATTGACAGATGAATGGATAAAGAAGATGTGGTATTTATATACAAAGGAATACTTACTCAGCCATAAAAAAAAATGAAATGATGCCATTTGCAGCAACATGGATGGACCTCGAGATGTTCATACTAAGTGAAGCAAGTCAGACAAAGACAAATACCGTATAATATCACTTATTTGTGGAATCTAAAAACAAATGATACAAATGAACATTTACAAAGCAGAGAGAGAATCACAGACATAGAAAACAAACATGGTTACCAAAGGGGAAAGGGGGGAGGGATAAATTAGGAGTTTGGGATTAAAATATACACACTGCTGTATATAAAATAGATAACCAACAAGGACCTACTGTTTAGCACGATGAACTATATTCAATATCTTGTGATAATCTATAATGGAAAAGAACCTGGAAAAGAATATATATGTTTATATATGTGTGTGTGTGTATACATGTAACTGAATCACTTTGCTGTACACCAGAAACTAACACAACACTGTAAATCAGCTATACTTCAATTAAAAAAACAGAAAAGATACTCTATGAAGAGTAGAAAAACAATAATATTTTGAGTAAGAAGGGGAAAACAGCTGGGGAGGTACGATGCAGAAGCTCTTCAAAGTGGGGAAGGGAACAGAGTTCCAGGCTCGACTCCCCTCGGTGCCTTAACACAGGATGACTTGAAGCAAGTTGTACAGCTGTTACACCATCCTGCTCAAAGTGGAAAGGCAAGTCTGAACTGGGGCCATAGTCTCCATGCCTTCTGGAGAGAAACAGTTTTCACCAGTGATTTTTTTTTCTAATTTTCCTGATCAATTGCCACTTCATTTCATAATTACAGCATTTCCCCCGTGAAAGACAGGTTGTAATTTTCAAGATAATAGCATCTCCCTTTAGTTAGCATTTAAATAGATGCCTTTCTTTTCACGGAGGATGTCTTGGCTCTGCAGGAAGTTTAGGAAGAAGACCACTGGTATCGGCTACAAGATGGGAAAATCATTTCAAAGTTAGTTAATAACCTGAGAAGATCTCTACATGGTGGATCATCTCTTGAATTTGATATTACCTTTTTTATTGTTGTTACCTTCAATTTCAGAGGCGGGTGTCTTTGACCTTGTCTCAAAATTCTGCCGCCTCCGAACAGCGCCCATGACCTCTTTGACTACAGAGCTGAAGTCTTGTAGAATCACAGGTTCTTAGGGTCGGAGGAGGGCATGAACTCTAGTTCAGTCCTGCAAAATATGTACATGGTGTGTGTGTACACAGACATTCCAACAAAATACAGAGGTAGTTTCGGGAAGCCTGGAGGACAGTGTGATGTTGAGGCCCTGTTGTAGGGACACGGTGAAATAGTTACAGAGAACCAGCTTGCACACACTTACTGGCATCCACGCACCAGCTGATCTGGTCTAAAAGGGAAGCGCACACAGGCAGCAGTTAGCGTCAGGATTTAGCTGCCACCGACGCCTTATGGTCCAGCGTCTCATTGGCACAAGAAAGGTGGTGAATGCGGACTTCTTAGTTTGAAAGATGTTGTGACTTAAAAGGAGACATTAAACTGCATTCATGAATGCCTTTTGTGGTATTCCTATGATCACGTTACTGTCTATAGCAAAGGAAGAAGGGAATATCCATCCTAGTGCTATTTCAGCCCAGTCTTCCTGCTGTTTGGATATGGCAAATAAATAACAGGAGATGGGGAAGTCAATGAGGAAATATGGAGAGGGAAAAGCTCTGCTAAAATGTTACCTAGTGAAACTGAAGAGCTTCCTTCCCTGCTTTTTTGTTAGTAACACATATGCCATGCCTGACATTTATTGGCCATAAACTAATAAATTACCTTGGCCAGTCTGGGCACTTATTTCGAGGCTAATAGTGTATTAGCTTTAAATGCAAGCTTCCTTTGGGGATATCGATACATGGAAAAGGTATTATTAATCATTCTTGCCAAGGTTTTATATTTTCCTTCTATTTACTGATTCTCTCAAGGTTTCTGTACCAGACAGACATGCTCAGATCATCTATAGTTGCTCCGGTAAACAGAGGGCCATTTAAAAATTCAAAATTAATTTAAAATTGGATACAGCTGTGTCAAATTTTTAACTTTCTTAAATAGCTGTGGACTTCTGCTAAGACACTTGTTCTGTCAGTTTCTTTCTAAATTTTTATTGAAATATTGTTGCTTTATAATGTGTTAGTTTCAGGCATACAACAAAGTGATTCACTTATACATATATTGATATATATGTATATATATTCTTTTTTAGAGTCTTTTCCATTATAGATTATTACAACGTATTGAATGTAGTCCGCTGTGCTATACAGTAGGTCCTTGCCCTGTCAGTTTTTATGCTGCAGTGCTCGAAATATGTCCCTGAAAGAATAGTGGAAATGTTGAACTCTAATTTTAGTTTTAATCCCTTCATCCAGCAGTGGAACCGGCATGTAGTGTTTTAGTAAAAAGGATCACTCACGCCCAGGCTTTTACAAATGTGTTTATGAAACTCATAATGTACAGGTGTCTTAATAATTGAATATATATCAAGGTATCACGAATCAAAGCAGACCAGAGAGTTGTTGTACAGTAGAATACGTTTTCTCAGTTGACTCTCTAAAAAAGTGAATTAAAAAAATTTTTTTTTAATTTATTTCTTTTATTTATTTTATTTTTGGCTGTCTTGGGTCTTCATTGCTGCGCACAGGCTTTCTCTAGTTGCAGCGAGCGGGGCCTACTCTTCATTGAGGTGCACAGGCTTCTCACTGTGGTGGCTTCTCTTGTTGCAGAGCATGGGCTCTAGGCGCGCGGGCTTCAGTAGTTGTGTCACGTGGGCTCAGTAGTTGTGGCTTGCGGGCTCTAGAGTGCAGGCTCAGTAGTTGTGGCGCACAGGCTTAGCTGCTCTGCGGCATGTGGGATCCTCCCGGACCAGGGCTTGAACCCGTGTCTCCTGCATTGGCAGGCGGGTTCTTAACCACTGCGCCACCAGGGAAGCCCAAGAATTGAATTTTGAGCCTCAGGATATTAAACTGTGGGAGGCGGTATGTGATAGTAGCGCCAGCCTGGGTGGCATCTTGGTTTGCCATTTGTTTGTAAAGTAGGTCCCTGCTGGACCTACAGTGACTGGCTAATTTGAAAGGCTCGCTAACCTTATGGAACTTCCACGCTATAAAGCATAAGGCAGATCCTTCTGGGCCTTGTCTCTAAGAATATAAATATAAAAGACTCTGTATAGAGAGTGGTAGGTTTTTAACATAGAAACAGAGTCATAGCTTCATACATTTTAGAGGTTTGCTTTTATCCTTCAATAGGTAAATGGATAAATAAACTGTGTTAGAACCCAGACAATGGAATAGTATTTAGCCCTATAAAGAAATGAGCTATGAAGCCATGAAAAGATGCGGAGGAACCTTAAATGCATGTTGCGAAGTGAAAGAAGCCAATCTGAGAAAGGCTGCATACTGTATGATGCCGATGCCATCTACTCTGGGACATTCTGGAAAAGGCAAAACTATGGAGACAGTAAAAAGATGAGTGGTTGCCAGGGCTTGGGTCGGAGGAGGGAGGGATGGATTGGTTGAGCACAGGATGTTTCAGGCAGTGCAGATTCTCTGTAGGATACTGTCGACACAATGATGTTATTGTACATTTGTCCATGCCCATAGAATGTACAACACCAAGGGTGAACTGTAATGCAGACTAGGAGCTTAGGGTGTGTTATGTGTCAGTGTGAGTTCATTAATGGTAATAAATGTACCTGGTGGGGGACGTTGATGATGGGGGAGGCTGGGCACAGGTATATATGTGAGCCGGGAGTATGTGGGAAATCGCTGTACCTTCCCCTCAGTTTTGCTGCAAACCTAAAACTGCTCTAAAAACGTTAAGTCTTTTCAACAGCAACAACAAAACCACAGGATCGTAGCCTCCACACTGTTTAGAGACTTCCTCTTATCACCTAATAGTGTATTAGACGCTGGAAAGTATTTCTTAAACGCAAGAAAGTGAATTTCATCTTGACTCTCCCTTTCTAGAGTTTTTTCCCCAACCTGGAAAGAATATTATCAGTACTTCCATATCAGCTAATCATTCATCTGACAGTTCGGGAAATGCTGAATGAGGTAACTGGGCTTGTGTTTAAGATTTAACACCCATTTACCTAGAAGCTTGCTAGGACTAAGACACTGAGCTAGAAAACAGGAAATTTGCTTTTCTCACACTGTCCGGCTTACACCTGCTGAGATCAGACAGAAGATGCAGCTAAGGGTCTGTTGCTGTTGTGTCAGAAGCAGTAGGTGTTTAACAAGCCTGAATATATACTGAAAATAATTATACACGCCCCACTTCTGGCTTTCAGTGCTAGCTTCTTTTCCTGAGCGGACTCCCACTTCATGGTGAGTGAGGAGGCAGTGGTCCTTGGCTTCGGTGATGAACTCCTCGAGGTGTGTAGGAAAGTATTAGAGGAGGGGTCTGACGAGGTCACACTGCTTTTCCTTCACGCTCGTTCCCTTCAGAAGTCCCTTAATGGTCTTTCTAGTTCCACTAAGCCTTGATTCTTTGTATTTTCCAGTTTCTTTCATAGCAACTCTGAGTAGTGTATTCGAAGAGGCTTCTTTACTATTCGGTTTTAAGTGTCTTATAAAGTGCAGGTCATCCTATATTTGCCCTTGTGTAGCAAGTAGAGAATAGGGGAGTCTTTGACTCTTACCCTATTAGGAGTTTTGTGATGTGCTGGGTTTTAATAAAATAACTAGGGACACAATAGGAGCCACTCAGAAAAAGGAAAGAGTTGGAAATCTACTCAACTCACTTCCATTTCATGCTGGGACGGATCCTCTGCTATTGTAGAGAGCTTTCTTGCCTGAAGAAATTGGGAGTGGCTGTTTGAGGCACGTTTCTTGGATTCTTCTTTCTTTTTTAGGATCTAGGTTTTGAAATAGGGCTGATGTATAAAAAGCATGACTCCAGAGCTTTAGCTGTTTGTAAATACTTCCTTACAAGCAAAGATTCCTCAACAGTGGTTCATGCTGTTAAAAATGGTGAGTACGTGTCCAATCACTTTTTGGCAGATAGATATTTATTATTAGAATATGTTGGCTGACTTTCCCTGCAGTGATATTTAAGTCAAGCGGCATTCCCTTATTTACTTATTTTTATATTTCCAGAATAATTCTAATTACGCTCAGGATATTTACATAATTCTCTTTAGAATTTGGGCAGATAAGGAGATGTGAAAAGCACACAGGGAGAATTTGAAATGTCAGGAGCAGCTGAGGCTGGAAAGGAAGACCAAGGGCCCATGAGGGAGGATGGGCTTGACTTGCTAACAAGGTTGGGTATCGTTTGTATATCTTGGTTTCCTACTGCTGTGTGACAAATTACCATAAACTTAGAGACGTAAAACAACACGCTAGTCCTCTGCCCAGGGTCTTATAGAGCAGAAGTCATGTTGTGCACTGGTTACATCTTCGTCTGGAGGCTGGTCTAGGGAAAGATGCATTTTCATGCTTTTTGATGCTGTTGGTAGAATGTATTTCCTCCTGGTTGTAGGACTGAGGTCCCCACTGTCTTGGTGGCTGTCAGCTGGGGACCACTTGGGGCTCCTGAGTTGGCTGTCCAGTCTGTGAGTCTCCCTCCATCTTGGCAACAGAGAACCTCACTCACCTTAGAGCCCTCTACTTCAGATCTCTCTGCCAACCCCACTTCTGCTATGAGCTGGAGAAAACTCTCCGCTTTTAAGGGCTCAGGCCTGATTAGGTCAGGACTACCTGGATAATGTCCCTATCATAAGGTCAGCTGTGCCAGCTAACGTAACCTAATCATTAGATTAAAGTAAGATCCACTCTATCTGTAGTCTCAGGGATCATGTGGGGCGTGTACACCAGGGAGAGGAGAAATCACAATAGGTGATGGGGTGCTCTGAGGGGAGCTATTGGGCCATTTGTGTTTTGAAAATGTACTTCTACTAAAGTGGGACAGAGGGAAGAGAATGGATTTTAAAGAACTGTCCTGAAAATGAGCAAACTTGATTAATTGGATGGGTGAGCAGGGATGCTGGTAGTGGAAGAGACAGTAACTGATAATGGCGTCCACATTTATAGAATACAGTATAAGAAGAAAAGTTTGTGGGGGAAGATAGGGAATCTAATTAGGGTGCTTGGAATATGAAAGTAGCAATCTGCTTTTGCAACTGGCTACATTGTTTGGCCTTTGGAAGAGAAGTCAGGCTGGTAGGCTCTGTGGGAGCCAGTATCTCTCACACTGATTCACATGCACGAGTGAATGAGATTGTGCAGACGGCCAGTGAATGAGTACGAAGAGCATTAACAGCAGAGCTCTGGGCAACACTGATGCTTAGAGTTGGGGTGGGGAGTGCACCCCAGCTTAGGAACCGGGCGTGCCTGACCCCATGGGGACATTACAGCAGTGATTATGGTCGAGTGGGTCTCCTTCAAACAGATCCAAGAGAGAATCTACACAGGCCAGCGTTCCCAGTATCACTTTCTAACTGCCATCAAGGCGTGGCACTATTGAATGTAGGAAACAGGAGGCCAGGGATTGCTGCAGGTGCTGTCCACCGAGAAATGATTGAGCGGCGTTCGTTGTGATGGATTCTCGTGCCACCCTGTTATTTCTTCAGTCGGGCTTTTTGCTGTCTTTTGTACATTAGAGCTTCAGTTATACAGTGTTAAGAACTGTAACGTTAATATTTCCTGGAAGGAACGACTGATCCCTGCTTCTTGGAACAATGTAAGAAGGCTGTTAGGACTAATTTTACATTAGCCTGCTGTGTCATCGTGATCTTTAAGTAACTGTGAAGGGGTGGTGTATTCGGGAAGTTTTCTTGAACGTTTTAATCTCAAATTAGAAAACAATACGCGGCCCCCCACCCCCATACGTAGCCACCCGCAGTTTTCCAGTTCGGGGGCTGTGGTCACGCCCTGCTGTTCATTCAGGAAATACCACCCCCTTCCCCACCCTCCGCCTCCTTCGGGTCCGGGGCCGAGGGGCATCTAGTGCTGATACCCCGGGTTCCCTCTCTCGACGGCCGAAAAGCCAAGGTCTCTTTTTCTCTTCAATTTTGTGGGTTGTATTGACCAGCCAGAACACTTTCAAGTTTTTGTTTCTTCTAGAAGAGGTCACAGGGCTTCCCTGGTGGCGCAGTGGTTGAGAGTCCGCCTGCCGATGCAGGGGACACGAGTTCACGTCCCCAGTCCGGGAAGATCCCACATGCCGCGGAGCGGCTGGGCCCGTGAGCCATGGCCGCTGAGCCTGCGTGTCTGGAGCCTCTGCTCCGCAACGGGAGAGGCCACAACAGTGAGATGCCCGCATACCACAAAAAATAAAAATAAATAAATAAATAAATAAATAAAAAAATAATAATAGAAGAGGTCACAGATTCTAAGTTATGGGATCTTTTTGTTGGAACACATCACACTTCCATCAAGAACATTAGCTTCCTATAACCTGGTGCGATTTCCCTTGTCAGATGACTATTGTGGGTATTTTATTTCTAGATAAATGGAATTTGGGTCTTCCGTTTGTTTCTCCTGCCAAGACCAATCTATTTTGTTGGTGTTGCCTAGTGACTGTTTCCTGCAGTTCGGGTCCAGGATGTCTCTACAAATGGCAATTTTAAATGGCCGGGTTAGGTATTAATTCATGAAAGGCTTTGATCAGTGGGGGTTTCTTCTCGTTGACAAACAAGACATCTTGGCTGTGTCGGACATGTGACAGACAGCTGTGTTTAGCCGGTATGCACATTTGGGGTCATTTTCTAATACGGGTGAAAGAAATTCTGATCTCGAAGTCATATTTACACTTCGAAATGCACCTCATTCGCCCCGCGGCTCTGTGTAGGCGTGAGCGATGGTATGTGGACGTACAGCCGGCACAAGAATTGGTTCTTAGGATGGTGTTTGGGAAACTGGAAGGAATAAAGAGACCTGTTATTTCTTATGGAATACCATGGGGACGGCGAATAAAGTCACTGAAAGAGCCACCACGTTCTTTAGGGAAATGCCCCTATACTGAACTTGTAAAGCACACGGGATGGTTTTCAAGGATTACCCCAAGCAAAATGCTTCAGTTCATACCTCCAGTTATTCCTTTAAAAAAAAAAAAAAGGCACCGTCGGGAATATCAGGTTTTGCTGAGCTTCCTTAATAGTCAAGAAGTCGTCGTCATAGGGGAAAAAACCCCATCCAAATTGTAAAGGTACTTTGTTTCAGAAATAACATTTTATTTTAACTTGGGGCTTCTACGATGTATACCCAGCCATGTTCTCACGAGGATTTAAGGTGTTTTACAGAAATACACATAATATAATGAGAAGAAAATAAATAAGCAGAAAGCAGGGCCAAGAGAAAATGAGAGGAAGAAGCCAGAAAGAGATGAACCCATAGAACGTGTGTTCAGAGCGCTCACCTCACAGCGTCCACACAGTAAAAGCACTCCACTTGCTGGCTAGAATTTTCACTCCGGGTCCCGCCGTTTGAGAGAAGCTCTCTGTCAGCTTCTTCTGGGAGATTATGAATAGCCGTCAGGAAAGTCTCAGGGGTGGTCGATTCTCCCAGTCAAACATTTAAGAAGCGCTAAGTGGGCTTCCCTGGTGGCGCAGCGTTTGAGAATCCGCCTGCCAATGCAGGGGACACGGGTTCGAGCCCTGGTCCGGGAAGATCCCACATGCCACGGAACAACTAGGCCCGTGAGCCACAACTACTGAGCCTGCGTGTCTGGAGCCTGTGCTCCACAACAAGAGAGGCCACGACAGTGAGAGGCCCGCGCACCGCGATGAAGAGTGGCCCCCGCTCGCCACAACTAGAGAAAGCCCGTGCACAGAAACGAAGACCCAACACAGCCAAAAATAAATAAATAAATAAAATTCAAAAAAAGAAGCGCTAAGTAGCGATTTGCTGGTTTGAGATGATGCTTCTCTTTAAGTATCCGAGATGTGCAGCCTTCTAAGTTGCCGGCTCAGTGGAGAACTGTATTTTTTAACAGCAGAGCTAGGGATGCTACTGACATCTCAGAAGAGGTGAGGGCTTGAAGAGCGAGTTCGCAGAAAGACCGTCACCCACCTTCTCCAAGGCCGTGGCCACAAAAATGCCTGAGGGTGAGGTTAAGACACACCTCAAACATTTGGATCTAGGCCAGCGTGGAGACAAAGGATGCCCAGGACCCTGACACTGTGGACAGAGCAAGACTTCGATGATTTCAGCTCAGAAAAACTTTAAAGCTTGAGCAGTATAAGTTCCTCTGTACTCTTCAAGGTAACCTCACAGGAAAATCTGTGCCTAGGTGTGTGAATGAGTTAATTCCCCTTATAGGATTATTAACTGTAAGCCCGTTAAATATTGTGACTCCTACAAAAATACTGACTTAAGTTTTAGAAAAGTTTTTAGGTGGCAGGACCACCTAAGGTGGCACGCTTAGTAGTTAACTCTCCAATCTGCTACTTAACCAGGCATTTTAAAAAGAATTTTTAAAGGAGAATCCAGGACGCATCCCTGTCCTATGCATGGAACTGCTCTCCACGTTCATCAGACAGACTTACTGAGCAGGTGCAGGACTACTGATACCTGGGAGTTCAGGCTGATCTCATGCAGTTTAGTCATGGAAGGTCCTTAGAAACCATAACCCACCTTGGGTTTTTCTATTTCAGCGTGAGGGGTAGAGCGTGTATCAGATGAAAGTAATGGAGTGAAGCCCCAGCTCAGGACCATTCGCCCTTCAGGAGAAATTGAGAAATTTATCAGGAAGTTAACCTGCAACATTTGAGGTGGAATTTTAAAAGCTAATAGGTCTTAAATGTAAGGCCAGACACTATAAAACTCTTAGAGGAAAACATAGGCAGAACACTCTATGACATAAATCAAGGCATAAAGCAAGATCCTTTTTGACCCACCTCCTAGAGAAATAGAAATAAAACCAAAAATAAACAAATGAGACCTAATGAAGCTTAAAAGCTTTTGCACAGCAAAGGAAACCATAAACAAGAGGAAAAGACGACCCTCAGAATGGGAGAAAATATTTGCAAATGAAGCAACTGACAAAGGATTAATCTCCAAAATTTACAAGCAGCTCATGCAGCTCAATATCAAAAAAACAAACAACCCCAATCCAAAAATGCACAGAAGACCTAAATAGACATTTCTCCAAAGAAGATATACAGATTGCCAACAAACACATGAAAGGATACTCAACATCATTAATCATTAGAGAAATGCAAATCAAAACTACAAAGAGGTATCACCTCACACCAGTCAGAATGGCCATCATCAAAAAATCTACAAACAACAAATGCTGGAGAGCGTGTGGAGAAAAGGGAACCCTCTTGCACTGTTGGTGGGAATGTAAATTGATACAGCCACTATGGAGAACAGTATGGAGGTCCCTTAAAAAAATAGAGCTACCATATGACCCAGCAATCCCACTACTGGGCATATACCCTGAGAAAACCATAATTCAAAAAGAGTCATGTACCACAGTGTTCACTGCAGCTCTATTTACAATAGCCCAGAGATGGAAACAACCTAAGTGTCTATCGACAGATGAATGGATAAAGAAGATGTGGCACATATATACAATGGAATATTACTCAGCCATAAAAAGAAACGAAATTAAGTTATTTGTAGTGAGGTGGATGGACCTAGAGTCTGTCATACAGAGTGAAGTAAGTCAGAAAGAGAAAAACAAATACCGTATGCTAACACATATATATGGAATCTAAAAAAAAAAAAAAAGGTTCTGATGAACCTAGGGGCAGGACAGGAATAAAGACACAGACATAGAGAATGGACTTGAGGACACGGGGAGGGGGAAGGGTAAGCTGGGACGAAGTGAGAGAGTAACATTGACATATATACACTACCAGATGAAAAATAGACAGCTAGTGGGAAGCAGCGGCATAGCACAGGAAGGTCAGCTCGATACTTTGCGAACACCTAGAGGGGTAAGATAAGGAGGGTGGGAGGGAGACGCAAGAGGGCGGGGTTATGGGGATATACGTACGCATATAGCTGATTCACTTTGTTATACAGCAGAAACTAACACAACATTGTAAAGCAATTATACTCCAATAAAGATGTTAAAAAAATAAAAAAGCTAATAGGTCTACCACCTGCGGGGATGAAATATTGTCTTCTTGCAGAAATTAGGAAAAAATCCAACACTCTAGATCTGGCCAGAGCAGATTATACCCACGTGGTAGAAAAATATAAATAAACTGATCCTGAATAAATTTCAAAGAACATAGCAGTTTTTGAAGAGCTTTGAAACAGGAAATAAACCCCAGATGCACTTATTTCGCTTGATTTTCTTTCCTGTTTCAAAAAATATTAATTTTGCTCTCTGCCAGGCTCAGGGGTACGTGTTGGGAATCCATTTGCAGGTAGAAACTGCTTGCCTGAGAGGCTGGCATTACCATTACTCAAATTACAACACAGAGCAGCGTGAAATTGCACCCTGACAAGTGCGATGCAGAAGATATAAAAACGCGTTCTCTGAGACCTGGTCCTGGAGGCCGGGGGGTGGAGTCCTGAGGAAGGGGTGCTTGAGGAGAGATCTGAAGGCTGGGCGGGTGGAAGGGTCCAGGGTGTGAAGGTGGCTTGTGCAGACCTTGGCAGGAGGAAGCCTAGGGAGAGGGGCTGGAGGAAGGTTGTGGGATGGAGTAGGGGGTCAGGGCAGGCCAGGGGGCACCGCGGGGGGAGCCAAAGAGGCAGGCAGGACCTCCCCCACGGTGATGATGGGGTCTGACCGCATCCTCAGTCTGGCCGTCTGTGCTCTCACTGCTGAGTCTGATAGCCAACTTCTGGTCTTCCCACATGGGTATATTCTCACAAAGAGTTTTTGAATGTAAAGACAGAAGTGAAAGTACATTTGATAAAATCTCGGGGTCATCTCCTTTGAATTTCACTTGACATCCTCCTGAGCCCCCAAGATCACAGGCGTCTTGCTGCCCTCAGTCCTTGTTAAGCCAGGAGGGAGCTGGCAGGACTGGCTTAGAGGCTCAACCTTCAGAGAACGGGTAGCATCACTCAGGTCCCGAAGAACTTCCCAAAGTCCCTCAAGCCCTGAACCTCCCAGTTCAGCTCTGAACACCGATAAGGTCCAGGAAAGACAGTGGCATTCTTGTGAGCCCAAGAAAAATCAGAATAATCTGAGTGTGTAGTACTTTACTTTTTGCTTGAACAGAATGGTTTGAAGTTTTCCTGTCAGTGAAAGAACGTTACAGCTGTTTGTTAGGGCAAAGGGCTGTACCTACTTTGAAAGCCCTTTGTCTTCTGGATTCAGTTTGCCTGACCATTCCAGTTTTTCTGTGATTGTTATTTACTGCCATTTGCTAATGCAATTCGTGCTTTAAAAGTAAATAACCACAAAGCTCAAAGAAATCACCGTCTGAGATTCAGGAGTCAGCAGAGACCAACATTCTCTCGAGGTTAAATGAGCTCTTGGGACGGCTGCAGCGAGGGGACCTCATGCTGACCCGCGGGGACGAGTCTGCTCTGGTTCTAGAATGAGGCCTGGGCCTTGCTTCTTTACAGGGCGGAGCAGGCTCCTCCCACCCCCACTCCCAGGTGTGGGAACTGCGGGGCCGAGAGGATTAATGCTGGCTTTTCAGGATTGCGAGCTCAGGAGCTCAGGATGCCCCCGATAGAGACAGCGAGGTCCAAAAGCAATCCCAACCTTGGACGTGTAGACCTGCCGGTGCCCCCGGTGGTCCACACGGGCTATTGCACGTGTCTGACAAAGCTGGAGAACACGTAAGTAGAATCAAAAAGTTAGATGATTACATAGGCTTTTTCCCCCCAGCTACTGGATTTTAAATACTAATCCAAAATATGATATGCGTTCAGTGAAGGCCAGACCGACCCTAAGTATCATTGAAAGTGTCATCACCTGTCCTATTTTTTTGCTATTTATTTATGTTTTCCTTATAGGTCTTTCATAGGTTTTACAGTTATTTTAATTTAAAACCTCTATTTTAACTAGCGAAATGATATAACTACATTTTTTTAATTATGTGAGTAGTTTACATAATAGCCCTGAAATCCTTCCTCTGTGTGCTTACTCACAGCCTTGTCCTGTTAATAAGAGGAAGCAGTTGATGGACACTGGTTCACTTAAGACTTATTTGTTTAAAGCACGGACTGCTATTATATGGTTTTGATCTTCAGTGCCTCATAGGACTGAAAAGTGGCCGTTCTACAAATTCATACTCGTTAAATGTATGTCATTAAAAGTTGTGTCTTCACTGTCAACAGTTGCATTGCCCACAGTGCTTTATTTGACCAAATGAGTTATAAATCACAATTTGGGTTTTGTTTGATTTTTTTATTTTTTTTTGAGAATTGTCTTGGAAAGGAGAAATAAGTACTTCGTCTCCCAGGAAGAATTTCACAAAGTCCCGCATCATTCTGCATGAGGCCCTGTGGTTCTTTTACCAGATTCAGGTTTAAGTCTGTCTCTTTCAGACATCCCTCTTCCCGAGGGCTTCCTTTTCTGCATCCGTTTGGCACACATTGGCTTAGTGACCTGAATCCTTAGCTGATTAACAGCAGGAAATGTTGTCTGACTGCTCGCTGCCAACATCTCATACGTGTGATGTGAAACTCTTTGTGAAAAAGCGAGCCCAATGTTTTTGCCAGGAAGAAGCACGCTTCAGTGAAAAGCTATCATCTACCACGGTACATGGCTCTGAGCACAAAAGTCTGATTTCACACAGAGGCTGAAATGGCGACAACAAATGAAGACAGAAACAGATTGTGGCTGGAAGAAAAAGGCATCTTTCTAAAAAAAGAGGTGGAGGGGCTTCACGTGCACAGATGGACTCTTGCCGTGTATGTGCTAAAAGCATTTTTTCAGAGAATCTCTGTCAAACCCAGGTCGGCTCTACTGCGTTTGCACTCTACCTTCTTGTTTGGGTTCTGCTGCGTGCCATGTCTGTGATAATATGCAACTAATCATGTTTTGGCCTAGGATGTACCAAAATGTGCCAGTATACCCAGTGCCTGTCGAAAACCGTTTTGTATGTGTTTGCAAAGGATAATGGAAGGTACCCTTGGTTTACTGATAATAATAGTATTTTCAGCCGTTTCTCCCTTTTACCTGTACAGTGAGATTTATTTTTCACAAGAGACATGGGATGATTTCACTGCAGATGAAATAGGCATCAGTGGTATGTCAATCTCTATACCAAATTTCAGCATTAGAAAACCTAAATGTATTGGGCTTCTTATGAAAAGGGCCTACTGATAATCACCAGCATTTATTGGTTATCGTTTCCCATGGGCTAGGCAATGCGTATGCTTTCCTGTGTTTTATTTAATGCAACAATCCTATGAGTAAGGACCAATATTATTTCCATTTTTTAATGAAGGCAGTGAAGTTCAGAGAGGTTCAGTGACCGTCTCACCTCACAGCCAGCTAGTTGTAGAGCCAGGGTCCAGCCTTGGGGTTGTCTGATGTGCCTCACTTAGAATAGAATGGTGGGAAAACCGACTTGAACCGGATAGGAATAATATCTTTAAAATTACATTTTGAAGATATTTAAATAATGCTAGATGAATTCTCAGTTTCTAGACAGTTGCGACATGGAAATAAATCACTGTTGTGGGGCTTCCCCGGTGGCGCAGTGGTTGAGAGTCCGCCTGCCGATGCAGGGGACACGGGTCCGTGCCCCGGTCCGGGAAGATCCCACATGCCGCGGAGCGGCTGGGCCCGTGAGCCATGGCTGCTGAGCCTGCGCGTCCGGAGCCTGTGCTCCGCAACGGGAGAGGCCACAATAGTGAGAGGCCCGCGTACCGCAAAAAAAAAAAAAAAAAAATCACTGTTGTGTTTAAAAACTTAGCAAGACCAGGAAGTGGTCCCAGGTTCATATTTTAACAGGCCACTTCAGATCTTTATTGCTAACTGAACTGAGTTTAAGAAAGTGGCAGAATAATCATTGATTGACTTATTAATAATGTGAAAAGAACGATTACGGTTTTCTAAAAAGCTGATTGCTTGTGAATTTAAAGAAAGAGCTAGCAAGATATGTAACATCTAGGCAGAAAAAAATCATCTCTGCTTCTCACATCAGCCTTCTGAATTCACTGCCTGGATCACACTTGGGATTTAGTACATAGACTAGGTCCTGCCCCTCTGGGCATGGATCCTGGCAGTAGTGATGGGGATAATGGACTAACTACTGTGCTTATTAAACTTGGCATTGAAAGTACACTTGAGACAGAAAGCCCCAAATGGAAGTAGATGCACACAGGGCAGCTGGGGCCATATATTGCTTCTTAGACCTTCCTGGCCTCAGATCTCAAGTGTTTATGGACTGTTGTCACAGACCAGACACCATCATCATCTTTTATTCCTCTTGGTATTTTCTAAGTGTAAATTTTTTTTTTTTTAATCCACCTAAATTTCAGGGCAGACTGTGTTAGAACGTTTTTCTATCTGACAGAGCAAAAAGAAGACCCAGGAAAAAATGACCTACACAGAGTCCAGGTGTCCGATTTAGGCTCAAGTTTAAGCTTAGCTAGTTTGCTGAGCTCTCCACGTGCTCCTATGACACCAGGCAAATTGTGTTGCCATCGTTTAGAAATGAAGAGAATTCCAGTTGACCTTGAGAAGTGAGGAGAATGGAAAAGCATTCAGTGTGGAAATATGCAATTAGGGAAGGAAGCATGAAAAAAAATGATGGCATTTTTCATCGAGATTAATCGAAGATAATGTGAGGAGAAATTCCTCCTTCAGATTCATGCCCGGAGTGCTTATTAGGCGCATATGTTGAATGTCTTCTGTGTTTAGGACACTCTGTCGGGGGCATTAAAAAGGTTGCACAGTTTCCTGTCCTCAGGGAGCAGAAATACAAGTTCACAAAGTGCAGCAATACACAGAAAGATGTAATTTCAGAAGAAAATCAGCAGTCCAGTTGAAGAAGATACATGATGGAAAGAATAAAGTGCTTACAGGCTGGCGCTCCCTCAAATTTCAAAGCAGCTGAAAGAAGGGTACGGAAGTGTCAATTTCCCTATGTTTCCTTGTATTAACGCACGTGGTATAAGCCTGAGCCAATGTAACGAGAGGCTTTTTTTTCAGTGACGGTTTAAAGAAATGCACACATAGATCCCACGGAGCCTCAAGGATATATCCACACGCCCTGGTGCGGATGGCTTTGGTTCCCCGCCCCTCCCCCGCAAGAAGTAGGGGCCATTGATTAGCTCCAGTTCTCAGGCAGAACGACGTGCTCGGCCTCATTTTCTTTGTGATTGTGCAGCTTCAGATAAATAAGAACTGCAGCCCGTCTTTCTAAGGCGAGAAGATTATACTTGACTTTACAAATTTCTCTCATTTCGGCTTTTAGCCTTTCCCCGGGCTGATTCATAGCTTTGTGAGACTGAAAGAAAAGACAGACTCTGTTGAGGTCTTGTGCTGAGGTTTCGTACAGTTTGTGCTACCTGCTTGTGCGCTCCTGACTTGAGCACAGATCAAGACACGATTTCCAGGGACCTGAGGATCAAGGCGGCGCTCATTTCGGAGGATGCGTGCACAGGTGTGCCGTCTCCTGGTCAGCTGTCAATCAAGAGCAGCTCCTCCCTCCATCCTCCCCTGGGTTCAGGGCCCAGTGTTTGTTCCTCTCCATCACCTCCCTAACCTGCTGGGGAAGATGTGAATTCTTTTACTTGTTCACAAAAGAGGAAATCAAGACATTTATTAACCTACCTGGGTCATTTTTTAGTAAGGTAGCAGGTTCTTGAGTTAAAGTCTGTATGTTTTAGCTCTACCAAGGGAGAGCTAAAAAAAAAAAAAAAAAAAAATTCAAACTCAAAAACATTTCTATTTTGTGTATTTCATTCATAGCTTTAAATGGCTGGTTTATTGGTTGGTTTTATAGTTTGGTGGTTTATCATTGCTCATTTGTATCATTTTATTTAAGCGTGTGGCTCGTTTTTCATTTCTTGAGAACTTAACGTTTCTTAAGAAAATTTGTTGGAAAGGGTGTCTTAAGATTTTAAGGCTGTGTGTGTGTAAATAAAGTTGATCATAATGCAGCTATCAGTGTTGGTACAAGAAGGCCTGAAAGAAACTGGTGTGGATCTAAAGCTGAAGAAGTTACACATTTCCTCAAAAAAAAAGAAAAGAAAAGAAAAATTGCTTTAGAGTCCTCCATTTAAGAATATTTAAGTTGTAAACTTAAGTGTACCTTTCAACCATGCCTGCAAATGAGATCTTGAAAACATACAAGGCCTTGTGCCCACCTTCAGAAATTCTGATTTATTTGACTTGAGGTAGGTTCCTGGATATTGGCATATTTTAGATGCTCCCAGGATCCACGGTTGAAAAACCACTAGTTTAAAATTTTGCTTTGGAAACATTGGCTATGATATGCTAGTGAGAAAAATTTTAAGTTTCATCCCGTTACCTTTTTATTCTCTTAATGGTATTTGACCAAAATGGGGCTCCATAAAAAATAAATATAGGAGGCACATTGCCACCAGGAGTGTCTTTATAGTCAGTCGGGATATAAGGCCAGTGCACAGAGAGACAGCTGTGATATAAGGCAGAAAATGGAAAGTGCCCTCTTGGTACCATAAAGTGCTCTAATGTCCAAAGGTGAGAGAAGTCACATTTGGCTGAGAGGACAGGAAATGCTGTAAAGAAGTGACACTGGAGAAGCATTGTGAAGGATGAGAGTTGACAGGCAAAATGTAAGGCAGAGCACTTGGGGACATTTAGAGCATCAGTATGGGTAACACCTGTAATGGACTGAAACACGTCAAGCCTGATTTAGCCCGTGAGTTCATAGTGATGATATAAAACAAAAATCCTAATTGGTAACTTCTGGATGGTGCTAGAAAGCGAACTCATTATCTTGAAGTTGGATAAAGGAAAAGGTGTGAGCGTTGATCCTGGCTTCCGCCATCAGACTATGTCACTGGATAAATAATTGTGACAAAGAGAAGTGTCTCTTCATAGACATACTCCAACTAATAAATGTGGGACCAAGGTTCGGATTCGAATATCCCCATCTTGCCACCTCAAATTAATGGGTCTAGGGCAACGATCGTTAGTGACTGCTAATATCACAAAAAGGCAAGAGTTAACTTTATGCCTCGTGGTGAAATTGCACAGCATCGTTTATGGTGAAATTGCACAGCATCGTTTATGGAAACCAGTCGAACAAGAATCTGGTCAAGTTTCTAGATTTCACTGTCAGTTTACAGGAAATACAGAAGACAAAAGAACATGTTAAATTACACCATGGAGATGCAAACAGCAAGTCTAGACTGAGCGAACTCTACAGGCAAATGACCTGGTCTCCTAGACAAGTTAATAACCAACATAAATGGAGAACTTGCAGATTCAGAGAGATATGTCAGCCGATTGCAGTGTATGGGCTAACCAAAGAAAATGAAAAAGAAAAAAAAAAATCTTTGAAATAATTGGGGAAATTAAAGTCCTGACTAGATATTTGGTGATATTATGAACTGATTGCTACTTTTGTTTAGATGTGATGAAGTTACTGAGATTACATTTCTTAAAAGAGCAGAGTTACATACTGAGATAAATAGAGACAAAATTATTTGCCGAGATGCTTCAGAGTACCCAGGGGGAGGAAAAGTGGAGCACAACTCCAGAGGAACCAAAGTTGTCTTCAGAGGCATTTGTTAAAACTGGGTGATGAGTATGCAGGCTTTCATGATGCTGTTCTCTCTACTTTGGGAAATGTTTGAAATTCTCCCATCCTAAAACATTCTGAAATTAATTTTTTTAAGTTGTTAGACAAGTAAAAGTACAAATAAAAATTTTAATGTAAACTTTCAGGTGATGCTGGTTGATAAGACCTTGAGAACCAGTGTTTTACCAACATTGTAAAAATCTTAAATTATCTTGGACTTGCAGGAAGTTTCATCAATGCTGCAGAAAAGCTTATTTCATCTGCTGTGTTTGAGTGGTGATGATGGATGTATCCTCGTCTTCTCTATTTGAAACAGAAACCCAGTTTTAAGTGGAAAAAGAGGGTAGAGAGAGGGCAGTCCACCATTGGTTTGTTACTCCAGGAAAGCAAAATCCACCTTCCTTAATGTCCAGGTGTTAAAAGTCAATGGTTATGTAGACTGCGAATGCATCTGAGTCAGAGACATGACTTAACAACTCACAGGAAACAGCAAATGAGACTAAAAGCTGTTCATCGTCTCCAGTTAAGTAAATTACCCATTGATTTTAGAACACCTCTGTCCAAAAAATGCTTTTTAATCTACTGAATTCTTTTTTTTTACATTTTTATTGGAATATAATTGCTTTACAATGGTGTGTTAGTTTCTGCTTTATAACAAAGTGAATCAGTTATACATATACGTATGTCCCCATATGTCTTCCCTCTTGGCATCCCCCTCCCTCCCACCCTCCCTATCCCACCCCTCTAGGTGGTCACAAAGCACCGAGCTGATCTTCCTGTGCTATGCGACTGCTTCGCACTAGCTTCTACTGAATTCTTGACTCATTATAGCTGTTATAAACATACCCAATGAAAGTAAGGTGCCTAGATTTGATGACTTAATGAACATCCTATCTTTGGGATCCGAATATTTAACATAAATTCTCTATAAGGCCCAGTGACGGTTGAGCTTTAGTCATATTTTAGATGTTACTACCTAAAGATGCACACAATGTCAACATGTAGAAATAATTGACTTAAAAAGTTAGATAATGCAGTAGAAAAAAATTACCTGAGTAAGAAGAATCAGGAATCTGGGGGAGTTGGGAGTGATTGCAGAGGGGATCCTGTCTGGGGCTGCAGAATAGTCCCATTTGGTGTCCTGTGCCAACTCCATCCGTCGCCAGGGCCTTTCTCATCACGTGTGCGGTAGGGCTCTGAAGCCGCATTTGGGCTGCATGGGAGTGAGCTGTGATCATTAGTGATGTTGGCCATGAGCACAGGTGCCCAGTTACAGCCTGGCTCCATGGAGTCATATATCCTCACTCAAGGATGAGAAGGTGAAGGCCCACATAACGTGAGAGACCTTTCCAGCATCATCCAGCTGGCTGGCGGCCGTGGTGACGTTTGGCAGATAGGAGTTTCATTGTTTACATATAACCATCTATAGCGGATTCTAGACAACCCGTCTTAGTTCTTAGGGCCAAAACAAAACAAACAGAAACAAACCCCAAAACCCTTCAGAGTGAAGAATGGACCACTATGTTATTGTCTTAAGGACTGTTTATAGTGTTCAAATATGTTTAAAATAGTAAGAAAAAATCTGGTCTGTTCAAGAGAGAGCTGTGGTTCATTAATAGCAATCAAATGGTGTGAAGCCAGAAAATTAAGAACCAGTTAGTACAGTGGTCCGTGCTTGAGCTAATCATTCCACCTGTTAGACAAAAGGAAGAAGACAAGCAGCCAGAAGACAGCTCATAAAACAATGCCCAAGGCCGCCTGCATCATGACCAGATTAATTCCTCCACTGAGGGCCTGGCTGTGGTCTGCTGCCGGCTCAGAGGAGGTAGAGGGCTTTGTAGAGGAAGGTTTATTGTATTTGGTTTGTTTTGGTTTGTTTTTACTCATTGAGAAAGTACTTGGCCAGACGCTGGTGTGTATTTGTGTGTGTGTGTGTGTGTTGTGTTGTAGTTAAAGCAGTTAGACAGTAAGCAGATAATTGATACCTGAAGAAAGAGCAGGGCGTATTAATACTAAGGATGCTTATTGGTACCACAAGGAGCTGTATATGTGCTCCTACCACAAAAATGCCTAGTGAGTTCTGTATTACGTATTCTGCCATTGATCAATCACGTAGGCTGATAGTATCAATGGCTGACGTTTGTGGGTTGCTTGACATGTTATCACTGGACCAAGTTGGAATACTTTGTTTCATTTTAATATCAACCATTACAAAGAAGTAGATGGTGTCATACCCGTTTTACAGAGGGAAAGCTTCGAGGTCCGCACAGCTGCAAGGGACATAAGGAAGACTCAAAGCCAGGTTTACCTGTTAAAGCCACCGTCTAGGCAGCACTAAGACTGCCTCTCCCATGTAACTCCTCTGGACCTCTGTGTTCTTATCTCTAAACTGGACATCATACCAATGGAAGCATCAGAAGAACCAGGTTTTTTTGGTGCAAACTTTATAATTTGTTAAGCGTTATTCAGAAGCAATATGCTGTTATTTACAAATAAAGGATTTAAGCCAGGAGCAGCATCTCATTGTCATACCATTTATTTATATCCTTTGAACAATGTTACACAGTTTAGATAACATGTAATTTATTTTCATACATTATTAAACTTGCTTCAAATACAACACTGATTATTCAGCTGGTTACAATTCAGTCTTCAGCTTTCTATCCTACATTTATCTTTTCTCCTAAATAGTCATGCTCGAGGGGACTAAGTAATTTCCAGTGTATTTGTGGTTGTACAGCAATACATACCACTTACACGTCTTCTGGATACTTACTCTTTGGTATGCCCATTGTTGATCAATTTTCTTGTTTTTCTCTTACTACATTAAATCTTAAAGACAAATACACTTAGGGTACGAGATGTGAAATGTTGGTACTGCACAAACAAAATGTACTTTAGCTTAATTGCTTCCAGTTAATCCATCTCAGACTCCGAGGCCAAGTTTAAAAGACCTTTGATGAAAATATGATACTGTATATCACCATAAATTAAGCTGATGGATTTTTTTCCCCAGATGACTGCCTTTTTTCTTTCTCCAATTGACTGCTTTATGGCCAAAAATACAGCACATATGTCTACATCTTACATTTATAAATGATAATTTAAATCTTTAAACTTAATGAACATGTTTGTTATGTTTAATAGAAAGGATTTTCTCTAAAAAAAAAAAATTCAGAGAAAGTTCAACTCTGTGATACAAAATTGAAATTTGTGACTGTAAACAAAAACTAATAAAGTTTAACGGGCTTCAGAAAGTGATCCATAGCTAGAATTTCTCAGTGAGGACTGGGATAGAAAGTTTGAAGGGGACTTCTGCCTAAGACAAGGAATGGGGTTAATTCTTCTCAGGCTCAGAACCTGATCACGTGGGGGAGTGAGCGTGGGTATTCTGAAACACAGCTGTGGTTGGCCCTTTAATGCTCTCACCGTCAGGATTTTTGTGTTTCACAATATATTTGAGGCTTCGAGCACCACTTCATTTCCCCAGCTACTTCCGTTTCAAAATCATCCGCAGGTCGCCTGTACTTACTCACTGACAGGAGTTACTTTTTTATTTATTTGTTTGTTCTGTAGGAGCTGCCTCTTGTAGGATTAGGTCCACTTTATTGAGCCTCTTTTCTAGTTAAAAAGGAGATGGTAAAGTGATCAAACCTGCTTGTTATTTACTGAACAGTTACAATGAGCAATATTTTAAGTTTTACCCATATTTGTTCGTGGCAATGGAGAGAACTTTTTTGGTGTGTGTTGACTTGTTTTTCTGTTTTGTTCTCCACAGAAACGCTCCAGAGGCCAAGTGCTGTTTGATAAAGTATGTGAACATCTGAATTTGCTAGAAAAAGACTATTTTGGGCTTACATATCGAGATGCTGAAAGCCAGAAGGTGAGTGGTTGAAAGCAATACAAAGTATTGCAGCTTCAGCTGCGCTTTACTGCAAGAAAGTGAACTGAAACTGAATTGGGAAATCGTTTTCTCCACCTCCCCTCGTACTCCCACGCCCTCACCTTTATTATCCAAGGCTCTAAATGCTGTTAATCACCTTATTTCTTCATGAAGGAAATTATTGACAACTTCCTTTAATCTTGAGTCTTTTGGAAACAGTCAGTCAGTGTTTCTGCTTTTCATGCTTGAGTTCTTTATGCTTCCAGAAAAGCATTTTATATGGTGCTTTGGGGGGATGATATATTTCCATGGATTTGAGCCAGTGGGAATCACATACATTGATAATTATACAGAAAACATGTTCACTGGATGCCATCTTATTAATTCATCTTATTACACTTTCATATTCTTGCTGAATCACAATGTGAGATGAATCATGTACAGACCTGATGTACAAGGCAAGCAGTTAATGTATTCAGTCCACGTTTAATGATACATGTAAAACCTCTGTAGACTCTTGTACCTGCTGCAGTCTCTTCAGGCCTTTATCTCACTTATTCCCCCCAACTGCCTGAAAGATAAGGAGGAAGAAATTGTTTCCTTAATGCTGGAAACTGAGCCACAGCAGTTGTGCTCATTAAATGTCACTTGTTCTGTTGTCGTTCGTTAGTGAATCCTACTTTATCTTTACTGAATTTTGTGGATGATGTCTAACTTCATTAGTAAACACCTGAGTGTTCTGATGAGGAAACTCGTAAGTGTCAAGTGTTCGTTTGTTAGGAAAGCATTCTAAGAAGGTGCCTTAAAATCTGTACTCACAGAAGTTGCTGCCTGGGACTGAACGGCTAGGACATCAGTGGTCAGGTTACACGCAGAGTCAGCTCTCTGTGTTCTTGGGTTCTGCATCTGCAGATCAAAATATTTTTTTTTTAATTCCAGAAAGTTCCAAAAAGCAAAGTTTGAATTTGCCAGTGCACCAGCAAGTATTTACATAGCATGTCCATTGAATTAGGTATTATAAATAATCTAGAAATGATTTCAAGTATATGGGGGCATTGCATAGGTTATATACAAATACTGTGCCTTTTTATATAAGGGACTTGAGCATCCTCAGTTTTTGGTGTTACCTGGGGTTCTGGAACCAATCCCCTGAGGTTACCAAAGGATGACTGTATCTTTAGCTCATGCTTGTAACTTGTTTGGACATAGAATCCACCATTTTTTCTCCTCTGTTTCTGTGCTAGCTTGAATCGCTGAAGGCACTTGTTGTAAAAGAAAAGAACTTTGTCAAGCCTGAATTGTGTGCACACACATCTTCTCGTTAGACCAGAGCCTGGGCCCTCGCAGGACTAGCGAAGGGGCACCAGATGTAGGGGAAGGACCCAGCTGGGGGAGCCTTCCGGCAGCCACTCCTTCTCAAATACGTTTAGTTCATCTCTACCCAGTCAACACTAAGTCATCTCCGTTCTTCTCTGATTCATATTCAGACTCTCACTTCTTTTTCAGAATTGGTTGGACCCTGCTAAGGAAATTAAAAAACAGATTCGAAGTAAGTTCTTTTGGATTATTATGTGTAGAAATAGGAAGATTTTCAAAGAGTGGGGTTATCTGAAATGGTAGCTCATACCCACATGGCTGGTGTGAATACGGTATTTTGAAAAACAGATTAAGATCTCAGATTTTATCTTTGGCAGGTTGGTCTAGCTCAGATACCCATTAGTAATTATCGCGACCTGGGAATAAAATGACGTGACACTTGACCTATTCCCTTGCCTGTTCAGAGATGTGAGATATGATTTAATCAAGTGATGACCCCGTTGACAATCATCTAAAAGATTCAAACTTAATTATTAATGTTGTATTAAGCCTAACTGCCACCAAAGTATGCAAGGCAAGCAGTAAAAGTAATAGTCATTTCATAGCTTGGAAATGGGGTAACAAGTCAGACTGAAGTTTACTGTCTGATGACATCTTCTTTTCTTAGCCCTAAAGGCAATTTAAGAAATGGACATTTCCTAGCGCACGAATCAATTACATGAGCCACTCAGAAAATTTAAATACAGGTAGCTAATAAGTATTAGAAAAGTTGCTAAGTCTTAGTAATAATTAAATGCAAATTAAAATGTGACATTTTTCACCTATTCAGATTAGCAAAGATTTTAAAAGTTTAATGATGCCCTACACTGGCAATTCTGTACACAATTGGTAGAAATATAACCCTTTAAGAAGGCACTTTGTGTCAGATTTTATTAAAATTTAAAATGTGCTTATTCTTTGACCCCTGATTTTCCTTGTAGAAATGTATCCAGTGTCTGCTTAAGAGAGGAGTGTGTACATATGTGTCCATGTAGGAAAGTTCATTATCATACCATTGGCAATAGAAGAAGACTCAAAGCAACTTAAATATCCATTTATAAAGAAATGATAAAATCGATCATGAAATAGCCATACCTCGAAATACTAGGTAGCTGTCAAATAGAATGAGGTAGAATAAATATGTTTTAGCTCTCATTAGTGAGACCCTAGAGAAATAATTCATGTTTGTTTAAAATGAGTTATGCATATATAGGTATGTGGAAATACCTATACCTCCAGAAGTCGCACTGCAGGGTAGGGGGTTGAGAAAGAGGAATTTTTTCATTTTTATTTTTAAGCCTTTTCTGTAGCTGTTGCTTTTTACTATGGATAAATGGTAAAACATGGATATACTTTATAATTTCAACTAACTAGTTAATTTTTTTCAAGCAATTCATTTTTTATCAATAAAATCTAGTTTAATTTTCCAGAACAACTGATTCTGTTTGAAGATTAAATTTAAGACCAATTTATTAATAAGAACAGCATTCCCATCAAAGTTACTATTAAAAGAGAGAGCAAATCTTTCTAGTGCCTTTGAATGTTCTGAGGTCTCAAAATACCCTACGTGCTAATAAAAAGTAATTAGTAGCGAGCAGTTTGAAATGGCTTAATACTAGATAATATCTCAAAAGAAGCAAAAAAATCACTATGCTTCTAGATATTAGAGAGTCTGATGATTCTTTATACAACGAAAACATCTTTACCATATTTTTGAGAGGAATTTGGTGTGGTCACTAATCAGAAACTTGATAGTGAAGTAGTTTGATAGAACTAAATGGGGATTAAAACCAGGGACAGCGACAGTTGTGATAAGAAGGTGAAAATTTCAGTCCTAGTAAAAACTTTAAGATGATGAGTATGTTCTAAGGATCTTTTTATGGAGTTATTAAAAGCAGATGTGCTGAATATCTTAACATTTCATGTGCTTTAAGTCCTCTATATTCACCTAATTAATAAAACGCTGTTTCGTACTTGGTTGATTTTATAATTACAGAGCACTTTGAAAATATATTACATGTTCAAGGATAAGTCAACATACTGTTACAAGAAAGGCTGTAACAACAGTTAATTTTCTTTTCTGCTCTTAACGGAATTCTGTTTTTCCTTCATTTCCCATTTATACTGTCTCCGACCTTCCTTTCTAAGAGATGAAGTTGAGGGGACAACTGGAACATGAGATTTAAAGGATATTTTCCTCATGTAGATTAGGCAGTGTTTGTGACAGCAACATAAAGAAAACCAAGTGACGATCATGCAGATAAAGGAGGAGACAAGAAAAAATTGGAAATTTTTAGGAATGGAATTTGGTGTTTTTATCTATATTCCTTATTGTTTCCCATGCACAAAATGCCTTCTTTCCACAAAAGGGACATTCTGTCAAGGCAGAAAAGTATTATCAGAGCTAATGTAATTATTGTACAATCACCTCCTCTTTCTGAACATAAATATCAACAGTAAAAGGATGTTTCCATTATTTTTATGCTGTAGGTCCACAGTAGGTCTCTAGAGTGAGATCTTCAAGAGAATGGCAAATGGCAATCAAGCTGAAAAAGATTTTAAGTTATGAATTTATGAGAAATAGAAAATCCTGAGCCTGAAGAGTTTGTTCTTATGAAAAAAATTCTTATTCCAGTCATCTTTTATGCCTAGCAGATATAAAATTTCTAAATATATTCTGATATAGAGTATATTTATGATATAGTAACTTCATGATATAGAATATATGATATATAGTGATTTATGCTATAACTGTAGTATATTTAGAAATTTTAAGATTTGGCAGGCATAGAAGACTAAAATTAGAATTTTTTCATAAGAATGAATTCTCTTCAGTTTCACAGTTTTCTGATTATCAGAAATTTGGAATTTAAAATCCTATATCAGCATTATAGACGTCATTTTAATGCATTCAAGCTCTTGCATTTCGGTCCCTAACCAGAGCCGTCATCTGATCACAGGCTCACAAACCTATTTATGGCATAACTATAGCCTCCCAGTGATATGTTTCCACCCGATTCTTTACGAGGATATGTATTTCCGCTTTAATCTGCCTCTCTCATTAATTTCAAATGTTACACCTCATTTCACGGGATTTTTTTTTTCCTTGATTGTGGTGTAGATTGTGTTTTCCATAAACTTTCCCACCGTTTCAAAATAATGTCCTGCAAAACCTCATATTTGATTGGGTTATAACCTTAGGAAAGTAGATTCCTTGGGATTAGTGATTTTCAAAGTACGGTCAAGTGTATTAGAACCATTAGGGTGTTTATTAAAATCACAAGTTCCTGGGCCATAATGCACATCTCTGGAATAAAAACCTCTGAGTAGAGCCTAGGGATTGGCGTTTTTAACAAGCCCCTCCGATGCTTCTTAGGCCCACGATCATTTGAAAGTCACTTTCCCGTAGTGAGGATTTTTGCATTGAAATATCTTTCTTCTATTTTTATTCCCTCTTAGTTTCCAACTTCGAGTGTTTACCCTGAATTTATTATGAGTTTAATTGCGTTGCTAAACGATTCATTGGATTCACTTTGAAGTGGATAAAAATTATAAAAGAGCAATAAATCCATTTCCCATAACGAATCCATTAGCTTTCATTCCAGTTGCTTGCGGGGAAACCAGCTCCCATTATGAACCTCACGGCTGGCAAGCATTCCATTTTAGCAGGAGGTGAATAGGAATCAATAGGAAAGTAAAACCAAATCAGACTTGTTAATTTTAGAATAACAAGAGGACGTTTTTGAGAACAGTGGGAAGAATAATCGCTAGAAATAGGTTTGATTGCCAGATATTTTATGGCTTGTAATTCTTACAGCCCACGTTTTGGGAATATTTTCTTAGTGGTTTAGAAGTGACACAAAACACCCAGTAATACCCGGTCCCTATACCAAGTCCTTTATAAGGCAACTCAAATGGTGTCCCTGCCAGGTGGACCTCTAAGTGTAATCTGAATAGCGGTGTGCAGAGTAAACCAGAATTAGTGAACGGACTGTGCCACGGATGACAGAAATACAGGTGACCTCTGCAGCTAAGTATTTGCTACTCAAGCAAGAGACCAGTTCAAAGGAAGGAGCCGGGAGGTACTTAGGATGTTGTCCCTTTCTTGTGAATGTTTGGGAAGGACTCGGGGAGAGAATGGAGCTTCCAGGAGTCACTGAATGGGAGAAGGGGGTGTTTGGAAGTCTTAGGAGGGCATTTGAAGCATGAGGGCTGGACCACGAGGTCATGAATCACAGAGCAAAAGGAAGACCATGGCTCGGACGAAAGGCCTCCAGCACCGAAGCTGGGAGACCAGGAGGGTCCTCCAAGCCACCGTTCAGAGCGAGCAGGGCCTGGGCCCTTGGAGTGTGCTTACTGGGTGGAGGGAAGAAATGGAAACAGTTCCCGGCGAAGGAGCCCCCAGGCTTCAGTGATGTACCGCATTTATTAAAAGGCCAGACAGAGAGACCAAGGCGAAAATAAGTGACAGGGGTGATCACAGAGAGAGTAAATGTCGAAAAGAAGAAAAGGTGGGTTTTATTCTCATTTACGGTGATAAACATGGTTAGGTATACACAACTAGAGAATGCATGGATAAAACGGAGCACTCAGGAAGGCTTGTAATGTCTCACGTTTACATATGGACGGTCTGGGGAGCAGGTGCCTATGAGCTGGCGTCTGGGTGACCCCCTTCCCCTCTGGAGAGGCCGTAGGAGATGCCACAGGAGGAGGGGCGGCCGCGTGCAGTGAGGACCGTCCTGATCAGGGGCGGCGGTGGAGGGCTGGGTTTGGTAATGCACAGTACATACCCCCACTGTCTCTTCCATCAGAAATTTCCCCAAGTAAGAAAAGAACTTTCCGAATGGCCCACAGAGCAGCTCATCTCTTAATACGACAGCAAACCTTTCCCATAAAATAAAGACATCCTTGACATGTATTATTATGGGATCTGACCTGTCATAACAAAGCAGAAAGGACAAAGGAAATGGGATTCTGTCTGTAATGTTGGTATGTGAGCTCTCCAGAACTTCAGAGAATAGGTCCGGTGAGCCCTAGACTCGTCTGATTGAGGCTTATCTGTCTCGTTTACTTTTTTTCCCTCTTCCCAAGGTCTTTGTCCCTGAGAAAGGGAGGAAGTTTAGTCAATTTCCTTGCTAGTTAGAAACCCCAGCAAAGGATTTGATGGGGCAGAAGATTAGAAGCTGGAGGAAGTTTCAGAGTTACCTGTGAATTTCACTGAAAGGAGACTTCCCTGTTTTCCATTGATGATTAAAAGTTGCCTGGGTGTTAGTGACTGGGGTTAGGGCAGTTCTAGCCACCGCTTAGTAATAATAAGTACAAAGGGATTGTCTAAGACTTTATTCTGATTTTTTCTGCTCTCCGCAGGTGGTGCTTGGCACTTTTCATTTAATGTGAAATTTTACCCACCAGACCCTTCCCAGCTCTCTGAAGATATCACCAGGTATTTGAAAGTTGGCAGTGAAGAAGGCAGGCATGTTGGGAGTTGTGCTCCCGTTAAATTCTCGGGCGGAGGGCAGGCTTACATCTGGTGACCTTACAGTCATCCACGCCGAAATGGCAAACAGAAGACAACTGAATGAGAGCAAACATCCGATGAGAAGATTTGCCAAATCATATCTGTTCCCAGTTGAATCTTTGGTGCTAAGCTGATGCTTCCCTGTGCCTGACCCTGGTGGGAGAACACACAGAATTGAGTTGCTGTCATCTACCCACCACAGTCAAATTCGACGGGATTCAGCCTTAAATGATACGACAGTTCCTAGTGCTCCTCCTTCAAAACTTAGAGCAAAAGCGTGTCTTCGGTTGCTTATGCCTTGTTATATAAGCAGTCTGACACGTGGTGGCTGTTTTAAAAAATCACACAGGCGTGCACACACACACACAAATGCACATAAACACGTGCACTCCTAAGAGTGTACCTTCCACACCTTCTGTATGCAAGGAAGATGTTTCATTCGTTTTAGAGAAAAGGCATCAAGAAAGGAATCTAACAGTCTGGCCTGGTGACTGAGCTTTGAGTACAAGGAGGAATCTCTTTATGAAGCCATTCTGGGTTTGCTGTGTGTCCCTCTAGGCCTCTTCTAATGCTTTCTACTTTGGAATCCTTGGTTTTTTCACTGTGTTTCGTAGTAAGTTTATAGCCAGTCAGAGTGATGCTGTGCAGTGTGGCCTTACAACCCTTTTTGGCAGGCTTTTCAGGAAAGAGAAATTACTCCAAAAGTTTTAGTCACTTGCTATGATGAAAAATCGTTTCAGCAGACATGTTAGGAGAAGGGGAAAAACTAGTTCCAGAAGATTTCTTTTATATTTTCATTAAATCAAAAAACAATTTGTAATTCCTTATATAAAGATACTTTTTAGTAGCTGAGGGACTATTTAATTGTGGCCAATTTATGGTTAGAGAGCGTATATATACTTAGAGTTGGAATCTAGTGCATGATTCCTTTCCACTTGTGTCATGTGTGTAGGGCCTATGACATGTGTAGGAATTTTTGTATCTGGATTACATGGCATTTACTTACATCATCAGCTTAAAACCGTATTTAGAGGGGACCTTAACACTTTATCATATAGTCCTCAGCTTCAACAGATTAACGGTTCGTTTCTTGTGTGAAAGGTACAAGGTATATTTTATTCTTATATGCTGGGCCATGAAGACTGTTAATAAAATTCACCAGTGTTCCCACTTACCTTGGAGTCTTCTACTGTTAGTATATCTGTCACTCTTAGAAGCAGAATAACAGGGAAGGTAAAAGTCAGCTATTAATGGAGATATTTGCATATGGTATTGGCAAAATTACGTGGAAGACGTTTCACAGTCCCCCAGTTTAGAATTGTTTGCTTTTAGTGATGAGATTTTAAGGTAATAATTCTTCAAAGTTAGTCTTCGTAAAGGTTGAATTCTAGGAAGTTATCTAAAGAAGAAAATGAGACCTTGACCCAGGAGAAAGCTCCTCTCATCAGGAACGCGGGAAGGGACAGGTAGTGTTCATGATGGCGCAGCCGTTGAGTTACCTGCAGTTTGTCTTGGTCGTGTGGCAGGACCTTTCATCTAGATAGCAAAATGAGACTTCCTTTAGGTAGTTGGGGCCTAATCATTATATTTAAGAGCACCATTTTTATATTATAATTTCCCCCACCAGAGATTTTGTTTGACTTTCAACGTTATCTTAATGTTAGAGAGAGAGTCTGTAGGTTTCTTTTATTCTGTGTCTCATCAATGAATCCCTGTATTATTATGAACTTGCCTCTATATGCCCTCAAATATTGTATTTTGTAGCTAAGTATCTTGCCCTGGTATATAGATCCAGATACAGATGCTAGACAATGTGTCCTAGTGGATTATTCTGCAGGGAGAGCTTGCTTGCCGCCCACTTTGTACTGGGCAGTCTCCTTTACAGTCTCCTAACGCTGGCTTTCTGCCTGTCCTCTGGCTCCTGGAAGGTACTACCTCTGCTTACAGCTGCGCGATGACATCGTGTCTGGCAGGCTGCCCTGCTCCTCTGTCACCCTTGCCACGTTGGGCTCGTACACCGTCCAGTCAGAACTGGGAGACTACGACCCAGATGAGTGTGGCAGTGACTACATCAGCGAGTTCCGCTTCGCGCCAAACCACACAAAAGAACTAGAAGACAAAGTCATCGAGCTACACAAGAGCCACAGGTTAGCGGCAGGAGCCCCGAGAGCGTCCGTTTAAGCTGTGCTCGGTGGGTGGGCGTCCCCTGCACCACCTCCTTCTCCCGGGACTGAAGTCAGTGCCTTAAGGGTGGGACTCAGCAGGGTGAGGTTCTGGACCTGGTACAGTTCTGGGTAGTCACACTCCTACTCGGGACGTCCTTGTGATGTTTCTGCCAGAAGCCATTTTCCTGGTATTCTCCCCCCGCCTCCCCCAGAGTACAAATCTTCTGGTGCCTCTGTGGGAACTTGCAAGGGGGCTAAGTGGAAAATATTATGGCTCCACCAGGTTAAAAAAATAAAAACAAAAAAACCCAGCATTGTAATACCTCTCATTTTTTCTTATCAGAGGCATGACGCCCGCAGAAGCAGAGATGTATTTCTTGGAAAATGCCAAAAAGCTCTCCATGTATGGGGTGGATTTACATCATGCCAAGGTATGCATATTTTAAACTCCAGGCCTTCTATCTAATTTTATTTAACAGTGTCCAGGACCCAGTTGTCACAAACGTTGTATGCCAAGCACTGTGTTTGCCCCATTGTGACGCCCACCAGGCACTCAGAAAATTCATGTTAAATTTTAAAAACTCTCTATAAAGTTTAGATACTGTGACAAAAAATCAGTGCTTTGAAATAAGATGGTTATTTTGAAGTTCAGTTAAAATTAACCAGCCAGGCTAAGATTGCCTAGTCTATCACAGTGGTTCTGTGACTTTTCCTGGGAACAGCTTTGATCCATCTTCTGAACTGATAAAAGCTCTGAGTTCCAGAATAGCCCTGCTCTCCATCTCATCACTGTCAACATTTTATTTTATTTATTTTTTTGCCTAACTTGTCTTTTAAAGAAAGAAAAAGAGGGAAGAGATAAGAGTACTGGAGAAGCACTATAGTTTGGGGTTTGTTTTGTTTTGAACTTTCTCAGTCACTGCTTGTAATAAAACGGATTCTCCATCCTTACATACAGCACATTAATTGTAGTGTTTGGTCAGTTTATTTTCAGGACATTCTCTGTAATAAATAATTCTGCTACAAATAAATCCTCTCTGCCTGTCCAAAAAAAAAAAAAAAAAGAAAAGATCGCCTAGTCGATGGGTGAATTGTTGAGGCTGTATCTTGGTTCCAGAGTCTTGCGAAGAGAGAAGTCAGGATTGGGCTGGATTAAGGTTGGGAGGATGTATCAGCAGCTTTTACTCCATGTCACACTTTTTCCAGAATCTCTGTATCTTTCAACAGTGAGAGAGTGAGCGTATGTATGGACTGTTAGCCTATTATCTGAACAGCTGTGAATAGAAGTGCCGTGGAAGCAGAGGCAAGGTTTCCCAAAAACTTCTATCAGCAAAACATAGGAAATGTGTTAGGCTCTTAGGGATAGATTCTGGTACTTCAGCAGCACTGAAAAGATCAGTGCTTGAAGTTCGGGGACAGCTTCTGATTTGGGCTGACACAAGGATGTCGCTCCTGGGTGGGGATGTGGCTTTACTTCGGGTGGACAGAGTGGTCATGATCACACAGTCCGGGGCTCACAAGAACATGCACTTAACAGGCTGCCAGCCGAGCGAGTGTCTTACACAGTCAAGTTTGGGGCCAAGCAATGAAGAGGGTTTCAGCCGGCTTTGTTTAGGCAAACATCTCAACAACCCTGGGGACCTCTAGGAGGAAAGTCTGTGATGTCTACATTCTGTTGATGCTGCATTTGGGGACCTGACAGATTGAAAGTGAGTTTGGACAAGACGATGGTGAGGATCACATGAACGCAGGTCGAATTGGTTGCGTCTGTGGATCATTTTGTACATCACTCAGGGTGAGCACTTCTGAGGCCTGAAGGCCTCAACAAGAGCAGAATCTCTGAGGATTGGCTAGGGCTCACACCAGGGATGCTGGCACTGGAGAGCCAAGCTCGTTGACATTTGTGTGTAATTACAACAGCAGGTGTAGCTCTGTTTACTTGCCAGTTAATTATTACATGTTTTCACTTACTTTGTGCTCGGATAACATAGCATTTTATAGTTTATGCCAGATATAAGGTGGGATGAGGATTTAAAAAGAAAATAAGGACACGCACTAAGATTGTGTTTCTCTCAGAGTTTTTCCCTACGTGGCTAAAAGATAAGGAAACAAGACAGAAATGAAGATAGCCTGGAAATTTGCGTGTCTCGAAAGCTATTTTTGAGTTACATTACACACGACGACTCAGTTACTGCCCAGGGGAAAATAAATAAATAAATAAAAGGTGAGGGCCTCCATTTAGGAGAAGGGCAACTCAGCATGTATCTGTGTTCCTATCAGGAAAAATGAAATCACTTAACATGGCTATAGCGACTGAATTAAAATAGATGGCTGCTTTGTCATTCAATAATGTGATTTGAAATTATGCCAATTAAACCAATTAAAAAAGAGAGAGAATTAAGGAAGTGCCAGTGCAGCCTGTGATGGGATTTCATGTGAATACTAGGTATAACAAATGATTTGGTTATGGACTTCATTTTCTCATGCAGACGCCCTCCATCATTTCAAGAAGGAAGTTTACTGAATTAAATTAGAGCTAATTTCCAGTTATAAGTGAGATGCTTCTCTTCTGTTGATAGTGTTGAAAGGCCCTGAGCTCTAGGACCTAATTAGAAATTCTGAACTGTGATCTCGGACTCCACAGCTCTGTATGAAGAATAAATATCCATATTAGGTGAAGGTCCCTTGGTTTGGAAAACCTGTTCTAAATGCTTTGTTTTTTTCTTAGGAAGAGTGTCTCTGCTTGTTTGTCATTTAACGTCACTCTGAATAGGCTCTGTCAGAGTCATTTGTTTCATATAAGATTCTGAAATGTAGTTATAAATCCATATCGGGTATCCCGTGGACCAGGAGATAATAAAGGATGGGAAAGTTGGAACAGCGATTTTAAGTTAAGAGAATAGTACCTTCGTTTATTTTAATTAGGATAGGCTGAGGCTGTCCAGGTCTTCCTTCAATGCTCCCTGCTAAAGGGAGCATTAAATATGTTTATTGATAGGGAAACACATGTCCCCAAGAAAGACCACGATGATAGCTTTTTTTTTTTTTTTTTTTTTGCCATACGCGGGCCTCTCACTGTTGTGGCCTCTCCCTCTGCGGAGCACCGGCTCCAGACGCACAGGCTCAGCGACCACGGCTCACGGGCCCAGCCGCTCCGCGGCATGTGGGATCTTCACGGACCGGGGCACGAACCCGTGTCCCCAGCATCGGCAGGCAGACTCTCAACCACTGCGCCACCAGGGAAGCCCCGGTTATAGCTTTTGATACAGATTTATCAAGCTACTACCTCAATGCTATGGGCTGTGGCAGTAACCTTGATATCAAAAGTATCCTTTTTTTGGTTGCTGTGCCATGAATGAAGTGGAAGTGATCATCAATTTTAAGCTCCACTTATTCCTGCCATTTTCTTTCTTCGTTTGCCTTTTCTTCTGGCAAACAAGTAGTGGCTTAATACATGCTAGGCAGGCGCTGTGCTGACCAAGTGGCCAGGTCAGCAGGATAAACAGAGGTTGCTCTCCACCAGCCTGGGTCTGGAGAAGGAAGAGGAATGGGGTTAGTGGCAGCACCGCTGGCCCGGGCTGTGCTGACGATATTAATGCTGTGGGGACCCAGCGAAGTGTGTGTGGGAGACGGTAAGGGAGGATGCATCGCAGGAGCCTCCCATCTTCCCCACAAACGGATTCCACTTTCTTGTGATTCAAAGATACTAAGGAGTGATTTAAAGTAGATAATAATGGAAGAGGCTGTGAATGCCCAGAGAGCTTGCTACACTTATGTTCTTCATCACAAAGAAAGTGACTCAAGGAGCCGTTACTCCAGCAGCCCTGCTCGCGCAGACATTTCTGCTCAGGACCTGGGGGGTCTCCTGTGTGGTCCTGGGAGCAGGTCGGCTAGATCTCAGGGTCCATCATGCCCCCCACCCACCGCCCTACATCAGGTCATAGCTCTGTAAATTGCTCTTTCAGGTTAAAGCCCTTGATAAATGGTGGCGGAGCCTTTGAATTCCCCTCAAATCTGATTATGTTGTAATATCCTGCCGTCAAGTCCTTCCACTTCCATAGAGTGATTTTCGTGTCTAGTGGAGTGATACGTTTCCAAGGAAAAATATTTCATTTTAAATCAGTTAAATTGTATGTGTAACCTCACAGTTCCCAGAGAGGGACCAAAATATTTATTTCTGATTCTGGAAATATTCATCTTGTGCTTTGCACTGGCGGGATTTAGGAAGTCAGTCCCTCCCACTCCCGTACAGATGAGTCAGAAGCCCCCTTTTGGATTCTTCCATGTCTCCCTCCCCGCGTTTGCTGGCGCTGCAGTGACTCAAAGTGGGACAGCCCCACCGATGATTGTGTCTCAGACCTCAGCTTCGCCTCCACAGCACCCTGCTTCCAACAACCAGTGAGACACGGGGGGTGGGGACCGCACATCACACACAGCACCGCCTTCTGTCCTTTGTTCTCACCCCACTCAAGACCACCACAGATGTTCACTTTACCCAAATTTCACTGGGACACAATATCGAGGGGGCATAGACTGCTCGTGGGGTATCTCCTGAGCTTTATATAACATCTCTGATGACCTCTGGGACCCCTCATTGCACATCCCTAGGAGATGACCCAAAGATGGACTGTGCGAGCAGCAAAAGAAAGTTGCAAATATAGCATGATCCCACTTTTGTTTGAAAAGAAATCTATATGCATATATTAAATGCATCTATATTTATGTATGTGAGCCAAGTGGGTAAGTGAGCACCACTGGGCGGTGAGTGTGTGTTGGGGTCCTGTTGGGGAGTACGCTTGTACTTTAAAAAGACTATTTTATATTCAAATTTTACTCTGACAGTAATGGTATACAAAAAGAGAATCAAGGGCTTCCCTGGTGGTGCAGTGGTGAAGAATCCGCCTGCCAAGGCAGGGGGCACGGGTTTGAGCCCTGGTCTGGGAAGATCCCACATGCCACGGAGCAACTAAGCCCGTGTGCCACAACTACTGAGCCTGCACTCTAGAGCCCGCCAGCCACAAGTTGAAGCCCGCGCGCCTAGAGCCCGTGCTCCACAACAAGAGAAGCCACCACAATGAGAAACCTGCACACCACATCGAAGAGTAGCCCCCACTCGCTGAAACTAGAGAAAGCCCACACGCAGCAACGAAGACCCAACACAACCAATAATTAAATAAATAATAAAAATTAAGTTTAAAAAAAACAAAACGCGGGCCTCTCACTGTTGTGGCCTCTCCCGTTGCGGAGCACAGGCTCCAGACGCGCAGGCTCAGCGGCCATGGCTCATGGGCCCAGCCGCTCCGCAGCATGTGGGATCCTCCCGGACCGGGGCACGAACCCGTGTCCCCTGCATCGGCAGGCGGACTCTCAACCACTGCACCACGAGGGAAGCCCCCAGAGAATCAAGATCTTTTAAAGGAACAAACCCCAAAACACTCATAGGAAATGATGGGGGGTCTCTCTATTAGTGTACGTATTAGTTAAAAGCCCTGCCCCTGGAAGCAGGCTGCCCATATTCAACTGGGATGGACACTTAACCTCTCTGTGCCTCAGTTTTCTTGCCTGTAAAGTGGGAATCATAATAGCAGCTATCTCAGAATTATCCTAGTGAAGATGAACAATGTACGTAAAGTGGTCAGAGCCGTGCCTGGCACTCAGTAATAAGAACTGAGGCTCTGATCGCTACTGTTACTAACACACCTTCACCTGGGTGACCTTCTCTGTGTGCAGTGTTGACATGCTGTGTAAGTCCAAGATACGTGGGTGAACAGAGTTTACACTAACAAATCTCCGTAGTGATAAATATCTTCATTCAAAGGCTATTATTTAGTGGTAATATTTTTTAAAGTGCCACAGTACTTTGCATATTTAGATGAGAGCTGCAGGTAGCTAATTATAGGTTCTGACCTGGAGGCTTAAATAGTGTACCCGCCACAAATGGAAATAGGTGAGATGCTCATCCAGCGTTTCTTGCTGCCGTTTTCCAGGATTCTGAGGGAGTTGAAATCATGTTAGGAGTGTGTGCAAGTGGTTTGTTGATATATCGTGACCGACTACGCATCAACAGGTTTGCCTGGCCAAAGGTTCTAAAGATTTCATACAAACGGAGCAACTTTTACATTAAGATCCGGCCGGGAGAGGTAAGTAGACCCCAATTTGCATGTACGTCGGGAAGAAAGTTACCAAAGAGCAAACAAAGATGTAAATTACCTGCTCACACGTTCTGAACATGGCAGGACATAATGAGTTATAGCTAAATGCCTAAGAGAACTTACTGTAGGTTTGTCCAATAAACAGTAATACATAAGATCTTCTCTTCTTTTTTATTGTGTTGTTCTAGTTTTTCCCCACTGCATACATTAATTGAAAGGCTTTCCTTTTTACATATTTCAGTGGAAAATCAAGGTTCATGAATAATGTTTTGTATTTTTCAAGCTGCGGTATCAAAGAAACTCTTAGTTGCTAAACCTCTTTGTGAATAGAGAATAGATTTCTTCCCATCGGTCCTGTTGATCTGTCTCCGTGTCCCCTCTCTTGTCCTCCAAATCTGATAGTACCCTAAAGGGAATAGCTTAGAGGTAACATGCATCAAAGTATAAGAAAGATTAGAACAAGTGACACCGGGTATAAATTATGCAAGTTCTGTAGCCTAATGTATATCTCCCCTTTGTTTTTCAATCAGAGAGGCTAATGAAAGAATCAAAATTGTTAATTAATCCTTGCTCCTTAGGCAGGAGCATCCATCCATGGTCAACTTATGTCCCCCTTAGTGGCTTGACATAATATATAGTAAATATCTGCTGTTTTCTCATAATAGATAATAAATATGTCCAAGTTCTAATTAGTATAGTTAATATAATGGAGGCAGTTGAAGCTCTAAGACTGCAGCTCATTTAGTTTCTGAGCATTTTCCGGTACAATAGAGAATTATCTCCTGTCTTCAGAATTAACCTCACCACTGGTGGAAAACACAATTTAAAAATCACCGTATGGAATATAATGTACAGCATGGTGACTGTAGTTCATAACGCTGTATTGTGTATATGAAGTCGCTGAGAGAGTGGATCTTAAAAGTTCTCATCGTAAGAAAAAAAATTTGTAACTTTGCGTGGTAATAGATATTAACTAGCCTCACTGTGGTGGTCATTTCACAAAATATACAAATATCAAAGCATTATGTTGTACATCCGAAACTAATATAATGCTATATGTCAGTTATATCTCAGTACAAAAAAAGTTTAAAGAATACGACTATAAAGCAAGCAGTCGTGTTTAACGTAAATATAAAATCAAACTTGTCTATGAAGACTGAAATATTCTACGAGCTATCTGAAATTAAAGTCATTTTTTAATATTTCCTAAAGATTGCATGTCTTACGACCAAGATATGTTTGATTTATGAAACATTAAGTGAGCATCTATATATTGCCAAGCACTGTGTTGGGCATTGAGAATAGAAAGACAAATACGACCTTGTTCCTGTCCTATGGAGTTTGTATTCAGCAGAGAAGACTCACACACTCGCAGTTACAGCATCACGATGCAAGTGTGATAGTATTCCGTAGATGTGAAATGAGCGCAGGTGTCGTGAGGGGCCAGAAGGGGAAGTTGGAGCAGTGCATCATGAGACCATAGTGAGCCATGGGAACTTTAAACTGGGATGTGACATACTCGGTGGATATTTTGGGATGAAATTCAGCAACTTAGTAATGTGATGTGATAGGACCTAAACTAGGGCAGAGGCTGTGGGAATAGAATGGAAGAAGCACATTTGAGAGAGAGGTTTCAGAGGCAGAACCAGTAGGTCCTGGAGACAGGATGGGGGAAAGATCAAAAGAGAAAAGAAGAGGGCTTCCCTGGTGGCGCAGTGGTTGAGAGTCCGCCTGCCGATGCAGGGGACGCGGGTTCGTGCCCCGGTCCGGGAAGATCCCACATGCCGCGGAGCGGCTGGGCCCGTGAGCCATGGCCGCTGAGCCTGCGCGTCCGGAGCCTGTGCTCCGCGACGGGAGAGGCCACAACAGTGAGAGGCCCACATACCGCAAAAAAAAGAGGAAAGAAGAGAGTCCAGGATAATCAGAGGGTTTGGGGTTTGCATGAGCGAAGTCAATGGTGATGATATTACTAGAGAGAAAAAGGGAGAATTTCAGAAAAAAAGATTGAAGTTCCTTTTGGGACAGATTTGGGGGGGGTGATCCTTGCATAGTAAGTAATACAAGATTTAAACAGTGTCATCAGCTGTATAATACATTTTATTCAAAGCCTTAGGTCTGGAAGAAATTACCAAGAACAAGGAAGTTAGAGGGGAAAAAACTCTAAAACAAAAACTCTGGGTAATACCACTTTTTGAGGGAGGGGTAGGCAGAAAAGGACCAGAGGCAGATGAGGAAAAACAGCCAGAGAGGAGAAGAAGGGCCAGAAACAGTCATGGATGATAAATAAGGAAGATGAGATTCAGGGAGCCTGGTTCACCAGCAGTGCCAGACGGGACAGAGGAGGTGCTCGGATGAGAACGAAGGAAAGTGTGTTGAACTTGATGATCAGGTCTTGTCGCGGCAGTAAGGGTTCAGGAAAGAGCTAGAGCCCCCGGCAGGTAGCAGCAAGGTGAGGAGTGAAGTAGCAGCGGCTTCCCTTCCTGACACTTAGCAGTGATTCTGGTTCCGCAGAAACACGCTCAGAGAAAGTCGTTTCCCCCCCCTTTTTTACAACCATATTCATAGGCTGAGAAGAATGAGTGAGAAGGAATTACTGGTGGCACGAAGGCTCTGAAGCGGTCGGAAGAAGTGGATACAGAGCACAGAGAGAGAGACAGAGAAACGTTCAAAAAGTGCTGGGATCTCTCTCATCTTTGTGCTGAGCAAGACAGAGCAGTAAGAGAAACTTCCCGGCTTCCCGCTTCTTCCGGGAAGAGCTAGCTGACTCTTCTGTAAAACCCCTGGCCTTAGCATGGCGTGTCGTCCACGTGAGATGCAGGATGAATAAATGGAGGATGGTTTAGTCAAGGTCCCTTCCTCTGGCTTGTCAGTTGACTGGGTCCATTGGACGGGGGTGAGTTTCATGACCGTCCCTGGACAGGAACGTCAGAGAGGGAGAAAATGGGGAAGGCGACTGCATTTAGAGCCACCCGTGATGTATTTCCCCTTCTCCCCCTGGCCAGTCCCACTCAGTGAACAAGAAACAGAGGTCCGGAATAGCTAAAGTTCACATACCTCGCACAGGACCCCTCCCCTTGGTTCTTTGCTGCATAAATTACTTCTGCTATCGATTATACCAGTAGTCTGGGAGGTTTGGGCTCTTTGGGGAAGGCTTTTACTGTTTAAGATGATTGCCCTCTGGTGGCCTGATGTATCCTGTCTTCAGAAAATAAAAAAAATTTCTTGAATATCTGCCATAGTAATATTAAAATATATTACTCGGGAAGTTAGCTATCTCACCCTGAAAAAGCAGATGGCTGATGGAGTATCATCTGAACTCTACATGCTGAAAAATATGAAAATGTGTTCTCCCGATCCCTGACCTTATACAGTCGGCCCTCCGTATCCCAGGGTTCTGCATCTGTGGATGCAACCAACTGTGGATTGAAAACATTCGGGGAAAAAACTTCTAGAGAGTACCAGACAGCAAACCTTGAATTTGCTGCATGCAGGCAGCTGTTTCCGTAGCATTCACGTTGTATTTCAACTGTTTACCTGGCAGTTACATTGTGTTAGGCATTATAAGTAGTCTAGAGATGATTTAAAGTATATGGGAGGGCTGCATAAGTTATATGCATGTGTAGTATGCTATTTTATGTAAGGGATTTGAGCATTCACAGGTTTTGGTATCCACAGGGGTCCTGGAACCAATCCCCTTTGGATACCGAGGGACGACTGTATAATATTGAGAGATGTTAGCATTTGACCTGATAATCCATATTAGAATGCACAAATAAAAGCAGCAGTATCTGATACCAAGTCATCAAATACCTAGGATATGCGCATATTTCCAGACCAGATACAAGGAGAAAATGTCATCCTGAGAATGCTGTTTTATTCATTTCTTTGCGTTCCAGCTGAAGTCATGATGTCAGAGAGAAACTATGACGATTAGGCTTAGAAATCAGATCAGGACAAACTGGTCTCTGGAAGGAATACAAATATTCTTCTTTTTTTGCATTTAGTTTTCATAAGATTCATCCTTGTACATGAAACTTTTACTACATGCATATGTGGTTGTCTGTACCTGCAGCATTTTAAGGAGATAGATATGAGATTTTTTTTTAATGAGTGAATGTGTATAGCATGAAATCTGTGTATAGCAATTGATTTAGGGAGTAAAGGAAAAATTTGTGGGTGGTATTTTGACTTTGTATATTATTTGCTTTCATGTTATTTATGATTCCAAACTTCACTCTACTCTTCAATATGTCTTTTAAATTTAGTTTGAACAATTTGAAAGCACCATCGGGTTTAAGCTGCCCAACCATAGAGCGGCCAAGCGTTTGTGGAAAGTGTGTGTGGAACACCATACATTTTTCAGGTGGGTAGAGATCATTTTGGTCTTTCCTAAGGAGGAATTAGAATGATTGGAATCACCTACACTGATAAAAGGTTGTTGGAAAGAAGAATGTGACCACAAGATCCTTTCTATTCCTTCACGTTTGTTGCCGCCAGATTTCTTGATAAATCCTAAAAGAACTTCTGACTAAATTAGAAGGATTTTCCTTAATTTGTTGTATACTTATCTGTCTCATCTCCCTTTCATTATCTTGAGAGGTTTTTCATTATTTTTCTAGAACATCCACTTCAGATGTCCAATCCCTTCCTTACTCTTTCAGTAGCTTTTCAATACCATGCACCCCTTTGCCCACATCCAGTAAGTACTAAAGCCCTCAGATTTGTGTCTACAAAGTAATAAATGATCACTGTTCTTCACTAACATCCCCTACTTAATTGCTCTCTGGGTTTGTAGAACCACAGACTCTCCAGTTCCATAGGATGTTCAAATTCATCTAGTCCAGCTCCACCCCTGTTGTGCTTCTAGCCTCTCTACAACATCCCTAGTTGATACACACTGTGTGAAGTGACTTTTTTTCCTTATAAAACCAGGTTCACCGAATGGCAGGTTGGGGGTTCAACCTTGAGTACACAAAGCACTTTACCTTTCGGAACAGAGTAATAAGTTAGCATTCTTAGTATGTGGCTTAATAGTCTTGCTGATGTTTTTCCTTTAATATCTCCAGACTGTTGTTACCAGAAGCACCTCCAAAGAAGTTCCTTACCTTGGGGTCCAAGTTTCGTTACAGTGGCAGAACACAAGCCCAAACCAGGAGAGCTAGTGCATTGATAGACCGCCCGGCCCCTTACTTCGAGCGTTCGTCCAGCAAACGTTATACCATGTCTCGCAGCTTGGACGGAGGTAGGCACTGCTCCCCTTAATGATTGCTAGTGGCTACCGAGCAGCGAGAAACCATCGTGAGCCTCTGATGGACACAGGTACTCTGCAATAGCATGAAAGGAAGAGCACTTGTTGGTCTTCGGCTGAGTGGCACATTTTAACCAACCCCCCTGAAAAGGTGCCTGTATGAGTCTAATGTCTGTTCTTGGTGGGTTTATATAAAATCACACAAAAGAAAGGTACTTGGGGAATGAAGTAGCTTTCATAAGCTGGCACCCTGAATTTGGAGAAGGGTGCTCTCATTCTAAATATAGTAATCACATACTTATAAGTAATTTGTTTCTCTTTTCAGCAGGTGGTAAATGATTATCAGGTTGGTTTTAGGTGATTTGTTTCCGAAAGAAAACTGTGCATTAGATTTATCTCTGTTTCTTTAAAAAGGTTATGAATAAAACGTGACTTTTATCAGTCAGTGAATAATAGCTGATAGAAAGGATGACATTCAAATGACAGAGCAAAAGGGCTCTAAGGAAATTGTCCTGGTTAACATTAATTACTACACCAGCTGGACTGGGAGAGCGTTTCTGTGTAAATATTCTGTACCGTGAAGTCAGATGGGTGAGTACCACAGGGAGAGAGTCACTGCATCACTTAGGTAGCATTTTTAAGGCATAATAATGAGTCTTTTGCAGGCTTTTGTTTTGTGGAGCAGTCTTCTGTGGCTGTCCAGAGGTACATGCAGATGTACTTTCTGCTCCAAGACATGGCAGCTGTAGGAAAGTCGGAACCTCTATATCCGTAGATGTGAAACCCACAGACACCGAGGGCCAGCTGTATTCATTGTACTACGTACACCATTTTGTGTAAGGGACTTGAGCATCCGTGGATTTTGCTTATCCACGAGGGCCCCAGAACCATTCCCCCCAGACACCAGGGCACGACTGTGGCCAGACCTCTGCCTCCTAATCCAGGGCTCCTTGGGGGTGAGGTGTTTTATAGGAGACTTATCCTGGGCACATAAAAAGAGAAGTTTCTAGCATGTGTGTACAATTTTCATAATAAGCAAAAGCATAGATAGAAACAAATAAAAGTTACAGGTGCCTGGTATCACCTCCCTCCTGGCCTTTTTTGCTGCCCACTCACCATGGAGTCTCAGTTCTTCCTTCCATTTCGCCAAACCCCAAGGTGGCTTGTAGGGAAGCGAACTCCCTGGATCGCCAGATTTGGAAGACTTCACTGTCCCAAAGGGATACTTAGAGGAAGTAAAAATTGTGTTATTAGTGCTGTATCGTTGTTATAAATTATATTAGCGAAGTAGGAGGAATGCTCGCCTAGCATAGATAAGTTCAGACCGTCTGTCTGTACAGCGGTGGGTGGATGAAGTACTGTCTGCAGGTCCCAGCTTTAGTCATCATCTGTAAGGTGGGATCAAGGCCACCTCTGACAGGTTATTGCTAAGAGTGAATAAGACGTAGGTGAAGGCAGTCTTGTTACAGATGTAATCATAATGGTCTCAGTAGGTATATTGATAATCATTCTTTAGGCTTTTGTGAGCTGGCCTAGGAAGTCAGTCTTACCATTCTCTACCTTCTATAACAATGTCCCGTTTTTAGAATCTCTGAGAGCCAAACTTTTGGGAAAAACTGTTTATTAGGACCGTTTTGAGTCAGATTAAGATACTGAAAAATTCACATTGACTATGACACTTCTTTTGGCGGCGCCTCATCTCCTCTTCCTTGAAGAGTCTGTGTAAACTAGTGTGTGTTCTCTAAGTCAGTGCTGGAGGAACTTGTGTAGAATCACAGCTTTTTTCCCCGAATGTCATCCACTCTGTCCTGCGATGTGAACCCGAGGGGACACATTTGTTGTGAATGTTGTTTTCCTTGTGACCTTCTGTGTGATAATGATTGCTGAGAAGACACAAGACAATTGTGAAATCAATGTACTAATTCCATGCTGTCTCTTTCTCCCTGCCCAAAAGTGATGTTAGTATGTGTTGTCTCTCACCCTTTGGGGTCCTGCCAATTCTCATATGTTTCTCTGAGCTGCTGCTCGGGGGGGCCATGGCTGCATGTTGGAATAGAAACTGCTTTTTGCAAGGTTGCATCGTCTGTTAGAACAGCCTAACAAGCCTTTTAGGAAACTGTGTCTCATATGAGCTTTTTCATCATCAGTAAGAGATGTAAAATATCTTAGTGACGGTATTTTAGTAAAACGGTTTACTATTCAAAGGATTTCAGAGCTTTTTCTTACATTTATGTTTTAAATTTCCTGAAATATGAAAGCAGATTAAATTTTGCCTACGATTTGAAAAGCAGCCTTTCTAAATTTCAGTAAATTTTATGGTACCTAAAACCTAAAAGAATGAGTACCAAATTTCAAAAGTCTAACTAAATTAAGCATCTCTTTCACTGAGACATTTTAGCTGAGACGAAAGGCTGGGTGTTCTCTCTTACGTTTGCGTGCTTTGCACTTGCATGAATTTCATTAGCAACGTTTGTCTTGTTTTCCCAAAATACTAGAGATGAATGAATGTATGCATATCGTGGTAGTCTTTTTAAAGCACAGTAGAAATTAAAACATTTCTGCACTTCAGTTGAACAGAGTTACCATCTGAATTCTATAATCTCTGCCCAGTAAATGGTTACTTTTCATTATTACTTGTGTAGCTTTTATATTGTAGAAGCGATAGACTTTCCAAGCACTAATAGTAGTAGTAATAGTAATAATAATAATAATAAAAAAACATTTCAGTGCTCCTTAATGAGTGGCACTTGCAAAGCTCTGTTTAAAGTCAAGTGCGCTAGGGCAGTTGTCTGTCTCCTGTTAGTTGTGGAACTTGCCCCGAGTGTCTGGTGCTCCGCCAGTTACTCTGTGGGTAACAGCCTTGGTGGCCACTCAGCCCCGCATCCTTCCACTCACCTCCACCCTCACACACATCCTCACCAGAGAGCCTGAGAAGTGGATGGAAATTATTCTGGTGGCTTTGAGAGATGAGCATTGAAATCACGCTTAAACGCAGTTATGGGTGACAACAGAAGGATGAATCTGTGGCGTTGCTTAGATGAGAGTACCTGCAGGGCTGACCTGTCTTTTGAAGAGAAACCTGGTATTTTATGGGGGGATTTTTGCTGTAACGGGAGCAATCGGTGGAGTCCGTCTGTCTTCTGACTTAACTGTTTTGGTCTTTATTTCTCCAATTGTATTTGCTTTTAGCATCAGTGAATGAAAACCATGAAATATACATGAAGGATTCTGTGTCTGCTGCAGAGGTTGGTACTGGCCAGTACATAACAACAAAGGGCATCTCTCAGACCAACTTGATCACCACTGTGACTCCGGAGAAAAAGGCAGAGGAGGAGCGGGGCGAGGAAGACGACAGACGGCAAAAGGCCGAGGAAGCCACACCCGTCGCTGCCGTACGGCCCGAGGGAAAGGTACATCTCCCTGCTGTCTCCCCGACCTGTGCACTCTCTAAAGAACTCCTGAATAAGACTGAGGACGTAAGCCAGGAATGTGAATAAGACTTAGGCTAATCCGTATCTCGGCATGAGTCACCTTCGTGTTGTCAACTTTTAAATTAGTATGTCCTCTGTCAACACTTTTCCTCTGCAAAAGCCCTTTCTAACTTTCGGGAAATTCTTATTGAACAACTGAGGTGCTACGTGAGACTTTCAGGACAGCTGTCCTGTCTGTAGATCTTAACAATACGTTTGGTAGTGAATTACACTTTTCTGTTTGGGCTCACAATTCAGAACTGTCACTAAAGCCGTTTTCTTTGTTTCTGGCCCCATCCTCCTACCCAGGGCTGTGTGTTTGTCTAGATGCACAGTAATTGCTTTGCCCTTCTTCTGACCGCTGGTAGCTGAGTGACCACAGCCTGCATACTTATACACTGTTTCCACTGTTTGTTTCTCTCTCTCAGTCTTATCATCTTAACCTAACCATCAGAGTAGCCAGTGGATGTGTTTTGGAAAAGGGATATTAAGGCCGAAGTTTGCAAGGGAAGACGGAGGGCGAACTTGGCAGTAATTTTTCCAGGGTGTTTTATTCATTGAACTTGGTCACTTCATTTCATCCAAAAGTCAATTTATTTTTAAATATTATGTTTATTTCTGGAGGTCCATCACTATAAAGCAACTTTTCAGGAAAATGAAAGTCAAAAAACGTGTAGACAACCTGCTTCTGGTTCGGGATTTTGTATGTCGCAGAGCAGCTCCCTAAAAGTCAAAGAACATGCCGGGAGGTTTATACATAATAATAATGGAAAAACAAGAGTGGGTCTTGGAATGTACAGAGTACAGAGTGAAAGGAAACAGCAGAATAAAAATGCCATATAACTTAGAGGTTATGCTAAAACTTAGGTAAATTTGATTCAAAAGTGCTCTTTTGCACGTGGGCTCTTCAAATGCAGAGTACGGGGCAGAGAATCAGCTGGCACTCTGTAGAAAAATGCTCCTTTGGATAAGAATTTAACAGTGACCTCTAAATGGGCAGATTGGCAAACGTACCATCATTCTGTTTATGTTAGACTATCCCAATGACCCAGTCCATCATCCTTTTTTAGGGTAAGATTATTTTTTTGCCAAACACAAAAATAAAAACAGGATAGGACATAATGCAAGGATATTTGGATCACTTTTGCTGTTAAAATGCGCTTTGTTCTGAATTTTGTTTTTACACTCTTTTCGTTTAAGGCGGGTTCTAACTAGGTCACGATCAGAAGATGATATACTTGAAAAGCCAATGTGTCCCATGATTTCTGAAAGTCGCCCAGGCCAACACTCCATTCTGAGGGATGTGTAAATATGATTAAGTGCCCCATAAAAGTAAATGACTTGTTTGCTCCATAAACGATCCACTCCCACTTTGTTTGATTTTAAAAGATCAGCGATTTGTTTACATGAGATGGAGCCCTAAGCCAGCATCACTGGGTGCCTTTTATGCCATGGGAGATTAGAAAGACCAAGAAGACTGTTCTCTTAGAGTCGGAGCCTCTGAGAAGCCAGCACTGTGACCCTGATGCCTTCTGAGAGGCCGTGGCTGAGGCCTTGTGCTGAAGGAGGTGAAGGGCTGTCTACATCTCCCTCGCTGCAAAGCTGTCTTTAAAAACCACTCTAGGGCTTCCCTGGTGGCGCAGTGGTTAAGAATCTGCCTGCCAGTGCAGGGGACGCAGGTTCAAGCCCTGGTCCGGGAAGATCCCACATGCCGCGGAGCAGCTAAGCCCGTGAGCTACAACTACTGAGCCTGCTGCACCCTAGAGCCCATGAGCCACAACTACTGAGCCCGCGTGCCTAGAGCCCATGCTGTGCAACAAGAGAAGCCACCGCAATGAGAAGCCCGCACACCACTACTAGAGAAAGCCTGGCGTAACAACGAAGACCCAACACAGCCAAAAAATAAATAAATAAAATTAATTTTTTTAAAAAAGCCGCTCTAAAAACCACTCTAATCAGCAACATGGAAGATGAAGCCGTCGTTTCATTCTTCTCTGTCTTCAAAAAGTAACGTAGAGGGCGCTTATTTTTTAACCAAGATGAAAATGTATTACTGAAAATAGTTCTTAAGCGACTGGTCCCTAGATTCCTCTGAGAGGAGGTGTGTTTCCCCACTAACAATCACCCCAGCTGACGGGGCAGCCTCCACGGGCAGAAGGCGGCTTGTAACTTGTACATTATTCTCAGCTCAGTGAGATTTGGGCAGCGTCTTGTTTAAGACACAGTGTTTAATGTCCGATGTGAGTATTAGGAAAAGACATACTTGTCTGATACCGAAAAAGACACTTCTACATTCTACTAGATCCATGATATAATTTTATTTGTGCATTTTCTTACCCTCTGTCTATATTTACCAAGTCAGGGTTGGATTACCATCACAAAGCAGACCAGATAATGTCCATGCTCTCAGGATACTAGGCAGAAACACGCATGTGAGTACACACGCAGACACACACACACGAGCAGAAGTTCAGTCATCTTCAGGCTCCAGGTGACCTTGTCTTGAACTCGGCTATAGCAGCTTCCACGCTGGCCCTGGGTCCTGTTTGGCATTTGCTTGTCTCTCTCCCACCCCTCTCACTCAGCATCCCTCCACCACCTGCAGAGAAAGCTGGCTGTGGTCACGGAGACTGCGGGGACCAGGAAGGGTGTAAAGAACCTTACTTGCCCTGCACAAGCCTGCATGCCTCTCCCCAGGAGCACTATTGTGGGGTTGCCTGCCTTGATCGTCCCCTTAAGGACTCAAACCAGGCGGCTTAAGCCTACGGCTCCTCTAAGAAAAACCGGAAGGTGGGGGAATTGTATCTTTCTATTATTTGTGGACCACAAGTAATGCAAAGTGAGTGCTGATGAACCGCATCACAAGAAGACACATCCTTTTTTGCTAGTTAGCTTGTTAGAAACCACTTCTTTAAGCTCGCCCGTGTACATTATGGGTAAGGGGCCAAAACAGTAGTTTTCAAAAGAGCCTCGGTGCTTTATGGACAGGTAAGGTTCCTACGGTGCTCACTGTGGAATTAACCTAATTGGAGCTGCTTATGGGTAGGAGTGGGGTCAGAAACTTCGTGATTTGGAAACCCACCTGCTTTGGCTATAACTGACTAACCAAGGAAAAGTAACGCTAGAGATTTTGTCTTTAATAATCAAAAATTGGGTTCATTGTCATTTTAATCTAAGTGAACCCTAGTAACAGATCTGGTAGCTGGAGATTAGGAGAAGTTATTGAAAGTCTTGGTTTTAAGTTATCAGAGAGTTACATCTGCTCTCGGCATCCTAAAAATTTCTAGAGTTGTTTGTCTAAACAGAAGTTTTGGATCATATGAAACGTAGTCGTTGAGATTACCCACAGATATCTTCGGTTCTGATTCTTTTTTCAAGCCCACCCTGTGTTTGACTTGAGGGTCTAATGGGAAGACGATGGCCATTCGTGGCAGTGTTGGCATGCGCTTGAATACCTTAAAATTCACCAACAACCCTAGTGCTGAAATTCTTGTTTGACGATTTTTTTCTCGGTACCCATAAGAAAATTAACTAATTGCAGTTTTCTTTTTGTCCCTTTGCACCTCTGTTCGCTGCTTTCTGTCTCTCTCGCTGTCTCTCTCACATCAGTCACCCGGGCTGGGCACTGACTCATGTCCCCCCTCCCCCCCATCAGCCCGCTCTCCCCCTGCATCTCCCACAGGGCTCCGCAGGAGGTGTAAGGAGAACGGGCACCCCCCGTCGGGGGTCGAGCCGGCCAGAGACCCCGGGCAGCTGCACGGGGAGCCCACCTCGGACTCTGACGGCCGAGGGAAGCCGTGCCTGGGGGACCACGATGTGGCTTTTAGCTGCAAACAGCGGCCGGGCAGAGGGGCCACGCTGCTTTCCTTCTCCTTGCAACTCCCCGAGTCTTTCCCCTCTCTCCTGGATGACGATGGCTACCTGTCCTTCCCCAACCTTTCCGAGAGCCACCTCCTGCCCCAGAGCTTGCGGCATTACCTCCCCATCCGCTCGCCCTCTCTGGTGCCCTGCGTGCTCTTCATCTTCTTCTTCCTGCTCTCCGCCTCCTTCTCAGTGCCATACGCCCTCACTCTCTCCTTCCCTCTGGCCCTGTGCCTCTGCTGCCTGGAGCCCAAGGCGGCCTCCTTGAGTGCCTCACTAGACAATGACCCGAGTGACAGTTCAGAGGAAGAGGTGTGTACCGCGGCATAGAACACGCGTCCCTGTCGTGCTCGGGGCCGCGGTCCGAAACAGTCTCAGACGGCTGCTGCGATAGTGGTCCTACTTTCAGAGCCTCATTTATCGTCTGTGCCAATCTGTGCAGAGGTTTTGTGTGCAGGGCGTGCGACCCGGCCCCGGGGTTAGGCACAACACCATGTGGATGCAGCAGGCTGAGCCCGGCCCGGAACCGCACTGCCAACCCCCACCGACTCCAGCGGGTGGGGGAGGACTCAGCCGTGAGCCAACTGTAAATAAACAACCCGTGAGCTACGTAAGAACTCAGGGTCGACTTAAAGGCTCTGTTCAGTTCTCATTCAATAAAGGGAATGACACGGAAGACGGATGGGTAACTTTCAACTAGATTGGCGGCAAGTTACCAAAATGTACCCTGCTGTAACGATGCACAGTGGTGATCCGCACCAGGTAAAGGATGCTCAGGGCGCGGCGGGAGAGAGCACCGCCGTCGTCGTGGTGCGTCACCACCCTCGGGGCAGCTCTCCAAGACTGTAAATGCCTCCCTCTCCTCCCTGGAGATTCTGAAATGCCCCCGCTGCTCTTTGATTGTCATTGCCAGACGGTCATTGTTACTCCATGAGGGGAGCCCGATCCCGTGGGTGTGTTGGGTCAGAAAGAGGGGCTTGAGCGGTTTAAAACGCTCCGTGACATTGGTCATCGGCAGGGCCAGAAACAGGACCAGAAAGAGCGGCAGTTGAAAACAGCAGTTTCCAAACACAATCAGGAAAGACTCCTGTTAGGTTTCCATACGCTGTAAAAATGGGCTGAGATTTCATGAACACGAGCAATGCCAAGGCATGTGTTGGGTGGCACCCATTCTCTCAGTTCCGGCGTGAGGCTGGGGAAGTTGGATGGGCCTCTGTGGCTAGCGACCAGGAAAGGACTTGAGCCTTCAGCCTCCATCCGTGAAAGCAGGCTGCCTGTCAGTCCCCCGTCCCTCATCCGAGCCATTGGGGGAGGTGACATCCTAGCAGGTAGTGTTTCCTCTTAATTGCTCCCCTTTCCCTCCACTCCATTGCCCTGTGAACAGCCCAGCGGTTTCCCTCTGTGCAGCCTTTAAATAGAACGCAGGGGAAAAGAACAGAAGTGCCAACAGGCCCCTGGCTGAAACCCACCCTCCTGCCTACGCCTGCCCCCGGCTCCTCCAGCAGTTCTGGAGGGTTTTGTGTCAGGAGCCAAACCCAATACACCTAGCATTAAAAAAGAAAATCGCAAAGTCAAAGCAACACTAAAAAAGGAAAGTCTATTCAGTTCTGTGCTCAGCTAGAAATGGTAATCCGAGCCGCACCTGTGAGTAGATAGCATTGTGAGGTACGTATCTATATTTAGTGGTATTATGACTGTTTCTTTGCAGCAGCGGGAAAAAAGTGGGAATGGTCTCCAAGACGTTCCCAAGAAAAGTTTAGGCTTTTCAAGTTGATGTTGCCTAAGAGCCCTTTGCAAGGTTCTTGGATCCTCTGTGACTTAGCTCCAAATCTATCTATGTGTAGCTATTTTCGTACGTGGAAAACATTTTAAGAGAAAAACCACTCTAAATCCTAGGTTTGAATATCACCATTTCTCATAGTAGCAACATAATCAAATAACGTAGGTCCAAACCTACAGTTATGACGAACGCAGTATTATCTACAAAAACTGTTTATAATATTAGCTGGTTTCCAACCTGCTCATCTTCGTTCCTTTAGCAGTGGAGCTAGTCATCAAGCTAACAGAAGGTGAAAAGATTGCCATTTTATGTTTTTCTGCATTTTAAATAACTGAACTTTCATGTAGCAAACCACACAGATCTTGTGCCTAATCCAGGGTGTACATCTTGTTGTAATCAGTGCATGAAAATTAATGTTCAACTTGGGCATGTCTGCATTACATCAGCAAAACAAATCACAGCAGTTACTCCTCGCAAGCTGGAGGCCGCGTGGCTGGTGTCCCCCACATGCAAACCCTCCTCTGAGACCGTGAACCAGCTCTGGCCGAGGCGGCCTTTCTTGTCCTCTGCTCCAGCCTCGGTCACCCATGACGGCTGTCCTGCCACATGACTTTGTATTTGGCCATCTGTTCAATGTCGTCTCAACCCCAAGTGTTAAGAGCTGTGAGCTCTGGTTCAAGCTGAGCTAGAGAACTCAGATGTAGGTCATTCAGGTAAAAAAAAAAAAAAAAAAAAACACTCGCCATTTGTTGACACGGCCTGTTTTATTCCCTGGGCCTCAAGTGCTTTGGCAGCTAAACCGGGTGACTTTGTAACATACGGTTCAGCTCCGTCACTTTGGTTTTGCAAAATCACTAATGACTCTAATTCTTTTTAAATATTTTATCATCACTGCTTACATCTGTCACGTGTGGTGGTGGCTTAATTAGTCCCAGCCCTTCTCAAGAGTGAAACCCAGTGCAGAGAGCTGTAATCATTTCAAACTACAGAGCTGTTAGCTTTTTTTTTTTCATTTGTCCTTCTAGAATTTTGGTCAGATAAGGAGGGGCCGAACACTAAATCATCTACGTCTGTCCAGAGACGTAAGATGAATTTAGCTCACCGTAATTATGTGTCAACTTGTGAAGAATTTTTTGATAATACCAGGAAAGGAGGTGGATGAAGTCCAGAGGAAAAGATTGATCACTTGATTTAACATTTTAGATGGTGTAAACACATTATATGATAGTCCATGGCATGCCATACATTTTGCAGTTTTTCTTAGACATAGGATATTATATAAATAAAAGTTGCTATAAAAGCTGCTTTATTCAGCCTTTAATACTTCAGTCATTAACTGTATATTGATCAGGTACTATGTTTGTTGAATGACTGACTGACTAGGTGCTGAGTAGGGCATTGAGGGAGTTTAGATATGGCCTAAGCTGCTATTTATTTGTGTATAGCTAGGAAAAATAATAGCAATACTTAGGAAATACTATTTTGATATCAATATTTATGATTTTTATAGGCATTTTTAGCTGTGTGTATGTGTCAGGCATCGCATAAAGACTTAGTATCTGTTACCTGATACAGTTAGGGCTGTGATTTTCCCCATTTTCCAAGAAGGAAATTGGGATTAAAATATGAAACCTGCCCCCTGTGCCACAGAGTTAAATAAATAGCAGAGGATTTGAGCTGATGTCAGTCTGTCCTGAGACCCCCTCACTCTTAACCATGGCGGTAATTCCAGTGCCAAGATGCCTGGAAAGCTGCTGAAGTGAATTCTAAAGCCATAAGGGAAATAATCAAAGTAGGAGGAGAAAAACTTTCAAGAACTTTCGAGGCCTTTGACACAACTAGTTAGCACACTGAGCCCAAGTCGTTCTTATTGGTTCTTGAAAGCCTAAGGTTTCCTCGGGTTATCCCATCCCCTCGAACAGTGACCTGCTTCTCTTCCTAAATCAAACTGGCCTTGCCCTAGACTGTCAGTTGGTGAAGCCATGCTAATGCCCTAGCAGTGATCACCCCGATAAGAAAATTAATAGCCACCCCCTTCCAGGTGTGTTGCCAAGGTGGTCGGGTCATGAAAGCTCTCAGCATGCTTTCTTTACCAACCTACTGAAAAGGATTTCCCTTAGACACAGGAGCAGATTGCCAGGATGGAGACCTCAGGTGCACAGGCCAAGCATATGAGTTCCAACTCCTTTTCTTTTAGGAATACAGAAAATGAAAGTTTGGGAGAGGATCAAGAATTCAACCCAGCCAGAGTCATGTAGACACAAAGAGCACAGTCCCAGCCCTCCCGCTGGTAATCCATGGTCTTTGCAATGAGAGATTATTTTAAGAGACAGATTCACAACCTTAGAGCCTCCAGTATGGATTTTTGTTGACAAATTACTAATCGCACAACTTTGCTCGAAGGACTTTTAATAATGACTAGTTTGAGAGTTGAGAAGGGAAAGTCAGGTAATATTATATAGGACGTTGAGATGTCCCAATGTCAATGGCTGTGGCTCATCTCTCCTCCAGAAAAAAAAGAGTTTTTGTTGTAAATCATAAACCGCTATAAAAACAGATTAAAAATCAGTCTTGAAATTACTATTGTAATTCTCCCTTGAAAACCTAGGCTCTGTCAAATGCTGTGCTTTGTTTTATTTGTGTCCAAGTAGATGTCTCTCTCCGTCCTTCTCTCCTTATTTTTCATTACTATTATTTGCTTCATTTGAATGTTTATTTTGGAACGAGATATTTAATTACATACTTCTCTATACCTCTTTCTGTTGGAGGGTGGGACGAAATAAACAACATATAGTCTTAAAAAATACCTAGTTAGCAATCCTACTTGAGAATTGAGTTACATTTTTCATATATAGAACATATGCCTGTGAGTCACTGGCATGTGCTTTTTATAATTAAAAGGTAATGCAGACAGCCTGATGGTCTTAGATGGATGCAAATTACCAAAATGGTGTAAATGAGGGGCTGAAAGTCCAGTGACTGTTAATAGCAGTTTTTTATTTAAATTGACATGTGAAGTTACTTTTCAAATGTGACCTATTCCTAGAATTTTTTTAAAAATATATAAACAGCAATTTTATTTGCATTAAACATTTCTAGGAGCTCTTTCTAGGGGTTTCAGTTAAAAATGGGGGAAAGAATGACATGGCAGCAGACATGTCAGCTTGGCTAATACACGTCCTGTGGTTACGCAGGCCGTGTGCCTCTGGTCTTCCTCTGAGTGTCTCTGCTGATGGAACCTAGCTCTGGCCTTTCTTTGGCTTTTGTTTGAACCTGCATTCTTGTTGGGAAGGTAGTGCGATACAGATCACAGAAAAAGGGACTGAACTGTAGGCCCCAGGCTTGCCCGCTTGACGAGATGGTTTGTTTTCTCTTCCTGCCTTCCTCCCGGAACCTGATCACCTCTGTGATCCACAGACCGACAGTGAGCGCACGGACACCGCGGCTGATGGGGAAACCACCGCCACTGAGGTTGGTACAGTCACTGTGGGGTGCCGCCCGTTGCCTAACAAAAACGCTGGTTCTGCCTTTAGGAACTTTGCATATTGCCTCTTAGGGTGGAGAGAAATTCTACTTTTAACAGTAGGAGTTAAATATATTCTACTGCCTAGACCAGTGGTTCTCAAACTCTGGCCTGCATCAGAGCCATCTGGAGGTTCCCATCCTCCTGTTTCACATTCAGAAGAAGGTCTGGGGTAGGGCTGGAGAATTTGCATTTCTAACAAGTTCCCAGGTGACAGTGACTCTATCCATTTCAGGGTCACATTTTGAGAACCCTTGGCTAAATTGGTAATACTTTTTAAAAAATTTTTATTGGAGTAGAGTTGATTTACAATGTTGTGTTAGTTTCAGGTGTACAGCAAAGTGAACCAGTTATCCATACACATATATCCACTCTTTTTTAGATTCTTTTCCCATATAGGTTATTACAGAGTATTGAGTAGAGTTCCCTCTGCTATGCAGTAGGTCCTTATTAGTTATCTATTTTATATGCAGTAGTCTGTATATTTTTTTTAAAATGTATTCCCTTATCCCAAATGTTTACGCATGATAGCCATAATTGGGGGTGGGTGGTACAATTTGTGTAATTAGCTTATTGACTAGGTACAGATATACTTTAAAATCCCAAATGGTCAAAATGCTTGTTAAGATTATACTACTTAACTCATTTTTCATAGCCTGGATGTAGTCTGGGTCACTCAAAAGAAATGAATTTTCCAAGGAAAAGAAAATGAACAAATTACTGTCAGTGCTTTATTGGGAAAAAAATTATCACATTGACCAGTGATACTATGCTCTTATTTATCCTTTGTTAATTCTTTAGGGTTCATTAAATATGTGTGTGGCTTACGTTGTTTTCTAAATCTTCTCTACCAGTAACTAATTAAAATTTCTGTAAAAACAATATTTATCTATAGTAATGGAAGTCAAGATGTTCATTTCCTAAAGTGCTAATAACAGAATTTTTTTTTTACTTTGTGATAGTGTTTAACATTAGGTTGTTTTTTCCATTATCCAGTCATAACAATATTTTCTAGTTGGGTATTTAGGAAGAACTAAAAATGTTATGGGTAGTATCTATACATCACTTCATTGAAAATACGTTCAGAAAAACATTTCAAAATGGAGTTTAATTGCCTCTTCCTTTGGAAATGCCAGAGTTCAGTTCAAAGTTTGGAAGTCATCATTTTTTAATTTAGAGATAATACTGTAAAACTATCATACTGGTTCTTTTAAGCAGTCACATATAAACTGATTACAGGGTAATCATTTTCTACACCAAATATAGCAATTGCATCTGAATTTTGTAAGAATTAGTTATATGTAACTACTGATACATTCAGTAAATTTCACTGTAATCCTAAGGTATGCTGTAAATGAAAAATATTTTAATACTACTACTTTAAATTTCTCTTAATTCGTCCCAGCCTCTCCTCCCCTCCCCCTCCCTGTGTCCACAAGTCCATTCTCTACGTCTCTATTCCTGCCCTGCCACTAGGTTCATCAGTACCATTTTTCTAGATTCCATCTGTATGCGTTAATATACGGTATTGGAGGGAGTAGCATTAACATATATACACTACCATGTGTAAAATAGGTAGCTAATGGGAAGCTGCTACATAGCACAGGGAGATCAGCTTTGTGCTTTGTGCTCTGTGACGACCTAGAGGGATGGGATGGGGCGGGCGGGGGAGGGAGGCTCAAGAGGGAGGGTATATATGTACACATATAGCTGATTCACTTTGTTGTACAGCAGAAGCTAACACAGCATTGTAAAGCAATTATACTCCAATAAAGATGTTAAAAACAAATGACTCAGCTGTGAGAAAATAAAATACTATAAATTTCTCTAGCAGTTTTAAACTTTGTTATACAACATTTGAAGCATGCAAACGAAGACGTATAACATAGATAGGTTGTGAAGCTTAAAAATAAAATGAAGGGCTATGAACCCACCACCTCTGTAGAATCAGCATGCCTCCAGCCCTCTAACGCTTCTTATAAACGCTCCCCCTTCTCTTTTTTCCGGAGCCAGTGTAACAGCAGTGCAGGGTGGGGCGTGTGGGTTAGAGAGTCTGGTCCCCAATGAGACCCAGACAAAGTGATCCATTTGCTGAAGGCCATGTGCTCTGGAATCACCCACTTGTCACCCATAATTTCACTCTGGACCGCGTCTTATAGTTGATTTTTGTAGTTGATGGTGGTCTATTTAATTTCCTCACTTACCCCATCCGTATCAGCCCTCTCCTCTCCCAAATTTGTTTTTAAGTAGGTGGGTTCAAGAAATTCAAAGATCCAAGAAATTTTTTAATGTGGGAACCTCTGTGTTAAGTTCTTTGTACCTCAGTTCTCTGGTCTACAAACTGGGGATCATAATAGCTAACCTCATAGGATTATTGTGAGGGCTCCTACACTCCAAGGGAGCGCTCATCATTGGATATTCATAGCCATTTTTGTGAATTTTAATTTCGATGTTGGCTTCCCCCACTTCCTGAACCGTCGCTAAGGTCTTTTAAGGACAGCCTGCCAAGTCCTAGCTGTCCTCCCAAGTCCTCCCAAGCGCACGTGTGGGTTCATCGTGCTTGGAAGTGTCCAGGTTAAAATGTCAAACACCCAAGGGGCAAGGAATCTTTTGCCCCCGTCTTCTTATTAAGGCTCACAATTTGTGTGTGAGAACGTTGTGGTTTATATATAAGAAAGAAACGCCTTCTCACATAAGAGCAAACTAGCGCCCCCATGTAGCTGGCTTATGTAGAGCCATCCTTCCATCTTAGAGTCGATGGCATGGTAAGACTTTATTTCCCACTCTCTCTTGATGCTGGCAGTCGGACCAGGAGGAAGATGCAGAGCTCAAGGCACAGGTAGAAAATTCAAAATCAAACACAACCGCAGAAACCAGTGTGTGATACGTCATTGTCTGTGGTGTTCAGGTCCTGCAGCATGGTCCGTGGTGGTGACTGTGTGCTGGTGCGGTGTGGAGGATGGCACTTGTTCATGTGACTACCATGTCCCTTACCTTCCTTTCTTCTCCACTTTTTTCAGAATAGTCTGATTAAGCGAATAAAGGGTGAAAATGTGTATGTCAAACATAGTAATCTTATGTTAGAGGTTGGTATTGGTATATACCAGTGCATGCTTGTGTGTGTTGGTTTTCCTTTAGTGGCTCAACCTGTGGGCTCGTACCATGATGCATGAAGGGTGTGTTCTCACCTGTGAATACGTGCGGTCGACTTCTCAGCTTCCTCTGATTCCTTGCTCTCTCCTAGATGTAGATCCCCTTTCCTCCGTGTGTATTTATTTTAATTCTCTGGTTACGTGTGAATTACACTCTTAACAGTTGACCTTTGAAACTTTTGATTTTTATGCTTGCGTGAACTAGATTTTGTTTTCCCTCGGAAATATCACATTTTCACCAGAGTGTTTGTGGTAGTGTCATGAGCCCTGCTCAGAATTCTTTTATTTTGACTACGAATGAGATAATGACCTAACTTTTAAAACGAGAGAGAGCACGCAGAAAGGAAAACAAACGTAAAATGTTGACTGTTGGATTCTTTATGTTCTGAATATAGGAGCTAGATAAAACCCAAGATGACCTGATGAAACATCAGACCAATATTAGTGAGCTGAAAAGAACCTTTTTAGAAACCTCCACAGACACTGCCATCACGAACGAATGGGAAAAGAGGCTTTCCACCTCCCCCGTGCGACTAGCCGCCCGGCAGGAGGAGGCACCCATGATCGAGCCGCTGGTACCTGAAGAGGTCGGTATTCAGGCTTTGGGTTGCACTTGTCTTCTGTTCACTAGCCTCGCTCCTCTGCAGGGTCTGCAGGGAAAGGATGTGGCAGGCTTCTGAGTAGAGAATCTCACCCCTTGTCTGTGTATAGCCAGTACAATGTTAGGTGGCCAAGGAGTGAGTAATCGCATCCCGTGGTGCTTTGGAACGAACAAGGAAACTCTGGTTCAGATCTGCTTATTCTAGATTCACAGCTGGGAGACATTGACCTACTGTATTACTGAACCAACAGGTTTTCTGAATGTACTTCCGCTACTTTAAGAAATGCCTTGAAAATTCATGACTGTTTCTCATCAATTGCAAGATGAGCATGCCTATTGAGATTGTCTAATGTTTGACTGAACAGTTATGAAGTTGATAACATTTCAGGGCATACTTTACTCTGGGACTACTACACCAGGTTTTTACGGGTATGCTCAGTTTTTTATTTCATTTTTATTTATAGCATATATATATATTTTTCAAAATTGGTTATTTTAACTGATTTATATATATAAACATATATATTATATTATGACTTATAATCAGTTTTTATTTGGTTTTTAATAGGGAAAGTAAAGGCCAGAATGTCTTTTTGAGTAAGTCTTCCATGTAGGAAATCGCTCTTTAAATGTACAGCAAGGTAGAGGATTCCGCTGGTGCTACTTCAAGGCTCCCATCATCGTGTGGGACCCACAGTGGCAGTGGTACTAATCTTACTGTCAGCTGTTACACATCATCTTACTTTATCTGTCTTTCAAAAGAAGTAGCTTTTTAAAACGGCATCTTTCTAGTATAATATTAACTTCTTTCTTCCCTTGAAAGCTGTTTATCTAAAGCGACCACAGTCATGATGTTCATGACAGTTCCAATCCCACTAAAAAAAAAACGACAAGGCATGTCACCATTTGAATCACTTTGTAAAGGGCCTTTTTATGCAGAATAAATGAAAAGTCCTGTGACCAGAGTATTCCTGTACCATTAAACATCGGTTCCGTTCAGATTGTTTTGAGTTTCAAGACACAAAAATTTCAGATTTTCCTGATTGATTTAAATATTGTAGTTCCTGCATTAGTCAGACTGCCACTTATGAGTTATGGTCAGATAAGTTTTACTGTAACTGGTCAAGTTTGGTTTACCCTATTTCTACGAGGGCTGGAAATAAGGAAGGACGTGCTGGCTCTGAAGATGGCAGATACTGGATTACGTTACAAAAACACAAAATAAATAGCCACTGAAAAAGTCAGGCCTCTCCTCCCCTGCTGTCACTCAGGGACATGCGAGGTAGCAGCCCTTTGAATGGAAGTTCTGGTAGTTGCTTGGAGAAGTTAAAGGTGGTGATAATAAACAAGGGACTGTCGAAGTGTAGGTCATTAGACTAGTAAAAGAAATTTTTTTCACTTATTAAACGCTCTAATTCTTAGAGAATAACGGTGATGACCCCAAAGAATGTTAATAACTTAAGAGGCGATGCTTTGAATACGCTGAACTTACCCTCGATGTGGATGCCTTATCCCTGTTGGTGCAGAGAGACTGCAGTAGACCTAAGAAAGGATTGTTTTAAAAGGATTAAAGGGTGGAGGAAAGATGTCCTCTGCAGAAGCACAAAGTGGTTTGGTTACGTAGACTGGAGACCAGCAGCTGGCTTAGTAACTGCTTTCAAGTGTCTGCTGAGTGGTGAGCAGAAGCTGTACCTTAGGACTCCACTGCCACCGGCAAGGGAGGAAATTGTTGGGAGACTTGCTAGATGTAAAGAAGAGCTTCTTAAAAACAAGGCTGGCTAATAACCCTGGTTATCAAAGGGGCTCTGAAAAAGCAGCTCCAAGGAGCTTCAAGTCCCAGAGGAAGAGAGGTCCCTTCTGGGAAGTCAGGGCTATGCGCGCTTCCCTCGCCTTGGGGCTCCCATCTGACCCTTCTCCCGGAGCCCTTGGTGACACCCAGTTTATCCTCCATTTGAGGGCCCTGGAGACAGCCCGGCAAGTTCTTATGCTCCAAATTCTTGTTCATTTCTATATGAAAACTTAATATTGGCTTTTGTTATTGGTTTTGTGAAAAGCACAAAAGATAATTTTATCCTCCCAGCCAGCTAGGCATACACAAAGCATATTTGTTTAAAAACACCTTAACGAAAGATTTTCATTTTAGAGGGCAGGTGTTTTTCTAAGTAAATTACTCATTTGATGTTATCCTTTTATTTAATATGACCCACTTTAAATTAATTAAACAATAATTGGCCAGTTTAGAAAGAGGTCCAATTATTTCTAAAAGAAAATATGTAACTTAATTTTTTAAAGTGACTTCTCAAAGTAATATTGCTTGTGTCAGAAGGGTAAAGAAACTGATTCAGTGACGCCACACTTAGTTGGATTTTGGGGGGAATCTCAGTGATACAATGTTGTTTTGAAAAAAATGTGATGACTCCTGATTTTTTTTTTTTTTTTAAAGAAGATGTTGGGGGTAGGAGTTTATTCATTAATTTATTTATTTTTGCTGTGTTGCGTCTTCGTTTCTGTGCGAGGGCTTTCTCTAGTTGTGGCAAGCGGGGGCCACTCCAAATCGCAGTGCGCGGGCCTCTCACTGTCACGACCTAAAAAAAAAAAAAATTGCTCAAGGCACACCTTCCCAGGTAAGGTGAACGGGCAACAGCCTGTTTAGTGCCACATTTTTGCTTTTTTGTGTTTTTTGTTGGTGATTTTGCTATTTGAAACGACCTCCAGGCATAGTGCTGAAGTGCTGTCTAGTGTTCCCAAGTACAAGAAGGCTGAGATGTGCCTTATAGGAAAATATGTGTGTCAGATACGCTTTGTTCAGGATAAGTTATGGTGCTGCTGGCTGTGAGTTTGATGTTAATGGATCAATAATAGATATTAAATAAGGGGTCTTTAAACAGAAACACACATAAAACAAGGTTATGCATTGATCAGTTGACGAAAATTTCATGACCAGAAGCTCCCAGGAACCTGACCCTGTCTTTCCCCTAGGAGCTATGGTTCAGTACTCAGTAATTCAGTGTTCACAGCAACTTTATAGAACGCAACTGCCATGAATAACTAGAATCAACTCTCTCTATGCATTTTTCTGCTTTCTTGTCCAGCTTTACTTTTGCTATTCAGGTCTTGGATGGGCCTTAAATTGGGCAAAATATGCATTCACTATGGATCATCTATTCATGGATAGAGAGAATTATCTCCATTCTGTGAATCTGACTTCTGTGACTTTCCATTCAGACCCTGGGGTGCAACTCTAGATGCGTATTACAGTCACCTGCAAGATTTTTAAAATACCGATGCCTGGGTTCTACATCAGAATCTGATTTAATTAGTCAGAGGTGCACCCCACACATTACTCTTATTTAAAAGCTCTCCACATAATTCTAATTCACAGCCCAATTTGAGAACCCCTGGCCCGAGCAGAAATGAAAGTCACAGCTCCATAGAGACCCTTAATCATCTGAGCAAGTAACACCTCTGTGAATTTTGCATGCCACTGTAGGGCCTTGTGTCCCAATTATGACACAGGCATGAACGTTTAAGGAACTAAATGAAATAGTCAGGGTGTGCCTCTGACTCTGTCTTAACCCCTAGTAAATGTTTCGATTATCAGCTTTTCTTTATCAGTACCTCTTAACTTTAGCAGAACTCACTGGATTGGGGTTGACAGTATACAGGATTTAATGATAACATCTATCCCCTTATGTTACCCTTTTCCGTTATTATGGGACATGCACAGCTCTGGATGCAGACAGTGTGGACATTTTTACTTACAGACACAGACGTTTTTAAAATTAGTTGATGTCAGATAACAGGATATGCTGAAAACCACTGCTGTTGTTTTTTTTAAGCTCTCATTGTAGGAAAATATGTAGTTCAGTGATTATAATTAGAGGCCTAGCCGTGGTATTCTGAAAAGTGTCTATAATTTTGACTTCCTGTTTCTTATTTCTGTTTGAAAAAGAGGCTATGATTGAAAGTTTAAAAAATAAATCCACATTGAACGATTCCACATGGTACATTTTGTCTCTTGCAATATCTTTCTCCAAAATGGGACAGGACAGGGATTTTTTTTTTCCCCCTTTGAAATGTCTTATTTGTTCCTCATTTAAAAGGAGCATATGAGGACGATGCTATCAAAATCTGTCAGCAGGTCATTCCAGATAACATTCCAGATGCTCCTCTACAACCTCTTGCAGGCAAACGATTAAATATAGCACTGATAGCTTTGTAGATACATACCTAGGAATTTTAAACACCTCTCATAAAAGCATACTGCTTATCATCAACAAGAGGGTTTATTTTCAAAGTTCCATTCGTCTAGAAACTTTGAACGTTTATTATTTTTAGATGACTTTACCAAAGTATCCTTTTGTTCACTATTCTATGCGGTCGTGTGCTGTACACAGAGACAGGCTCGGTAGCTAACGTATTGCCCCTTGAATTATGCCTATTTGATACTAAAGGAAGCAATAAAAAGATGAAAGGAAAAAAACTGTTCTAACATAACATACTTAATGTCCTTTTAAATTTTATATGTTAAAGACAAGTATGACTTCAAATACTTAATTCTTCACCAAGATATTCTGGAGTTGACTTTTCAGGATTATTTGCCATGTTATAAAAGTTCAAATAAAGCTATAACCTTATGTCTATTTGTGGAATAAAGACATCAATCTAGGCATGACTGGGTTTCTCAGATTAGTAGCGAATGCAGTGACCCACGTGTATTTCCTTTCTCTGTGTCAGGCGGCACTTCAGTAGGGAATATGATCAAGAATTTGTCGGACATGGAAGTGAGAATTTATTCCTAACTTAATTTTTTTTTAATCTTAACATTTTCATTTTAATACTCACTTTTACAGTATTGAAGATCACTGACATATGAACACTACTGAAATGCCAGAAAGCTCTTTATGCCACTCTTGCATATTCTGTGTTTGTAGAAATGAGAAATGTTTGAATCCTAAGAACACCGGAGATTCAAAACATAGTCTGTTACTCTTTGGAAATAATTGTTAAATGTTGAGATGGCTTCAGACCATTTTCCAAATTAATAGGCACTAATTTACTTCTTCAGAAAAAAAAAATGAATGAGTATTGTATGTGTAGCACAAGAAAAGAACTCTCTTCCTAACTTGCCTTTTTGGAAACTGTCTGCTTCCTCTTCTCCAACCCAACCCCCTTTATTCAAACAGACCAAAGAAGAAAGAGAGATTTCTGAAAAGGTTCTATTTTTGCAGCAAGGAAGCTCTCCATTCTTTGAGTCTCAGGTAAAAAACAAACATTAAGGAATTTTCCAGAAGGAAATTGCTCTTCAGATTTCAGTGTCATTAAAATGTCTGTAGTTTTTCCTTTCTTTTTAAAATTTACCTTGTTTGCCACTAAGGTAGGTATATCATTTTTGCTTAGATTCTGGGGAGGGAAGTAGGGAATTTTGTTACTAATTTAGTTATCCGTTAGCTATCATTTCTTTGTGGCTTTTGCTCCTAGGTGATTATATCTGTGTGTGGTCATTGAAACATTATGATTATACTTCGTAATGATATTACTGGACCTTTTAGTACCTCTTTCACCCATAGAGTGATGCTAATTTAGATGACCTTGACTGATTTTGAAAGTTCTGAACTTTTATTGGTTTTCCCACTAGCCGAGTGTGATAAAGAGAATTCAGGAAGGAGGCTCTGTGGTTACCTCTCGTCAAATCATTTTCCAGAAAACTGTCCCATCCACCCTAGAGGTTATTTTTCAATTCATTTTGTTTAATCCGGCACCAGCCTATAGATGGATCTGTAATCCTTTTTCTTAAGGCCCACCTGTTTCTAGATTCAGGCTAGGATAAATACGAAAGTAGCAAACGTCCAAGTTTAAAATGTAAACCAAGGTGCTCCCTTGCTCCTGGCTTGGTTTCTCTTCCCTCTGTAACCTGTTAGACTAGTTACCTCCTAACAACGTCCTGGTAGGCTCCCCAAATACAGAAGTTTCATAACTTGCATTTCGTCTGCCTTATTGGAACTAACACTAAGGAAACTGGCAAAGAAACTCCTGAGACGATGAACTTCGGTTGTAAATAAAATCGGAACAGGGTACAGACCACTGTGACCTATTTCTAAGAGGCTCCGACAGTGTCCTAACAGTGGGAAATAGTTCATTACAATGCCTGGAACACAGGTGCACTGAATACTTATTGGATAATAAGTGCTAGAGTGGATTCCGTCTCCCATATAAGGAAGTATAATTCACAAACATGGAAAATGGTTTTCACAGAAATTTGTGGAAATGCTGGCACGTTCTTTGTGAGAACAACAGATATGAAGTACAGTGTTCTGTTTCACATGGAAAACTGTCTTTTCTATGTCCACACAAGTAAAGCTAAATAACTTGTACAACAGCTTCAAAAATGTTGTTTAATCTTGACATACAAAATGATCAGACATTTAGCATAAGATCAAATATAGTCTTTGCAAAATTTACCACCAAAGTATTTCAAGAAATCTGAAATTGCGAGTGTACACGCAGACCGTATTCCAAGTTGCAGGTTAGAGTTAATAAATTTCAGATGGGAAGAGATTGTAGCCATAATCAATAAAAATAACCCCAGCCCTGTGCAGTCACCTCCCAGGCCTGAGTGTAGCTCTCACCCTGATTGCCTTAAAGGATTCTTATTTTAGAAATGAGATACCGTCAGAACTTCTAATTTAGCTTTTATATTCCAAATATAGGGCACAGAGGACTGGGTTATTGTAGACAAAATACCCACTGAGGTAGTTGATGGTGATTCGAAAAAGATTGTGACGTACAAGGTGGTGACCGTGAGCGCTAGAACTGATGACATCCCCGCCGACTCGTTAGGATCTAGCGCCACTGAAGTGCAGAGCTTTGAAGACTTGGCCCGAGAAATGCACTTGAAGGAAGAGAACAAACAGAAAATATACACACTCGGAAAGTCCTACGATACCGTGTCTGGAAAAATTGTCACTATGACAGGAAAAGTCAAAGAAGGGGAGAGGGTGGTGTCCCCCTCCCCTCTTGAGCCAGGGCCGGCCGAGCCCATGAAGACCACCTGTGTCCTGGCAGAGTTCGAGGTCCTGGGAGTCCTCACCGAGGACAGGACCAGGAGGGGGCCTGAGGTCCACACTCCAAAGCGGAGGCCGTCGGAGTCGCTGGCCCCCATCAGGGAAGCCGAGTCCCGGCTGCAGAGCCCCGAGGGTGATGCTCTTGAGGAAAGCCACGTGCCCGGGAGGGATGCCAGTCTGGAGGGCGAGCGGCTGGGCAGAGCGGAGCCCGAGGCCGAGGCCGAGACCTTGAAGGTGGGGCCCTTCAGTCCCCGCAGGAAGAGCCTGTCCAAGTGGAGATACTCCCAGGAACCGGCCATCACCGTCGCCACCACCCAATACGTTGTCACAGAGTCGGCCACGTCCCAAGTCGTGGTAACCGGTGCTGCCTTTGGGCCGCCGTTTCCGATTCCAGCATGACGTTTGCCAAGGCAGCCCTTCCACCCCGAGCCTTTCCATTTCTCTTGCTGTTTGGCTTATGTTGAGAGCCGCCAACCCAAGCTTTTTTGTTGTTTTCATGGTTGAGTCACTACCGCGGTCTGACGTGAGCATTGAGATACCTGCCGTTTTATTTCCAGCTCTTGTCCCCGAGGTGGGGTGGTGCTGCCGGGGCTTGAGGTGCCGGTGCCGGGTGAAAGGATCCGCTTCACCCAGCACCGCCCTAACCTCAGGAACTCTCTCCGCTTTACCAAACCAGAGCCCCTGCTCACCCCGATTTGCTGTTGATTTCCCATCCCTATGTGTTTCCAAATCTGTCTGTAGATCCCTCCATCCCTCGCCCTGGGTCCCGCGCCTACAGTTCTGTCTAACCAGCTGTGAATGAGTACCTGCCCTCCTGTGTCCCGACCTCTGTGCTTGACTCTCCATTTCTCTGTTCACTCAGACTAAACAGTCTTCTGGAGAAAAGCTCATGGATGGCTCTGAAATCTTCAGCTTATTAGAGTCTGCGAGAAAGCCGACAGAATTCATAGGAGGGGTTACTTCCACTTCTCAAAGCTGGGTGCAGGTGGCCATCTGTTTCCATCCTCGGTGTCTCTGTCTCTGCCTCTTTGCCTTTTCTTTGTGCCTTTTCGGGGTGTGTGTGTGTTGCATCCAAGTGGCTTTGCTTTAAACACCTGAGAGGGGTCTTCACTTACACCCCTCTGTGCCTGTCCCACGTTTGCATCACATGTCTTTAGTTCCATTACAAGAACATACTTCAGATGTTCAGAAAGCAATCGTGCTGAGACGTTTTAACAGCATTTAATTTCTTAAAGCATTTTATGTCACCTGTTAGGTGTAAGGAAGCAGCCAAAACCAATATGCATGTGCTCCAATGCTTTCATTTTGTTTTGGTTTTTTAATTGCATTTTATACCGCACTCTTGTTTCTTTTGCAACATCCGAAGAAGCAGCACAGGTTCGAGGCTATGTGTCAGGCAGAGGGCAGGCATCAAAGACTCTGGTGGGGGGAATGAAAGCTAATTTATATTTTCTCTAAGCGTTGCTGGTTATAAGCACTGGTACTGGCTTTAGGTACCCTGGTGAGTGGCTGCTTTTGTTGTTTTTTTTTTTTGCTTTCTGACCTTTGCTTTGTGGAAAGTCACACTGACACCACAATTTTTTTTCCATGCAGAAAATGGAAACCAAGACGGAGTCTGGCAAAATAGAGACGGAAACAACCCAGCACCCCCAGCCACTTAGCACCCAGAAGGTTGTGCAGGAAACGGCATTGGTGGAGGAAAGACATGTGATGAATGTGCATGCGAGTGGGGATGCTTCTTACGCAGCTGGAGATGACATGGACGCTGTGACCCAGGCAGCATCTGCTGACGTATCTGATGTGAAAGGGAAGGAGGTCTCTGCTCTGACTGAGGGAGCGAAGGAGGAAAAAGGGGAGGTGGCCGACAAAGCTGTCCTCGAGCAGGGAGAGATGGCAGCTGCTTCCCAAGAGCCAGAGGAGGAGCAGAGTGCAGCCATCCACGTTCCTGAAGCTTCGGAACAAAAACCTCATTTTGAGGTAACTAGCGGTTAATGTTAACTTTTAGTGCTGAAGTAAGTCCCTGAAATTTAGTTAAGCATAAAGGCAGGGCTAGGTTTAATTTTCTTCCTTTTCCAAGAGCAGTTTGTTTGTCCTCTTGTTGCCTTCTTGCATGGCAATTATGGGGTCTCCATGCTGGTCTGGGGTCCCATGCAAACATATATAATGATTATTCACTACCTAAAGTTCCAGGAAATGGTTTCCACTCTCTTTGCAATTACCGTAACTGGCAATAAACCGTAACTGGCAATAAACTGGCAATAATACCGTAACTGGCAATAAACCTGCCAAGATATTAGAAAACTTGATAAATTTATTTCTGATCGGTGTACTTATCCAAAAGGACCAAAACCAGGCTTGCCCAGGCACCGAGTGCTAGAATTTATTCTTTATTCTCTTTTATTGAAATTCCTGAAGTACGTGGGGGCGGGGTGAGGGGTGGTGGTTCAATGTCTTATTACTTGTTCCTTCTGTCTAAGAAGTTTTTCAATAAAAGGCTAATTTATGATTTTTTAATCTATTAAAATTAGTTTATGAGATAGAGGAGAGGGAATGTAAAAAAGTGGGTTTTTTCAATTTCCTTCGAAATATTTTCTTGTACCTGGAACATTCCATATGAATTCTGGGAGACTGACATGTATCTGTTGTGTGCCTCATTCCCCAACTGCCCCCCATGTAAAATGTAAACATTTATTTCATACCAACCTGTGCTTAATCTATATCCACCAAGAGGGGAGGGAAAAAAACAAAGGTGTGTGTTTGCAAAATTTAATAGCCACTCTGCCTGCTTCCCATTGGTATAGTCATCTACTGTGAAGACAGAAACCATCAGCTTTGGCAGTGTTTCACCAGGAGGAGTAAAGCTAGAAATTTCTACCAAGGAAGTGCCTGTAGTTCACACAGAAACAAAAACCATAACATATGAATCATCACAGGTAAGACAGTCTATGAAGGCCAGAGCCCTGGCACCTGTTTTACCCCATGAATGGCTTCATGCATTTAAGTGTCACTACATGATATTTAATTTGTGAGACTCAGAGGACCCAACTGTCTCTATCAAGAATGGTGCAGTAATTGTAATTTTATTACCGATCAAGGAAGAGCAGGTGACTTAAGCAGGTCTTCACATAACTTGAAATGTAGAAAGAGGCTCAGAAATCTTATCTCCCTAGCCATAGGTAAGGAAGAACACTACTAGCTCAACCAGCCCCTGCTCACATTTCTGAAGTCCCAACTTTTTAATGAGGGTTAACAATGGCCAAGTTTGATTCAGTCCATAGTCTGTGGCAGCTCCCAGATGCTGATGGAACAGCACAGCGATTGTGCAGATAATTAACGCATCGTCACGCCCTAAACCGAGATAGCAGACGTCTGGAGAGGTAACATCAATATTCAAGTGTGGCGTCTCCCCCTTTGCTTGCTTAGGTTGATCTTGGTGCTGATTTGGAGCCAGGTGTGCTCATGAGCGCACAGACGATCACATCTGAAACCACTAGCACCACGACCACCACCCACATCACCAAAGTAAGTGGAGTGGGAACGGATGCAGGAAGGTATCCGTTCAGAGCTTCTGGGTTGGGCCGCACCAGCAGATAGGTGAATACCAGGATGCCAGGCAGCTGCACTGGAGCTCTCACGGCTGCTGTACTTGTGGTGCATCTGTCCTCACATGCCAGGTTCCGTTTAAGAATATGCATTCTGATGCCCTTTGCATAACCCTTAACTCCAGTGCACAGCGTATGGTAGATGTCCCAGAAACACCAGCCAGCCAAAACCTGAAGGACTCTATTCTGGCTTCACTTCTGAAATGAACCGTTGTGAATAACTGCCATAGGGTTCGGTTTCAATTCTTAAAGAATGAATGATGCAGCTTAAAGCTGTGTCAGCATTTTCCGCCGTTTCCCCCGGTCAACAGTGACGGTAAATTCATAATGCTTATGTGTTGCTTTCAGACTGTGAAAGGAGGCATTTCAGAGACGAGAATCGAGAAGCGAATCGTCATCACGGGAGACGCGGACATCGACCATGACCAGGTAGCGTGTGAGAGAGGGTAGATACCCCGGCAGGGAGACGGAGAAACACTAGCTGGTCGTACTCTTCCCAGAGCTGTCCTTCTAGTCCAGCCTGTAGTCTAAACAGTTTTCTGAGTTAACTTTGCAGTACGCGGCGTACGACGCCCTTTGTGGTCTGAGTTAACTTTGCAGTACGCGGCGTACGACGCCCTTTGCGGTCTGAGTTGACTTTGCAGTACGCGGCGTACGACGCCCTTTGCGGTCTGAGTTGACTTTGCAGTACGCGGCGTACGACGCCCTTTGCGGTCTGAGTTGACTTTGCAGTACGCGGCGTACGACGCCCCTTGCGGTCATCGTATCCCATCTGTAAGCTGTGTATAGATCTTGCTCCCGAGTCTCCACCTGGCTCTGATCTTGCACGTCCCGCCTCCTTTTTGTCTCTGCCTTTCTGTGATTTCCTGGGGATAGGCACTGGCTCAGGCAATTAAAGAGGCCAAAGAGCAGCACCCTGACATGTCAGTGACCAAAGTAGTGGTCCATAAAGAGACCGAGATCACCCCTGAAGATGGAGAGGATTGAGCCCAGGTAAGAGGTGGCGCTGGTTCTCTAGGCTTGGCCTCGGCTGGCATGTGGCCCAGGGCTTCCCTCTCTCCCTCCCCCTGCCTCTTCCCTCTCCTTTTTCTCTCACTGGCGTTTGCAGGGCTCTGGGTATCAAGAGGATGGAAAATTGGTTTGCGGCTGCTGCTTTGTTTCATATTTGGAGGCTCCATACTGTGGACTTTTTACCTCCCCTGCCAGTGAGAGGATAAAGAGAAAGCAGAGTCCGCTTGCCTGGTCCTGCGCATGTCCCCTCTTAATGCATGCTCTGTGCTCCTCCCATTATCCACATTTGAAAGGTCGGATCTGGTTTCACTTGCCATGTAGCCTAATCAGAGCTAAGATGGTTTTGTTCTGAGAGGTGCAATCTGTGTGTTCCAAATACTAGGGAAATAAAATATAGCCTGTTCTCCTTCCGTTGGCTGCATTATCCCATTGTAAGTAAGCTTTCTCTTCCACCGTGTTTGGTGCTAGCCTGTTTATGTTTTTGTCTTTGCTTTGTTTTACAATTTGAGACCAGAGCACTCACTCTCATTGTGGATGTCATCTATTTCCTGTATTCTTTGGGATGATTTTTTTCCCCGAGTGTAGTATCGTGTCTCAGGAGGAAGCAAAAATGCAGTCTTGTGGTCCTGCTTTCCTCCAGAAAGCGCGTGCCTTTCCAGCCACTGTTTGGCCGACGTCACGAGCAGACAGCATCTTCTGTGTGTGCACAGACTTGTCATGCATACTAACCCGCCCCTCGAGAACTCGAGGGGCCCTGAGCATCCCTGGAAGGCTTTGAATGCTGAATGCAGCTCCTTGGTTATGTGAGAAGAGTCTCTTAAATGCTTTACATGTAGAAATGAGATAAGTACGTTCTCTAACGTCGGTTAATGTTGATTGATGAGTGGCTTCTCTCAAAGGGAAAAAATATAAACGTCACTCATTATATTCAAATTAAGAAGGTAATTTGGAAGATAGAAAGCAAAAAAAAAAAAAAAAAAACCAAAAGAAGGTTCTCTTCATCGAGTTGAGCCACTTGGGTGACGATGTGGTTATTTCAGAGAAAGCCTGTCAGTGGCGTACACTGGTATTTTACAGTATCTTGTCAAAAAGAGCATTTCATAATCGTACAAGATACTTCTCCCATGACCTCGATCTGAGGGAAACTCTCAGGCGTTTTCAGACGAGTAACTGATCAAATCTCTCTTCTGCAGGAATAACCTAGGGTGCACCTGAAGCCAGTCACGCAAACCATTAGAAAACCCAGAGTCTATGTGGAGTTTCCTCTTCTAACCCACTGATTTGCATCTGCCCATGGACAATTTCAATCCAGAAGAACTGACCTTGACCATTTAATAAAGACACTGGCAGAGACCTTCCCATAATAAAGCAATCTGAGTCAGCCTCACTAAACTGACATTGCATGAAGCAACGATACAATTACAAAACAAGCAGCATTTTTACGTTTCACACAGTGTCTGAGTTCTCAGCTACACCTGCACGTTCATAACCAACAATAGAAACCGTGATCTCATGTAACACATAAAACAATCCATGCCTTTCATAGCTGGTGATTATTAAAGTCTAAACAAAATTGCAGTTTCTTAGGTGACAGATCTTTTGTTTACGGATCAACAAAGATTACCCTAAACTGCTAGAAGCTGTCTAGTCCCGTGTGTCAGGTTTTTCCCAGATTAGATGTGCCAATAACCGAGTTTATTCATTAAATAACTTGAATCTTGTACTTGTTTCCTCTGGTTTATTACTCTCACCTGTCAGCAGTAACGACTCTCCAATCCTCTGGAAATATTTAGCGCTCACAATCCTGCTTTGTGTCATCTAATTTAACCGTTAGAAAGTAGTACTGACTTTAGCGTATCAATGTGATTTCTTCCCCGTCGTCCGCTTTGGTCTGCGTTCAGTCTGGAAAGCCTCCCAGAGTTCCCTAACAAGTCCTAAATATGTAAATTGTCATTATTTTGGAAAGAAGACCTGTATTTTTGTTAGTTCACCGTATGATGAAATTTCACTCCGGGAAAACCCGTTGGGCTCCTGTTGCTTTGTTCTCTTCATTTCTTCGTCCTTGTATTTTTTTTAATGGATTTTTCTTCTTTTACTTGAAAAAAAAGTGTTTTATTTTCAAATCTGGTCCATATTTGCAGTCTAGTTCAGAGCCAAGCCTTAAACTGTACAGAATTTCCACTGTAATAAAACTATTTAGTGTTTAGTTATAAATAGCCTTCAAAGAGTTATATTCTCCATTTCACTGTCAACCGCGTCGCGCAGCCATGGTGAATGTATGTTTCCGCATAGCAAAATAAAACTGGTAAATGCATTTAAACCTCTTATTCTCTAAGTGTACTACTTTCAGGATTGTACGTGTTTGGCCCAGAGCTAACATTTGCATGACATCAAAGGCCTCATTCATCTTCAGGGTAGAGAAAGCCTGTCTTTTTCCAGGATAAAAAGTGTAGACAGATGGGGAACAAAATACGTGTAGATATATGGTTGGTTGCCTGTGCAGGCCTTGAAAAGTACAGCTAGTATCACAGAATCACATTTTCAAAGTTTTCGTTTTTCTGTTAGAAGAGAGGCTGTGCTCTAATCCCAGTGTTTCTGGGGGTTTTTAATTACCAGAGAGACACCTCTGCCTCACATCCTCTCCAGAGACGAGCAGGTTAGCAGCTGGGTCTGCAGGGCGCTGAGTGTTCCTGCAGCTCATTGACATCCAGCTGCTCGCATGCCGGGGACTAAGAATCAGCCTTTCTGTTACCAACCGCCCACCTAACGCCTAAGTGCAGTCGCTGCCATTTCTTACCTCACTTCTGGACTTTTGAAAATCTCTAAAAAAAATGTTTTATTCTTCCTCAGAAAATTACTAGATTTGACCACAGAGCTGAGTTTTACTGAGGGGAGTCAGTCTTATCGTTTATCTCTGAAGGAGTTCTCAGTTTGTCCTTACTGTCAGCACTAAGTATTCATTTTAGGAACTGAAGCATCATTTTCATTGTGTTTAAAGCCAATCCAAAGAAACGTGTTGAGAAAAATTAACACTTTTTTGATATGAAAATTAACCCTTTATTGATATGCCTGCATCTGATATGCTTACTTTGTGTCCAAAGAGTTCACTCTTTTATTTTTCTACAATTTTTATTGAGGTATAATTGACGTATATTATTTTCTGGGTACAACATAATGATTTGATATTGTGTATATATTCTGAAATGATCACCACAATAAAGCTGGGTACCACGGTCACCATACATAGTCACAGTTTTTTTTCTTGTGATGAGAACTTCTAAGGTTTACTCTCAGCAAGTTTTAAATATATAATACTATATATTTATTTCCATTATTAATTATAGTCACCATGCTGTCCATGTTTGCCGTGTTTACCAAACCTAGTGTTTTCAGGTTTCTCTGTCCTCAGCAGTGAGGGCTCATTCTTTCTTGGGTTTTTTTTTTAACAATTTTTTTTTAATTTATTTATTTTTATTTATTTATTTTTGGCTGCACTGGCTCTTCGTTGCCACGCATGGGCTTTCTCTAGTTGCGGTGAGCAGGGGCTACTCTTCGTTGTGGTGCGCAGGCTTCTCATTGGGGTGGCTTCTCTTGTTGCAGAGCATGGGCTCTAGGCATGTGAGCTTCAGTAGTTGTGGCATGTGGGCTCAGTATTTGTGGCTCACGGGCTCTAGAGCACAGACTCAGTAGTTGTGGCACACGGGCTTAGTTGCTCCGTGGCATGTGAGATCTTCCTGGACCGGGGCTGAAACCCGTGTCCCTTGCATTGGCAGGTGGATTCTTAACCACTGTGCCACCAGGGAAGTCCCATTCATTTTTATAAAATTCTACATTATCAAGGGAGTTACACATTTTCAGCTTTCTTTTCCTTCTATTATGCTCCTCAGAATTTTTCCAAACCACTCCCACCTACTTGGGTGTTTGTGACAGCAGTGCCGTATTTCTAGAACCAAAATCTGTATCTTCTTTTCACTGCTTTAATAACAAATTAACAGCACAAAACAGCATGCATATATTATCTCACAGTTTCTGTGGGTCAGGAGTTCAGGCATGGTTTTACTGGGTCCTCTCCATAAGGCTACCATCAAGGTGTCAGCTGGGCCTGGGGTATCATCTGGAGGCTTGACTGGGGAAGAATCCACTTCTTTTTTTTTTTTTTTTTAATTTATTTTTGGCCGCGTTGGGTGTTCGTTGCTGTGCGTGGGCTTTAGTTGCAGAGAACAGGGGCTACTCTTCATTGCGATGCACAGGCTTCTCATTGCGGTGGGTTCTCTTGTTGCAGGGCACAGGCTCTAGGCGCACAGGCTTCAGTAGTTGTGGCTCACGGGCTTTAGAGTGCAGGCTCAGTAGTTGTGGTGCACAGGCTTAGTTGCTCTGCGGCATGTGGGATCTTCCCGGACCAGGGATCAAACCCATGTCCTCTGCATTGGCAGGCAGATTCTTAACCACCACACTACCAGGGAAGTCCCAAGAATCCACTTCTTTTTTTTTTTTTTTTTTTTTTTTTTTTTGCAGTATGTGGATCTCTCACTGTTGTGGCCTCTCCCGCTGCGGAGCACAGGCCCCGACGCGCAGGCAGGCCCAGCGGCCACGGCCCAGCAGCCCAGCCGCTCCACGGCATGTGGGATCCTCCCGGACCGGGGCAGGAACCCGTGTCCCCTGCATCGGCAGGCGGACTCCCAACCACTGTGCCACCAGGGAAGCCCCAAAGAATCCACTTCTAAGTTCTGTTTGGTTGTTTGCAGAATTCATCTTCTCGTGGTTGTGAAGGACCCTTGGACACTTGCTTCTTTGAAGCCAGAAATGGAGGAGGACACCCTAGAGTGAGTCTGCTAGCGAAACACAGAGTATTATACAACATAACGTAATCAAGGGAGGGGCTTCCCATTACCTTTGCCATATTCGGTTGATCACAAGCAAGTCACCGGTTCTGCTCACAGCACCCACAAATTTAAAATTCAGATTTGGAGATTAATCAGTCACTTTCTCACGTTCCCTAATCCAGCAGTTTTAAAGCTAGGTCCCACTAATGTATAAAACTGGCTTGTGCTTATTGCTAAACTCTTAGGTAATCTCAGAACATTTGTTTTTAGCCATTACTACTAATACAGAAAACTGTTGCATTGTGTGAGGTGTATAAAATATCCTAGTTACTACACTTGCAGGAACTGAAGATTTCTACTACAGTTAGCTCTTTGCCTCCCAGAAAAGAAATGTTTGCTTCTTAGTTTGCTCTAAGATTCAGCTCTAGAGTCATAAGAAAACAGGAATTTGTGGGTCTCTCAAATGAGCAGAAAAACAAGTACAAACCTAAAGGCTTTGTGGTCCAGCCTACTGGTAACCTGCAGTTCCATGATAATCACACAGGGATCTGCAGAAACATTCGTTGTGGAGTTGCCACGCCCTCAAAATCTTCGTGATGTTTTCTCTGGAGTCATAGAGTGAATTATCAAGTCGAGAGAATAGCCTTCCTTGCATGCTTTCTGTCCACTGCGGCCAGCATGGAGCTCAACCTAGTAGTGAGGCCGCAGCCTGTGTGGACACTTCTGCTCCTTCCTCAGTATTGCGATTAATGGATGGAGCTACACTGATGCGGAGACATCACTGCCCCAGCGAGAGAAATGAGGGCAGTGCTAATAATGTGGAGATTTCATGCAGTTTCACTCTCCCAGAAGAATTTTCCCATTCTCTCTTCCCTGTTCCTTTCAGATTTCCCAGAACCACCATGTCCCTCCTGCTGGACACAGTGAGTTAGATCATGCACCTTATAGAATTGTTCAGTCCATTTTTTTTTTAACAATTACTCTAATCCATTTCCTTCATTCCTTCTAGCACATCTATTATGTTATTTTCTAAGTCAGGATCAATCCTAGCTATTTTCAAAAAATCAACATGGAGTCTAGAACAGGGATCTAAAGTTGCTCTAACTTACCAATGAGGGTTAGCTGTACCTCCACAAATGCTCTTTTATCTTTCTCACTGCAGTAAATTAACCTGTGTCAGAAGTGTCTGCTGTGACTTGCCATAGAGGTGGTCTCATGTTTGAATGAGCATTTACTCATTAAGTAAAACTGGGTTATTCCGTTTTTTTATAAATATATTTTTGTGGCAGGCCATTGGTGCAGGTAAAATTGTATTCTCAGAAATGACATTTCATTTTGACAAATCACTTCTTATCAGAGCTGATTAACTCTGAGGAAGAGTGTCGGAGTTAATGCTTCCCCAGGAGTGTGGTTACACACACGCCTGCACACTCACAATAGCCTCTCACGTTTCTTTGAGATAAATGTAATCTTTTAAGAGATTGGACAGGTTCTTGTATTGCAAGCTCAAGGAAGAGCTTATCAGCCAAGATAATATGGGGATTTTCACAGCACCCCATGCAACAAGGAGGAACCACAGTATTTGGGGGCTGAATTTCCGGCTTACACACTCTCTTTGAATAATACTGAAATCTAAGTCACCTTGCCATGACATGCATGTGGTAGGAAAACTGACTAATTAAAAGGATTTACCATACATCTTATGACTCTTTACTGGAGGCTTGGGAGGTAGATAATTATGAATGTCATGTCTCAAGCAACACTGAAAACATGCAATTTAGAAGACATTTGCTAAGTCAAGTCACCTCATGTTTGACTATTGAACCCAAGGATGAAGCAGTAAGTGTTCATGATACCAGTCTCCAAAGCCGTTTGGCTGACAGGGTCTTGGTACTCTGGCCGGGTATCAGGTCTGAGCCTCTGAGGTGGGAGAGCCGAGTTCAGGACATTGGATCATGAGAGACCGCCAAGCCCCACGTAATATCAATTGGCGAGAGCTCTCCCAGAGGTCTCCGTCTCAATGCTAAGGCCCAGATCCACTCAAAGACGAGCAAGCTACAGTGCTGGACACCCCATGCCAAACAGCTAGCAAGACAGGAGCACAACCCCACCCATTAGCAAAGAGGCTGCCTAAAATCATAATAAGTTCACAGACACCCCAAAACACACCACCGGATGCGGTCCTGCCCACCAGAAAGAGAAAATGTAGCCTCCTCCACCAGAACACAGGCACCAGTCCCCTCCACCAGGAAGCCTACACAACCCACTGAACCAACCTTACCCACTGGGGGCAGACACCAAAAACAACCGGAACTATGAACCTGCAGCCTGCGAAAAGGAGACCCCAAACACAGTAAGTTAAGCAAAATGAGAAGACAGAAGAATATGCAGCAGATGAAGGAGCAAGGTAAAAACCCACCACCAAACGAATGAAGAGGAAACAGGCAGTCTACCTGAAAAAGATTCAGGGTAATGATAGTAAAGATGATCCAAAATCCTGGAACTAGAATGGAGAAAATACAAGAAACATTTAACAAGAACCTAGAAGAACTAAAGGGCAAACAATGATGAGCAACACAATAAATGAAATTAAAAATTCTCTAGGAGGAATCAATAGCAGAATAACTGAGGCAGAAGAACGGATAAGAGACCTGGAAGATAAAATGGTGGAAATAATTACCACAGAGCAGAATAAAGAAAAAAGAATGAAAAGAATTGAGGACAGTCTCAGAGACCTCTGGGACAACATTAAATGCAACATTAAATGTTGCAACATTAAATGCAACAACTTTCGAATTATAGGGGTCCCAGAAGAAGAAGAGAAAAAGAAAGGGACTGAGAAAATATTTGAAGAGATTATAGTTGAAAACTTCCCTAATATGGGAAAGGAAATAGTCAATCAACTCCAGGAAGAGCAGAGTCCCATACAGGATAAATCCAAGGAGAAACATGCCAAGACACATATTAAACTATCAAAAACTAAATACAAAGAAAAAATATTAAAAGTAGCAAGGGAAAAGCAAAAAATAATATACAAGGGAACCCCATAAAGTTAACAGCTGATCTCTCAGCAGAAACTCTGCAAGCCAGAAGGGAGTGGCAGGACATATTTAAAGTGATGAAAGGGAAAAACCTACAACCAAGATTACTCTATCCAGCAAAGATCTCATTCAGATGCGATGGAGAAATTAAAACGTTTACAGATAAGCAAAAGCTAAGAGAATTCAGCACCACCAAACAAGCTCTACAACAAATGCTAAAAGAAACACAAGAGAAGGAAAAGACCTACAATAACAAACCCAAAACAATTAAGAAAATGATAAAAGGAACATACATATTGATAACTGCCTTAAATGTAAATGGATTAAATGCTCCAACCAAAAGACATACACTGGCTGAATGGATACAAAAATAAGACCCATATATATGCTGCCTACAAGAGACCCACTTCAGACATAGGGACACGTAAAGACTGAGAGTGAGGGGATGGAAAAAGATATTCCATGCAAATGGAAATCATAAGCAAACTGGAGTAGCAATTCTCATGTCAGACAAAATAGACTTGAAAATAAAGAGTATTACAAGAGACAAAGAAGGACACTACATAATGATCAAGGGATCAATCCAAGAAGAAGATATAACAATTGTAAATATTTATGCACCCAACATAGGTGCACCCCAATACATAAAGCAAATGCTAACAGCCATAAAAGGGGAAATTGTCAGTAACACAATAATAGTAGGGGACTTTAACACCCCACTTTCACCAATGGGCAGATCATCCAAAATCAAAATAAATAAGGAAACACAACCTTTAAATGACACATTAAACAAGATGGATTTAATTGATATTTATAGGACATTCCATCCAAAAACAACAGAATACACTTTCTTCTCAAGTGCTCATAGAACATTCTCCATGATAGATCATATCTTTTTTTTTTTTTTTTTTTTTTTTTTCTATACACGGGCCTCTCACTGTTGTGGCCTCTCCTGTTGCGGAGCACAGGCTCCGGACATGCAGGCTCAGCGGCCATAACTCACGGGCCCAGCCACTCCGTGGCATGTGGGATCTTCCCAGACCAGGGCACGAACCCATGTCCCCTGCATCGGCAGGCGGACTTTCAACCACTGCGCCACCAGGAAAGCCTGTCTTGGGTCACAAATCAAGCCTTGGTAAATTTAAGAAAATTAAAATCGTATCAGGTATCTTTTCCAGACACAACACTACGAGACTGGATATCAATTATAGGAAAAAAATTGTAAAAAATAGAAACACAAGAAGGCTATACAGTACACTACTAAATAACCAAGAGATCACTGAAGAAGTCAAAGAGGAAATCAAAAAACACCTAGAAACAAATGACAATGAAAACACAATGACCCAAATTCTATGGGGTGCAACAAAAGCAGTTCTAAGAGGGAAGTTTATAGCAATACAATCCTACCTCAAGAAATAAGAAAAATCTCAGACAGCCTAACCTTACACCTAAAGCAATTACAGAAAGAAGAACAACAACAACAACAAAAAACCCCAAAGTTAGCAGAAGGAAAGAAGTCATAAAGATCAGATCAGAAATAAATGGAAAAGAAATGAAGGAAACGATAGCAAAGATCAATAAAACTAAATGCTTGTTCTTTAAGAAGATAAACAAAATTGATAAACCATTAGCTAGACTCATCAAGAAAAAGAGGAAGACACAAATCAACAGAATTAGAAATGAAAAAGGAGAAGTAACAACTGACACTGCAGAAATACAAAGGATCCCAAGAGATTACTACAAGCAACTATATGCCAATGAAATGGACAACCTGGAAGAAATGGACAAATTCTTAGAAATGCACAACCTTCCAAAACTGAACTACGAAAAAATAGAAAATATGAGCAGACCAATCACAAGCACTGAAATTGAAACTGTGATTAAAAATCTTCCAACAAACAAAAGCCCAGGACCAAATGGCTTCACAGGCAAATTCTATCAAACATTTAGAGAAGAGCTAACCCCTATCCTTCTCAAACTCTTCCAAAATATAGCAGAGGGAGGAACACTCCCAAACTCATTCAACGAGACCACCATCACCCTGATACCAAAACCAGACAAGGATGTCACAAAAAAAGAAAACTACAGACCAACATCACTGATGAACATAGATGCAAAAATCCTCAACAAAATACTAGCAAACAGAATCCAGCAGCACATCAAAAGGATCATACAGCATGATCAAGTGGGGTTTATCTCAGGAATGCAAGGATTCTTCAATATACACGAATCAATCAATGTGATACACCATATTAACAAATTGAAGGATAAAAACCATACGATCATCTCAATAGATGCAGAAAAAGCTTTTGACAAAATTCAACACCCATTTATGATTAAAAACTCTCCAAGAAGTAGGCATAGAGAGAATGTATGTCAACATAATAAAGGCCATATATGACAAACCCACAGCCAACATCATTCTCAATGGTGAAAAACTGAAACCATTTCCACTAAAATCAGGAATCAAGACAATCTTGCCCACTCTCGCCACCATTATTCAACATAGTTTTAGAAGTTTTAGCCACAGCAGTAGGAGAAGAAAAATAAAAGGAATCCAAATTGGAAAAGAAGTAAAACTGTCATTGTTTGCAGATGACATGATACTATACATAGACCATCCTAAAGATGCTACCAGAAAAAACTACTAGAGCTGATCAGTGAATTTGGTAAAGTAGCAAGGTACAAAATTGATGCACAGAAATCTCTTGCATTCTTATACAGTAATGATGAAATATCTGAAAGAGAAGGAAACACTCCCAATTACCATGGCAACAAAAAGAATAAAATACCTAGGAATAAACCTACCTAAGGAAACAAAAGACCTGTATGCAGAAAACTGTAAGACACTGATGAAAGAAATTAAAGAGGATACAAACAGATGGAGAGATATACCATGTTCTCAGATTGGAAGAATCAACATTGTGAAAATGACTATACTACCCATAGCAATCTACAGATACAACGCAATCCCTATCAAACTAACAATGGCATTTTTCACAGAACTAGAACAAAAATGCTCACAATTTGTATGGAAACACAAAAGGCCCCCAATAGCCAAAGCAATCTTGAGAGAGAAAAACAGAGCAGAAGGAATCAAGCTCTCTGACTTCAGAGTATACTACAAAGCTACGGTAATCAGGACAGTATGGTATTGGCACAAAAACAGAAATATAGATCAATGGGACAGGACAGAAAGCCCAGAGGTAAACCCACGCACATATGGTCACCTTATCTTTGATAAAGGAGGCCAGAATATACAATGGAGAAAAGACAGCCTTTTCTGTAAGCGGTACTGGGAAAACTGGACAGCTACATGTTAAAAAATGAAATTAGAACACTCCCTAACACCGTACACAAAAGTAAACTCAAAATGGATTGAAGACCTAAATGTAGGCCAGACACTATAAAACTCTTAGAAGAATACATAGGCAGAATACTCTGTGACATAAATCACAGCAAGATCCTTTTTGACCCACCTCCCAGAGAAATGGAAATAAAAGCAAAAATTAACAAATGGTACCTAATGAAATGTAAAAGCTTTTGCACAGCAAAGGAAGCCATAAACAAGAGGAAAAGACAACCCTCAGAATGGGAGAAAATATTTGCTGACATAGGATTAATCTCCAAAATATACAAGCAGCTCAGGCAGCTCAATATCAAAAAACAAACAACCCAATCCAAAAATGGGCAGAAGACCTAAGTAGACATTTCTCCAAAGAAGATATACAGATTGCCAACAAACACATGAAAGGATGCTCAATATCACTAATCATTAGAGAAATGCAAATCAAAACTACAATGAGGTATCACCTCCCACAAGTCAGAATGGCCATCATCAAAATATCTACAAACAGTAAATGTTGGAGAGGGTGTGGAGGAAAGGGAACCCTCTTGCACTGTTGGTGGGAATGTAAATTGATACAGCCACTATGGAGAACTGTATGGAGGTTCCTTAAAAAACTAAAAATAAAACTACCATATGACCCATCAATCCCACTACTGGGCATATATCCTGAGAAAACCGTAATTCAAAAAGAGTCATGTACCCCAATGTTCATTGCAGCTCTATTTACAATAGCCAGGACATGGAAGCAACCTAAGTGTCCACTGACAGATGAATGGATAAAGAAGATATGGCACACATATACAATGGAATATTACTCAGCCATAAAAATATACGAAATTGAGCTATTTGTAGTGAGGTGGATGGACCCAGAGTCTGTCATACAGTGTGAACTAAGTCAGAAAGAGAAAAATATCATATGCTAACACACAATATGGAATCTTAAAAAAAAAAATGGTTCTGAAGAACCTAGGGGCAGGACAGCAATAAAGACACAGACGTAGAGAATGGACTTGAGGACACGGGGAGGGGGAAGGGTAAGCTGTGACAAAGTGAGAGAGTGGCATGGACATATATACACTACCAAATGTAAAATAGATAGCTAGTGGGAAGCAGCCGCATAGCACAGGGAGATCAGCTCGGTGCTTTGTGACCACCTAGAGGGGTGGGATAGGGAGGGTGGGAGGGAGGCTCAAGAGGGAGGAGATATGGGGATATATGTATACTTATAGCTGATTCACTTTGTTATACAGCCGCAACTAAGACAACAATGTAAAGCAATTATACTCTAATAAAGATGTTAAAGAAAAAAAAGAAATCTAAATGATCCCCGAAGACAAGCGATGATAAATGCAGAGCTTAATGCAGTATGATTTTGCAACCATCAGTTGGCCAAGACATTGTAATTCTAAGCTTTGGGAGGATACAAAGCAAAAGCCACTTGTGGTAGGATTGTAGGTTGGTAATTTGTCTGCGGTAGAATCAGTTAAGATATATATTCTTAAATATTTCACAAACCTTTTGACCTAGCAAATCCGCTTCTGGCAATTTTTCCTAAATAAGGCACAGAGCTTTACAGAAATTAACGTATAAGGCTGTTGAAGGCAGTGTTGCTCATAAAAAAGTGTTTAAATATTCAGCACAGTGGAAAATTTATAAATAATGGTATTTACATAAGATAGTATACTGTGCAAGCCCCCAAAATTGTAGAATACCAACGTGATAGAGGAAATAATCCTAATAAGTGTAAAAGTGGGAAAAGCAGTTTATACATTATGGTGCTAAGTAGGCAAGATTGCTTATCTGGACACAGAAAATGCAGAGACATCTACCAAAATGGTAGCAGTGATTTTCTCTCTCTGAGGGGAAAATATATCATGATTTTTGTTTTCTTCTTTGTGCGATTCTACTTTTCCAGTTTCTTCAAGTGTCTGTCACCATTATTATACATATTTTTAAAAACAGTTTATTTGGGAACCGAGTGAGATGTAAATGAGGAGAAATTTGGAAAACTGACTTTTGCCTGGAACTTCAAAGCCATTATTACCCGCACCAAATGTTACAAACGCCTTTGTTCAATACTGATTTCTTTAGTCACATTCTAATTAGAATGGTGATAGATGAGTTTCTATTACAGATATTAAAGTTATTTATAGTAACACTCTGTGTGAGATCTTTCCAAATGAATAAGCTTTGCCTTGGATTTGCACATTACTGGTTTAAGCAGTGCGTTTGCTTTTTAAGGGTAGTGATTTAGTATACCATGCAAGTAATTTTTAAGTGTTACCACAGTATAATTGAAAGGTAGTGCTTCTCTGAGTTTGCTTAACTTTGACTTCTCTCTCCATAAAGCTGTCTCTCACCAGTGCTGTCTTCTTTAAGCAAGCATGGCCTAAAGCAAAAACTAAAACAAAACCCATAAATTCTGGACTCAGCAGTCACTGCCACTTAGTGAGTTTTGTCACCTTAAGGCAGTGCCTTAAGCATTTGAGCCTCGGTTGACTCAAAAAGAGAACCGTAGCCAACTACCAGGGTTGTTATGGTGAAAACCCTTCAGTTCTTATAAGTACCTTACCAAATAGGAACGCACGAGCAAGTGCTTTGTAAAATAGAAAATGGCAGTTTGATGTAATGACATGATTTGTCCCCCTCTTCCCTCCACACTGTGCATCCCTTATTCTGTATGTGAGAATCCAAACTAGTTTATCTCAGGAAGAGCAAACTGCCTCTGCTTGAGAAAAAAATAGCCCTCTGCTTGGGGAGAATTCAGAAGCTGCAAAAATCTTTTTCTTGTTAGGATTCAAGCAATGGGAGTGACCCTAGCTAGGATCCTTCCCTGTATCCAGGTCAATGTTCACTTTGTTCAGAGGGGCAAAAAAGAAACGCGTGTTGGGCTTCCCTGGTGGCGCAGTGGTTGAGAGTCCACCTGCCGATTCAGGGGACGCGGGTTCGTGCCCCGGTCCGGGAAGATCCCACATGCCGCGGAGCGGCTGGGCCCGTGAGCCATGGCCGCTGAGCCTGCGCGTCCGGAGCCTGTGCTCCGCAACGGGAGAGGCCACAACGGTGAGAGGCCCACATACGGCAAAAAAAAAAAAAAAAAAACGAAAGAAAGAAACACGTGTTTATGATGACCTCATGCTTTCCTATGGTGAGAATTCAGCTGATATTGTCAATGAAACCACGCCCATGCGGCAGCCAGCACAATGCCTCGCAACGTTCAGCATGAATCCAAAACCCACACATGCACGTTCGTAAGATTCTTGCGTGGCTTGTCAGGTAAAGTGTGTGTGTGTAAGGGCGTGCACATATTAGTGGGTTAACTATATTAATTTTCTGTAGAGAGATTGTATATTTGCATGGGCCCTTCTTGTATGAATAGAGAGCGAGCTGATAAGTGGTAGCAGAACATTTGTGTGCTTGAGTTGGGTCACGTCCGACACCTTTCCTGGGGATGCTTCCCAAGGACTAAGATACTAAAGTCTGAGCTTCCGGAGAGTCTGAGTTCATTGGTCTGGAGGTGGGACCCAGCGTTACTACGTTGTGAGAGATTGCAGACAAATGCCACGGTCGGCCAGCGTGGAGACTCACTGGCCTCGTGAAGGGGCCCTGAGACCCAAGCATACGTCGGAATACATGGACGCCCCCCAGTGATTCAGTAGGTCTGGGGCAAGGCCTGAGAATGAGCGTTTCTAGAAAGTGCTCAGGTGCTGGTGATGCCAGGGATCTGGAGATGGCACTTTGACAACTACTGGCCTGGTAGAAAGAGCACTGATTTAGGAGAACAGCTGGGTGGCAAGTTTCTTGACCTATTGTGATTCATCTTCTGGAAAAGGAAATTAACTTATCCACATACAAATTACTGTGAAGATTTATTGAGACAGTATTCTCAGAGTCACATAAGGAATGTTTCTAGTGCTGAAAAAGCCTAAGGCAATACTATTATCTCCCCCACGTATTGGGAGCTTGAGAGATACAGAGGGGGTGGCCCCCAGGAACCCCTAAGAGAAGCATGATGGTAACGTCATGAAGGCATCGCTAGTACCACCTGTAGTTAGGCTGGAAATAACAACTCCGGCCGAAGAAATTGCAAGTTTAAGGGGCATCAGGAATTGCCTTGTAAACATTGATAAGAATAACCAAAGTGGGCTTTCCTGGTGGCGCAGTGGTTGAGAGTCCGCCTGCTGATGCAGGGGACACGGGTTCGTGCCCCGGTCCCGGAAGATCCCACATGCCGCGGAGCGGCTGGGCCCGTGAGCCATGGCCGCTGAGCCTGCGCGTCCGGAGCCTGTGCTCCGCAAAGGGAGAGGCCACAACAGTGAGAGGCCCACGTACCACAAAAAAAAAAAAAAAAAGAAGAAGAACCAAAGTGACAGAAAAGTAGGATGTTTCCAAAGAGGCACCAAAAATGATTTTTAAAATATTGCAGTGAGGCCCCCCCCACCGCAAAGTGTTTCAGCATTAGATTGTTATAATCACCCAAGACAGGTCTATAGGCTCAGAAAGCCTTGAAATAAACTACACTAGAGAAGAACCAATCGTGGCCACTCAGAAGGATGCTCGTAAAGAGGTGAGCAAGCAGACAGAAAAATCAGTATGCAATAGATGTGATGGGAGGGGTAATAGTGGTGAGTGACAATTAGCCCAAAGGAGAAAGAGCCTCTCCAGGGTGGGATAGGAGAAGCAACATTGGCATCGACCCTTAAAGGATGTGGAGCGTCCACCGGACACCGGATGAAGGAGGTGATGGGAAGGCGAGGACCCGGACACAGGAAATACTAGAAGCTTCTCGTGCAGGAATGGTTCCTCGGGCTGGCATTTCATGATTCCAAATAACCGCCTGTTACTAGTTCTGTCCTCTGCTCTGGTAACTGCGGAAATGTTAACCTAAATGACAACGGATACCATCAGAGGTCTAAGGGAAATGCCCCCAGAGTGACAATGCCAGTACAAGTGACCGAGAGTCACCAAAGGGCTACTGATTGCAATGCCCACCCCCAGAAGGAGCCACAGCTGAAGTCCAAAGTCAGGGCTGTAAAGAGAAAGGTGGGGGCGAAGAAAGGGTTTTTATAACTTGGAGCAGTTGATGGAGGTCGTGGGGAATCCCCTCTCTAGAGATGGTGAGGAAAAGCAAAACATACAAAAGATGTCAGCTCTGGGGACTGGCTTAGGATATCCTGCAAGAAGCTTGGAGCTGGATTGGATTTCTTATCCAGTAGTCCTTCCAGCTTTGTAATTCTAGATCTATAGAAGTGGTAACTTTCCATGTAAGGAAAGTTTAAAAACAGAAGAGCATGTCCTTCAAGTACAAGGAGAATTATCGGAACTCTTTGAAAAGAGAGAACTAAGAATTCAATGGAATTTTTTTGTATAAAACCTCTCAATTACCAGAATTAGGTGGGACAGACAGTCTGATTAGTTTTTGCCATATCTTTGATACATGACTTAACAATGTTTAAAGGCTGACGATACTGTGTAACGTACTTAATGCCAATAATACTGTGAATAATTTCTCTTTTGAGAATTCAAAGCCCTCTTTAAGTATTTTTCCATGTATCAGAGTCTTCATATATTATTTCTTCTCTCTACACAGTGTCGTGGAGACAGGAGGTGAAGGAGATGGCCGTCACTGACCTCAGAGTCTGAAAGTTACTTTTTGGAATAAATTCCTTGTAACAGCCTGTTTGTTACGTGACTTTCTGAAAAGTGCAAACATTAGGTGCTTTGAATTTTTAAAAACTTGAATTTAAGGTGAAGGGGAGTTTCCTACAAAAAGATACAGGGGTGATCCATTTGAAGCATGACATTCCTCCTACTGTTTGGAGAGAACTCTATTACCAGGAGCATCTGGGGAAATCTAGCCAGCTTTGGGTCTCATTGGTATTGGCTGGGATGTTCGGTTAGATTCTAAAGCAGGTGAAATTACCTTTAGGATTGATGACATCCTCAAACATTCAGGGTGGGGCAGCTTGGCTTCCTTGTGTAGGAATCATTTCTCAGGTTTCTTCTAGTCATTTCTGAGAAAGTGAACTTTTTCCATCCATCAGGGTTAGTGGATGGGAGTCGGTGGAGGAAGGGAGCATGTTGGAAGGTGGGTACCGGGACCAGAGGGACCAGCCAGCGCAGCCTGGGTCTGCGCTTGGAGTTACCTGCTAGGAATCAGAGGATGCTGCAAGCCCGGGGCCAGGTGACAGTCACAGGTAAGAGCACACGAACACAGCAAGTCAGAGCGGCAGGAGGGTTGGCAAGAGAGGGTGTAAAGTAGGAAGGTTGAGAGGGAGGTCGGGCTTTATGGGCAGAGTCCAAAAACCTACCAAGGACTGGCTGCTCTGCGTGCAGACAGCTTTTGAAAATTCTGGTGTCGGCGTGTTTGCTTGTCATCCCCCTTCCTCCTACACGTGATCTGGCAGGAGCAGGAGACCAAGGGGAGGCAGAAGTCTAGCTGAGTGTGCCGGGCAGTTGGGTACCCATTAATAAAGGGTTGATGATAAGTGGGTGTTATTTAAGAACCCATGACTAATATCTAGCTGTCATTCCCTTGCCGTGGTCCATGAGATGGCCCTGCTGTGCCCAGAATGGCTCCTACAGAATTTTTTGACAGGTGCTATATGTTATAAAGAATAAACACCTGACTTCAGCCCTTTTTGACATGAAACAAGAAAAATGTTAGCACTATTTATAAGGCCATGCACAATGAGAGGTGACTTATAAGTCGCCCCTCCTGTACGTACACACACACACACACACACACACACACCTCAACCCTTTGCTTATAGCTCCAGCCATCTGCTCTTGCCCACCACACCCCTCTAGAATGGCTTTTCCAGAAGCTTCCCCATTCTTGTTGAGTTCACTTAACCCCGTCTGTAAGCAGTCTTTCCTTAATGTCTCCGTCATGCTCTTCTGAGGGTGCCATTTGTCCCTGCAAGAACACTTGATCTGTGCAGCCACCTAGTAGCTCTGTGATGCTGGGCAGCTATTTAAGATCTTTCCTTCACATCTTCAGGTGGAGTCAGTAAAGTGCTTGTCTGAACAATGTCAAATGACAATGTGTGACCCACTCTGACCTACAGAAATGGCAATGTCATATGCTGTGAGAATGACTTCAATGTAAAACGATTCAAATAGTGCCCGGCACGCTGTAAGCAGCGCCTTTCTAGTTAAGATGCTCGGGTGCTATCAATGATGTCTCCGCCCAACGGCAGCAAGTCTGTGCTGCTGCCTCCTGCCCCATCCCAGGCAGACACGGCTCAGGTATTCCAACCGAGCCCAGAGGCAAATTCAAACCCTAGGAAGGGAGGAGGCACTGCTTTTCAACCCCATGGCCCTGTTTTTCTGGCCTGGCCCTCCAGGGATTTCCATGCCCACCACCCGCTGGTCTAGTGCAAGGGGCCCCCCCCCCCCACTCCCACTGTGGCGGGCAGTGTGCTCCTGGCATCTCGCAACAGAATGTTTTCATAGAAATGTTCTGCCTGACGGTTACATCACGGTGATGAAATTGTGGGTAATCACCAGTTCAATCCATTTTACCTGTAACCTGCCTTCACTAATCAAGGTCCTTTTAATGGTTGCTGGAAAAGACCTGCTTGTCCTCGAGCTGCACGGAGCTTAAACAACGAGACGTTTGCCCAAGTTGTCTTCCAGGGACTTGGATCAGCTGTGTCTAGTTGGAGCTGAGTTGGTTAAAACTGGATAGGACCCCTGACCCTCCATCTGGGCATGCGCGAATGTCCGCTCGATGACCTTTTGGCGTCAGAGGGCTCAAAACCACCCTGCGATGGAGCCAAGCGCCTCGGTGTTTGAACACGCAGAGGCTGTGGCTGAGCTGCGCCTGCCTGCGTAGAACGAGGATGACGCACCTGTTTCCCGTCACCTTTCCCCGCGCTCCCCACGCTCCCCACGCTCCCCGAGCTTGAGACGCCAGCTCATCCCATAAACCCCCCAGGCCGTTACTTCCGGGAGGCAGGTATGAGACTTTCTTTTATCGTCTCTGTGCTCAGCTGCCTCGTGTATAAACCCTCTCACTGCTGCGAAGCTCAGCATCTCAGCGTTTGGCTCGCTGGGCTTTGGGCAAAACGAACCTGGTTTAGTGACATTAATACTTGACTCCGTTGCAGTTACCCCCGTAAGTGGGGTTCTGTGCGCTGGCCTCTAAGTTCAAGAACCTTTGCGTCGTTTTGGTTTTTTGGAACTTGTGTTCTGGATTTCATACTTCTTACAAATTAAATGTAACCTGCAGGGCTTAAGGGGTGGGGATGTTGAGCTATCTGATGAGCTGAATGTGACCCACACAAAACTAGCGCATAGCTTAAGTTGTCCAGGGGTGTGTTGGGGGGATGATTTTCCATGGATAGGAATACTCCAAATAAGTTAAATCATACATGTGTACCTGTACCTCCACCGACTGTCCTAGTTCTTTGCAGCTTAGTTCTTCCAACCCTGCGCTTCCTATGTAAGCTGTCACTTCTAGATACCATCAGAACCTCTCTGAGGCCCCTCTTTACTGTCTAGGCTTGTCATAAACTTTCTGAATCCTGCCCCTCAATACTAGGTCCCAGCCAGGTTCTAGTTCCCTTCACCTTTGAATTAAATTGAGAACATGTTTATGAAAATGAAATATTAAAGAAGTGAAGCAGACCTGTAACTTTGAAGAATTAAGACAAGTTAAAGGTAGAACACCTCCATACCCTTTTGAACTTCTGAAATAAAATGCTGAAGGACAAAGGAGGCAAAGGAGATGGTGCCTTTTTTATTTGCCTTTAAAAAAAAACAAAAGAATGGTACTAATGAGGCCAAACCTTCCCTTACTTTTGTTAAGTCTGTTGTCAAAGAAACAGTTTCCAGCCACGTACACTCTGCAGGCTGGGCATCCTTCAGGGGTCCCGCTGTTGGAAGGATCAATGGCTTCCTTCTCACATCAGCAAAATATTGATACATTAGGGATGAACTCCTAACAAGAGAAGCCCAGGGTCGATGGAGCATATTAATCAGTTTAAAGTGGAAACACTTTTTCTGCACTGTTGCTAAGAGATGGAAAACCCACCCACCCCACCTATACTATGGGTATGGGGTGAGTGGAAGGAAGAGGTTAACAGCAAACATAACTCAGACTGAATTCAACAAACATAACTCATGGACTTATCCAACTGGTTCTGGGAATGAGATAGGGCCTGATAAATCAACTCACCCAATTACCTTTTCTTCTTTTTTGCCTATGAAAATTCGTCCCCCCATCAACGTTTTCATTTTGCGTTCAGTTAGGTCATTGTATATTTATAAATTTGATTCCTTTTTACACAGAGAAAGTTTGTGTGCATTTCCAAACGATATCTTAAATGCAAACTTAGCGTACTCATGTATTTTAAGAGTATACAATTTTGCATATGCAAGGTAATTCAAACAGTGGTGTAATTCCTTTTCCTAACTCAAAGAAGAGAAAATACCAGTACCAGATTTTAGAGTCTCCCTAGGCATCTTCTGCCTGATGGAGGTTTAGCCCACGCACATGTCACATGCATTCTAAATTTAAATGTTGTCAGATTCATATAACATTTCACTTTCCAGTGTATTTGCAGCAATGTTGCAAGACATTGCTATATTTCAGGGATCGTTTTGCTCTGCTTTCAACAGTTTTGTCAGGAGGCTTGAATTTATTTGGGGAATTCTACCTAGTTTGGTTTCAGAAAAGCTGTCATCCAGTATTGAACAGCCAAATGATAACAAGGTATTTTGGGACCAGAAGGACCCTTAGCTGGCTGCCTCCTGACTCAGTGTGGGGATCCTGCCTAACTGCTACCCTGAGTCTGGCCTTTCATAAAGCTCAGACTTAGTACCGCGTGATGACTTCAAGGTGTTTCTTTCATTAGCCTCAGGTATTGGGCTGTTTTTTTCTTTTTTTTTTTTTTTGGCTGCATCAGGTCTTAGTTGCGGTGCTCAGCCTCTTCGTTGCGGCGCGAGGGAGTCTCTAGTTGCAGCGCGCGGGCTCCAGAGCGCATGGGCTCTGTAGTTTGCAGCATGTGGGCTTAGTTGCTCTGTGGCATGTGGGATCTCAGTTCCCCAACCAGGGATCGAACCTGCGTCCCCTGCATTGGAAGGCAAATTCTTAACCATTGACTGGGGGATTTTTGCAGAAACTAATGCCTGTGGCTGACGATTTGTTATGTAAGTGAATATTGAAATGTCTCTGGCCAACGTTTGGGTACATCTCTGGTTGATAAGGTGTTAAAAGTTAGCTCTGAACTGCTACTCAAGAAGTGTGGCTCAACTCTGAGGGTTTTTTGAAAAGCATAAATGGAAAGAAGCTATTTATCAGCGAATCTCCAGATTCTAATCACCGGGGTTCACCTTTAGACCCTAAGTCTGGATTGTGTACAGTCACCACGGCTGCCCAGGTGTAGGAAAGCCTCAAATCCACAAGTTGGCAAGTTCACCCACATGGAGGTGGCCAAGATCTGCTCAAAATACCTCTCTTTAGAGTGAACATGGAGCAAATTCCCTCCCGGGGCTCACCACCCCGCCTCCCGCTCAAATGTCCCTAGCAGGATCAGTCACTGGTCTTCAGTCAGCAGTCTAAAATCCCACCAGGCAGTCCATTTTTGAGAGGACACACACTACGTTATGTTTTGCGTTCATGGCAGCAAAGGCAATGCCTGACATACGTATGTTTATTGAACCATTGAAGTGATCACTGAAGTTGATGAGATCTGATCCTGATTCCCAGACAGGAAGGACGGCCCACCTGAGTTGAATCAAGGGCACGGAGGCATTCTGGAGAGAATCCAAGCAGCTTTACGCCTGGGGGGACCCATGGGGCCATCACCGTTCTCCCAAGTCTTTCAACATGATCCAGCCCCTGAATCTTGAGGCCCAATGTCAAGATCATCACATTGCTATTTGTCTAGATTGACGTTTTGACTCTGATTTCATATATGCGCTGAGACCACCCTGGATGATTCAGAGTTGCAGCTGGCCAGCTTGCCGTCAATCAGCTCAATCCCGTGATGGCCCAGCTCCTCCACCAGGTGCGTTGTCTTTCATCAGGACTGCTCAGCCTGGACATCACCAGCTCTTACTTTTTCCCAGAAACTTTTCCAGTCTTTCGGGAGGGACAGCATTCCTAGCCATCCTCTATAGTACCTGAAATCTAATGCTTTCCTCTAATTCCTGACAGGGCCACGCTTACAGACTCCTTGCCTTCAGGGCTGGTAACTCAGGTCGGCTACAGTGCAGGGAACTGCAGGATGCCGTCTGGGCTTCTGAGGTTGGCAGCTACCTCTTTTAGCCTCCTTTCTTGGAATAGCTGCTAATGTCCTGGTCGTGGAGGCCTGGACTCCGCTTGAAAGGGCCACTTCTTTCCTGAAGCAAAATCGCCCATACTTGGATAATCACAGCAGAATTTATGGGAGCACCTTCCTCCCCAAAGAGAACCTTCTCATACTTTTATCAAGAAGAACAAGCAACTTTGGCTTTCTGTGCACATGGCCCTCCAAGCTTAAACAGGCTGTGGTCAAGGCTGATTGACAAATGTTGATTTTCGTGCAGGCGGTGGTACGGTATAGACTAGGGGCAGGGAGTGGATTTGGGCTTGAATCCGAAAGGGTGAGACCAATGAAATGGTCTCAATGAAATGAAAATCATGTTCTATGCAAATAATGACCGCTGTGAGGATGTCGATAGATCATTTGGCCTTTGGAATGCTGTAGACATGGTCTAATGTTTTATGAACATCACTTGCCACCACTGGCTCTACCCCCATAAAATAAAGTCCGAACTGTTCATCGTGGCCTTCAAGGCCACGCACAGTCAGAACCCACCCACCTTCTCAGCCTCAACACCACAGACTTCCCAGCCCACCCCATGACCTAGAGTGTAGACACATTGGGTCCCCATCTCTCAAGCCTGTATTCACATATCAGGACACTGATTGATGGTGAGCCCTTTATGTTAGAGCGTCCCTACCTTATTTACTTAATAGCACACATCACGTAGCATAATTTTGCATGGCAAATGGGGTAAGATGGAAGGATTTGAGGATGTCTGTGGAGCTTTGTGAAAAAAATATTTTTTATTTACAGAATCATGATAAAATGTAAAGACAGTATATTAGGGGAAATAATTCTGATTTTTAAATAATATTTTTAAATATTTTCAGTGTTAGTGATAAACTACATGGTTTCATATTTCTATGAATGTATTTTTTAATATCTGTATGCTTGAAATGTTTCCGTGTTATTCCTGAACAAGAAATTTTATTGATGATTTCTTCAAATTCTGATAGTCTCCCTTGATGAGAACCTTTTTTAAATCAATAGGTAAGAAAAATGTATCAGCCATTGGTTTTACAATCATTCAAAGTTTATAAGGCGGGAATTCCCTGGCAGTCCGGTGGTCGGGACTCAGTGCTTTTACTGCCGAGGGTGCGGTCTCAATCCCTGGTTGGGGAACTAAGATCCCACAAGCCGTGTGGCCCAAAAAAATAAATAAACTTTGAAAATAAATAAAGCCACGGTGAAATTTCTTTTTTAATTTATAAAGCTATTATATTTAAATTTATGTAATTTATATTATAAGGATATTATATTTAAATATCGCAACAGCTCTCCTATTGACAAGTGTAATTTTTTTTTTTTTTTTTGCGGTACGCGGGCCTCTCACTGCCGCGGCCTCTCCCGTTGCGGAGCACAGGCTCCGGATGCACAGGCTCGGCGGCCATGGCTCATGGGCCCAGCCGCTCCGCGGCATGTGGGATCCTCCACGACTGGGGCACGAACCCGTGTCCCCTGCATCGGCAGGCGGACTCTCAACCACTGCACCCCCAGGGAAGCCTGACAAGTGTAATTTTTAAGTTCTTGTGATAAGGTTCATGGATTTTTAAATCCAGTTAAACTTTTTATATCAATTAGGTCAGATTTACTTATTCATATAAAAAAAGTTATTGATCTTTTATTCTTTGTCAGGTTCTAGATACCAGTGAGTCAGTGCTGAAAAACAATAATGAACAATTCCTGCCCTCATGGAGTTTACATCCTAGTCAGGGGAGACAAACAATAAACAAAATAAATATTTAGTATGTTTATATGGTAGTAAATGATACAGAGAAAAATAAAAATGGGGGATATTTAGCAATGGTGGTGCTGGCCAATTTTGAATAGGATGGTCAAGGAAGACCTCACCAAGAAGGTGATATTTGGACAAAGACTCAGGAAAGATGAGGCTGTGTGGGAGGAGCGTTCCAGGCCGACACAAGGAGCATATGCAAAGTGTGAGACAAGAGTGTGTCCAGCTTGGTCCAGAAACACGCTGATGACAGTCATAGATTGAGCCGAATAACCGTGGCAGGCCATAGTATGACATGAAACCTGAGACATAACGGAGGTCGGACCACAGAGAGCTCTGTAGGCCACTGTGAGGACTTCCTCTAAACTGGGTGAGAAGCTGATGTGGGGCATTAGCGAAGGGGGGATAAAACATATATATATTTAAAGGATGACTTTCTCTGCTGGTTGAAGATAGAGCATGTACTCAAGGTTCTCCAGAAAAACAGAACCGATGGACATACAGGGGTATGTAGAAGAGGACATTTATTACTACAGGAACCGGCTCATGCAGTTATGGAGGCCAGGAAGCCCCACATCCTGCCATCTGCAAACTGGAGAACCAGGAGAGCCAGCGTGTAATTCTCTAAGTTCCAAGGCCAGAGAACCAGCAGAGCTGGTGGTGTAACTCCCAGTCTGAGGTCAAAGACCTGAGAACCAGGGGGCTGCTGGTATTAAGCCCCAGAAACCAAAGGCCTTAGAAGCAGGAGCTCTGGTGTCTGAGGGCAAAAGAAGATGGACGTTCCAGCTCCAGAGAGAGAAAATTCGCTCTCCCTTCACCTTGATTTCTCTTCAGGCCCCACGTGGCTTAGGTGATGCCCACCACGTTGGTGAGGGCACATCTCTTTACCCAGCCTACTGAATCAAATGCTAATCTCTTCCAGAAACATCCTCACCCAGAAGTGTTTTACCAGCTACCTGGGCCTCCCTTCGGCCCGTGAAGCTGACACATAAAATGAACCATCACAGATTACAAAGGGGCATGGATTGCAGCAGAAAGAACATTAGGAGGCCTTCACAATAATCCAGGCCGAAGACGAGAGACTGCTGGAGAATCAGCATTTCACAACACACCTGCTCCCGTGTACCAGTCAGGAAGTTCTGCTCTGAAGCATCCAGATTCTAAGCCGAAGCTGGCCCAGAGGGACCTTAACTGTTTCAGGTTTTAATTTCCCGGGAGTCCAGAGACCCCGAATCAAAGCACCCAAGTTTGAACCCTCACACCAGGTTTCTTGAGCTTCGACATTATTGAAATGAGATGATTTTTCTTGCATCCCAGCATCCCACGAATAAGCTCGCTCTGCTTATTCTCACGTACAAGGGACAGCATCAGGCTGTATCCTCATCCCTAGGGAAGCTCAGACTGAGGCAGCTGCCTCTGCACCCCCGCCTTTGCACCCGGAGAAGTGGCTCCTGGGTCCTCCTCTGTGTGGTCCCCCCATTCCTACCAGCAAGAACATTTAGCCTCAGGTTTTCTCAACCGAGATCCTGAAATAATTAGAATATTATGTAGATGTGAGCGCAGGGTGTGACTGGGTCAAAGAGAGCTCAGGACACCAGGAGTCCCCTGTCGCCCTCCAAAGGCTTGGTCCTCCCAGCCCTGACCCAAATTCATCTCCAGCTTGACCCCCATTCCTCATTGACCCGCTGCCCCCTACCTGCACAGCCAGATGTAGATGTGGCATCAGCCTTTGCCTGCGTTTGTTCTAAAGTAAATAATTTCTTGTTCTCCACATACTAAGTCCCATCTCACCCCTCTGCGACTTTATCCACACTGCTCCCTCTGCCTGGAGCCTCTGTCCCATTTTCTCTAATGGCTTAACTTTTACTCATTCTTCAGGGCTCGACCCAGGCATTACGGGCAACACCCCAAACTGGCCCCTTTGCATTCGTCTGCTGTTAGTTGTAGAATATTCTATTGAAGGCATTGCTTTGTCTTGCCCACCAGACTCTAAGGTTTCAGTGGTCAGAGTGGATATCCCGTCTACTTCTAAATTCCCATGTCCTGCCTCACTTAATACACGCTTGCAGAACTCGGATTCCCTGTCTGTAAAGCTTATTCAGCAGGTTAAAGTAATCCAAATTGATTGCCTCCTTGTCTGTGTTCTTAATCAGACTTAGGATGGAAGTTGTCTCTATTCTATGTCTTTCATCTACTGCTCAACTAGATGTAAGTTTCATGCAGGTTGGGATCATGTATTCAATATATGAATATTGGATATATTCAATATAGGGGTTAACCTAGCAATACCTACCTAGCATGGCAATGAGCGCACACCGTAATGCAAGTACTTGTCAATTGTCTCATGATCTCTAGTTTTCTTTCTATTAAGTAGGAAGAGTTAAGTTTCTCTGCTTCAGGGAGCGATTTTGAACATTGTTTAGTAAACATTCAAGATTAGATTTGATTCTTTGGATGAAATATGGTTTAAAAACATGAGATCTCATTATGAAAATCTTTATTCAGTATTACACGCATGTCTTTCCAGTGACTAAAGGGAAACCCACAGCGATAACTGAGTAATTCCAAAAGGAAATGACCTCAGTATATTTGGTTCCTCTTTTCCAAAGCCTGTGTATTTTTGAAGCTTCAATGTTAGAACTGTCATAAAAGCCAATATTTAGATATTTATACACTCCATGTCAATATCATTCTATTCACTCACATGTAAATATAATTTGATGATTATTACAACCCCCAGAAATCAACAAAGAGATCAACATTTGGAAAGGTCATGTATAATAAAACTGCTTAATATTATCCATATTTTATTTTTTTTAATCTCACTTGTTTTGGTCACAGAAGATCAGCTTAGTAATTCAAAAAAGTGAAGCAGATGCAGTTTTTTGGAGGTAATTATCTAACAACATTTGGAAATTTCTCATATACGTCTTATCTAATGATTTGGGGGAAATGCTTAAGATAAAATATGATACAGTGAATTTTCTGAAATGGGATATTGTTGCCTTTCTTAAAAACCAGAATGATCACAGCCATTTCTAATCCAGAGATAACAGCAAACTCTTAGCAGCTTGAAGAGTTTGGAAGGAAGCACACTGGTGTAGTTATTTTTAGATGTTTTTATTAGTGTGCCTGACTTTACAACTAACAACTGTCCTATCGAATCACGGTGCATGTTGTTTCATTCCACACTCTTACACACTGATGAGGGCTTTAAATTTAAAAAAAATAACCACCTGCTACAAGTAGTAGAAAAGTTTATATAACAAGAAAATTTACGCTAGAAACATTTGCATAGCAACTAAAGAGCAATTAGTGCATCTGTTTATATAATTCCAGTACATTTTTAAAAATAAAACTGTTCCTCCAGATGACTATGCCTTTTAAACACGACTTACATTTTATTCATATTTATGAACAATATAGCATGCTATCACCTAACGTGTCATTCTGGCAGTTTTAGATCATTTAGTGAGATATTTTAAATAAAAATAAATTTAATGTCCACTTAAGGAACAGATGAGTAGCAATAAATACTCCCTAATTTCAGTTCTGAAATATTTTTCTAAAACTCCCTGAAAAGTTCGTCCTCGCCTGCAATGTTTAAGACTGATAGAGTGAACACGTGGAATTCTATCATTTTTTATTATGTGCTAGACCTTAGGTATTTCCCGTGCTGTTGAAGCAGCTGTAGGAGCTGTCCATGGTGTTCCGTTTTATAAAGTGCAGAGTAAGTCCCAAGCCAGTGGTTCTCGAATGTTTTGGTTTCAGGACCTCTTCACACTCTTAAAAATAATTGAGGACCCAAAGAGAGGTGTTTCATGTCAGTTATATCTACTAATATTTATGTTGTTAGAAATTTAAAGGGAGAAATGTTAAAAATATGCATCTATTTTTAAATAATAAATCCACTTTACGTTAGCATACACAGCATATTTTTATTAAAAGTAGGTCTATTTTCCAAAGCCGAAAGATGAAAACACTAGCATTGTTTTACATTTTCAAAAATCTCTTTACTGTCTGGAATAATAGAAAGGTAGATGAGTTTTAATATCTGCTTTTGCATTCAATCTGTTACAATACATTAATTTGGTTGAAGTATATGAAGAAAATCAAGTCTCACACAGAAATACTTGGAAAAGGAAAGAATATTTTTCACAAAATTTTGTGCATTCTTTAATATGACACCAAAACTGCACACGTGATATGTGGGGACTCTGAAGCCGTATCAACACACTTCTCACACTCTATCACATTATTGTACATTGACTAGTATCTTGCACTTAAGATTTAAGTGATGATTGTAATATTATGCATTGGTCATTCGGAAAATACCGTTCACTGGGTTACGCAGATCTTTTAAGCACTGACATATTTCATTATACAATACCAAAAAATCTCCTTCATTTGTATAACCACTAATGTCACAATATTTAAAATCTTCAAGGGTTAGAGAGCTGAAAAGCTTACAATGGCAAAGACAAGTTTTCCATTCTCATTTTCACTTGAAAGCTTGACTTGCATTATTAGCAAAAATACTTTCAGTTGAAGTATTTTTCATTGAAGTGGGAACCTCTTTTTTTTTTTTAACATCTTTATTGGAGTATAATTGCTTTACAATGGTGTGTTAGTGTCTGCTTTATAACAGAGTGAATCAGTTATACATATACATAAGTTCCCGTATCTCTTCCCTCTTACATCTCCCTCCCTCCCACCCCTCTAGGTGGTCACAAAGCACCAAGCTGATCTCCCTGTGCTATGCAGCTGCTTCCCACTAGCTATCTATTTTACATTTGGTAGTGTATATTTGTGCATGCCACTCTCTCGCTTGGTCACAGCTTACCCTTCCCCCTCCGCATATCCTCAAGTCCATTCTCTACTAGGTCTGTATCTTTATTCCTGTCTTACCCCTAGGTTCTTCATGACATTTTTTCCCCTTAAATTCCATATATATGTGTTAGCATACAGTATTTGTCTTTCTCTTTCTGACTTACTTCACTCTGTATGACAGACTCTAGGTCCATCCACCTCATTACAAATATCTCAATATCATTTCTTTTCGTGACTGAGTAATATTCCATTATATATATGTGCCACATCTTCTTTATCCATTCATCCGATGATGGGCACTTAGGTTGTTTCCATCTCTGGGCTATTGTAAATAGAGCTGCAATGAACATTTTGGTACATGACTCTTTTTGAATTATGGTTTTCTCAGGGTATATGCCCAGTAGTGGGATTGCTGGGTCATATGGGAGTTCTATTTGTAGTTTTTTAAGGAACCTCCATACTGTTCTCCATAGTGGCTGAGCCAATTCACATTCCCACCAGCAGTGCAAGAGTGTTCCCTTTTCTCCACACCGTCTCCCGCATTTATTGTTTCTAGATTTTTTGATGATGGCCATTCTGACTGGTGTGAGATGATATCTCATTGTAGTTTTGATTTGCATTTCTCTAATGATTAATGAAGTTGAGCATTCTTTCATGTGTTTGTTGGCAGTCTGTATATATTCTTTGGAGAAATGTCTGTTTAGGTCTTCTGCCCATTTTTGGATTGGATTGTTTGTTTTTTTGTTATTGAGCTGCATGAGCTGCTTATAAATTTTGGAGATTAATCCTTTGTCAGTTGCTTCATTTACAAATATTTTCTCTGATTCTGAGGGTTGTCTTTTGGTCTTGTTTATGGTTTCCTTTGCTGTGCAAAAGCTTTGAAGTTTCATTAGGTCCCATTTGTTTATTTTTGTTTTTATTTCCATTTCTCTAGGAGGTGGGTCAAAAAGGATCGTGCTGTGATTTATGTCATAGAGTGTTCTGCCTATGTTTTCCTCTAAGAGTTTGACAGTTTCTGGTCTTACATTTAGGTCCTTAATCCATTTTGAGCTTATTTTCGTGTATGGTGTTAGGGAGTGATCAAATCTCATACTTTTACATGTACCTGTCCAGGTTTCCCAGCACCACTTATTGAAGTGGCTGTCCTTTCTCCACTGTACATTTCTGCCACCTTTATCAAAGATAAGGTTACCATATGTGCGTGGGTTTATCTCTGGGCTTTCTATCCTGTTCCATTGATCTATCTTTCTGTTTTTGTGCCAGTACCATACTGTCTTGATTACTGTACCTTTGTAATATAGTCCGAAGTCAGGGAGCCTGATTCCTCCAGCTCGGTTTTTCGTTCTCAAGATTGCTTTGAATATTTGGGGTCTTTTGTGTTTCCATACAAATTGTGAAATTTTTTGTTCTAGTTCTGTGAAAAATGCCAGTGGTAGTTTGATAGGGATTGCATTGAATCTGTAGATTGCTTTGGGTAGTAGAGTCATTTTCACAATGTTGATTCTTCCAACCCAAGAACATGGTATATCTCTACCTCTGTTCACATCATCTTTAATTTTCTTCATCAGTGTCTTATAATTTTCTGCATACAGGTCTTTTGTCTCCTTAGGTAGGTTTATTCCTAGATGTTTTATTCTTTTTGTTGCAATGGTAAATGGGAGTGTTTTCCTGATTTCACTTTCAGATTTTTCATCATTAGTGTATAGGAATGCCAGAGATTTCTGTGCATTAATTTTGTATCCTGCTACTTTACCAAATTCATTGATTAGCTCTAGTAGTTTTCTGGTAGCATCTTTAGGATTCTCTATGTATAGTATCATGTCATCTGCAAACAGTGACAGCTTTACTTCTTCTTTTCTGATTTGGATTCCTTTTATTTCCTTTTCTTCTCTGACTGCTGTGGCTAAAACTTCCAAAACTATGTTGAATAAGAGTGGTGAGAGTGGGCAACCTTGTCTTCTTCCTGATCTTAGTGGAATTGCTTTCAGTTTTTCACCATTGAGGACAATGTTGGCTGTGGGTTTGTCATATATGGCCTTTATTATGTTGAGGGAAGTTCCCTCTATGCCTACTTTCTGCAGGGTTTTTATCACACATGGGTGTTGAATTCTGTCGAAAGCTTTCTCTGCATCTATTGAGATGATCATATGGTTTTTCTCCTTCAATTTGTTAATATGGTGTATCACGTTGATTGATTTGCATATATTGAAGAATGCTTGCATTCCTGGAATAAACCCCACTCCATCATGGTGTATGATCCTTTAAATGTGCTGTTGGATTCTGTTTGCTAGTATTTTGTTGAGGATTTTTGCATCTATGTTCATCAGTGATATTGGCCTGTAGTTTTCTTTCTTTGTGACATCCTTGTCTGGTTTTGGTATCAAGGTGATGGTGGCCTCGTAGAATGAGTTTGGGAGTGTTCCTCCCTCTGCTGTATTTTGGAGGAGTCTGAGAAGGATTGGTGTTAGCTCTTCTCTAAACGTTTGATAGAATTCACCTGTGAAGGCATCTGGTCCTGGGCTTTTGTTCGTTGGAAGATTTTTCATCACAGTTTCAATTTCAGGGCTTGTGATCGTTTCATATTTTCTATTTCTTCCTGATTCAGTCTCGGCAGGTTGTGCATTTCTAAGAATTTGTCCATTTCTTCCACGTTGTCCATTTTACTGGCATAGAATTGCTTGTAGTAGTCTCTAATGATCTTTTGTGTCAGTTGTTACTTCTCCTTTTTCATTTCTAATTCTATTGATTTGAGTCTTCTCCCTTATTTTCTTGATGAGTCTGGCTAATGTTTTATCAATTTTGTTTATCTTCTCAAAGAATCAGCTTTTAGTTTTATTGATCGTTGCTATCATTTCCTTCATTTCTTTTTCATTTATTTCTGATCTGATGTTTATGATTTATTTCCTTCTGCTAACTTTGGCGTTTTTTTGTTCTTCTTTCTCTAATTGCTTTAGGTGTAAGGTTAGGTTGTTTATTCAACATGTTTCCTGTTTCTTGAGGTAGGATTGCATTGCTATAAACTTCCCTCTTAGAACTGCTTTTGCTGCATCCCATAGGTTTTGGGTTGTCGTGTCTCCATTGTCATTTGTTTCTAGGTATTTTTTTATTTCCTCCTTGATTTCTTCAGTGATCACTTCGTTATTTAGTAGTGTATTGTTTAGCCTCCATGTGTTTGTATTTTTTACAGATCTTTTCCTGTAATTGATATCTAGTCTCATGGTGTTGTGGTCAGAAAAGATACTTGATACAATTTCAGTTTTCTTAAATTTACCAAGGCTTGATTTGTGACCCAAGATATGGTCTATCCTGGAGAATGTTCCATGAGCACTTGAGAAAATTGTGTATTCTGTTGTTTTTGGATGGAATGTCCTATAGATATCAATTAAGTCCATCTTGTTTAATGTTTCATTTAAAGCTTGTGTTTCCTTATTGATTTTCCTTTTGGATGATCTGTCCATTGGTGAAAGTGGGGTGTTAAAGTCCCCTACTATGAATGTGTTACTGTCGATTTCCCCTTTTATGGCTGTTAGTATTTGCCTTATGTATTGAGGTGCTCCTATGTTGGGTGCATAAATATTTACAATTGTTATATCTTCTCCTTGGATCGATCCCTTGATCATTATGTAGTGTCCTTCTTTGTCTCTTGTAATAGTCTTTATTTTAAAGTCTATTTTGTCTGATATGAGAATTGCTACTCCAGCTTTCTTTGGGTTTCCATTTGCATGGAATATCTTTTTCCATCCCCTTACTTTCAGTCTGTATATGTCTCTAGGTCTGAAGTGGGTCTCTTGTAGACAGCAAATATATGGGTGTTGTTTTTGTATCCATTCAGCCAATCTGTGTCTTTTGGTGGGAACATTTAGTCCATTTACATTTAAGGTAATTATCGATATGTATGTTCCTATTCCCATTTTCTTAATTGTTCTGGGTTCGTTATTGTAGCTCTTTTCCTTCTCTTGTGTTTCTTGCCTAGAGAAGTTCCTTTAGCATTTGTTGTAAAGCTGGTTTGGTGGTGCTGAACTCTCTCAGCTTTTGCTTGTCTGTAAAGGTTTTAATTTCTCCATCAAATCTGAATGAGATCCTTGCTAGGTAGAATAATCTTGGTTGCAGGTTTTTCTCCTTCATCACTTTAAATGTGTCCTGCCAGTCCCTTCTGGCTTTCAGACTTTCTGCTGAAAGATCAGCTGTTAACCTTATGGGGATTCCCTGTGTGTTATTTGTTGTTTTTCCTTTGCTGCTTTTAATATGTTTTCTTTGTATTTAATTTTTGACAGTTTGATTAATATGTGTCTTGGCATATTTCTCCTGGGATTTATCCTGTATAGGACTCTCTATTCTTCCTGGACGTGATTAACTATTTCCTTTCCCATATTAGGGAAGTTTTCAACTATAATCTCTTCAAATATTTTCTCAGTCCCTTTCTTTTTCTCTTCTTCTTCTGGAGCCCCTATAATTCGAATGTTGGTGCGTTTAATGTTGTCTCAGAGGTCTCTGAGACTGTCCTCAGTTCTTTTCATTCTTTTTTATTTATTCTGCTCTGCAGTAGTTATTTCCACTATTTTATCTTCCAGGTCATTTATCCATTCTTCTGCCTCAGTTATTCTGCTATTGATCCCATCTAGAGTTTTTTGGTTTTTTGGGGTTTTTTTTGTGGTACACGGGCCTCTCACTGTTGTGGCCTCTCCCATTGCAGAGCACAGGCTCTGGATGTGCAGGCTTAGTGGCCATGGCTCACGAGCCTAGCCGTTCTGCAGCATGTGGGATCTTTCCGGACCGGGTCACGAACCCGTGTCCCCTGCATTGGCAGGCAGACTCTCAACCACTGCACCACCAGGGAAGCCCCCATCCAGAGTATTTTTAATTTTATTTATTGTGTTGTTCATCATTGCTTGTTTCCTCTTTAGTTCTTCTAGGTCCTTGTTAAATGTTTCTTGCATCTTGTCTATTCTATTTCCAGGATTTTGGATCATCTTTACTATCATTCTGAATTCTTTTTCAGGTAGACTGCCTATTTCCTCCTCATTTGTTAGGTCTGGTGGGTTTTTATCTTGCTCCTTCATCTGCTGTGTGTTTTTCTGTCTTCTCATTTTGCTTATCTTACTGTGTTTGGGGTCTCCTTTTTGCAGGCTGCAGGTTCGTAGTTCCCGTTGTTTTTGGTGTCTGTCCCCAGTGGCTAAGGTTGGTTTAGTGGGTTGTGTAGGCTTCCTGGTGGAGGGGACTAGTGCCTGTGTTCTGGTGGATGAGGCTGGATCTTGTCTTTCTGGTGGGCAGGTCCATGTCTGGTGGTGTGTTCTGGGGTGTCTGTGGACTTATTATGACTTTAGGCGGCCTCTCTGCTAATGGGTGGGCTTGTGTTCCTGTCTTGCTAGTTGTTTGGCATAGGGTGTCCAGCATTGTAGCTTACTGGTCGTTGAGTGAAGCTGGGTGCTGGTGTTGAGATGGAGATCTCTGGGAGATTTTCGTCCTTTGACATTATGTGGAGTTGGGAGGTCTCTTGTGGACCAGTGTCCTGACGTTGGCTCTTCCACCTCAGAGGCACAGCACTGACTCCTGGCTGCAGCACCAAGAGCCTTTCATCCACACGGCTCAGAATAAAAGGGAGAAAAAGAAGAAAGAACAAAATAAAGAAAGAAAGAAAGGAGGGAGGGAGCGAGGGAGGAAGGAGGGAAGGAAGGAAAGAAAGAAAGAAGATAAAATAAAATAAAGTTATTAAAATAAAAAATATTAAGAAAGAAAAAAATTTTTAAAGAAAAACAAAGAAACAAAAAAATGGACGGATAGAACCTTAGGACAAATGGTGGAAGCAAAGTTATACAGACAGAATCTCACACAGAAGCATACACATACACACTAGCAAAAAGAGGAAAAGGGGGAAAAATCATAAATCTTGCTCTCAAAGTCCACCTCCTCAATTTGGGATGATTCGTTGTCTATTCAGGTATTCCACAGATGCAGGTACATCAAGTTGATTGTGGAGCTTTAATCCGCTGCTTCTGAGGCTGCTGGGAGAGATTTCCCTTTCTCTTCTTTGTTCTCACGGCTCCCGGGGTTCAGCTTTGAATTTGGCCCCGCCTCTGAGTGTAGGTCACTGGAGGGCATCTATTCTTCGCTCAGACAGGACGGGGATAAAGGAGCAGCTGATTCGGGGGCTCTGGCTCACTCAGGCCGGGTGTGGGAGGGGCACGTAGTGCGGGGCGGGCCTGCGGCGGCAGAGGCCAGCGTGACACTGCACAAGCCTGAGGCGCGCCGTGCGTTCTCCCTGGGGAGTTGTCCCGGGATCCCGGGACCCTGGCAGTGGCGGGCTGCACAGGCTCCCTGGAAGGGGGGTGTGGATAGTTGACCTGTGCTCACACACAGGCTTCTTGGTGGCAGCAGCAGCAGCCTTAGCGTCTCAGGCCCGTCTCTGGGGTCCGCGCTTTTAGCCGCGGCTCGCGCCCGTCTCTGGAGCTCCTTTAAGCAGCGCTCTGAATCCCCTCTCCTCGCGCACCAGGAAACAAAGAGGGAAGATAAAGTCTCTTGCCTCTTTGGCAGGTCCAGACCTTTTCCCGGACTCCCTCCCGGCTAGCCGTGGTGCACTAACCCCTTCAGGCTGTGTTCACGCTGCCAACCCCAGTCCTCTCCCTGCGCTCCGACCTCCGAAGCCCGAGCCTCAGCTCCCAGCCCCGCCCGCCCTGGCGGGTGGGCAGACAAGCCTCTCGTGCTGGTGAGTGCTGGTCGGCACCGATCCTCTGTGCGGGAATCTCTCCGCTTTGCCCTCCGCACCCCTGTTGCTGCGCTCTCCTCCGCGGCTCCGAAGCTTCCCCCACCGCCACCCGCAGTCTCCACCCACAAAGGGGCTTCCTAGTGTGTGGAAACCTTTCCTCCTTCACAGCTCCCTCCTACTGGTGCAGGTCCCTTCCCTATTCTTTTGTCTCTGTTTTTTCTTTTTTCTTTTGCCCTATCCAGGTACGTGGGGAGTTTCTTGCCTTTTGGGAGGTCTGAGGTCTTCTGCCGCGTTCAGTAGGTGTTCTGTAGGAGTTGTTCCACGTATAGATGTATTTCTGGTGTATCTGTGGGGGGGAAGGTGATCTCTGCGTCTTACTCTTCCGCCATCTTCCTCTCATCCCCTCTTTTTGTTTTTGAGAAAATACCTGCCAAATCCCTAAGTCTGACTAGCTATGGTTTGTCTCTCAGGCAATCATATCGCATAAAATAAACCATAAGTTGGGTTTGCAGCTCATTGACTTTTTTTTTTTTTTTTTTTTGGCCTCACCACGTGTGGGATCACATGCAGGATCTTAGTTCCCCCACCAGGGATTGAACCCGTGTCTCCTACAGTAGAAGTGCGGAGTCTTAACCACCGGACCACCAGGGAAGTCCCTGAGATAAACTCAAATGGCCACCAGGCAACCATCATGCAACTGTAGCAGCCGAAGTGCTTTTCACATACTTCCAATTTCACCACCAAAACATTCAGAGATATGTTAAGGGTCAAGATCAAATAAACTTAGTAGTTTTTACTGCTTCCTCAAGGTCATCCCAGTGAAACTAGGATTTTTAAATTTTTATTTTTTTACTGCAAGTGCATTGTATTGAACACAATGGCTGCTAGAACAGATTTGTCCCACTGGCTGGATTTGTACTAAAGGGCCAGCAGTTTTACCCACTAACGCTTTTGCACCTTCAATGCAAGTGTCAACACTGAAAATGGAAAACAATGTCTCAGTGTTATTAGGAAAACAGTTTGAGCTGAAAGTTCTTGGGGACCTCCTGGAGCTTGCAGGCCACACTTGAGACACTGTCCTAAACAATTACAGAATCATAGGTCACTGGATATGTGAGGGACCCCCAAATAGAATCACAGCTTTGGAAGAGGCATCGAGAGGTCATTCAGCAAAGTTTTACACCGTATTTTTACACATTTTCAAAGGGTACAGTCTTCTCCAAACTATAAAAATATAATACGGCTTCCATTTTACAATACTATAGATAAGTATTTGCAATCAGCTATTTTTCACCCGATACATCCTACCCTACACATAAATCAAATTTAATCCCGTCACCTTTGATTCTCTTTTCAGTAGAGATGGAGGTTGGTTATTCCACTTACTCTGCATGAGATTCCTATTTGTAAAAACGTGGAAAATCAACTCTCCCTGCCTTCTCGATGTGCTTAATCGTAATCCTTACAGGTTTGCTTTGACAACCATTTTTATCCCCTTTTTGACCCACACGTCTTCCACCTGACCCCTTTTTTACGTATATCTATCCTTCTTTAGCCCTTTATCATTAGCTTTGCTAACCTGAAAATGTACCCCACACCCTCCCCCAGCCCCTACCTACATTCCCTGCCTTGTGATCATCTAGCTTGCAAATGCCCTTCACGTGGAGAGCTCCTGAGCAGTTGCAGCATGTTGTCAGTTTCTACTAATGGCCACGTGCGGGTATAGAATAAAAGGATGGCACACAGGGAAGGAGACCGACTGTGGACTAGACCAGCCTTGTCCAACAGTACTTTCTGCAGTGGTGGAAGTCTTCCACATCTAAGCTGTCCCGTGGAGGAGCCATAAACCACATCTGGCTATTTTGGACTTGAAACATGGCTACTGTGATTGAAGAACTGCATTTAAATTGTATTCAGTTTTAGTTCAAACTTAAACAGCCATGTATGTGCAGTGATTACCATATTGGATAGATAAGTAATTCCATACTTTTAGTATCTCATTTAATTAGCAAATTGAATGCGCTCATTCTTAGCAATGTCTGTGTGTAGACATTACTCTTGCTCACCAGACAGGTTCTTCTTTATTTCCTGGGCACCCAGAGGAAGGCACTTCCCAGCCCTCTTGTGGGGAGGCGGGGTCACGTGACTACTTCTGGCCAAAATGCTGTGAGCAGGTGACGTAGGTCACTTTCAGGACAAACATTTAATAGCTTGTGCATGACACTCCTCTTTTGTCCTGTCTGGGAATGTGCCAGACAGCAGATCCTCTGTGATTCTGAGCCCCGAATAACTGTGAAGCGGTCCACCCCCCAAAACCCACATGGGACATGTAACATGCGTAAGAAATAAATTTTTGTGTTAAGCCACAGGAAATTCAGTATTCCTTATTACTACAGCATAACTTAGACCTTCCCGGCTGATAAGAGCAAGTTCCCATCAGAATCACGTGAGCAGACTTTTAAATCCACATACCTGGGCCCCATCCCAGCTTGGGATCTGGGCCCTCGTGTTTTGGTTCAAAAGATCTCTCCAGGTGAGTTGGATGCGTGCTCGCCTAATGAAGAACAGGAGCTGAAAGACAACATCATCGTCACTACAGATACTACAGAAATAAGGCTTAGAAACTGAAAGGTCAATTTTGCAAGGTCATTCGGCCACTGAGTGAGGCGGATGTAATTTGAACCTGCTGTTTCCCTGTGCTATGCTTCCTTTCCTGTTATAAGTGGTGGGGGTGGTAGGAGAGAGCAGACTGATATCTCCTGTCTTCCCAGTTGAACTGGTTAATGCTTTTATTCTTATTATAGCACTTTTCCAAATAGCAATTAGTGCCTCAGAAGCCTGTTTAAGCCAAAATATAGTTGTGAGTTGTGTACACTGTGGAATAGGCTAATAATCTAACTTCTACTTATAAATTTTGTTTCCGTAGGTAAATGTATTCCAAGTTTGGCTAATATATCTAAAATGAAATTTTTTAAATAAAAAAAATCCATTTGTATTGGGCAATTGGTTATGGAGAGAAGAAACAGCATTATATATTGCTCAATTACCAAAGAATGTCATTAGTAACAACTACCCTCCTCACCATATATTGCCTGCCTTAAATGTCTTTTTAAAAAAATATTTATTCATTTACGTGGCTGTGCTGGGTCTTAGTTGTGGCGTGCGGGATCTAGTTCCCTGTCCAGGGATGGAACCCAGCCCCACCGTGTTGCGAGCACAGAGTCTTAACCACTGGACCATCAGGGAAGTTCCTGCTTTAAGTGTCTTTATTCACCTTTTAGGGTAATAAGCCTTGGGTGTTGGTTATTTCATTTATTCAGCAAATATGTGTCGTGTATCTGTTACGAACCAGCACTGGGATATGCGTTAGGCACAGAGCGGTGAACAAAATAAACAAGATACCTGTCCTCATGGAGTTTACAGTTTAGTGGGAGATGTAAACATAAAGCAAATACACAGTTAAATATATAATTACAAATTGTGTCAGTGTTAGACCCAAACGGTCTACGAGGGATTCCAACTCACCCAAGAACCGCCAAGAGTCGAGAGCCGCTGCAACACGCAAGAGGTTTATTAGGAGCCGATGCACCGGGGTTCCCTGAACCTCACGCAGGAGGCCGATGGGGACCCCTAAAAGCGGAATCACATACTTTTTATAGGTTTATTTACTCATAGGGCGGGTATATTCTCACAATGATTGGGTAAATGTGGTGACTTTTGAATTCATTGGCTTAGGAACTTTTGTCCCACCTTCTGGCCGTTATAGTTGTTTGTTCATTGTGGCGGTTAGGGCGTATACCTGTTACGGGCAACTGGAAAATTACCCGCTGTCTGGCAAGTCCCCGTCAACTGAAAAACTCCAAGAATTGGTTTCGATAGGGAGAAGGAGTGGCGCACGATAGGGAGAAGAATTGGTTTACGGGAACAAGTGAGGGGGTGGAAAGTCCCTAAAGGCCCCACATCAGTTTCCCTAAAATTAACACCTAAATTCAATGTGATTCAATTTATAATCCCAAACTTTTTTTTTTTTTAATGCGGTACGCGGGCCTCTCACTGTTGTGGCCTCTCCGTCGTGGAGCACAGACTCCGGACGCGCAGGCTCAGCGGCCATGGCTCACGGGCCCAGCAGCTCCGCGGCACGTGGGATCCTCCCAGACCGGGGCGCAAACCCGTGTCCCCTGCATTGGCAGGCGGACTCTCAACCACTGCACCACCAGGGAAGCCCCCCAAACTTTGATGGAAATAATTCTGTAGTACACTGATCATATGTATATGGAAGAATAAAAGACCAAGGCTAGCCAAGGGAAGAAGGAGATCTGGTGAGGCGAGGGGAGGGGAATTTACCTTGGGTATAAGTGTGAGTCCTTGGAAAGCAGACACTGAGATAGAGTCAGGAGCACAAGAGGTTAATTTGGGGAGGGGGGAGGGGAAGGGGAAAGAATGCCTATGAAAGGGAGGAAGCCTTCAGGCCCTGAAGAGGCCTGACACCTGTGAAAGGAAAGAGTCAGGAAGAGCCTCGGCCGCCCTGCAGACGTGACAAAGTCCCGGCCAACCCAGTGGAGAGCTCTGGGTGGAGCAAAACCTCCGCGGTTGGGGGCTTCCCCGGTGGCGCAGTGGTTGAGAGTCCGCCTGCCAATGCAGGGGACACGGGTTCGTGCCCCGGTCCGGGAGGATCCCACATGCCGCGGAGCGGCTGGGCCCGTGAGCCATGGCCGCTGAGCCTGCGCGTCCGGAGCCTGTGCCCCACAATGGGAGAGGCCCCAACAGTGAGAGGCCCACGTATCGCCAAAAGAAAAAAACCTCCGCGGTTGGTGACGTCCTACACTGGGCGGAAGTGACCAGGCGTGCTTCGTGCTTCTGCCACATCAGCTCAGTCATTCGCTGGGGGCTGCCAGGCCCCAACACTGCACCCGGCAGCTCGCTTAACTCCTCTCAGCTAAGCTGCTGAGTTCCCCCTGCAGGAGATCTGAGCGTTCACGTGGGGCTGCGCCAGGCCATGGAGGAACACCCAGAGTAAAGCCCCCGCCATCAGAACAACATGGTGCTGGTGTCAGAACGGAGACAGGTCAATGGGACAGAATAAGGAGCAACAAACAACGTCGGTAAGTGAGAATTGCTACGCGAAAAACATTTAACCCAGTGGGAGAAACGGTTTGTCTAATAAACGTGCTGGTGTAAAAAGAGCTATCTTTCTAGAAGAAAACAAAAGACGGCCTCCAACTTAGGCATAGACAAAAATTCATGCCAGATGCACAATGGATGTAACTGGTGTTAATAAAATAATTAAAATACTTATAAGAAATGCTCTGAAACTTTATCTAACCAAACAGCAAGGAAGACCTTATTATTCACGGCTGGAAACCCAGAAGCTATTTTTGAAAAAAGACTGTAGAATATGTAAAACCTTTGTTGAGAAGATACCATAAACAAAGTCACTAGACCAGGGAGAGAGCAGGAAAATCATTTTTAACTCAGGTAGGAGAACTGGCTCATTATAGGGTACACTGTAAAGTAAAAAGGTTGATTTCTATAAGCCAGGAATGAAAATCAGTTATGTGTTTTGTAGCCAAATAACATACTTACACTTTCTGTGACAGTTCAGTGAAGAAATACATAGGTAGGATCAATTCTATGACCTGAAACTCTTAAATGATGCTTAAGGAGAGCCACATTGATTTTTCTCTAGTTTCTGATTCACTTGAACAAATGACAGCTGTGAAAAAATCCGACCCTCGTAGCAGTGAAAGCCACACCCCCGCCGTAGGCAGTCCTGGCTGTGTGGCTCTTCTATGTTAATGTGGGGGCGTTGCCTTGTATCCCTGTAGAATATAATGAATGCCCGTGGATGCCTCTTAGAAAAATCCCATAGCCCTGTGCGGAAGTCTTCATTTGCCCTAGAAAGTGTGGTCATTTCCTAGATCAGGGATGAGGTTCCCTGAAAGAAGTTCATCTTCAGGAAATGAAGTCTAGAATGGGAGGCTTCAAGGAGGTCAGAAAAGGAACTCGTTTTCTTTTTTTGAGGTTTTCTTCTTTTGGCTACAGATTCCAATAATGTAGGTGTCCTTGAAGTGACCCATGTTTGGTAGATGCTAAGATGGCCTCATTTAACAGAACTGAGAGGGTCTGAGTACTAAGCCACCAACTGAAGAGGCAGAAGGAAGATTTACAGAGATTCACTGAGACAGATACTTAAGGATCAAAAGTTCTGTGTGGCTCCTTCCCATGTATTTTCCCAAGCCTTTGGTAAACATGGCAGCCCTACCCCTGGACCCCATGGACCAGAACATGAAAAGTCCCAGGACATGATGACACCATTATAATTTGTTTATACTGTCTTTACCTCCTAGGACAATGCATCTGTAAATTGATTATTGCTCTGTAAAGTTTGAATTACTTTTATTAGTCCTCAGTTTGCTTCTTCAAGTTTCAAGGGATACCCCCTTACCCTAGTATGACAATATTTGTTGAATAATTCAGAGTTATTCTCTATCCATATAAATTGTACATATATACGAACTCTAAGACCATCGGTATGCATCTGTAATCAGTTTGTAAATATTCTTGGGACTAAATCATCTTAGTATCAGAACCACTCTGGACATCAATGTAGAACAATAGTTTTCATTATATTTTTCTCCCTCTGAAATTTGAAAGAGAAATAAATCTTATCTGTTGTCTGTGACGATTGCAATGACAATAGGAATGGTAATTTAATTTCAATATTTATATGAATCCATGAATATGCTTGTATCACTCACATGATTTATGAATAGTACATTCCGTTGAGGCTAAAAGAATGTGAGGCCTAAAGGCACAATTACATGTTTAATTCTAGTTTCTTTCCAGGAGTTTTAATTGACTTTACAAGGCACTGTCTCATTTTAATGTGATCTTTTATAAATTGTTGTAAGGAGATGTGGGAGAGTGGAAAGAAAACTAGATCTGGAATTTCTAAAACCTGGGGTATGTTGTATAATGCAGGGCCCTAAGAGTTTGAAGGCAGCTCTGACCTGGACTCAGCCACTTAATAGACAATTCAGTTTACTTGGACAAATCACATGACTTCTCTGGACCTTAAGATTCCTTCTTTGAAAAGGAGGACTGAGGTGAGGGCTAAGGAAGATGGTGCAGGTACAGCCCCTGCACTGTGGGTAGCACATAGAAGCTTTTCTTCTCAGTAATTTTCATCCTGGCTCCACCACTAGCTGTGTGATGCTGGGCCAGTCACAGCCTGTAAGGGCATCTGTCTCCTTTATTTAGAGCTAAAAAAATTAAACTGTAAATTCCCTTCACGGCATCTTAAATTCTTATATCTGAAATGCAAGTTTTCTCCACCATCACCGTCTTAAGGCCACTCTTTAAGTTTCTTTTCTGTTACATATTCCACGATCAACACCCATCCCCGTCTCCACATGCCAGGAAGAGTCAGTCCCTCCTCCTTGTGTCCCAAAGTCTCTTGTCTCCTGAGATCAAAAGGTCTTAGGGCCAGAGATAGTTTCTTTCTCTTCTTTGCCTCCTTGGAAATATTTAGCACTTTGCCTGGTACACAGCAAGTGCTAAATAAATATTATTTGAATGAACGGATGAATGAATGAGGAGATGGGCGTAAGGATAAATAGATGGATAGATGAGGGGTTTATCTGTTTCCCAGGGCTGCCTTAACAAGGACCACAAACTGGGTTACTTCAAGCAACAGAAAATGTATCGATATTATCTCACAGTTATGGAGAATAGAAGCCTGAAATTAAGGTGTTGGTAGGACCTCCGCAACAAGAGAGGCCGCGATAGTGAGAGGCCTGCGCACCGCGATGAAGAGTGGCCCCCGCTTGCCGCAACTAGAGAAAGCCCTCGCACAGAAACGAAGACCCAACACAGCCAAAAATAAATAAATAAATAAATAAAATTAAACTTAGAATCAAAGGCATGTATCACTACAAGTCCTTGTCAAACAATTAAAAAACATGATTGGGGTGGGGAAGGAAAAACAATGTAATGCATCACCAAATCTTGTCCATGTTGCCTCTACACTGTCTCCTGAATCTGCATCCCCACTTCCGCCATCCTAGTGCAAGCTACCAGCATCACTTACTGGGGAGCCTCCTAGCTGGTCTCCCTGCATCTTCTTTGGGTTCTCACCTGTCATTGGTACAAGGTGGTCTTTAGAAGATTCCCGCCAGACTCCCTTCATACTTGCTTCTGCTGCAGCTTCCTTCTTTCTTCTCATAAGAGTGTGTGCTTGGAATCTGATAAAGTAGTAAGGATTGACGAGGGAAAGCATTTCAGTTCCATCTTTTTCCACATCTCAAATGCTGCTTAAACATAACTGAGCTTATATGGACCTAAATTTCATTCCCATCATTCTATGAACAAACGTTTGCCTTAGGACTGTACGAAAATTTAGACTAACGCCCTTTGCAGGGTTCTTTTCAGTCCAAGGTTTCCATGAAAAGAGAGACATGTTACAATAGGTCTTAGGGTCTATGTTATATGCTGTATCTCTTAAATCCTAAGATGCACATTCTTTGTATTCTTAAAATCTCTGCAATCAAGATGGGAGAGATTTTACAATTACAATTGATGTTTGGTCATGGCTTAATCAGCAAATTTTTTTCTTTCTTAAACTTTCCTAAAATAATTGTTCATCTTTCAATCAATGGGGCCTTAAGTAAAATACAATACCTATTCCTTGAGATCCTAGTAAAAGCCTTAGTGTGCCATCGTCAACTTGTAACTCAACCAACATCAGTCTTCTTTTTGCATATATAACCAGGTCAACGACTATTTATTATCTATTATCTTTCACACATAAGGCACTGTGTTAGGTAGTGTTAGAAATAAAGAGTCATTTATTCCTTCATACAGCAAGTATATAATAAATGTTCTCTACATGCTAGATTTTATTGTATACAGAGTGGCGCCTGTGATTTAGGCAGATAAGAACTCTATCTTCATGGAGCTTGTATTCTGGTACAGGAGAGACTAAACAAAACATAAAAATTGTAAATATTGCTATGAAGAAACTGTGTTACATTAAAAAATTAAAAGTTTTATTGATCAATTATTTGTCTGTCTTTCCTGTCCCTGAACACATTTCCTCAATGGCCTAGAAGCATTTCTGAATAAATATTTAAAGGCAACATTCCCAGAGATATTTCATTACAACCTGAGGCTCAGAAATCTGAGTCTTCTCTCCGGAAACAAATCTACTTCTTCCTGTTGCTACATTTACTTTTAGCTACCGATTATTCTGGAAATATGTTTAATTCTTGACGTTTTGCATTCACGCTTCTAATGCTTTCACAACATAATGATGGAAATCAACAATAAGCCAATAATTTTTAACTTTCTGCTATTATTCCTTTGGTTAAAATTTACAAATCAGAACATGTTTAGATAATAAAATACTTTTACCTCCAAGGGAAATATGATTCATGACTTACAGAGGACATTTTGTGTTACTTTATCAGAGAGAATGCACAAGTTATCATCTTTAAATGATTATACCCTAAACCCTCCTTATAGGGTTGCCTGCAATTTTTTTGTATGTGTGGTAAATATATGTAACATAAAATTTACCATTTTAACCTTTTTTTTTTTTTTTTTTTTTTTGCGGTACGCGGGCCTCTCACTGCTGTGGCCTCTCCCGTTGCGGAGCGCAGGCTCAGCGGTCATGGCTCATGGGCCCAGACGCTCCGCGGCATGTGGGATCTTCCCGGATAGGGGCACGAACCTGCGTCCCCTGCATCAGCAGGCGGACTCTCAACCACTGCACCACCAGGGAAGCCCCATTTTAACCATTTTTAAGTGTGAAATTCAGTGGCATTAAATACATTTACATAGTATGCAACCGTCACCACCATCCATCTCTGGAACTTTTTAATCATCCCAAACAGAAACTCTGTACCCATGAAACAATAACTCCCCAGCCTCCCTCCCTCCAGCCCCTGGCAAACAACATTCTACTTTCTGTCTCTATGAATTTGACTGTTCTAGGTACTTCATATAACTGGAATCACACAGTATTTGTCCTTTTGTGACTGGTTTATTTCACTTAGCATAATGACTTTAAAGTTTATCCATGTTGTAGCAGGTGTTAAAATTTGCTTCTTTTTAAAGACTGAATAATATTCCATTACACCACATTTTGTTTATCCATTCGTCTGTTGTACACTTGGGTTATTTCCACCTTTTGGCTATTGTGAATAATGCTGTTATGAACATGGTTATACAAATATATCTTTTTTGTTTGTTTTTTTGCGGTACGCGGGCCTCTCACTGTTGTGGCCTCCCCCGTTGCGGAGCACAGGCTCCGGACGCGCTGGCTCAGCGGCCATGGCTCACGGGCCCAGCCACTCCACGGCATGTGGGATCTTCCCGGACCGGGGCACGAACCCATGTCCCCTGCATCGGCAGGCGGACTCTCAACCACTGCGCCACCAGGGAAGCCCACAAATATATCTTTGAGAGCCTGCTTTCAGTTCTTTTGAGTATATACCCAGAAGTAGAAGTGCTGGATCAGATGCTGTTTTCCATAGTGGCTATAACATTTTACATTCCCACCAACAGTGCACAAGAGTTCCAGTTTCACCAATTCCTCACCCATACTTGTTATTTTCTGGCTCAGGGGTTGTTGTTGTTGTTTTAATAACAGTCATCCTAATAGGTGTGAAGTGGTATCTTGTAGTTTTGATTTGCATTTCCCTAAATATAAATGATATTAAACATCTTCTCATGTGCTTATTGGCTATTTGCATGCCTTTAGAGAAATTTCTTTTCAAGTCCTTACCCCGTTATCAGGTCGTTTGTTTTATTTGTCGAGTTGGAGTTCTTTACAGATTGTGGATATTAAACCCTCATCAGAAATGTGATTTGCAAACATTTTCTCCCATTCTGTGGGTTGCTTTTTCCCTCTGTTGATAGTATCCTTTGATGCACAAAAGTTTTAAATTTTGATGAAATCCCATTTATCTAGTTTTCCTTTTGCTGCCAGTGCTTTTGATGTCATATCCAAGAATTAATTGCCAAATCCAATGACATGTGTCTTTCCCCTATGTCTTATTCTAAGAGTGTTATAGTTTCAGCTCTTACTTTTAGGTCTTTAATCCATTCTGAGTTAATTTTTTGCATGTGGTATAAGGTAAGAGTCCAACTTTGTTCCTCTACATATGGATATCCAGTTTTGTCAACATTTGTTGAAAAGATTCTTTTCCCCATTGAATGTTCTTGACACCTGTGTTGAAAATCATTTGACCATATACGTGGGGATTTAGTTCTTGGCTCTCTAATCTACTTCAATGGTCTATATGTCGGTCTTTATGCCAGGACCACACTGTTTTTATTATGGTAGCTTTGTAGTAAGTTTTGAAATTAGGAAGTATGAGAATTCCAACTTTGTTCAAGATTGGCCTATTCAGAGTCCCCTGAGGCTTCATATAAATTTTAGGATGAATTTTTCTATTTCTGCAAAAAAAATCATTGGCAGATTTTGATAGGGATTGCATTGAATCTGTAGATCACTTTGGGTCGTATTAACATCTTAAAAATATTAAGTTTTCAATCCATGAATGCAGGATGTCTTTCCATTTATTTGTGTCTTCTTTAATTTCTTTTGCCAATGTTTTATATTTTTCAGTGTACAAGTCTTCTGCCTTCTTGGTTAAGTTCATTCCTAAGTATTTTTTTAATGCTATTGTAAATAGAACTGTTTTTTTTTAACATCTTTATTGGAGTATAATTGCTTTACAATGGTGTGTTACTTTCTGCTTTATAACAAAGTGAATCAGTTATACATATACATATGTTCCCATATCTCTTCCCTCTTGCGTCTCCCTCCCTCCCACCCTCCCTATCCCACCCCTCTAGATGGTCACATTGTTAGTTGTCAGTGTGTAGAGATGAAGCCAATTTGCCTGTAATTTTTTTAGGAATTCTATTCAATAGGTTAGTTCACCCTTCCACCCCACTCCCACCTCCATGCCTCCTGCCCTGCTATGTCCTAAAGAGAGTGTATGATTGAAAAAACTCTTAACGTGAAAATGTTAACATTTAATGTTAATTACATTAATGTTAACTCTTATCACTTCATTTCATGTTTGACTTTTATGCCATTGGAAGAAATGAGGACAGAGGTATAAAAATGCACCTCTGGGCCTTTCTAATCTCACCCTTGGGCTACATACAAATGACTATTTTTTTTTTTTTTTTTGCGGTATGCGGGCCTCTCACTGTTGTGGCCTCTCCCGTTGCGGAGCACAGGCTCAGCGGCCATGGCTCACGGGCCCAGCCCCTCCGCGGCACGTGGGATCTTCCCGGACCGGGGCACGAACGCGTGTCCCCTGCATCGGCAGGCGGACTCCCAACCACTGCGCCACCAGGGAAGCCCCAAATGACTAATAGTATTTCTGATATGGGTTTGGGTTCCACTAAATTATTTTCACTCCCTGTGCCAGATTCTTTATCTATCAGTAGAGTTCTTATTCCTTTGGTGGACGGCAGGGGTCAAACTTAATTGTAGTTTCTACTTGACTAGAGACTTTAACATGACCTAACATTTTTCATTCACACCTGGCATTGGAAACTATAAATCCTTCTTCCAATCCAAGACTGGGCAAGTCTTTGAATGGAGGGATTGTGGTATCATCTCTGACATTAACCTGGAAATCAACCTAAAAGACATCACCTGGGAATGATAATCTGAATATAAGAAGCAGTTTGCTATTTCCAAGTGTCCAGAAAGACATTCAAAGGCTTTTGGTTTTGCTTTAATATGATTTCCTTTTGAGCTTGACATATGCACTACAGATAAAATCTCACATAATTTGATATTTTCCTTTGGGCTGTAACCTCTAGGTGACAGTCAATATTACTGAATAAATGATTCAACACCGGAATATTGTACAAGTCTCGTGACATTTTAAGCATGAGTTGTCATTTTTCTGGGATGATTTGTTATTGAACAAATTGGATTTCCCAAGAACGTGGCATTTCTTTTTCTAAAGTAATAAGACACTTGCTGAACTTGCTTTAGGTACCTCGGCAAACCTCTGCTACATTATCTTTGTTTTCCTCAAATCTCACAAGTCAATAGGTCTGAGTTTGTCTGAAATGAGAATTCTCCAAAGTAAACTTGAAAGCTCCAAGGCCCTAGAGCAATATTTTTCCAAGAGACAATTTGGCCACCTCTACAGATGGCCAGTGTCTTTGCTGGGTGTCTCAGTCCTGAAGGCCTCCTGGGTCCTGTGGCCCTGGTGAAGGGACTCTTAGGGGCAGCCCTGAGCAGCACTGGCTTTAGGAGGTCACATCTTTTATGTCAAGATTCATTGTTACCACTCAGGAAGGAGTATGACTAATTCTTTCCTTAAAGTCATTTGGGAGCTACTGAGTAATTCAGTAAATGAAAACTTTTACTTTGAAACGTAACTTTGCCCAAATCAGCCTGGGATGTAGGAAACGAGAATAACAAAGTAGACCTGTAGACAGGTAAATAGCAATTCACCCTGAGCCCTGCAGCACACAGGGGTGAAATTGGCCAGGTAAACAAGCAGATTGCCACTCTCATTACATCATCGGAGTATGACCCTACCCTAGTCTATAATCCTCACACACACAGAGAGGGAGAATCCCACGTGCTAGACACAGTGGGGCAACGAAGTGTACCCCATTTGGGCTATTAGGGGAGAAAGAGTCTCGCCTTACATGATGGCCCCAGGCCCTCGTTACTGGTTGCCTGTGTTTTCCTACCACCTTTACAGTCTTATCTGCCCAAGGAGGAAAGACACAAAAATAAGGAGTACATGACCCAAGTACATAATGATGTTCCTGTTTCGTTCAAAAAGTGCCATTCTGGGAAACCCACGTGGAGGTGACAATAATTTCAGTCACTTTATAAGGCAAGTTATTACCTTTGAAATAACTGATCTATAGAAATGGTTGAATTAGACCCTGTCGGATTATTCCTTAGAACACATTAAAAAGTGAAGTACTGTGTAAATGAAGTGGAGATCACTTTATAGCAGGAACAATTACTACAGACTGGCCTATTAAGAACGATCTTCCGTGACTCCTATTGGCATCCATTTAGTGGATGGGAATTCAGTCGTGCCTAAGTGATCACAAGCAGCATACAAGCGTGGAGCCATTTTCTTTTTATGCTATCAGAATTCAAGAATTAAACTATAATAGCGAGTAATGGGGGAACTTTTAAAGCAACCCAGACCAAGTGAAAATGTGATCTACTTAAGTGACCAAGAAAAAAATTGTACACACTGTCAACTGGTCTAAAGCAGATATGAACAGGATAAAAGCAGAAAAAGTATAATCAGATGGAAGAAAGAGTAAAAGATAGGTGCATTTGGAGTACTTCTTGTTTTTCAGTTTTACCTAGACTGGCCTCATTGGTGCCACAGTAGCTTTTGTTATTTCCATCTTTTGCTATTTCCCAGAAGCAGATATCTCCTTTAGCCTCATTGGTGCTACAGCAGCTTTTGATATTTCCCAGAAGCAAATATCGCCTTTAGCCCTGAGTCCACAGTCAGGGCACAAGAAGGAGTAGCCATCTGGCGTCCCATTCGTACCCAGCCATGGGGCTCCCTCTGGGTCTCTGGGGCAGAATCCTCAGGAAGCCGATTGGGCTGAAAAGCCGAGAAAAGAGCTCCAGGGTCCTGACAATGGGAAGAAGGGTCTTTGCTATCTCAGGTGGACTCGAACAAAAGACCCAGGTCTGCTGAGGAGAGGATGCTTGCTCATTGGAGCCCAGGGACACCTGGGGACTTAATGTGATCACGAGGCACACATCCTTCATTGCTCTGCAGACAGACCTCTGATATTGGTAAAGCAGGAACAGAGATATCAGAAATATCAGTACTGCTCCCCTAGTTGTAGCTGATACAGCAATTTAAGATTCACTCGCCATGCCAGGCACTGTCATAAATCCTAGAAATACAAAGATGAATACCATAGTTTTTGTGATCCAGGAAGTGACAGCCTGCCGGGGAAGGTAAACATACAACACAATAAAGGATGGATGGGATAAAAGGTAGCAAACAATAACAAAGAAAGAATGAAGGACAGGAGTGATCACGGGGTGGACAGGGAGGGGATTACCATGGAAGAAGTGCTTGAAGCTGAAAGATGAGTAGAAACTCTTCCAAACACCTGGAAAAAGGAAAAGACACAAGAGCAGGGCTAGTTTGAAAAAAGTCTGAGGAGCTGTAGTTGCAAGAGCGTAAGCTTCATTGGCCAAGAGGAGAGGGAGAGGCAGGAACCAGAATTTGGAAAGCCTAGGAGGTTATGATGAGCAATTTGCACATAACTTACACGCACTGGAGTGTCCTTAATTTAATCAGAGGGAAAAGATAATCATATCTGCATTTTAAAAGTTGATGGCAGTGTGGCGTGTGAAATTGGAAACAAACAAAACTAGCTTTGGGGAAGCCAGCTGGGAAGCTACGGATAACGACCCATTTGCGCCTGCGGTTGCGGGGGGTGGACCTGAGGGATGAAGGATGAAAGACATCTAGGAAGTCTGCCACCCAATTTCAGGATGTACGGGGCTCCTGCCACCAGCAGTATTTGTAGAGCAATGCACGTGTGTGGGCATGAGGCAGGGGTGGGAGCCAGTGGGCAGAGAAAGAACTGCAAAGGCAACTCAGGAAACTGACTTGGCTTTCACACGCCCCACTCTGACCACAGCTGCCTCGCCTCCTCTCCGACTTCAGCCCCCCCACCGCTCCCCTTTTTGTCTCCACCCTCACCATCCCCCAAACTGCTTTTGCCAAGGTCATCAAAGACCTCCCCAATCATTCCTCATTTTCTGCACCATTTGACACCACTGCAATCTCCCTCTTTGAGATATTTTGTTTCCTTAGCTACCACAACGCCTACTCTTCTTGTTTCTCCCCTGTTTCTCTGGCTGCTTTTTCTAATTCTTTGTAAGCTTCCTTTTCTCTCCCTAGGGTTTATCCTAGGCCTCTTTCTTCTCTTCTTCTGTTTATTTTTTTTTAATAGATCTTTACTGGAGTATAATTGCTTCACAGTACTGTGTTAGTTTCTCTTGTACACCAAAGTGAATCAGCCATATGCATACATATGTCCCCATATCCGCTCCCTCTTGAGCCTCCCTCCCGCCCTCCCTATCCCACCCCTCTAGGTGGTCACAAAGCACTGAGCTGATCTCCCTGTGCTATGCGGCTGCTTCCCACTAGCTATCTATTTTACATTTGGTTGAGATGTAATTAATATATCTGTAAGTTTAAAGTGTACAGTGTGATGATTTGATACACATGTATACATATTGTGAAATGATGACCACAACAAGGTTAGTTAGTACCTCTATCACCTCACATAGTTACCATTTTTTGGTGTGTGTGGAGAACATTTAAGATCTGCTCTCTTAATACAATACAGTATTGTTAACTACGGGCACCATGCTGTATATTACATCCCCAGAATTCACTCGTAACTGGAAGTTTGTACACTTTGACCAACACCTCCCCGTTTCCTCCACCTCCAGTCCCTGGTAACCACCACTCTACTCTCTGTTTTTATGAGTTCGACTCTTTAGATTCCACATATAAGTGAAATTGTACGATATTTGTCTTTCTCTGTCTGACTTAATTCATTTAGCATAATGCTCTCAGGGTTCATCCATGTTGTCACAAATAGCAGGGTTTCCTTCTTTTTTGTCTGAATAATATTCCATTGTATATATACATGCCACGTTTTCTTTATCCATTCATCTGTCAATGGACACTTGGGTTGTTGCCATTCTTGGCTATTGTGAATAGTGCTGCAGTGAACATGGGAGAACAGTTATCTCTGTGACATCCTATTTTTGTTTCCTTCGGATGTATATCCAGAAGCAAGATTGCTGTATCTTATGATAGTTCAATTTTTAATTTTTTTGAGAAACCTCCATACTGTTTTCCATAGTGACTGTACCAATTTACATTCCCACCAAGAGTGCACAAGGGCATCCTTTTCTCCACATCCTCACTACATCTTGTCTTTTTATATATATATAAAATATCCATTCTAACAGGCATGAGATGGTATCTCATTGTGGGTTTGATTGGCATTTCCCAGTGATTAGTGATGTTGAGCATCTTTTCATGTGCCTTCTGGCCATTTGGATGTCTTCTTTGGAAAAATGTCTACTCAATTCCTCTGCCCATTTTAAAAATCAGATTGTTTGGAGTTTTGCTATTGAATTGTATGAGTTCTTTATATATTTGGGATACTAACCCCTTACCAGATAGATGGTTTGCAGATATTTGCCATTCCATAGTTTGCTTTTTCATTTTCTTGATTGTTTCTTTTGTGGTGCAGAAGTTTTTAGTTTGATGCAGTCCCCCTCGCTAATTGTTGCTTTTGTCACTTTGCTTTTGGTGTCATATCCAATAAATCATTGCCAAGATCCATGTCAAAGAGTTTTTTCTGTATGTTTTCTTCCAGGAGTTTTACAACATCATGTCTAATTTTTTTACCCATTTTAAGTTAATTTACATGAGTGGTGTAAAATAGATATCCAGTTTCTTTGTTTTTCATGTGATTATCTAATTTTCTGAGCACCGTTTATTGAAGAGACTGTTCTTTCCCCATTGATTATTCTTGGCTCTCTTGTCAAATATTATTTGACCACATATGCAAGGGTTTATTTCTGGGTTTTTGATTCTGTTCCATTAGTCTATGTGTCTGTTTAATGCTAGTACCATACCGTTTCAATTATTACAGCTTTGTAATGTAGTTTGAAGTCAGACAGTGTAAGGTCACCACCACTGTTCTTGTTCGAGACTGCTTTGGCTATTCGGGATCTTTTGTGGTTCCATAAAAATTTTAGGATTTTTTTCTTCTATTTCTGTGAAAAGTATCCTTGAAATTTTAATAGGAATTGCCTTGAATCTATACTTGGCTTTGTGTAGTATGGACATTTAAACAACATTCATTCTTCTGATCCATGAGCATGAAATATCTTTCCATTTATTTGTGTCTTCTTTTATTTCTTTCATCAAAGTCTTACAGTTTTCAGTGTACAGACTATTCACCTACTTCATTAAATTTATCCCTAAGTATTTTTATTGGTTTTGATGACATTGTAAATGAGATTGTGTTCTTTATTTCTTTTTGAGCTAATTTGTTGTTAGTATATAGAAACACAACTGATATTTGTATGTTGATTTTGTATCCTGCAAATTTACTGAATTGGTTTATTAGTTCTTCTAGTTTTTGGTGGAGTTTTTAGGATTTTCTACATATAAGATTATAGCATCTGCAAACAGGGACAATTTTACTTCTTCCTTTCCAATTTGGATGCCTTTTATTTCCTTTTCTTACCTAATTGGGTTAGGACTTTTAGTACTATGTTGAATAGGAGTAGTAAGAGTGAGCATAGTTGTCTTATTCCTGATCTCAGAGGAAATTTTTTTAACCTTTCACCACTGAGTATGATGTTCACTGTGGGCTTATCATATGTGACCTTTATTATGTTGAGGTATGTTCCTTCTATACCCAATTAGTTAAGAACTTTTTTATGAAGGAATGTTGAATTTTGTCAAATGTTTTTTCTGTATCTGTTGAGGTGATCATATGTTTTTATCTTTCATTCTATTAATGTGGTGTATCACATTGAATGATTTGTGTATGTGGAATCATCCTTGCATCCCAGGGATGAATCTCACTTGACCATTGTGTATGATCCTTTTAATGTTCATTGGATTCTATTTGTTAATATTTTGTTGAAAATTTTTGTATCTATATTCATTAGTTTATTGACCTGTAGTTTTATTTTCTTGCAGTGTCTTTGGCTTTGTTATCAGGGTAATGCTGGCCTTGCAAAATGAGTTTGGGAGTGTCCCCTCCTCTTCTACTTTTTGGAAGAGTTTTAGGAGGATTGGTATTAATTCTTTAAATATTTGGTAGAATTCACCAGTGAAACCATCTGGTCCTAGATTTTCTTTTTGGGGAAGTTTTTGATATGGATTCAATCTCCTTACTCATTATTAGTCTGTTCAGGTTTACTCTTTCTTTATGACTCAGTTTTAGTAGGTTGTATGTTTCTAGGAATTTATCCATTCCTTCAAGGCTCTCCAATTTGTTGGTGTTCATAGTAGTCTATTACAATCCTTTGTATTTCTGAGGTATCTATGTAATGTCTCCTCTTTCATTTCTGATGTTATTTATTTAAGTCCTCTCTTTTTTCTTAGTCTAGCTTAAAGGTTTCTCAATTTTGTTTATCTTTTTAAACAAGCAGCTCTTCATTTCACTGATCTTTCTATTATCTTTCTGGTCTCTATATCATTATTTCTGCTCTGATTTTGTTAATATGCTTCCTTCTGCTAACTTTAACAAACTTAGTTAATTCTTCTTTTCCTACTTCCTTGAGGTGTAAAGTTAGGTTGTTCACTTGAGATCTTTTTTCCTTTAATGTAGGCATTTACCACAATAGACTTCCCTCCTAGAACTGCTTTTGCTGAATCCCATAAGTTTTGGTGTGTTGTGTTTCTATTTTCATTTGTTTTGAGATTTTTTTAATTTCTTTTTTGATTGCTTCTTTGATCCATTGATTGATAAGAACTGTGTTGTTTAATTTCCCCACATTTGTGAATTTCCCAGTTTTCCTCCTGTTATTGATTTCTAGTTTCATACCATTATTGTGAGAAAAAATACTTGGTATAATCTCAATTTTTAAAAATTTCTTAAGACTTGTTTTTTGATCTATCCTTGAGAATGTTCTGTGTGCACTTGAGAAGAATGTGTTTTGCTGCTGTTGGTGGAATATTCTGTGTATGTGTGTTAGCTTCATTTGCTATAAAGTATAATTCAGATCCAGCATTTCCATGTTGATTTTCTGTCTGAGTGATCTATCCGTTGTTGAAAGTAAGGTGTTCTAGTCCCCTACTATTGCATTGTTTTCTATTTCTTCCTTCAGATCTTTTAGTATTTGCTTTATATATTTAGATGCTCCAATGATGGATTCACATATATTTGCAATTATTATATCCTCTTGATGAATTGACCCCTTTATTATTGTATAATGAGCTTCTTTGTCTTTTGTTACAGTTTTTGAGTTAAAGTCTATTTGCGTGATATAACTATAGCTACCACTAATCTCTTTGTTTTCCATTTGCACGGAATATCTTTTTCCAAACCCTCAATTTTAGCCTATGTATATCCTTAAAACTGAAGTGAATCTGTTGTAGGCAACATATAGTTGAGTCCTTTTTTAAAATCCACTTAGCCACTCTATGCCTTTTGATTGGAGAGTTTAATATATTTGCCTTTAGAGTAATTATTAATATGTAAGGGCTTACTAATCCCATCTTAGTAATTGTTTTCTGGATGTTTTGTAGTTGTCTTGTTCCTGTCTTCCTCTCTTGCTATTTTCCTTTGTGAATTGATGATTTTCCATAGTGGTATACTTTGATTCTCTTCTCTTTGTCTTTTATTTATCTACTGTAGGTATTTTCTTTTTTTAAATATTTTATTTATTTATTTATTTGGTTGCACCAGGTCTTAGTTGTAGCAGGCATGCTCCTTAGTTGCGGCTCGTGGGCTCCTTAGTTGCGGCATGCATGTGGGATCTAGTTTCCCCACGAGGGTTGGAACTCAGGCCCCCTGCATTGGGAGTATGGAATCTCAGCCACTGTGTCACCAGGGAAGTCCCTGTAGGTTTTCTTCTTTGTCATTACCATGAGGCTTACATAAAGCATTCTATAGATATTACAGTCTGTTTTATGCTGATTACAACTTAACTTTGATCACATACAAAAACTCTATCCTTTTACTCCACCCCCCACCATGTTTTATGTTGGACATTATCATGCAGAATATGCTTTGAGGCAGCACCCAATATATGATGCCATTTCTCTAACTCCTGGCATATATTGGTCTGGAAATTAAGAGGTGAATGTGGGAGTGGCTTCTCTCACTATTAAACCTAAAACCCACTCCCAGAATTTTTGCTTCTAATTCCTACACATCTGGCTTCTGCTGGTTTCAAGGTTTACTTCCCAAGGGAGGAATGCTTCCACCAGGAGACACAATAAAAGGATGTGTTGGATTGGAAGTAGAGTCTTGCCATCTGGCCATTTCAGGTCCTATGTCCCTGAACTAACAGAGACTAGTTGGGGAAATTGATTCTGGTAACCAAGTCGGTGCCATGTCGATTTCTATTATTGAAATGGCATCAGCAAATAAAATCTGGACATGAGAAGACTTTCCCTGGGGGCACTTCTTACTACTTCCCTGTCCATTTATAAAAGTTAACAGAAAACCACTGCAACCCAGCAAAGACAGAACCATTAAGAACTCAAGCCCTTCAGAAATGAAACTTCAGATTACTTCACCAAGTAAAAATTCCCAACTAGCTTAGGTGCTGGTTGAGGGCCCAGGAACCATGGAATTGTTAGTAGAATAAAATGAAATTATTATTATCACCTACAGCCTTGCAGTCAGCAATAGAAATGAAGACTACAGCAGTGAGGCATATTTCTCTTGCTTGTTTTTATGACTTTGCATATTTTGAATATTTCTGCCACCACCCTCCTTTGCTCTATTACTTGGTATAAAGAAATTTCATGGCTGTTGGCTTTGCAGTTTAGTCTTTGCATTATAGCAAACTCAGGTGGGCTTGTAAATGAGCTAGGAAAGCAGTTAGTTCATAACACACAGAGGGACTTCCCTGGTGGTCTGATGGTTAAGACTCGGAGCTTCCACCACAGGGGCACAGGTTCAATCCTGTTCAGGGAACTAAGATCCTGCATGACGTGCTGCGTGGCAGAAAAATAACAAAACCAAAAAACAAACAAATAAAAAAGCACCCAGAAGTGGATAGATATGTAACTGGTGGGATTTTATACCTTTCTTTCTTGGATATAGGTGATGTCTTAGTCTGCTCAGGTTGCCATAACAAAAGACCACAGACTGGGTGGTTTAAGCAACAAATAGTTACTTTCTCACAGCTCTGAAGGCTAGAAGCCCATTTTCAAGGTACAGGAAAACTCGGTTTCCGGTGAGTGCTCTCCTTCTGGTTTGTAGATGGCTGCCTTTCACTATGTCCTCACGTGGCCTTTCCCCAGTGCATGCACCAGGGGATAGAGGGAGATCTTCCTCTTGTTATAAGGCTGCCAGTCCTATTGGATTAGGGCCCCACTCTTAAGACCTCACTTAACTTTAATTACCTCCTAAAGACCCTGTCTCCAAATACAGTCACACTGGGGGTTAGTGTTCTTACGTGAATTTTGAGGGGGACACAATTCAGTTCATAGCCAATGAGAACATTTTCATTTGCACCAAGAACATCTTGTTGGGAAGAAGTTGTTGTCATTATGGGGAAGTTGAAATAAAATCGAAGAATGCGTACAGACAATACCTCTTATAAACATAGATGTAAAATCCTAAACAAAAAAAGAAGTAAATCAAGCCCAAGTTATATAAAAATAATTCATCGCTAACAAGTTGGGTTTATTCTAAGAACACAGGTTGTTTTAACATTCGAGAAGTGATGACTACAATTCGTTTCTTTATTTTAATAAAGAAAAAATCATATATGGTCATAAAAAAGATAGACAGTAATGCATTCAATAAAACTCACCATCCAAGGTCAATACATTTTGCAAACTATTAATAGACAGGAACTTCCTTAATCTAAATAAAGAGTACCAAAAACCCTATAGTAAGCATTGTACTTCATGGTAAAGCAAAAGCTTTCCCTCTGAGTTGGGAACCAGACAAGGTTCTCAGTCTTACCACTCTTACCACTTAAACTTAACACTGTAATGTGTCCTAGCCAGCACAGTAAGGCCGTAAACAAGCAAACAAACAAATAAATGAAATAAAGAAGAGGCATAATGATTGGAATAAAAAATTAAGTGTTCTTTGCAGATGACATCATTATGCGTGTCAAATCCAAAATAAGACAAAAACTGTTAGAGTTTAGCAATATCATCAGGTACCCAAGTGTATTCCTTCATACCTGCAGTAAACAATTAGAAAATATAATTTTAAATGATTTAATTCAAAATAGCATCAAATATATGAAATTTTAAAGAATAAGTCAAATGAAAACTGTGTAAAAACCATTGCACCAAAAACTGAAAAAAGTTATTGAGACCTAAATAAATGGAAGGGACATAACATATTAATGAGTTAAAGACTTGGATTAATTGATTTAAGACTTGGAACTCATATTAATGGGTTAAAGTTAAGGAAGTCAGTTCTCCCCAAATAGAGTTATAGATTTAATAAAATCCCATTAAAAATGCTAGCAGGTTTCTTTCATATAAAAACTTACAGAATAGTTCTAATTTTATTTGAAAATGCAAAGGGCCAAGAATATTGAAAAAATGTTGAAGGGAAAAAACAGGAGGACTTACTCTAGCAGATAAAAAGATTTATTATAAAGCTACAGTAATTAAGGGAGTGTTGTTTTTCTGCAAAGATAGCCAAATACACCAAAGGACAGAATCTACAATCAGGAAAGGAATCTACAATCAGTGCTACACTTACATGGATGATTGATTTATGAAAAGGTCACACAGCTGAGAAGGGTGGGAAAATGACCCGTTCAATAAAAGGTTTGGGGACAACTGAACATCCAAACATACAAAATAAATCCTGACCCCTACATCACAATATACACATAAATCAATTCTAGGTGAATTTTAGATATAAATGTGAAAGGAAAATATAATACAAATTTATAGCATGACATAAGGAAAGGCTTCATCAACAGGGACCATAATACTTATAAAGGAAAAGTTGAATAAGTGGAATTGCATTTAAAGTAAGAAATTTTATTCACCAAATTCACCACTGTGAGTTTAAAAACAAAGCAGAAAGTAGGAACATAGGTCTAACAATGGACTTTAATTTAGAAAATATATTTTTTAAACTTCTACAAAAAAAAGAAAAAACAGCCCAGAAGAAAAACGGAGATGGGCACTTGAATAGGCACTCCATAAGAGAGGCTACCCAAATGGCCAAAAGACACATGAAAGTGTTGAACACCATCAGTAAAGAGGAAAATGCAAATTACAACAACAATACACTGTACATTACACACATATACATCAGAAGGGCTAATTTTTTTAAATTTTATTTATTTATTTTACTTTTGGCTGCATTGGGTCTTCGTTGCTGTGCGTGGGCTTTCTCCAGTTGCAGTGAGCGGGGGTTACTCTCCGTTGCAGCGCGTGGACTTCTCATTGCGGTGGCTTCTCTTGTTGTGGAGCACGGGCTCTAGGCGCGCAGGCTTCAGGAGCTGTGGCTCACGGGCTCTAGAGCGCAGGCTCAGTAGTTGTGGCGCACGGGCTTAGTTGCTCCGCAGCATGTGGGATCTTCCCGGACCAGGGCTCGAACCCGTGTCCCCTGCATTGGCAGGTGGATTCTTAACCACTGCACCACCAGGGAAGCCCTGGAAGGTGAAGTCTTAACCCCTGGACCACCAAGGAAGTCCCCAAACCCTTAGGATTTTGGAGCAAAGCCCTGGCATCCTCTGCGGACAAAGACTCTCCTTTTGAGAAATAGCTTTTGGTTTGCTACTGGGCCTTCGTAAAGGCTGAACAATTAACCATGGGCCATCAAGTTGTTGTGTGACCCTGTGCTACCCATCACGTACTGCGGGTGTTGTCTGACCCACCAAGCCATAAAGTCGGGGGTTCACAGAAGCACCCCACCATCAAGTGGAGGTGGAATATACAAGATTCGGCTCAAGTGGGCCCTGACGGCACAAGTAAGTTACATGAAGCAGTGGCCCAAATGCCCGTGGTCTCCACTCCTGCTCTCCCAGCCTGTGCCTATGAGGAGTGAGGGTTTCCCTACAATCAGCTGACAGAGCAAGAGAGAACTTGGATCCGGTTTATAGATGGTTCTACTCAATACCCAGAAACCACCCAAAAGTGGACAGCTGCATTCTGGAAGCCCTTTCTAGGACATCCCTAAGGGACAATTTTGAAGGGAAATCTGCCCGGCGGACAGAACTTTAAGCAGTGCACCTGGTTGTTCATTTTTCTTGGAAGGAGAAACAGCTAGATGTGCAATTGTACATTCTGAGCTGAATATTATGTATTCATGGGCTGTGGCCAGTGGTTTGACTGGATGGTCAGGGACTTGTAAGGAACACGATTGGAAAATTGGTGACAAGGAGGTTTAAAGGAATGTGAGGAGACCTCTTTGAATGAGTGAAAAGCATGAAGATATTTATGTCCTATGTGAATATTTGTCAAAGGATGACCTCAGCAGAGGAGGATTTTAATAATCAAGTGGACAGGATGACCCCTTCTGTGGGTACCAGTCAAGTTTCTCCCCCCAGACATTTCTGCCATCCACCAATTGGCTCATCAACAAAGTGGCCCTGGTGGCAGGGATGGGGGTTATATAAGCAGCCAGCAGAATGGACTTATACTCACCAAGGCCAACTTGGCTACAGCCAATGCTGAGTGCCGAGTCCGCCAGCAGCAGAGACCAAGACTGAGCCCCCAAGATGGCACCATTCCCAGGGGTGATCAGCCTGGTGGCGGGTTGATTACATTGGTCCACTTCCATCATGGAAAGCGCAGTGTTTTGTTCTTACTGGAATAGACGCTTGCTTGGTATACAGATTTGCTTTCCCTGCACGCAGTGCTTCTGCCAAAACTACCTTCTGTGGGTTTCCACAGTGCCTTACCCACTGTCATTGCCTCTGACCAAGGAACTCCAGCGCAAATGAAGTGCAGCAGTGCGCCCATGCTCAGGGAATTCATTGGTCTTAAGATGTTTCTCACCATCCTGAAGCAGCTGTCTCCATAGAACAGCGGGATGGCCTTTTGAAGACTCAGTTATCATGTCGGCAAGGTGGCAATACCTTGCAGGGTTGGGGCAGGGTTCTCCAGGAGGCTGACCTTTTCCTGAGTCAGCATTCGATAGATGATGTTCTTTCTGTCCTAGCCAGGAGTCACAGGTCCAGGCATCAATGGGTGGAAATGGGAGTAGAACCACTTACTATTACCCCTAATGATATAGTAGCAACATTTTTGCTTCCTGTTCCCATTGACTTCATGCTCTGCTGGCCTGCAGGTCTTACTCTAAAGGGAGGAATGCTTCCACCAGAAGATGCAACAATGATTCCATTGAACTGGAAGATAAGATTGCCACCCAGCCAGTCTTGCCTCTAAATCAGTAGACACAGTAAAGAGATACTGTGCTGTCTGGGGCAATGGATCCTACCTCCCAAGGGGGAAGTGGACTGCTATTCCACAAGGGAGTAAGAAAGAGCACGCCTAGAGTATTGGTGAGCCCTTATTACTACTGTGGCCTGGAATTAAAGTCAATGGAAAACTACAGCAGCCCAACACGCGCAGGAATACTAACGGCCCAGACCCTTCAGGAAAAAATGTTTGTTTTACCCAACCAGGCAAAAAGCCACAACCAACCGAGGTGCTTGTTGAGGACAAAGGAAATATGGACTACGTTGTGGGAGAAGCCCTCGCACATTGCTTGTAGGAATGTAAATGGTTCGGCAGCCTTAAAAGACAGTTTGGCAGTCCCTTAAAACGCTAAATATAGAATTATCAGATGACCCAGCAATTTCCCCCCTAGCTATACACTCAAAAGCATTGAAATCATATGTTCCCCGTACACACACACAAGTCTTCTACACAAATGCTCATGGCAGCACTATTCATAATAGCCAAAAGGTGGAAACAATCCAAATGTCCATCAGCAGATGGGTAAATAAAATATGGTCTATTTATACAATGAAGTTTATTATTTGGCAATAAACAGGAATGAATTACTGGTACATGTTACAACATGGGTGAACCGTTAAAATATTATGCAAAGTGAAAGAAATCAGTCATGAAAGACCATATATCGTATGATTCTATTTCTATGGAAAGTCAAGAATAGACAAATCTATAGAGACAGATATTAAATTAGTTTATTGCTCATGCCAGAAACTCCCTATATCTTCATCATGGTAGTGATTCCATGACTGGATACGTTTGTCAAAACTTAAAGCACTTAATACTACAAAATGTAAATTTTATACTATGTAAGTTATCCTTAGTAAACCTGAGTTTTTAAAAGAGACAGTGACTTTACCATACCATATTCCAGTCCACTCACGTAACAATTATAAGTATTGATAGATACTCCCTATTTTACAAATAAGGAAACTAAGGCTCAGAGATAATGAATAGTTTGCTTAAGGTCACACAGCTAATCATCAGTAGAGCAAAAGTTTGGAGTATTTGACTCCAAAGCCTATAGAAGAAAAGATACATGATTGGAAATAATAGACTAAAATATTAACAGTGGTTCCATCTGTGTGATGGACTATTTTCTGCTCCTTTTCACCTTACATATATATAGATATAGATATTTTGATAGTAAGTATGTACTTTGACAATCAAGAAAAAAATCCTATAAAACCAAAAAAAAAAGAAAAAGGTAAAAACGTTCACTTCTGGTAATTCTACAGATACAGTCACACAGTATGTGCAAAATGACATATGTATAAGTTTTTAAATTGTCACATTGTTTAAAAGGACTTGACTCTAATTTGAAGACTCCAAAGCCAATATTTCTAGAAGTGTTTCTTTTATTAAAAAAAACTCTATGCATACCAGTTTGACAGTGAATTTTTAATTGTATTTGCATAGCTGTTTTACACATAGCTGAATATGAAATTGAGTCAAGAAGGAAGGCAAAAATGAGTAATTTCAGTACTAAACACATGACAGAAGAATTTAACGTTTTTACTGCTGTTTGCTTCACACCTGAGAAAAAGTTAAGGCAACCTCCACAAATGAGGAAAAGTCCTGAAGGTGAATCTGACACTGTAGTGTCAGTATGAATTAGCATTTATTAGATGAAGTGGTAATGATGCCCAAATAGCTAATGAAGAAACTTTGTGTGAATCCTCAGATCTGTGAATCAGATTTGCTGAAAAACTGATTTTGTTCAGAATGGTGGTACATTTTCTCTTCCCGGGAAACAAATGCCTCTGACAGGTGGGTGTTGCCAGACGAAACTGACTTTTTGCCACTTCCCCCTTCTCTACAGATTTTAAGACACAGAAAGAAACGGAATCCTACTGAGAATTCTGTTCTATGTTGATAGTTTTCAAACGTTACTCAAGAACGCGTTCTAAGGAACAAAAGCACTTAGAAAGCACCGTACCATCGGGTTCTGGGGCTTATTTAAGGGGGCAATCAGCTAAGACAGTGCTTCTTTTAATGACGTAATAAGAGCAAAAGATAAAGGGTTGCCACCTGGCCTTCGAGTCTAGTCTAGTCTAGTCTTATCTTTACTCTGCTTTATGAAATTCACCCATTCCTAGTATTACTGAGTCCAAGCTTGTACTGCTCACTACACGACAGGCCAGTCAATGGAGAGACAAGGTATTGGGACAGGAATCGTGACTTTATTTGGAAAGCCAGCAGACCGAGAAGATGGTGGACTAGTGTCCCAAGAAACAGCTGTCCATATAGGTCTGGTCACAATGTGCCTATAAACTTCCAACAAGACAATTGTATTCTCTGTTCTGCAACTTTTTATCTCTATGTGAATGGAAAAGTGTTACACGTTTATGGGTCAGAGGGTCTTGAGAATGGGCTACCACGTTATTTCAGGCTCTAGGCAACATCGTTTTACAAAAGGTGGAGAGCCAGCATGACTAAGCACAGGCAACAGCACAAAGTTAAAGCTAAAGGAAATAGATCTAATATGGAGTCCGGTTTGTTCTTTTCTGTTACACTAGTACCTCCGTTTCTAATTGACCAGATTATTGACCTTTTTAAATTTTAAACTTCGTGGTAAATTCTGCTTCAAAAAAAATATAAAAGTGCACATGCTTCCTATAGTCAGTGAAACGATGCAAGACCGAGAAAACCCTTCCAAGCTCTGCCCCTCATTTTTCCCATCCACCTGTCCTCAGGGACCCAGTTTTGATAGCCTGGTGTGCCTCTCTCCATATATGGGAAGGATAATTTTAGTAGAATGAGAATATTACTTAGTATCTTATCTTTCTTATTTCAAAATTCATGGCGGATATTCACCCAGGTCAATGGCTATGAAGCGATTTGAAAAATAACTGCATGTTATCAGTCACTATTTGCTGCCTACTTAACAGCCATTCTCCCCTGCTTCCCTGTAAACAGAACCTTGATTTCATTCAGGTATTAAGTGAGCAGCAATGTGCTCAGGTAATGCCAGCCATTCCCCAGTCCCAAGGAATGAATCATGGTTGGTCTGTAACGTAGGCACTCTATCACTCATAGTCACCCATCCCCTTGTTTGCTTGTTTGTTTCTATACAGTTTTTACTGAATATAATATTAATACAGACAAGCACTGACACATGAATAATGACTTACTACCAAGCAACACGTCCATATAAACATCACCCAGATCAAGATATAGAGCATTACCAGCAACTCAGAAGCCTGTCTCATGCATTACCCTTCCCCAAGGCAATCAGCATTTGCTGTCTATAACCATAGATTAGATCTGCCACTTTGGGAACATTATATAAATTGAACAATACTGTATCTATTCTTTTGGGTCTTGATTCTGTTGTTCAACATTGTGTCTGGGAGATTCATCCATGTACATTTGTGCCCATTACCTGCTCTCTTCATCATCCTCTGTCTTGAGTTCTTGAGCCTCTTAGGATCTCAGTTGACTATTGATTTCCCATATCAATTCTCCAACATGTGGGAGCAAAGTCATATCCCACCTTCCTCCGCCCCACTTACAGAAGCAGAAAGCTGACTACCTTCACCCTCCTACCTTCTTCTGTTAAGCACTGCCTTGAACATAAGGACATCTTCCCGCTTGGCCAACCCCCTATTTTCCTGGAGCCGTTGTTTACCTCTTCTTCCTTCTTTTACTTTCTCAAACCAGGTGTTGAAATATCTTACTTTGATTATTTCTCATTGGATGTCTGCATGTCCTTCTACTCTTTTCCCCATCCCCTCAACCAAGGGAACGTCTTCAATGCCCTTCTACTCAAAGTCAACTCTGATAACACTTTCTAGAAACATACCCGTGACAGAGACCATGTAGTTAGTATACATTACCCTAGAATCCATTCTCCCTCCTTTTTTTCCAGTACAGCACCTGGCTGCCCAGCCACACACTACGTTTCCTTATATTCTGGGCAGCTTGATGGGGCCACGTGACTAAGCCCTCACCAATGGAATCTGAGTGAACTGATTGCACATCATCTCCTTAGAGATTTGTCTTCTACTATTTTTCTTTCCTGCTTTTTTCTGACCACATATGTGGTACTTGTGAGCCAGCTTTTACCGTATAGACGAAGATAATACACTACATTCTAGAACAGCACTGTCCAAGCAAAATATAATGTGAGATATTATTTCAACATGCAATCAATATAAAGTTATTAATGAAATATTTGAATTCTTTTTTCATACGGAGTCTTTGAAAACTGGTGTGTGTTTGTACATGTATTGCAGCGTGTCCTAGTTTGAACCAGCCACACTCCAAGAGCTCAGTAGGAACTCATGGGTAGTGGATGCCATATTGGACAGAGCAGTTCTAGAGCATGGCAGAACGAGAGGGCAGAAGGAAGTTAGGTCTCTTGTGTAGACCTGCCCAGCCTCCCTGGACTATCTGGCTACAGCTATTATATGAGAAATAAATTTCTACCTTGTTGGAGCCAGGGTTTTTTTTTTTTTGAGTTTCTTCATCACAGAAGCTTAGCCTGTATCTTTACTAACACTCATATTCACATTTAAACACACACTGATTGTACTTACGCCCTCTTTGAAAACTCCTACATTCAAGGCAGCTAGAAGCTTTATACAATATTTAAAATTTAAGGAATTGTAACTGAAGAAGCTCTGGAAATATCACATGGGGGAAATACCAGGAGGGCCAGATATTCCATGGTAAACTAGGTCCCAACCCCATCTCGTTTTCATTTTACAGTTTTCTATTAATCCCATGCCTTCATCTGCTTCTCTTTAACATTTTTATTTGGAAAATATTTTGTAAGAACTGTTTAAGACAGAATTAAAAGTGATACACTGAAAATGGGATAAGGACCCAAAGAAGAGTAAGTGAAGCACAAATAAAGTTGAGGTACTTTAGAGGTCAGGCGTATGAAACTAGGGTAAATTGAATTGCTTCAAAGAGAAAATCACGGGACTTCCCTGGTGGAGTAGTGGTTAAGAATCCACCTGCCAATGCAGGGGACACGGGTTCGAGCCCTGGTCCGGGAAGATCCCACATGCCACGGAGCAACTAAGCCCGTGTGCCATAACTACTGAAGCCCACGCTCCTAGAGCCCACGCTCCGCAACAAGAGGAGCCTCTGCTCGCTGCACCTAGAGAAGAGCCCACGTGCAGCAACGAAGACCCGATGCAGCCCCCCCAAAAATAATAAATAAAATTTTAAAAATTAAAATAAAAGAGAAAATCATTGAAGCAGATCATTGAACTTTCAAAAACATTGAAAAGTTTTGCTATATTCCAGATAGTGGACTAGACCAACAGAGACTGGGCCACCAAGAAAGACTTTTTGTGGAGAAGACACCGGAGCTGAGTCTGAAGCATGTGTAGAGTCGAGTCAGCGGACATGGGGAGCAGAGGAGTAGTAAGAGAAATTAGCAGAAGGAGAAGTATGTGCAAAGACCCTGGGTGAGTACCAGCATGAGATATTCTGGAGACCACAGGCACTTGTTCTGACAGAAATACAGAGTGCAACAGCACAGAGTGGCTGGACGTGAGATCAGTGCAGTACGTAAGGGACGGCTTTCAGAAGGCTTTGAGGTCCATGGCAAAGAGCTGCGCTGTATCTTGTCGGTGCTCTGGAACCTCTAAAAATTTTCAGTGTGGTGTCTCAGAGGTGGTTGGTGGTGATGACAAGATCAGATCTGCCTGATGACGTGTGACATTACAGGGGTGGAACTGATGTGATTCAATGACCAACTGTAATGAAGGTGAGAGAAATGGTGAATTCAAGAATGGGGTTAAGGTTTCTGATATTGGTGATAAAGTGACTTCTGGTACCTCAAGTTGAGAAGGACACAGAGGGTTTAGAGAGCACGATGACTGGTTCGGTTTTGGAAAAACAAAATCTAGAAAGTTGGTAAATCCATCCAATCAGGGAAGAAGAGCCTGAGACACTGTCGATGGGGGAGATCGACATTTAAGTCGGAGAGAGCGAGAGAGACAGAGAGAGAGGGAGATTATAAAAGCCAAGGGAAAGGACATTTCAGTGCAAGTGCTATTAGGCATGAGGACTAGAACCTGTCCTCTGGCTTTAGCAATAAGGCAGGTGATAATTTGGAGAGGGGTGTTCACTTGGGGTGGCCGGGGCAGAAGCCGGGTAAAAGTGAATGAAGGAGGGAGTTGAGATAAAGTTGACATGGGCTTCCCTGGTGGCGCAGTGGTTGAGAGTCCGCCTGCCGATGCAGGGGACACGGGTTCGTGCCCCAGTCCGGGAGGATCCCACATGCCGCAGAGCGGCTGGGCCCGTGAGCCATGGCCGCTGAGCCTGCGCGTCTGGAGCCTGCGCTCCGCAACGGGAGAGGCCACAACAGGGAGAGGCCCGCGTACCAGGAAAAAAAAAAAAAAAAAAGTGGGCATGAGTGTCACAGACCACCCTTTCTTGAGCTTAACTCAAGAAAGCAAACGGCCCTCAGAACACACAAGGGAGGGCTTTTAAAAAATAATAGATTGTATAAGCATTTTATGCTGAAGAAATCCTCAGTAAAATGGAAGAAAGTTATATCTCATAGAAATGCTAATCAGTGGAGCAGCGTCCAGGGAAAGATCCCTCTTCTACTGAGATGGGAAGAGGAGATCACTTGTGGCGGCAGTGAGTCTGCAGAGCAGGCAGAAGGCAGGGACCCGAGGGGTTCTCTGTTCTCTCTAAACTGAGGGAGGACCTTTGCTGCATGAAGGGGGAGGCTGCTCGCTCTGGATCTGGGGTGGCACCCACCTTCCCAGTTGCGACACTTTCTCCTGTGCTTCTCAGCTGCTTGGGGGCAGCGACACAAAGATTAGAAGAGTTGGGCTGATTGAGGGTTAGAGCTGTGCTAGGTAGATTTGGGGGGAAAGATGGGCAAGGGAAGTGAGGGTTTGGGGGAAAAGGTAATTCAGTTAAGGTGCTTTGGAGCTTCATTGGACAAGGAGCTTAGTCTTGTCCAACGTCTTCATTCTATAAAGGGTGAGGATGAAGAACTTGTCCAAAGTCAGAGCTCGTTGCTGGTAGAGTGGTGTCCAAGATTTAGAACTTCTGACCCTCTTGTCTTTTCCGCTGCAGGAACTGAGGTATTTCTGTGCCGGCTGTTCTCCGCTGCATACTTGCCCTCGGGCACTAACTTTCAGGGTGGATAATTAGGACACGGTCACCAAGCATCTGGGGGGGAAGGCAGGTTTGCTTTGCCTCTGACCTTGCTTTTGAGCATTACTGAGTCACTGGTTGCTCCGTGCAGACACGGGCTGCTTGGATTTACATATTAGCATGTGGAAACCTTTCCTCTTTCTGCTGGTTTCGAGCAGACATCCAGGAAGCACAGGGTCAGTACAATAGGGAAGGAAACTGGATAAGAGACAAAGCCAGTGATTGTAGAGTCCCCCCACAATGGAGAACTTCTAAAATCTTTTCCTGTTTTTCTCCAGTCACCACATCGTCTTTTCTAGTGCCAATTCCTTTCATTCCACTTTAAATATTTCCCCTTTGATTTTACTGTCGTCTTTGTTACAAGAAGAAATCCTCGTTCTTGGGATTATGGCTTTTGTAATGAATTGAGTGTAGGCTCAGTCTCTCCCTTTCTCAGTGGTTATCAGGCTAAATCTGAAAAAGAAAAGGACCCACTACCAATTAGAATTACTCTTAAATATGGGGCATACATATTTCAAGTACTTTACTTAAGCTTAATTACAATTATATAGATGATCTCAGATCACTATTAAAATCATTTCCACTCCAACAAATGAAAGGCATCCTTGAAGTTACAGATCCCCATATAATATGAATTAGGAATACTATAGAGACCTTTAAAAATAAGAAAATGACTGTAGAAACAGGGCTGATAACACTGTTTAAAGGCTTACATTGGATTAACATTTTATTTTGTTGGACATCGTTGCACATTCAGCAAATAACAATACAGGGTGCTCAGTTAAATTTGCATTTCAGATAAACAACGAATAATTTTTAGTATAAATATGCACACTTACATATGTCAAGGCTCTGCCTCTCTGGGCCTCAGTTTCCTCATCTGTAAAATAGAGGCATGGATAGGATGATCTAAGGCTTCTTTTACCTTTGACATTCATTATTAAAATCAGAGTCCAAATCGAAAGGAACATTCTTATGTCATGTTCCCATTTTCCCAGGTGTGTCCAGGAGTCTGGAGACAGCTGGCCAGAAGGCAGCACTTCACGATAGGTAACCCCTTTAGTGTGGTAGAAAGAACACTGGTGACACTGAACAGAAGGGGCTAGCTCCCTCTTCCGGTTACCTGCCATCATGAAATAGCTTGATAGTTGCAGGGAATCCTTAGTGTCGGGTCAATTTTGAAACTATATGGATTCCAAGTTTACTTGAAACCCATCTTTCCCCACATTAGAGACACATTAGGATTCAAGAATGCCGTGGTAACTTCTGGTTGCTTCTCTACCTGGAAACTAACAGGCTCCAGGAAGGAACTCAATCAATGTTTATTTAATAAACGAGGGAATGGTAGCTAACCAGGTACACTTAGGTTCACGCATCCTTTCACGTGAGTCTATGGCACTGGATTAAAAGAATCTCTGTATTGTTCACCATTTTCTAAATATAAGGTTTAAATAATTTGCACGTATAGATTAAGGAACGGCACCAAGAAACGGGGAAGAGCTTATGCTTTATTTGGGAACGCTCCCGGGGGGGGGGGGGTTCACTTGTCCGAGGGAAAGGGGCCAGAGAAGTCGCGCTCTCGGGGAGGGTTTGGGCAGAATTTATAGGGGAAGAAGGGAAAGGGGTGTGGTGAATCCGGGAGGGCGCAGGGTATTACTTATTTGGTGGTCTTTCCGGGTATCCTGGGGGACCGTTAGTCCCGCCCCTCGAAAGGCGGGAAGGCTGGCCCGGGTGGAAAGCCCCCAGGTCAGTTCCTGGAACTGGGTGGTCCGGATAGTCTCCAGGTCAGTTTCTGGAACTGGGTGGTCCAGAAAGTTTCGGTCTGATGCAACCTGTGAGTCTGATTGCGTTCCCCTGCCTCGGGCCAGTTGGCCTTACAGATTACTAAGAGCTTTTTGCTCCAGTAGGAGATTCTGGACGCTTTAATTGAAATTCATCATGCTGATATAGATGTTAGGCCAGATAACTATTATATTTAGAGGATGTGTATTGAATCCATCTGAGCCTCGTTTTTCCCTTATTCTCTTGGCCATCATTGCAGTGCACTGTAACTGTGAAACAAGTATATAACCTAAATGCACACAGAAGGCAGAATATGATCGTATCAAAGGAAAGGCATTTGTGGATTACCTTAGCTGTGCCAGGCGCTATGCATACACGGAATTATCATTAAAAAGTCACAGCAATTCAATGACGAGGTAAATTTTCATTTAGCTACTGTTTTGCTTGGGAGAGATTTTTTTTCATGCCTTTAGGTCACACAAATGGTAGCAGAATTGACCCTCAGACCTAGGTTGATAAAATTTCTAACCCCATACTATTTTCACTGTCTGAAAGTAAAAGCAACGTTAGACAAAAGGGCATCTCTATCAAATGGAATTGGTTAAAGGCATGGAAGAAACCCCAGGAACTACAGACATCAAATGGAAGACAGAGGATCATGGTTTTTTAACAGAACCAAACAAAAGGTCACATTTGCTTGTCCATCCCAGCAAGGAGATCCTTTTGTCAATTGTCAGACACATCACCTCTACTTTCTAACTTCATTTGTTTTATTTGGTTTGTTGAGGGGAGTACAGAGAGGGTAGCCTTGTCAGGGAGTCAGAGGATTCCAGCATCCGCAGGGCCACTTGGTACCTGTATCATCCTGGACTAGTCATTTAGCTTCCGAGTCTTGTTTTCTCCATTTCTAAAATACTAACTTGGGCTTCCCTGGTGGCGCGGTGGTTAAGAATCCACCTGCCAATGCAGGAGACATGGGTTCAAGTCCTGGTCCGGGAAGATCCCACGTGCCACGGAGCAACTAAGTCTATGCGCCACAACCGCTGAAGCCCGCACGCCTAGAGCCCGTGCTCTGCAACAAGAGAAGCCACCACGATGGGAAGCCTGTGTACCGCAACGAAGAGCGGTGCTTGCTACAACTAGAGAAAGCCCGTGCAGCAATGAAGACCCAACGCAACCAAAAATAAATAAATTAATAAAGAAAAAAGAAATACTGACTCTCCCAATCCAATGCTCTCCCCAAAGCATTTTTACATGCAGGGGACCCACGTGAAATATACATGTGAATGTTAATTTCATAGCACTGTACAAAAATCATAATGACCACCTCAACTAAAGGCTACTGAGATGAATATTTGTTTTTCTAAGACCGGCAAATATAAGAGAAAAAAGGACTTAGGATGCATGACGGAGTCTAGAGATCATTTGGATTCTAGTTCAGTCTGGCTGCTGTGGTGACTATAATGATTTTGGATGTACTTGATTACTGTCCTTTCTACTCCACAGGGGAATCAGTCATTTTGTGAGTCTTGATTGCGTTTAATACCTCGACGATAAAAATGAGAACTTTCACACGAAGCGCTGATTTACTTGTGACTGGAGCTATAGCAATTCGGACCAGGTTACTGAATTTGATAGCAGAAGAAATATAAGCATCCAGCAGTGGGTTGTTTCAAGTGAAAACAACTGTGCTGCTTCCAGAAACATTTGGCAAGCGATTTGTGTGGGGATAAAATAATAGCAAAGGTAAAAATGAGCCAACGACAAGCCAGTTATCAATGGATGCCCTGTTGTGTCACGAAAGCTGAAAGAGAGATATCCGGCTGTGGTTCCATGGTCGTAATTCCTTCTTGTGACTGCATGCAAATTAAGGAAGAGTTGGCTAGACGTGACCATAACAATTTATGAGTCAGCATCAATAAATAAAAATGCTGACTAGGAGGCTAAATAATTGCTTCTATTTCCTGTCTAACTGCCTATTCTTAAAGTTAGGTCAGAATCATAAATAATGAAATCTGAACAGTATGCGTGCATGCCCATGAGCTGGATTGGAAGTTCAAAATAAAGCCAGCATTCCACATGAAGATTTCTTAAGATAAGTTATCAGATATCACCCATTCCGTGGACCTTTATCTATTAAAGAAGATATCATAATCTCCCTCTTGTCAGCAGAGAAATATCAAAGAATTATTTTTAGCTGAAATCTCAGGTACTAGAATATTTTCAGCTTCCAGAGATTGCCAGGACGTTGTAAGGTACATTTGGAAATTTTTGTCTTTGGGGAATAGAGAATTGTTTGGGGCCAGAAACAAATGTGTGTCTCTTCATGAATTTCAAACATTTTGCAGTTTGCATCCCCTAAAATACAGATGTGATAAAGGCCTTTCCCTTTGAAATATGAGAAACAAACTTTGGCAAAAAGATTTTTTTTTAAGGAATATTAAAAATGAAGTGAAACTTACATTGTGTCTTAGCCATTATTACGGTACTTAACTACTGTCACAGTCATGATGACAGTCTCTTCTAAAACATTACCAGGACCCTACCTAGTATTTAATTGTGAACTTATTAATCTACTGGGGGTGACTTTATTTGCAGCTACAATTTGCTACATCTTTTTTTTTTCCAGCAACTGACCCCTTTGTTCTGGTATGGTGAGACTGTTTTACCTCTACCACACCAAATTCTCCACCCTCCTCCCCCTCTGTGACTAAATTATAATTTCCTTGAGAGCAGGATTATGTCTGTCTTGCTCATGGCTATGTCCTCCACCCCTTATGCATAGAAGGTGCTCCGTGTGCACTTGTGAAGTGAATGAATTGAAGCAGGAGCCTCTTTTCTTTTTTTTTAATTGAAGTATAGCTGATTTACAGTGTTGTGTTAGTTTCTGGTGTACAGCAAAGTGATCCAGTAAAAAATAAATATATATTATTTTTCATATTCTTTTCCATTATGGTTTATCACAGGATATTGAATATAGTTCCCTATGCTATACAGTAGGACCTTGTTGTTTATCTATTTTATATGTAGTAGTTTGTATCTGCTAGTCCCAAGCTCCTAATTTATCCTTCCCCCCTCCCTTCTCCTTTGGTAACCATAAGTTTTTCTCTATGTTTGAGAGTCTGTCTCTGTTTTGTAAATAAGTTCATTTGTATCATATTTTAGATTCCACATATAAGTGATATCATATGGTATTTGTCTTTCTCTGTCTGACTTACTTCACTTAGTATGATAATCTCTAGTTCCATCTGTGTTTCTGCAAATGGCATTATTTCATTCCTTTTTATGGCTGAGTAGTATTACATTGTGTGTGTGTGTGTGTGTGTGTGTGTGTGTGTGTATCACATCTTCTTTATCCATTCCTCTGTGGATGGACATTTAGGTTGTTTCCATGTCTTGGCTATTGTGAATAGTGCTGCTATGAACATAGGGGTGCATGTATCTTTTGAATTATAGTTTTGTCTGGATATATTTCCAAGAATGGGATTGCTGGATAATATGGCAATTTGAATTTTAATTTCTTGAGGAACCTCCATACTGTTCTCCATAGTGGCTGCACCAATGTACACTCCCACCAACAGTGTAGGAGGCTCCCTCTTCCAGTTGGAGAAATTTTTATTTCAGTTTTTCACTGAGTTAACTAAGGTGAACGTGAAGTCCTTATGACTGAGAAAACAATCTACCAATATACTTTTTGTACCTAAAAGGAAACTATAACTTTAGCTCACTAGAACTAAGGTTAAATACTTTGCAGTTTTTTTGAAATGTTTTAATAATATTTGGCATCGTGATAATTTTGATAAATTAAAACATTAAATTCTAAAGCAAACTGATGATGATTCTATATGTGATCCATAAACTAGACAGCTCACTAAACATCAAAAATAATATAACACATAGTTTACATATTTTAGGCTTATAATGTCAACATGATAGAAGACCAGTTTCAAAAAGTAGTGGGAAAATAATCATAAACAGTTTGGGTCACAGAGAAAGGAATTAGATATAAATAGAATTTGGTAGATATTTCTTTCTAGTATCATTAATAGGAGATTTTGTGTGAACTGCAGTTCCAAATTAGAAAAGTGTCATCCTTTTGGAGTGCAATAGTTCAGACAGCCTGGAGTGTCACGTGTCCAGACACTGTCAGCGAGTTGGAGAAGGGTAATTGACAAGCATCAGCCCGTATGTTGGATGAAGAGCTGCACCACACATCAAAAGTGTTCACCTTTTTTAAAAAAAAAAACACAGAGGAGACCAATTTCAGCTTCAGTAACATGCTAGCTCAAGGAGAATAAAATATTTTTAATGGTAATATAAGAATATGTGTTTCACTTTAGCAGATGAAATATTCTTTGCTCAAGGACAAAAGTCAAATCTTAATGTTTGTTCTCCGGAAATGAAGAAAACTCTCAAGTGTAGATCAATGCTCTACTCTGTTGTAAATCAAGTAGCTGAGCTTTGCAACTGACACAAGGTAAATAAAGAGAAGAAGAAAAAATGGCAACCAAAATTTTTCTGAGGTTTTAGGAATGCCGGCCTATAAGAAGATAAGAGCATTCTCTGACAATGGGGAAGATGACAGCAGGGAAGAGAAGGAGTCTTGCCTCTGATATTCTAAAATGTAAAAGATACAAAACATCCTCATAGAGATGTTTTAGCATAACACAAATCACAGAATTGGAAGAAGGACCAGTATTGGTAATGAAGCATATAAAAAAGGTTAGGAAATAAATGATGAAAGTACAGCTCCATAATAGCTAAATTCAAAAATGCCATGGGTAACCCTGGATCCCGAACCAGGAAAAAAAAAAAAAAAAAAGGTATAGGCTGTAATGGACCTTATTGGTGAAATCTTGGATACGGGCTGTGGATTAGATAATAGTGTATCAATGTTAAATGCTTGATTTTCATCACAGTACTGTGGTTATGGAAGAGATTGTCCTCATTTTTAAGAACACACACTGACAGATTTAGGGAAAGGGGGCATAATATCTGTAACTTACTCTTAAAAAATGGTTCAGAATAAAAAGTGTGTGAGTGAGTGTGTGTGTGTGTACATAGAGACTGAGAGGGGGAAAGAGAGGGGAAAGAGTAAGAGAGAGAGGGAGCCAGTGAGCAAATGATTAAACAAATGGGGGTGAAATGTTAACAAGTGGTAAATCTGGATAAAGGTAAACTGAATATAGGAATTCTTACTATATTCTTTCAAAATAAGAAGTTATAAAATAAAGATAGGTCAAAAAAATTCCCATATAATTAGAAACAAAATAACATTTATCACACTTGGATTATTAAATAACATGGGTTAAAAAAGGAAGTCATGGGCTTCCCTGGTGGCGCAGTAGTTGAGAGTCCGCCTGCCGATGCAGGGGACACGGGTTCGTGCCCCGGTCCAGGAAGATCCCACATGCCGCGGAGCGGCTGGGCCCGTGAACCATGGCCGCTGAGCCTGCGTGTCCGGAGCCTGTGCTCCGCAACGGGAGAGGCCACAACACTGAGGCCCGCGTACCGCAAAAAAAAAAAAAAAAAAGGCATAAAGAAACCTAAGAAATACATAAAACTGAATATAAATAAAACTACATGGAAGAATACATGGGGAAGGGGAAAGCAGTCCTGAGGAAGAAAGGTATAGCTCTTTAAAATAAATGTATCAAAACAAGCAAGCTTATCACCAAACCAGCAACAAGTTTACCAATTTTTTGGCTTCTGGTTCTCCAACCACTTGGCTCTAGATGCTGGGGCAGTCATGCAAGCTCCCCTACCTTCTGGTTGAGGATAGAAAAAGGGAGCCCCAGACGCGGGTTCGTGCCCCGGTCCGGGAAGCTCCCACATGCCGCGGAGCGGCTAGTAGCGTGAGCCATGGCCGCTGAGCCTGCGCGTCCGGAGCCTGTGCTCCGTAACGGGAGAGGCCAGAGCAGTGAGAGGCCCGCGTACCAAAAAAAAAAAGAAAGAAAGAAAAAGGGATCCCCAGTAAGGCAGAAGGTGCCAGGGAGTCACAAAGAGGAAGAAGCCCAGGAAAGCAACAGCCATAAAGCTGTTCACAAATCCTAGGTTCACGTTTGAGCTGTACATGTGTGGATCTGATCCTAATCAGCACATTAAAGACTTTGAGAACTGAACCAGCAGATCGCTGCCCAGGTTCTACACTGGCCAGTGCCTGAAAATACTTGAGACACATCCAAATAGCATGCAAATACACCAAGCAAGAGCCCACAGAATGTATGTTAAAACCTGTGACCAGAACTTAACCTAGCTGATTGTCTGCTAAAATTTAAAGAAAAAGAAATCAATATTTTTCCATAGGATTTCACATGGCCCAGAGTCTTGTAATGTAATATTTAAAATACCTCATACTCAATCCAAAATTACTCCATATGAAAAGACCCAGGAAATCTCAACTGACTTTTGAAAAGACAATCAACAGAAAGTAACAGTGAGATGACAAAGATGTTGGAATTAAATAACAAAACTTAGAGGCAGCTTTTATTAAAATTCTCCAACAAGCAATTATGAACATTCTTAAAACAAATCAAAAAAAGAAAGTCTCAGAAAAGAAAGAGAAAACTAAAAGAAAAAGAAAATGGAAATTTTAGAACTGAAATAGACAACTGAAATGAAAAATCTCACTGAATGGGCTGAATAGCGAATTGGAGATGACAAAAGGACAAATCAGTTAACTTGATGATAGATAACAGAAATTATTCAATCTGAACAAGAGAGAAACAAATATTTTTAAAATGAAAAATATTATAATCCTAAGAGAAGTTTTTAAAAAATCCATTGTCTATGTCATTGGAGTCTCAGAAGAAGAGGAGAAAGAATGTGATCCTGAAAAAGAATGTGAAGAAATAATGGCTGAAATTTTCCCCAAATTAGAGAAATATATAAACCTACAGATTCAAGAAGCTCAGTAAATCCCAAATAGGATAATCTTAATAAAATGCATTCCCAGAAATATAACTAAAATGCTGAAAACTAAAAACAAGGAAAAAATCTTGAAAGTAACCAGAGAAAAATAATTACCTATACAGTAAACCTTTTTGTTTTGAAATAATACATATACAGAAGAGTTATCAAAAATATACAGTTTGGGGCTTCCCTGGTGGCGCAGTGGTTGAGAGTCCGCCTGCTGATGCAGGGGACACGGGTTCGTGCCCTGGTCCGGGAGGATCCCACATGTCGCGGAGCGGCTGGGCCCGTGAGCCATGGCCGCTGAGCCTGCGCATCCAGAGCCTGTGCTCCGCAACAGGAGAGGCCACAACAGTGAGAGGCCCGCGGACCGCCAAAAAAAAAAAAAAAAAGAAACAGTTTTCCTCTAAACCCTTCACCCAGCTCCCTCTAATGTTAACCGAAGAGAACCATGAGAGGATCCTCTGGATGACCAGTTTCCAGAGAAGGAGGAGCAAAGGCTATCTTGGCATGGGGATCCAGGGTCTGATGCCCAGGGTAGACCAGATGCCCCGCAAAGTTCAAACCCACAGGGGAAGGATCCCTTCATACAGCCAACTCTATCCTTATGCACCAGTTCTTCCCCAAGTACAAGGCCAAGCTTGTCCTGGTGCTCCTTACCTTGGAAGATGTTCAGAACTTTTTTGATTCAACCCTCCCTCCTGAAAGGGAGCTGCTAGCCCAGGTTCTCTCTTCAGAGATCAGATGTGACAGAGAAGTCCCGGGGGGCAGTTCCTGAGGACACCGTGTTCTTCTCTTCCTCCTCAGAAATTCGCTCCACCAAGGGACTTCCCTGGCCCAGCACAACCAAAATGGTCAACAAGAAATATCCATAGCAAGGGCTCGATTCAATCTTGTATCTACAAAGCCAGAAAACAGAAGTGAATTACCTGGTAGGCAGACCCACCTTCCAGTAAGCCTATTTCTGAAGATACAGGACTATAGCAAGGTGCTTTTTCCCCTTTTCTACTAAAGAAACTTTGATTTTTTTGTCTCTTAGTTTTATTGCTATTAATTAAGAGATTATACAATGGCTCAAATGTAAGCTTGGTATAATTGCAACTCTTAGAATAACGTTTTATAACTGTAGATTATTTAAATGTGAATCTTATCAATTATTTGCTTCCATTTTATTCTATTTGTAGGTAGTATAATTACAATATTTTTGTTCTTAGCAAGACCCCTAAAATCATTCAGAAACACAGCAATAATGATTTTTTTTATCTTTCTTCTAAAATAAGTTTGAGCTTTTTCTCTTTTGGTTTCATTGCTACTATTTAAGTGATTATACAGTAACTCCAGTGAAAACTTCATGGGATCATAATTCTTAGGATAATGTTCCATAAATGTATATTCTATAAATGTGAATCTCATTAGTAATTTGCTTTTTTAAAATTTCATTTCTGGATAGTGTGTAGTATTTTTATTGTTGCCATTTAACAAGTTTCTTCTCTTGACCCAGAAACAGAGCAATATTTTGTCTCTCTGCTAATTTACCATTTTCCCTCATTTCATTTCAAAGCTGCTGTTAAGTTGTCATACAGTTGCTCATGTGGAAGTCTGACCAGAATCATATTATAATACTTCTTAGGATAGTGTGATAAATGTATTTTATTCAAAAGTAAATTTCGTGAGTAAATTGTTAACTTTTATTTCTAGATAGTGAAAGATTGTATTTCAGTTGATGGTGTCGAAAATATTCCCCATAACCTGAACTATGGGAAATGTTTTATACGAGCAGTCGTGCCATTGGAGGTATTTGAAATTCAAAGACCATATCTGCATTCCAAGGGCTGCATTTACCCTAGTTATGAGACTAATATGCTTACCTAAGTAAACGTTAGTTTAAAAGAAAAGCCCTCTGATGGGTCTCACTATGCATAGCATAAAATCCACAGCCCTCACTATGGACCAGAGCCCCAGATGTGCTGAGCTCCACCGTTCCACTGACCTGTCTCATGCCCACTGGGCTCCGGTCACTCTGTCCTCCCACAGAGCCTCAAGCTACCAAGCCCCTCCCACCCTTTCGTTCATACTATTCTCTCTCTGCCCGAATGCTACCCGCAACCCCAAAGATGCCTGTCCTCCCTCATCCTTCTGGTCTCAAATATACATCTCTGGAGAAGCTTTCACTGAGTTCTCGATCAGTATGAGTTCCTCTTTACCATAACACTCTGGGATGTGTAACTTTTCATTAGTCATTATCACAGTGTGCAATTGTATAATTATTTATGTGATTATATTTGAATGTGTGTATCCATACCTCTGTGTCATCAGGGATTAGGTCTATTTCTTGTTCATTTACTGTGTCCAGTGTTTTCAGAGCAGCAAGGGGAGGGTGCTCTTGGCATCTGGTGGGATATTTTTCCTTGTGCAGGTGTTTTAGGTTTGGCTGCAATAACAAAGCATAAAACAGTCTTCCAGTGCCTCACAAAGCAAGCATTTCTTTCTCATTCATGGGTTTGTGGATGAGCTGTTGCCTGCCTGGGCTTGGCTGGGCTTGGGTTTCAGTTCAGCTTCATTCTCTGAGACCTGCTTGTCATTTGAGGGCCCAGACAGAAGAGGCAGTGGCAACCAGAGCCCGGTCCCCTCACGGTGGACTGCACAAGCCCTGGTGGGAGAGTGGAACACAGGCTGCTTCTCGAAGCCTCTGTTCAGAACTCATGCACCCTCTTGTCTGCCCATCTTCCACTGGTCAGAGGGCCCAAGATCAGTGTGATGGAGAAATCAACTCCACCCAAATGATCTAACATTACCAATGTCCTTTGGGGGCTGCTTCACAGCCACTGTAGACCCTGGCACCGCAGACTCCTGCCACAGGCCCCATATTCCAGGCCTCACAATCCTAACAAGCAGGCTCCACTCAAGAGGAGGCTGTGGGCATCCCAGGTGAGGAACAGGTATTCCCAGCAGCGTTGTCGGCCTGAGAGCCCCACGTATAGGGACAGCATTCCTGGCAGGAGAGGCAAGAAGACTTCCTTCAACAGCCTCAGGTCTGTGTATTTCAGAAAGGTCCTGACCCGCCCCCCCTCATCAACCCCACAGTGTGTCCTTATAACTCCCCATGGTATTGAGTTCTGGGCTGTCTCTTATCTGTACGCCCGTATTTATTGAGGGCCTAATGAATGCTGGGCGGCACCCGGGTAAGGCTGCTGGGTTAAGGTGAGGTGCCAGGTCTGGGTAAGGCCCTTCCTTTGTAGTTTTCCATCCCACAGAGTGTCCCCTTTCATTTAGACTCATCCCATGATTCCCATGAAGTAAGGGACAGCCAGGCAGAGACCAAGTGACTAGCGCATAAAGCAAACGAAAAGGAGGATTAATAGATGCAAAACCAAGATGTCATGTCACTTGAGAAATGCATTCTAGTGCTTGAGAACTCTTCGAAACTATTTTAATTGGATCGAATTAGTCAAATCCTGAGAAGACTTTACCTAGCCATATGCAAAAAGACAGTCTTTACATAGTAGACAGATAAATATATGCAGAATGAGTGTATAAACCTACGCAATTAAGTGGTATGGGAGAAGGGGGATGCTTCAGACACACTGCTAGATGAAGTGACAGCTTTAGTGCTTGAGAACATAATCCTATGATATAGTACTATTACTATCCCCCTATTAAAAACACAGACAGGATTGACATGTAACCTTAAAAGCTAAGTAAGAATAAGCAGGCCCAGCATGGCATCAGAGGGAACATGGCCACCTAGGTGTCAAGTGTGAGCCTGAACTCTGGTGGTTCCGGTTCTGCCCCTGCCACTTAAACCCGCTATCCACAGAGAGTTGGCAGGTCATTTAACACCATCAGGCTAGTATTCGAGCTAAGCTCTTCATTGAGCATTATTCCATTTAATCCTCACAATTCCCTGCTCTTATCAGAGAACAAGAGTGAGGTTTAGAGAAGTTAAATAATGTACCCTGTATTTGAGCTGGATATGTCTGACTCTAGAACTGGTCTATTCTTCCCTGCTTCATTAAATAGACCCACTAACCCCCATGCTTTTGTGAACATCAAAAAGGATGTGTATAAAAAGCACCTTTCGAAATATTGAAACCAAAGTCAATTAGTACTACAAAATCACCTCGGACCGTACAGAATTTCTCTGGAATTTAACACAATCACAATATAATTTCTTTAACGCGACGATGCTTCCACAGTAGTGGAATCATTACTTTGCTGAACAGGGTTGTAGGAAACAGTCCTGAGTCATCGAGTTCTCCGGAGGAGCTGCAAATGAAACCGAGCCCAGATGCTCCACTGCCAGGGTTAAGCTACAGCCTCCAGCCCCCATGACTTTTCCTTGCGAGTTTCCGGGGATGTGCGGGAGCGTGGGCGCGCCCCTGGCTGGATCCAGAGCTTTAGGGGTGATCCCTTTCTCATGCGGGACTGGGGGATGAAACGTGTCACTTTTTGCATTAGTTCTGCAAATGTTTATTGAGCGCCTACCACTTCCCCATATACAAAAATGTGGCAGCGGTACCAGCTAAGACTCAACGCCCGCAAGCGCGCGTCTCGCTGTCTCTGGTGTGAGAGGAGGGGAGGGTGGCCGGGTCGCCCGCCCTGGAGTCGCGGGAGAGTCCCGCAGACGCAGCGCCCGGCCTGCGCGCGCCCGAAGGCGGCACTGCCCACGCACATGCACACGCACGGGAGCGCCGGGCCCCCGCGTCCTCGGGGCTGTGCCGGCGCCGGGCGCGGGCGGGAGCTCGAGAGTCCGAGCGGGAGGCGGGAGCTGCAGGCGGGGCGGGTGCCCGCGAGCGGCGCTCGTGCATTCGCTCCACCGCTCCCGAAGCCCCGCCCCCGCCCCGCCCCCCGCTTCTCCCGCGCGCGGGCTCCGCGCGCCCCAAGTCGCGCGCGTGCGCGCGCGTGCGCAGGCCAGGGCCCTCCGGGGGCGGCCCCGTAGACTCCAACGAAAGCGTCGCAAGGTCCCGGATTAACCCTTTACCTGCTCACCCATTTAGAGGCCCAGTCGGGTTCCGTGCCTGCGCAAGCCGGCGGCGCGCCTTCCCCCTCGCCCGCACCGCGCATGCACGGGAAGGGGGGGTGCCGGTGGGGGTGTTCACGGCCGGCTAGACATTCTGTGCTCGTGCAGGAGGAGGGCTCCTACCATCAGGGACGTGCACGATTCCCCACCCCGCCCCCTCCCCAAACTAAAAAAAAAAAAAAAAAAATCCAAAACACACTGCCACCCACCGTGCCCCCGCGCCCCGCGTCCATCCAGTCCCCGGCCTGCGTGCAGTGAGCGCGGGGAACCCACGGCAAGTGTCTGTGGCTGTGCCAGGCTGCAGGTAAGCGCGGGCCGGGGGTGCGGAAGGGGCCCGGGACGGCCGCGAGGCGGGCGCGGGGGCGCGGGGGAGGCCGGAGGCTGGTGCGGCGGGGCTGCCCGGAAGAAGCGCGTTCTCGCCGCGCTCTGGGGCACCAGTCAGCTCCAGGATGTGCGGGCGGCCCCGGCGGCGCGGCGCGAGCGGGGCCGGGCGAGGGGCCTGGGCGCTCCGGGGGCCGCGCAGGCCGGCGAGCGGGCTCGGGCAGCGGCCGGGCGGCGGCAGTGGCGGCCCCGCGCGCGCGCTCGCCCAGCCTCGGCGGCGGAGTTCATGGCCGCCCCCGCTCGCACCGCCGCAGTGCACCGCGGTGGGGGTGGGGACGGCCCGGAACCCGGCGCCGAGCGCGGCCCGCCGGGCGCCGCCCCTCCGCTCCGCGGGCTCCGCCGCGCCGCCCCCAGCCGCCCTCGGAGGAGGGGGCCGGGACCCTGGCGCTCGCACTCCCGGGAGCGCCCGCGGAGCTCGGGAAGCCGGCCGCGCGCCGCCCCCGCCCCCGGCCGCGGGAGGGCGGGGGAGGGCCCGGCGCGAGCCGGCCGGGGAGTGCGCGGGGCGCGAGCTCCGGGCTCGCGGGCGGAGCGGGGCGCGGCGCGGCGCGGGGCTGCGGAGCCGGGCCGCACGCCCGCTCCCGCTCCCCGCCGCCAGGGCCGCCGTGGGTCCTCCCTCCCGCGCTCGGAGCCGCGGCCCCAGCCCGCGCCGAAAAGCCGGATTCTAAAAGGGAAAGCGGCCCTGGCACCTCCCGGCTACCCGGGCGGGAGCTTTTGTTCGGGAAGCAATGCACACGGCTTGATTCCGTCCCCCACCTCCTGGGCAGAAAGAGATGGGAGCGAGGCTTGGAGAGGCTCTGGAGGCTCCCTGGGTCCTCCGCTCCGTTCCCTGCTTCCTCTGCATCCCGAAGTTGCCAGCTTTCGACCGGGAAGTGGTGCCGCCGCCATTGTCGCGGCGGCCCCGGGGTCGGGGAGGCGGCCGCCGCCGCCGCTTATGTAAGTTCGGCTTTACAGGAGTTCGCTCCAGCCCTGCGCGGCGGTTTGGAGAAGCGTAATAAAGGGGCAGCTTCGTTCTGGAGGTGTGGTTGGCCTTCATCTTTCCCCCCACCTACAGGGATACTGGCCACGGGTATCTTCCAGTTTGACTCACCTGAACTTAGCATCTCAACAGAAAAAAATGGTCCTTAGAGATCTGGAGAGAGAGTGGGGGCTAAATAACACACTGACGAGAAAAGGAAAAAAAAAATCCAACACACTCCTATGTTGCCATGGGTACTGTACACCACTCCTGGGGCCTGGTCCTTGAGCTTTTATCCCACAAGCCCTAGGGAGAGCGACTGGCAACTGTAGGAAGTGACCCGGTAGGAAGGTTTCGCCTGACAGCGTTCCGTTGGGGGTGACTACAGGCTGGGGTGCATCCAGGGAACAGGCAGAGTAGGAAGCATCCTTAGAAATAATTCTGCTCAACCCTCACACTTGGCAGATAAGAAAACAGCCTGCCACTTGAGGCAGCTTAACGGTGTTTTCACTTTTCCGTAGAGGGAACTTTGGAGGGTTTTCAGGACTCTGGTCCTACCACACTCAAGTTTGTGTGGTCACCATTCAGTAGAAGAGACTTTATGTTTTTCAGGATGTTAGGCTGCCGCATGGAGTCCCTCTGGTAAAAGTTAAAACTCGCAAAAATCTAGAATCCTTTGAGCTTCCCTGTAGGGATAGAGGCAAAAACACCTGGATTTCTCAAATGCAAGCTTCAAGACCAGAGTAGCTTGAGTAATGTATGTTACGTCACACACAAGTGTGGATAGAAGAAAGCAGCTACTGTTTCCTCTGCTCCAATGTTAAATGTTGGGTGTACGTACCTCTCTAACTTTGTCTATATTTATTAAAAGTGTATATACTCTTTATGTTTATATGAGCCTAGAGAAAAATGTGAAGGCTGTGTATCCAGCAGGAAACGGTAGGGGTAGAGGGCATTTACCGGCTTTTATTCTATCTGTGCCGCAATCAACATCCTTACAAATACGGACACGGGCTTTGTGAGGGGAAATCCCTCAGTGGTTCTCCAACCCATCCTTCCCATTCCCGGCACACACCCCCTCCAGGCTGCAAGTGCTCTAGCCCTTACCTTTTCTCCTTCGTATCTGTTCAGAGCTGGACCTGATGCTGCCAGCCACCCTCCTCTCTGTTCCCAACCTGAAAATAGGTACAGGTGCCAATGGCAAGACAAAAAAGGAAAGTTTCTTTTTAAAAATCAATTCTTGAAAACACTCTTGTTTAGAATTTGGGATGGGGGAAGAGCCTACCTTACTCTTGTATGTCCTTTTCTCTTGTAGGACTGGCGTGCCCCTGATCAGAGTTATTCTGATCCGAAGAATTTGGTGTTTAAAGCATTAAGATAATAGCCTGAGTTGTTCATGGTAACTATGACTTTGGATATTAAGTCCTGAAAATATTGTTTGGTGTTAGCTTTAAAATGTCTCTCTCTCGGTTATGTGTTAGCATTCTTTAGGGGACATATGTATTTTCCTCATATTTATACTTCGTTGAATAAAAGAAAGAAACAATGTTTTTGAAAAGAAACGCAACAGGACACATTATTTTAAAAAGATCACTTTAACACACGGCAGATGTCTTCCATGCCAGTTCTAGATTTCTTTTGCTTGTAAAACACTCGTGGCACTTGTCAAGTGCATCCAACTTGATGACACTTTGATCTGGATGGCAGATAGATCGGCATCCAGAGGTGCTGAAGCCTCTCGTCACTGTCTTCCCAAATGTCATCTGATTCTCTGAGGGTCTTGTTAAACCTTGACACTTGTTCACAAGTGGCCCAAAACTGGTGTGGAAAAACTAGAAGACAACACTGAATGGAATGTTCTGGCAATGATACCCCTCTCTGGTTCTGCAGCAGCGATTTGCCTCTTCCGTCAAGGAAGCAGAACACTGAGAGCTGCTAGTTATTTTACTGAATCTTCCTCTGTGTGAAGTTTTACTGAATCTTCCTCTGCGTGAAATTAGAGTAGACGCAGCAGATGGCACTGGTGGATGCTTGCCGGAGACCTGTTTCTTAAACCTTGAAGCTGAGTTATTTGTCATTATTACCCGTAGTTGTCAGGAAGCATGGCTTTGGGGGCTAGAGTGCCTGGATTTGAGCCCCGATACTCCACTAAATAACTAGAATATTGGGCAGGTTCCTCAATTCATCTATAAAGTGGGGGTAGTAATACCTATCTCTCCGGGCCATCTGATCATTGCATTTGTGAAGACGTGGAAAGAAAAGCACGTAGCGCAGTGCCAGGCAGGTATTAGGTGCTCGGTAGAAGTTGCTGTTATTATGAGTAGGCACGTGCGGAGTACAGTGAAGATAAGTAGAAGGAACAATATGGAAATCCCTGAGTTGGGATCCGTCTTTTCTCCTCATATTCGTGAACTGCTCCTGGCATTGACTTTCTGAAATTGTTAGGGACCGGAAATTGATCAGAAAATGAGACTCTCCCTGTATTTTCTGTATGGAAAAGTATTGTGCATAATTACCGAAGTATTTCTTTCAACATTTTTTGTAGGAGTTTTTCATCAGTATGTCTGAAACCATTAAATACAATGACGATGATCATAAAACTCTGTTTCTGAAAACCCTAAACGAGCAGCGCCTGGAAGGAGAATTTTGCGATATCGCGATTGTGGTGGAGGATGTCAAGTTCAGGGCGCACAGGTGTGTCCTTGCCGCCTGCAGCACCTACTTTAAAAAGCTTTTCAAGAAGCTTGAGGTCGATAGCTCTTCAGTAATAGAAATAGATTTTCTCCGTTCTGATATATTTGAAGAGGTCCTGAATTACATGTACACGGCAAAGATCTCTGTGAAAAAAGAAGATGTTAACTTAATGATGTCATCGGGTCAGATTCTCGGTATCCGATTTTTGGATAAACTCTGTTCTCAGAAGCGGGACGTGTCCAGTCCCGACGAAAATAACGGCCAATCCAAAAGCAAGTACTGCCTCAAGATCAATCGCCCCATTGGAGATGCTGCTGACACTCAGGATGATGACGTGGAGGAAATCGGAGACCAAGATGACAGTCCCTCGGATGACACGGTAGAAGGCACCCCCCCAAGTCAGGAGGACGGCAAGTCGCCCACGACGACGCTCAGGGTCCAGGAAGCGATCCTGAAAGAGCTGGGGAGTGAGGAGGTGCGGAAAGTCAATTGCTATGGCCAGGAAGTGGAATCCATGGAGACCCCCGAGTCCAAGGATCTGGGATCCCAGACCCCTCAAGCCTTAACATTTAACGATGGGATGAGTGAAGTGAAGGACGAACAGACGCCAGGCTGGACCACAGCTGCCAGCGACATGAAGTTTGAGTACCTGCTGTACGGCCACCACCGGGAGCAGATCGCCTGCCAGGCCTGCGGGAAGACGTTTTCGGACGAGGGCAGGCTGAGAAAGCACGAGAAGCTGCACACGGCCGACCGGCCCTTCGTCTGCGAGATGTGCACCAAGGGCTTCACTACCCAGGCCCACCTGAAGGAGCACCTGAAGATCCACACGGGCTACAAGCCCTACAGCTGCGAGGTGTGCGGCAAGTCGTTCATCCGCGCCCCGGACTTGAAGAAGCACGAGCGGGTCCACAGCAACGAGCGGCCCTTCGCCTGCCACATGTGCGACAAGGCCTTCAAACACAAGTCCCACCTCAAGGACCACGAGCGCAGGCATCGGGGCGAGAAGCCCTTCGTGTGCGGCTCCTGCACCAAGGCCTTCGCCAAGGCGTCGGATCTGAAACGGCACGAGAACAATATGCACAGCGAGCGGAAGCAGGTCACCCCCAGCGCCATGCAGAGCGAGACGGAGCAGCTGCAGGCGGCGGCCATGGCCGCGGAGGCCGAGCAGCAGCTGGAGACCATCGCCTGCAGCTAGAGGCGGGGGCCCGGGATGCTCGGGGCATGGATGCTCCGCCAGCATCCTGCAGCCTGACCCATGAACGCCAGCCGCTGCATTTCGGTGGAAACTTACGGAGCATTGTACTCGCTGGACTTAAGGCAGTGCTTGGTTGGGTGTTTTGAAAACTTTTCAAGGAAATACTGCTCCTTGGTTCTGACCAAACAATTTCACTGTCCCGTCTGGTGTCTAGTATTAATGTTGCCAGTAAGCACCCGCACCCCCCGCCCCACTTTTTTATGATTTCTGATTTTAATTTTGAGGACTCTTGTGTCCAGTTCAGAAGTGAGAGACTTCTGTCCCTTTTTTAAATTCCTCTCTCTGCTTGCTGCACCGGGGAGTGCACTGCACAGAGTGATAAATGAGTGAATTGATTTCCTGATCATCACCGTTCTGTGTGACTTAGGGTTACAACAGCATTTTTAAGAACTTTGGTAAAAGTACCTTGTGTCGACGCAGAAAATACGGGTGGGTGGTTGACCAAGAACCCTGCGTGCGCAGATGTGAAAACAAGTTCTGGGAATGCAAAATGGTCTCAGATTTATATACTTGGTTTGTTAATTTTCTATCACTGTTTTTCATGGTTTTTGTGGACAAATAATGGTTGCTTTGCTGAAGTGTTTCTTCATCCCTTTTGACTGCCCATACCTGCCCCCCAAAGGTTTCCTCACACGTCCCGAAGGCATGTTGGTGGTCTGAGGGCTGAGTTTTTTCATTCCTCTTACTTCGGGCATTGCCACTCTGCAGCCGACGGGGTTTGTGGGATGGACCAGTGATGAGAGGGTTAGAAAAAGGAATATAGGAATCTGGCTCTCAAAGACAAGGCTTGCACATTTGCAACAATTCCAAGATTTCCTAGATCAAAGAAATTCCTAATTGATTTTGAAATTGGATTTTTGTTTAGGATCAAAATTAGGACAAGAACAGTATGCCTCTTCGGATACATTTGTGTAACTTAAGAGTGTCATCAAGCTTTTGGGCTCTCTGTAGCACGTGACTTAATCCATAAAGGAGATGCAGTGTCCTTCCTTAAGTCAATACGTTAAAAAATTTTTAAGTGTGTAAATAGTACAGAAGCGTTGGTCTTATGTATCTCAAGTACAAGTAGACAGCTGCACTTTTTTTGCACATTGGATTAAAGTTACTTCCATCAGCAACAAACATCTGTCTGTTTTTAACCAGTATTAAAGATTGTCAGACCAAATGTTTTTGTTTTTGAAGTATATTTCATCACTGGTTACACTTTTAAGTGGAAGTTGACTGCCTTTTCATAGCTGTAAATGGCATTATAAGTGCTGTTCCAATTCTGGTGTATGAAACTTCTTTTTAAACATTCTTTAGGAATATATTGAAATACCATCAATAGTTTGAATTATGTTCTGTAATAAAGTATTAATTATTTTAGAATGTACCATTTTCGAAAAATGTCAATTTTTAAAATTTATTTTTGGTTGCTAGGGTTTTTTTTAAAGATATATTAAAGTAATTTCATTTCCTAGCTTGTTGCATTAACACCTGTAATTATAATTGTGAGATAAATTTTATTTTTTAAATTGGTGTATATGTTATGCCCAAGATTGTAGGATGAAGATGCTACCTTTTTAAGAAACTTATTTATTGGTAAATGTTTAATTTAGTTTAAAACTAATTTAATTTTTTTCTCTTAAAAGTTGATTATTTTCTCCTAAAAGTGGTCCTGTCACTGTGTTTATATACTATTAGTAGAAAGGGAACTGATTGCTGTTCCTAGACTGTTTTAACCAAAGCAAAGGAAAAATAATTTAACATCTTGTGGATACCTACTTCAGCAAATCATTTCTGGGGCCTTCGTTTTTGTATATAAAAGAAAATATACTTCTGTCATTCCCGTTTTCATTTTTTCTTAGCAACCTGTCACAGACCCAGGTTTCTACTAAAGTGCATTTTCTATACTGTCTCCGTCCCGGTTTTATAGAATTGCAAGTTCACCACGTGGCATTAACCCTCATTGAAACCACCTAAGCGTGGTGGTACCCCAAAAAGAAAGCTTAATATTCAGCACTTTATTTGCATCATGTAAATATGTGTCATGTGTCCTATTTTGCATGAGAAATATATTTGTGTTGTAATTTCTGCCACCGGTGCTGGGTTCATCTGTCCATGTGTTCCTTGTGTTCTGGGCGGCAGCAAAGTCATGACGTGGCAGCTGTCCTGTCTCCTGGTCATTAAGCCTGTCTCTCCCCACCCAGCTGGCTTTAGTGTCCCCTGGATGATGAAGCCCTCATGTCCAGCAGTTCAAGGGTACCTCCCATCACAGCGAGGTAATTCTGAAACACGCTTACGCTGAATCTGCCTTGTGAGAGGGAAGGAAATTCCAGTGTCAACGTCACCACTTTTTCATCACACAAAAACCACCTACCTTTTTTCTGTTTGTCCAAAGAGAATGTCTACAAACTTGGTTTAGCTTTTTATGCCAACTTGCACGGCATTGGCAGTGATTGAGGAAGGGAATTTTAGGAAGTCTAAAATTTAGGTTATCTGCCTGCTAATTAACTTGATCACAAATACAGAATTTTTAGACATTACAGAGGTCACCATCAAGTGAGGCTGATACTAACAACTTCCACCTATTGTGTTGGGGGAAAAAATTGTGATGAGAGAGTGAGGCAAGTTGATGCAGTTTCCAATTTAATGGATTATGTCCTGTGAGGTTATCCGTAACTTCAGTCATTGGGAGCCTGGAATTCATTTTCCGGAGTAATGCTGTTAGTGGTGGTTAGTTCCCAGGGCAGATGTAAAAGCCCTTTGTGTAAGTGGAATTGAGCTAGTCTGATAAGGGTTCTAGTCTGGAGTTCTGAGTTAGGAGTTAAAGAGAAAGGGAGAGAACAACTCTCACATTCCTGTCTTCCCTTTACCTTGAACATCTGCCTGCCTTTCTCCTTTACGCAGCACGCCACCCCTACCAAATGTATGGGACGTAATAAGACGTCCAGCTGGAGGCAAGGTAACCGTTGAAAATCATCACAGTGAGAGACCAGGGCCTAAATGTATCCTGCTTCCTTCTAATACTTCACTGAAAGCTGTAAGCACATGAGGGATGGGGATTCCCTGCCTGTGTGATGAACACCCACTGCCATCCTGAGACGTCTAACTGCTCCTTGTGCCTTGCATTCTGTCTCTGTTTTTTGCCTACCCCCTTGTAACTGGGAACTTTCTCCCCCTTGGAACTGTTCAAAATATGTTTAGTCCTGCTTGACAAAGCTTCAGATACGTGAAGACAGTGTGTCCTTAATTCAGCATGTCTCAAGCGTTGCGTGTGAGGCCCTGGGCTGAAGGTGGCGTTTGCCCCTGATTCCTTAAAGGTCACCATACTGATCGTCTCTCAAGGGCCCTGGATGTGATTTCTCCGGATTGCGACAGATTTCAGCAGTTGTGTGATTCCATGATATCTTCCAGAGATGCTCCCAATTACCTTTCTTCACATAAATCTTTTCAAGATAGCAAGGAGAGAGGGTGGGTTAGTGGAAAGAACTTAGAAGTCAAACTTGAATTGGATCCTGGTTCTGCTTTCCAATTAACGTATACATTTAGGCAAATTCTTGGCTGCCCCGACCCTTCATTTCATTATTTCTAAAATAGTGAGGGGGATGTCTGCTTCATGGCCTGCTGTGAAGATGCGTGGTAACCAGTACACACCTACTGCTTTTGAGGTGCACATGTTCCCTGCTTCTTAAAGGGCATTCTCAATACAGAAGCAGAAGCAAGATTGAATTTCTCTTGACGTTGACATCTGTCCATCTTTGGCTCCAAGCTGTAGACCTAGACCTCGTTCTGTGGTATCTACAGAAGCTGTGTATATCTTAGCATTTCTGTAATCTTCAACCAGTTCACAGCTTTGTCCTCACCAACTCCTGTATTCCTCTTAGAGTTGTCTTTGGTTCTGTAATCCCCCATCCTTTAAGTAGGTCGTGGGAGTGTAGTCAAGTGTAAACGCTGGGCTCTGGGTGGCTCCCTGCTGTTCTTTGGGAATATGTGTGATGGCAGAGTCAGAATTGCAATTTTGAGAGCTGGCTTTTGAGTTTCATCTCTGAAATCGTGCATTTGGGGAGATATGTTTACATTTGCTTTTCGGAAATTGAGTGTATTTGAGTCTACACCTGACCTTTCCCTATCTGGTTTGTATGAATTCCAAGATGATCTGTTGTCTTCTCCCCAAAGGGGCTGGATCTACTGCACAAGAATTCTGATCTTCCTTTAGTTCCAGAATACCAGTTTACTGAATCACTTTGCTCTCTTTTGGAGGATATTTGCATCCATCTTACGTGAAAGTACTTTCTATGTCGTAAGATTAAAGTATATCAGTCAACAAATGCTTACCACATGTCTTGTGTGTGCCAGGCATTGGACTGGATGGCTGGGGATGCGACAGTGAACGCGATTGACACCATTCTCAACCTCATGGGGCTTACGGTCCAGAATGCAGTTAAACGATGACTTTTCCAAGTCTTACAAAATTTTACAAAGATTTAACAGAAGATCGTAAATATGAAAAATGCTTTAAAAGCTCTGCTGTGACATGTATTTCAATGCAGTTCATGGAATATACTTTAGAAGGTAATTAAGCATTTTTAGTACATAGTCATGAAATTTAGTCATACCAAAAGAAACATTCTCAGATGACTTTTTGAATGTGTACTGAGAAAATGTATTACAATATTACCATTTTCAATGGTTCTGAACTTCTCTCATTGATACTGGACTCGGGAAACAGGAGTGTAAAATGAGACTATGGTTTATTTCTTAAAAATAATGGATTCTGGACTTCCCCAGTGGTGCAGTGGTTAAGAATCCGCCTGCCAATGCAGGAGACACGGGTTCGAGCCCTGGTCCAGGAAGATCCCACATGCCGCAGAGCAACTAAGCCCGTGGGCAACAACTACTGAGCCTGCGCTCTAGAGAGCCCGCAAGCCACAGCTACTGAAGCCCGCGCACCTAGAGCCCACGCTCTGCCACAAGGGAGGCCACCACAATGAGAAGCCTGTGCACTGCAACGAAGAGTAGCCCCCGCTCACCGCAACTAGAGAAAGCCCGCGTGCAGCAACGAAGACCCAACGCAGCCAAATTTATTTATTTATTTATTTAAGAAAAGTAATGTATCCTGTCATCAGGAAAGGGTACTGATGAAAATTAGAAGAGTAAAAGCGTGGTAACCTTGGCTTCCTGCAGCTTTGAACAAGGATATTAGTACCTCAGAAAGAGGGACCTCCATGAGCAATTCAAGGTATCCAACTGAGATTCAGCAGGTACTCGTTTAGAGCCCATGGATCCGGGTAGGGTAGCAAGTAAGCTAAGGGAAACCTGAAAAAAAATTTCGTCTCTTAGTTTTAGATCACCATGAGGCGGACTGTCGTTTCGAGGGAGTTTTGTGGAAAGCATCCTGTGCTATTAAACTTATTTGGAATGTGGTTATCTTTTGTTTCAATCGGAGGGCAGAAGCCTTCTAGATAATTCCTGTAAGTGATTCTTATAGATCATGGCTGTTTCTTTTTATTTGCTTTCACTTGGGTTGAACTTCGATCACTGGATAGTCAAGAGGGTCAGGAATTTAATAATGAAAACGAGCATATATTGAATGTTTACCAGGTATCAGGCACTATGTATACAGTCTCTTTGTATGCTTTGTGACAACTCTCAGGGTACACATTATTAGGGATGAAGACACCAAGATTCAAAGAAGTTAAAAATGCCACCAATATCAAGTTGTTATCAGAGCCAGGACAGAAGAACAAGCCCGCCTCCAGGGCCTGTGCTCTTAGTCACCTTGTCATATGCCCTCAAACCAGGAAAGGAGCAGCTCTGGCCGTGCACATGTTCTTACCACCTTCCGTCCACTGTTAGGGAGAGCAGCTGGAGGACAGAGGGGGCATTTACACAAATAGCTGCCCCTGAGTTTGGATAATAAATTGGTCCCAATATTTTAATTTCTGTAAGATATTTCCCATCCGAGGGTCCGAATTACTAACCGACATTGTTTTGCGTCTCTTCCGGTCTAGAGGCTGCCCCCAAATAACGTGGAAAACTGCAAATAGAATGCCATGGATGATTGCAAAATAACAAAGCTACCCGTCTGCTTTCTTTACACGTTCCGTTATGCAGTGAGCCAGGGAAGTCCCACCAGACCAGAGGCCATCTACTTTGGTGCCAAAATTAACTCATTGTGTTTATAAAAATGGTTATCTATGTCAGGAGTTCTCCCACCCACCCCCTTCTCTCTGAAAAGTGCTGGAAAACTTGAATTCAGTTCTACCTCTACTGCTTTCAAGCTGTCACCACCTTGGGCTGGTTATATAATCTCTTGAATTCCTTCAGCCAAAGTGCAAACAGTGATTGCCTGCCCAGTTTACCCCACTCTTACTTATTATTTCAAAAGATAAATTCATTGTTTTGCATAAGTAACAGGTAGGAAATTTAAAGTGTTTTTTTAAGATCAGATATAATTGATTTAAAATGTTACCGACCTCAGGATGACCGATAGAGAAGGTTCGAAGGGTAAAAGGGAACTTAATTGCGCGTCATTCTTATGCTGTTTACATTTAATTAAATGAAGTGTGTGTGTATTAGTACTGGTTTTTCTAATTCTTGGAATATTTTAGCTACTCTTCTGCAATCTTCCAACAAGCTTTCAGCCAGTATGAAACAGAAAGTATTAACCAGATTGGAAGGCTATGGGATCAGTTGATCTGATAAGTGTAGACAAGATTATATTTAGTAGGGACTTCCCTGGTGGTCCAGGGGGTAGGAGTCCGTGCTCCCAATGCAGGGGGCCCGGGTTCGATCCCTGGTCAGGGAACTAGATCCTGCATGCATGCCGCAACTAAGACCCGGTGCAGCCTAAATAAATAAATAAATACTGAAAAAAGAAAAAAAAAAAAGGTGACCTACTTAATTTAAACCAAAAAGATTATATTTAATAGTCTATAACAAAATGTGACATTGAGAAATGAGGACTGAAAAATGGTAGCAATGAATTAAATTTAGGTGCTATATAATTAATCATTATTTTCCCAAACTCGCTTCTGTGAATTATGAAGTCATAAGAATTTTCTAAATTTTTTTCCATGTAAGTTTAGTGAACATCCGTCTCATATAGATGCGAAATTAAAGATGTAGAGAAAAAAAATTTTTTTCCTTGTGATGAGAACTCTCAGGATTTACTCTCCTAAGAACTTTCATATATAACATGCTGTGGTGTTCATTATATTTGTCATGTTCTACATCACATCCCTAGTACGTATTTATAACTGGAAGTTTGTACGTTTCAATCACCTTCATCCAGTTCCCCTCCCCCCACCCTGTACCTCTGATAACCACAAATCTAATCTCTTTTTCTATGAGTTTGTTTGTTTCTGAAGTATAACTGACATACAACACTGTGTTAGCTCCTGGTGCACAACGTAGTGATGTGGTATTTCTATACATTTCAAAACGATCATTATGATACATCTAGTTACCATCTGTCACCATACAAAGATACTAAATAATCATCGACGGTACTCCCCACACTGTGCATTTCATACCTGTGACTCATGTATTTTGTAACTGGAAGTTTGTACCTCTTAATTTCCCTCAACTATTTCTCTCTTCCCCCACCTCCCCTTGGCAACCACCTGTTTGTTCTCTGTATCTATGACTCCATCTCTGTTTTGCTGTGTTTGTTCACTTATCTTTTAGATTCCACATATAAGTGAAGTCAGGCATTTTAACAGGCATGAGGTGATAACTCATTTTGGTTTCAATTTGCATTTCCCTAATAAGTAGTGAATTGAGCACCTTTTCATGTGCCTGTTGGCCATTTATATATCTTTGGAAGAATGCCTATTCTGGTCCTTTGACCATTTTTTAATTGGATTATTTGGGGTGTTTTTTCTTTAGGTTTCTAATTTTATTTTTTTTTAATTGAAGTATAGTTGATTTACAATGCTGTGCCCATCTCTGCTGTATAGCCAAGTGACTCAGTTATATACATATAGACATTCTTTTTTAAAATATTCTTTTCCATTATGGTTTATCACAGGATATTGAATATAGTTCTCTGTGCTATATAGTGGGCCTTGTTATTTATCCATCCTGTATATAATAGTTTACATCTGCTAATCCCAAAGTCTATTTGGGGTTTTTTGATTGTATGAATTCTTTATATATTTTGGATATTACCCCCCTATCATATATATGGCTTGCAACTATCTTCTCCCATTCTGTAGGGTTTTTTCACTTTGTTGATGGTTTCTATTGCTGTGCAGAAGCTTTTTAGTTTGATATAGTCCCACTTCTTTATTTTAATTTTGTTGCTTGTGCTTTAGGTGTGGTTTCCAAAAATCATTACCAAGACCCATGTTAAGGAGCTTTTTTCCTATGTTTTCTTCTGCGAGTTTCACGGTTTCAAGTCTTACATTCAAGTCTTTAATCCATTTTGGGTAAATTTTTGTGGGTGGTGTCAGATAAGGGTCCAGTTTCATTCTTTAACATGCGACTATCCAGTTTTCCTAGCCCATATACCTAAGGCACTGTCTTTCCTCCATTGAGTATTTTTGACTTCCTTGTCAAATATTAGTTAAGTGTACATGCTTGGGTTTATTTCTGGGCTCTTGATTCTATTCCATTGGTCTATTTGTTTTTATGCCAATACCATGTTGTTTTGATTACTATAGATTTATAGTACAGTATAGTATAGCTTGAAATCAGGAAGTGTGATGCCTCCTGCTTTGTTCTTTCTCGGGATTTCTTGGGCTATTTGGGTCTTTTGTGGTTCCATATAAATTTTAGGAGTATTTTTTTCTATTTCTGTAAAAAAAAAAACTGCCATTGGAATCTTAATAGGTATTGCATTGAATCTATAGATGGCTTTAGCTAGTATTGACATTTTAACAATATTAATTCTTCCAATCTGTGAACATGGGATAGCATTCCATTTACTTGTGTCTTCTTTGATTTCTTTCATCAATGTCTTATAGTTTTCAGAGTAGAGATCTTTCACCTCCTTGGTTAAATTTATCCCTAGGCATTTTATTGTTTTTGATGCTATTGTAAATGGGGTCAATTTTTAAATATTTTTCATTTCAGATACTTCATTGTTAGTGTATAGAAACACTACTTATTTTTGCATGTTAATTTTGTATCCTGCAACTTTATTGAATTTATTGATTAGATCTAACAGTGTTTTGGTGGAATCTTTAGAGTTTTCTGTACGTAAGATCATGTCATCTGTAAATAGAGACAGTTTTACTTCTTCCTTTCAAATTTTGATGCCTTTTATTTCTTTTTCTTGCCTAATTGCTCTAGCTAGGATTTCCAGCACTATGTTGAATAAGAGTGGTGAGAGTGGGCACCCTCGTCTTGTTCCTGATCTTAGAGGAAAAGCTTTCAAATTTTAATGATTGAGTATGATGTTAGCTGTGGGCTTGTCATATATGGCCTTTATTATGTTGAGATATGTTCCTTCTGTGCCTACCTTTAAGTGTTTTTATCATGAACAGATGTTGAATTTTGTCAAATGCTTTTTCTGTGTCTATTGAGATGATCGTCTGATTCGTTTCTTTCATTCTATTAATGTGATGTGTCACATTGATTGATTGGTATATGAGGAACCATTCTTGCATCCCAGGGATAAATCTCACTTGATCACGGTGAACCTTTTTATGTGCTGCTGAATTCAGTTGGCTGTTATTTATTTTGTTGAGGATTTTTGCATCTATGTTTGTCAGGGATAGTAGTGTCCTTATCTGACTTGGGTAACAGGATGATGCGTTTGGGAGTATTCCATCCTCTTTGATTTTTTGGGAAGAATTTGAGAAAGGTGGTATTAATTCTTTCTAAATTTTGGTAGAATTCACCAGTGAAACCATCTGATCCTGGGTTCTTCTCTTCATTGGGAGATTTTTGATTACTGATTCAATCTCCCAACTAGTAATCGATTTATTCAGATTTTCTGTTTCTTCCTGATTAAGCCTTGGTATTTGGTTTGTTTCTAAGATATTTCCATTTTTAAATTTCTCCCTACTAGTAATTGATCTATTCAGATTTTCTGTTTCTTCCCGATTCAGCCTTGGTAATTTATATGTTTCTAAGAATGTTTCCATTTTTACATTTCTTCTGGGTTGTTCAGCTTGTTGGCAGATAGTTGTTTGTAGTAGCTTCTTATGATCCTTTGTATTTCTGTGGTATCCGTTGTAATGTTACCTTTTTTTTCAATTATAATTTTGTTGATTTCAGTCCTCTCTCTTTTTCCCGTAGTTAGTCTAGCTAAGTGTTTGTCAATTTTGTTTATCTTTTCAAAGGACCAACTCTTAGTTTGGTTAATCTTTTCTATTGTTTTTCTGTTGTCTATTTATTTCTGCTCTAATCTCTATTATTTCCTTCATTCAGCTAACTTTGAGCTCAGTTTGTTCTTCTTGTAGTTCCTTAAAGTGTAGAGTTAGGTTGTTTATTTGGGATCTTTCTTGCTTCTTAATGTAGGTGTTTATTGCTATGAACTTCCCTCTTAGACCTGTTTCTACTGCATCCTGTAAGTTCTGGTTTCACGTTCCATTGTGTTTCCGAATTTTCTAGTTTTCCTCTTGTTATTGATTCCTAGTTTCATGCCACTTTGGTCAGAGAAGGTGCTTGTTATGATTTCCATCTTTTTGAACTTTCTAAGACTTGTTTTATAGATTAACATATGATCTACCCTAGAAAATGTTCCATGGGCACTTGAGAAGAATCTGTATTTTGCTGCTGTTGTTTTATATTAAAATGTTCTATATATGACTGTTAGGTTCATTTGGTCTCTAGCGTTGTTCAAATCCATTGTATCCTTATTGATTCTCTATCTGTATAATCTATCCATTGTTGAGAGTGGGGTGTTAAAGTTCCCAACTCTTATTATATTGCTTTCATTTTTTAAGCAATATGTTAATAATGCACCGAAAACAATTTAACTTTGGAGATAGAGTGGAACTCGACTTATGCTCATTAATATCTGACATCTACAGAAGGCTCTACAGTTTACATTCTTTTAATTAGTTCACAGTATTTTGAGATAGATACTATTGTCATTTTACAGACAAAAATTTTTTAAATGGGCTCAAACCTAGGTTCTTTGATTCTGGTAAGTTAAGATACATTAATATCTGAATTATAAGCAGTCTGAAGTAGAATACTAAGTATGTACATGGTCTATTTAGTTTATATAAAACTTTTGGCTCTTCTTAAAACTTCCTAATATAAAAGACTAAGATTTGATTTCAGACTCCCAAGTTCCTAAAATTTGTTGTTTTTTGTTTTTATTGTGTATGGCTGTCTACTAGTTATCTTCCAGTATCCATTCTACTCTTGTTCTATAGTAACTGAATTTTTAGCTGTGCACTGCACTTATGACCGTAAAATCTCTAAAATTAGTTTTGTGGGGTTTTTTTTCCAACTGAAAAACTTTGAAAATATTTCTGTGAGTGACACCATCCAGTACAGTAATTTGGAGTGTGCGCCCTGTATTTAGACTAGCTGCGTGTGAATTTTGGTTCCACCACTCACTCAGTGGCCTTGGACAAATACTTGAACCTTTCTAGTTTTATGTTTTCTTACCTATAAAAAGGGACAATAATAATATGAGAATTAAGTGAAATGATCTATGGAAGGTTTCTACACATGATGAACACTGTCTTTTATTGTTATTTTCCTATCTATCAATGAAAAGATGGGACTTCTGGCTTTCAGTCTCCTCTCTGCCTTAAATTTGCTATGAGAACTTTGAGTAACTGATTTTATCCTCCTGAGTCCTTGATTTAGAGGAGGGGTTGCATTAGATGATCTTTAAGTTTATTTCAGGTTTCAAGTCTATTGTTCTGTAATTATTTAATTAGTTGGGATAATACCCTTTAGGCATTTTTTGTGTGTTTTATTGAAGTATAGTTGATGTACAATACTATATGTTACAGGTGTACAATATAGTGATTCACAATTTTTAAAGGTTATGCTCCATTTATAGTTATTATGAAATATTGACTATATTCCCTATATTGTATAATATATCACTGTAGCTTATTTTATACATAATAGTTTGTATACCTTAATCCCCTGCACCTATGTTTCCCCTACCCCTTTCCCTCTCCCCACTGGTAACCACTAATTTGTTCTCTATATCTGTGAATCTGTTTCTTTTTTGTTATATTCACTAGTTTGTTGTATTTTTTAGATTTTACATATAAGTGATATCATACAGTATTTGTTAGTCTCTGTCTGACATTTCACCTAGCATAATACCCTCTAAGTCCATCCATGTTTGTTGCAAATGGCAAAATTTCCTTTTTTTGTGGCTGAGTAGTATTCCATTATATATAGATATAGATATAGATATAGATATAGATAATCTTCTCTATCCAGTCATCTGTTGATGGACATTTAGTTTGCTTCCATATCATGCCAATTGTAAGTAATGCTGCTGTGAACACTGGGATGCATGAGTCTCTTCAAATTAGTGTTTTGGGTGGAAATGCTGGGTCATATGGTAGTTCTATTTTTAGTTTTTTGAGGGACCCCTACACTGTTTTCCACAGTATCTTCACCAGTTTACATTCCCATCAACAGTGCACAGGGGTTCCCTTTTCTCCACATCCTCACCAACATTTGTTGTTTGTATTCCTTTTGATGATCCTTTAGGCATTTTTAAGGTAATTACTTGAATTGCCTGCCTTCTAACTCCAAATGGGCACCAAAGGTGATCCCAAGGTCCAAGTTCCTCAATACCTATGAGAAGTAGTAGGAGAGGGGTGTTCGGAAGCTGGTGAACATCACTTAAGTTTATGCCACTTCAAAATAAAGGGGATATGGATGATTCCACCCACCCTGTCACAACTCCTAGTAGAATCATTCAAATCACACTTGATGTAATGCCACTAAACCTGGGCTTTCCTTCTCTTATTTTAAGGACATTCTCAGCCTTTGGAGATGCATCTAAAAGAAACATAAATCTTACTCTAAAAAGTATTCCTGGATCCCATGCTGTCTTTTTTTTGCGGTACGCGGGCCTCTCACTGTTGTGGCCTCTCCCGTTGCTGAGCACAGGCTCCGGACGCGCAGGCTCAGTGGCCATGGCTCACGGGCCTAGCCACTCCGCGGCACGTGGGATTTTCCCGGACCGGGGCACGAACCCGTGTCCCCTGCATCAGCAGGCGGACTCTCAACCACTGCGCCACTGGGGAAGCCCCCATGCTGTCTTTTGATTTATTCTCTTGCTTTGGTGGAGAAGCACGTGCTCAGTCTGAGGAGAGAATAGGAGAGAACTTTGTGAGATCCGTTTTACCTTCACGTGTATTGATGGTTGGGCTGGGGATTGAATTGTAGGTTGGAAAACAATCTGCCAGGAAGTGAAAAATTCATATTTTTGCACAAAGTTTTCTGAGCAAACTTTTTATGACACCTGGCTTGAAAAACTAGCCTGGGAAGCTGAAGGGTAATTGAATAGCCAGAGACCTCCTGGGATTCTTATCTCCCAATGTGTTTATATTTCAAAGGTGTTGAACCACAGATCCCGGAGCCAGTCATTTACATTCCGAAAGATTGTTAATAACTAGGGAGCAAAATTTCTCTGCTTCTCTCAGAAGGGAAGGGGCAGTTTGGGGGTCTATATAAACTCCCAGATTCATCATTTCAGGCAGACCTGTGTGCAGAGTGACACCTGGCTCCCATCATGTCACCTGTAGGGTACTAGGTATAGGGAACTGGTGCTAAGTAATAACAACTTTGATTTCTCCTCTAGAAACCTCACATCTGCTTTCAGGGTAAAAATATGAATAAGTAGATGGTAAAAAACGTATACTCTATCTTACAATTTTGAAGTATCTGGAGAAGTCTAAAGCGGTTCTGATTTCTGCTCCTTTATGTGGGGCCCATATATCTTTCTCTCTTTAAAGCTTGAAGAATCTTCTCTTCAGCCCCATGTTCTGAATGAAATAGGATGATGTGTGGGTGTGGGTCTTTGTACTGCAAACTGGTGGGTCCTTTCAATCTGGGAACTATGTCTTTCAGGCCTGGAAAGTTTTCTTATTTCATGTATGATTCCTTATCTTTGTTTTTTCTCTTTGTCCAGTTTTCCTAGACAAGTCTTCAAATTTTCTTGTTTATTTCTTATTTGCCATCTCTTTGTCCTCTTCATCTGATTTCTGAGAGATTTCTTTAACGTTATATTTCCAACATTTATACTAAGTTTAAAAGAAAGCTTTTTGTTTGAAATAGTTTTAGATTTACAGAAATATTGCCAAATGAGTACAGAGAGTCTCCATATACCCCAGCACACTTCCCCTAATGTAAATATCTTACTCGACCATAATGTAATAATCAAAACTAAGAAATTAACATTGGAACAATTCTATTAATTACAAACTTAAGTTTGGACTTCACCAGTTTGGGGTTTTTTTCTTCTCACTAATTAATGTCCTATTTCTTTTAATGGATCCAGTCCAGGATATCACATTGCAATTATTTGTTATATCTCCTTAATTTTCTCCAATCTGTGATGGTTTCTCATTCTTTCCTTGTCTTTCATGACCTTGATACTTTTGGATAGTACTACTGTGTTATTTTTGTAGAATGTGTCTCAGTTTGAGTCTGTCTGATACTTTCTTATGATTACATTGAGGTTGTGCATTTTTGGCAAGAATACCACAGAAGTGATATGTCTTTCTCTGTGACTCATATCAGGGGGTTCCTGTTGTTGCTATGTCTTATTTCTGCTGGTGTTTACCTTACTTGAGTAATCTAGTCTTTGCGAGGTTTCTCAACTATAAAGTTACTATTTTGCCCCCCCCCTTTTTTTTTTCAGTTCTTAGTTCACAAGTTTATTATGAAAAACACTGCAGTGCTCTTGTGTAGTAACATCGTCTTAGAGGAGGGAGGAAAAAAAACCAGTTCTGTTTAAAACAACTCACCAGGATCTGACAGTAACAAAGAACAACATGAGGCTGAGATTTGAGAAGGGGAACTAAACTGAGTGCAGACAAATCATACAATTAAATTAAACAGTATCCCTGAAAATAAACAAAACGATTTCAAAACTCACAAGTAGAGGGGAGGCCTTGGTACTTAATTTTAATAATGTTCATTAAGCTCCAATGATTGTTTGCTGGTATTCTTATCTACAGTCATGCTGAGTAAAGCTATAGCTAAATGATTATCACAACTCATGAATATTTATTTTATTCTATGAGATATAAGCCAATGCTCTCATTATTTTGTTACTCCAATTGTTTCAGCTTTGGCCATTGTCTACCACAATTTTAATTTCCATAAGCTTTGTTTTATTTTTCGCTTGCCTCCCACCGGCTCTCTTTTCATAACATTCTGCTCCTGTTTTATGCTTTCAAAATCTTAACTTTTCTGAAGATACTAACGGTAATTTGTTTTTTAATGTTTTCCCTGCATCAATCATCTGTTTCCTCCAGGTTGCTTTTCTCTATTTGTTTGCTTGCCTTGGTTTCTCTCTTTATGTTAGAGACATTCCTCAGAGGACTGGTGATACTTGTTTGTCATCTCGTTTCTAAAAGTATGTTACAAAAGCTGATGGGGATCCCTGAGCCCATGGGAGAGGCTTCACTGTGTGGTGACCTGACTGGGATGCTTGTTAATTATCACCTGATGTCAGCATCTTCAGATCCTTCCATTTGAGATGGTCAGACAGACAAAGAATTTTTTCAAATCTCCTGTTTGGGAGGAAATTCTGGGAATCTGAAGGAGTAGAAGGCTGAAGAATATCAGTATGTGTGAACTCCCTTTAGTCTCCTTGTTCCCTGAATCCCCACCTTCAGCTGGTGTCCCAAAATCCAGAGGCTTCTTATTTTACCCCCTCAGGAGCATTTTTTTTTTTTAAACATCTTTATTGGGGTATAATTGCTTTACAATGGTGTGTTAGTTTCTGCTTTATAACAAAGTGAATCAGCTATACATATACATATGTTCCCATATGTCCTCCCTCCTGCGTCTCCCTCCCTCCCACTCTCCCCATCCCACCCCTCCAGGCTGTCACAAAGCCCCGAGCTAATATCCCTGTGCCTTGCGGCTGCTTCCCCCTAGCTATCTACCTTACTACGTTTGTTAGTGTGTATATGTCCATGATTCTCTCTCGCCCTGTCAAAACTCACCCTTCCCCCTCCCCATATCCTCAAGTCCGTTCTCCAGTAGGTCTGCGTCTTTATTCCTGTCTTACCCCTAGGTTCTTCATGACATTTTTTCCCCTTAAATTCCATATATATGTGTTAGCATACGGTATTTGTCTTTTTCTTTCTGACTTACTTCACTCTGTATGACAGACTCTAGGTCTATCCATCTCATTACAAATAGCTCAATTTCATTTCTTTTTAAGGCTGAGTAATATTCCATTGTGTATATGTGCCACATCTTCTTTATCCATTCATCCGATGATGGGCGCTTAGGTTGTTTCCCAGGAGCATATTTTTTAAAAAAATCTCTTTATTGTCACTTAGTAGCATTTTGGGATGGTAAATTAAGAAAATACATTTGTTCATCTGTCATGTATAGCCAGAAGTCTCAATTACTATTTTAATATGAAACTTCTTAAGGGGGTTATAAATAGATCTTAATTAGGATTTGGCAGAAATGTGCTGAGGCCTGTCTGTTGGTGGCAGCCTGTGGAGCCAGTCAGTAAATCGGAAGTTCTAATGTCTTTCCTTTAAACCAGAGTAGCACGAGGACAGTCAGATTTTGTACTTTGGTTGTAGATCTTTAGTTTGTGAAGTTTGGAGAGAAATCAGCACATACCTATGAGACTCCAATAAGCTATTAAAATGTTAATGACATTTTTCATTCCCAAGTAAAAATATTTTAGTAGGATCTTTCTAAATGAAATATAGAAGGTATTTATCCTATTGGTAAAACTGACACGATGAGGTTCACAGGCTTCGGTTCTCTCTCTGCGGGTTTTTAAACCCCCATTTGATACTTATTGTGCTTTACTACGAGCCAGGTCTTGTAGGAGGTGCCAGGGATGCAGTGAGAGTCCTCACAGTCTAGTGGGTGGAGAAAGATCCATAAACAATTACAATCTCATGCAAGGGGAGTGTGGGAGTGGGGTGGGGGCGGGTGGTGCCCCACAGGGAAAGAGCACTTAATTCAAAGTTGGGGTGAGGGAAGGCTCTTGGAGAGAATCCTTTCCACATACTAACTTCATCATATGTAGTCTCCATATTGATTTCTGGTAGGCATCTCAGATATAACAAATCCAAAACCAGACTCCTGACTTGACCCTCAGATCTGCTCCCCACACGTTCTTTCCTGTCCCACTAAATGGCAGCCCCATCCTCGCAGCTGTCGAGGCTATAAAACCTTTTCTTTTGCATCCCACAACCATTCCACATGCTAGCCACCAGCATCTCCTACTGGTCCAGCCTTCAAAATGGAGCCAGCATCTGACTACCCTAGTTCTAAGCTACCGTTATCTCTTGTCAAAATATTGCACAGGCCTCCTGTTTCTGCCCTTGCCCCATTCCACTACAGTCCAGGCTAAACTTAACAGCCAGAAGGATCTTTTATATATTTTTTAAAATTTTATTTATTTTTTTCCACCTTGTTGGGTCTTCATTGCTGCACAGGGGCTCCCTCTAGTTGTGGCGAGTGGGGACTACTCCTCAGTGCGCAGGCTTCTCAGGGCGGTGGCTTCTCTTGTTGTGGAGCACCGCCTCTAGGCGCGCAGGCTTCAGTGGTTGTGGCACGTGGGCTCAGTAGTTGTGGCTTGTGGGCTCAGTAGTTTTGGCTCGCAGGGTCTAGAGTGCAGACTCAGTAGTTGTGGCGCACAGGCTTAGCTGCCCTGCGGCATGTGGGATCTTCTCGGACCAGGAATCGAACCCGTGTCCCCTGCACTGGCAGGCGGAATCTTAACCACTGCACCACCAGGGAAGTCCCCAGAAGGATCTTTTAAAATAGAAACTCTAATGTCCCTTCCATCACGTTCCTGAGGTCCTTTAGGTCACTACTCAAATGGTACCTTATCAGTGAAGTCTTAACCACTTTATACAGATAGCAACCCCCCTACCTCCACCTAGGCATTCACTATCCATTGTACTCCTTATCTTATGACATGCTATATCTTACTATTGTAAATTTACTATTTTGTTTATTTTCTGTCTTTCCCCCACTGGAATACAAACTCCATTATAATCAGAATTTGGTCTGTTTTGGCCATTACAGTATATTCCCTAGATAATCCTAGAAGTGTGTAAATTTCTCTTGACATTTTTGTGTATGCCCTTCCAGACATTTTTCTATATTTATAAATATATTTAAATAAACATAGAATCGTGTTATGCATCCTGTTTTTAACCATGCTTCTTTCATTAAGCAGCATATAAAAACATTTTTCAGTAACAATACTATTCTTGCACAGTATAATTTTTATTTTTGTGTAGCATTCCAGTATTTGGATGTTACCATAGTTTATTTATTCAAGCTTTTATTTTTACACTTTTCTTTTTACACTATGTTTAACTTTTTTGTGTGCCTAAAGCACACCATTCTGACCAAATATTTGTTCACATCTCTGAGCACGGGATATGTCCCTCAGATGGGTCTTAAGAGGTAGTCTTGTTGGCTCAAGATACATAGAAAATTATAAACTTTGTTACCAGTTGCATCTTGGAAGGGTGATATTATTTATACTTCTACCAGTTTCATACAATTTCTTTTAACACTTACACTAACAGGTATAGGAGGTATAGAAATAACTTCAGTTTTTCAAGATAAAACTGAAGAAACAAGTAAGAATTTGATCCTTTTCTTTGAAGATAAAAATCTTCTCTTTTCAGTCTGTTGCTTGCCTTATCTGTATGGTATCAGACTCACTCTAAAATTTTGTGAAAGTCACTTAAACGTGGTGGGATAAACTTTTCAATGGTTTCCTGGAGACAACTTTTATCTTCTAAGAGACTTTCTCGTTTAGAAGGATCCTACTAAAAATATTTTTACTTGGGAATGAAAACTGTCATTAACATTTTACCCATAATAATTCATGTACATGATACTACTGCATATTTTCTACAAGAAATTTTAAATATTGGCTTTATTTTTATAATAATAAAAAAGTAATGCCCAATATTTTTTGGGAGGTGCCCTGATAAATAAGAAATAACTGGCCAGTCTCTTGCAGGTTCCACATTTTTTATTTGTGTTTAGGATTGCACAGACACCAGAAAATTCTGCTACTACAATGAACGGAATAATAAGAAAAGGATGAATGTAGATTTAGTGTGTAAGAGTTGCATTCTTGCAAATGGCACTGAGCAAATAAAAGACTGGTCACTTAATCAAAAACATTGGTAAAGTAACATGTACCTTAAAGATTTATATGTAAACCACTTAAATGTACATTTTTTAACCTGCATTTGATTACCGGGTCAAGAGGTTCAGTGATTAGATTGACATATCGTAAATAATTCATAACTGTAATACTGTTTCTTTAAAATAGAGAGAGAACTTAAACCCACTCTGAAACTATGATTATTGCTTAGATTTTTGGAATTTTTTAGCCAATATTTTATATTTGTCTCACCTATACATAACATAATTTAGCTATTCAATTTTTTGAAGGCATCTAACAGATTTCTTTTTATAGAAGCAAACCTCTTCTCACAATGATTTACCAGTTTGTGAAATATTTAACTGAATTACATATTTAGATTAAACAGTACGACTGGCATAAATATGTCTGGGATAGAGGAATACAACTCCCAGCAGGCATACCATTCAACCGATAGAGGCAGAAATATGTAATTGTTCTAGAAAGTAGCCCACTGGCCATGAGTCTACAGGGCATATAGAGTGCCATTATCATTAGTACCATATTCAGATTGTGAAGGAGTAATTTATTTTCAGCAAGGCACATCCATAATTTAGTTTTAACTCATTCATTTGAATTTTATTGGTTTTGAAATTTGGTATTTAATTTGTCATTTTAATAGTGGGTAAAAGCTACAGAGATTTAACTCATATAAAGATTTATAGTTGGTTTAATTTGTATATGTTAAAGTGACATTCTAATCGTTGAAGCCAGCCTCAGGGATAGGTGAGAATCTTTTTTTCTTTTTAATTTTAAAAAGGTACATGTATAATACTTGAATATGAGAATCACTACCACATTGGCCAGGAAGGAATTAGCAAGAACTGATAGAAAGAGATACACACACACACTTATATTTACTGATCCACTCTAACCCTCCACCCCCCTACTCTCTTTCTCAAATGAACTGTCAGTCAGTCATTAAACACACAAGGGAAGTTCAAGCTCTGAATATTGGTGGGAAAGTGGATACAAAGTTGAATAAAACTTGGTCCCCTGGTCTCAAGGAGTAAGCCTGGAGTGGGAGGAAAGAGATGTAATGCAATCACTCATTCGGCCACTATTTAACAAGGCAAGAAGTTAAGTGCCATGAAAAAAAGTAGAGGTGGCGACTTCTTTGGGACATCAAAAAAAGTAGAGGTGGCGACTTTGGGACACCCAGAGCCCGGGCTGCTGCTGCTGCCACTTCGTTTTTGCGCAGTGAGTTTCAGCATTAAAAACTGATTTGTACCTTCAAGAATACTTCATTCTGAACTTGCCTCTCTATGGGCTAAGGCCATTATAATGGTGACAACTGTTCAGTTCTCAGTTAAGATTTGTTGTTATTATCACATAAACAAACCATATTGTTTGCAATTACACTCTCTCTTCTAGGTCCACGTAAGTTTGTTAAAAGGAAGTGTGTGTGTGTGTGTTTAATCCCTTTAAGTATGAAAGCTATACATCTGAGAACCTGAAGCTAATTCACAATTTCGAAATGGCATTGGTAGTTTATTAAAAATGAAGATTATGGCTCTCAGAGATTTTTACATGTCCAGACGTTCATGTCATAGGTTTTCTTCGCTACCGTATATTTGTTCTATTCAAGGAAATTATGCATATAAATGAAGTTCTGACCAAGTCTACAATATTAACTCCTCCCGGGGAGGAATCTGGCAAGTACCCATGTATCTACCCAAACCTGGTCGTTTCACAGCAGGACAGGACCTAGGCTGAGAGAGAGATTTGGGAACTGGGCTGGGTAGTCAGATAAACTGAACAATAGGGTCTGGTCTTGAGGACCAACTCACAGAGATGGGCAGTCAGAGGCCTGGTGCCCGGGCTGTTCGGGGGCTCTTGATGTAAGATCTTCTTCAGTCTTGAGTGGGTCAGGGCCAGGCCGACCAGATTCTAGGAGGAGCCCTGCAGGGGATTTGGGGAGTTTGGGGAGATAGAAGCTAAGACCGAGTTCTGTCTGTTGAGGCCTCCGTAGAAGTAGAAAATACATCAGAATCTAACCATTAGTCCTTCACGATGGTCAGATTAGTTTAATGACTTTGCAAGGGGAGGGGAGAGACCCACAAATGATGATCTTTACATGTTTTTTGTTTGTTTGTTTTGTGTTTTTCTGGCTGCACCACGTGGCTTGTGGGATCTTAGTTCTCCGACCAGGGAAACACGGAGTCCTAAGCACTGGACCACCAGGGAAGTCCCTCCACGTTCTTTTCTTTAAGGCATTATTTACTTTCTGAAATCCGTACTAATTTTTTTCCCTCCTTCCTTCCTTCATTCCTTCCCCCCTCCCCTCCCCTCTTCCCTCCACTCCTCGCTCCCCCTCCCTCCTTCTTGTCTCTTTCTCTCTCCCTCCCTCCCTTCCTTTCTTTCTTTTTTTCTGTATTAGTGTACTAGGGCTGCCGTAACAAAATACCACAAACTGGGTGGCTTAAAAGAACAGAAATCTACTCTCCTGAAGTTCTGGGGGCCTCAGTCAAGGTTTCAGTAGGGCCATGCTCCCTCTGAGGTTCCCATGTGTCTCTCCCAGCTTCTGTTGGTGGCCAGCAATCCTTGGCATCCTTGACCTGCCCCTGCATCGCTCAATCTCTGCCTCTGTTGCCACATGCCTTTCTTCCCTGCGTGTGTCTATGGCTCTCTCTGCATCCTCTCCCCTTATAAGGACACCAGTCCTACTGTATTTAGGACCTATCCTAATCCAACATGACCTCAATTTAACTTAACTAATTAAATCTGCAAAGATCCTATTTCTATATAAGGTCACATCCTGATTTCTTGGGCGGACAAAAATTTGGGGGAGACATTATGCAACCAAGTACAGACCCCTTTCTGTTACCCATCCCACCCCCCTGTTTTGCTTTTTTTCCTTCCCTTTTAGAACTTTAATCAGTTGCAAGATAAGCAATGAGCTGGTTGTGTTCTTACTTGGTTTTGATGACCTTTTACAAATCACTCCTTGTTATGGTTTTCTTAGCATTCATGAATTGTAAGATCATCGATAACTCATAAAGATAAATTATTTATTTTAAACGTGCTGATTATTCAAGCTTCATAGATTTTCTTGGACATTTTGCTTGTCTTCTTTAATTATCCTGCTCTTTTAGAGCTGGCTTGAACTTCAAAGGTCAGTCAATGCATTTTTCATAACTTGTAATGGATTTGGGGGGGGTTTTATTTTTAATAAGCCTTTCAGAAATGGAAAACATCTCTACCAACCTATTTTCTCATTTTTCAATGAGAGATTCTGTGTGGCTTTATTTTTTGATGCAGATATTTACAGTCACCTGACAAAGGGGTAATGTCAAAAACAGAGGCCAGGGCTTCCCTGGTGGCGCAGTGGTTGAGAGTCCGCCTGCCGGTGCAGGGGACGCGGGTTCGTGCCCCGGTCCGGGAAGATCCCACATGCCGCGGAGCGGCTGGGCCCGTGAGCCGTGGCCGCTGAGCCTGCGCGTCCAGAGCCTGTGCTCCGCAACGGGAGAGGCCATAACAGTGAGAGGCCCACGTACCGCAAAAAGCAAACAAACAAAAAAACAAAACCAGAGGAAAACGTGAAGTGTGGATAATATTATGTCATAAAAATGGCAAAATTTCTGCATCAAGGTGAAGAAGAAAGTTGACTGGAAATGCTTCTTACTAACATCCATGTTGTTGCAGGCTGAAAATAGACTTCCAAGTCTCTTCAGGTAAATCAGATGAACTACTTGGGGAAATTAAAAAAAGTAACCATGACCCGTGTGGACAATGGGTTGGAAGGGAGTAAGAAGGGATGGAGTCAGGAGTCTGTTGTCATAGTGCCAAACTGCAGAGCGACAATAGGGATGAGAGGACCAGCTCTGCCTGCGCACAGCGGGTGTGTCTCCAGATCCATCCACAAGGAAAAGGATGTCCAAAGACTAGGGAGCTCTGACCAATCACTTTATTCCCTCCTTCTCTCTTGGAGAGGAACAAAACAGGGGATGTAGAAAAATGGAAATGGAATCTGCAATATTCCTGACTGGGGAGAGAGGAAGAAACACTTCCCACATCCATTTATCTGTAGCGCCTGCCTTTTCTGTCTCCAAAACATACCTCAAATCTGTCCTCCTCTCTCCACTTCCATTGCCTCCACCTTAAACCAAAACCCTTTCCTTTCTCATTAGATTAATGCGATTCAGGCCCCAGCTGCCTAAAATCCAGAGGACATGTACGCAGGCCGACGTGGTCTCCAAGTCTATTAGAAGTTCAAGATCAAGGTGCTGGCAGGTCCCGGGCCCGGTGAGGGCCTGCATCCTGGTTTACAGATGGCCATCTTCCTGTATCTTCACATGGCAGAGAGCAGAGAGAGGAAGGAAGCTCTCCCGCCTTTTCTTGTTAGGGCTCTAATGCCGGTTACGCAGGCCCCACCCTCAGGATCTCGTTACCTCCCGGCAAGCTCCGGCTCCCAATACCAGCACATTGGGGGTTAGGATTTAACATATGCATTTTGGAGGAACACAAACATTCAGTCCTTAACACCCCCCAAGGCTGGCTTAGGGGTGCCACTTCGTGCTACCACAGGTGCGCTCTTCTTGTCCCCTCCTTGCTGCAGTCCTGCATTAGAATGGCCTGTTTCTTTATCTTCCCAGTTGTAAGCTCCTGGAGAATCAGGACTGTCTTGCTCATAGCTGTGTCCGCAGTACCAGCACATAACATGATAGAGAGTTGTCTGGTGATTAATAATGTAAGCACTGAATGTTACAGGGACCCTTGCTGCCTCTTTTCTGAACTGATTAATGGTTTGGAAAACATAAATTTCTCAATTTTGTAGATGATATCAAGTAAGGAGGATGACAGAATCAAAACTGAAAAAGTCAAAGATCTAAAATGCCACAGGCTGAAAGAAATGGTACCCATTTACATAACCAGGCAGATGAAACCAATTGCCTCTACGTTTTCAAGATAAAGGGTAACTGATTCTCAAATAAGAGGATTAACTGCCTGCAAATAAGGGAAAAATAAATTTCTCATATCTTTATGACAGAAGGTAGGTTTGTTTTTGGAGACAGGTACCTGCTGAAGTTAGGCTCCTATACTCCCAGGAAACTGGGAGGAAGGGGTGCTATCTTCTTGACGGTTCCAGTTCTGTACGACGGCTCCGGGTCCCCTTTCAAAGAGAAATTCCTGGATTGTAAAATGGGAAAGAGGCTTATTTAGCCCTTAAAAAGATCTCCATACATTTCAAAAGGCAGAGAAAGAGCCCACAAGGGCAAGTTTTCTAAAGTAAATGCTCTCTTTTTCTTTGCACCAGGGAGAAAGAAATATTTTTCTCATTTCTAATTTATTTTATCCTTACACCAACAGCATCAGGATCACCTAGGAACTTTAGTTAGAAATGCAAATTCTCAGGTCCCAACCCAGACCCACTCAATCTGAAACTCTAGAGTTAGGGCCGGGCAACGTGTTTTTTAACAAATCTCTCAGGCAACGCTCATGCTCCCTAAAGCTTGAGAATCACTGCAGAGAACTGTTGACAGCAGGCCACTTGAAAAAGATTTAGGGAAGATGAAGGATTTCATTGAACTTGAATTAATAGTTATCTGCAGTTTGAATTACAGAGGTAGTCACTGCTCTGCTAATACATTACCTTCAATTAGTTAGCAAGAAATTAAGATGTCTGAAATAAAGATATTAGATGAACCTTGGTTTAGGGTAGACAGTCAAATCCTAACAACTTGCATAACAGACATAAAAGCAAAAGCATTATGAAAAATTATGCTCTTCTGGCTCTCAAGTGCATTCCTTAATTGAATATATGAGAGTTGCCTGATTTTCTGGAAAATCACAAAATGCCCAAATCAGGTAAAGCCATACAAGCCAAACTCAAGAGAAACTAGATAACTGTGCAATTTTTTTTGCAGGAACACCTTCTTAAGTTCACCTGGCTTTCTGCTGGGGGACAAAATCTGTCCTTTCTCAGTGCTTCTCAATTTGGGATGCAAATTGGAATCACTTGAGGATAAGAAACACACACTCAGAGGAGATTCAGAGCAGCAGGTAGTGGATTCTTTGGGGGCATGGGTTCACATAAGCAGTCTGGACAGTAAGCCCTGCTCTCCTTTCTCAGCATGGGCCAGAGCCTGCCATGGACCTCCAAGAAGAGCACTCCAGAGCCCCAGCTATAGTTCTAGGCATGGGGGCTGATGTGGAGAATTTGGAGTAGTTTGGAACGTCCTCATCTAAAGAGTTGGCTTTGAGAAAAGTCCTTTTATACCTCCTTTGACCCACTTCTGAAAGACAGCCTTAATAAACTGGTTTCTGTGGCCACTGAAATAGACAACATTCATGATGCCAAGCCTTCCTGAGGAAGACCACCTAAAGTGAGGCTGGTGGCATTTGCTGTCTTAGGAGCTCCGGGTATCCCTGTGATGGACTCTCCCCCTTGTGTCCTCAGGCTACGGACCTTTTCCTGCCCACTGGTCCCATTCATGGATGTACTGCAGTTTACCCAGAAGGACCTGGAGGTTGCAGTTAAAGCCATGCAGATGGAGAACCTGAAATTGAAAAGCAGGTATGAAGAGCTCCATGCAAAATGCTCGGAGATGGGGAAAATTACGATCGGATTTTTAGGGGTGTACCCAGGTGATGGAGAAGGTACAGAAACAGAAGCAGCTTGCCAAAGCTGAAATCTAGAAAGTCAGAAAGAAAAAGGTCAACTTACTGCAGACAAATTCCATGAAGCATATTTCTCTGAACTTTTAAGGAATTTGAGAAGCAGGAGGCGACTGAAGGCTATCTCATGAACGAAGAATGGCTGAAGAAGTGTGCTGAGGATTACAAATTAAGAAGTGAAATGGAAGGCCAAAGATACCAAACATTAAAGGCCCACACAGAAGAGGTTCTCAATCTGGCAGAGAAGGAAATCGCTCGGGTCCAGAGGAAAGGCCCCAGCGGGCTGTTGGCCTTCTAGGTAAGCCTGATAAAGGGCCAGATGAGGAACATCCCCCAGAGACCATTCAGCAGAAGACTAAAGAAAACAATGAATAACTCATCATCTGTTATGACCTTATTTCAGAGCTGGAATGATGTGGATGGAGGTCACTGACCAGTAAGTGACCTTCTCTCCCTCCTCCCGTCTCTCTGTGTAACTGTAAGCAAGACTTGTATACTTTCTTTTCTCGTTTTTTCCTTTTGGTGGAGATCTAAGATACCCTTAAAAAAAAAAAAGTTAGGGCTTCCCTGGTGGTACAGTGGTTGAGAGTCCACCTGCCGATGCAGGGGACACGGGTTCGTGCCCCGGTGCGGGAAGATCCGCAAAAAAAAAAAAAAAAAAAGTTATAGAAAATTAAGTATGAGCTATCTTGACTTCTTGACTTCTATTTGACTTCTTCAGTGTTGATGCTGATCTTTCATTAGCAAGTTTTTGTACCCTATCAAATATGTGCTCTTGTGAGGTTTACTGAAATTTTGGGCGGTGCTATACCCTGCAGGTATTTTTTTACTGTGGGAAAAACACTGCTCTGAAATTGACAGCCAATAGGACCAAGAATCAATTAATTTTGTTAGTACACATGTACCACAAAAGTATGGTTTATAAGAAGTCGTGTTGGGGGCCCCAGTCTCATAAACTCTTACAATGCTAACTGGCAATGATAAAATAATTGCTATAACCTTTAAAAAACTTTATTGTAGTTCATTTAGTTATTTATAGTTGCAGAATTAAACAGTGTATTGACATGTGCACAAAATGAGCAGAAGGTTGTGGGGTGTTGTTTAGTGGTCAAGTAGTACTTTGGCTCATCCCCACATGGCGAAATAGGTATATGAAGGACCTTTGTGTCTGAGTTTTTATGGCAAGAAAATAATTTTCTTAAAAATTCATTTTATTGAAGTATAGTTGATTTACAATGTTGTCAATTTCTGCTGTACAGCAAAGTGACTCAGATATACTACTTTTTCATACTATTTTCCATTATGGTGTATCACAGGATATTTAGTTCCTTGTGCTATACAGTAAGACCTCGTTGTTTATCCATCCTATATACTAGTTTGCATCTAATCCCAAACTCCCAATCCTTTCCTCCCCGACCCCCCTCCCCCTTTGCAAACACAAGTCTGTTCTTTATGTCTGAGTCTGCTTCATAGATATGTTCATTTGTGTAATATTTTAGATTGCTATATCCTTTTTTTTTTGCTATATCCTTTTAATCAAATCGTGCAAAAATATAATCAGAGGTTTTCAGTTCAGTCCTTAGGTATGTGAACTGTCCATCAAGGGGGCAGTGATGAGTTTTTCTTAGTATGAAGATGTGACTAGAATTCAAGCTATTTCAGTGAGGCTACACTGACCACCAGAATGACAAAACCTATGGACATGTAAGGAAAGGCAGCTATAGATTTTGGTCCTGAGAGGATTTTAAGAACTACTTTGTTTGACATGAAGGCTCAGACCTTCCTTTTGCTTCCCCTTTTTTGGCCCTAAGAGAATCACAGAATTCTGAACCAGATTTTAATGATCAAGTAATGCCTTTAATTACAAAAGAAAAAGGGAGGCCAAAACTGTAATTTACAAAAAAGGAAGCAGCCAAGTCATTTAATACAGGGGAATAAAGGTGAGTGGATACAGCTCAAAGAATGCACCATTCCCTGCTACCCCTTCTTTTTGCTACAAGTTGCACCCATCCTTAGAAACACCATCTTTGCCAGATTCAGGAGCAAAAAAATTGCTCAAGTTGGGTTTTCTGCCTCCTTTGCAAGCTGCACATGTTTTTAACATGTATTTTAAAACTGTGATGTGAAAAGGCCATAAAACAAGAAGCAAATACGCCATTCTCTGCACATGAAAGCATTATTTTACCAGACATCAGAATATGCACTTAGAATTTTTTCTCACGGTTGTGTTCCTGTGGAGATATACATGTGGTCTTATTCATCTGTTTCTCCTGTAACCCCAAGTACAGTCCCCAACATATGGCGCTGTAAGATATATATTTACATTTTAAAAGTAAATACGTTTTCCATATACTGTTCAGCGCCTAGACTTTTCTGATAAAAGGCACAGTCTCTGAGCCTGTTGTGGTTTCAGAACAGAAACGAAGTATGTGAAAAACAGGTTCCTGGGGCAGGAGTGTCAATATTTGTCTGCCAGCCACGCGAACCCTGGCAGCTGTCTCCGGACCTGAGGTCTCCAAATCGGTGTCCCCGGGCATGTGACAAGCTCAGGCACTTCCCAAGCTGGCACAGATCGTCCAAGGCGGGCAGCAGCAGTTTTCAGAGATGGCAGGGGCGCGATTCGGGGTGGTCCGTTCAATTGCTAACAGGCCCCCGCCAGTGGCCGCGTTGCTGGGACGAGTGCAAAGGCAGCGGGGCTTCCTCGCAAGGGTCGGGCCCAGCAGGTGGGGACTGGAGAACTCTTTGTGAGTCACGGCCAAGCACGACTCGGTCCGTGGGGCTCGCAGCACGGCCGTTTCCTACCCGTTCCTGCCAAAGGCCCGCTTCAGCGCGTCCACGAAGCCCTCGTAATGCGACAGGATGGGGCTCTCCCTCTCGATGTAGGGGACAACCCACTCCTCGGCCGGCCCACTGAGGCGACTGATTAAAAACGCCACCTTGAGGGTGTCGTTCGAGAACCTGGCCTCAAAGAACCTCATGTAAGAGGCCGCTTGGATCAAAAACTCGGGAAGCCGGGCGGAGTCGCCTTTGAACGTCTCGGGAAAAGCCACCGGGCAGGCGGGCGGGCGCACCTGGGCCAGCAGGTTGGCTTTCTCGCACAGGAGCCGCCGTACCTGGTCCATGAGCTCTTTGTTCTCCCTGCGCAGCGCACGGTTCTGGGTCAGGAGGTCCTGCATCATGACCGCCAGCGCGTCCATCACCGCCCGCCGGATTCCGTCCCCGCCGCCGCGCCGCCGGAAGTGCGTGTCGCTCGGGGGCGGGCCCCGGGGGTCCCGGCGGCGGCGCGTCCGGCCTCCACAGTCTAGGCCGGGCTTATGTCCGAGCGCCGGCAGGCAGCGTCGCCGGGACTACTGGCCGGAAAACCAGCATCCGGGAGGCCTGAAGCAGACGGGCGGCGGCCAGAGAAGAAATTTGGAGTAGACTGGGGGCCGAGCCGAGGGCCACAGGTCCGCGCTCGGCGGAGGAATCTGACGCCGTGGCTGCGTTCAGCACTTCCGGTGGGCTCTGTCCGCGACTTCCGGTAGGCTCTGTTCGAGGCCGGCGAGCAGGTGCTTAAAGCGGAAGCTGTCCGCTCAGGGATTGCGCGTCATTGGGCAGCTGCGCCTTCGCCCGCTCCTCCCGAGCTGCGAAGCAGTCGTAGAGTTTTTTGAAGTTCCATATTCCTGGCTGTTCGCATGTTACGCTCAAGGCTTCACAGCCACGAGGAGGCAGTTCTAATGAAGCCCTCTGTGCCTGCAGAGTAGACCATCCCTTGGGGCTTCCAACTTGACGGAACAAGGAGCATCTCTCCTATCCGGAGTGCCTCCCAGGTGCCTGATGCCTTATCCTATCTCATCTAAGCCTCCCGACTCTGTGAAGCCCATGCTGGGTTTCTGGTTTGTTTGTTTTTGTTTTCCTGAGGACACAAGCAGCTCAGAGAGTATACAAATTTATTTTGGCTACAAAGTCGGTGGTACGTAGGTGAAGGCTTCCTGAGTGCCAGGTGATTGAGGATGAACTTAAACTTAAGGTGACGGCAGGGTCTGTAGATTGGAAGGGGCCCTGTTGAGATGAACGTCATCTGTATTTATATGAATGAGAGGAACAGATTCCATCTGGTCCAATTCAGCCGGCGCTGGCTGTGAGCTCTGCTTCTCTACTGTAATTAGGCTCTGCTCTGACCTCCTTCCTATCTAATCAGTTTCCTATTTTTTCCATCAGTGTGACGTGCTAGGTAAAGAAAACTTCAACCTTTGTGTGTGTGTGTGTGTCTGTGTGTGTGTGTGTGTCTGCAACCAGCGAGTCGTTAAGCACGTTGTCTACCAAGAACCACTCTCAGGCTCTGGGACTTCAGCTATGTCCCACTGTTTCCATATTTGAGGCGCTCAAAGATTGACCCCGAGGATCCTCCCATGCCAGAACCACCCGAGGTGAAACTGTGGGGAGGAAATTTCAGGAGGAGGTATTGCTGTGTGGTTCAGTGACAAAGAAACCCAAATAACATATCTTGATGAGTAGTTACATTTACGTTTAAGAATATAATTTTTGACTTTTTAGAAATGAGAAGTGATACTTTTTGCCAGAATCCTCCGTTTGTCATTTACATGGAGATGGTAGGTTTTGATTCTGGCTTTTGATCGATGTACTTTTATTTGGTATTTTACTGTTGGAGACTAGTTTGTATTAATAAAATAATGTTTCCTAATAAAGATGCAGGTCATAAATTGCGCTAAAACACTTTCAAAAACAAAGTACAAAAGTACTTGAGATCAGTTAATTAAAATATATGTACCTCAAGAAAGAAGAAAGTCAAATAACAAAAAAGTGGTTATCTTTGGGTGGTAAAATTTTTATTTTATATGTCTGCAGTTTTGAAGTGACTATTGATTTTACAATAAAAACAATAAAATTTATTAAAAATGAAAGAAAACAGAAAATAGAAAAGAAATGCTTTCTATTTTCAACACATTAGTTATCTAAAGGGAATTTTGGAAAGCACAGAGGATGAATGCCTAGCTTAACTGAGACTGCATTTCAGATCTCAGGCTTAATCTGAAAACATGTATTATTCTTCTGTTCCTTTTTAGCTAGAAATTATTATTATTATTTTGCCAAGGAAAAAGATAACATGTCATCATATTCAGTTCATCTAAAAAAAGAAAGCCATTTACTGAGTCGCTATAACTTATGGAATATCTCTGGAGCTACAGAGAGTATCAAAATGTCATTTAAAGTTTCAGAGCCAAAATGAACTCTTAGTTTGTCCTCAGTATAAGGAATACAAAATTTATGAACCCAAATACAAGACTGGGCAGTCAGCTCAAAACACTGAGGATGTGCTTTCCACTAACTAGTTATACCGCATACATTCTTATGCACATATCATATGTTACAGTATACATTTTAAAAAAAAAACATGTTGCCAGATATATGATAGGTCATCTGGTCCAGAGCTTTTCTGTGCTGGGAGTTCTAGTTTTTTGTTGTTGTTTTTTAATCACTGATTTAATCTCTTTACTTGTTATAGGTCTGTGCAGTTTTTCTATTCCTTCTTGAGTCAGTTTCGGTAATTTGTGTGTTTCTAGGACATTTTTCAATTTCATTTAATTTATTGGTGAACAATTATTCATAGCATTCTTTTATTTTTATTTGTGTAAAGTTGGTTGTAATGTCCCCATTTTCATTTCTGATTTTAGTTACTTGCATCTTCTTTTTTCTTTCTCAGTCTAGTTAAAGTTTGTCTGTCAATTTTGTTGATTTTTTCCTAAGAACAGACGTTTGGTTTCATTGATTCTCTATTTCACTTATCTCTGTTCTAATCCTTATTATTTCCTACCTTCTGCTAGCTTTGGGTTTAATTTGCTCTTCTTTTTCTAGTTCCCTAAAGTGTGTATGGACCAAACTGTGTCCCCTCAAAATTCATATTTTGAAGCCCTGATCTTCAATGTGACTGTATTTGAAAATAAGGCATTTCAGGGAGGCAGTTAAGGTTAAATGAGGTCATAAGGGTGGTTCTGTTTCTCTGAAGAACCCCGACTAATACATTCTTCTTTTAGTCATTTCTAATTCTTCTTTAATCAAGGGTATATTCATGGATATATGCTATAGAAAACTATCTTTCAAGTGTATACTACCAAAAAAAAAAATCCTATGACAAATAAGAACCAGGACCATGAATTTTTTGTATGTGTGTGGTTCTGTGCATTCTCAAGATGTTTTAAAAGGCTTAAGAGAAAATACATTGAATGATGGTACACACCTGCTTTGGACAGAGTTGTAGTGGAGGATGTTAAATTTATTAAATTTGGGGTGGGGGGTGACTTGCCACTGTGGGACTTGCAAGTCCAAAACCTGTAGGGCAACCTGGCAAGCTGGAGATTCAGGGAAGAGTTGATGTTGCAGTTCTGAGTCTGAGATAAAAGTGCAGGCAGAATTTCTGTGTTGTCGTCTGGAGACAGAACTCTTTCTTTGGGAAACTTCAGCGTTTGCTCATAAGGCCTTCAACTGATTGAATGAGGCCCACCTGTGTCATGGAGGGTAATCTCACTTTATTTTACTTTTTTTTAAGAGTATTTTTTAAAAATTATTTTATTTATTTATTTTTGGCCCTGTTGGGTCTTCGTTGCTGTGTGCGGGCTTTCTCTAGTTGTGGCGAGCAGGGGCTACTCTTTGTTTTGGTGTGCGTTTTTCTCATTGTGGTGGCTTCTCTTGTTGCCGAGCACGGGCTCTAGGCATGCAGGTTTCAGTAGCTGTGGCACACGGGCTCAGTAGTTGTGGCTTGCGGGCTCTAGAGCACAGGCTCAGTAGTTGTGGCGCGCGGGCTTAGTTGCTCTGTGGCATGTGGGATCTTCCCGGACCAGGGCTCGAGCCCGTGTCCCCTGCACTGGCAGGCACCACCAGTGTGCCACCAGGGAAGCCCTCTGCTCACTGTAAAGTCAATGATTCTAAATGTCAATCACATCCAAAAAATACCTTCACAGCAACTTGAAAAACAGATGTTTGACCAAACAGTTAGTCACCATAATCTTGCCAGGTTGACACATAAAATCAGCTATTTTATGTGTCAACCTGGCACAGAAATTTGATCATTTTAGAATAAAACTTGAAGACATTTGAGGAAATGGCCTAAACAAAAGTGAGTGTTTGTGAGAGAACTCATCTGAACATTGTTTTTTATTTGACTCACAATTCTTGTAAAAAAGAAGTTAAATCAGGAATATTTCAAAATAGTTACTTCCTTTAGGCAAGTAAATGCAGAACCATGTCCCTATCTGTGTGGGGTTAATCAGAATATATTTCAAACTGCTGAAAGCAATTATGACAAAGGGCAGTGTGACTGTCTAATAAATGGTTGTTTTTGTTGTCCAGCATGTATCTTTATCACTTGTTTGCTCTCTTTGGGGGAATCATTTACAGTGACTCAAACTGTGAGTCAGGAAGTGAGATATCCCCTGATGTCACACTAAAAAGACTTGTGAGACACATACTACAGGGGCTTGATGAATGGATAACCTGTGGAATTGAAATAACATTTTAAATGGGTATAATTTTCTTGCAGATATCCTTAGGAGATAGTCCTACTGCCTCCTGGAATGAATGGGCTTTGTTTTGACGTGGGCCCCATACTAAGGTAACAGTCTCTTTTGGTCATTTGTCAGCGTGTCTGGAACCCCAGCTATATTCACCAACCTTTATAGATTTGTTAGGGGAATCAATTGAGTAATGCACGTGAAAGCGTTTTGGAAGCGATCAAAAATTAGAAAGTTGATGTAAGACAATGTCTTTACCAAAGCGATGATAAATGTCAGAGTATTTATCAGAGACCATTTGTTGGTTTCAAAGCTTTATACAATATTTAAATGAACTTTGGCATTTTTGGTGGGAGGGACGGTTTTATTGAATTTTCAGAGCTTTCCGTGTGGGAAGCAAAGCGTTAAGGAATTCACTGAATTCAAGATATTAATAGCAGAGGCAATAATATGGCTTATATGACTATCAGTTTAACAAGGTTAAGTGGTCCTTTAAAGGACAGAATTATGTGTCAGATTGTCCTAGGCACTAGGACACAACAATGAATAAAAACAGATAACAGTTGCTGCTCTTCTGGAGCTCATGATCCTTGATTAAAGAAAACTGGGGCAGCATAGTAAAAGAAAAATTATGACAGGGCACCCCAGTTGATACTGTGTAGTCAGAGAAGTGGGCCTTGAAGAAAGGGCACTTAAGTTGAAATCTGAAGGACATGAAGGCATTAACTAGGGAGGAGATGGGGATTTTCACAAAGGCAATCGGCAGAGTCTCTGGTGTCAGAGGAAGTGTGGTATATTTGAAGACAAAAATCCCAGCATATCTAGAGCACAGAGTGAAAGGGGAACAGTACAAGATAGGGCTGGAGAAGGAGGCGGTAACTAGACTGCAGGTGCCCAGTGGGCTGTGTTACAAACCTTGGTCTTCACCCTAGGAACAATAGAAAGCCATTGAAGTTTTAATTAATAGGGCACATGATTATCTGTTTTGAAGAGATTACTCTGGCTATAGTTGGGGTCAGAGCAGATGCGAGGAGACCAACCAAAAGGCTGTTACAATTGTCCAAGCAAGGGATGATGGTAGCTTGGATTTGCAGAGTAGCAGGTGAAAAGAGAGAAGCAGACAGCTTTGGGAATTCTGTAAGGGGTCACATGGACAAGATGTAGTGATGCATTGCATGCGGCAGAGGAAAAGCTTGGTGACTTCATTTACTAAGATAGGAAATGCTGGAAGAGGATCAGGTTTATCTTGGACGTGTTGAGCCTGCCATTACTAATAACTGTAACCTTCCTTAATGTCAATTCCAACCACCCTATTACCACCAGTTCTTACGTTTCCATCTCACTGTCTTTAGTACCCCTACTCCAATGTTGCTTTTCCCACCAGTACCTATAATCTATTGCTCTCTCATGGTTTCATGGCTTCTCACTCTTTTCCCATCTCATTGACCGCTTTATTCAATTTCTATTCCTTCTGTAGTATCGTTATCATCACCTCTTTGCATACATGCCCGACTCCCTTGACCTTCTCTTGCTTCATTCTCTCTTCTTGGAGAAAACACACTCCTACTTAAATTCAGTTCTCTACTTGCTCCTTACCTGCCCTCATTCTGGAGAAAAACACAAAGCCATGCTGAATGGGCTCAATTTATATGAGCATTAATATCAAACATACCCATAATGCTGCCTGAAAATCATACTGGCTTTCACCAGTACTCACTCTTCAACTCTCCTTGGTGATTGTTTCATACCTACCACACCTCAAATCTTTCTTCTCCAATTCTCACTCTAAGCGGACGAGCTTGCATCCCCCCGCACTGAGAAGCAGAAGTGATCAGAAGAGAATGTCCATGAACTCTCGCCATCACATCTACCCGCCTGTAGGTGTCTGTAATCATTTCTTGTGCCTTTTCTTCTCTTATTACAGAGGAACTAAGCTTACCCTAGCAAAGGCTAACCTCTTCACTTGTGATCCCATTTCCTCCTAAGATGGGACCACCCAAGGGCAAGGGCAACACTCAGAAATTCTCTCCTCTCTCCCCTGCGTCGTCACTCTTCTCTTCCACCAAAATCTTCTCTTGACCTCACTTTTCTCTGGCTGATGTCCATTTTCTTTCCTCCTCTTAACAGTTGTTTGTATTCACTACCTCTGTATTATCTCCTCTAATTCTCCATCCACTTGAATCAGACTTTCATACTTGGTACTTTACTCATCCTGAATGTATCAAAGTCACTGTGACTTCCATGTCAATTTCAACCCTCATTTTATTGGACCCGTTGGTAGCATTTAATATCAATGCCAGAGATCAATTTGATAGCAAATCACTCTTTCCACCTTGAGACTGTCTTCTCTTGGTTTTACTCCCACCCCCTGGATGCCCCTCCCCATCTTCTTTCTGTGTTCTTCCTCACCTCCCTGTGTGCCGGGATCTCATTTCTTGGACCTCTCCTCTACCTCCACTTCTTTAGCGATCTTGTCCAGGTGTGCGGATTTAAGTACCATGTATAGATCTGAAAGCTCCCTAGTTTTTATCTCCAGCCTAGACCTCTCCCTGAGCTCCAGACTTGTATATCCAGCTGGTTACTTAACAGCTCCTCTTGGATGTCTAATGCATGTCTCAGATTTAACATGTTCCCAAGGGAGTTTCTGCTCCTCGTTTCTGGACCTGCTCCTTCTGAAGTTTTCTCCATCTGAGAAAACGGGAACGTCATCTTTCTAGTCACCCTGGCCAAAACCCCGGGGGTTATCCTTGACTTCCGTTTTTCTTCTCAAACACGATATCCAACCGTCAGCAGATTCTCTTGGCTCCATCTTCAAAATGTGTATGGAATCTGATCACCTTTTACTAGTTTCACAGCTAATACTTGGTCAGAGCCGCCAAAACTGTCCCGTTGGATTACCGTGCCGGCCTCCTAACTGGGCCCCCTACTTCTACTCCCAGCCCCATGCCCAGAGCAGCATTTTAAAAACACAAGTCAGATCGTGGCATTCCTCTGCTCAGAACCCTCCAGTGGCTTCGCATTTCTTCAGAGTAAGAGCCAAAATCCTTACAGTCGCCTCCCAGGCCCTATGCAGTGTAGGCTTCCTGTTAACATTCTGATCTATCTCCCTGCTTTTCCCCTTGTTCTCTCAGCCTGACCCACGTGGTGTTATCACTGTTTCTCGAGGGTGCCGTGCACATTGCCAGTTACAGGATTTTGCACCTTTTGTTCCCTCTGCTCAGATGTGCACTTCCATTGCTTCTTTACCCTTTTCAGGCTTTTTCTCAAACATCACCTTCTCAGCGAGGCCTTATCTGATCACACTAGATAGCGTGTGTTCCGTCTTCTTCCCAACACTCCCTATCCCCTTCTCCCACTTGATTTTTCTCCATAGCATTCATCATGGTGAAAAATATCTGCTTTTATATGTTTGTACTTTTGTTCCTCTCTCCCCAAAGAGAATTGAAGCGTGATGAGGACAGGAGCTCTGTCTTCACTGTTGTGTCATCAGTTCCTGGAACAGTGCTCGACCTATAGTAGATTCTCAGTATTTGTTAAAAGCGTGGATTAATGAATCCAAGTGCATATAGTGAGTGGGCAACTCGGTCTTTGAGTCTGGAGCTCAGAGGAGAGGTTTTCACTGGGGAAGCACGTTTGGGGCTCATTGGCATAGCGATATAGGGTGACCATGTATTCAAGTTGGCCCTGAACAGTCTGGGCATAATTGCTAATAGTACCCCTCCTTTACTCTGAAAAAATGCTCTGGTTTGAATGATAAATTGTAGAGTTCTCCTAAAAATTCATGGTAGCTGAAACCGTAGGACTGGATGGCATTGCCTGGAGAAAGCCTATAAAGTAAAGCGAGAAGAGGATCTAGAAAGAGCCCTTAGGTTCTCTAACTTTTAAAGGCTCATAGAGGAGGGAGGAGTCTGACGAGGAGACTGAGAGGGAGCAGTCAGACAAGGAGGAGAAAAACCAGACGCACAAAAGCTAAGAAAAGAGAGTAGTTCAAAAAGGAAAGCGAGACGTCAATAGAGTCCTTACAATAGAGTCTCCTGAGAGGTGGAATAAGATGAGGACTGAGAGATACCCATTAGATGCTTAGAAGTCAGTGATAGGCCTTAGATGCTCAGTAATAGGCCTTTTGGTGGAGTGGTTAGGGCAGAAACCAGACATGCAATGGTGGGAGGAGAAATGAGGAAGACGGCAAGTTATAGAAAATCCCATTCCTTTGGTTGTGAATATAAGAGAGAACGGGCACATTCTGGATTACCCATTGAGCAGATTGAGTATGTGCTTAAGACAAAGCTCATAGCAGAGTAGGAGCAGCAAGACAACAAATGTGGAAAGAATTTAGTACTTGACGGTTGGAAACAATGAACTAAAGGAGTCGTTACCAAAAACTCACAGTTCTATCGGGCTTTCTGGGCGTTGTTTTACTGTTTGCTTTACATGTAGGAAAGAGTACCTCAGTACTTAGTCCTCTGAGTGATCTGACCTGGCCCTGAATGTGGTCACAGTGGAAGCGGGTGTGGCACTGAGAGAGCGTGTTTTCTCTTTCTGTTTGGAAGAGGTTCGAGCTGAAATGTCGATGGGCAGGATCCAGATGAGAGGCACCAGCAGAGCAAACAGGAGAGGGGAGAGAGAACTGATGGTGGCATTTTACCTGGGAAGGTGGGAGGGGCGTGGGATCTGAGCATGATGGGAAGAGTGACCGGAGGTGGGTTGAGGGGTACCTGTCTGCTGTAACTGGAGGGAAGAAGGAGGGGCTGGGCACACATACAGCTGGGTTTGGCCAGATGGATGTGGGAGGAGAGGGCATTGCTGTCTGGGGTCTTCAAAGTGCCCGAGAAGGAGGAAGGACCACCTGTGAGTGCGGGAGATGCCTGTCTGGGGCTTAGAGCAGTTACAAGAGTGACAGAGTCACCGACAGAGGAAACAGTGTTAAGGGCTCTTTTGAGGTTGGTGATCATGAATCATCGGCCAACATGTCTTCAGTTACCTAGGTGATTACAGGAAATAATAGGCTTTTTCTCTGATGGAGCAAAGGTCACTGAGAGAAAAGTATTTAAGAGTGATGTTGCCTTCAACGGCCAAATACCCAGTTCTTTTTCTGTGATGTCATGAGTCAACATATATGCGTGGGAAAAAGTAGGGATCATTTGGAGAAACACGCTCTGGAAGACAGTCTGTTCTGTTTCTCCTTCAGGAATGAGTGAGGCTGAGTAAAACTGAGGTTTTCCTCAGATAAAGTTCTCACCAGACTGGGTGGGAGTCAGGACGCCTGAGCCCCAGTGCTGGTCCTGCCAGAACCATGTTAGCTTCCTTCTCTGGGTTTCAGGTTGCTCACGGAAAAGCTGTCAACAGACAATCTTATTTTCCTTCCACTTCTAGAATCTGTGAGTCTATGATGTTCTGTCTCCATATTGTCTGCCTCCAGCAGACAGGCAGGAGTGTAAGTCCTGGACTTCGTTTTGGAATTGGAAGAGTTCTTACAGAATATCTGAGCCTGAATTTGTGCTCCAAGATACTGGCTTTCGAGGGGGCCTGATGAACTTGACCCTTCTTGCCGGGTGGAGCTGTGAACCCATTTTTAGCAGATGAGGCAAAGGAGTCAGGCAGGTGTAGATTAAAACACAGTTTTTATTACTTCACCAGTAATAAATCAGCTTTATCATCTGATACTGGAGAATGTGGCTTAGAGTAGCTTAGACAAATGGGCTTTGTGATACTGAATTCCAAAATGAGGTTCACGCACCCACCAGAGTCACAGGAGCACAGAAATTGCAGACTGGGCCACGTCGTCCTTGAGGATGTGATCGCACAGGGAACAGAGGAGGACACAGGCTTTGTGTGGGCAGCCAGCTCCCTAAATAAAGGCAGAGAGAGGAAGGAGTGGAGTCATCAAGTATCAGGTTCTCTCCTCCACTTACCACTCAAGTAAGTTGCTCCTTGTCAGGGGAGAAGTAAGGATGAGGGAGAGAGGGAGTGAAAGAGCAGGATTTATGGGAATGGACAGTATCCTTTCCAAGGTTTATGAAGGTGGAAAGTGTAAATGTAAGCACAAGCAATTGCATGGCAGGGCAGTTTTTTGTTTCTTTTTTCTAATAAATTTATTTATTTTTTATTTTTGGCTGCATTGGGTTTTTTTTGTATTTTTTGTATTAATAGTTAACATTTATTAACATTCGACTCTAATTGCTTCATCTGTTTTTTTCTAAGAATATTTTAATTGCAGACATTTCCCCCCTAAATATTTCAGTGTGCATCTCTAAAAATGTCTTTTTCTGTTTACATAAGCACAATAACTTTATCACACTTAACAAAATTGACAACAATACCTTGTATTATCTAATATCCAGATCATATTCACATTTCCTCAGTTGTCCCAGGATCCAGTCAAGGACCCTGCATTGTATTTGGACGTTACATATCCTAAGTCTTTTTTTTCTTTTGTTGAATTTTATTTTATTTTTTTATACAGCAGGTTCTTATTAGTCATTAATTTTATACACATCAGTGTACACATGTCAATCCCAATCGCCCGATTCAGCACACCACGACCCTCACCCCCCACTTGGTGTCCATACGTTTGTTCTCTACATCTGTGTCTCTATTTCTGCCCTGCAAACTTGTTCCTCTGTACCATTTTTCTAGGTTCCACATATGTGTGTTAATATGTGATATTTGTTTTTCTCTTTCTGACTTACTTCATTCACTCTGTATGACAGTCTCTAGATTCATCCACGTCTCTACAAATGACCCAATTTCGTTCCTTTTTATGGCTGAGTAATATTCCGTTGTATATATGTACCACATCTTCTTTATCCATTCGTCTGTCGATGGGCATTTAGGTTGCTTCCATGACCTGGCTATTGTAAATAGGGCTACAGTGAACATTGGAGTGCATGTGTCTTTCTAAATTATGGTTTTCTCTGGGTATACGCCCAGTAGTGGGATTGCTGGGTCATATGGTAATTCTATTTTTACTTTTTTAAGGAACCTCCATACTGTTCTCCATAGGGGCTGTATCAATTTACATTCCCACCAACAGTGCAAGAGGGTTCCCTTTTCTCCACACCCTCTCCAGCATTTGTTCTTTGTAGATTTTCTGATGATGTCCATTCTGACTGGTGTGAGGTGATACCTCATTGTAGTTTTGATTTGCATTTCTCTAGAAATTAGTGATGTTGAGCATCTTTTCATGTGCTTCTTGGCCACTTGTATGTCCTCTTTGGAGAAACGTCTATTTAGGTCTTCTGCCCATTTTTTGATTGGGTTATTTGTTTTCTTAATATTGAGCTGCATGAGCTGTTTGTATATTTTGGAGATTAATCCTTTGTCCGTTGATTTGTTTGCAAATATATTTTCCAATTCTGAGGGTTGTCATTTCGTCTTGTCTGTAGCTTTGCAAAAGCTTTGAAGTTTCATTAGGTCCCATTTCTTTATTTTTGTTTTTATTTCCATTACTCTAGGAGGTGGATCAAAAAAGATCTTGCTGTGATTTATGTTAAAGAGTGTTCTTCCTATGTTTTCCTCTAAGAGTTTTATAGTGTCCTGCATTTAGGTCTCTAATCCATTTTGAGTTTATTTTTGTGTATGGTGTTAGGTAGTGTTCTAATTTCATTATTTTTATTTTTATTTTTTTGTGGTACGCGGGCCTCTCACTGCTATGGCCTCTCCTGTTGCAGAGCACAGGCTCTGGATGCACAGGCTCAGCGGCCATGGCTCATGGGTCCAGCCGCTCTGCGGCATGTGGGATCTTCCCGGACCGGGACATGAACCCGTGTCCCCTGCATTGGCAGGTGGACTCAACCACTGTGCCACCAGGGAAGCCCCTAATTTCATTCTTTTACGTGTAGCTGTCCAGTTTTCCCAGCACCACTTATTGAAGAGACTGTCTTTTTCTCCATTGTATATCCTTGCCTCCTTGGTCATAGATTAGTTGACCATAGGTGCGTGGGTTTATCTCTGGGCTTTCTATCCTGTTCTGTTGATCTGTATTTCTGTTTTTGTGCCAGTACCATATTGTCTTGATTACTGTAGCTTTGTAGTGTAGTCTGAAGTCAGGGAGTCTGATTCCTCCAGCTCCATTTTTTCCCCTCAAGATTGCATTGGCTATTCAGAGTCTTTTGTGTCTCCATACAAATTTTAAGATTTCTTGTTCTAGTTCTGTGAAAAATGCTGTTGGTAGTTTGAGAGGGATTGCATTGAATCTGTAGATTGCTTTGGGTAGTATAGTCATTTTCACAAAATTAATTCCTCCAATCCAAGAGCATGGTATATATCTCCATCTGTTGGTATCACGTTTAATTGCTTTCAACAGTGTCTTATAGTTTTCTGCATACAGGTCTTTTGTCTCCCTAGGTAGGTTTATTCCTAGATATTTTATTCTTTTTGTTGCAATGGTAAATGGGAGTGTTTCCTTAACTTCTCTTTCAGATTTTTCATCATTAGTATATAGGAATGCAAGAGATTTCCATGCATTGATTTTGTATCCTGCAACTTTACCAAATTCATTGATTATCTCTAGTAGTTTTCTGGTGGCATCTTTAGGATTCTCTATGTATGGTATCATATCATCTGCAAACAGTGACAGTTTTCCTTCTTCTTTTCCAATTTGTATTCCTTTTATTTCTGTTTCTTCTCTGACTGCCATGGCTACGACTTCCAAAACTATGTTGAATGATAGTGGCGAGAGTGGACATCCTTGTCTTGTTCCTGATCTTAGAGGAAATACTTTCAGTTTTTCACCATTGAGAATGATGTTTGCTGTGGGTTTGTTGTATATGGCCTTTATTATGTTGAGGTAGGCTCCCTCTATGCCCACTTTCTGGAGCATTTTAATCATAAATGGGTGTTGAATTTTGACACAAGCTTTTTCTACATCTATTGAGATGATCATATGGTTTTTCTTCTTCAATTTGTTAATATGGTGTATCACATTGATTGATTTGCGTATACTGAAGAATCCTTGCATCCCTGGGATAAATCCCACTTGATCATGGTGTATGACCCCTTTAATGTGTTGTTGGATTCTGTTTGCTAGTATTTTGTTGAGGATTTTTGCATCTATATTCATCAGTAATATTGGTCTGTAATTTTCTTTTTTTGTAGTATCTTTGTCTGGTTTTGGTATCAGGGTGATGGTGGCCTCATAGAATGAGTTTGGGAGTGTTCCTTCCTCTGCAATTTTTTGGAAGAGTTTGAGAAGGATGGGCATTAGCTCTTCTCTAAATGTTTGATAGAATTCACCTGTGAAACCATCTTGTCCTGGACTTCTGTTTGTTGGAAGTTTGTTTTTTTTTTTTTGCTGTACGCGGGCCTCTCACTGTTGTGGCCTCTCCGGTTGCAGAGCACAGGCTCTGGACATGCAGGCTCAGTGGCCATGGCTCACGGGCCCAGCCGCTCTGTGGCATGTGGGATCTTCCCGGACCGGGGCACAAACCCATGTCCCCTGCATCAGCCGGCGGACTCTCAACCACTGCGTCCCCAGGGAAGCCCTGTTGGAAGATTTTTAATCACAGTTTCAATTTCATTACTTGTGATTGGTCTGTTCATATTTCCTATTTCTTCCTGGTTCAGTCTTGGAACGTTATACCTTTCTAAGAATTTGTCCAGTTCTTTCAGGTTGTCCATTTTATTGGCATAGAGTTGCTTGTAGTAGTCTCTTAGGATGCTTTGTATTTCTGCGGTGTCTGTTGTAACTTCTCTTTTCTCCTTTCTAATTTTGTTGATTTGAGTCCTCTTCCTCTTTTTCTTGATGAGTCTGGCTAATGGTTTATCAATTTTGTTTATCTTCTCAAAGAACCAGCTTTTAGTTTTATTGATCTTTGCTATTGTTTTCTTTGTTTCTGTTTCATTTATTTCTGTTCTGATCTTTATGATTTCTTTCCTTTTGCTAACTTTGGGTTTTGTTTGTTCTTCTTTCTCTAGTTCCTTCAGGTTAAGTTTAGATTGTTTATTTGAGATTTTTCTTGTTTCTTGAGGTAGGCTTGTATAGCTATAAACTTCCCTCTTAGAACTGCTTTTGCTGCATCCCATAGGTTTTGGATCGTTGTGTTGTCATTGTCATTTGTCTCTAGGTATTTTTTGATTTCCTCTTTTATTTCTTCAGTGATCTTTTGGTTATTTAGTAACGTATTGTTTAGCCTGCATGTGTTTGTGTTTTTTACATTTTTTTCCCTGTAATTGATTTCTAATCTCATAGCGTTGTGGTCAGAAAAGATGCTTGATGTGATTTCAATTTTCTTAAATTTACTGAGGCTTGATTTGTGACCCAAGATGTGATCTATCCTGGAGAATGTTCCGTGCGCACTTGAGAAGAAAGTGTAATCTGCTGTTTTTGGATGGAATGTCCTATAAATATCAATTAAATCTATCTGGTCTATTGTGTCATTTAAAGCTTGTGGTTGCTTGTTAATCTTCTGTTTGGATGATCTGTCCATTGCTGTAAGTGAGGTGTTAAAGTCCCCCCCTATTATTGTGTTACTGTCGATTTCCTCTTTTATACCTGTTAGCAGTTGCCTTATGTATTGAGGTGCTCCTATGTTGGGTGCACATATATTTATAATTGTTATACCTTCTTCTTGGATTGATCCCTTGATCATTATGTAGTGTCCTTCCTTGTCTTTTGTAACATTCTTTATTTTAAAGTCTATTTTGTCTGATATGAGTATTGCCACTCCAGCTTTCGTTTGATTTCCATTTGCATGGAATATCTTTTTCCATCCCCTCACTTTCAGTCTGAATGTGTCCCTAGGTCTGAAGTGGGTCTCTTGCAGACAGCATATATATGGGTCTTGTTTTTGTATCCATTCAGCAAGCCTGTGTCTTTTGGTTGGAGCATTTAATCAATTCACGTTTAAGGTAATTACTGATATGTATGTTCCTGTTACCATTTTCTTAATTGTTTGGGGTTTGTTTTCTTTTTTTTTTTTTTTTTTTTGCATTACGCGGGCCTCTCACTGCTGTGGCCTCTCCCGTTGCGGAGCACAGGCTCCGGACGCGCAGGCTCAGCGGCCATGGCTCACGGGCCCAGCCACTCCGCGGCATGTGGGATCCTCCCAGACCGGGGCACGAACCCGTGTCCCCTGCATCGGCAGGCGGACTCTCAACCACTGCGCCACCAGGGAAGCCCTGGTTTTGTTTTCATAGGTCCTTTTCTTCTCTTGTGTTTCCCACTTAGAGAAGTTCCTTTAGCATTTGTTGTAGAGGTGGTTTGGTGATGCTGAATTCTCTTAGCTTTTGCTTGTCTTAAAGCTTTTGATTTCTCCATTGAATCTGAATGAGATCCTTGCCAGGTAGAGTAATCTTGGTTGTAGTTTCTTCCCTTTCATCACTTTAAGTATATCATGCCACTACCTTCTGGCTTGTAGAGTTTCTGCTGAGAAATCAGTTGTTAACCTTATGGGAGTTCCCTTGTATGTTATTTGTTGTTTTTCCCTTGCTGCTTTCAATAATTTTTCTTTGTCTTTAATTTTTGCCAATTTGATTACTATGTGTCTCAGCGTGTTTCTCCTTGGGTTTAACCTGTATGGGGCTCTCTGCACTTTCTAGACTTGGATGGCTATTTCCTTTCCCATGTTAGGGAAGTTTTCGACTATAATCTCTTCAAATATTTTCTTGGGTCCTTTCTCTCTTCTCCTTCTGGGACCCCTATAATGCGAATGTTGTTGTGTTTAATGTTGTCCCAGAGGTCTCTTAGGCTGTCTTCATTTCTTTTCATTCTTTTTTCTTTGTTCTGTTCCGCAGCAGTGAATTCCACCATTGTGTCTTCCAGGTCACTTATCCGTTCTTCTGCCTCAGTTATTCTGCTATTGATTCCTTCTAGTGTAGTTTTCATTTCAGTTATTGTGTTGTTTATCTCTGTTTGTTTGTTCTTTAATTCTTCTAGATCTTTGTTAAACATTTCTTGCATCTTCTCGATCTTTGCCTCCATTCTTTTTCTGAGGTCCTGGATCATCTTCACTATCATTATTCTGAATTCTTTTTCTGGAAGGTTGCCTGTCTCCACTTCATTTAGTTGTTTTTCTGGGGTTTTATCTTGTTCCTTCATCTGGTACATAGCCCTCTCCCTTTTCAACTTGTCTATCTTTCTGTGAATGTGTTTTTTGTTCCACAGGCTACAGGATTGTAGTTCTTGCTTCTGCTGTCTGCCCTCTGGATGAGGCTATCTAAGTGGCTTGTGCAAGTTTCCTGATGGGAGGGTCTGGTGGTGGGTAGAGCTGGCTGTTGCTCTGATAGGCAGAGCTCAGTAAAACTTTAATCCACTTGTCTGCTGATGTGTGGGGCTGGGTTCCCTCCCTGTTGGTTGGTTGGCCTGAGGCAACCCAACATTGGATCCTACCCGGGCTCTTTGGTGGGGCTAATGGCAGACTCTGGGAGGGCTCACACCAAGGAGTACTTCCCAGAACTCCTGCCGCCAGTGTCCTTGTCCTCATGTGAGACACGGCCACCCCCTGCCTCTGCAGGAGACCCTCCAATGCTAGCAGGTAGGTCTGGTTCAGTCTCCTGTGGGGTCACTGCTCCTTCCCCTGGGTCCCAATGCACACACTACTTTGTGTGTGCCCTCCAAGAGTGGAGTCTCTGTTTCCTCCACTCCTGTCGAAGTCCTGCAATCAAATGCCGCTAGCCTTCAAAGTCTGATTCTCTAGGAATTCCTCCTCCTGTTGCCGGACCCCCAGCTTGGGAAGCCTGGCATGGGGCTCAAAACCTTCACTCCAGTGGGTGGCCTTCTGTGGTATAAGTGTTCTCCAGTTTGTGAGTCACCCACCCAGCAGTTTGGGATTTGATTTTATTTTGATTGTGCCCCTCCTACCGTCTCATTGTGGCTTCTCCTTTGTCTTTGGATGTGGGGTATCTCTTTTGGTGAGTTCCAGTGTCTTCCTCTCGATGATTGTTCAGCAGTTGTGATTCTGGTGTTGTTGCAAGAGGGAGTGAGAGCACGTCCTTCTACTCCACCATCTTGAACCAATCTCTCTGCATTGTGTCTTCGTTGCTGTGCACGGGCTTTCTCTTGTTGTGGCAAGTGGGGGCTACTCTTTGCTGTGCGCGGGCTTCTCATTGCGGTGGCTTCTCTTGTTGCGGAGCATGGGCTCTAGGCACGCGGGCTTCAGTAGTTGTGGTCGCGGGCTCAGCAGTTGTGGCTTACGGGCTCTAGAGTGCAGGCTCAGTAGTTGTGGCGTGCGGGCTTAGTTGCTCCACGGCATGTGGGATCTTCCCCGACCAGGACTTGAACCCGTGTCTCCTGCATTGGCAGGCGGATTCTTAACCACTGCACCACCAGGCAAATCCCAGGGTAGTTTTCATAATATAATACACACATTGTATGTATATGCATGTGTGCAGGGAACATACAGATTCGGTGGGCAATAACGTTATGTTGTTCAAAAGTACATGTATGTGAAATTATTGGCAGTGTGTCGATTTTCCCTAAGTGTTGGAGTGGCTGTTCATTTAAAATCTCAAATCTCAGGACCAGCGTGAAATGAGTGCTTTTCCATGGACAGAGGCTCATATGTCTGGGTATTTGTCCGTTAAGGTTTACCTTTACACATTTTTTTTGCCTGTGATTCTCTAATTTTAACTTATATAAAACTCATTTCAAGAAAAAAAATAAAACTCATTTCTGTAAAGTTGGAAGTAATCTGTCCATTGTTTGAATTCTTTGGTCTTTCTTTACACTGTTACTTGGCATTTAATCCTATTCTGGCTTGCAATATCGTGGTTTATATGTGTGTCTCTCCTTTATTAGAACGGAAACTTCCTATTCTTTTTTTTTTCTTTTTTGGCTGCGCCGAGTGGCACGTGAGATCTTAGTGCCCGACCAGGGTTTGAACCTGTGCCCCCTGCATCTGAAGCACGGAGTGTTAACCACTGGACCACCAGGGATGTCCCTAGGAACAGAAGCTTCTTGAGGGCAGGGATCCTATGTTATTTTTGTACCTTCCACAGTGATTAACCTTCTGCTTTGCATTTCATACGTGTTAAGCAATGATGTATCAGATGAATATTTGGCGAATAATCTTTAAAAAAGTTTCTAAATTGACATATAGTTGATTTACAATGTTTCAGGTGTACAGCTTAATGAATAATCTTAAACATTATTTTCCCATACCATTTTAAAGGGATTTCACACTCATTTATTTTCAACTCATTTCTCTAAGAAGTAGCTTTGTGCGGAGGAAAATACTACGTAGATTTTTGGACTTAAGCCAGGTCATAAAAGTTGATATTTAATAACAAAAACTGCTGCCTCTGTTATGGCTCCTGCTGCTTCTCTAGTTGCCGCCTCTAGTTGCTGTTCATTGGGCAAGGTTGTATTTTGTCATTTGTTACATCACTCAGCTTCCTTCCAAACCCTATGTGCTGGTTATTAATTTTTCTGTTTTAGCATTTAGAAAATATGCTTAGATTCTCATGACTAGATGTGCAAAAGCACATCTGTCTGACTCCTAACTTTCCTTTCTTCTATTCTACGTGGCTTTTTTCTAGTTCGTCATATGATCTCAAATTGTATTTTCAATATATATTCTTGTCATACGATAAAATGATCAACAAATGTTCATCCAAAAATAGAAATAAGGATGTTAATCCTAAAGACAGGATAAACAAAAGATGTTGCTTTTTTTTTTTTTTTTGTGGTACGCGGGCCTCTCACTGTTGCGGCCTCTCCCGTTGCGGAGCACAGGCTCCGGACGCGCAGGCCCAGCGGCCATGCGTCACGGGCCCAGCCGCTCCGCGGCATGTGGGATCCTCCCGGACCGGGGCACAAACCCGCGTCCCCTGCATCGGCAGGCGGACTCTCAACCACTGCGCCACCAGGGAAGCCCGATGTTGCTTTTCTTAAGCACTAAATCTCACACAGAAAGTGGATGAGATATAAATTTATTTCGAAAAAGTATTTTAGAAAGTAACAGTAATTTCCTGTTTGGTTTGGCATGTAAATGCTCATATTAAAACCTGATCTTTGGAATAAATTATATTAATTTAAAAGTGAAAAAGTGTTTCCATGATGCCCAGAGTGGGCCCAGAACCACAGCCTCTGAGGGGCATGAAAGAAGCCCATACAAACTTTCTGGAACTGATAATCTTGTCATGGAGATGGGATTCAGACCTGAGGTATTATATATATGTGTGTGTGTACATATATATATAAAACAAAAGATGTGTGTGGCACAATGATAGTGTTCAAGCCCTGTTCCGTTTATACAGTCTCTTTTTAAAATCAAACTAGTTCATTGCATTCATTCAAATATGCATGCATTTAATAAATATCTTAAAGTGTGTATGGTTTCTACTATGTGCTAAGAAAACGCTGGGCATTGGATTGAAAGGCGGATAAGACACAGGAAAACTTCTGTTGAGGACCTCATAGTTCATGGGGGAGACAAGCAGATAATGATAACCCAGGGCTGTACTAACAATGATAGAGATGAACAGGGATTCTTGGGAAGCAGGGGACAGCAGCAAATCTTGTGTGGACAGCGGAATGCTTCCAGGAGGCCTGCGTCTTCTCTGTAGGAATAAGTAGGAATTAGCCAAGTGAAGAGGAAAGGTGAGTAGGTCATTCTGGGCAGGAGGAAGCACATGGATAAAGATGTCAGACTAGGAACAAGAGCTGTGTGCGGGGAACCATACACAGTTCTGTGTAGCAGGAGTGGGACAGCATGGCAGGGAGTAGTGAGATAAAAAGGCAGACAGCAGGCCGAGGCCAGATGGCACCTGCAGGCCACCTTCAGAATTATGGATCTTTTACAGACAGCGTGCGTTATCAAAAGTTTTATTTTTCCCTTTGGAGAGGAGTGACATAGTATGTGGTTGGTGTTGCATTCTCTATAGATAATTCTGGTAAGTGTGTGGTAAATCAGGGGTTAATCTGTCCTACTACCTGTTTTTATAAAGTTTTATTGACACAGCCACACCCTTTTATGGACACACTGACTGCTTTCCTGTTGTGAAAATGGAGGTGAGTGGTTGTGAAAGAGAAGCCTAGAAAGCCAGTGAATGTAAATAAGCAGATGGATGTGAAAACAGGAGACCAGGTACGATGCTACGGCAGTAGTCCACGTGAGAGAGAATGAGGGTTTGGTTAGGGCAGGGGTGATAGGAATGGAAGGTGCCTGGTAAATCTAAGAAATATTTAGAAAGTAAAGTCAGGCAAGTTAAGGATCACTCACTGACTTCTAGAGTAGATGGAAGATGCTGCCTCCGGTTGAGAGAGTGAGAGCACAGGAGGGTACTCGTATGGGAGGGAGGGGATGCCTAAAGTTTTGAATGGACTGTGAGTCTAAGGCCTCAGCCCACCTGCCACCTCATTCAAGAAAGGTCTGAGCTTTGGGATTGGGGTATGGAGGGCTGCTGCAGTTCGGCAATTAAAAACAAAAAAAAGTATCCAATGGTTTGTTTTTTAAGCTGTACCAAAATATCCCTGAATCCTGTAGAGCTCTGTCTCATCCTCATCTGTGTAGTCTGTCCCCACGTAGACCCCAGGTGCCATCGGGAACCTCTACACTGTCATCAACAAACTACATCCTTGGACTGAAAAATCCCCCCATCCAAGAAGTAGAAACTGATTTTGGCCCACATTCCAGTGTACTAGCCTTTGGGAGGGTCCACTGGTCATTGTCCTCCTAGTGCCACAGGGATAGCGAGGCCCAGGCCATTACCTTCTGTGTTTGTGAAAAGAGAAAACGCTATGCTGTGCAGTCAGTCACATTTAGCTTTTTTTATCCTTCTTACTTGAGTTTAAATTCTAGCTCTACCATTTACTGGCTGTGTGACCTTTGCAAAACCACTTAACCTCTCTGTGCCTCATTTGCTGTGCCTTTAGAATGAAAGCAATAACAGCATCTATCTTAGGATTAAATGAGACAAATTCAGGCAAAGAATTTAGCATAGAGCTTGGTATAGTCATTCAACATGTGTTTCTCAAATGGCTGCTGTAGAGCTAAAACCATGCTAGGCACTGTGACCATTGTGATAATTAAACAGGCACAGGCTCTTCCCTTATGGTGATACCAGTGTAGCACTAACCAGGTAATGAAATAACTATGAAATGCTAAATTGAGGAAAGGGAGATAAGGGAAGTGAATCTAGGATCCTGATATAGAACAAATGGTGTGTACATTTGTGCGTGTGTGTGTGTGTGTGTGTGTAGTAGTTGGCGGTTAGACATACTAAGATTAGACAGGAAAAATCTCTCTGAGTAATATTTAAACTCAGACTTGGATGAGAAAGAGACAGCTGTGTGGGATGAAAGGAAGAGCATCTCAGGCAGCCAGAACCGCTGTGTGTGTCCTAAACAAGCGCTCAAAGAAACATTTAGTGAGGCTGGTAGAGAGTCACAGCCCACACCCTCCGGTGGGGAACAAAAGATTTTTTATAACTAAGAGCCAATCTTTTTATCACTTTGTCTGATGGCAGAAAACTTAATCCAGTTACTTCTAGGCAGACTCGGTCAAAATGATTGATTACTCAGTCATTTCAGAAACCTGTGCGTAAAGTTCTGGATTTTAAATAGCTAATATAGGATTTCCACTTTGGACCTTTCCCGAGGCTGTGTCTAGACTCAAGGGCCGGGGGTGGGGTATCCAGTTTGCAGGCACCAGCCGTGCCTTGGCAGTTGCTGAGACGCAGCTTTGTCAGTCCTCTGGTTGTGGGACTTGATCCCTGATCCATCATCGTAGGTGCCCACATGTCCCCGTGGCCTCTGGTCCCTCTGGAGCCTTCCTTGTTCTGACCTCCAGACTCATCCTGAGGTGGGTTCTGAGGCCTGTCCCTATATGTCTAAGCCCTTCTACATATGTGAGCGTTCTCTAGCGCTGGGAAGGGCATAGGAGGTGGCCCTCAAGCTCATCTGCCCGGACAGCTCACTTCGCTGTTGGTATTTTATCCCTCTAGCCTCAGCCTGGAAATTTTCAAGAGGATAGAGGTCTTTCTGAGCTACATACCCGTAAAAGTCAGATGAAGGTCTTGTGATTTCTCCAAATTCATCTGGGTTCTCAGTCATTTCCCCTTTGAGGCCCCACCTCTCCATGGTCTGACCAGGCTTGGGAGGCAGCCTGAGACATAGTCCCTTTTTTGGAGGCCCTGCTAAATCTAGTTTCTTATCTGTCCTTGTGAAAAAAACCAAAAAAACAAAAAAAACCACTTGCCTCCAAGCCCAGAAGGAGTTTTCAAACAAAATAAAACAAATGCAAGATATTTCCTTTGGGGTTTGAATGAGTTTTCAAACAGAATAAAACAAATGTAGAACTGGCTATGCTTTTCCCCCTTTTCGCGCCAGCTCTTTTTATGTTACAAATTTAACCTTGAGGCTGGTGCTCAGAAGAGCTTTCCGCTCTGCTCTGCCAATTGATTGAAAGCCTCAGCTTTCAAGACTTTAGCCTCTGCTTTGCATTTCAAGCGCTTATTTTAAAATTCAAATGCCAGGAATTTGATGGCTTATTTTCTGAACTCAGGTCCGTCTCTCTCTAAAGCTGTAAGATCCAGCCTAATGTCTACTGTTGTTATGTAAAGCGGTGTAAAAATCAATTGCTATGAAAATTATCAATGTCAATTTCCAAATGTTATCATGCTACTTAAGCATTATTAGCTTATTCAAGGACCTTTTAACTATTTTTTCCTTAGATTTATCTGGCAGCTTCTCTGTACTAAGCAGCCACTCCCCTGCCCACTGCCACTGACAGAAGCCAAGCTGTGTGGTTCATTATCTTCTCCTCCTTGCCCACCCACCTCCCAGGATGACCTCCACAGCCCCTCACTTCAGTCTCAGGGTTCTTTCACTCCCTCCCCGGAATTGTTCTGCAGTCACTGACGGGTGCTCTTAAGACCTTGCTGTCCTCCAAGACTCCACCTTAAACCCAGAAATCCTGCGTTCAGTCCTGGCAGCTTACTTACTTTGCTCTTGTGGAGCTAGCCTTTCAACCCCACAACTTCTAATCCAGAGCCACCTCTTATTTTCCTCCTCCTTACAGAGTTCCCCGTGGCTTACTTAATTTCTTTCCCTTAATTTCTTTACCACTTGGATCCCATTGGTTACGTGCATTCTCAACTGGTAAAGGAAAAACCCAACAATCATATATTTTGAAAAGATCGTGAGTCGGGCAGCATCCAGATTGAGAAGTGCTAAGAGAAAGGAGCTCTGAAGAGCTGCTCTAGGTGAGAGATTTTTATAGACCAAAGCGATCAGGAGCAAGGAAGTTATACTGGGCATTTGCTGACTGATCAGTGCAGGGTTACCCCTTCATGGAGCAAAGGGATGTCTTGGAGCTGGTCTGGATACTTGTGTTGAGCAGGAAGTGCTGATTGGTGGACCTAGGCCTGCCTTTTATGGGAGATCCCAGCATAGAAACTAGCTAAGTTTTGGTTTGTTGACTGGGGCTTAGCATGAGTGACCCCTTCTTGGGCCTACTTTAGATATTTTAACATACCTGTACCTGACTTCACATGACCATAGCACCTGACACGTCTCTAGATAAGTGTTTGCAGACCTCAGCTGGGTCTTAGTGTTATTCTCTCCCTCTTCCTCTCCCCTGCCTCTTCTTCTTATCTCTTTTTTTCTACTGGACTCTAAGCTACTGGGTCTTATGCCTGTGAATCTTTAGTGTCTAATTCTCTTCTTAGTACTGATCAATAAATATTTGGTGAATGAATGAAGAAAAGAGTAATGCTTATTCTTCAAATAAATTCTAACATTTTATATCTACTTATTCATTCTTCAGTCATTCATAGTGGCTAAACACAATGATTCAAAAGTGTTGAATAGAAAACGTGAAATTATTTTAGATTTAAAACATTAAAGAATGAGGAAAAAATTGAGTTAACGTACTTTATAGTTAAATCTGGCTCTTGAAATATTCCATTTTTAGGATATTCTCACCCATATTTCTGTTTACTAGAAACATTAAATTATTACAAACTCAGTTTTAGATCAACTTATAGTAGTGTAATTTACGTGAAGTAAAACGCACCCATTATTAGTATATATAGTTCAATGAGTTTTGACACATGTAGATACCCACGTAACCACCACTAACAGTAAAGAAGATACCCATGTAACCACCACGAACAGTAAAGATATAGAACATTTCCATCATCCCCAAAAGTTCCTTTGTGTCCCTTTTCAGTCAGTCCGGATCCACCTCCCTGTGTCCCCAAGCCCCAGACAATCACTGATCTGCTTTCTGTCACCATAGCTTCTTCAGCTTTTTCTGGAATTTCATGTAAATGGAATCGTACAGTATGTACTCTGTTGCGTCTGGTTTCTTTTGCTCCGTACATTGTTGAAATTTATCAGTGTTGTGGCCTCTGCCACAATTTGTGTAGCCATACAATGTTGATCAACTTTGAGGTTGTTTTAGTTTCTGGCTGTAATGCATAAAGCTGTTGTCAATGTTCTGCATAAGTCTGTGTATGGATACAGTTTTCATTTCTCTTGGGTAACCACATAGGAGTAGAATGCATGGGTCCTAGGGTAAGTATGAAGTTAATGTTATAAGAAACTGTCAAGCTGTTCTCCAGGGTGGTTGTTGACATTTTACATTCCCACCAGAGTTCTAGTTGCTCCCTATATTATCACACTATATCTCATCAACACTTGGCATTGTCAGTCCTTTTACTTTTCCCCATTCTACTGGGTATGTAATGATGTCTCACTGTGGTTTAAATGTACATTTCTCTGATAACTAATGATGCTGACAAGTCTTCATGTGCTTATAGGCAATTAGTAATATAGTCTTTTGGTGAAGTGTTAGTTTAAACATTTTGGCAAGTTTCATCTGGGTGGTTGTCTTACTGAGTTGCAAAAGTTATCGATATATATGTCAGATATATATTGTGAATATTTTCTCCTAGTCTGTACTTTGCATTTTTACTTCCCTAGCAGTGTTTTTCAGATAGCAGAAAATTTTAATTTCAGTGAAGTCCCATTTATCAGTTATTTTGTTTTATGATTCATGCTTTCTGTGTTTCATCTAAGAAATCTTTGCCTACTCCGTGGTTGCAAAGAATCTCTCTTATGTTACAAGCTGATTTTTAAAATAGGTTAAAAACTAACCAGTGAGTCAGCATTGTTATGATCTTAGCTACTGTGGTCTAAAGAATAATTCTTCTCTGATACCAAAATCCCTGTATAGTATACTGTGACTCTCCTAATTCTGAATTAAGCCTTTGAATAGAGATGAAGAGCTTTGAACAGTTGTTTAAAAAATTAATAAGTATTTCCAAAGGTAATGATTACATTTATTCCCAAACACAGAGACCAAGTGAGCAGGATATGAGAAGAGCACCCAGTTTCTCAATTCGGACTGTATTGAGGCTCTCTTCACACACACACACACACACACACACACACACACACACACACACAATAAAACAAGCTTGTCATTCCCTTTTTCTTTCTCCTTTTGTTTAAAAAAAATCTGTTTTGAGTCTCTGAATATGCCACTTTTTCTGTCTTTTGTATCTTTTTCCCTTTATATTTGCTCTTCCCAGAGAAGCTCCATTTATTTCTTGCCTCTTTTCTTTCCCTTCCCATATTCGCTTCTTATCTCTTTTTACTTCTCTCTTCACCTATTCTATTTCTAGTTTTTTTTTTCTCACTGATCATTCCCTTCTGAAATTGACTTAGCGTGGAACCTATATATAAATAGAACTATGCATTCAGAATTTGAGTAGAGTTTTATAGTGTCTATTCACAATTTTGAAGATGAGTTGAATGCTTTATGCTTCTCTTTAAAAACTGACCAAGTTGGTTTTAATTTGAATATTGTTCTCAACTGATTCTCTCTCCTGTCATCAGGTAGAATCAAGTTTTATTTGGTAATTTGGGAGAACTTTTTGTACAGAGATGAACCACGGATACAAAGCTCTTTGGTAGGGAAAAAAAATCTTCAATGTTAGATTGTTTTTTCAGGAAAATATTTATTTTGCATAAACATTGTACAAAATTTTCACTGTTCTAATGTACTTTGGCAGGTTTTGCTGATGTTTTCTTTCAGAAAATATGGCTATTTCATAGTCCCTTTTAAAGAATCTCACAGGACTTATAAACTGCTTCATAAAATGCAAACCTACAGAGACACTGTCCTGTATTCTTTAAGCCTGCAAAATTCTTTAACATTTCCCATTTCTTTTCTTAATGTGGTACAGTGATTATTTTTATTCTCCCTTTGTCTATTCCATATTCTATCTTCATTTTTTCCCAATTTATGTCATTTGCTCTCTCTGTATATTTTTACTGCACTCTCTTTAAGGCTTTACAGTTTGGATAGCACAATGATTGCTCTTTCAGTGTCTTCTTCCCCCTTCAGGTTTTCTATTTTCCCACCCCTCTATACCACGTTCTCTTATTCCTTTAAAAATTTCTGCTTAATTCACATCTATGCTTCTCCTTAGATCCAATTCAGCGACTTCTGGCAGCTCTTAGGAGAAGAAAAGAGTTCTTGTCCAGTACTTCATTTCTGTAATCATTTGAAACCTACAAACTAAGACATTCGGGAACAATTATGGTTTAATGCTTCATAACGAAAATGCTTCTTTTCAGTCCATTTCAACTGTCCTCAGAGGTGCTAAAACTTATTTAAAATTTTAGTTCATTGAGTAATGCATTTAAAATGCGTATAGATGGAAAGAATCAGGGTATGGCTAGAGCCAAGGTGAACTGCAAATCATGGAAACAGTGGGCATATTTCAGAATGGGTTTTCAAAGTTTTATATCTGTGAAAGCTCTAAAGACAGAGTGGAATAAATAAATGTTAGAGGGGATGGATAGAGACTCGGGGAAGTCTGAGAGTTACCGCCCTAATCTGCCTATGGTGATTCCTGTGGCATCTCCAATTTAATGTTCGTACGTCACATGAATCACTACTTCATAGTATATCCATGTTCATTTTTTAAAAAATAAATTTATTTGTTTATTTTTGGCTGCGTTGGGTCTTCATTGCTGCACATGGGCTTTCTTTAGTTGTGTCGAGTGGGGCTACTCTTTGTTGCAGTGCGCAGGCTTCTCATTGCAGTGGCTTCCCTTGTTGCGGAGCACGGGCTCTAGGCACGCGGGCTTCAGTAGTTGTGGCACACGGGCTCTAGAGCGCAGGCTCTGTAGTTGTGGTACACAGGCTAAGTTGCTCTGCGGCATGTGGGATCTTCCCGGACCAGGGCTCGAACCCGTGTCCCCTGCATTGGTAGGTGGATTCTTAACCACTGAGCCACCAGGGAAGCCCCTCCATGTTCATTTTTGTATAAAATAGTCTCCCAAGTCTCCAAGTAAAATAGTTCTATTAGATGACTTTTTTCTTTTTCCTGTGCCTTTCAGTCCATCCAGCACCTTGTTCAAGTGTCTGTAGGGGTAGGAGTGCCCAGTGTGACAAGCTCAGCACCAGAGCAAGAAAGTTGGGCATCTCGTCCAACTTGTTTACCCTCTTGCTTCCCATCACCGTGACCATCATTAACTGGGAACGAGGGTGCTGGAGGAGATAGATGGTGGTGGTGATTGGGGGCTGCCTCTCTGGTAGATGACTGTCTCGAAATGCAATGGATTGTTTGAGTAGAGAGTGACTCACCCTGAGTGGAGGTGTTTAAAAAGAGACAGGGGACTTCCCTGGCGGTCCAGTGGTTAGGACTCCACGCTTCCACTGCCAGGGGCACGGGTTTGGTCCCTGGTTCAGGAACTAAGATCCCACATGCTGTGTGGCACAGCCAAAACAAAATGTAAATGTGGCACAGCCAAAACAAAATGGTGGGAATGTAAATTGATACAGCAACAACAAAGAACCAGAGTGAGGTTGTGGGCTAAGACTGGATAAATGACCTATCAAAGAATCTGGCTGTTGTGGTAGAATAGAAGGGAATTTTTATTTTCCTAGAAAGCATTCTATTATTAAATGGATCATTTACATTAAGATATAAAAAAAATCTAGTATCATTTTTAGGGTGTTGAAAGTAAACCATCAAAATAATTCCACTGAGTAGTAGAAATTAGAGATAGTATTGTTGAATATAAAATTTACTAATGAAATAACTGTAAATTAAAAATTTATTAAAGTGCCTTGGTTTTATTGGGAATAAAATTAATTGTTCTTACTAAAATATAAACAAGCAAAAACTAGAATGGGAGGGAATTCCCTGGCTGTCCAGTGGTTAAGACTCAACACTCTCACTGCCGAGGGCCAGGGTTCCATCCCTGGTCAGGCAACTAAGATCCTACAAGCCATGTGACCGAAAAAACAAAACAAAACACCGGAATGGGAGTATATTGTCCTCTGGCTAGGTAGCAGTGGTGTGTTGGGTAGAGAAAATGAAGAGATGATGGGAGGAAGAAAGATAGAGAAGAGCTGAGGATGGGGCTGAGAACTGTCCTTAACCTGTTGCATTGGTTTTTACTGGGTCGTGTTATTTCCTGTTGCCATAGCAGGCTAATCAAACGAGCTCTGGGACCTTCTTCAGGCATTCTTTCTTTCTACTACCATCTTGGCCTCTGTGTAGCTTGGAAATCAGTGGGAATCCATCCGGGTTCCTTCCATATTTAACATTTGGGGGCTTCCCTGGTGGCGCAGTGGTTGAGAATCCGCCTGCCAATGTAGGGGACAAGGTTTCGAGCCCTGGTCCTGGAAGATTCCACATACCGCAGAGCAGCTAAGCCCGTGTGCCACAACTACTGAGCCGGCACTCTAGAGCCTGTGTGCCACAACTACTGAGCCTGCACTCTAGAGCCCGTGAGCCACAACTACTGAGCCTGAGTGCCACAACTACTGAAGCCCACGCACCTAGCGCCTGAGCTCTGCAACAAGAGAAGCTGCCGCGATGAGACGCCTGCACGCCGCAACGAAGAGTAGCCCCCGCTCACCACAACTAGAGAAAAGCCCGCATGCGGCAACGAAGACCCAATGCAGCCAAAAATAAATAAATAAATTTATGACACTTGGAAAGATGAACTCTGACGTTGGAGGAGATAGAAGTAATTTCTTTCTTTTTAAATGCTGACACATCGACACCCTGCTACTCAAAATATAGTCTATGGACCAGCAGCACCTACAGTGTGGACATCACAAGGGAGCTTGTGAGAAATGCAGAATGTCAGGCCACAGCCCAACCTGCTGAATCATGATCTGCATTTTAACAAGATCTCCGTGGGATTCATGTGCACAGTCAGGCTGGAGAAGTACTGATCCAACATATTTAGTTGGCATTCCTGTAGGGTGTCCTCTACTCCCAGGGTGTCAGTAATTTCCTGGAATGTGTTTAATTGGGGCTGTGCTCTCTTAATTAATCTATTAATCCATTATCACATTTATCCTCACAACAAACCTTCGAGATACCTTAATCCTTCTGTTGCAGATAATGCAGTTAAGTAACTTACCTAAGGTCCCAGGGCTAGTAAACACTGGAGATGTTCTACTGGGATCTGACTGATTCCCGAGCCTTTTTTTCTTTTCCTACACTATATTGCTTTTTCTTGAACTTAATAATGAGTAATTGTTTATGCATTGGGAGAATAAACTCATTAAAAAAATAAGGTTGTAAAAGAGAGCCCCCTTTTGAGCGTATTTAGAGAAAGAGGTCTTTCAATCATTTAAAGATTATTTCAACCCTCAGAATGGGAGAAAATATTTGCAAAGGAATCAATGGACAAAGGATTAATCTCCAAAGTATATAAACTGCTCTGCTGCTCAATATTGAAAAAACAAACAACCCAGTCAAAAAATGGGCAGCAGACCTAAATAGACATTTCTCCAAAGAAGACATACCGATGGCCAAGAAGCACATGAAAAGCTGCTCAACATCACTAATTATTAGAGAAATGCAAATCAAAACTACAATGAGGTAGCACCTCACACCAGTTAGAATGGGCATCATCAGAAAATCTACAAACAACAAATGCTGGAGAGGGTGTGGAGAAAAGGGAACCCTCTTGCACTGTTGGAATGTAAATTGATACAGCCACTATGGAGAACAGTATGGAGGTTCCTTAAAAAAGTAAAAATAGAATTACCATATGACCCAGCAATCCCACTACTGGGCATATACCCAGAGAAAACCATAATTCAAAAAGACACATGCACCCCAGTGTTCATTGCAGCACTATTTACAATAGCCAGGTCATGGAAGCAACCTAAATGCCCATCGACAGATGAATGGATAAAGATGTGGTACAGGGGCTTCCCTGGTGGCGCAGTGGTTGGGAGTCCACCTGCCGATGCAGGGGACACGGGTTCGTGCCCTGGTCCGGGAAGATCCCACATGCCACTGAGCGGCTGGGCCCGTGAGCCATGGCCGCTGAGCCTGCGCGTCTGGAGCCTGTGCTCCGCAACGGGAGAGGCCACAACAGTGAGAGGCCTGCATATAGCAAAAAAAAAAAAAAAAAAAGATGTGGTACATATATACAATGGAATATTACTGAGCCATAAAAAGGAACGAAATTGGGTCATTTGTAGAGACGTGGATGGATCTAGAGACTGTCATACAGAGTGAAGTAAGTCAGAAAGAGAAAAACAAATATCATATATTAACGCATATATGTGGAACCTAGAAAAATGGTACAGATGAACCGGATTGCAAGGCAGAAATAGAGACAGATGGAGAGAACAAACGTATGGACACCAAGGGGGGAAAGCGGTGGGGGTGGTGGTGGTGGTGGGATGAATTGGGAGATTGGTATTGACATGCATACACTAACATGTATAAAATAGATAACTAATAAGAACCTGGTGTATAAAAAATAAATAAAATAAAATTCAAATAAATAAATCAAAGAGGAACTATAAAGTCACAGGTAAGGGGGCCAGGAATATCCTCTGACTCCTGACTCTGCAGGCAAAACTTGTGAAACCTCGAAATACTATTCACTCTGCCTCAATTGCCTTATTTATAAATTGGGATAATATAATACCTATCTTTTGGGAAAAAGAGAAAAGATTTTTTCAAATAGTGCATTGCACCTCTGTTGGTGATAAAGCAAAGAAGACAGAGTGAAGCATCATTGGTCCCTGGCTTTTGGAGTAACTTAGGGAAGTGGGAAGAGTGCATCCTGGCATGCACACACTTCATCCTGCCCGTCAGCTGACTTGTATCTTGTTGCTGCTGAGGTAGGCCCCATCTGTTCAAGCCCATGTTGAGCCAGGTGGTAAGAGCAGTACTGATTGTTTTATGCTTAGGCTGCCCATATGCCTCCATGCAAACTGTAGTTCAAGAGCTGTAGAACTATTTGCATTTGCAATCTATCAGATGCCTTTGAACAAAACTAGTGCCAATAAGGCTATTTGAAAAATGCTTAATATTTGCCAAGAGTGTAGAACGTGTGGCCACCAACCAGATTATTAAGAAATCTTGCATTTTCAGAAAAGCTCCATTTTCCAGGGAGAGGTGCAAGTGAAGAAACCCTGTAAAACACTGGAGATGATCCTGATCACCCTTCGTTCTTGGAAAACTCCATTCAGCTGCAAAAATAGAGGCTAAAACCCAAAGCCACTGACATTTGATTTGAGGCTAGAGTATTCTTAAGTCACCCTAGCTCAGGGGTTGTAACCCTGATGGATTTGTTTCTATCTGGGCAATATCTAGTGTGGGCTGTCCGCACTGCACGAGCATTTCTTGGGGGAACGAGATAATGCTTTAAAATGAGCAGCGTATTTGAAGCATGAAGTGAGCCTGGGGGCACGTCCCAGCATCTTTAGAGTAGAACAGGGTGTACACCGGGCCATGGCTTTCAGTTGGGTGAAGGCAGGGGAAGGATTGATGTTTCTGGATGGGTCTCAGGGCTGTTCTCACACTTGAAGGGAACTCTGTTGGCCCTACCTTTCACAGGGTGTGTGTTTGTTGGTGGAGGAAACCCGCCCCACCAAGGTCTTTCCTCTGCGCTGGCCAGCCCTGCTGTCCCTAATGTGATGACCTTGGGGGCCTCCAAGCACGGGAGCTTTCAGAGTCGCCTGGGAGCGGGGCCTGATAGCGGCGCCTTCCTCACGCGCTCCATCTTCAGCCTGTCCTTCCCTCCAGCTTCCTTTCTGACGTTAGTAGAAGGTTGGGACTTGGGGCAAGAGAACAGCCCTGGACTTCAAGGACCGATGAACTTGGAGGCCCCACCCCTCGGTTCTGAGCTAGCCCAACTCGGAGAACTCAAGAGTCAGCCTCTAGAGTAAAGCTCTTTGAGTTAATATATGTTTAAAAAAAAAGGGCAAACCCATCCTAAATGTCAGTCCAATATCCACGGGGGCGTGAGACAGCAGGTAATTAGAAGCAATTAGCTGTCCCCCTGCCGGGAAGCCGGGCAATTACCTTTTCTCTCTTCCTCTTCTGTCCGTCCTTCTCTGTGGAAGCGGTAGAAAGGCTTTGCTCCCCAAGCAGCAGTGTACGCTGAGCTGGCGCGGGAATGAGGAACGGACTGAGCAGGCATCAGCTCTGCTCCTCCCGCCGCCGCGGTGGCCGCCGGCAGAGCAGTGCATTGTGGAGGCTGAGCGCGCCGCTGCGGCGGGACCTGCGGCCCCGGGATCGCGCGCCGTGGAGCTGTCCGACGTGCTGACCGTCCCGACCCGCGGCCGGCGCGCGCCCCGCGCGCCCACCTGCACCGGACCCCAAGACCTGGTCTGCCGCTCACCCTCCGTCTGTCCTTCCGTCTGCCTGTCTCTCCTTACCTTGGGGTGCAGCGGCTGGAGGAAATCATGGTGTTCGCTCCAGGTACACCAGCACCTTGCTTTTTCACCAGGTGTCCGGAAGGGGAGCAGGGAAGAGATGGGAGAGGATAGAGAGAAAAAACTTTTCTCTTCGGCCCACCCGTGCTTTTGGAGTTATTACTGCCTGTGAGCGGGGGACGGGAGGGAGAGTGCCCCTCTCCCCAGTCCCGCCCCATCTGTCCTGTAAGAAGCTCAGCCTTCGTCCTGCCCCGCCGCTGCTAATGCCGCCTGCTGCGCCGTATCCCGTCGGACTCAGGCACCTTGCGAACTGGGACCTTCACAGCAGCACAGGCGCCTACTTGAGCGGGAGGGTGGAGAGGTGGGGCAAAGAGTAGTGGGTTTCGGGCTACTTCGGTGGGAACCTTCTTCAGTGCCACTTCCCCCTCCGTAGAAGTGATCGAGTGACCCCGTTCCTCCCGACCTCCTGGGGAGAGAAGTGTGTGTAGCCCAGGGAGTGGAACGAAGGGCGGAAGAGCAGTACTCCTTAAGGAATTAGATCTGAAACTCCAGCGGCCGGAGGCTGCAGTACAGAGGCTGCTCCTGCGGCGCCGCTGGCGGTTGCAGTGTCTTTTTGGAGCTGGCGGTGAAGGACTCAGTCCCTTTGCTGCTCTCTGTGGCTACAAGTTGGCGGAGAGTCATTTGCCTGCGGTTGACCGGCGGACTGGCGTACGCGTGTGTGTATTTGAGTGAGCCTCCCCAACCCCCCAGCAAGGACATGGGCGTGTGTTTCGGGTGAGGTCAGGAGAGTTAGGGAGTGGCGGGGAAAGCGTGGTCATTATTAACGTAGAAAGCTCTCTCTAGGGAAGAGAGCTTCAGTCTTTTTTCCCCCTCTCTTAAATGACAGGCTCTGCTATCATTGAAGACCGTTGTGGGGGAAAAAAGAAAAAAGAAAAAGTAAGGAAAAGAGTAGAGGGGCCTGGAAGTCTTTAATTTTGTTATGGTTCTTTAACTTAAAAGGTTGATTTGCATTTGCTGTGGCCACTGACCTCAGATGGCTAGGGAGGAGAGGTATAATGCATTTTTAAAAGGTAAGAATTGAGCCTGGCCTTCAAAAAATTCACATAGCAGAACTGGAGAAAAGGAAGCCCCCCCACACCCCCCCCCCCGCCCCAAATCAGCAGGCTAGCTGAGGAGGCAGGAATGAGTTTCTGTCGTTCTGACACTCACCACAGGCAGTGACTCAGAGAAATGCCTTAGAGGAAAGCCCAGGAGCCCTTCTGCCCACCCCAAATAACTCAAGGGGAGACGGTGTTCTGTACAGTGAAGGACACTCAAGCAACCCAGAATCTGTGACGTTGGGAAATAGCAGCTCCTTGTCGCATTTATAAGCTACTTAACGCTTTGTAAAAGCATTTTCAGGTCGTCATCTCATTCGATCTTCAGATTGCCCTCTGAGGTAAGCAGTATCATCTCTAGTTTACCACCCGCCAGGGAGGTGGTGGTTCCAGATTGTCTTGCCAGCCTCAGCTGGAGTTTTCTGACTTCAGATTCTCTTTCTTTTCTAGACCTCAGACAAAATACCTTAGTTTCAGGGATAGCTGCTTTTTGGTCCAAGGTCAGACATAGCCAAAGGGAAGTGTTCTTACACTTCCGAGGGGGGGGATGGGCTGGTGTTGTGCAGTGAGGATAGTTGGGCGATGTTAACTAGGCATTTTCTAAAAGCATGGTAATAGGTGGAAGATTGTGTAACGAGCAGTGGGGAATTTCTGGAGCCCACCATTTGGGTAGGGCTTTATTTTTCCATTTTCCCCCAAGTTTGTATTAGTTCTATCTTTTCATAACTGTTAGAGATAGCACAAATTGACCTGAATAGGATATATACAGAAACTCACAGGGAAACACTTTTTGGGTCATTTCTTTAATTTTGAGTTTCTCTTGAAAAGTCATAAGCATTTTGGGGCAGTAAGAACAGGGTGCTAAAAATATTATGTCAATTACCTTCTCATCTACTGATCATAAGTCTTCTAACTCATGTAGTGATATTATTCTGAAAGAAGATCAGAACAATGAATTGCTTTTTAATTCTGCCAGATTTTCAGCATTACAACCTCATTTCTAGGACTCTTGCTCTTCTAAATATCTTTAATCTGGGGATCCAGGTGTTTTGTACTAAGTGAGGGGAAATACTCCCCCATCCCTTTCTCCAAGCCAACCTGACACTCAGGAAGGGAGGGAACAGAGGCAAGTGCTATGGTTATTCCAAAATTAATAAAAAGTGTTAGAAAATTCAAGATGAATATAATAACAAATTAACAGTGAGCTGTTCATAAAATTGGGCCAGTGGGTACTATGCCCTTCAAAACCCATTGTAGCTTTTCTGGATTTTAGCAAAGGGAGACAAGAAGCCTGAGTCCTAGTTCCGGCCTTGCCTGTATAGACTGTCCCGCCTTTGAATGGTTCTGCTGCCTCTTTGCTTACCTTAAAGGCAAGGTGAAAAGTGACAGAGATTCATGAAGCAAATTTAAGTCCAGAAGTATAATGGAATGAAGGAGAGATAACCTTATAGAACTCTAGTTACGATTCACTCTCATCATATAGTATAAAATAGTCTTGCATTCTCTTGTTTCAATTCATCTACAGATTATAAGGAACAGGGCTTAAGTGGGGCAGGTTCTTTGGGTGGTTTTTCAGTTTACGTAGGGTAGACAATTCAGTTCTACACTTTTCCCCCTTCTTATATCATTCTTAGGCTTTGTAATTTAAGAGGGTTTTAGTTTTGTGCATACCAATGTTAAACCCCTTAAAGGTAAGGGCCAAGGCTACTAATTATTTGAGAATTCCGTTACCTGAAGGCTGCTATCACTCATTGCTTCTTCCCTTTAAAGGAATTCCACAAAATTAATAACAGATGAGAAATAAAAAATTACAGAATTTCTCTGTAAATGCCATATATCCCTAAACATAGGTTAAACTAAGCTGGGGTGGGGGTGGGGCCATGGCTGAGGCAAAAGGTCAAAGGCAGGCCCTTTGCTTTTCCTAAATATCTCATCTATTCCTCCTGCTTTCTTACTCCCGAACCGTGGTTAGAATCCTTCATAGAGCAATTTGAGAAGATTTAGATGCATACCACCAGGGCTAAAGGAAAGAGGGTGACACAAACAACACGGCAAAATGTTTTAGCTCCTGTGCGGGCTACTAAGTTGACCCAGGTTACTTCGCCTGTGACTGTAGCAAAAGCTCCCACTTGGGAGAAAAGGAAGAGGTTCTGGAAGAAAATGTCTGCACTTCCCATATGCTACTGTTGGTTCTGTGGGGGAATATCAAGGCATTCTTACCAATTTGTGGATAAAGTCAAAGCAGAAGAAAGAAGAAAGACCACTGGACATTGGTGTTGGAAGTGAAAAAAAGCACACAGGAGAATGTCGGGATATTTCCTGGCCTATTCCAGGATGAGAAAGAAGATGCTCACAAATTCAAACGTCTTTTCAATGCCATGGTTTCACCCAAAGAATTCAAGACCATGAACAATCAGATGAGCAACCCCTCCTCCCTTAAGGAAGAGCTATTAAAGAATAGAGTATGCGGTGGAAAGTGAGGACAGAAGCTTCCTTATCCCTGGGCAGTTCCTCCCTTTCCCCCAGTGATTAGTATATACTTCAGGGGTTAAAATGCACCTCTCTGTAGATGGACCTAATGTATACTTGACTTTGTTTGGATTGCCTTCAAGTAAGAGGTTCTGTCAGCAAAGCGATCTCTCTTCTCTTGCACATGAGTTAGTCAAGGTCTGATAAGGATTTCAGGGGGGAATAAAAATGGTATAATTATAAGCCATTAGCCAGTCCCTTGACTTCTAAGATTAGTTTGAAAAACATTTAGCAAAAATAGTTCTAGAGAGAGCTATCAAAAGTATTTAAGAAAATAATTATTGCAAGGGTGTTATAGCTTTTCTTTATATAAATCTCTTACCAATTCTTGAGAGATCCATGAATGAATGAATTATATAGCAGACTGTCTTAACGGTAAGGTTTGCAGTCTGCCAACTTAAATTCTCTTCTGTTGGCATAAAGGGTTTTTTAAAAATTTTAATTAATTTATTATTTAAAAAAATTTATATACAGTTAAATTGACTTTTTTTGTATGTACAGTTCTCTGAGTTATAACTTATGCATAGAGTTGTATAATGACCACAGAACAGTTCCATTGTACCAAAAAATCTTCTCCTGCTACCCCTTTTGTAATCAAACCTTTCCTCCTACCCCTAACCTCTGGTGGCCACTGATTTGTTTTCTACTCTTACAGATTTGCTTTTTCCAGAATGTCATATAAATGGGATCATACAGTATATAACCTTTTGAGACTGACTTCTTTTACTCAGTATAATGTCAGTGAGATTCATCCACATTGCTGCCTATATCAAGAATTCATTCCTTTTAATTGTTGAGTAGTATTCCATTGTATGAACAGACTCACAGGTGTTTATCCCTTTTCCCAAAAGTTTAGGTTATTTTCAGTTTTTGGTGATTATGAATAAAGTGATAAACATTCCTGTACATGTTATGTATGAACATAGGTTTTCGTTTATCTAGGGTAAATACCTAGGCTTGGGACTACTGGATCTTATAGTAAGTATATGTTCTTCAGAAGGATTGTACCATTTTGCATTACCATCAGCAATGTTTGCGAATTCCAGTTGGTCTGCATCCTTGTCTTTCTAACAGGCATATAATGGTATTCATTGTCATTTTATTTTGCATTTTCCCAATGGCTAATGATTTTGGTAATTTTTTTCAGGATTTTATCAATATTTGCCATAGGTGTGTCTTCTTTTTTTTGTAATTTAATTTAATTTTATATTGGGGTATAGTTGATTTACAATGTTGTGTTAGTTTCAGGTATACAGCAAAGTGATTTGGTTATACGTATATATATATATATATATATATATATATATATATATATATATCCATTCTTTTTCAGATTCTTTTTCCATATAGATTATTGCAGAATACTGAGTAGAGTTCCCTATGCTATACAGTAGGCCCTTGGGTTTTTTTTTTTTTTTTTAATATTTATTTATTTGGTTGCAGCAGGGGTCTTAGTTGTGGCAGGCAGGGTCCTTAGTTGTGGAATATGAACTCTTAATTGTGGCGTGAATGTGGGATCTAGTTCCCTGACCAGGGCTTGAACCCAGGCCCCCTGCATTGGGAGCGCAGTCTTATCCACTGCGCCACCAGGGAAGTCCAGTAGGTCCCTGTTGAATGTGTATCTTCTTTTGGTGAAGTGTCTGTTCAAATCTTTTGCCCATTTTGCGGGGAGATGTTTGTGTTCTTATAATTGAGTTTTGAGAGTTCTTTATATATTCTGGATACAAATCTGTTGTTGAATATGTGATTTACAAATATTTCCTTCTAGTTTGTGTCTTGACTTCATTCTTTTAACACATTTACCTTTTTTAAGGGCAAAAGTTTTAAATTTTGATGCAGTCTAATTTATTGATTTTTTTCTTCTGTTGATTTTACTTTTGATGATGTCTTAGAACTTTTACATAACCCAAGGTCAGGCAGATTTTCTAAAAGTTTTATAATTTTCCATTTAGATTGAATCATGGGATTTGATGCCCACCCTTATCACTTCATCTAAACCTAATTGTCTCCTAACAACCCCACCTCCTAATACCATCACATGGGAGGTTAGGGCTTCAACATGATAATTTTGGAGGGACAACAAGTATTCAGTCCATAATAAGTTGATTTTTGGATATGATGTGAATTACAGGTCAAGTTTAAATTTTTTTTTGCATATGAATGTCCCGTTGTTCTAATACCATTTTTTTGAAAGACACTGTTCTCTGTTGAATTACCTTTGTAACTTGTTAAAAAATTATTTGACTATATTTATATGGGCCTATTTTTGGACTCTTCTATTTCATTCATCTTATCCTTCCACTAACAACACATATTGATTACTATAGCTTTACAGCAAGTCTTAAAGTCAAGTAGTGAAGGTCCTTGTGGAAGGACAAAAGAAGTCCTTGTTCTTCTGTTTCAAAATTTTTTTGGTTCTTTTGCTTTTCCCTATAAATTTTAGAATCAGCTTGCCTATATCTACATAAAATCTGCTGGGATTTTGATTGGAATTTTGTGAAATCTATAAATCAGTTTGTGGAGAATTAATATCCTAAGCATGTTGAGTCTCGAATCCATGAACATGATATGTCTCTTCATTTATTTAGGTCTTTTATTTCTTTCATCAATATTTTGTAGTTTTCAGATCTTGCATATGTTTTGATAGACTTATACCTAAGTATTTCTTTTGGGGGAGGAGCATTTAAATGACATTAAAAAAAATTCAGTATCTAAACATTCATTGCCAGTTTAGAGATATGATTGATTTTTGCATGTTGACTTTGTTTCCTATGATTTTACCTACCTCTCATTAGGTATAGGAGCTATTTTGTAAATTCTGGGGGAATTTTTATGTGGGCAATCATGTTGTCTGTAAATAGAGGCCATTTTATTCCTTTTTTTTTCCTCCCAGTTTTATGCCTTTTTGCACTGGCAAGGACTTCTAGTACAATGTTAAATAGGAGTAGTGAGAGTGGACATTCTTGCCTTGTTTACAATCTTAGAGGAAAGCATGCAGTCTTTTACCAGTAAGTATGATGTTAGCTGTAGGATTTTCTGTGGCTACTCTTTTAGATTGAGGAAGTTCCTTTCTATTCCTACTTTGCTGCAAGTTTTTATCATCAATAGATGTTGAACGTTGTTAAGTGTTTTTGTCTGCTTGTGATGATATGACCAAGTGGATTTTCTTTTTTAGACTGTTAATATGGTGGATTACATTGATTTTCAAATAGTGAACCAGCCTTACACTCCTGAGATAAAACTCACTTGGTCATGATATATTATTCAATTCATTAATATTTTGTTGAGGATTTCTTGTCAATGTTCATGAGGAATGTTGGTTTACAGTTTGCTCTTCATGCACTATTTTTGTGTGGTTTTGGTATCAGTGTAATGCTGTCCTCATAAATGATATGGGAAATGGTCTCTCCTCTGCAGTTTTCTGGAAGAGATGGTGTAGTATAATTTCTTCTTTAAATGTTTGGTAGAATTCATCAGTGAAACCATCTGGGCCTAGAGTTTTCTTTGTAGGGAGCTCTTTAACCATGAATTAAATTTCTTAAATAGATATAGGACCGTTCTGTTTATCTTGGCTGAGTTTTGGTAGTTTTTAACAGAATTAGTCCATTTCATAAAAACAAAAATAAACAAATGGGACTTAATTAAACTTAAAAGCTTTTGCACAGCAAAGGAAACCATGAACAAGACAAAAAGACAACCCTCAGAATGGGAGAAAATATTTGCAAATGAAACAACAGACAAAGGATTAATCTCCAAAATATATAAGCAGCTCATGCAGCTCAATATCAAAAAAAACAGTCCAGTTAAAAAATGGGAGGAAGACCTAAATAGACATTTCACAAAGGAAGACATACAGATTGCCAAGAGGCATGTGAAACGATGCTCAACATCACTAATTATTAGAGAAATGCAAATCAAAACTACAATGAGGTATCACCTCACACCAGTCAGAATGGCCATCATCAAAAAATCTACAAACAATAAATGCTGGTAAGGGTGTGGTGAATAGGGAACTCTACTACACTGTTGGTGGGAATGTAAATTGATACAACCACTATGGAAAACAGTATGGAGGTTCCTTAAAAAACTAAAAGTAGAACTACCATATGATCCAACAGTCCCACTACTGGGCATATACCCTGAGAAAACCATAATTCAGAAAGAGACATGCACCACAGTGTTCATTGCAGCACTGTTTGCAATAGCCAGGACATGGAAGCAACCTAAAAGTCCATCGACAGGTGAATGGATAAAGAAGATATGGAACATACATAAAATGGAATATTACTCAGCCATAAAAAGAAACAAAATTGAGTTATTTGTAGTGAGGTGGCTGGACCTAGAGTCTGTCATACAGAGTGAAGTAAGTCAGAAAGAGAAAAACAAATACCGTATGCTAATGCATATATATGGAATCTAAAAAAAAAAAATGGTACTGATGAACCTAGTTGCAGGGCAGGAATAAAGAGGTAGACATAGAGAATGGCCTTGATGACATGCGGTGGGAGGGCGAAGCTGGGGTGAAGTGAGAGTAGCATCGGCATATATACACTACTGAATGTAAAATAGTTGGCTGGTGGGAAGCAGCAGCATAGCACAGGGAGATCGGCTCGGTGCTTTGCCATGACCTAGAGGGGTGGGGTAGGGAGGGTGGCAGGGAGGCTCAAGAGGGAAGGGATATGGGGACATGTGTATGCATATGGCTGATTCGCTTTGTGCAACAGAAACTAACATGGTATTGTGAAGCAATTATATACTCCAATAAAGATCTATTAAAAAAATAAAGGAATTAGTCCATTTCATTTAATTTGTTGAATTTATATGAATAAATTTCTTTGTAATATTCTCTTATTATCTGCTTAATCTATGTGGGGTCTGTAGTGATCGCTCCCTTTTGTTCCTGATACTGGAATTTATGTTTTTATTTTTGTTTGACATTTTGGCTACAGGTTTGTTTGTTAATTTTTAAAAATCTTTTCAAAGAAACATCTTTTTGTTTCATGAATTTTCCTTATTGTTTTTCCTATTTTCAATGTCATTGGTTTCTGCTCTTTATCATGCCTTTCTTTTTACTTGCTTTAACTTTGCCTCTCTTTTTCCAGATTTAAGATGACACATTGTTTATTTGGGATTTTTCTTTCTTTTTTTTTTTTCTAATATAAGCATCTAGTGCTATAGATTACCATCTAAGCATTGCTTTAGAATATCTTATAAATTTGATTGTTGTATTTTCATTCAGTTCAAAATATTTTCTAATTTTCCTCGATACCTCCTCTTTGTCCCATGAATTACTTAGAAGTGTGTTGTTTAGTTTCCAGTTATTTGAAGATTCCCTACATATCTTTCTGTTATTCATTTCCAGTTTAATTTCATTACGGTCAGAAAAATAAGCTTTCTGTGGTTTCAGTTGTTTTAAATTAGGTAAGGGTTGTTTTTGAGACAGACTATGGTCTATCTTGGTGAATGGCTCACGTGCCCTTGAAAAGAATGTGTATCTGCTCTTTTCAGGTGAAGTGCTTTATAAACGTCATTTTGTTACAGTTGGTTGATGATGTTGTTCATTCTTCTATATTCTAGCTGATATTCAGTCTACTTGGTCTATTGATTACTAGGAGAGGAGTGCTGAAGCCTCTAGCAAAAACTCGATTTTTTCGTTTCCCCTTTGGTTTATCACCTTTTCTTCATGATTTTGCTGCTCTTTTATTAGGTGCATATACATTTAAGATTGTTGTATCTTTGGTAATTTTTCTTGCTCTGAAGTCTGTTTTGGCTGATAATAACCTAGTAATATCACCTTTCCTTTGAGCAGTGTTTGCACGGTACAGTTGATTCTCATCATTCATGGATTCCATGTTCGTAAGTTTTAATTTATTAGTAAAATGGAAATCAATATTTGCAGTGCTTTCTCTGTCATTCAAGTACATGTATCGAATGGCAAAAAAATTGAGTTGCTTGATATACATGTTCCCAGCTGAGGCTGAACAAGGCAATGTTTTACCTTTTTGTTTCAGCTCTCATACTGTAAACAAATGTGCTTTTTGTGGTCTATTTAGTTTTTTACACATTTGTGTTTTTCTTGGTGATTTCATTGTTTAATGTGGCCTTCAGGTGTGGTGCTGAGGTGTTGTCTAATGTCCTAAGTACAGGAAAGTTGTGATGTGCCATATGGAGGAGGAGATTATTAGATAAGCTCCATTCAGGCATCAGTTATAGTGCTGTTGGCTGTGAGGTCGATGTTAAGAAATCAGCATCATGTATTAAATAAGGTGTCTTTAGGACTTCCCTGGCAGTCCAGTGGTTAAGACTGCGCTTCCACTGCAGGGGGCATGGGTTTGATCCCTGATCGGGGAACTAAGATCCCACACCCTGCATGGCGCGGCCAAAAAATAAAACAAACAAATGAACAAACAAATAAATAAGACGTCTTTAAACTGAAACATACATACAACAAAGTTATGTATTGATCGGTTGGCAAAAATGTTGTGACCAGAGGCTTGCAGGAACCTAACCCTTGTATTTCCCTTGGGAGCAGTGGTTCCATATTTGCTAATTCACTATTTCCAGTGACTTTATAATATAACTACTCTAAATGAGAATTGACTGTGTATCATTTTCCATCCTTTTACATTTAATATCTTTATCATTATATTCAGTGTAGGTTTCTTGTAGATAGCATATTGTTGGGTCTTCTTTTTAATCAAATGCATAGAGTTTTAAAGGTGGTAAGTTAGCTACTGACTGCCTAGATGACTTTCTTCTATAATTACTGCATTTTCTTTTTTTAAAAAATTATTTATTTATTTATTTATGGCTGTGTTGGGTCTTCGTTTCTGTGTGAGGGCTTTCTCTAGTTGTGGCAAGCGGGGGCCACTCTTCATCGCGGTGTGCGGGCCTCTCACTGTTGCGGCCTCTCTTGTTGCGGAGCACAGGCTCCAGACACGCAGGCTCAGTAATTGTGGCTCACGGGCCCAGTTGCTCCGCGGCATGTGGGATCTTCCCAGACCAGGGCTCGAACCCGTGTCCCCTGCATTGGCAGGCAGATTCTCAGCCACTGCGCCACCAGGGAAGCCCATTACTGCATTTTCTAATTCCCCATTATCATTTAAAGTTAAACAGTATTTCATCATTTGAAAATTTTTGTTGTTCTAGTTCTAGAAATTTTAATAAGCATAGATCATCAAGAAGAAAATAAAAATCACAATATTATCCAGCAGTAACAACTGTTAATTTTTTATATACAACTTCTCAGACTTTGTCTCTATAATTACATCTTTCACTTTCTTAAACAAAAAGATAATTCTGACATGGCTGTTATTTTTGGACATGATTGTTTACAGGACATACCATTATCTTTTCATGCCATTCAGTTGTCTTCTACGTATCATTTTAAAAATGGATGTAGAGCAGAGTTGTCATTGTTCCCATTTTTATAGATGATAGAAGAAAGGTTCAGAATGCCTGATCAGTTCAATGTGTCAGAACCAAGAGTTGACATCGGGTGCACTTATTTTCTATACACAACGTAGTTTTAAATACATAGCAAGCAGCAGACAATTTGCACGCTAGAATTAGAGACAAAGAAAAAGAGGTAAAACTGGTCTCCTTTGGGGAGAATCTCTGTATATTGAGCATCTCTTCTTCCAAGTTAGAGGACATGAGTTACTCTCTCAACCACCTTGAAATGGGCTCTGTCCTTTCACACTTCCTGGATTCTTCATCTTCTCCCAGCCACTGCCAGTGATGGAGGGTGAAACAGTGGACAGCCAGAACTGCCAAAATAGAAGGGAAAATAAAAGCTCTAACAGATTTACACAGTGCTTTATAATTTCTAAAGCATTTATATTAACTAAGTGCCATATGCAAGACATTTCTTGGGTCGAGAATAAATGGTATTGGGTTAAGTATAGTCTCTCCTCCTCTATACAACTGATGAGACTATTTCAGTTATTTGACGGCAGTTGAAATATGAGGCATAGTTGGTTGCTGCAGAAGCTTGGGTTTGGGGACAGATAGGCCTGCGTGCAAATAGCTCACCTCTGCCATGTCCACACTGTGGCATTGACTAAGTCATCCCATGTTACTGGTTTGTTCATTTGTTAAATGAAGATCAGAATATCTGTTTTCCAGGGTGGTGATGATAAAGATGAAGTGCCTGGACTATGGGGTGCTAAATGGTAGCGACTACTGACATTATTGTTTTAAAAGGCAATGACTAAGAATGTGTATTATATATATATATATGCATGTATATGATTTCAAGATTGAACCATCAGTCTTAGGGAACTATACAGTTGATTCTTTCCATAGAAGAAGACTGGCTTACTGGTTCACTGTGTCACCTGGGTAGAGGTTACAAAACTTTAAAGTAAAATGCTCTGACAAGGTGAAATTATGATAAGGCAGGTGTCGGAGTGCATCCTGGGATGAATAAGTTATGAATCACGGAAAGTTGCTGTTTAAAGGCTCGCAGCTGCGTGCTTGAAAGCAGATGGCGGTCTTGCTGATCTGAATCATTCTGATCTTCTCTAAATTTAAAAGCTGAATGATGATTTTCTGGTAAAGGTATAATGCAGTATATTTTTAATATTTAACTACGTAGTTAGGGTAAATTAGTATTTTGGGATTTGAGATATTGTTTCACATTCTCTATGCCTTTTTTTTTTTTTCCTGGAGCCTTAAGTTCCCATTTCGTGATCGTATGTCATGGCCACACACACTCTTAGATATTATTCTTTGAACATTATCTTTGGTCCTACATAAATCTCATTGGGAAGAAAGCCATTAACTTTGTTGAGACAACCTCACAGTCATGATCCAGAGGTTACCAGAGAGGTTGGAATTTTTCTTCAAAAGTTTCCCTGACTTGCTGTGTGACTTTGGGTAAGTGATGTGCTTCCTGCCCCTCTTTCCAAAATATTTTCTAAATAGTCCTCCTCAGCATCTTAGAGGTTTAGCATCTTAGTTCTCAGCACAGATGTTTATTGGGCAGAGAAGATGAATGCGAGAAGAGGCAAGGGAGCTACATTTGTAGAAGACCTACTATGTGCTGGGTGTGTCACATGCATTATTTTTTAAAGCAAGGCACAAAGAAATGCCAACCTAGAACTGCCTTTCTTTAATTTGTGGCTAAAATGCTATTTCATGTTCCAAACAGTCACAGAGGATCTACTTGCTGAAATTAGTAGACAAAAATGAAATGCCTTCTCCTTTCCCTTTAAAATATCGTGGTTTTTTTTTCCAAATGAGAGAAATAGAGCTTATGGTACTCAAGAAATATTTTCAGATTACGAATGTAAAGTCTTTGTTCTGAACACATCTAATAAACCACATATAATGGGTCTTTTTGGTATTTAGACAGGAGGCCTCCATAGAATCCACATCTGTGTTGTCTGACAGAAGTTGTTCATTTTTTTTTCCATGGAATTTATTTCTAACATTGTGTGTGTGTGTGTGTGTTGGTTTTTTTTTTGCTTTTTTTGCCTTTCCATTTAAATTTTACATTTTTGCAGGAATAAAAAGTGAAATTCTATCTTTATTGCAGTACCGTAGATGAGATTTTGATCACCCCTAGCCAGGGAATTTGGAATGAAGTTCCCTATAGCCTTAATTGCAATCTGACTCATGCTTCAGAATAAATTACTTCACCACCAATCAGGCCATGCTGTACAAATCCATACATGATAGTTGTTTTGCTCTAAAAATAACTTAGGTCAAGAAGGACAACATTTAAAGTTTCACTTATCTTGCCATTCTTTCTTGTGCCTTTGGGGCATTGCTAGTAGGGTGAAGCTCTTAGCCGTCAGAATGGGACTCAGGAAGAAGAGTAGGTATGATCACTCCTCCTCCGATTCCTTGGAGCAGAGCAGAGCCCTTAGAGCCACTGGCAACCTGACCTGGGGAAAGAGCAATAGTGTCCTTGGTGAGGATGGAGCTGGGGATGTCAGGGAAGGCCATGGATAGGTGGGTGGAGGTGGGGGACACACACTTTAGATAATTTCATCTATTTATTCATTCACTGCCTATCTTCTCTGAGCCAGACACTCTGCTGGGCGTGGACACTGGGACTTTGATATCCAGAAGTACACTAAAGGGTTAGAATTCTGTGATTGAAGGGCAGAGAGTAAAGGGGCATGAAGAGGAGAGGTGGGTCGATTCTGCTGGGGAGGAAGTGACTGTCTTTCCCTGGGTCTGATTCCTCCTGGGAAGCCTGCCCTGGGGAATAGGAAAGCCTTACTCCAGAGAAACCAAACCCTCTTCTATCGACCATCCCTTAGTGCCACTGCACCGTGCGTGAGGACCCTGCGTGTGTGAGTGCTGGAGTGTGGGCTAGGGAGACAGGGACCACCAAGGGAGAAGCAGAGCCCCCTTTGTCTTTGCTTTTAGGCACATGAATGTACCTTTTAAAGAAATGGTCTTTATAACCTCTAAATGACAGTAAAGATGTCCTCAAGGCAGAAATATATTAAAGACCTAAAAGGAAACTGTCTAAGGTGAACAGATGTGTTTGATCTGGGCATGACTCTGCTTGAGGTCATCTCCCTTTAACCACTGCCACCACCAGGACAGGACTAAGATGTGCTACGTTCCCCTTAAAGAGTTGCCTCCAGCCTGGGTAGATGGGTCTTTTTCTGTTTCTCCAAGCAGAGCCAGGGGAACTTTTATTAAACATCAAGGGAAACCCCAAAGGAAATCAGCATACAGTACATTAAAAGGGTTGGGATTTTGATGTGATCACAGGTATTTTACTTCTTGGTCCCAGTGGGGTTCCAGCCCACCTGTAACTATCTGTGCTGTAGCTCAGGGATTCTCAATGCTGGCTACACACTGGAAGCTTTTAAAATCTATCAGTGCTCTGGGTCCAGCCCAGGCTGGTAAAATAAAAATCTCTAGTGGTGTGCCGTAAGTGTAAGTGTTCATTAAAGGCTGTCCAGGTGGTTGACTGTGCATTTGGGCTGAGAACCACTGATCTCACTTCAAAGGGCAAGGGCACCGGGCAGGCAGCTCGCCTGGTTCTTCACTCCTATCCCTCCTGTGTCTTCTCTTCTCAGGACGGGGCACGTACAAGCACTTGGTACATGCCGGATAAATGCATGAACGAATGAGTCAATGGTCATCTTTCTTTTCACCTCATAGTCATCCCATTAGAGTAAAAAGCAAGAGAAGTTTCTAACTCTTCTGCCCACATGGGGTCTTCCCAGCCAGGCCCTGCTCTGGTTGAAGGAAGATACCTCTTCTGGTTATTAGCAGGGCTGTAGGATTGTCACTCTTTAGATACTGGGAGTGGTCTTGTCCCACTTGTTCGTGAGGAGATGACAGTCACTCGGTGACCATGGCAGCTAGACAAGCAGGATTATCGTGACAATTAGCAGGAGGGTCTAGGCAGATGAGTGCCACCTTGGTAAGGCTAGGGGTCAAAGCCAAGGTAGCCCAGTCCTCCAATGCAGGAGCATACAGTCCTAGAGGGATTTCAACCAGGGACTTGCACTGAGACCGTGGGATATAACCTTCTTGCCCGGTGGTTTGCCTGCAGGCATGACTCTTAGATGGGTGTGGTGTCACAGTTGAAGAAGGAATAAGGCAGAACCCCTGGAATATACCAGGAATTCCACCCGGCAGTGTCAATTCTATATGCTCTACAGTGATGTTCTAAGTAGCTTTTGGTGTTCCTACAATAGTCTGGGTCAAATGGAGAAATAGGGACAGTTTTCTTGGTTCCACATTTCAGAAGGGCATAACACTGCAGATTTCAAACACAGAAGAAAAGAATCAAGATAAGTATATCGTCAAATCAGTTTTCCCTTAGGCTTAAGACATATTTTTGTTATGTAATTTAACTTAGAATCAATTTACATATCATAAAATAGGAAGAGTATGTTTATTTTTTATAGAGTATTACATACAATGCATGAGTCTGAAAATAAATATTTAATGCTATTTAATATGCTAAGTGTCCCACTTGGTTTTGGTGACCCTGGGCTTGAATTGCCTGAGTTTTTTTTGTAATACTACTACAAGCGGTGATTATATATATTTATTGTTCAAAATGATTATTTGTAATGAAGTTACACAGTTTGAATTTTGTAGCTTGAACATGCATATATACTTCTGACCAGAACAGTGGAAACGCTGCACAAAACGTACTGAACTGTCTTTATTTCACTTCCTGAATGCACATGTTCTACCAACATGTGACCTTAGGCTCACTGATGACTCAGGAAGGACTGAAAAAAAGGGAACTAAGGATCACCCTGTCTTTCCCTTTCCTTCTATGTCACTGTTTTCAGCTTAGGTTGTTGGCTAATACAGGGGAGCAGTAAGAACAAGAAAGAATATGATGGGGTCCAGTGGTCGTGCATGTTTCTTAGACTGCTATAGCCTTCTTCCCGTGTTCTAAGCAAGCTGTGGCTCTAACAGCAAGTGTCGCCACCCCCAACCCCTCCCCCAGTTGTAGACATAACACACTTACCTCATACTCGCATGGAGGCTTTGAGCCTCACTGGACTCACACACATCATGATCCACTGGAATTCTGTGCTCATGGGGCATCACTAAAGCTATATTTATATGCGTATGGGGTGGCGGGGAATGACATACTGCATGGATCTCTCTGTTCCATCATCCCAAAACTCAAGTTCAAAGATAAGATCATTAAGAGTTTCAAGGTGGTGACAGCAGAGCATTGAACCAAGCACAGGAGGCTTCCAGATGTGGGGCTTCGTGTGCCTGCACCAGTCCCATGCCCATGAAGCCGGCCCTGGCTACTAGAATCTGGTTGGGAGGCTAGGGATGCCGCTAAACATCGTACGGTACTGCTGCCTGCCTCCCCAACATAGGCACTGCTGCAAAGGTTGCTGTTCTGTCTCTGAAGAGCATCAGAGGCCTGCACACAGGGCCGGTTCTCTCTTTGTCTGTAGAATTGTTCCCCTGGTGGGCTCTGCTCCATGTTCCTCAATGTCACGGTCACTCCCCCAGAGACCACTGCCTTCTGCTCCTTGCGGGGAGGGACTGTTTACTCTGCAGTAGTCGGGCCCCTCAGTGCTTCGTCTAAGTGGGCAGTTGTGCTTACTGCTCTTTGCTGTCAATTTGCTGATGAGAGACAGGTTCTCCAAGGTGGACCTTGACCACGCCTGGACGTGGTACATGGCCCTCAGGGTCCCTGTAGGCAGTGACCCCTTGAAAGGGAACCCTCCTGGGCACCGCCTCTCCCACATTGAGAGGCTTAGCCCTTCTTGTGCGATGGTTCCCGGGGTTGTTCCTAGCCAGGCTGGATTGTCTCCAATACCAGAGTCCACAGCACTATTGCAACTTCTCTGCACCTCTGGAAGTTGAAAAAAATGTTCGTGGGAGAAAAGCCAGAGAACGTAGGGCAGGGGGCAGAGAGAAGGTGCAGAACGAACCCTGGGGTGGAGCGTGGTCCAGGGCAGGGGGGAAGCTGTAGGGTAAGAGCTCAGAGCATCTTTCTCGGATTGTTGTCTTCACGTGGCAGGAAGTGTGCTGGGGGTGGGCGAGCAAAGATCCCAGACAGCCCAGAATTAATCCCCCCGCCCCCTTTTTCTGCCTGGTATCCCATTTCTAGGTCCGTAACCATGCACAGCAGATGGCGGGGGCGGGGATGACGGCAAAGAAGGGCCAGGCCGGACAGGTGCTCGCACGGCACTTGGCTGCTGCTCCTGACCACCGTCGGTGTGGTCCAGGGCCTATCGACGGCTCCGTGCTCCCAGCGTTCAGGAAGGTACTTTGAAGCTCGCCTCTGAATTCCCAGAGCTTGATTCATGTTAATTAATTTATGAGGCAAACACTCTGTGCCAGACCTGGGCTCGAGTGAAACAGACGTGACCTCTGCCCTCAGGGGGCTTGTCATGCTTAGGCACAGAGACTAGAAAAACAACTGCCCGGTGTCTTGACTCTGTTTTCTCTGTCAAAGGAAAGGACACCATTTTATTCCAATTAGAATATATGCAAAGTCAGCCCCTCATTTCTGTTTTGGCTCACAGTCGAGTTGCAGGCTGCTTTTTTTTTTTTTTTGTGGTACGCGGGCCTCTCACTGTTGTGGCCTCTCCCCTTGCGGAGCACAGGCTCCAGACGCGCAGGCTCAGCGGCCATGGCTCACGATACTAGCCGCTCCGCGGCATGTGGGATCTTCCTGGACCTGGGCACAAACCCGCGTCCCCTGCATCGTCAGGCGGACTCTCAACCACTGCACCACCAGGGAAGCCCACCAGCTGCTTTTAGATGGGCTTTTATGTCACTGATGGCTATTCTTCTTTTTGGATGTGGGGAAAATGTCAGTTTCTTGAACCAATGATTTGGAAAACAAAAAATATACAGAAGATGAGAAAGCTACACGATGAAATACGACACACACCAAAAAACACCTACTATGCCCCATGGTGTGATATTTAAAATTTTTTTGTGTGTAATTTCACAAAAGGCTTTCAGCAATTATATGCAGTGAATCCCAGGGAAATTCACATGTATTATGCAGCAGCGTATGGTCAGTCAAAGCAAGTTCTCTCCTGGCAGAGGATCTGAGCATTTTCATGGTTAGTAGTAATTAGGATGGTTCTGTTAGGCTCTTCATTTTGCATATTACAGTATCAAATTATAGGATTTGAATGATTAAATAATTTTTAACCAGAAATGAAACATTTCTCATGCATTAGAACTCAGACAATGGTTAAATAAGACTTTTCACCAAATCATTTGTCCTTCTTCAAAATATCCGATTATGCTGTAAACTTTCAAACAAAAAGTGTGTTATCTAGATCTCACCCCTGTTTTCTTCCATTGTAACTCTTTTCTTCATTGGCAGGAACCTGATCTTCACAGTCTTAATATGAAAGAGGGAGTTTTATAGATTTGGTATAAATGAATTGAGTCAGGCACTTGAGAAATTGCTTCTCCAGGCAGTAAAAATTCTATTTCTTATATTCTTGGGAAGTACAAATAGAAGAGACCAAGAAAAACTCTTTCTGATATAGGGTATTGTTTTCTTTTTTTTCTTCCCTAAAATGTTGTTATGGATCATCTTAGCCTTTGGTAACATGATTTCTTGGGGGAAAATACATATAATTGTATAAAAATTATGTAAAATATATTAAATAATTTGGTCAGTGAAATATCACAAGGAATAAGTAGGGCTGTGAATCAGGGACTCATCATTCTATCTATCACCAATTACTTATTAAGCAGATATAGCATACTAAGAGCCCAGTCTGTGGAGTCAACCTGCCTGGATTCAAATTCTGCTTACAAGCTGTATGATATTGGGCAACTTACATAGTCTTTTTTTGCTTGTTTCCTCATGTGTAAAATGAGGATAAAATACTACCAGCCTTATTCTAGTTATCTATTAACTGCATCACAAACCACCACAAAACTCAGTGGCTTAACAAAAGGACACTAGTCATTTGGGTCATGAATCTTCACTTTGGGGAAGGCAGAAATAGCTTGTCTCTGCTCCACTGGCATCAGCTGGGATGACGAATATCTGAGGCCATGTTCTCTTCCACGACTGATGGTTGATGCTGGCTGTCAGCTGAGATCCTAGCTGGATTCTGTTGGTTGGAACACCTCTACGTGGCCTCCCCACGTGGCCTGGGTCTCCTTACAGCATGGTGGCTGGGTTCCACAGTGCGCACCCCAAGGGAGAAAAAGCCAGGTGGATGCGGTATCGCCTATCCTTGGAAGTCAAGCCATCCCTTCTACCATATTCTGTTAATTGAGGCAGTCCCAAATGCTCACACAAGGTCAAGGGGAAGGGAAATAGATTCCATCTCTTGATGAGGGATGGCAAGGTTCTGAAGAACATGGGGGACCAAGAGATGTTGTTGTGGTCATATTGGGAAAACACAACCTTTGACTTAACTTGATACGGTTTTGTGAGTCAGTTCATAAATAAAATATTTAGCAAATATGGAGCAGTAAATACGTGTGCTATTGTTATTACGGAGCATGTAAAATGCATTAGTGGACTGTATAAATTCTTTGGTTAGCAGAGACAGAAAACTCTGGACAGAAAACCAGTCCAACCCCTAATTTCAACATAAGGAAATTGAAGGCCAGAGGTTAACTTGCTCAGCCATCCAGTGAAAGAACTGTGGTCATGAGACCAAAGTTGTGAGTGCTTATTGTTTAAGGTCAGACAATGGAAACTTACAGAGCTGGCAGTCATGGAAATAGACCTCTAAATAATTACTAAAGTAATAAATACACTGTCTCCAGAGATCCTTGGAATCAAAGATAGACCTGATTATAAAAGGAATAGGCCTTTTCTCTAACTTGTAGTATATTTGTGTTCAGTTGCAAAGTTGTTTGTTTTGCCTTTATTTTGTGGTTGATAGGATCAGATGAAATTCCGCCAAAATTGCTAATACCACATATTTTGCCACATAATGCATACAAGGCAGTATTTTTGTTAAAAATCAGAATATTTTTGACTGTGCCAAATGTGTGAAGGTGTGCCAGTCTTACATACAAATATAATTGTATGAGGAGATTGTACCTGATAAAGTGGGTGGACAGGAGGTATACATGGCACAGTCCAGGACTTCAGGTGGTGGGAGGGGGCTGGGATGTGTGGCAGGCCTTTTTCCTCTGCCTGGCCCTTGTTCATTTCAGAAACCTTCACCTGCCACCCCAGGGCCCAGCAAGCCCCAGCCTGAGTCCACTCCCATAGGCTGAGATGCTGACTTGGGACTGTGGGAGTTTTGCTGCTACCTTGGACCAGTTCTTTGCAGATAAACTTTGTCTTCGTAATGACGCCTCTGTGATCACCATCATGTTGGCATAGCTTGACCAGCGCTCTCCCTAGAAAAAGCACATTTACATTGGCCTTGGCCAAGCTCATGCAGATTGAGTTGTCCTTCTAGAACCTTGGGGCAAAAAAGGGTCTACAGGAACTCTCAGCTGCCTCTGTCTGCTGACTCCCAAAGGCAGATATAACACTTTCCCAATGTAAAATTTCATTGGTTACAGTTATTAAAACTTCAGGCCGGTATGGGATTGAGGGGCTGCAGGTGAAGAGTAACTATACTGGCTGGGCATTGGCTCTAGTGGTAGATAGTTAATATAAAGATGTTTTCATGAGGACTCATTTCTTTCCTAGAAAATTATTTGTATAGTTTATTATAAAGTTGTATCTTTTTGCTCGGAAATATGTTAATTGAGAGAAAGTGTTTTCTTGCTTTTAGTTTATCGGGATTTTCTAAATCTGTCTGTTAGACCCTCTAGGGACCTCAGAGGAGCCTGGAGCTGCCAAGTTTGTTGGTGGTGGGCGTGTGGAATGTGACCCATGGTCATGGTGCTGGTGTGGGGAAGGCCAGTGGGTTCATCTCGTCTTCCAGTTCAGCCTGGCTTCCTGGAGCTAAGCTGTGCAGACCTCGCCAGGGAAGACGGCCTTGGCTGACGAAGGGTGTCTGTGGTGGCTCAGGCAGAGGCGCTGGCTGTGCCGACATGCTGTGCATTTGCTGTCCCTGCTGTAAATTTCACCCAGCCTTCCTACGGTAGTTAATTCTACATGTCAGTTTGGCCAGGCGATGGTCCCCAGATTTTTGTCAAACATGAATGGGCCTCATCCCATCCCTGGAAGGCCTTAAGAGAAAAGACTGAGGCTCCTGAAGGAAGAAGAAATTCCTCCTCCAGAGACACGCCTGCAACATCAACCGTTCCCTGCTGGCCTGCCCTGAAGATTTTAGACTTGCCAGCCCTCACAATCACGTGAGCAAGTTCCTTTAAATCTCTGTCTCTAGCTCTGTCTCTATCCCTTCGGTTCTGTTTCTCTGAAGATCCTTGAGAGATACACCTCCTTTAGATCCCTTATGTAGTTACCCCACACTGTTTTGTTTGCTTGTTTTTTAAAGAATTGTTTCCTGTGAAGAGAAGAGCATCTGTTTATGGTCTTTGTCATCCAAAGGGCACATTTCTTAGCGAGGCTAGCTTTGGAGGCAGGAACCATAAGGAAAATGTTTACACTAAGACAAAGATACAAAAACGTGGTAGTAGGTTTCAGGATAAAGGAGCATTTTAAACAATATAAGATATAGAAACATGGAGACAGGGTGGTGCCGAGGAGGAGTGGGCATGAGTTTTGGAACTGGGCAGCTTGGATCTGAACCGTGATCTGCAGCCTCCTGGCTGAGTTACCTTCAGAAAGGTACTTAACCTTTCTGAGCTGCAGCTTTCCTCATCTGTAAAACAGGCGAAATGACATCCACTTTTTGGTGGGTGGTAGATCATGTAGGTGCTCAATCATTGGTGGCTACTTTGGCTGTTGTGGTTATTAAGAAAGGCTGCATTAGGGCAATGGCAGAATGATGCAGTGGGTCGTATTTCTTTATTGTTTCCTCCTGCTCTGCTGAATGGACAGTTTTCAGATTGGTCTCCTCCCTTTACTTCACCCACCTGTGCTTGCAGACTGTTCATTCATTTCAAGATATAAGTGATACAGAAGAGCACCCATTGTTACCCTTTTCCATAATAGGGCTTAAGGAAAAGCAAAAGCGACAGAAATTCTGGCAATAGCCATAATTCAGGGGCAATCATGTTCAGATTAGGTTGGGGGACAGGGGCAGAAATGGTGGTCTCCTCTGCAGTGAGCAGAGCCTGTGATCCTGTCTTTCTGCCTGCAGGTAGGAGAAACAGCACTACTTCCTGTAGGCGGTTAGAGGAATAAAGGAGGTAATTCATGAAATGTGCTCACTGTGCCAGGAGCATAGCAAGTGCTTAGTAAAGATTAGCTAGAAACAGCAGCAGCGGTGGCAGCAGTAATTTACTACAAAGATTGGCATCCAGCACTTCAGGTGGGGGAAAGTATGAAAGAAGGCCACGTGGGAAAATAAACGTGACGCATATTCTGATGCCAACTAGACTGTAGGGAAAACTTTTCAGTGGGGATTAGGGAAAAGTAAAATATTTAAGGTAGAGCCAGGGCAGTGTCATAAAACTCAAAACGCTGTCGTATGGTTATTATTACCGCGGTTTGGCAATGGTTTATGAGAATCTGCCCTGTAAAACATCACTTCTGTTGCAGAGTCTGTTGTTATAAACTCTTGATGGGATGGTGTTGCCTGATATTTTTGCAAAGTTAACAACATGGATGTGGCAGACACCGATGCTCGCCTAGACAATAGCAACTCCTCCTTCATCTGGGTGAGTCCTGATTTTGTCCTGGTATCTACCTTTCACCCATGTGGTTCAGGTAAACACTGATTAGTCTAGGCTATAATGATGGTTCCGTTCCTGTTGCCAGTGATTGGTTCAGGGTGGCCATATAACCAAATAGATAAGAAAGAAATCTTGCTGGTTGAGACATGTGTAGAGGGGGTGGAAAGGGAGGAAGGCATCTAGTAAAAGGCTCCTAGCTCTTAGAAATAGTCAGAAGGAAGAAGGAGTCCACTTTCCACCTCTGGATGTTGCTTTATGAGGTTGTGATGCCTGGATCTATTGCAGCCATCTTGTGGACATGAGGTAGAGACCAGCCATCATTTTATTATTATTGGCTTATTTTTGCCTGGGGAGAGATACATCCCATCATGTTTTTGTTCTGGATGAAGATAGGATTGAAGAAGGAGTATGAATGCATATTGCTGTTGTTTTTGCACATTCTGCCTTTGTTGAACCCTACTTCTTATTTCTGCTCCACAATACTGTGGAATCTGATCCCAGAGTCTCTGCTCTCTTGGGCTGACTGAATCCCACCTTCTTGACAGTCCTCTTCTAGTATATTCTAGGATGTGGCTTTTTCTGACTATTTCCTACATCTACTCAATCCTATATGCTTTTCTTTGTCCACAAATTTGTAAAGCTCTCTCTTCATTGGTGCCCTCTGTTCCATCTTCTTTTCTTTCTGTGTCTGTGGGTTTATTCCTTTTTGTACTTTTATATATGGGAAAGTACACAGGCTAATGCTTGTGCTTAGTGGATCAGTATGACTATTTCTTTTTTAAATTGCTCATTATAATTAACTTCTGTTTTATATTGGGGTTGTCATCGATTTGCAAGACCTATTTACATATTAAGATACCAGCTGCTTTTCACATATATAACCAACATTTTTCCTAGTTTATTGCTTTTGAAAATTGTTTGTGTTTTTCTTGACATATGGAAGATTATATTGTCACGTAGTAAGATTTATCAATCTTCTTTGTGATTTCTTTCTTTGTTTTTATTCTTAGAAGGACTTTTTCTCCCCAAGATCAAATATATATTCGTTCTACATTTTTGATTCTCCCTTCCTCTCTGTCTTCCGGCACACCATCATCGTTGGTCCATGCAGAGCTCTTGTTTTTTTATTTTACTTTTTTCCTTTTATCCTCCATCCTCAGTGCCATTTCTCTCTCCAACCACATGCATCTATTCTAATGCATCCAATATATATTCTTCATTTTAAAAAACGTTCAGGGCTTCCCTGGTGGCGCAGTGGTTGAGAGTCCGCCTGCCGATGCAGGGGACACGGGTTCGTGCCCCGGTCTGGGAAGATCCCACGTGCCGCGGAGCGGCTGGGCCCGTGAGCCATGGCCGCTGAGCCTGCGCGTCCGGAGCCTGTCCTCCGCAACGGGAGAGGCCACAACAGTGAGAGGCCCGCGTAACGCATAAAAAAAAAAAAAAAACAAAAAAAAAAAACGTTCACCATTTTTTCTCCATCTGGAGTTAGAGATTTAAAAATTAAAAAAAAAATTTACCCAGTTTTCTCACTGTCTTTCTCTGTTCATTCAAATTGCCTTCTTTACCAAATGTCAGGTACCAGGCTTTCTAACCTGTTCCATTTATCCATCTGACTGCTTTGGTGCTAAGATCACACTACCTTAATGATTATATAATTTAAAAACATTTGAGTATGCGGGAATGAAAATCACGTGTGATGTTCTTCCTGTGTCATTTAATTCTTTTCTCTTTTTTAATATGATAGACAAGGGGACCATTCTCTAATAACTAGCACATCTATGTATGTTAGTGTAGCAAATTGCTAGTCACTGTCACCTAGGCCAGCCATGCCTTACATTTTGCAGATGGTGAAAAATATTATGGTAGATGTGACTTTAGGAGCAGAAACATATTTAAAAGTAGTGCCTATGACTGATTCAAAAGGAAACATGCTCACGTGTTTTAATGAACTCTGGTTTAGAGTTACTGAAGATGTTTACTGTGATTAACATTCTTGTAACCTTAAATCGTGCTCTGTCAACTTCTAAGAAAACAATTTCAAATGTCATTTTGTGCATTGATTGTGCAAGGATCCAAGAAGGAAATCGGGTTCTGACCTTTTATCCGTGTTGAGCAGACTTTTCTGTCTGGAATTGATATTTATCAACAGCTTTCGTCTTTCCTGTGTGTTTATCATGGGGATGTGGTTTGAATATGGTTCTTATAACATGGAGCATGTGGAAATATTGTGGTGAGAATCAGATTTTCTGCTTTTGGACACAAAGTGGTGCCTTGTTTCCTGAAGCAGCCCTGGACGGTGGTCCTCTGTGCCTGCTGTGGGGGAGGACAGACAGGGAGAAAGAGCACAGCAAAGACTTTTTTGTGCCCCCTAGAGCAAAACAAAAAGGGAAAGGTTGGCAACTGACTAGTGCCTGAAAAACCAAATGTGTTAATTCAGAGAAGTGAAAACTCTAGCATTTTGTTGGGGCAAAATGGCAAAAAAACCCCAAATGCATTGCTATAAGATGTGAACATTTTAATTCCTACCAACAATCAGTAATATAATAACTGAGGGGGGCTTGGTTTTGAGGAGGGGTTAGGGCACTTTAGGTAATTTAGGTAATTATTTAGTTTAGGGAACCTTCTCACTAATAGATGCTTATAATCCTTCTGGATACTGTGTACATTCTAGTTGATTTGCCAAAAGTCACATAGCTTAAAAGCTATGAAAATAATAGATTATCACAATAATTGCATAGCACATTTTAGAACACTGAGTATCAGAGGATTTTTAGAAAAGGAACCTTGAACCCAGACAGGTCAAATGAATTGTCAAGTTGCTTAGTAACTTAGGGGTGAAGCTGGCTGCAAATCAAACTTTTATCAAAGCCCACTGTGGGAACTTCCATGGTGGCGCAGTGGTTAAGAATCCACCTGCCAATGCAGGGGATACGGGTTTGATCCCTGGTCCAGGAAGATCCCACATGCCGCGGAGCAGCTAAGCCCGTGTGCCACAACTACTGAGCCTGCAAGTCACAACTGCTGAGCCCACGTGCCGCAACTACTGAACCCCGGGCACCTAGAGCCCGTGCTCCACAACAAGTGAAGCCACCGCAATGAGAACCCCACGCACCGCAACGAAGAGTAGCCCCTGCTCACTGCAACTAGAGAAAGCCTGCGCGTAGCAAGGAAGACCCAATGTGGCCAAAAAAAAGACCAGTGTGGGTTCTGCCATGTAGGAAATGCAAACTGCTTTCTCTAAGAATCAACTGGCAAAGGCTGTCTGGAGCACTGGTTGGAGACTGGGGATGTAGCCAAGCTCACTTTTAACAAGTGACAGGAGCGTTAGCAGTGCCAGCCTTAGACAGAGGTGAGGTGAGACATGCAGCCTATGTCTGCTCACACTGTATTGCACTTCTCTTGTACTCCGAGAGATACGTTTATAGATGTTCTTAGCTTATCCGCTGAGGATTCCACTTAGGCCACATTGGATGTGTGGGTGAAGCTCCCTGGTACCTGATTTAAGGACAGGGATTGAAGACAGAAAAAGTGCCCAGATAGAACCCTTAGCATCCCATCTTGGAAAACTCTCATCTCTACTTTATTTGAAAACTGGGCGTGACCCCAGAGTGTCCCTGTGTTCCTGCTGCTCTGAGGGGTTAAAGGTCATACTGTAATTACAGAGAGCAAACAGAGCACAGGAAGTGAAGTGCTTTGTCATTACTGCTGTTATTTCTTGCCCTTCACTCATACCACCCTTGGGGTGTTGGCAGGTATGTGCCCTGCAGACCTCACCACTCTCCAGTTACCAGGTGAACATGGGATGGAGCCAGTAGCTGATGGACCGTTTTATTTGCTTTTCTTAGGCACCAGTTAAAGTCGTAGATGACATCTCCCCTCGATAAGCAGTAGACAGACGTTGAAACATTTCAATAGAATGTTTTGCTGGGTTCATCTTTCTTTTTTAATGGGGACTGGCACTGATCCATATTTCCTCAGTGAGTTTTCATGCTCTGCAGCCTATCTGGCTGGTAGACTAGAGTACACATAAGAGAGACGCCAGCTGTCTATAGCAGGAACTGAAATAATGAGTTGAGAAGTATTCAATTAATGGGCTGGAAAGGTGGAAATTAATTCAAATTATTGAGGACAACGTTACTTATACATTTTGTTTTTAGACATAATGGAATAAAAGGTAATGGTTTTTACTCCCAACTTTTAATATCCATTCATAAAGACCAGTGATATGGTAATTTCCCTTATGCATTGTCACTGGGAATGCATTATTGCACCAATTCATTTTTATGTTATATGATATAAATGTTATGTATAAAGGATGACACTAATGTGGTATGTATTACTTGTAAGGCAGGTGCTACAATTGTTTTCAAATGTTGTGATAAAATTTTTGTTAAGCTACTCACCTTCAACCACCTTTTTCCCCTGTGACCATTGAGGATACACTGAAGCAAGCTTACATGTTGAGAGCTGTGATCCCTATTTATGGAAAGGACTGGAGCCGCCTGGCTCATCCCAGATTGTATGACCTTGACCGTTTTAGCTCTATGCAAAACAGTTGAGTTCACTGGATTAGAGATAATGAAGTAGAAATTAGATACACATTTTTCACTTGCTTTTCCAGAGTTAATTTTCTTTTGAGTGAATGAAGAACTCATTTAGTAAAATAAATACAAAATTGTCATATATCTGCAATCCACCAGTGCCTCTAAATTGTGCTAACCCTACCTCAAGCCACAAGCAGTGAACTGATTGCTCCTCAACTTCACAGAATTCTAGCCTGTATAGGAAAATGAACTTTGTAATACGAGTAGGCACTAATAGGGTATATTTGTTATCTTTTTGTCATCTTGACTAGGATTAATTTTTCCCTCCCCCTGGGTTAACATGGTTTTTTACATAGCATCATTTCCGTGTGCATTTTATTTATTTATTAATAAATTTATTTATTTATTTTCGGCTGCGTTGGGTCTTCGTTGCTGTGCTGGGGCTTTCTCTAGTTGCAGCGAATGGGGCTACACTTCCCTGCAGTGCGCCGGCTTCTCTTTGTGGTGGCTTCTCTCATTGCGGAGCACGGGCTCTAGGCGCGCAGGCTTCAGTAGTTGTGGCTCGCGGGCTCTAGAGCGCAGCCTCAGTAGTTGTGGCGCACGGGCTTAGTTGCCCCACGGCATGTGGGATCTTCCCGGACGAGGGCTCAAACCCATGTCCCCTGCATTGGCCGGCAGATTCTTAACCACTGCACCACCAGGGAAGTCCTCCCTGTGCATTTTAAATTAAAATGAGTTGGGTTTTTTTTTTCAACCATCCTTTTTTTTCATCTTGCTCTAGATTTTCTGCACACAGAGAATATATTCCAAATACAGGTGTAATATCTGCCTATGATATATATTCAAATGTGTATCATCTTTTCTGTTCATTTGATAGAATTACAACCTCCACCCTTTTCACAGTTTTCTAAAAAGGCCTAATGGTTGTACTATTAGATTTTAAAATAAACTGTCTGGTATATTATGTGATTCACTAAGTATACCAGATGGATCCAAAAGATACCGAGTCATATTGTTCAGCCTGAACACACATATTGATAACATTATCTGCCAGCATTTTTTTTTATCATTTGCAAATATTCTACCTGTTAAAGCTTCAGAGATTTGGAAGTATGTCTTCTGATTTTATTACTTCTTAGAATCCATTTTAATTCATATCTATTAACTCCAATCAAGTATTGAAATAAATAGCTTGAAGGCTGCCAAGAAGACAACATGACTTTAACATACAAACCATTTAAACCATGTATATGAGAAGGAATTTTTCCATAGATAAGAGCTTCTAACTTGAGACCGCTTCTGGTCAATAATGCCTTTGGCCTCGAAACAAAGCCTGCGTTGAGGGTTTTCTCCTTGATTTATTTCCATCTCTCAATGATCCAGAAATGATTAAAGAAGCAGCTCCATTTCCCTCAGAAAAAAGTTGTTTTCTTACATTGTCCACGAACCTGAGAGCTTTGACAAATTTAACTATAATTAAAGAGGAAAACCCTGGAAGTAATACTAATCTCCATAACCCTGGTTGGAGACCAAGAGAGGGGCATAGATGTAGCAACAGTTAGAATTTTGAAATCAATGGGTCAAAGCTTGTCGAAGATGAATGTCTGATTAGTGTTTCCCAGAGTGCCGTTGGGTCTGGCACTCAGCTAATTCAGTAAATGGAAAAGACACCCCTCGCACTTGGGGGCTTTGATTATCGGTTTGGTTGTCCCTATTAATTAAGTAAACAGTGAAGTGCTCACTTGCCCACTGAATTTCCTCATGCTCCGTGGGTATAGACTGAAGGTGAGCATTAAATAACACCTGAAACTGCATCAGAATTACCTGCCGTGGTGACTAAATATGTAAACTTCTGAGCCCATCCCCCACCGTCTTCCCTGTGACAGGACTCTAACCATGTGGCTCTGGTGATGCCGGGTTCAGGAACCACCAACCCACCTGAGGGTCAGTGACCTGCCTGGGGCCCGTCACTTCGATCTCACCTTTTCAGTGAAGGATCATCCTCTTTATCACTTTTCTGTGTGTTCACTGTTCTCTGCTGCTCGTGCCATGACTGGGCGACCCTTTTGCTCTTTATGCCCCTAGTCGTGCTGATTTTAGGTCTTTCTAAAGAGAAATCTGTACAAAATGGGAATTTGGAACTTACGGCAGAATTTGAAAGAATCCCTTCAGCCTTATTTGCTATATACCATGATGCAAACACATACCACATTTGCCATATACCACGATGCAAACACATATCACATTCAACTGTTGATAGCATCTGAATATTTATTATAAAACTTTTAATCCTCATATTTATGTAATACACCTCGGAAAGCATTTCTGTTGTGATCTCTGTGCAAACCTATGCAAATATGTTATTTTCACTCATTAAAACAAAAATGACAGCACTTTAAATAATATGTAAATGTGAAGTCTTGAGTCTTAAACTAGTTACAATGTGTCTTATGTAGTTAATTTCTATTTTCCATAGTTTGCTTTGCTGGAAGCTTTTTTTTTTACTATCTACAGTTTCAATCAGACGCATGTGGTTTAATTTTATTTTGGGGTAGCTAATTTGCATCCTCAGAGAAACTGTTTCTCTCTTTCTTCATCCCTCCCTCCCTTCTTTTCTCCGAATCTGATTCTCAGACCAGATGCTCAGTGCATTTGCTGTGCTCTGACTTGGAGGTTTGAGGCTGACAGCCAAAGCTCCCTGCGACCCAGGGCGAGACGCGAAATGAGCCCCCGTCACGTGGGTCTAACAATGGTTCCTACCGTCTGGGTTTATTTTCCTTCAGCTTCTTCTTCCTTCTGAAATATCACTGGAGAGAAAAAAAGACATAAAACATCTGATTTTGTTCTTCACTTCCTTTTCTATTTCCAGCCACCTGTTCTCATTTTCTAATTAACCCCAACACAGCAACAAGAGCCAAGATTCTCATGGTTATATAAGAAGGTATAATAAAAGGAAAGCCACGTCTACTAGAATTTTGCCCAAGGGAAACTCGGCTTCATGGTTGAAGAAGGCGTTCTGTTCTCTCTTTGTCCAATTTGTAGGGGAAGCAGTGGTGATTTGCCTTCTCACTCCTCTGCTACAAAAACAAATCAGGTGTTTTTGCGTGTATTGTGTGAGGAAGGCAAGGCTTCCTGTGAGCTCAGAGAAGTCTGGAGGTGGGGTTCGGACCCAGTACCTCTAGGACAGGGGCCCCCTCCGCACAGGCTGACGGCCTCTGAGCACCTGCTGTGAGACCTGATTCATTAGAGCCCGATGTGTGCAGGCTTCAGGGAGTTGATTAATGCCTGGAGAGTCTTCATGGCAAACGATTGACCAGGAGGAACAAAATCACGCTTCAGCCTCTGAAGGGACTTTTCACACCGCCTTGCTCTGAAAAGTATTTGGAACCAAATGGAGGGTGCTGAGAACTGACACGAAGGGGGCTTGTAAGGATGAGAAAGGAGGAGAGAAGGGAGAAAAACAGGCTGATAGGAAACGAGAGAGAGGAACTTGCTGTAAAATTTCAAAAGTCGTCATTGGCCTGGTTAGATGTGGCCTAGAAACTGGAGCAGCCTTTCTGATATTCTTACGCCAGGGTGCCTTCTGCACGGAGGCCCGGGCTGGTGCCAAAAGGACGTCTCCTCAGCTGTTTCCTCCTGAGCTGGACTCTCATTGCAGTGAAGCAGCAAAACGTAGCAAAGGCGGCCAAGAGCCGGGAATTAATGGGAGCAGAGAGAGAGGAGAAGACAGAACAGATTGGAGAACAGAAACTGAGCACCCAGTACAGCAGTCCTTCACCCAACAAATCCTGAGTGTCTGCTGTGAACCAGGGCTGTGCTAGATCCTGGGGTCAGAGGAGTGAGCAGGACAGATGGGGTTGTGCCCTCGGGGGCTGATGGTCTCGTGAGGAAGGACTGACCATTAGCACAGGCCAGGCTGCTGCGAGCAGATGGGTGGTAAGTTCATTCCTGACAGCTATTTATTCCCCCTTGATGAGAGACTTTCAAAGAGCTGCAGTATAAGGAAGACTTTTCTTCTCAGGATTAAGTTCAGAAAACTGAATGCGGCATTGCTACCAAGGGTCAAGTGCCCCATGTTAAAGATTTTGAATTTTAGACAAAGGTGGACGGCTTGAAGTCCATGTAGACCCAAACTCTTTTGCTTTTTGTATTTTAATTTATTTAACAGTCACCTTGGTCAGGGTCCCCAACCTTTTTGTCACCAGGGACCGGTTTCATGGAAGACAGTTTTTCCTCGGACGGGGGTAGGAGGTGGGAATGGTGCAGGCAGTGATACGAGTGATGGGGAGTGATGGGGACCTGCTGCTCACCTCCTGCCGTGCGGCCTGGTTCCTAACAGGCTGCTGACCGGTACTGGTCCGCGGCCCAGGGGTTGGGGACCCCTGACTTTGGTACTCCTTGCTTTAAGTCACAGTTCTAAGCACACAAATATTCACATATTTAATCTTCATAACAGTCTTATGAGGGAGGTGCTATTATTGTGCCCACTTTATAGGGGAGGAAATTGGCTTGCTCAGGATCTCACAGTGCTCTGGGCTCAGTGTTTGGGTCCTTCCCCAAATTCATATGTTGAAATCTTAACCCCCAAGGTGGTAGTATTAGGAGGTGGCGATTTAGAGAGGTGATTAGGTCATGAGGGTGGAACCCTCATCAATGTGATTAGTGCCCTTATCAAAGAGGCCCCAGAGAGATCTCTCCACCCCTCCACCATGCGGTGACACAGTGAAAAGACATCTGTGAACCAAGACTCAGGCCCTCACCAGAAACCAAATCTGTGGGCACCTTGATTTTAGACTTCTAGCCTCCAGAACTGTGAGAAATGAATGTTTGATGTTTAAACCCCTCGATCTGTGGTATTTATGTTATAGTAGCCTGAACAGACTAAGACACACAGTGAGTGTTAATGGGCATTCAACACTGGGTCTTCTAGTGATGAACTGAACACAAAACCAAGTGAGAGAAGGAGGGAGGGCTTGGGGTCAGATGAGAGACGGGTGCCTGGTCAGCAGGGCCCTGAAAGCTACGGTGAGAGGTGAGCTTTCACTCCAGCTGCAGTGGGAGACCAGGGGAGGTTTTGAGCCGTGGAGTGACATATTGGGTTTCCATTTAAAAAGGTTCCTCTGGCTGCTGTCAGAGGAGCAAGTGGAAGGATAAATAAAAGGTGTAATAACAGGACAATGACTTGATGTGGGGAAAAAAAAAAAATTAGGAAACAAGCCCTGGCATGTGTTTATGTGGTTTCCATGCTGTGCAGAGGACGAGTTCATCTTTGGGCTTCATTCCGAGCTGCCAACTCCTTGCCTTCTGGAGACCAGGTGACAGCAGGGAGGTGTCATGGAAAGGACTCCTGGCAGGTAGTTCTAATCCCAGCTCAGGGACGTACAGAGTGGGACCCCAGTGAGTGGCTTCACACAGTATCTGGGTCTCCATTTCTCTGCTTAAAGAACTGAGAGACTTGATTATTTATCCCTGTTCATCTTTTTAAGTCTTAAAATATTTTATGATCCTTAAAAACTGTGAGAAAGCTTAGACATCACATCCTTCCGGAAGGTGAAAACTTGGCCTGTCTTGTGCGAACCTGGCACATTTAGACGTGTAATCAGTGTTTCGTGAGTGACTATTTAGGAGCAGGTAGACTTGAGGATGGCTGTTGGAAGGCTAGTTCCACAGCACGCCCCGGCTTCTGCTCACGTCCCTCCCTCAGGAATTCGTTTATAGCATCTGTCTGCCTCTCACTGCTTCTAGCATCTCTAGGGTGAGGTGGGAGCAAGAGGGACCCTGGGGGCCATGAGCTGTTTCAAGGGACAGAGATGCTGCACCTGCAGCACACACTTCCTGTGGCTGGACGACGCGGTCTCACAGAACTCCTGCAAGTTTTCAAACGTATATGGAGGCTGTGGAGATTAATAACATTTTCATTCATCTAAAAGAATTTCCGAATTCATAGCCTCTTTTTGTCATTGGGTCATGAGGGGCTATGTGAAATACTTTGACGTGACAAAGGAATCATCTTCAAAGGGTTGGGAGCTGCTCCTTCAAGGAGAGTAGGAATGCTTTTACTTTACAGCAGAGGATAGTGTTCCTCTGGTTATCCTCCTGAGAGTCCTGCAATACACTCCTGTCCTCCAGGGATGAAGAATGACTATTGAGAGATTCTTTGGGCAAGACATTAAAATGTAATCTTGCACTGAAGACTTGTCACAGCTGGGAATTTGATTCCTTCTTTAGCAGAAAAACAGTGATTGTGAGGATTACGCTGTTTATTTTTAGGGAGGACAGTACGAGAGGGATTCTTCTTTCTTTTTTTTTAATAAGGCCGCAGCATGTGGCATGCAGGATACCAGAGATCGAACCTACGCCGCCGGCACTGGGAGCATGGAGGCGTAACCACTGGACCACCAGGGAAGTCCTTGTTTTTGCTTTTTTTTTTTTTTTTTTTTTTTTTGCGGTACGCGGGCCTCTCACTGCTGTGGCCTCTCCCGTTGCGGAGCGCAGGCTCCGGACGCGCAGGCTCAGCGGCCATGGCTCACGGGCCCAGCCGCTCCGCGGCACGTGGGATCTTCCCAGACCGGGGCACGAACCCGTGTCCCCTGCATCGGCAGGCGGACTCTCAACCACTGCGCCACCAGTGAAGCCCCTTGTTTTTGCTTTTTAAGGATTCCTCCGAAGGCACTCCGAGAGCTGGTATCAGTTCCTTCCTTCCTCCCTCTCTTTCTCCTCCTCTTCCTCCTTCCTCCCTTTCCATTTTGAGTAGGAAGGGAGAGCTTGTGGCTAGTTTTGCCTAGGAACTCAGAATCTTCTGTTAAATATTTAAGAGATCTGGTAATTCGGTCAAGTAGTTTTCATCTGAATGAGGACAGGAAACCTCTGGACTGTATTTCCAGCTGCTCCAGAACTCGTGGGAGGACAAATTAAATGGCCTCGTGAGAGTTTCTGTGGCCAGAAAGTACCATGGATGTGCTGGTTATTCTTACTGTGTTTGATTAAATAAAACCACAGCCTTGTCTCATGAATCAAAGATTTCCCCTGCCGACAGTCTCACACACACATTTTCACACTCACACACTCATACACTCAAAGTATTCACACACACACACAACACGCACACCCCATCCATCCCGGGTCTGCAGCAACCCCAGAAGTGGCCACTAGGGGGAAGCAGAGGCTGCAGAACCGGGCGGTGGGGGATGCCGAGCCTCGGGGGTGAAGGGAAGGCCTGGGGCAGGGACCTGGCTGTGAGGGTGGGAGGGGCGTCCGCGATCCCCAGCGTCCCCAGATTGGTTCTGCTTTCTTTTCGGGTCTAGTATGTCGCCTTTTTTAACATGCGCTCACATGGTGCTTACCTTTTCTGTCCCCTTAATACCGGGCTCCCATATTTCCAGAGTGGCCATCTGGGCTGTGACCCCACCTGCTGTCCCTTCCTGGCACATCCCTGGCACGGGGGACTGCGGGAGGCCACAGTTTTGGCCAGCTGGGTTTGTTTGGTGGCCCTGGGAGGGGAGGACAGGCAGTGGGTGACATGGCCACCCGGGAGAAGTGAGCTGATTAGAAAAGCTGAGAAGAGGGGCAGTGGATGTCACAGGGTGGTCGGGGGCCCATCTCCCCCTCCCGGCCCCTGTTGTTTGATGTGGATAATGGGCTTGTTTTCATTCTCATGGAAAGTGTCATGCACACCATAGTTTGAGGACAGATTCTTGGTTTCCCCTTACCTCTGCATGGCCATTCCCGAATCCGTCCTGCATAGAAATTCTAGAGCTGCTACTGACCACAAAAAACTAGGAACCAGAGGAGTTGGGGTTCCTTCGTCTTTGTGGTGAAAGGAGGGAAACTTGAAGCTGAATTTTGCAGAAATGCACGTGGAGGTCAAAACCGCCTTTCGCGTCTCTTGGAACTCATAACCCAGTCTCGATGGAGTTATTTGCTATCCAAGTGTTCAGAAAATTAAATACCTAAAGCATTTCCAAGATGGCATTTTTACAGACATTTTTCCTGCCTCAGCTTCCTCAAGTGAAAAGCTTTTTTCTCTTGTGTGTGTTTGTGTGTGTGTGTGTGTGTGTGTTTCCATGACAAAAACTGCTTAGTTTAAGGTAGCCTGACTTATGAATTTTTTCCTTTATGGTTGTTACTTTTTGTGTCCTGTTTAAGAAATATTTGCCTACTCCCAGGTCATAAAAATATTCTTTTATATTTTCTTCTGAAAGCTTGATAGTCTTTTAAATACTGTTTTCCTTAAGAGCAGTTTTAAGTTCAGAGCACAATTAAGGGGAAGGTAGAGAGATTTCCCAAATACCCCCTGCCCCACACATGCACAGCCAACCCCCCAATCAACATCCCCACCAGGATGGTGCATTTGTTACAGTCAGTGACCCTACATGGACACGTCATCACCCAGAGTCTGTAGTTTACATTAGGCTTCACTCTTGGTTTTATATTAATACATTCCATGGGTTTGGACAAATGTATGATGACGTGTATCCACCATTATAGTGTCACACAGAATATTTCCACTGCCCTAAAAATCCTCTGTGCTCCAGCTTGTTTTGCTTTTCAAATACAGATATGAAATCCACCTGGAACTGATTTTTAGGCATAATGGGAGGTAGTCAAAATTCTTTATTTTTCCATATGAATAACTACTAGGCCCGACCCCATTGCTTGAAAATGCCATGCTTTCCCTACTCCACTACTGTGTTGTTTTTTTCATAAATCAGGTGACTCCAAATGTGTAGGGCTGTTTCTAGACTCCTTATTCTATTCTACTGGTCAGTTTTTCTACTGCTATATCAATATCCCACTTTCTTAATTACTATAGCTTTATGGCTAGTATTGAGAGCTGTTGAAACAGGTCCTCCCTGTGTTATTCTTTTTTCAAAATTACCTTTGCTCTTTTTGGCCAAAATACTCAAATTTGATTTCTAGATTAAAACTGTCTTTTCCTCTTCAAGTTTTATGGGCATGATTCCTTATGGCTCTCCTAAAAATAACACATGGGAGGCCAGTCATATAGTATAAGTTTAATTATGTTCTAAAATAATGAGATAGCTCTACAAGGGCAAAGCTTTCTAGGACACGGTAAGTCCGTGAGTCACACGTCTGTTCTGCCCGCCAGGGTCAGGGAAAGAATTTCCCTTTTTTTCTCTTTCCAAATTCCAGCTGTCTTTCAAGGCCTGCTCCAAAGCCGCACATTCCCACCTGGATTATGTAACTCCCCTCACACTTGCCCAGCCGCCCTGCATGGTACAGATTTGGTGATGATGCAGTGTTACTCTCAGGAAAAGACCCGCCGCCTCCCAGCCTCCCAGGACCTCCACCGTCTGGGCTGGACCACTTTCCACAGCATCTCCCATTTCCCCCTCCCCCCGTGGTACCCAGCCTTCAGGTCCCCACAGGGCTCTGCCCCACACACTCCGGGGACTTTCCATTTGGGTTTGATCTTTCTGCCTCTGCGCAGTTCTTCTCTTCTTGTTCCCACAGCCTTCCTTGTATGGGCTGATGCCTTGTGAACCCTTCAAGTCCTCCATCTGGGCATCCTTCCCTGGCCCCCAGACTACATCAACTCCCCTTGTAATATGCTCCCCCTTCATGGCGTGCATCGCAGCTCAAAATTATAAACCTAATGGATGATTTGATCAACACCTGACTCTTCCACTAGATTCTAAACTCCAATAAGGCGGGATCCAGGACTCATCCTTTTTCATCTCTGATATCTAGCCTAGTATTTGTCACATAGCAACTGCTCGGTAATTCTTCTATGAATGAATGCATGCGTGAATGAAACACTTTGGCCTCGTGGCCTATGTTACTCTTCACAGCGCCCTGCATGCAGATGCTCTATAAATATCTTTCTGATTCATCTTACCTTGTTCTGTAGGACATTTTAATAACGAATTCTGTGTAGTTTCTAAGAGTAGCTTGCCACATTCTGAATTGAGAGGCCTGGCCATTGCAGGCAGAGTCAGGGTGATTCTTCAGGCCCTGTACTTGGTTTGATAGGGGTGGTAGTGGTAATCAAATATGACTTAGAAGTGTCCACAACCTGCCATACCTGTCTTGCTTTCCATATCTCAAGTCTACCTTTTGGAAACCCCTAGGAATTCATGTCACTTCACCTTGCTCAGTGGCAAAGCAGGGCAGCCAGGAGGGCTTTGTTGGCATTTGGCCTAGATGAGTGAGAGCTAACATCTGGTCCATCATGGAAAATTCCTGTAGTTACAGAGCTGGAAAATAGACTATCATTCCATTAATAAAGGCACCAGAATTAGTTCTTGTTCTCTGTGCTTCATGAGCTAGTCATTGATGAATGATAATCCTGTCTTTATAGTCTCAAGCAGTCAGAGGGGAAGATAAAAAGTATGCTCCCTGGTCACCATCAACAGCGCTGCACTGGAGGGAGGGGGCAGGCTGTGGTGGTTGAGCCCCATCCTGTCCTGATAGGGACGTCTGTAACTTGCATGTTTAATGGGGAGAGGCAACAGCTAGAGATGCCGTTTCTGATACAGCCTCTGCCCCCCTCCTCTGTACGACCAAGGGAGAACCACTAATTGGATTCTGCCTCAAAAATGGGAACACTGACCTTTTCTCAAATCCACCAAACCGGAATATAATAGGGTTAACGTCATAGAGGTAAATGACACTTAGGTTCTTAGGGGAAAAAACAGTGTGTGTGTGTGTGTGTGTGTATATATATATATATATATATATATATATATATATATATATATACATATATATATATATATATATATATATATATATATATATATATATACACATAGTGTGTGTATGTGTGTGTGTGTGTGTGTTACGCGGGCCTCTCACTGTTGTGGCCCTTCCCCTTGGGAAGCGCAGGCTCAGCAGCCATGGCTCACGGGCCCAGCCGCTCCGCGGCACGTGGGATCCTCCTGGACCGGGGCACGAACCCGTGTCCCCTGCATCGGCAGGTGGACTCTCAACCACTGCACCACCAGGGAAGCCCAAACAGTGTCTATTTTTATCAGGAGGACGTTCCTATGGCCCTTAGAGGCATGGTTTTAATGGATATAAATAAGGAATTAAGACCAGTTATTAACCACATTGCAGTGGAGGTCCTCAGTTGCTTTCCGGGGCTGGGGCAGGTGAACAGCAGGATCTGAGGGCGGGGTGAGCCGGCGGGCTCAGGGAAGCATGACCACAGGGATGTCTGAGTGTGTGGGGGTGGGGGTGGGGGGGAGCGGGTTATGATTCAGGGTGGAAAGACGCTGAAGACGAATTAGGTTACATCACATTCTTGATTTCAGCGTATTTATATTGGGCATTTTGAGTTTAAAGCTAATTAAATTGATGCATCGTCTTTTGTGAAATACCAAAAGGATTTGGTAAACATTAATTAGGCTAGAGGACGTTTACATCATTTAACACTAGGCAATTGGCCACCTACAACATGTAGGTGATTCATTAATTTCAAGTAAATTTAATGCATGTAATTAAATGACAAGACTCTGAGGGTTTCTGTGGCTGGCTCTGCCTTCCGCCCCGCGTAATGCACTTCTTCACACTTATATTCAGGGTGTCCACCGGGATGTTCTCAGAGACCCTGTCCTTCTTCGCGAATGCCAGAGGAGCACCAGCGAGTTGTTACACTGGATGCGCGCCTGCTTCCTCCACCCTCACTGGTACCCTGTGCTCTGACCCCCAGGGGGCCTGGGTGGTTCCTTCCTGTGTTCCACCTCTTGATCCAACCTGATTGGGTCAGAATGAGCCCCAGGCGTTCAATCGATGGCCTGGCGTGAAAGTCCTGTATCTCAGGGATGACGGTGGTTGAGTCGTTCGTGTTCTTGCACAGGAATTTCAGCTGAAGAAATGGCCGGCATCAGGCAGTTGCAAGTAGAATCTTAGGTGAAAGGTTCTCAGAGAGAAGGCAGTGTGCCAGATCACGAAGCGCTACAGGTCACGAGTAAGTAAAGGCCACGAAGTCAGGGAGTCAGGCTGGAAGAAAGGGAGCGTTGTTAGTTGGAAGCAGCCGATGGAGAGTTGAAACTCTCTAACAGCAGAGAATAATCTAGACAATCCAATCACTGGAGCTATATTGGGTTATTACAATTTCTGAACTGAAATGCAAGACTCAGCCGACCATTTCCATGACGTCTGGCTATGACACGTGTATCCCCACAGTAACACCCCCTACCCCACCCCCACCCCCCCAAAAAAACTTAAGGAAACAGAAGAGAGTATCTTTCCTTGCATGCCAAGGAATCTAACACACAACATGTAACTGAGGTTTATGTAACTTTTTTCTTTCAGTTTTATTGAGATATAATCGACATACATCATCATAAAAATTTAAGGTGGACAGCATAATGACTTATGCATATTGTGAAATGGTTCCTACAATAAGTTTAGTTAACATCAATCATCTCGCATAGATACAACGACAAAAAAAGAAAAAATTTTTTTCTTGTGATGAGAATTTTATGATATATTCTCTTAGCAACTTTCAAATTTATATTTGAAACTTTCAAATGACAACTGTAGTCATTGTACATTGAGTTAAATCCTCAGTACTCATTTATCTTATAACTGGAAGTTTGTACCTTTTGGCCACCTTCATCCAATTCCTTCACCCCCCATCTCCCACCTCTGGTAATCACAAGTCTGATCTCTTCTTCTATGAGTTTGAGTTTTTTGGTTTTTGGTTTCTTTTAGTCCACATATAAGTGAGACCATATGGTATTTTTCTTTCTCTGCCTGACTTATCTCACTTAGCATAATGTCCTCAAGGTCCAGCCATGTCACAACAGCAGGATTTCCTTCCTTTTTAATGGCTGAATAGTATTCCGTTGTGTGTGTGTGTGTGTGTGTGTGAGTGTGTGTGTGTGTGTTTGTATCTCACAACCTCTTTATCCATTATCTGTTGATGCACCCTTAGGTTGTTTCCATGTCTTGGCTGTCATGAATGATGCTGCAATGAACATGGGGGTGCAGACATCTCTTCAATATACTGATTTCATTTCCTTTGGATATGTACCCAGAAGGAGAATTGCTGGATCATATGGTAGTCCCATTTTTTATTTTTGGAGGAACCTCCATACTGTTTTCCATAGTGGCTGCACTAATATATAATCCCACCAACAGTGCACCAGGGCGCCCTTTTCTCCACATCCTTGCCAGCATTTATCTTTTTTTTTTTTTTTTTTGGTACGCGGGCCTCTCACTGCTGTGGCCTCTCCCGTTGCAGAGCACAGGCTCCGGATGCGCAGGCTCAGCGGCCATGGCTCATGTGCCCAGCCGCTCCGCGGCATGTGGGATCTTCCCGGACCAGGGCACGAACCCGTGACCCCTGCATCGGCAGGCGGCCTCTCAACCACTGCGCCACCAGGGAAGCCCTGCCTTTGACTTTTTAGTCAATTTATCTTCATAATGGATGTGGACCATTTTTAAAGTCTTTACTGAATTTGTTACAATATTGCTTCTGTTTTTTTTTTTATGTTTTGGCTTTTTGGCCGTGAGACATGTGGGATCTTAGCTCCCCGACCAGGGATGGAACCTGCACTCCCTGCACTGGAAGGCAAAGTCCGAACCACTGGACCGCCAGGGAAGTCCCTATCTTCATAATGGATGGACGAGGGGAAGACGATTTAGCTCAGATATTAAGTCACAGCTAAATTTAGAGTAGATTTTCTTCTCTTTCTCTTTCTCTCTAAGAAATCAGCTTACTCTTATCCTTAGATTCTTCCTTCCTCCACCCAAAGATTGAAAAGTAGCTTCACACTAGGGACTTTTTAGAGTTAACACAGATCTGGTTTGGTTGGCTAAGATACTCTTTCCAGGAGCAAACATGGACCGTTTGAACTGTTTTTGTTTGTCCACACACTTATGCTCTTTGTTGGTCGTAGCCAGAGCTCCCTGAGGATCAGGGAGTGCAAGTGTATATCCTCCCTCTTTTCAATTTAGCCTTGCCCTTGCGTGGAAGTAATTGCTTCTTTGTTTTAGCGATAGAACCTCCCTGAGTTGTAGCTGGACATATGGCTACCCGGTTGAAGACTATTTCATAGTCGCCTGTGTGGTAGGTGTGCCCATATGATTCAGTTTCCTGCCATAAAATGTGAGCAGAGTGATGTTCACAGGGTCTGTGGCAATTGCTCAAAAGGAACTGACCTGCCCTCCCTTTTCTCTTTGGCGTCCTTCCAGCCAGATGGGACCTTGGTTAATAAGCTCCACCCCTGCAGTTGAGGGCAGAGTAATGAGAGGGAAGGGAATGGACTCTTGGAGAACCTGTTGGGGCAGGACCACCTACTCGCAGGAGAACCTCTGGGCTGTTACAGGTGAGAGCAGGCAACGTGTCTTCCCCTGTCAGCTCTTCTATGTTTGAGTTTCTCCGTTACAACTGCCCAGTCTGTACCCCAACCAGTACACAGTGGTGGACACTAAGTGCTCAGGAACCTCACCGAGTGATGAGTAGGTGTTACGTCACTTGATCTTCTAGCAACCACCCCTAAATAGATACTACTTGCCCGTTTTACAGATATGCAAACAGACTTAGGAAGGCGAGGTGACTTGCCCAAGATCACACGGCTGTAAGTGGTAGAAGGAACTTGGACCCGGCTCTCAAGTGCTTCGAAACACGTATCCTTAATTGCTGTGCCCTCGCGTCTCTTGATATTACTGTTCACTCTTTTTTCTAAGAGAATATTCGAAGTACTCTTCTCTGCCAATTTAAAGTTTCAATATGTTACACATCGTGACTCTGGGCTCTGCTGCTTCTCTGCTTGGTTTGGTGTAGATTGCTCACTTTATTCTGCTGTTTTGGGGAGGTGGGGGTGGGAGCGAGGACCATCCTTTAGTTTTGAATATATTCATTTTGCCTCATTCATTAGACTGTAAATCCCTCAGGGGATAGTGCTAGTGACACATGCTGAGTAAATGACGGTTACACGTCTAAAGAGAAAAGGTATGTCTGGTCTTCCAGAATGATGCAGTATTCTCTTGTGTGATGTTTTTCTCATGGGTGTATAAATTCTGTTGTTAATCAATCAGTCCTGGTGAAAACCAACCCCCATTTAAAATACATTTTTATGGCAGAATATTTGAATAGAGGTAACATTGGAAGAGATGATTTTGAATAAGGAATGATGCCCATTCTACTTATTGTTCTAAATATAAGCAGGTGGAATTTGAAGTTTTCATAATGACACTTCAGCCAGGTGTTAGATTCATGATCATTCTGCCACGTGTGAGTTCGTGTGAAGTTTGCTGTGTGATTAAAGAAAGTTCAAAATAATAGTGCTTCAGAAAAGATGTATTATTTTTTTTTCTAACATGAGAAAGGTCTGGAGGTGGGCAGCTGAGGACTGGTATGGTGGCTTCATGGTCACTGGATGCTCAAGCTCCTTCTAACTTTTTCCTCCCAAATCCCTGAAAATGGTTTCCATTCTAAAGGTTCCCTCCTGGTTACCAAGAGCCCTGGTAGAGACAGCCATTGTTTCAGAGTTGCAGGCAGTAGGATGGGGAGGGGGCAAAGGGCCTTTACCTTCCTTTTCCCTCTTAAAGACCTCTTCCAGAATTTTCACTAAATGAACCTCCACCTCACTGGTCAGAACCTAGCTCTACCTAGTTACAGAGCTGTCCAAGTAAAATCAGGATTTTGTCTTGTTTTTAAGGAAGAAGGAGAAGGGTCAATGTTAGGTAGACTGCCTGCCTTCTAATTAGAAAATTCCCACCATTCTAGATCGGGATGGCGAACTATGGTCCATGGGCCAAATCTGGCCTGCAGCCTGGTTTTTAAATTTATTCTTATTTCTTATTTTTAATAGCTCATTTCAGGTTACCACAGCAGAGCTGAGTATTTGTTACAGAGATTGTAGAGCCCACAAATCTAAAATATTTCCTGTCTGGTCCTCATTAGAAAAAGTGTACCAACCCCTGTTCTTCTAAATCATGGGGGATGGATTCTGAGGAATGAATGGTTTCATTCCTTGGGGTGCTATTCCAGGAGCAGCATGGAGCTTAATATGAATTCAATAATAATCTGTTCTTCTCCAGCCCCAAGTGAAGTTGTATCCATTAAGCATATGTTTGCTGCAAGTACCATAAAACCTGACTAGTGGCAGATGAAACAAAAAGAAGTGTATTTATCTTGGATACAAAGAAGTCCAGAAGTATGTGGTCCAGGATTGGTACAGATGCTGAATGATGCTTTCCAAATGGGTTCTTTTTTTTTTTCTCCCCAACCATGCCGAGAATGTTGGCTTTCTTCTCATGCTTATTGTAAGACGGCTACAGCACCTAAAGGTGTAATGTCTGCATCCTGCATAGGAAGAAAGGGAAGGTGCCAAAGGGGGCACGAGTCCGTCCCCCTTCCAGAAACTTCCCCAGGGTCCTCATTGGCCAGGACTATGTCTCATGACCACCGCTAGCAGCAGAGGATGCTGGGATGATGAGAATAGAAATTGGGCGCATCACTGGGGCAGATACATGGAGGTTGTGTTGGAAAGGGAGACGTGGAGACAAGAGTGGTGTGTGCTGTGTAGGGCCCCCCCGCAACTAATGTGGGTCCCTCTAGAGATATTACCTTTGTTAGAGTCTCTCCTTTCCTACCTGCCTTTGCCTGTCACAGTTCCCAAAATTAATTAATTAAGATTAATTAATTAATCTTGTTCTTTTCACCTCCCTTTTGTATTCTCGGCTAGGTGAGAAACCTGGAAGTGAGTCTGAAGAGGCGAAGCTGCAGATCGCCAGCAAACAGATCGTGCAGAATGCCATCCTGCGGGCTGTGCAGCAGGTCTCCCGGGAGAGTCGGCAGAGGGAAGCCGGGGCTGGCGACACCCCCCGGGGCAGCTTCCGGCCGGGCGCGGGGGAATTAACCAAGAAGCATGAAAAGAAGTAACACGGTGGATGGGGCTCTTGTCACACGCTTGGTTTCCAGCCTTTTTTTTAGCATAGGATGCGTTGCCAAAAACGTTGCCAGTAAAGCAGACCAAAGTGTCAGCGACACCTAGCAGTAGGATGAATTCACACTAGGCCTTGGCCGAGAAGCACTGCTCTGCAGAAGTGCATTAGATGATTCTGTTTATATTAACGCAGTGCCTCTGAAACGCAGTCGGGCCAAACATGACACTGTCACGGCAAAAGTAGTTTGGCAGCACAATTCATTCCTAAAGTTCGTTTGTTTTTTTTTAAAAATGATTCCCTATGTTTATTTACTTTGGCCTTGTATGCATTCTGTCTGTGACCTTAACCAGCAGTTCTTTCTGCTGAAACAGGGAGAGCTGTACTGTGATCTTTACAATATTTAAACAAGATGTGCTGGAAAGGTAAAGGAATGGTGTTACAGTCCTCCTCAGATATGGAATTGAAGGCTTTATTAAAGTGGGTTCAGGTCCAAGATCATATTAAGCAAAGGCAAATTCTAAGTCCCTCAGGATCTTACCAAAGCATGTATTTATATATATTGTTTTTTTAAAAAGGAGGAACCCAGCTTTTCCAGAACTCAGTCTCAGTTCTGTCAGTTGTTTGATAGTTAATGTTTCCTCTCTGTGCAGAAATCCTTGGGAAATATTATGGATTTCTTTTTCCATTTCAAGATGAAAATAAGACAGGTGAATCTAAATGCATGAGTCGCCGATGTCGGCAGCCCCTTGAAGAGAAACTGGAGTTGTAGATTCCATCTTGGAGATATCCTAGGGTCAGCTTATGGGGTGCAGGGTCCTTGGAAGGAGCTCCGGGGACTTATAAATGCTGTGTTGCCATCAGACTAGGCACTTGCACTAGTACCTTGCTAATAGGAACTTTTCTTTTCCCATCCACAAATTAGATTTTTTTTTGAGATTATGAAAATCATACATATCAGGAATGAATGGCACATAAAATGGGAAAATCATTTCCTCAACTGAAACGTGAAAATACAGTGGGATCAACAAAGCGACCATGCTGTGAAAGCAGTCATGGGAGCGTATGTGTGTGAATGGATAAAGCCATCTCTGTTGCAACAGAATGACTTCCGCTCCACTCTCATGTGGGTACCGCACAGCTTTCTGTGTCCTTAGAGTCCCATGTCCTGGGTTTCCCAACAGTTACTAAGTTGATGCTGCTGGGAACAGATGAAGAATTCGACCTTTGTTAGAAATGTTTGGGCTTCAGAGTATCAATGTTTACGTTTGATAGTTTTTTAAAAAGCAAAGTATCAACATATGAAGTGTGACTGATATTAAGACATACTTCTCGAATTCCAATATGTTACACTTTCCAGAATGAATACTATTGAGAAATAAATGAAAACAATCTCTTATCAGTTCTGTTAGACTGTCTCACACCATGTACAGATGGAATAAATTCACAGGGAGAATGTCTGTGGGAGGGAGCAGAGGGGTTAACATTTAAATACGGTTCGTTCATAATTTTCTTTAAGTAGTACTCATGACAATTGAAGGATGAATTTAAGTTGACCTGAAGTCATATAATGGATGTGATATAATTGTACAGCCTAGATAATAGGAATGAAGACATTAAGGGAAATTATTCAGGAGTACCCACAAATAACAAAATAAACCCAATGCTTGTAATTTGCAAGTGATCTGGCACTCTGTTTACTGAGCTGTCTGGATATAACCAGCCTTGGCTTTTGCTGCCGTATGTCAGAAACACATAAACACGTTCTCTTTCCTCTCTGGTGTGTCTGGGCTAGTACGTTGGGGATCTTGGAGAATATCTGATTAACCTCTGTATCTACATGTTATTTATAAATAAAATATATCCAGCTTTGAAATACGTTGTCATTTATAGCCAAGTTTTCTTCGCCCTACTCTTTGGTCCTTTCACATGGGGCTACGAGGCATCCCAAGGCTGTTCTAAACCTCTAGATCTCGTGACCCTGAAAGCACTTCTTAATAGGCCTTCACTGTCACTGTCTGAGGACAGCTGTGGGATGGGCGTTCCTGAGGCTTGAGCAGAAAAGGATGCGTGCTAAGAAGTGGCCTTTTGATCTCAGGAAGTAAAGGTAAGTAGATGGGGGAAAGCTGAGTGTCTTTCATGATCTTTGTGAGGTGGAAAGTCTCCAGCATGAAACAGAGATATTGATAAGTTCTTGGAAGGAGAAAAGAAAGTCAATCCCTGCACTCGACAGGTAGGTGCCGCATCGGCAGAATCCTAAGAAAACTCAGCCATAAAAATAAATGCATCTGTTAAACTCCTTCTATCTGCCTTGGTATAAAGTCGTGGGGTTTCGAAGGGGCCGACAGAACTTCATTTGGCGTAGGATCAAGGTGGGCTGCCCCTTGGTTATTACACCAACCAGCACAGAGCTTTTGGTTTTAGGAATGAGTGGGAACATGTGTTTCATGCCCTTTACCTTCCTGGCTTAATAGATAGTAAATGCACGTGGGCTTCCCAGCTCTGCGTGTTCAGCTGTTTGTCTTGGGCTTTGCCTGTCCCTGGGGTGGAACTGGAGACAACTTCTTTTCGGCTGCTTTGTTTTTCTGTAGTCACCTACCCAGCGTGAAGAGTGTTGTAAGAAGAACTCACGCTTCATCCTTGTTTCTCTTTTAGCTGCTCAGTCTTGCTTTATGGTGTGGTTTCAGGTTACAAATAAATGAATCAACATTTAAAGATAATCACTGAACTTACGCCGTTCAGGCTATATTCAAGGTTTAAGGTCTATAAAAAAACTACAGAAAGGAGGGCATTTGACATTTATCCACAGTAGCACCTCTGCTAAGTAAAATACAGTAGAGAATAAGATCTCTGACAAATCTGGTAACTTGTTCAGCAACTCTAGTACCCAAACTGGTAAAGAAACGAAATACTCCAGTTTGAGTAATTTGTCAGTTTATGTAAAGAGAAAGTAGAAAATACCATAATAATATCAGCTCTCTTGGGTGTGAGAAAGTTTTCTGAAATATATGACTACACACTAACTCACGTATCTCATTGTCACAACTTCATAATTAAGGTGTAGCTGGGAAGATTTTATTCTCCTTTTGCAGAGGGAGTCACACTGAATCTCAGAGAGGGTAAGTATGAAAAGTGAGTACTATTGGGTGTAAGAAGACACACATCAGCATCACTGATCTTTGTGGGCATATGCGTTAGCTAGGGAGCTTAAGAATATCAATTCCAGGGATATCTATGTTAAGGTGGAACAGACTGCCTTACAGAATCAGAAATGTAACACATAGTAAAGGGCCAGCAAAAATCATCAGGAACAAAATCTCAATGCCATCACCCTTGAAAAGTGGCAGCAAAGAAAAGAAACGAGAGACTCCAGAAGTAACAAAATAGAAAATCACAACAGAGCATGTGAAATTGCTTCTCTTCCCCTTAGGCCTCAGCAGCTGCAGAATCCTGACCCAGATGTGGAGAAAGGTGAATGAGGAGGTGACATTACTGTTTGTCTTCTGGCTACAGTGTAGGGGAAATGACCATTGGGAAGAAATAGGCGAAACAGGAAAAAGGACTCCTTTCAGAAAGAAGTGACGACCTGGTCTTACAGAAATGAAAAAAGAAAGAAAATACATGTTAAAAAATCCCCTCATTGGGGGGGGTGGAATGAATTGGGAGGTTGGGATTGACATATATAAACTATTGATACTATGTATAACATAGATAACTAATGAGAACCTACTGTATAGCTTAGGGAACTCAGTGCTCTGTGGTGACCTAAATGGGAAGGAAATCCAAAAAAAGAGGGGATATGTGTATATGTATAATTGATTCACTTTGCTGTACAGCAGAAACTAACACAATATTGTAAAGCAACTATACTCCAATAAAAATTAACTTAAAAACAAAAAATAAGAAATCCCCTCATATTCTAGGAAAATGGATACAAATGCTCAACAGCAATATTTTGAAGAATAAAAGAAAAATTCGTGAAAATTCTGGGCTGAGACCTAGTCCTTTACGAAGGTAAAACTTTAGGCTGGCATCAGACTACTTCATAGCAGCATGTGACAACCTAACATAAGGGAGAAAGGCTACAGAGTAGCTCTGAAGGAAGGAAACTCTGAAGGAAGGGTATTATTCCCAGCCAAGATGTCACTCAAGAACAAAGGCAAGCATAAAAAAAAAAATCGTACTCAAGGGCCCTTCTTTGAAAAACTGCTTGGCCGGGAACTTCAGCCAACTAAAAAGATAAATCGAAATAAAGAATCTAGGTGAGGGGCTTTCCTGGTGGTGCAGGGGTTTAGAGCCTGCCTGCTGATGCAGGGGATGCGGGTTCGTGCCCCGGTCCGGGAAGATCCCACATGCCGCGGAGCGGCTGGGCGCGTGAGCCATGGACGCTGAGCCTACGCATCCGGAGCCTGTGCTCCGCAGCGGGAGAGCCCACAACAGTGAGAGGCCCGCTTAACGCCAAAAAAAAAAAAAAAAAAAAAAAAAGAATCTACGTGTAGGGAAACTGCAGTAGAAGGACTGGTAAGGAGCAGTGCTTTCACTTAAATATCAAGTGAACCTGATATAATTGCAAACATTGGGCTAAAGAAAAGTGTATTGTTCTATCTTGACAGTATAGAAATGTAACTTACAAAAATCAGGAGATGGGGCAAGGGAAATATCGTGCTAATGACTTCATCTGTTAGAGGAAGAGAATTTATCTGATCTTAAGTTGAATGATCTAGTTTAAAAAACCCCAAGGATTCCAATGTCTTAATTGGTTTCATAATTTCTCTCCTTAACCCTTGAGGAATGTATTAGAAAATAATATCTTATGATAAAGATTTATTTAAGGTGTAGGAATTCCTTTAGTTTCCATTTAGTTTCTTTTTCTTTCATTACATTAAAAATGAATTGTTATATATATAAATTCCCTTGGTACCACACGTGACAACTATTCGCTCATTCTTCCGTTGAAACTGATCACAAGACTTGCAACTCTTGCACCTGTGAAGACCCAGACTGACCTTCCCTTGGGAAAAGTAATTCTGTTGATTATTACGCCTAGGCCACAGATGGTCCATGGTCTAAGTAATAAAAGAAGAAAGGAATAGTTTTATTTACATACTGCTTTTATTTTTTTACTTTTCTATTTTTTAAATTGTTTTTCTTTTTTTAAATTGAAGTATAGTTGATTTACAATGTTGTGTTAGTTTCAGGTGTACAGCACAGTGATTCATTTATGCATATATATATTCTTTTTCAGATTCTTTTCCCTTATAGGTTATTACAAAATATTGAGTTCCCTGTGCTATACAGTAGGTCCTTGTTGATTATCTATTTCATATATAGTAGTGTGTAGATGTTAATCCCAAACTTGTAATTTATCCCCCCACCCCTTTCCCCTTTGGGAACCATAGTTTCTATTCTGTCTGTGCGTCTATTTCTGTTTTGTAAATAAGTTCATTTGTATCTTTTTTTTTTTTTTACATTCCACATACAAGTGATATCATATGATATCTTCTTCTGTCTGGCTTACTTAGTATGATAATCTCTAGGTTCATCCATGTTGCTGCAAATGGCACTTCATTCTTTATTATGGCTAATATTCCATTGTATAAATATACCAATCTTCTTTATCCATTCATCTGTCGATGGACATTTAGGCTGCTTCCATGTCTTGGCTATTGTAAACAGTGCTGCAATGAACATGGGGGTGCAAGTATCTTTTCAAATTATAGTTTTCTCCAGATATATGCCCAGGAGTGGGATTACTGGGTCATAGTGTAGTTCAATTTTTAGTTTTTAAAGAAATCTTCATACTGTTCTCTATAGTGGCTACACCAATTTACATTCCCACCAACAGTGTAGGAGGGTTCCCTTTTCTCCACACCCTCTCTAGCATTAATTTGTAGACTTTTTGATGATGGCCATTCTGACTGGTGCGAGATGGTACCTCATTGTAGTTTGGATCTGCATTTCTCTAATGATTAGTGATGTTGAGCATCGCACATAACTGCTTTTCAGTTTTTAAAGCAAGTTGGTCTCGTGCCTTAGATCCTGTCTTAGCTGGTTTCTACTTAACTGTTAAACCAGCGCTTTCTGTACATGCCTGACATTTGTGTGTAAGAATCGACCCCTTTGCACGCGCTTGCACCAACACTTCACTAATATGTGTGGCCAACACCGTTGGTGGCCTTTTATAGTCCCTCAGTATTTGCCATTTTCCTCTGCACAGATGGTGTCTCAGTACAAAAGCTGTCACTTTCTGCCTGTGTGCGCAGCTCACACAAGGGATAGCTTGAAGCACCAGGGAGCTAAGTCCCCAGGTGCAGCCCTCAAATGCTGATGGATGGTCCATAAGTACCCCAGCCTCCTCGCCCTTAGGCGGACCAATCCCGAGGCTCCTAGCATTGCAAGTCTGATGTGTCCCAGGTGTGAACAGCCCTTCCCTCCTGTCTCTCTCCACCATCTCCCCACGGATGCTTCCTAGGGTGAGCTCCGAAATGAACTACTTTCACTCAAATCTTCATCTCAGAGTGTACTTTTCTCGAGGTGGGGGGACCCAAACTCAGGACACTGGTATTATGGGTGTTTCCTATCAAAGAAAATTGAGGTTACTAATGACTTGTGTTTTATTGCAGGCAAATCAGGGCAGCCTTTCTGGGAAGGTCATCTGCCCCAGATAGATCTCAAGCGGAAGCTGGCGTCATTCGAAACAAATCTCCAAAGTAACAGACCGTGAGTTGGTTAAGAAATCAGATGTGTTGTGTATTTTAATTTTATTACAGAGATTTTGGTTGTCTTGAGATTGATTTATCTCGGTTCTGTTTTCCAAATTTCTGGCTAATTTATAACAGTTGGATCCACATAAATGTCAAATAAACAGGCACGGGAGGCGAAAGTGGTTGAGAGACAATTGCCAGGTCATTCGCCTCGTGAATCTGAAGTACTGAGATTTAACAAACAGGAAGCAAATTTCAAGTCCAATAATTTTAGCAGTGCTCTTCCTGCTGGAATCGGGTCTTTTTTGGCAAGTCTTGAGAGAGTCACTCCTTTACATTTATTTATTGTTTTTCCCATGCTTTATAATTAAAGGTTGCCCTTTGAAATCTGGAGAAATAAATTTATGTAGACTTAGAATTTGCTCCTAGTGTTTTAAAAGTTCAAAGTTTATGGGAAAAGGCAGTGGTTTTTGGAATCAAGAGAGCACTATTCTGTCAGCCAGGTGAGTTGGGCTTGTGCTCCAGGTGCGACCACTAAAAACACCCTGTGTTGGTCCTTCACAACTTTTATCACAATCTGTAATTAGGTATTTATTTTTTAGGTTGTTTAATTTCTGTTTGTACAGCTAAACTGTAGGCTTCATGAAAGCAGGTAGTGTGTCCATCTTGATAACCTGTATCTTAATATAGTGTCAGCAAAGAATAAACTTCCAGTAATTACTTGTTGAACAAATGAATAAATTACCTGCATGGTATTAACAAGCTTCTTAATTTTTCTGAGACTTGGTTTCCTTATCTGTAAAATAAAAGTTGGCTAAGATGTTCACTAAGCTTCTTTCTAGTTCTAAAATTAAATGGTTCTATGTAGGATTTTTTTTTTTTTTTTTTTTTTTTTTTTTTTTGCGGTACGCGGGCCTCTCACTGCCGTGACCTCTCCCGTTGCGGAGCACAGGCTCCGGACGCGCAGGCTCAGCGGCCATGGCTCACGGGCCCAGCCACTCCGCGGCATGTGGGATTCTCCAGGACCGGGGCACGAACCCGTGTCCCCTGCAACGGCAAGCGGACCCTCAACCACTGCACCACCAGGGAAGCCCCTTGGTATGTTTTTATTGAGGTTTCATGTAAGTGTATAGCTCGATGAATTCTTTTTTAATTTGAATTAATTAATTTTTGGCTGTGTTGGGTCTTCGTTGCTGCACGTGGGCGGCGAGCAGGGACTACTCTTCCTTGTGGTGCGCGGGCTTCTCGCTGCAGTGCCTTCTCTTGTTGTGAGGCACAGGCTCCTTCCAGGCACACAGGCTTCACTAGTTGTGGCTTGCGGACTCTAGCGCGCAGGCTCAGTAGTTGTGGCGCACAGGCTTAGTTGCTCTGCGGCATGTGGGATCTTCCCAGACCAGGGCTCGAACCCATGTCCCCTGCATTGACAGGCGGATTCTCAACCACTGCACCACCAGGGAAGTCCCTCTTGATGAATTCTTATGTGTGTATATAGTCCAGTAAGTGCCACCAGATTGACACAGAATGTTTCCAGCACATAAGCACTTTTCCTTATTCCCTTGGCTGGTTGATACCTCCACAGAGCTAACCACTATTTGACCTGTATAATTAAAAATTAGTTTTGCTCATTTTTGAACTTCATATAGATGGAATCATGTAGTATAAACTTTTTTTTTTGGCCTTTTTCCCTCAACATTTTGTCTGAGATTCACTCATGTTGGTGCAAATAGTGGTAATTTTTTTTCAATTTGCTGTGTATTCTATTATATAAATATACCACTACTTATTTATCAACTCTACTAGGGTTTCCCTCCAACTTGGGCTGTTACAAATAAAGCTTCTATAAATACTCTTGTACATATCTTTGGGTAGGTATATGCCATCTCCTTTGGGTAGACACCCGGGAGTAGAATTGCTGGGTCATAGTATGTATGTGTTTACTAGATTCCATCAAAGAGGTTTCCAACATGGTAGCATTAATTTATCCTGCTGCTAGGAATATATGAGTTCCAGTTGCTTCATATGTTTGAGGCAGACCTCATCCTTCTCAAGGGACTTTGTTTCGTAAGCATCATGGGATTATAGGGAATTTCACTCTGCCTTTCAGAGCCCTTGGTTCCCCAGCCTCCTGCCTTTTCTGCCAGAATTCGGCATGAGTCCTTTGGGGGAGATCTGGCCTAATTTTGGATATCTCATGTTTCCATTCAGTCCATTGCACTGCCAGAATCCTTGCTGATTTCATTTTCTTCAGTCCTCGCCCCAGAATCAGCCAAGACCCCACTTCCCTCCTCCTTTTAAGAAAACATCTCACCCTGGAAAGACTTGCCCTGATTTGAAACTCCAGTTTACCAAGGTCCCACTGCATCCCGCCACTCTGCTTTATTTCAAGTATGCTCTTGGTAATTGATCCACTCTTTTTTCTAGCTGCTATCCTTCCCCAAAGCAGAAATCCTCTGATTCTGTGAATTGTTAATCTAGACATGGTACTAGTGATATCGTACCAGTTACAGATCACATTTTTAATAATGGGATCAAATATAAGAACAAAACCCCGATTTTCACTTTCATTTGTTTTAGAATTACAACTTGGAGTCAACCTTGAGTAACTACATACTCTACTGATGTGCTTTTTGGTAGACAGTGTTTTGCAGAGAGGAAATTTTGATAGGGTCGCTTAAAATTATGTCACGGTGGGTAATAAAGGAATCCAGTGCTATTAGATAACAACCCTTTTCATCTCTTGTCTTTTCTGACCAACTTTATGCAAACCCCTCTGTATTCCTCCACAATCATCTTTCCCACCATCAAGCTTCTGCATCATTACCGTGCCTTGACAATTCTGAATCCATCTTTGAAAGAAGAAGAGGTGAATGAAGGGAAAAGAGGAAAAGAAGGTTAAAGTGAATCAGGAAAGGAGTAAGATTTATGCTCTGTGTAGAAATGTGCACATATGGGCACGTCCCCACGGGCACACACGTGTGTATTGCATGTGTGTGTCTGTATTATGGTGTACTTATGTCCTAAGTCTGAACATGCACATTTAGGATAAAATTAAGTAAATATTTTTGGTATTGGTTCTAAATGAACAGTAGGCCTATTTTATAATAACTTACATAAGTAGTAAACAAATAACTTGCATTAAAAGTAATTTGTTAGACTTTTACTCTTTTCCAGAGACTAGAGCTCTGTGGCATTAGAACAATTAGAAGTAGTCTTCTTGTCAATTGCTGGTTGTCTTCCCCAGTTCTTTTCCAGGTAGGTTTTGTTCACTCCCCAAATCCCTGAGCCAGATGTGGAGGTGCCTACACTCCCAAACCCTGAATGTCCAGCCTTCCCCTGTTGAGTTTGTAGTCTCTTGTGCTGTGCCTAGTGGCACCTGGGCTGGGGAGGACACTGCCCCTGTCTAGGTTTTTATAAATGTCTTACTCAAGTTCAAACCTCCAGCTTGTGAGTCAACTGTTTCTCTTTTTTGACTTGATAAGCAAGTATTAAGCTTTGGGGTGGGGGGGAGGTATGTAATGTGAACAGCTTCTTGTTGTCTTTTTTTTTCCCCTCCCATTGTTGTAAATAACTTTTAATGGCCAAACCCCAGATTTGTAATTTTTTTTATAACTGCTAGAACCATTCTCTTCCACCTGGTTTTACTGCAACATTTGGAAAAGGAATAAATGTCATCCCTTTAAAAAAAAAAAACAGTCTTCTTCAGATACATGACCTCTCGATTTCTTGGAAACCTTGGCAGCCAAGCTTCCAAAGAGAATTCTTTCATTCAAAGTGAGTTATGAACTCAGAGTCTTGATACTGTCTTAGAAAAAATAAAACAAAGGCAACACAACAGAAATACCTTCCATCATCTTTACTAAAATAATTTTCCTTTTGGAGTAGCTTCATATCCTAATTTGTCTCCAGTAACTTATTTTTACTTTATTACATTAAAAGTTTACTGAAAATTGGAGTTCCTGCTGAAATAATATAACTATTAAACTATTACAAACGACTCTGATGCTGATATTTTTTCAAAACTAATTAGATTTGTGACCTGAAGCAAATGAGTTTATCTTTCTGGTGTTTGTTTTCATTATTTCAGAGACAAAGGATCATTACATGGTTCTACTTTTTTTTTTAATTGAGTATAGTTGATTTACAATGTTGGGTTAATTTCTGCTGTACAGCAAAGTGACTCAGTTATATGTATATATATTCTTTTTCATATTCTTTTCCATTACGGTTTATCACAGGATATTGTATATAGTTCTTTGTGCTATACAGTAGGACCTTGTTGTTTATCCATCCTATATAATAGTTTGCATCTGCTAATCCCAAACTCCCAATTATTCCCTCCCCCATTCCTATCCCCCTTGGCAACCACAAGTCTGTTCTATATGTCTACACAGTTCTACTTTTTACTATTAGTTGGTAGGTGAATGGTATCCAAATGCTGGTGTCATTACATTCAGTCCTGTGAGGGTCCCAAGAGCTAAATGAATGAAGAGCTCCTGACGCAAATGCATCCTTAATCCTTGCAAGACATCAGAGCTAAGACCACTACATGGTTTCTTAACCTGGTGAAACAAGCAGGATAAACCTTTTTACCTGGACTAGTGGAAGGCCTAAGTATCCGGCTGTATACCTGCTTTGAGTCTTTTTTTTTTTAAACCCACCTTTATTCCTTCTGGGCTTCCAAAGATAGGGGTAATCCTTGGCAAAGTCTTTCATACCATATGCATGACAGGATGAGAACCATTAGATCGGTCCCATGCAGAAAAAAGTTCCAAGAAAACATAATTTTTTTTATCCAGTTCAGTTCTACTTATACTACCCATAAAGGCTACACTTAGTCTTAAAAGAGTTATGTTCTGTGGTTAATGATCTAGTTATATACCTATGAGGATTCCCTTTTGTCCTTGACCCACACAAAAAAACACTTCTTTAGAGGTGGAGTGAAAGAAAGTTCCTTGCACTCCCTCTAGAGGGGAAAGTACGCTATTACAACATTACCTTAGAGGGTTAGTTTAAGAAATCATGTTAATGTTTAGAAAAGTTCAAAGCGCCACACAGATGCTGTTGAAAAGCTATGATGTTGGGTACTTGTGAAAATCCTACTTTGCAAGATGGTTTTAAGGTCTAGGAAAGGAAAGGGAGGGAAGACGTTATTCAAATGCATATCATATAAAGTAAAAACTAACAGGTTTATTTAGATATAAAATGGCAAAGGAGAGCAGGAACGGGCCCTTGGAGGAAAGGATATGTCAATGGAAATCTTATCGAACTAGAGAAATGGAAGAAAAGGAAAGAAAAGTCGTTGTTTTAAATTAAAAAATTATTTTAAAATATTTTATTGAAGTATAGTTGATTCACAATGTCGTGTTAATTTCTGCTGTACAGCAAAGTGACTCAGTTATACATATATACATTCTTTTCCATTATGGTTTATCTCAAGATTGAATATAGTTCCCTGGGATATACAGTAGGACCTTGTTGTTTATCCATTCTATATACACTAGTTTGCATTTGCTAATCCCAAACTCCCAATGCTTCCTATCCCAACCCCTAAATAAAAATTTTAAATTATTATTTAAAAAATATTTTGGATTTCAAGAATACATTTTTCATTGATCAAAAATACCTTGTAGGGCTTCCCTGGTGGCGCAGTTGTTGGGAGTCCGCCTGCCGATGCAGGGGACGCGGGTTCGTGCCCCGGTCCGGGAAGATCCCACATGCCGTGGAGCAGCTGGGCCCGTGAGCCATGGCCGCTGGGCCTGTGCGTCCAGAGCCTGTGCTCCGCAATGGGAGAGGCCACAACAGTGAGAGGCCCACATACTGCAAAAAAAAAAAAAAAAAAAAAAAAAAAACCTTGTAAATGATCACCTCCTCTATCTGTTTAGCTTCATCTCGTACCACTTCCTAACTCACACTTTATGCTCTCGTCGTCGTCCTAAAATACTTGTAGTTTCTCTTTAATTTCACACTTTTGTGTCTGTGATCACGTAGTCCCCTCAACCCAGAACACTTTCCCCAACATCTTTTATCTTGGAATCTCTTACTCACTTTCCAGAATCAGCTCAAGAATCTTCTCTTTCTAAAAGTATTTCTCACAGCTCTATACTTTCATTCATTCCCCCGGTGAGATTGGTCTAAGCACAGCCTTCCATGTGCCCCAAAGCTCGCTCGCAGGGATGCCTTTATCTTAAGATCTGCCTCATCTTTTTACAATCGCTACGAAGTGTCCGTCTCCCCTGCTAGATCGTAAATTCTTCTGGGGTAGGGGCCATATCTTAACCATTCTTGCACTCCCACGATAGTGTGCAGTGCTTTGAATAGGGTTTGAACTCAGTAAATGTGGAATTGAGTTGTACTTTTAGACTTCCCAATGTATATTTTGAGCTGTGCTGCATTTTAGGGATGGGGCACAGGTGAAAGGAGATCCCGCTCAGTCTGGCCTTTCTTTATTTTGCAAGTGGGATGAAATGGTGAAGGAATTTTATGACCTCTAGTTATCATGCTTTTGGCAGCTACTAAGAGGCATAGTAGGATTAAGATTTACTTTATCTTGTGGCAGGAATTACGTCAATAACAGCCCATAACTTAAACCAATGAATCGGAGAACTCTTAGGAAAGATACCAATCCTTATGCCTCTTGTAGAGAAAATAATCACTTTTACATATTATTACAGTTGAGAGTGAGCTCTCCTCCTTCAGCAGCTGCCTAGAGAGGTCTTATGAGGATGCTGCCGCTTTGTATTGTGTACAGTAATGTCAGCTGGGCAGTGCTCATTTCTGTCACTAACTCTTCTGCTGTCATTAGAAATCACCCCCTCAAGGGTACCGAAAGCATCACCAAACCCAAGAAAAGAGCACAACTGCTGAGCAGAAGGTGAAAATGTTCAGGAGGGAGAGTCTTGATTGTGATTTATAATAAGGTCCCTCAAGAGAGAAGCCAACCAATGAATTAGAATGAGTTTGGTGGATCCTTCAGAAAACCTATATCTGCACTCCCAAGACCTAAAGATTACTGATGATTTCCACAGGACATTTTCCCAAGCTTTTGGATGTCCCTTGAACATTTTTCTCTATCTAATTGAGAATTTAAGATAGTGGTTTAAGTACCTTATTCTTTAAACCTAAGTGTACCTTACCTCTAAACCATGGTAGAGATTCTGCTACCAGGAAATCAGTTTGAAGAGATGAGTGGAAGTTTTGGAAAGAAGAGGTGTGAATACTGTTAGAAAAGTGTTAACAAGCTTAACTTTTTTCTGATTTATTACTATTATTTAATAACACTTGGGTCCACCTAGATTCATTCCATCCCCTTACCATGGGGTACTACTCATCCTTCATGGGGCACTACTATACCTTGGTCCTCAGCTTTCCGGTCTTTTTGTCTGTTAAGAGCTCATGTAAATTACAGTAATTATAATATATGAGCTACAGAATCCATGACCACAACCCCCTTGCCCTGTATAGAGTGGGTGCTCAATATACATGGTTTGGAAGAATAAAGAAATTAAGTAATAAAAACTTTAATTAGCATTTATTATGTTCTAAAATCCATGGTTAGTTTCTTGCATATACTAACCGATTTAATCCTTATCTGTCTATAAAGTGTGTACCACAATCTGTACATTTTACAGTTTGGGAAATTGAGATGTAGAGAAGTTAAGTAAGTTAACCAAAGCCATCGTCTAATAAATGGTGAGATCAGAATCTAAAGGAAAGCGTCCTACTGTTTGCAACTCATGACCACTGCCTAGTGTGAACCCTGGTGGCAGAGTGGGAATCACCGCGGGAGGAGTGGGGAGACTGGGTCCTAATTTTCCCCTCTGCTTTCCCAGCCTGCACGTCCTCACTGTAAATGTGCAGGGTGACAACCTCCTCACTGTCTTTCTGCCAGATCATTGTGAGGATTAGGTTTAGATCAAGGTGACTATAAAATGTCTGGCAGAGAAGTCAATGTATTTTTGAAATGCTAAGTAAATAGGGGAGTTGGGAGTTTAGGCAGGAGAAGAGTGGGGAGGTTACCTTCTCTGCAAGTTTGCTGAACTGAGGAAACTGAGAGCTTGGGGGAACCTCAGATTTCCCTGGAAATCTTGATCAGAGTCAAGGGCACTGGGAGTAGGATGTGGAAAGAAGAGGAATCCTTTTCTTCTTAAGTAGAGGGACGAGTACTTGCAAAATCTGTACATATATATATCATAGATGTTAACTGACCTAAGAAGGAAGATCTTGATCAATACTATGAAGTATTTTGTTAATAAGCCTTAAAGTGCATATTAGTAACTTAAATGTGATTAGAGAATGTTTTTAGTTACAGAATGATACCATCTGTTTTTTTTTTTTTTTTTTTTTTTGGTGCTGTATCTGGAACATATCTCAGGGCTCCTGTCAAATAGGAGATAAAGTTGAAAGGTTTTTCTCATCTAATTAAGATGCAGAATTAAGGATGCAGAATTACCTAACCAGATTATAAAGGGGCTGCGTTCTCTCCATCCCCCACCTCCTGTCCTCCTGCTTCTTTTTATAAGTGAATTAACATGCAGTTTAAATGGAATGAATGATAGCCCGTCAGGATGGATACTTTAATAGCTCCTGGGACAAAAAGTAATAGAAAAACAAGCTTACCGGCATCTAAAGTTGCCTTAAAATTTAGTTTGAAATTGAGTTTTAAATCACTTAATGTGTAAGTTCCAGAGTTCAAACATATGATATATTTTGGCTTTAATTGCTTTTGTGTTATGTGTATGAAAATCTGACACAGTGTTTCTAATTGTAGCCATAGTGACTATTGACTTTAATAGTTTATAATTAACCACATGTGGTCATAAAATGTTAGAACTGAAGGGACTTTCAGCATAGCATTTCTCAGAGTTCTATAGGAGCCTTGTCCTGTAAGATACTCTGGGGAAAAAAATTGTTCTCCATGCAATTAACTTGGAAGACACTGCATGTCATAGCTCACTCTTGGAAACTGACAATGCATGTGAACTTATCAAAGACTCTGAGAAGTTCTGCAACAATGAAACCTATCGATCTTTGTTTAACCAACTATTTCTGCAGTATATTTCACCATGGAAACTTCTAGACAAACAGCCATTAGTGACTTGTAGGGAAAGCACTGGGGTATTTAGTCCAGGGTCAAGTGACTTGCCCATAGCCACACAAACTCAAGGATCTTAACCCCCAATCTGTTATAGCTAGTCAATGTCAAAATGTGGTTGTTATGGCCTATTTTTAAAGAACTTATGATTGCAAACTAGTGGCTGCCTTTATTTGTTTAATTTTTACTGGAGTATAATTGCTTCACAATACTGTGTTAGTTTCTGCTGTATAACAAAGTGAATCAGCTATAAGTATACATGTATCCCCATATCTCCTCCTTCTTGAGCCTCCCTCCCACCCTCCCTATCCCACCCCTCTAGGTGGTCACAAAGCACGGAGCTGATCTCCCTGTGCTATGCTGCTGCTTCCCACCAGCTATTTTACATTCAGTAGTGTGTATATGTCGCTATTTTCACTTTGCCCTGCCCCCACCCCTCGCCCCGTCCCTCCCTGCCCCACCCCGTCCCTCCCCACGTGTCCTCAAGTCCATTCTCTATGTCTGTGTCTTTATTCCTGCCCTGCCACTAGGTTCATCAGTACCATTTTTTTTTCTTACCCTCCTGCACTCTTGGTGGGAATGTAAGTTGATACAACCACTATGGAGAACAGTATGGAAGTTCCTTAAAAAACTGAAAATAGAACTGCCATTTTTTTTTAATGTTCACAGACCATCTCTTTAATAACCTGTCCTGAAATGTTGCCGGTTATTGATATCGAGTTCATCAATCTATAATGAATACTTTTTGAAACGAAACATTTGCCGATTTTTAATCCTTTGATATTTTTTCCTTTGTTTTGGTTTTCCAAAGATTATTAATAATGGTTCTGTAAACATATATTCAAGTCTCATGATGTGATTCTTTTGGTTAGAACATTTTAAATCTTTGGAAGCAATTTTTGATCCAATTACCTTATATATCTTGGTGTCTTTTCCCCTTTACTCTTTCTTTTGCCTTTTCCAATTCTTCTTCTTAAAACTAATCTATTTTTTCCTTTATCTGTTTATGACCAGTTGTATACAACAACGTTAATGATTTAATTTAACATGTAATACTTGCACATTGTCTTTTGGAGCTTTAGATAAAAACCATTAAACAGTTAAATGCTTTTTCTTATAATAGCCTCATAATTTGAATTTAACCCTATAGTATTTCTAGACTGTACCCTTTAAAATTCATTTATACATTTGAATTAATTTCTGATTTAACACGTTAGTTTCCCTGCCCCAGAACAAAAAGGGAAATTAATATAATGCTGAATATTACTTGAGTTAAAGCCAGAAAATACCCCTTGTATAAATAGTAGTAGGTTCATACCTGGATACTTATGAAGTTCTTTTTTTTTAAAGGAAGGTACTTTTTCTTTTTTTTAAATTTATTTATTTTTGGCTGACTTGGGTCTTCGTTGCTGCACACGGGCTTTCTCTAGTTGTGGCGAGCGGGAGCTACTCTTCGTTGTGGTGCAGGGACTTCTCATGTGGTGGCTTCTCTTGTTGTGAAGCACAGGCTCTAGGTGCGTGGGCTTAAGTAATTGTGGCACACAGGCTCTGTAGTTGTGGCGCACGGGCTTAGTTACTCCACGGCATGTGGGATCTTCCCAGACCAGGGATCGAACCTGTGTCCCCTGCATTGGCAGGCAGATTCTTAACCACTGTGCCAGCAGGGAAGTCCACTTGTGAAGTTCTTAAGGCAAAGCTTCCATAAAGGCTGACATAAGTGCTAACAGAGGCTGGCAATATAAAGGAAGAGAATTTGGAGGGTCCAGCCTCAAATGACATATATTAGTGAGAAGCCGTGAAGCCTGGAGCGTAGAGACGAATGCGATTCAAAATTATGCAGCTTTGAGGAGGTATAACATGGTCTAACAGGTCCAGAATGTTCCCCCTGAGCAGTGGAACTTTTACTGTACTAATTATTTTTTTTTTTTTTTTTAAATTTATTTCATTTATTTTTGGCTGCATTGGGTCCTCGCTGTGATGCGCGGGCTTCTCATTGCAGTGGCCCCTCCCGCCGCGGAGCACAGGCTCCAGGCGCGCGGGCCTCAGCAGTTTGTGGCTTGCAGGCTCAGCAGTTGTGGCCCACAGGCTCCAGAGCGCAGGCTCAGCTGTGGCGCACGGGCTTCGTCGCTCCACAGCATGCGGGATCCTCCCGGACCAGGGCTCGAACCCGTCACCCCTGCATTGGCAGGCGGACTCCCAACCACCGCGCCACCAGGGAAGCCCTGTACTAATTATTGATCAATGGTCAACCGTCAACCATCAAGGGAACTTTTCTTTCAGAAAAGTTAAGAGCTTGATATCATAGAGGGCTCCATTCTATGTGAAGTGATGAGGTATGGAAGGGAAGGAGCCTGGCAAATCTGAGACAGAATCTGATGGAAGAGTGCGAGAAGGTTACAGACCCAGGCTTCAACCAGGGATTGTTTGAGACTTACTTTAAGGTGCGATGCAAGGTAATTTCCAGGTAGCAATGTCACACAGTAATAAGTAGCATTTCCTAAGCTTCTGCTATTTCAAGTGTTTTCAAAGTCCAGTTTCGTTTAATTCTCAGCACAGCCACATTAAATATGGTCATAATCCTCACTGTGCAGATTTGAAAGCTAAGGCTTAAGGAGGTTAAGGAATTTGTTGAAGATCCTACAAAGTGGCAGGGCTGGAATCTAGATCTGAGTCTGTTGCCTCTGACAGATCCCGGCTGTACTGTCAACTGAAAAGTATCCAGACAAACAGTTGGCCCTGACTTCCCAGGATATCTAAACAGAACGAGTACAGCAGTAGGCACATTTGACAAAACATTCACTTAGCTACCATGTTCATAACTCTAAGTGATGATGCTAAGTACCTGGGCCATATTGAATTAAACACTATCTTTGATACATGGAGGTCTCAGTCTAACTCTTGTGCCAAATACCTTCAATGCATTTGGACAGCAGAAGAAAGGATGTTAAAACATTTATACTGTGTGCCTTCTGACGAGGCGGGCCCTTCTCAGGTGCCACAGCCTTCACCACTTCCTGCAGTGGTTTGATTCACCCATTTCAGCATGCTCCCAACCCCTAAGACATTTGAATTGGCAACTAGGCCCCAGCATTTGCTGCACAGAGGGAGGAATAGTGTTTGAAGAAGATCCAGTTGTAGTAAGATGGTGAATATATGAGCAGGAAACAATGCAGCATATTTTGCAAATTTTATATTTATCAATATTTTTTCCTACCCAATTTTATGTACAATTCCCCCCCCCCTAATTTTAGCAAAACTCAGTCATGCTTTTATTTATCTAATTTATGACATTTTAGTATCCCCCAGTTTGCTTCTTATTTAGATTTTTGTTTTTGGTAAAAAAAAAAAAAAAAAATTTTTTTTTAATTGTATTTTTGTTGCAAAAATTTTTTAAAAAGAGAAAAAAGAAATCCCGGTTAATTCTGTTGCTCAAAGGCAAACACTATTCCCGATAACTTCTGGGATTTTATGTACAGGTATATACATTTTAAAATTGTTTACGAAATTGGAACATTCTCTGTATGTTGTTTGTAACTCTCGTCTCCTACTTAGCAGGCTATCAGAAATGTTTTCCCCATGTCATTAAACATTTAAGCTTTTGAGTTACATAGAATTTTGTTGGAAGGCTATGTCATAATCTATGTAATTAATCTTCTATTGGAGGATATTTCTTGACTTTTGTGTTAATGATTATTTAATCTACTTTTAACCTGAATTTGCAAATAGGTATCCAACGTGCATTGTCAGATTGTTGAGAGTTAAGTTTCTCCATGACTCTTAACGTTGACGGTGCTGGTGACTTGAACAGCTGCCTACAACTTGTGCTCATGTTTCTGAGGCAAAAGGAGCCGAAGAGGGTCCGTTTTAACTAACCCTCCGCAGAAGATGTGAAGCAAGTGAAAGCTTCAGGCGACTCTGAACTTGAGAACAGCTTCACTTCCCTTGATGGACACTAGGTGTCACTCTAGATGTTGAAAAGCAATATCGGACTATCATTGGAAACAAGTTCTTCAGTAGACCTTGAGATTTAATTTCTGCCTAATATTTTCAGTGATGATTACTTATATTCTTTTTACTTTTTTGAGTTGTCTCTTCCATGACTACACTGTAGCAGCACGATTAGGCTGGCTTAATCAGACAAGAACATTTCTGCCTTATTTTGTCTTAAAAGAATCTCTGAAATATTTAGTTTTCCTTTCCCTCTTACCTTGTTAATCTGAACTAAAAAGCAAAAGCAAAACCCAAAATAAACAAAAACCAACCAACCAAAAAAAAAAAAAAAACACCTGGATTGAAAGTGCTTTAGGATCTTAAGTTTGAGGAGTCTCAGTTCAGTTCTCACATCCAGCATAAATGAATACAACTTTCTTTTCATTTTCTATGAAATAATGAACATGAACTTTCAAAAACCATGCTTAGGAACTATCCGTGTGTTGATGATTTGTGGGGCAGGGTTGAATCCAGTTCTGTGGTTTTGTCATCTTGTTAAGTATCAATACTGCACACCTGGGGAGTATGTCTGTAAGTATGAAGAGGAAAGCTTGCTGCAGGGATGCAATACAAAGCCACATGCTGGGCTTCCCTGGTGGCGCAGTGGTTGGGGGTCCGCCTGCCGATGCAGGGGACGCAGGTTCGTGCCCCGGTCCGGGAGGATCCCACGTGCCGCGGAGCGGCTGGGCCCGTGAGCCATGGCCGCTGAGCCTGCGCGTCCAGAGCCTGTGCTCCGCAACGGGAGAGGCCACAACAGTGAGAGGCCGGCGTACCGCAAAAAAAAAAAAAAAAAAAAGTCACATGCTATATTAAACTCCTTTTGCTTGCCATAAGTGGTTAATTTCTTGGGTTATAGGATGATAAGAATGATGGCCTTGAATCTCCTATACAGACCACTGGCAGTTGAACTATGCATGAGTTGGGTTAAATTTGACGTTGATGGACATACCAATTCCTCAACCAGCCTTCTTATCTTTCTTGTTGGGACAACTAGATTAATTCCAATCCAATACACATTGTGTATCTTTGTGCTTAAAGATTTATTTTTTTTCTAATTTAGCTATTTCTCCAGGACAAAACTCTATAAATGGCATTATCAGGTCAAAAGGCATTTTGCACATTTTAAAAGGTCTTACTACATTGTTACACAATTGTTTTGGAAACAGATCAACTGATTCTTAATGTAGAGGGGCCATCAATTCGTTTTCTTATGATAGATTCTTAATTTAGTTGTGGTTCAATTACTTACAACATGACCATTTTAGGGTTGTGTGAAGGTATCTCTCTTTCGGAGCAGGTTTAAGGATCATCTCCTTTCTTACAGAGAAAACGACATTTTTTTTTTTTTTTTTCCAACTTACCACATTACGTTCCATGTGATTGTTCGTAGTAAATTATAAGGCTTTGGTAGACCCACTTGCTAGTTCCCTTGTTATCTTGAGATTTATGCCATTTGGACCCATTGACTCTATGGTTATAGCATATTTCCCAAACATCCTTGCAGACTTTTTGTTGTTTTGCAAGTTTTTTCCAGCCTTATCTTCTATGAGTTAAAAAGCAGACTTGAAATATTAGCAAGAGGACAAATCTTTACATTAATTTAGTCTGTTTTCTTTCCTTACTTGATCTGTAGAGTTGAGACTCAGACATTATTCTTGACTTTCTGGTGATCTTTCTGGATAAATTCTGGGGTTGACGTCTGTGATACCTGAAAAACAGTCCTACCTCTTTAAAGAACTGTGGGTCTCAGTTAAGTCAGACAAACCCCTTATACTGTGAGTACACACTGGGGCTCTGTGACTTGCAGTCTGTTAGGTGACTGTCCCCTGTCTGCTTGGAAAAACCTGGTTTGTTCCTTTGATGCTTTTGAGCTGCTTATAAAAGGAGGCTACCAGGAGACTATATCCTAGAAACAAGAAAAAGATGCAGTAGACTAGTCAGTAGGACGACTCTAACCAGAATTTTAGACTTGCCTGTGTAATTACCTTTAAACATATAAGCCAATAATATCTGATTACTTAAAACAATATATATTCATCATAAAAATTTGGGAAGTGTACACAAAAGGTGTGTCAGTCAGTCATATCTTGTTATCAGATGACAGAAACCCACCCAAACTAATGTGAACACAGGAGGACTTTATGGCTCAATACATTAAGCCAAGAGGTTAATGAAGTTTCAGAAAACTCTGGATCAATGGTGATGTTGAATTGAATGATGATATTCTCTCTAGAGATCATATTTATTTTATTTTATTAAAAAAAACTTTTATTGCAGTGTGGTTGATTTACAATGTTGTGTCAGTTTCAGGTGTACAGCCAAGTGAATCAGTTACACGTATACATATATCTGCTCTGTTTTAGATTCTTTTCCCATATAGGCCATTACAGAGTACTGAGTAGAGGTCCCTGTACTATACAGTAGGTCCTTGTTGTTTATCTATTTTATATATAGTCGTTTGTATCTGCTAATCCCAAAGTCCTAATTTATCCCCCTTTTCCCATTGGTAACCATAAGTTTGTGTTCTATATCTATGAGTCTGTTTCTATTTTGTAAATAAGTTCATTTGTATCATCTTTTTAGATTCCACATATAAATGATGTCATGTGATATTTGTCTTTCTCTGTCTGTCTTACTTCACTTAATGAGATAATCTGTGGTTCCATCCATGTTGCTACATACAAATGGCGTTATTTCATTCTTTTTATGGCTGTGTAAGTATTCCATTGTATATCTGTGCCACATCTTCTTGATCCCTTCATCGGTCAGTAGACACTTAGGTTGCTGTTGTAAATAGTGCTGCAGTGAACGTTGGGGTGCATGTATCTTTTCGAGTTAGAGTTTTCTCCAGATACATGCCCAGGAGTGGGATTGCTAGATCATATGGTAACTCTGTTTCTAGTTTTTAAAGAAACCTCCATACTGTTCTCCATGGGGTGTGCCATCACTTTTATAGGTAAACTTAAACCAGAAACTTAGGACCTGTTCTTGACACGTTCTTCTCAGCTTTATGCCCATTCCGATTCCTAAGTATCTCTCACGTCTTCCTGTCTCCCATCCTTCCTGGGGACGTGGGCTCACACGGCACCCTGGATATGTCCTTCATGTCACCGATGGCAGCCTCTAACCTCCACATCACGATGTTGTTCCAGTCCCCAGCAGGTGCCAGACGTGTACTAGATGTCGATGAAAATTTGATGAATAAATGAATGAACGAGAGCCCCATGTAGTTTGAAGTATCAGGAATTCTGAATTAGTCAATCCTAGCCTATGACATTCAATTAAGCATTACAAACAATTCATAATAGGCAGTGCCTGTCCAGGGGAAAGCAGTTCTCTAGGAATTGTTTGATGGGCCTGAATGACCTACTTTATAAATTCTATGTGTGTTCCTTGGTTATGCTTGTCAGGGCTGGTGTCTTCTGAAACCAGTTAATGTCTCGGCTTGAAATGACGATTACGTCAAGGTCATGGGTCAGAAGATATTTTCTCCCAAAACGAGAGGAGAGTGAATATTGGTGTCTATTTTGGAAACCAGACAATGAGGCGATAGCACGACAGCCGTCTTATCTTGAATCCAGGAGAAGAGGTAATAATACATTAAACGCGGTGTGCTAGGTCGTGAAAATATATCCCAGCGGTCAGGTCAAGCCAAAGACAGCATCAAAGAGGCCGGTGGAGGTCGTGGGAATTTGAGCTCTCATTTGCCTCTTTCTCTGTCCTTTGGAGGGTAGCTGGGAGAGGAATTTTGAAATGCAAAGGGCAAGCATCCTTGTCTCCTAGCGACTAATATATGGATTTTTCTAGAGTGCAGTGTGCATATATGGGATCCGAGAGAAGCCCCAGAGATGTTAAGATAGTGTGCCACTGTGACTTGTTATTTTTAATGACTTCCTTCTTTAAATATCTTCCCTATATATTTTATACAATTTTTTTGTGTGTTCTGTTCTCTCTTCCCTGGGATCCTTCATTGAAATGAAATTTGAGATCGTGCTCTAGTGGCTCTTTATAGGTACAGTTTTCTCTCCCTGTTTAATAATACTCCTTGTGTCCTTACATGCGTGTTCCTTATCTTTAGTGGATGGTCACTTAACATCTTGAAGTGAGAGAAGATGCCTGTAAGCTTTTATTTCCTTTCTAATGACAAGAATCCCGCAGCTCAGAGTCGACATTTGTAGTGGGAATTTTTAGGCAGCATTAATCTTGGGTCCAGTTTCTCCTGGGTCACTGTGCATGGGCAGTGCCTGGTAACCTTAACGAGAACAAGGTGGGTGGGCACTGCAGGGGTCACAGCCATCTTCCTGCCCAGAGCTCCAGGCTGAAATGCAAGGGAGGGGGTGTCTGAAATGCTTATTTCTGTTGCAGGAAGTGCCCAGACCTGAAGGTTTTAGGGTCTAGAATTAGTTGAAAGCAGAGAAAGAAAAAATCTGGTATTTGAGTAAGAGAAGTGATCTCTTCTCAGTGTGTAGAAAAGTCTCACAGTGGGTAGAAAGTCTTGGGTTTTTTAAAAATTATAATTTTAGTCCATTTCTTTTTAAAAAATTTATGGCTGTGTTGGGTCTTCCTTGCGGTGCGTGGGCTTCTCATTGTGGTGGCTTCTCTTGTTGCAGAGCACGGGCTCTAGGCGTGCGGGCTTCAGTAATTGTGGCACACGGGCTCTAGAGCACAGGCTCAGTAGTTGTGGCTCACCAGATTAGTTGCTCCACAGCGTGTAGGATCCTCCCGGGCCAGGGCTCGAACCCGTGTCCCCTGCATTGGCCGGCAGATTCTTAATCACTGCGCCACCAGGGAAGTCCAAGTCTTGGCTTTTGTTGAGAGGTTTGAGAATCTAGGTCGAGTGAAAAGTGTTTTCACAGCTTTGTCTGCATAAGGCTGAGAAAACTCTCCAATTCGAAATAATGAGCCAACCGTTTTTCCTGGAAAAGTGTTATATTTCTGAAAAAGACCATTTATGAATATCAAAAAGAGATGGAAAACCACGTTTATCAATCCCTTGATCAATCCCAGACTTAAGGCCTCTAAAGACCCTAATAATTAAAAATATTTCTGCAGCCAACCCAACACATGTAAATTAAGAGGAAATCAATTATAAATGGTAAAATAAGTGTGGGAAAGTCAAAGAAGTTCTGACTTGTTTCCCAGAATGCCTATTTTCAAGTGTTCTTTTTAAATTTGAAAGATCAAATTAGTTAAAAATAATGAAGGGCTGGGGATGGGGTTGTACTGCTTTGCCCCAAGCTTACATACAGGCTGCAGTTTGGATAATTCTGTGCTAAGCAGATACCTCTAGGAGAAAGATACTTTTCCTAATAGGCACGTGGGTGGAGTTCCTCGGTGGTAAATCTGTCCTTGGGAACTATGTCAAAGTGAGGTACAATGCCGCCACCTGGTGGCCACATTCTGAAATTACAATAATATCTTCCTGTAGGGCTTTTGCCTGCTGCTTCCTGCACCAACGTTAGGCGACGTCAAAGAATTTTAGAGCTAGAGCAGTATTAGAGTAACTTGCATGCAGCTTTCCCAGTTTACAGGTGAGAAATCGAGACCTTAGTTGAAGTGGCACAGCCAGAAGGTGGCCCTGGTACATATACCTAGTTAATGGTCCATTTCGTGGTTTAAGTAGGTACTTGGAGACAGCAAAGTTGGATTTAAATGGCAGCTCTGCAGTTTACTAGCTGTAAGATATTGGGCAAATGATCAAACCTTGCCGAACCTTGGTTTCCTCACATGGAAAATGAGAATTCCATTAGAATACACCTCGTGGGCTTATTGGGAGGATTGAATGACATAATACGTGTAATTTGCAGACATGATTGAGACGTGCCTAGCAGAGGACAGAACGTTGTTAGAATAAATGTGACAATGGACTCGAGGGTGCCTCCAACATCTACTGAACTGTACAAATAGAGGATGGTACGATTCATGATCAGCTGAAATCAAATGACGTAGAATAAAAAACACTCTTTCCCTATTTCCTTCTTCCTCTTTGGTAAAATAAGTGTGGGAAAGTCAAAGAAGTTCTGACTTGTTTCCCAAGATGCCAAGTTGCTTTTGATCCCTTTCATTGCCTTATTCTACCATTTCTCTTCTAAGTTCTCAAGCTCTGCTTTGTTGAATTTCTTGCAGAGCCTCAACCATTCGGGGGTAACTAGGGTGCTTGTAACTACTGTCTAAACTGAAATCCCTGTGAATTATTTTGTTTTGAATCCTGAAGTGCCAAGACAGAGTTAAGTGGTGACGCTGAGATCAGTAATTCACGCAACCACTTTAGCATAATGTCCAACCAGTCAGAGCCCAATAACCACTTTAAGCTTCCTCTGCACTTGTGAGCTTGTGCACCTGTAGCCTGGGGAGGTCTAATACGGAAAACAGAATCTAACCATCTGAGCTTGACATGTAATGAGTTTCCTTTTTTGTCCCACTGTTTCAAAGACTGGCCAGGCAAAGGATCTAATGTGTTTGGTCCGTTTTCTACTTGCCAAGGCACCATGGAGTATGCCAGGACTTATTTAATTTTTTAAGTTAAAAAAAAATAAAACACCAAAATAACCCCTTTGGGTCTAATGCCTGAAAATGAAAACGGTTTCACCCTGCAATGAATGCCTGTAAAATTCGTAGAGGACTGCAGTGTGCATGGCTGATTCTGACCCAACGACATTTATTGGGCACCTGCTGCGTGTTAGACACGGGCCAGGTGCATTACACACGTTACCTGGGGGTGGACAGGGCAGACGCTGCCGCTGCTGACAGCTGTATTAAGTCTGCTTGAGATGGAAGAGTGTCTTAGTTTGTGTTCCCACGGGAGCAGACCCTGGATAAACATTTGCGTTCAAAGCATTTATTTGGGAGGTGATCTCAGGAAACAACAGGAGGAGAGTGGATTCTTTTTTTTTTTTTTTTGCGGTACGCGGGCCTCTCACTGCCGTGGCCTCTCCCGTTGTGGAGCACAGGCTCCGGACAAGCAGGCTCAGCGGCCACGGCTCACGGGCCCAGCCGCTCCACGGCATGTGGGCTCTTCCCGGACCGGGGCACGAACCCGCGTCCCCTGCATCGGCAGGCAGACTCTCAACCACTGCGCCACCAGGGAAGCCTGGAGAGTGGATCCTTTGATAGGGAGGAGGAAGAAGCTGATAAAGGCTGTATGATCAAACAAGCTTCTACTGTGGGCAGATAGAACTTAATTCTTCCAGGGAGAAGGGGGCTCTGGGAAAGAGAATGTGAGCCTCAGAATTTTCTCACCATCCATCAGTCACCGCTCTATGGTGTCTGCTCCCTGGCCTGTTGGTCCCCCCAGTTTTGCCTTCAGGCAAAGATGGCAGGTGCTAGCACTTTGAAGTTGGGCCAGCACACATGGAAAGGGTAAGTGCTAGGCAGCACGGTTAGGGCTACAAAGAGGGAGAGGCCCAGGGCCACACCCTTGGGGATTCCCAACCCCTCTAAGTCTAGAAATCCACATTTGGTGGAAGAGGGGCACGCGAAGATTCTGGTGAAGAATTAGACGAAAACCAAATGTTTCTTTATTGGCATCCAGGTGTCTTCAGCATGTCTGACACATCATCTAGATGATGTCCTTCTGCAGATCAACCTTGGAGGTGAAGAGATAATGCTTGGCTGGGACCTGGGAGCCTGTACCACAGGTCCCCGGGACAAATGGGCCAAGGGGATGTCCAGGCAGCATTTGTTTTTGCCTCAGACCCAGTGCATCTGCTGATGACCCAGGAGGGAGCTTGTAGAAAGAGAGAGGGAAGACAGCCAGATGAGAGGTTAACCCAAGGTCATCACTAAAAACAAGCCATGGGCCTCCAGGACCCACTCTCACTAATACCAAGCCATGGGTTTTATACCTCTGGTGGTGGGGAAGGGTGACCAAGACAGATAAGGGGGGAAAGTGCCCCACACCCGGCGCCTAGAGCCAGGCTGAGGCGACATGGAGCGGTCGGTAGGGCTCTGGAGCCAGGCCGGTTCCAGTCCCGGCTTAGCACTCAGTGGTGTTGAAATCTAGAACTCTCTGTGGCTTGGTTTCCTCATCGTGTACCTACCCCACAGGGCTGCTGTGAGGATTAGAGGAGGTAAGTATTTACAGACGAGCCTGTAAGTCTGTAATGAGAGCATTAGTGTGTACGCAGCCCACCCCCAGTGGGCCCAGGGCCATCTTGCTACATCTAATTAAGGAGAAGAGAAAGAAGCCATTTAAAGGGGAAATCTAGAGTCAGCCCAAATCTCTAGCTCTGTGATTGATGAGTCTTCTTGATCCTGACCCAACCTCTGGGGACAGTGAGAAAGGACAAGGAGGGAGAGGGAGGGAAAGATGAAGGGAACACGGGAGGATAGAAAGGGGAAGAGAGAGGTTGGAACTCTGCCTGTAAGTTGGGATGTGTCAGGAAAAGTCTTCTTTTATTTTGGCGATGTGAACCCCACATTTATGCGGTGGTGAAGAGGAGTTTAAAAGTTTTAAAGTGCCCCCCTCCCCTTTTAAGCTGTGGACATTCTTGGACATATACAGAGATGGGATTTCAGTCTCAGATATACATGAAGAACTTAAAAGATGTCTTCAGTGGTTTGTGTGTATGTGTGTGTGTGTGTGTGTGTGTGTGTGTGTACACATAGAAGGATAATCACTGAGAATTCTCATCTTCCACTCCCTACCCCAACAGGTAACCACTTACACGAGCCTCTTATATATACTTCCCGAGGTTCTTTATACAAAGGCAAGCAAATATGAATATATTTTAACTTTTATCCCCAAGAGGTGCTTAAAATGGATGATAATAATAATAAGTAACAGGTTATTAAGTATTATCTATATACCAAGTGTCCATTTTATATACATCAGACCCATTTTACAGATAAGGAAATTGAGTGCGGAGTTAAATAATTTTCCCAAGGTCATAGAACAAGTAAGCTGGGGGACAAAATCTGAGCCTAGTTAATGTGCATAGTCTGGGCTCTTAGCTAGTATGCAATATCACCTCTTAGAAAGTAATTAAAGTCCATAGAGAGAATATTTCTATTATCTCCAAAGGGTAGTCTTTCCAGTAGCTTTCTGCTCAGAAACTATTATTTTACATCCAAAACTTTTAGGACCGTGTTAAGTCATTATTCCAAACGTCTCAGAAAAGAAGTAAGTGGACACAGGAGTCAGCTGCAGGCTGAGTGGCACTTACTCCCAGAGTCCCTTGGGGCATCCAGTTAGACCAGAGAGATGTGCCAGTCTCTGCGTGAGACCAGAGCTAACCGTGAGCTGTGTCCAACGGCAGAATAAAAGCCAAACGCCTCAGCTAAATCTAAGACCTTTGAGTGCATATGTTATACCGGCACATTGCTAAACATCACATTTTTATTCTCACAGGCTACCATAGCGACATCCTTATGGACCCACCCAAATGTTCCTAATCTCTCTTTACGTTTCAGAAGTACCCAGGAATTACAGTGTCGTGATAGAGTTATTCCCCCCACCAGCCTGATTGAGCAGAATCTTAGACCCCATGATTTTGAAGCCAACAGTAATAGACACTGACAGCTGAGAATTCAGACACAAGAGTCATTACCTGGGTCAGATCAGTCCCCCAAAGTACATCAGTATCAGGCTTGCCTCTGCCCTCTCGGGTATACAAAGACCTGGCTTGCTGGCCTCTGTTAGCTACAGAATTGAGGTGCCTGAGCTGGGCTCAGGAGAGCTCTGTACTTAGAAGACTTCTCGCAGCTCTCTTAACCAACTGAAAAGCTTAGAACTAAGTGGCTCGGGGTCTATATTCGCTGTTTTCTACCCTCCCTTCCCCTATCACCCTTAAACCAACCTTTGGCAGCCGTGAGGATACACTGCTCAGATCTCCTTTTAAGACAGCCTGCCGTGAGGAATGTAGTCCGCTCATAGCCTCCAGCTGACATAGCCCTGAGATCCACTGAGGCCACACCCAGCCTCTCCAGCCAATGATGGAGCACGATGGGGTACTAAACTCCAGCCATTTCTGCCCAGTGTGGCACTATAGTGGACACTCTTGCTCTGGGTGTCCCCAGTGGTCTGAGACTCTCAGCTCTGCGTGAAGATGAAAGCCCTTCCTCCCCAATTCCCCTTCTTCCCTCCCTCTCAACATAGGTGTCCACCTGCATCACAGCTGAAGGTACTCCTCACCAACTTTATCCTTCTCCCCTTTATCCTTCAGAACCACTGCCCAAATCAACTTCCTTTTAATCAGAGCCCCAGTGTTCTCAAGGCCACTCCAGTGTTACCCCACGTGAGAGGGAGTGGGATGGGTAGGTGTGGAAGGATACAGCAGCCGTCACAAACTGTGGCGAAAATATGTTAGTTTTGCAGACTTTACAAAAGCATACAACATCGTCTGGGACTATGAAGCGATGTGTGCAAATGAGGGGCCCTGAGGAGTCATCAGCTTCATGAAAACCCCACCTCTGATTGTCCACACACGTGGGGTAATCAGTTGGCACTGAGGACGATTCTAAAGGACAAAGCAAATCATGAAAGAGATGGACAGGGTGTGCTCATGCCACCAACAGTAAGTAGCAAGAAACGAGGAAAGGTGATGGGCAAGACAGAATGCTTCTGTAAGTCAGGGTCACGTGAAGCATCATTGCTAATGTGGGATGCTTAGTTACCCAAGGTTAACTCCAGACAAGGCTGAGTTTATTTCAGAGTTTGACGCATCCTGAAAGAACTGTCAATGATTTTGTCACCAACTTGGAAACCAGGTATGGCTTTGCTGGTTTAAAGCACTTGTATCACAGTGAGGGGTCAGTGGCAAGTTTTTTTTTTTTTTTTAACATATTATTTATTTTTGGCTGTGTTAGGTCTTCGTTGCTGCATGTGGGCTTCTTCTCTGGTTGCAGCAAGCAGGGGCTACTCTTCGTTGAGGTGCGGGGGCTGCTTCTCATTGCGGTGGCTTCTCCTGTTGCGGAGCACAGGCTCTAGGCGCATGGGCTTCATAGATGTGGTGCGGGCTCAGTAGTTGTGGCTCGTGGCCTCTAGAGCGCAGGCTCAGTAGTTGTGGTGCGCGGGCTTAGTTGCTGTGCGGCATGTGGGATCTTCCCGGACCAGGGCTCGAACCCGTGTCCCCTGCACTGGCAGGCAGATTCTTAACCACTGCGCCACCAGGGAAGTCCCACTGTCAGTCTTCTTTAACAGAGGTTGAGAACTGGTCTTCCAGCCAAGTCTGGCAGACCATCTATCTTCCTAAGTAAAGTTTTATCGGCACACGGCCATGCCCATTCATTTACGCATTGTCTGCTGCTGCTTTGGGGCTACAACAGAAGAGTCGAGTCATGGTGGCAGAGACCTTATGGCTGGCGAAGCCTAAAGTAGTTACTCTCTGGCTTTTATAGAAAAAAAAACTTGCTGACCCCTGTTCCAGAAGGAAGCAGAGGCACACTCCAAAGGGTTTAGTGAAAATTATTCAATGATAGAACTATTTACAGAGGTAGGAAAAGGAGCAAGGGAACCAGGATGGATACAAGGTATCCGCTGGCGAACGAAGGAGGTGGAAGCACTTCCTGTTTCTGGACTTGAAGGGTCAGCGAAGGAAACAGTGTTGCCAGAGCCCGGAGGGTTGCAGCCTTGGGAGAAGGGCGTGCCCTGCCAGCACTGCCTTGAGGCAGGGAAGTGGGGAGGGGAATCTACAACCTGACGTCTTCACCCTTGTCATGGGGTGAATTGTGTTCCCCCCCACCCCCCATTCATATGTTGAAGCCTTAACTCCCAGCACTTCAGAATGTGAATTCTTAGGAAATAGGGCCTTTAATACAGTCATTAAGGTAAAATGAGACCGTGAGAGTGAACGAACCCTAATCCAATGTGACTTGTGTCCTTTATAAGAGGAGATTAGGACGCAGACTCACACAGAGGGAAGACCCCGTGAGGACACGGGGAGAAGGTGGTCATCTGAAATCCAAGGAGTGTGACCTCACAAGGAACCAAGCTGCTGGCCCATTGGTCTGGAACTTGTACCCTCCAGAACTGTGAGAAATTAAATTCCTGTTGTTCAAGCCACCCAGTTTGTGGTGCTTTGTTATGGCAACCCTAGAAGACTACTACATGCCTTTCCGGAAGGTGTTGCCTCCTTTCAAAGACCCAGCTCTACAGGAAGTCAGAGAGCAGGGAGCCCGGGGGATTCTGTCTGCATCCGTCAGTCTCCCGGCCACAGAGTGGGGAAGAGAAAGATGTGATATGGGTGGCAGGTGGGGAGGCAAACAGAGAACCCCCGGGACAAAGGGCAAATACAGAAAGCACAGCAGCAGGAAAACAAATAGAGGAGTTGCCTACAGAACGTATGTTCACACGGAGAATGAATGTGCCTTGTTTTAAAACTGCAAAGGACTGATCCACACTCTTAAGTAGCGGAAATATATCTAGAGACTATGAGCTTAAATTTCTCAGGAAACGCATGAACTAAAAATAGCCTTTTGGAATCTAATCTATTGGTAGGCCAAGAGTTCTGGCGCTTGACGTAAGTTGCCTCTAAGTTAATTATAGGACCGTGGTTGGAACAGCTAGATTCGGAATTTTCCAGAACATTTAGTAAGAGCTTAGGGAAAAGCATGGTGCTAAGTGTTCTTCAGGATAGATGTTTTTTTTTTCGGTTCGCGGGCCTCTCACTGCTGCGGCCTCTCCCGTTGCGGAGCACGGACGCGCAGGCTCAGCGGCCATGGCTCACGGGCCCAGCCGCTCCGCGGCACGTGGGATCTTCCCGGACCGGGGCACGAACCCGTGTTCCCTGCATCGGCAGGCGGACTCTCAACCACTGTGCCACCAGGGAAGCCCTAGATGGTTTTATATAAGATGTTTTATGAGGTGTATCTGAGCAAACCCAGAACTCCCATTTGCCTGGAACAACCAGTGTAGGCATCGTGCGTACGGCGGCATTCAAGGTGTCTTGTTTTCCATGAAGGAAACAGAAGTCTTTTGGTCCTTAGGTGGGTGTTTGAGCCCAGCCCTGGTGTAGTTACTATCTGTGTCCACAAGATGGCAGGCACAGCCAGGAAGAGGCTGCAGGAGCCACTGGATGTCAGTCTCCAGGCTGGACCACTGGTGGGGTCTCTAGAAGTTCCTGGAGGCAGGCTGGGATTCCATAGTAGTTCTTCCTATGAGGAGGGAAAAGGATCAGGTCAGAGGACAATGAAGTAGCTGGGAGGGGAGGGAGGAGATAATCAAGTTTCAGCATAAAGTTGGGAGAGGGATGATAGGGTGGTTTTGATACAGAGTTAAGGCACAGAGGATAAACCACAGAGACGGGAGGAATGTCAGAGGAACCAGAGCACCAGGTAAAAAGATGAAAGGTTGAGAGGTAAACCAGGCAGCAGGGTCTACCGGAGGGGGGAAGAGGAGAGGGGCATGTCAGGGCAGCACCAGGAGAAGTTGGGTCTGAGGTCCATGATGGTGGTCCTGACGCCTGTCCACTGTGCTTGGTGCTTCCAGGAGAGGTGACTGCAGGGATGGATTCTGACTTACTGGACCTTGAAGGAGGAGCAGGGGATGAAAGACACAGAACTAGTCAAGTTCACAGCTGGTTCAGGGAATGGCAACACTTCTGATGGGCTGGGGCAGAGCTTTGTGGAAAGGGGGAGGGAGGTGAGGCTGCCAAACTAGGAGTTTTCCCGGTCCCGGAGAATCCTTGAATGCTCAGCCAAGCAGTGAAGGCTGAATAGAAATGATTCAATCATTAAGATATTTTAAATAAGAAAAATGATCTGTACTGGTGCTTTGGAAGGGCCAATTTGCAGCTAAATACAAGATTGACTTGAAAAAGAGTGATGTGAGGCAGTGAGAGGTTCCACAGCTCTGGAAATAGTCTAGAGGTATGGAATTAAGGGTCCAACGTGGTAATGATATTTTTTTAAAAAAATGGAGAAATGTTAAAGGGATTAGTGGCTTATGTGTAATGAGAAAAAATGCTTAGGAGAGTTTTTATACTCGTCTTAGAAGAACTTTAAAACACACACACAGACACAATTAGGGTATTTCAATATAAATTTAGAGCAAGAGTTAAAGAAATGCTAACACCTAGACACATGTAGATATTTTACTTAACTATTTTCTACCAATGGTTTTCTCTGAGACATGGATATGACTATCTCATCCCAAATGTTTTACTTTGTAATGAAACCTTCAGGAGGATATACATGGCCTTGGCTTACTTCAGGGTTTCAATGTAGTTTAGAAATGTTTGCCTTGTTAGAATTCCCCAGGTATCATAGACATCGGTCTATACTTATCCTAGATACAGATAGATAAAGAAGAGTGCTGTCCCAACTCAGAACGTGCCACCCATCCCCTACCCCACTATTTTAAAGAACACACTAAAACAAAAGCATTGGGCAGTCCCTTCCTTCCTTTCTCCTCAAGGCTCAAGCTGTACCATTGCCTTTGATAGGACTGTTTTCATCTGGTTTTAAACCATAACTATTACTTTTTTAACCTATTGTGCTAAATCCTTCCTGTAATACAGAAAGTCTTTGATATCTTTTCCTTGGACACACAAAGATCTAGGAAATCCATGGACCCAGGGCTCCCAATATGTGTTGTAGCTTTTGGTTCCGTTCTCTCCAGCACTTAAAATTTTAACTTGACTGAAATTAAAAAAAGAGTAAAGATTATCTCCATAGGGTGAAGCTGTACACCAACCATATGACACAGGATTACTGTCTTTCCTGATCAGAAGCACGTCCACCATGTTTCTCTCTTTTAAGTGATTATCAGTATTGGTTAGGGGTGGGGTGGCTAGCACAGTCATTTCCAGAGTCATAAAAAGCTATCAGGGGCTTCCGTGGTGGCGCAGTGGTTGAGAGTCCGCCTGCTGACGCAGGGGACGTGGGTTCGTGTCCCGGTCCGGGAGGATCCCACATGCCGCGGAGCGGCTGGGCCCGTGAGCCATGGCCGCTGAGCCTGCGTGTCTGGAGCCTGTGCTCCGCAACGGGAGAGGCCGCAACAATGAGAGGCCCGCGTACCGCAAAAAAAAAAAAAAAAAAGCTATCAGGACATAGTTCTAGAAATGCACTTAGAATCTGCATGATGTTAAATCTCTCGGGCGTCTTTGAGATAATCTATTGAGTAGAGTCCAGCTCCTTACAAATGCTCTGGGTTACCCAAGAGTATACATCTATTGGGTGGGATAATTGGATGTAATTTAGGTTAGATATTCATCTTGACGTGTTGCACATTGTCCAAACAGAGGACTGTATCTTTGGTAGACATAAAGAACAAGAGCACAGGTATTTTGACACGTGGGCTAGGGGAATTTGCCCCTTCATTGATCTGTAGCCCCCAATTTCAAGCTATGTACTTGGGTAAGAGTTTGAAATGCCCACTGCTAAACATGTTACGGTTTTGAAATTAGGATGAAAAGTGGTCTTTCTATCAGTGGAAAACCATTCTCCTAGAAATTGAGCTCTGTCGCTTGAAAAAAAAAAGGCACAACCTAAAAGTTGGGAATTATGTTTTATTCGGCGGATTTTCTGAGGACTTAAGCCTGGAAGATGGTCTCTCAGATTGCTCTGAGGGACTGCTTCAAAGAGGTGAGGGAGAAGCCAGGATATATAGGGGTTTTTGCACCAAAAACCAGGTGGTTGGAACATCAAAAGATTACTTTTAATTAAAGAAAACCAGTTATCTCAAGTTAAGGAGTTTAGGCTTTTCTATGTATGGGAAGTTGCAAGCATCTGGGCTCATTGAAATCATTCCTTTGCTACGCACCTTGGCTGTCTAGGGCCAGCAACCTGCTCTTTCCCATCCTGGGTCCCCTCAGGGTGCCCCACTGGGGGTGGCTGCAGTGGCTGAGGGCTTGATGGCCGCAGAATCCTTTGTTGGCTGATATAGCAGGCAATATTTTTTCATCCACAGCTCCATTTTCATGCTTCCAAGTCCCTGCTTCACCCTTATTGTCACCCCTGCTTCCTTTTGAGGTTTTCTCTAGAGAGCTCTTAAACTTTTCTACCACATCCTTGCCACTTCGTTAGCATATGTGTGTTCATTCCTGTCCACTTTCCACCGACCTGTGGGCTGCCATTCTGACTGACCCTTCTTTTCTCCAAGGCTTTTTGTATCTTGCTTAATACTCAATGCCGCGGATTATGTTTGCATTTCATTCCTTCTTAGCAAAAGAGTGCCTTTACTTAACCTCCAATCACTGGAAGAGTATGGATATATCATAACGAGTCTGTTTTAAAGTCAGCAATATAGAAATAATTAGAAAAGCTTAGATGGAGACCTACTTTTGGACCAGCACTCTCAGAGCTACATTTTGTCCTAACAGTTGCTCTCTAATCCATGCTTCTAGTGGCTGTTAAATCCCTTCTTCCTTCTGGTTTAACTTTGCTCATGCTAAGCTTTCTTTCTGGGATGTCTATAGTACAGCAGGAGACTAGGACAGGATGAGTACCCCTATAGTGTCACCAAGGAAATGTATGAATAGCAACAATGCTCAGTCTTCTAAAACTGGACATTGGTCCTTTATTTTTACAATCCCAATTAATTTCCATGGGAAATTTTCTTATGGTACCTGAAGCAAAAACAAAGGTTAAATCTTGGGAAAGCATGCTAATAATTTAGGGACAGGAAAGCTGAGGAGGAAGCACTCCTAAGATAGAAAACTTTAGCCGCAGGTTGTATTTATTTTAATTGTGAAGTAATTCTGGTAGGATTTAGCTGAATTACTTTTACATCATCAGTTTGCCTAAGCAAACCCATTCATGGTTGACAAAGGTTGAGGGCTGTTCACAAGGAGGTCATTTATATATGTAATTGACAACTACAAATCATAAAGGACCACTGGACTGTTTATTGTGGAAGATTTCCTACATCTCTTTCAATGCTTTAGATTTGGTCGTCATGTGTATTTGAAAACAGTAGTTGCTATTCCTGGAAAGTATTTTGTTTGCTTATCTACTCATTTATTATTTCATTAACATTTGACTACCTACAAATACATTTATTAATTTCGTGTTTTCCTTATTAAGCAAAATTTTGTCAGTTTGTTGAGTTTAGAAAAGTGTAGTCAAAAAGAATATGTTAATTATTGCAGGGAATTAAAAATCAGGTTCCCTGGGTTCTTGTACCGAACGCACTCTATGTTAGTTGGGTGAGTGTAGGCAACTCACATAATCAGTCTCAGCTTTAGTTTGCTTATTTGTAAAATGAGGATATTATCTACCTGCTCGGCATCATAGGAATTTGGCAAGGATAAAGGGAAATAATTTGTGTAAAAATGTTTTGCTAAAGTGTAAAATGTTACGTAAGTAGAAACGCACCAGCATTAGGCTTCCAGAAGCTAAGGCATATGGTATAAAGATACGCTTTTCTTTTAACTTCTGTGACTTGAACCTTATTCTTAGAACATTAAAAAATTGGATCTGTCAGCAAAATTATCCATTTGTGTTTCAGAAACAGCACCTGGAAACATCTCTTGTGCCCAAGGTGACTGTAACGGGGCAGCGAGGCTTCCAACACTTTCCCGTTGTAGACATTCACACATGCGTGGAGAGCCAGGGCATAGGGCTTCCTTGGTCAGCTCAGAGATCTGGTAGACCAGTGAGGTTCATGCCTTATGTCCTAAACTCAGTAACCAGGGTATCTGATCTTCAGAAAGCTTTGTTTATTGCTACTTACTGACTTTCGTCATTGATCCCAGATGAATGAGCTTTTAAAAACATTTGTATTCACATTTGTTTTGTGCTATGATACAATATGACCAACAAGATTTAAAAAATGGAATAGAAATCCATTATGTCCCCGCTGAGTGTTAAGGCTGATGTCTGAGTGTAGTTTCTTCCTGCTTTTCTGAAAGAAAACGATACCTATGGCTACATTCACAGAAGCCATTGCTTTGTCTACAGAATGATCGAATTCGTGGCACCTGTCGGTATCTTTTAGCACGTGGAGTAGGTGGACCAAGAAAAGAACCATCTTTCTTACCTTACCCTTGTTTAGAGGTTCCAGAGATTGTAGGATGTTTGCAGCTGGAATCACACTGAATTCCCAGCAAGCAGCTGTGTTGCCCCATCACGAGAACTTCTAGGTTAAGAGACAGGGGACAAGGGTGTTTTTTAAAAAATAAATTTATTTATTTATCTATTTATATTTGGCTGCGTTGGGTCTTTGTTGCTGCGTGCAGGCTTTCTCTAGTTGCGGCGAGCGTGGGCTGCTCTTCGTTGTGGTCCGCGGACTTCTCACTGCAGTGGCTTCTCTTGTTGCAGAGCACGGGCTCTAGGCGCGCGGGCTTCAGTAGCCGTGGCTCACGGGCTCTAGAGCGCAGGCTCAGTAGTTGTGGTGCACCGGCTCAGTTGCTATGGCATGTGTGATCCTCCCAGACCAGGGCTCGAACCCGTGTCCCCTGCATTGGCAGGTGGATTCTTAACCCACTCGGCCACCAGGGAAGTCCGGGACAAGGGTATTAATCAGAGTTCTCCAGTGTAACAGAACCAGTAGGATGTATGTGTGTATATAATATTATATATTTTAATGACATATATACACACACACACATCTGTATATATTTAAGGAAATGGCTCATTACTGTTGTGGAGATGCATGTCCAAGATTTTTAGGGCAAGTTGACAGGTTGTTGACTCAGGAAGAGCTGATGTTACAGTTCAAGTCCAAAGGCCGTCTGCAAGCAGAATTCCTTCTTCCTGGGGGAGATCAGTCTTCGTTTTATTCAGGCCTTCAATTGATTGGATGAGATCCTACCACATTATGGAGGGCAATATACTTTTTTTTGGTATCCTTTGACCTACATCTTCCCATGTGCCCCTTCCTCCCAGCCCCTGGCCACATTATTCTACTCTGTTTCTACGATATTGGCTTAATATGTATATATTTAAGATTCCACATAGAAGTGGTGCTATGCGGTATTTGTCTTTGTCTGTCTGGCTTATTTCCCTTAGCATAATGCCCTTCAGGTTCGTCTGTGTTACTGCAAATGGCAGAATTTCTTTTTTATGGACGAATAATATTCCCCTGTTTGTATATATGTGTACACACGCGCGCGCACACACACACACTACGTCTTCTTTATCCATTCGTCCATTGAAAGACATCTAGGTGGTTTCCATGTCTTGGATATTGTGAATAGTGCTGCACTGCACATGGGTATGCAGATCTCTCTTTAAGGTACTGATTTTAATTTCCTTGGATATATAGCCAAGGGTAGAATTGCTCTGGTTTACATTGTAGTTCTAATCTCGGTGTCTTTGCCATGCTCCTTCGGGTCTTTTCCACACACGTGCATCTCAGGAGCCATGCTAGGGTTCGTGTCAGTTCCTGCATGGAATTAGGGGGTGTGCTTCCCCAGCTCTCCTGTTCCTGGGCTCACTCCCACGCTATGGCTCCCCGTGGTTCCCTCCTCCCAGTTCCCTGGCCAGGAAGTCAGGGTTCCTCTGGGTTTAGGCTGCCCACACTACTGCTTGGCAGGCTGGGGCAGCTGGAGTCACCCTTGACACAAAGTGGTGAGAGAGGAGCAATTTCTCTTACACACGCTCTCCTTTTCCTTGTTCTCAAGCCAGAAGGATGGGCTGAAAGTTTTGCTGCTACCTCGGCTGTGGAGTTCCACGGCTGGGGCCACCCTCTTTTCAAAGCTGGGAGGAGAGACAGGAAAAAAGCCCACCCACGTATGGATTGCTTCTTCCCCTTTGACTCCCTTCTTCAATCTGCGTACTGATAGTTGCTTTTCTAAATCCTCACCTGGTTGCTTTTTTGAAAGTTGTAGTCATTGGGTGTAGGGGGCTTACTTCACCGTGGCTGGCATCCAAAGTCTCCAGTAGATTATTGGTGTTGGCCATTGTTAGGAATATCAGGAAACTTCTATTAATATCTTGATTGTTGAGACCAAAAAGACCATTTAGATAAATACATTTTCAGTAATACACAGAGACAAATTTGAGAACGAAGTTATGTTTTTACTTGTATGTTTGCAGCAGAACCCATCCATTACAGAACTGACTCCCAGCCTACAGTATACATTGGATTTAAAGGTAAAACCTACAAAGGTCTGGTGAATCTGCTTAATATTCTCTTTGGTGAAAAAACAATAGTTCTTCTCTCTGGTAAAAGTTAACAGTACCTCTGTTTTTTCCCCTAGGGAGTAAGAAACTTACAGAAAATGAGCCTAAATTCTCTTGTAATTCAAGAAATCGGGGAAAGCAGAAATACTGGTCAATTAAAAGTATATTTCTGTTTTCCACGATTAATCTTGAAATCCAGGTCTTTCAATATATGCCATTGATTCTGTGTGGCTGGAGTCGTGGATAAGGTTAAGGGCTAGAGGCAACGTTTCTTTCTGAGAGTAAAGGAACTGTAGAACTTTGGCAGAAAGAGAAAACATTTTTAAAGAATTTTTACACAAAAACTTTTTTGAACTTTGTGTATTGTAAAAAATAAAAAATTCAGTGCTAGGCAACAGGAGAATAAAAGTTGGAAATAATATGTGAGGGAACATTTGAGAGATTACTGTTTTCCAAGTACCGTTCTAAGTGCTATACATGCTCACAATAGTTCCATGAGGTGGTTATTATTACCCTCTTTGTATAGGTGAGGGAACTGAGCCTTAAAGACATCATTCATCCATTTTCTCATAGCTGGTAAGTGTCAGACCTGGAATCTGAAATCAGTCTGAACTCAGAGCCTGTGCTTTTAAGTCATCTGCTGCGTTCAGGTGCAAACCCTATCATATGAGTATAAAGCAAAGGAAGTGTGCTGTACTGGTGTCTAGGAGTCAGGACATGGATTTTAGGCCTGGCCTGCTCACTAATTAAGGGTGTGACCTTGAAGAAGTCATGCCACCCTTTTAGTCTTTAGTTTCCTTATTTGGATGATCTCTAAGATACTTTCCCAACAAAAGAAAATGTAGAAGACTAACAAATCTTGGGAGGAGTAATGAGTTTCAGCACAAAACGAATTCATTCATGGGACTTCCCAGGAGGTCCAGTGGTTAAGGCTCCGTGCTTCCAATGCAGGGGGCCCGGGTTCAATCCCTGGTGGGGGCACTTAGATCCCACATGCCGAGCAGCCAAGAAAAAAAAAAAAAAAAGAGATAATTCATTTGTCGAACACTGAGTATGCGTTACATAATCTTTTTGGGAACTGAGGATACAGGGTGAACAAAGTGAATAAAACTGTTGATCTCATGGAGCTCTCATTTAAGTACAGAAGACAAACATGTCAATTCATAATAAACACATAATAGAATGTCAGGTGGGGATAAGTGCCATGATTGAACACAGTGGTAGAGGATGGGGAGTGATGGATCCATTTTAGGCAGGGAGTTCAGGGAAGTTCTCTCTGACAAAGTACCATTTGAACAGAGGAGTGGGTACTGTCAGGGAGCAGGCCATGTGGGTATTTGTCCAAGAGCATTCCAAGCAGACAGAATGAGTATCTCAGAGTACGAGTGTCTTGTACATGCACCTCAGTGTATTTGAGCCAGCATTTCTGTAATATAGATCTAGAAGTTGCATTATATTTATGAATGTAATTACTAATGAAAATGAGTGGGATTCTGCATGTGTCTGAAATCAGTTCCAAAACTGATGGGACTAGGCAGTTTGCCATCAAAATGGGAGCCATCCAAACTCTGATTTCTGAATGAGGTTGAGAAGGGAAATGCATTTGGAAAACAAAATATATTTCATTCAGAAATAATTGAATTCACTTCTTGAAAGACTGATACGAACTGACCTAAAGTTATTCAATAAGACAACAGGAGTTTGGAAGATAGAAACCAAATCAACACTGTTGTTTTTTAAAGTCAAAATCAAGACGGACCTAAGTCTTAATTAGTATTCTGTTATATGCAACTCTGATTCATTCAAAACCTGAATTTAGAAGTGGTATTTGCCTATCAGTTTAGGAGAAATCTTTACCCCAGAGAGGAGAGTTAGGAATTCCTATGGAATGGGGACCAGAGAATGCTCAATGTTTATGGCTCCTGTGGGGCACAGAGAGATTCTTAGGGAAGAGACAGTAGCGAAAGCAGGATTCTGTGTTCCTGGCATTTTTGCTGCTTGAAATCTTGCTAGACCACATTTTCACAGGCTGCCTTGAAGCCTCTGGGGTTTCTTGGGCAATTTAAGCATACCTTATAATGCAGCAATTTTTAGACATCATAGCTTGTGCTGGTATGTTTGTGTTTTTTCTCATACTTTCTGTATAAATAATACAGATTTTCTATATAAACTTTCACGTACAAAATATCCCTTTACATGTTATAAAATATTTCCACCTGCTTTATCTCATTTGGTACACACAATCCCCTTTAATTTCCATATGACAATAAAAATAAGAACATTTATTGAATACTGGATTTCATTTTATCTTTATTATTGTCCCAATTTTATTGGTGAGGAAACAGTCTCAGTAGAGTAACTCAGATGGTTTTGGACAGTTGGAGTGACAAAATACCCCATGATTATTTTACTGATGTAATTGGATGTAAGACTATTTTTCTTCTCGGGTTCAGCTGTGATTTGTAAGTACCCCGCAGTTAATTACCCCCCAGAGTGTGTCCAAATTCAAGATCAAGGAGGCAGACCAAGATTAGTTAGCCCTGTTGGTCATCCATTTCCAGTAGAAACGGTGTAGGTTGAAGAGCCCGGCAGAGGAATCTATCGGAATAGAAATGTAGGATGACTGTCTTATGTTTGCTGTGGTACAGGGAATTGGTTCTCCTTATTTCAAGCCAAGTGAGAGGGGCTTCAAGGGAATCACCCAGAAAGTTTGATATGTGTCTCCTGTAGTTTGGAGGACACAGAGGAACTGGGGTTTGACATAGGGCTTACAAAATCTAAACCCAAGTGGTTCTGATCATTGGCTTGAGAAGCAGAAAGAGGGAAAGATGGGATGTATTAGGAACCTCATACACGTGGGTCAGTAGGTGCTCCCCTGGACCAGGTATGACCAGCCTGGTCCTTTAGAGAACTCCGTCTAAGAGGGCCGCCTGGAGGGAGCAAGCAGAAAGGCAGACTGCCAGAACCAAGGGCTAAGGAGTCAAAAGCAACCAGATAGAGGAGGGGCACTGCCTGCATCTTGGGAGATGGGGCTATCGCTGAGGATCTTATGAAAGTGTCCCCGTGTGAGAAATTGCCACACCCAGAGGACAATGCATGGTTGCAACCACTGCAGCTACATACGAACTTTCCTGTTGGTTTCAGCTGAGGTAGAATTGTTTCTGCTGCAGTCATAAATGAACTGTAAATCACATCAGCTTAATACAATGAAAGCTCTTTCTGTGCCCACATAAAGATGAATGGGGTTTGGGGGCCTTGCTCCATCTTGTTGCTGTATCATCTAGAACACGTGGTCTCTAAGGCTGTTGCAGCAGGGACCTTAGGAGGACTGGGCCAGGTACACAGGCTCTTACCTGCCCTGGTCTGGAGGTGACATTTTATTAGCCAAACTGACTGCAAAGGAAGCTGGGAAATGTAGTCTGCCTGTATGTGAAGGAAGAGGAGATGGTACAGTAAACACACAAAGTATCTTTGCCAGCTGTTCCTTAACTGTTTTCCCAGTTCCCTGTCCAGCAGTAGAGGACCCAGAGGCAGGCTAGTGAGTGGAAGCAGGAGCAGAAACCCAGGGCAGGCTAGGAATGAAGAAGCCATCCCTGGCTTCCTCCTCACTGTAGCCTTCAAAGTCTAAATTACCCCAGAGCTAGAGGAGAGGAGTTGGTTTTAATTAATAAGATTATTTAACATCAGGTTAGACATTTGATTACTGAAATGAAATGGTTCTTCTTGTGGCTGAAAATGACCTGAAGAACTGCATTATTTGAATTTGGCCATAACATTTATGGAAATTGCATAAGATTTGATTTTATCCAAGGGATGGGAAAGTATGAGCCTGTAGATTGGACTGAAAGGGACGGATGTGTAGAAGCAGTAAGTTTACACGTAGACTGGGTTATTCAGAGGGTGTTGAGATAAAAAAAACTCACTGATACTGCAAGCAGCTCTTCACTCTCCCAGACTGCCAAAGTGTCCATCTGGGGTGTGGCAGCTGCTTGGGAAGGACAACCTGGGAAGGTCCTTCCTTCCGACTTGGGAAGGAATGTTTGTGTCCCCTGCCTTCCATTCATATCTTGAAGCCTGATCCCTAGCGTGATGGTGTTTGGAGGTAGGGCTCTTGGGAGGTGAAGAAGTCATGAGGATGGAGTCCTCATGGTGGGATTAGTGCCCTTGTAAGAGGCATGAAAGAGGATGCTTCCTCTCTCTCCCTCTGCCTTGTGAGGACACAACAAGAAGGCATCCACTTGCCATCCCCAGGAAGAAGACCCTCACCAGAAACCCAGTGGGCCAACACCTTGATCTTGGACTTCACAGCCTCCAGAACTGTGAGAAATAAGTTTCCGTTTTTTTTAAAATTTATTTTTGACATATAACTGACCTATAACATTATATTAGTTCCAGGTGAACAGTATGATGATTTGCTATGTGTATATATTGCAAAATGATCACTGCAATAAGCCTAGGTAACGTCTGTCACCATACGTAGTTACAAAGTTATTTTTTCTTGTGATGAGAGCTTTTAAGATTTACTCTTTTATCAACTTCAAAATATGCAGTACAGCGTTATTAACTATAGTTACCGGGCTGTATGTTGCATCCTCGTGATTTATTTATTTTATAACTAGAAATTTGTACATTTTGACGCTCTTCACCCATTTTGCACACCCCTCATGCCCTCCACCTCTGGCAACCACCCATCTGTTCTCTGTATCTATGAGTTTGGGTTTTTGTTTTTGTTTCTAATTTTTTAGATTTCACCTATAAGTGAGATCATATGGTATTTGTCTTTCTCTGACTTATTTCACTTAGCATAATGCCTTCAAGTTCCATCCATGTTGTCACAAATGGTAAGATTTCATTTTTTTATGGCTGAATATTCCATTGTGCATATTTATATATATATATGTAGATATGTATGTATGTGTATATATATGTATTATGCATGTATTATGCATATGTGTGTATGTGTATAAATATATATATATATATATCTCACATCTTCTTTATCCATTCATCCATTGATGGACACTTGGGTTTTTCTGTATCTTGGCTATTGTAAATAATGCTGCAGTGAACATGGAAGTGCATATATCTTTTCATGTTAGTGTTTTTGTTTTCTTCAGATAAATACCCAGGAGTGGAAATACTGGGTCATATGATAGTTCTATTTTTAATTTTTTGAGGAAGCTCTATAATGTTTCCCTAGTAGCTGCACCAATTTTCATTTCCACCAACAATGCAAACTTGAGAGTTCCCTTTTCTTTACATCTTTGCCAACATTTTGGCTTTTTTTTTTTGGTCATTTTGATAATAGCCATCCTAACAGGCGTGAGGCAGTATCTCATTGCAGTTTAGATTTGTATTTTCCTGCTAATTAGTGACGTTGAGAAATTTTTCATGTACCTATTGGCCATCTGTAAGTCTTCTATGGAACAATGTCTATTCAGATCCTCGGCCCATTTTTTACTGGGATTGTTTGTGTATTTTTTGCTACTGAGTTGTATGAGTTCTTTATACATTTTGGTTATTAATGCCTTAACTGATATATGATTTGTGAATACTCTCTCCCATTTGGTAGGTTGCCTTTTCATTTGTTGATGGTTTTCTTTGCTGTGCAGAAGCTTTTTAGTTTGATGTAGAACCCCTAGTTTTGCTGTTGTTGCCTTTAATTTTAGTGTCAAATTAAAAAAAAAAAATCATTGCCAATATCAAGCAGCTTATTATCTTTATTTATTTCTAGTTTTATGATTTCAGATCTTACATTCAAGTCTTTATTCCATTTTGAGTTCATTTCTGTGAATGGTGTAAGGTAGTGGTCCCGTTTCATTCTTTTGCATGTAGCTGTCCAGTCTTTGAAACACCATTTATTGAAGAGACTCTTTTTCCCCAGTGTATATTCTTGGTTTCTTTGTCGTAAATTAACTGATCGTGTATGTGTGGGTTTATTTCTGGGCTCTCTATTGTGTTCCATTGGCCTATGTGTCTGTTTTTATGCCAGTACCATACTATTTTGATTACTATAGCTTTGTAATATAGTTTGAAATCAGAGCATGTGATGCCTCTAGCTTTGTGCTTCTTTCTCAAGATTGCTTTAGCTATTTGGGCTCTTTTGAGGTGCTATACAAATTTTGGGATTGTGTGCTCTATTTCTGTGAAAAAATGTCATTAGTGTTTTGATAGGAATTGCGTTAAATCTGCAGATTGCTTTGGATAGTATGGACATTTTAAGAATATTAAGTCTTCCAATTCATGAGCATGGAATATCATTCCATTTACTTGCAGCTTATTCCATTTCTTTCATTAATATCTTAAAGTTTTCAGTGTACAAGCCTTTCACCTCCTTGGTTAAGTTTATTCCTACATATTTTATGCTTATGATGCAATTGTAAATGGGATTGTTTCTTAATTTTCTCTTTCTTGTAGTTTTCTATTAGTGTATAGAAACACAACAGATTTTTTATATTGATTTTGTAATCCAAAACTTTACTGAATTCATTTATTAATTCTAACAGTTTTTGTGTAGAACCTTTAGGGTTTCCTATACGTAATTTCATGTCATCTGCAAATAGTGACAGTTTTACATCTTATTTTCTGATTTGGATGCCTTTTATTTCTTTTTCTTGTCTAATTGCTCTGGTTAGAACTTCCAATACTATGTTAAATAAGATTGGCAAGAGTGGGTATCCTTGTCTTGATCTTAGAGGAAAAACTTCAAGCTTTTTTGCCATTGAATATGATGCCGTACATGGCATCATATATGGTTTTGTCACATACGGCCTTTATTATGTTGAGGTACGTTCCCTCTACATCCACTTTGCTGAGAGTTTTATTGTAAAATGAATGTTGAATTTTGTCCCATGCTTTTTCTGCATCTTTTGATATGTTCAAATGATTTTTGTCCTTCTTTTTGTTAATATGTTGTATTACATTAGTTTATTTGTGAATGTTGAACCATCCTTGCATCCCTGGAATAAATCCCACTTGATAATAGTGTATGATCCTTTTAATGTACTGTTGAATTTCACTTGCTAATATTTTTGTTATTTATGTTCATCAGGGATATTGGCCTGTAAATTTCTTGTGGTGTTCTTCTCTGGTTTTGGTATCAGGGTAATGCTGGCCTCACAAAATGGGTTTGGAAATGTTTACTCTTTCTCTTTTTTTAAAAAAAAATTTTTAAGATAGTCCTCTGTTTCTTCATTTTACTTGACTCTCTGTGTTTGTTTCTATGCATTATATAAAACAGCCACCCCTCCCAGTCTTGAAGAAGTGGCCTTGTATGGAAGATGAACTGTTAACTCTGTCCTACCTCTTGGTTGTCTCTTAAACCTTTGTGATTATCTAAGCAACTCTTTTATTTTTAGTGGCTCCCAGTAGTTGAGGACGTGCCAATACCTGTTAGTGTCCAAAGGGGAGGTTCTTAGCAGCTAGGTTTGGACTGATTGGAAGCCAGACCCTCAGGCAGCAACCTTTACAGTGTGCGAATATGTACAGCCCCATGGGACCGCAAGCAGAAGTCCACTGGCTTCCAGAGCCAGGCAATCTAGAGGTGTCCTCTTGGCAGCAGTCACAAAAATCAGAGTGCCAGGTGCATGTACAAGCTCCCTTCCAGGACTTACCGGTGGCCTGGAATGAGGCAGAGGGAGAGTACAAAGATGGCATCCACTGGCCTCCGTCCCCAGATTGCACCTCAGTGCACCCCTAGATGTGTGAGAACCTGAAGTCTGCCCCTCAGACTGGAGCTCCAGAGCTAGTCTTTCTCTTTCTCAGAAAGAGAAAGGGGTATGTTTCAGTCTGCTGTCTGTGCTGGGTGGTAGCTGGCTAAGAACTTTGTCTCCGTTTGTTACAGTCCCGTGGGACACAGGGATGCAAGCCCTGCCCTCCACCAGAGCCAGGTGATGAAGGGGCATCACTGGGCATCGGGCACGAAAACTGGGGCAGCAGATACATGTACAAGCTCATTTTTAAGTGATGCTGACGAGCTGAAGCAAGGCAGAGGGAGAGTGCAAAGATGATGTTCACTGGCCTCGGTCTCCTGAGAGATGTGGGCCATGCTAGAGGCCTGCCCCTCGGGCTTAGGCTCCAGGACAAGCACATAGGCCTCTTTCACAGAAAGACTGGAGTTGTTTCAGTCTGCTGTCTGCACAGTGCCCTGGGGCTGGTAGCCTGCCAAGAACTGTCTCTGATTGTTACAGTCCCAAGGGACCCAGGAACACAAGCCCCCCCCCTCCGGCCACCTGAGCCACGTAATCAAGGGGTATCCCCTGGGCAGCAGCTGCAAAAACCAGTGCACCAGACATGTGTAAAAGCTCCCCTCTGGGATATACTAGCATTCTGCAGTGCAGTAGAGGGAGAGCACACAAAGAAGATACAATCTCTCTGGCATCTCTGGACAGGACTACATTAGGCCCCAGATATGTTTAATTAGAAGCCTGCCCCTGAGGCTGCAGCTATGATGAGAAGAGAATATGCCTCTTTCACAGAAAGTCTCCTCTGACTTTTATCTGTTGCTAGGCTTTAGGGATAGTAGCCTTTTAAGAACTCTTTCTTCAGTGGTTCTAGTCCTGGGGGACCCTTGAGCACAAGCCCCACTGGCCACCACCAGAGCCAGGTGACCTCTAGATTTTGCAGCAACCATAAAAATTGGGGTGCCAGAGGAGGGTACAAGCTCCTTTCTGTGAGATGCCAGTTAGTGGAGGAGGGAGATGGAGAGCACTGTTTTTGTTCTTAAGCATGTCAAACAGTTCAAGCTTGAATGCCTGGTTTTCAGTACACTTGGGTCATTTGGTTTCACAGGTATTCATTCACTTTTGGACTATGGAGTGACTTTCATTTTCAGAAAATAAATTTCCGTGTCATGGGAGATGTTTATATGAATCATTTGTGATTTCTTTGAGCTGTAGTTGTGTCATGAATAATCAATACATATTTTAAAAAGGAAGACCCTGAGGAATAGGATATAAAATTGCATCCGTATGTAGAGTTAACTCTAAAATGAATATATGTAAAAGGGGTGGTGGTGTTGCAGGAAAACTGGTAAATTATTTGTGGTTCAGACGACATCCAAAGTGATCTACAGAGTCAATAAAATTGTTACTAAAGTCCCAATGGCCTTTTTATAGAAATGGAAAGTCCAATTCTACAATTCATAAGGAATTGCAAGGGGACCCAAATAGCCAAATGGTTTTGAAATGGGAGAGGAAAGATGCCAAGAACAGAAAACAGGTGTTCAAACAAAAATTGTATAGGAATGTTCAAAGCAGCCCTATTCACAATAGCCAAAAAGTGAAAACAATTCAAATGTCCGTCAACTGATGAATGGATAAACAAAGTGGTATAGCCATACAATGGAATATTATTCAGCCATAAGAAATTGAAGTAATGATACATGTTATCTCATGGATGAACCTTGAAAACTGTTATGTTAAGTGAAAGAAGTTGGACACAAAAGGCCCCATTTTATATGATCCCATTTCCATGAAATATTCAGAACAGGCAAATCCATTGAGACCAGAAGCAGATAAGCGGTGGTCAGTGGCCACCACCACCAGTGGGGGGAGGAGAAATGGGTGAGGGGAGTGACTGCTTAATGTCCATGGGTTTCTGTTTGGGATGACGAAGATATTCTGGAAGTAGCTAGTGGTCATTGTTGTACATGTACATAGTACTGCTGAATTGTATGCTTTAAAAGGGTTAAAATGATAAATTATATGTAATATGTATGGTATCACAATGAAAAAGTCTGGCAAGTCTCCCTCTCAAGGATTGGCCCGTGTTTCCCCGAGCCAGACTTAGGATCAGCTGCTCTGCACCTACCTCTGCAGGAAAGCAGCTGGGTGTTCTCACATAGCCCTGCTTTTGGATGGGTTTAAAGGCAGGGGTGGGCGAGAGCAATGCAGGTAAAAGAAGTATGCAAAGTGCTTGAGAAGAAACCAGCCCCTCTCCTGACACCCATGCCTGCAAAGGGGTGGGAGTGGGCAGCCTGTTAACCTGTTTTTATGAGTAGAATGTTTCAGTGAATAATAAGGATTTTCTGTTATTCTATTAAGATTTAGACAAATACCAAGATTTTGATTGCAAGATGCCATTCCCCAAAGGACTCAGGGATGCTTCTTGGAGAAATGTCTTATTCCAGGGCTAGGGCAAGGAAAACACAAGAATAAACTGGAACATCAAATTGGGTCAGAAAATAAGAAAGGGCTTGAAAAATTATGAGACATTTCAAAAGGGCACAGAGGGCAGCTTGAAGACTGTCAGTGGTCAAATCTAGGACAGTTTGAATATGAAAGTAAATCATGGTCAGAATCTATAGTCCGTATACAATAATATAAAGTTTTAGTAAGAATAAACAAATTTTAAAACAAACTACCAACACATAACTGAAGGATCAGGGAAAACTCTTGCTTAGAATGAACCCCAACCAAAAAACTCCCCACCAGGGGGCGCCTTCAAGATGGCGGAGGAGTAAGACACGGAGATCACCGTCCTTCCCACAAATAAATCAGAAATACATCTACATGTGGAACAACTCCTACAGAACACCTACTGAACGCTGGTAGAAAACCTCAGACCTCCCAAAAGATGCCCTCAGACCACCTACACAGAGGTGGGGCCAGATCCAAAGCTGAACCCCAGGAGCTGTGAGAACAAAGAAGAGAAAGGGAAATTTCTCCCAGCAGCCTCAGGAGCAGCGGGTTAAAGCTCCACAATCAACTTGATGTACCCTGCATCTGTGGAATACCTGAATAGAAAAAGAATCATCCCAGAATCGAGGCGGTGGACTTTGGGAGCAACTGTAGACTTGGGGTTTGCTTTCTGCATCTAATTTGTTTCTGGTTTTATGTTTATCCTAGTTTAGTATTTAGAGCTTATTATCATTGGTAGATTTGTTTAATGATTTGGTTGCTCTCTTTTTAAAAATTATATATATATATATTTTTTCCTTTTTCTCTTTTTGTGAGTGTGTATGTGTATGCTTCTTTGTGTGATTTTTGTCTGTATAGCTTTCCTTTTGCCATTTGTCCTAGGGTTCTGTCGGTTTTTTTTTGGTTTTTTCTTTTCATTTTTTAGTATAGTTTTTAGCGCTTGTTATCATTGGTGGATTTGTTTTTCGGTTGGGTTGCTCTCTTCTTTCTCTCCTTTTTTATAATTTTATAATTTTTAATAATTTTTTTCTATTTTAATTATTCTATTTTCCTTCCTTCCTTCCTTTCTTTCTTCCCTTCTTTCTTTCCTTCCTTCCTTCATTCTTTCTTCCTTCCTCCCTCTCTTTCCTTCCTTCTCCCTTTCTTTCTTTCTCTCTCTCTTTTACTTTCTTTCTTTCTCTTTTTTCTTTCTTGCTTTTCTTTTATTTCTTTCTCCCTTTTCTTCTGAGCCATGTGGCTGACAGTGTCTTGGTGCTCTGGCTGGGTATCAGGCCAGAACCTCTGACGTGGGAGAGCCGAGTTCAGGACATTGGTCCACCAGAGACCTCCCGGCCCCACATAATATCAAAGAGCGAAAGCTCTCCCAGAGTTCTCCATCTCAATGCTAAAACCCAGCTCCACTCAACGACCAGCAAGCTACAGTGCTGGACACCCTATGCCAAAAAACTAACAAGACAGGAACAAAAACTCACCCATTAGCAGAGAGGCTGCCTAAAATCATAACAATTTCACAGACACCCCAAAACACACCACACATCTGGTGTGTGGTCCTGCACACCAGAAGGACAAGATCCAGCCTCATCCACCAGAACACAGGCACCAGTCCCCTCCACCAGGCAGCCTACACAACCCACTGAACCATACTTACCCACTGGGAGCAGACACCAAAAACAGTGGGAACTACGAACTTGCAGCCTGTGAAATGGAGACCCCAAACACAGTAAGTTAAGCAAAATGAGAAGACAGAGAAATACACAGCAGATGAAGAAACAAGGTAAAAACCCACAAGACCCAACAAATGAAGAGGAAATAGGCAGTCTACCTGAAAAAGAATTCAGAGTAATGATAGTAAAGATGATCCAAAATCTTGGATATAGAATGGAGAAAATACAAGAAACATTTAACAGGGACATAGAAAACTAAAGAGCAAACAAACAGTGATGAACAACACAATAAATGAAATTAAAAATTCGCTGGAAGCGATTAATAGCAGAATAACTGAGGCAGGAGAACGGATAAGTGACCTGGAAGATAAAATAGGGGAGAGCACTATCACAGAGCAGAATAAAGAAAAAAGAATGAAAAGAATTGAGGACAGTCTCAGAGACCTCTGGGACAACATTAAACACACCAACAATCAAATCATAGGGGTCCCAGAAGAAGAAGAGAAAAAGAAAGGGAATGACAAAATATTTGAAGAGATTATAGTTGAAAACTTCTGTCATATGGGAAAGGGAATAGTCAATCAAGTCTAGGAAGCACAGAGAATCCCATACAGGATAAATTCAAGGAGAAACACGCCAAGACACATATTAATCAAACTATCAAAAATTAAATACAAAGAAAAAATATTAAAAACAGCAAGAGAGGGGCTTCCCCGGTGGCGCAGTGGTTGAGAGTCCGCCTGCCGATGCAGGGGACACGGGTTCGTGCCCTGGTCCGGGGGAATCCCACATGCCACGGAGCGGCTGGGCCTGTGGGCCACGGCCACTGAGCCTGCGCGTCCGGAGCCTGTGCTCCGCAACAGGAGAGGCCACAACAGTGAGAGGCCGGCGTACTGCAAACAACAACAGAAACAAACAAACAAAACAGCAATAGAAGAACAACAGTTAACATACAAGGAAATCCCTATAAGGTTAACAGCTGATCTTTCAGCAGAAACTCTGCAAGCCAGAAGGGAGTGGCAGGACATATTTAAAGTGATGAAGGGGAAAAACCTGCAACCAAGATTACTCTATCCAGCAAGAATCTCATTCAGATTCCACGACGGAGAACTTAAAACCTTTACAGATAAGCAAAAGCTAAGAGAATTCAGCACCACCAAACCAGCTCTACAACAAATGCTAAAGGAAGCACAAGAGAAGGAAAAGACTTACAATAACAAACCCAAAACAATTAAGAAAATGGTAATTGGAACATACATATCGATAACTACCTTAAATGTAAATGGATTAAACGCTCCAAAAGACATAGACTGGCTGAATGGATACAAAAACAAGACCATAGACTGGCTGAATGGATACAAAAACAAGACCCATATATTTGCTGTCTACAAGAGACCCACTTCAGACCTAGGGACACATACAGACCGAAAGTGAGAGGATGGAAAAAGATATTCCACGCAAATGGAAATCAAAAGAAAGCTGGGGTAGCAATTCTTATATCAGACAAAATGGACTTTAAAATAAAGATTATTACAAGAGCAAAGAAAGACACTACATAATGATCAAGGGATCAATACAAGAAGAATATATAACAATTATAAATATTTGTGCACCCAGCGTAAGAGCACCTCAATACAAAAGGCAAATGCTAACAGCCATAAAAGGAGAAATCGACAGTAACACAATTATAGTAGGGGACTTTAACACCTCACTTTCACCAATGGGCAGATCATTCAAAACAAAAATAAATAAGGAAGCACAAGCTTTAAATGATACATTAAACAAGATGGACTTAATTGATAATTATAGGACATTCCATCCGAAAACAACAGAATACACATTTTTCTCAAGTGCTTATGGAACATTCTCCAGGATAGATCATATCTTGGGTCACAAATCAAGCCTTGGTAAGTTTAAGAAAATTGAAATCATTTCAAGTGTCTTTTCCAACCACAACGCTGTGAGACTAGATATCAATTACAGGAAAAGATCTGTAAAAAATACAAACACATGGAGGCTAAACAATATACTACTAATTAACCAAGAGATCACTGAAGAAATCAGAGGAAATAAAAAAATACCTATAAAAAATGACAATGAAAACCCAATGACCCCAAACCTATGGGATGCAGCAAAAGCAGTTCTAAGAGGGAAGTTTATAGCCACACAATCCTACCTCAGGAAACATCTCAAATAAACAACCTAACCTTACACCTAAAACAATTAGAGAAAGAAGAACAAAAAAACCCCAAAGTTAGCAGAAGGAAAGAAATCATAAAGATCACATCAGGAGTAAATGAAAAAGAAATGAAGGAAATGATACCAAAGATAAATAAAAGCTTGTTATTTGAGAAGATAAACAAAATTGATAAACCATTAGCCAGACTCATCAAGAAAATAAGGGAGAAGACTCAAATCAATAGAATTAGGAATGAAAAAGGAGAAGTAACAACTGACATTGCAAAAATACAAAGGATCATGAGCGATTACTGCAAGCAACTCTATGCCAATACCATGGACAACCTGGAAGAAATGGACAAATTCTTAGAAAAGCACAACCTTCCGAGACTGAACCAGGAAGAAATAGAAAATATGAACAGACTAATCACAAGCACTGAAATCGAAACTGTGATTAAAAATCTTCCAACAAACAAAAGCCCAGGACCAGATGTCTTCACAGGTGAATTCTATCAAACATTTAGAGAAGGGCTAACACCTATCCTTCTCAAACTCTTCCAAAATATAGCAGAGGGAGGAAAACTCCCAAACACATTCTACAAGGCCACCATCACCCTGATATCAAAATCAGACAAAGATGTCACAAAAAAAACTACAGGCCAACATCACTGATGAACATAGATGCAAAAATTCTCAACAAAATACTAGCAAACAGAATCCCACAGCACATTAAAAGAATCATACTCCATGATCAAGTGGGGTTTACCCAGGAATGCAAGGATTCTTCAATATACATAAATCAATCAACGTGATACACCATATTAACAAACTGAAGGAGAAAAACCGTATGGTCTTCTCAATAGATGCAGAAAAAGCTTTCAACAAAATTCAACACCCATTTATGATAAACACTCTCCAGACAGTAAGCATAGAGGGAACTTACCTCAACATAATAAAGGTCATATATGACAAGCCCACAGCCAACATCATCCTCAATGGTGAAAAACTGAAAGCATTTCCACTAAGATCAGGAACAAGACAGCTTGCCCACTCTCACCACTATTTTTCAACAGAGTTTTCGAAGTTTTACCCACAGCAATCAGAGAAGAAAAAGAAATAAAAGGAATCCAGATCAGAAAAGAAAAAGTAAAGCTCACTGTTAGCAGATGACAGGATACTATACATAGAGAATCCTAAAGATGCTACCAGAAAACTACTAGAGCTAATCAATCAATTTGGTAGAGTAGCTGGTTACAATATTAATGCACAGAAATCTCTTGTATTCCTATGCACTAATGATGAAAAATCTGAAAGTAATTAAGGAAACACTCTCATTTACAATTGCAACAAAAAGAATAAAATACTTAGGAATAAACCTAGCTAAGGAGACAAAAGACCTGTATGCAGAAAATTATAAGACACTGATGAAGAAATTAAAGATGATGCAAACAGATGGAGAGATATACCATGTTCTTGGATTGGAAAAATCAACATTGTGAAAATGACTATACTACCCAAAGCAATCTACAGATTCAGTGCAATCCCTATTAAACTACCACTGGCATTTTTCAGAACTAAAACAAAAAGTTTTACAATTTGTATGGAAACACAAAAGGCCCCGAATAGCCAAAGCAATCTTGAGAAAGAAAAACAGAGCTGGAGGAATCAGGCTCCCTGACTTCAGATTATACTACAAAGTTACAGTAATCAAGACAGTATGGTACTGGCACAAAAACAGAAAGATAGATCAATGGAACAGGATAGAAAGCCCAGAGATAAACCCCCACACATATGGACACCTTATCTTTGATAAAGGACGCAAGAATATACAGTGGAGAAAAGACAATATCTTTCCATTTTTGATGTGTATTAACACTAGACATCAAAAATGAAAAGATAACATGGAAAAATCTCATATTTATTTATAGGTATCGCTATTCGTGCATTGATAATGCAGGAGCAGCAGTATGATTGCTTTATGGTCGCCTAGTGTAATTGATACGATTGCTTCACGGTGGCATAGCATATACACTAATCATTATACAATTTTTATGGCACACAGTATTACAGTCATATTCATAATACAGCATTGGAAACACTGTTACATTTTTTTTTTTTTTAAATCACTGACCTGAGATGATAGGCTGATATGTTGTTTCTTTGATTATGGGAGAGGCATCCTGAATGATAGTGTGATTCTTTGAAAGCAAAATTATAAAACAGTAAGAAAACTAAAATGCTATTAATTTTACATTAAATATCCCCTTATGCCTATGAAAGGATAGACTAGTATCTACATATATTTTACTGCGTCCTTTTTTTATTATTAACAATCTATCTAAATGCCATTTTGCTTTCTTATCATTCATGTGTTCGCTGGAGTAACATTTTTAATTTCCTTAAAGACCTTTTCCTTTGCATTCACAAGTTGACTGTTTGGTGCAGAGGCCTAGCTTTTGGCCTGTCTTCTCTTTTGACATGCTTCCTCACTAAGCTTAATCATTTCTAGCTTTTGATTTAAAGTGAGAGACATGCGACTCTTCCTTTTATTAAGGGTTATTAAGTGGCCTAATCTCAATATTGTTGTGTCTCAGGGAAGAAGGAGGCCTCAGGAGATGGAGAGAAGTGGGAACTGCCAATTGGTGGAGCAGTCAGAACACACACAACGTTTATCAATTAAGTTCTTCCTCCATATGGTAGTGGTGCGTGGCATCCCAAAACAATGACAATAGCAACCTCAAAGACCACTAATCACAGATCACCTTGACATGTACAATAATAATGAAGTCTGAAATACAGGAAGAATTGCCAAAATGTGATGCAGAGACATGCAGAGCAAACGCTGTTGGGAAAATGGCATCATCATTGACTTGCTTGACCCAAGGTTGCCACAAACCTTTAATTTGTAAAATTCAGCATCTGAGAAATGCACTAAAATGAGATATTCATGTGTACAAACCAAACCCAAACACCTTTTCCTGTTATGTTCCTTCTCTTTACTCTGCCTATTACCTCCCTCAGGGTTATCTTGCAATAACATCTACCTACAGATGTTAGGTTCATAATGCGCTTATCTTTTATCATCTTGTCATTAAACGTGGGGCTTGGGTTGGTCTTTCAGTTTATCCTGTTTGGTGCCTTGGTGATAACCATAACACTGGTTAATTTTCCTCCGAGTTCATGCACGCCATGTTATGCTTATATGTTTTAAACCACGTAAGAACGATATAATTACATCTCACCGATGTCAGTATAAACTGACCAGCCTGTTTTCCACTGTCTGTGTATTTGTTCCCCCTCTGGCAGAGGCCTGCTTATCTTTACTTCTGTTTACATGTTTCTAGATTACTGTGACGCCAGTGTTATATCTTAATTTATTTTTGAAAAGGGATGGAGATTAAAATTTCTCTCCTTTAGTTTTACAATATTAAATAAATATTGAGCAGACACTTCCTGGGAGATTTAATCATGAACAACTTTATTTTTGGCTCCCACTGCCCCTTGTTTCTCTCCTGCCCAGGATTAAATGTAAGTCATGTTCTCTGGGTTGTCTGGTTTCTCCCAGCGTATGTAAATGGCTTCACTCCAGGGACTTACATGTCCAGTCCCCCATGATATTCATGACTGTGCCCATCATCTAAAGGTGTATCTCCTCCCTCCCCCAGCCTGGACCTACCACACCTGTAAGGGCTCGGGTTGGGTAAGGGAACCTGATCCACTTCTTGTCTCTTTCCCCATTTCTGTTCCTACTACACCAGGTTGCATGCAAGGAGAGAGTTAAGGAAAGGTGGTCAAGAAGGTTCTCATCTGATGGCTGTTCCATGACCTGGCGTCAGCACTTACACACTTGGCAGATGTTTAAAGCTGAGTCAGCCAGCCCTTTTGGACAACACTCAACATTGTGTCTCCCATGAGTGCCTCACATCTGATCCACCCCAAACACTGACACATTCTTTGCTCTGAAAAACTCAGTGCATGCAAGGTGTCCAAGATCCAGTAATTTTCCTTGACTCTGCCGTCAAAGCTTATTTCTTACACCTTAGGTCCCCTGGGCAGGAAGAAGATACCGGTTAACCATGTCCTCTAACTTAGGGGACACAGAATGCCCCTTTTACTTGACTTGAAGAGGAAGTACATCCATTGCCTTCATTCTTGCAGGAAAAGAGCTCTCTCCAAATATTCCCCACCCCCCCAATAAATCCTTCCTCAATATCAAATGTAATTTTTTCTTACATTTCATGTGAGTGGGGCATAAGGCTTATGCACTGTTTCCAGACGTTTCCTTTATGAATTCTTCATGGGGTCTCGCACTTCCTTTGGAAGGCACTATGTACCGTCCTTAGGTCTTCGGGTGAAACTTGCACTTAACATCCTGTGACATGAAGGGGATAGCAGATGTTATTATGTTCATTTTGCATAATATGAATAATTTTAATTTGCATGTTTCAGGCTACACAAAAAATGGGCATAATCTGAGAAGCAGTGAATGTTAGAACTGTGCCAACGGTTCATTATTAATCAATTTTATATGTGAGTTCAACCTAAAATGGTTAGCCAATTCTCTTCTAGGCATTTTGATGGTATGGACCCAATCTATGTGTCCCAAATTTATTATACCTACCCATTTTAGAGTTTGAGTGCATTTTTGTGTAATTTAAACGCATCACTTTAATATTCAAAATTCAATTCAGTTCATCTATCTCAAAATCTAGTTTCAGGAGTCTGTGCGTAGAGGTAACATTTTGTACAGATTATAACAGCTATGTCATGCTGTCTTGGAGGGGATATTAGTTGTTTCTACAGTTAAATGCCACTTAGAACTAAGAACATAGACCTGGGAAGCATGCTAGCTAATACTTTAAAAATTTAAATTAAATGACCAAAAACCAGTGGACATTGTAGAAAGAATGAGATTTTTCAGGACGGAAGATGAAATGAGAGAAGGAGGAAGAGTGTAAATATAAATTTAAAAGGTACAAGCAGGATAAGGGTTAGTTTGAAGTTCTTACCCTGGACTCCATGCAACAACGCATGAGGGTCAGTTTTAGGATTTAGGGAGTCTGTAAACCTCCTGAAATTGTTGCAAGTGTTATTGTGATAATGTGCCCTTTTTAGAAGAGAGGGTTCTAAGCTTTCACCAGATTTTCAAAGGGACCCCAATGACTCCCACATAGAAAGAATCATGGTTTATTACCAGTAACGTTACATTTGGACTTCCAAAATCTGGACTGCCTAAATCCTTCTTTCAGTAGCTAGGCACACGGTTGGGCTAGTCGCTTTAACCTCTTCGGGCAGCAGTGTTTTTACCTGTGCCCTGGTGTGAGCTGTAGTTCCATGCCAAGCATAGGGGTGGGGCTTAGGAAGAGAGCTAAGTAGCATTATTCTTCCTCTCCAGAATTTGGAATCACATGAAAGTAAAATATGTTCCTAAAACAGATGGATACCATATTTCCATCTTATAAATTTTAATTGTATAAAAGCTGGATTGGAGAATATAGTTTAGATGTGCAGCCAGTGTACCTCTTACATTTCACTGTACTGCTTCTCTGCTTGGTACGTTGATTTACCGGAACAGCAAATAGATGTTTCTGTAAGGTTACTGCCTGGAGAAGCAGAGAATATAGGCAACCTGAGGGCACACTTTTCCAAAAGGAGTGTCCAAAAGGTACTGAATCAAGTGTTTTCAGTTCCTTTTCTCAGTTGTACTGAAAAGATAAGAGAGAGAGCACCTAGAGACCATTTTCTTCTAAGAGAGTAAACCATCAGTTTCCTGCTTTATGAGACAATGTAGAAATGCTGGAAGGCCTGGAAAAGCGCTGCCCATAGCAAGATGCAAAGCAAAAGGGCTGCTTGATAAGATGGCTCGGAAAAGTCATTTGAGGCCCATGGATGTGGCACATTTTATGTAACTTTAAGAAAGTTTAATTTGATCAAACAAAACATGGTTATTTACTTTTTGAAACAAATGTGATATAACCGAAGTGTTTACGGAGGTTAACGTCTGACGATTATTATAGAATACGTTAAAGTAGTAAAAAAGGGGGGAAGATAAAAACATAAACCAGAAAGCTGTTGTAAAAGTCATGGTGTTAGGAGCTAATTTCCTGAACTGGTAGTAGTAGAAATAAAGATAAACAACCGTGATGGTGATTCATTAAACGCTGGGGGCAGAAGGGCTACGGAATCAGAAGGTTCATGTGCGACTCTAAAGCTTAGGTCTTTGGAGGATGAGGACTGAGTAAATGAGGAAGGAAGTTTTTGGGGTTGTGGCCAATGGTGAGTTTTAACTGTGCCATTTTCATCTGCTAGATTCTATCGGTGAATTGGGGTAAGCAGTGTATGGCTTGCAATTAATAAAGCTGAAGCTAGTGACAAAGGAGCCAAGAATATACATCGGGAAAAGGGCCAATCTCTTCAATAAGTGGTGTCAGAAAAGCTGGACAGCTACATACAAAATAAAATTGGACAACTGTCTCAAACCACACACAAATTAACGCAAAATGGATTAAAGACTTGACTGTAAGACCTGAAACCATAAAACTCTTAGAAGAAAACATAGGCAGTAATCTCCTTGGCATCAGTCTTGGAAGTGATTTTTTGGGCTTGATGTCGGAAGCAAAGGCAGCATAAGCAAAATAGACTAGTGGTTCTACATCAAACTAAAAAGCTTCTGCGTAGCAGTGGAAACTACCAACAAAATGAAAAGGCAGCCTACCAGATGGAAGAAAATATTTGCAAATCATATATCTTATAAGGGGTTAATATCCCAAATATATGAAAGCTCATACAATTCAATAGCAAAAATCTAAACAATATGATTAAAAAGTGGGCCAAAGATCTGAATAGACATTTTCCCAAAGAACACGTACAGATGGTTAAGAGTGAAACACATGAAAAAGTGCTCAACATCACTAGTCATCAGGGAAATGCAAATCAAAACCACAATGAGTTACTACCTCACAACGATGAGAATGGCTGTCATCAAAAAGACAAGAAGTAAAACGTGTTGGCAAGGATGTGGAGAAAAGGGAACCTTCGTGCACTGTTGGTGGGAATGTAAATTGATACAGCCACTATGGAAAACATCATGGAGATTCTTCAAAATAATAAAAAATAGAACTACCACGTGACCCAGAAATTCCACTTCTGGGTGTTTAGTCAAAGAAAACAAAAAGAGCAAGTGTCCAACAATGGATAAATGGATAAAGAAAATGTGGTGTATATATACAATGGAATACTACTCAGCTATAAAAAGGAATGGAATCTTGCCATTTGTGACAACATTTAGGTAGAATAAAAAACAAAACAAAACTGTGCTCATAGATACAGAGAACAGATTGGTGCTTGCCAGAGGTGAGGGATGTTGGGGGGTGGGAAAAATGGATGAAGGAGAAACCCAAGGTACAAAATTCCAGTTATAAAATAAGTCATGGGTATATAAGGTACACCACGGTGCCTATATTTAATAATACTGTATTGCATATTTGAAAGTTCTCATCACAAGAAAAAAGTTATAACTCTGTATGCTAATGGTTAATTAGACTTACTGTGGCGACCAGTTAGCGATATATACAAATACCAAATTATTATGTTGCATACCTGGAACTAATGTCATATGTCAATTATACCTCAATAAAAAGTAAACTGAGACTATTAGTTATTACCTATCCAACGTTATACCGTAATTGGGCTTTCCAGGTTATCTCTGGATGACATAACTCGTATTGGTGTTATTTGTAGGTACACTTAGTTGAGTTTTATGATTCCTTACTAGGCATTCCGCCCGTTATCAACTTACGGCTTTTCAGCTGCGCGTTCACCCTTCCTTACCTTCTCTGCTGCCACGGAGCACATTTCTGCTTTGCCGCAAGTACGCTGTCAAGCTTTGCCAGTAGAGGGAGCTAGAGGGTGATGGTACAAGATGGGGCTTCCTAGTTCTGCAGCTGCGGGCTTGCTTCTTCTCCCTGGATTTGTCCGCTGTGTGTGTGTGTGATGGGGCAGGGGGTGGGGAGCGTCCCATGGCTCTCAATTCAAGCTGTGTGCCCAGAGTACACTGTCATTTTGAACGTGCCCAGCCCCAGCTCTGGCCTGGCGACCGCCTACATGGACATCATGCACCTCAGACCTCCTGGTGCCCTGCTGATGTGTGTGGGCTACTCGCCAAGGTACGCTTTGTGCATTCGCCTCGGCCAGTGTCACCAGTTTTTCCAGTGCTGGGTTCCTGCAGAGTGTGCTTTCTGCAGTGCTCACATCCCGTAGCAGCCTGGTTTTCTCTATCCCGGTCCCTTCCTGGTTCACACTTTCTTCGGTGGTCAGCGCTTGCAATGGCTCAGCTTTCTCTAGCTCTGGGAGCCCGCAGGGTCATGGCTTTCTCTTACACTGGGCTCCTACAGGGAAGGCTTCCTCCAGCAGTTTCCCTTGGTGCCTGGAGGGCAGATTTTCTGCAAGTCCCACTTATGAGGCACTTAGGAACTCCCCACCACCCAGAGAGCCGTGGTTTTCCCCTTCCCAAAGGAGACAGCATTTCAGCCCCGGAGAATAGGGCCCTTCTGAGGGTACCCATTTCAACCTTAAGGATACGGGTTGCTCCATATATCTGTTCCTCCTGGTTCTTAAGTATTCTCTTTAACTCTTATTAGCCAATTCTCCATTATTCCAGTTCCATGCTAATAATTCTTTATGTTAAACTTTTCTCATTCACATTACTATGTGGTTTTTGTCTCCTTACTGGATCCTAACTTATACAGGCATTGACCTTGCAATCTTTCTCATTTTCTCTTACCCCTCTACCAGTGACCACTCTTAGCCCGATTCTACTTTATAATGATTCCTTGCTTGTGTCTACATAGCCCCAACCACTTGAAAAAGACCTGCAGTTAAGCAGTTCTTTTCTGAATTATGTAAATCTTGGAGGTCTAACTCATTTATGGAGAATGATTTCTAGCGGCTCACTTGAGTGGGAGAAGTCTTAACGGAATAGAATGGGGAAGAGTACGGGTCCTGAAAGCAGGAGTCACCTACCTGCTTCCTGCGTCTGCAGGGAAAAGGCATGTAGCTTTTCTCCTTCTCTTCTCCGTTTTCTCCTTTCTCACTTTTATCTCCAAGTAGGCGGGGACTGAAATGATACTTTAGGACTGGAAATAGGCTGCACAAGACTGGGGAGGCTGGAATAAACTGGCGAACAGAAGATTGCAGTTTTCCAAGCACGTCTGAATTACTCCAGTCAAGACATTAGTCAGACGAACCTCCAGTAAGGTTTCCCGCAAATGAATGTTGGGACAGTTACCTGGCAAACCACGGCCACTTCTCTCCTTTTCCCTCTCTACTTCCATACCCAACCCCAACCTCCTGACACCAAGTGTCCACCTCGTGCCAACGTGCTCCCAAGTTCTCAACCCGCATGTGGTCAGCTCTGTTCCTCCCGGCCTAAGGAATTCACTTTCCATGATTGCTTTTCTTCCTTCTGTTTCCTTTAATAAAAAACTCCCAGTCATTGAGCCTGAACAAACTTAGTGCTTTTTAACATTAAGGAGTAAATGACTATTTATACTATATACTGTATAGTATATATTATATACTGTACTATATTTAATACCCATCTGTGGCCCCAAAGAGGAGCTTCTTAGCCAAATTAACTTGAATTGATGGACTGTGGTCGGGGAAAGATTAGGTAGATAGTTTGGAGAAGGGGACATAATGATACTTTCGGTTCAACCTAAATGCCTCCTGTTTCTCCATCATATCCAAGCTAGGTTTCTGAGGGAAAAGTATTGGTAATTAGCTTGGAGCTACATGCCACTCAAACCTGAGTATACATGCCTCTTAGCTGCATCCCTCTCAAACCTTTATTTAATACTATGCTCCCATGGGGCCGCTAAGAACCAACGAATCATCCTCAGGTTGACAAAGTAAACTGGAGAGATTGTGGATTTCTGGGTCATCTTTTGAGGTGTGAATTCACTTCTGGCAAACATTGCTCCTGACAATGTCATTTCTGCTGTACAGTTGGCTGACCCAAGCGCTTGCTTCTTTCGGTTTTATACAGCGTAGCAGCCGAAGAGTTAACTAAGTTGCTCAAGGTCATGGCCCATCGAGGCATCAAAAATGATTAGACTCTTGAGTCTTTCTATGTCATCACATTGCTTTCTAGCAGGGGATTTTACTTTGAATTTTTCAAATCCCTGACCCATTTTTAAACTTGCAGGTTGGACTTGTGAACCAAGGAAAATGGTAATTTGCAGGGGAGAGATTTCAAATACCTACTGATAGGAAGGACTGCCTTAAAGTGGCATAAAAGACCTCGAGGTTTTCAAAGTCACTTCACAAGGCTTTTTGAGTCTCTGAACATCAAATGATTCTCTCAAAAAGAACATACCTCTAATCTCAAGGTTAAAGAAAGGAGGGTGAAAAGCAAGGACTGTTGTCAAAGCCTGTTCTGAAAAAATGTGGAAGAGCACATGGGCAGAAGAAGGGATAAGTATAAAATGTTTTCATCTATATTTTAATATAATTATGTGGCGATTTCTTTCCACACATTGATTTGAAATTTCTAGTCCATCAGGCTTATTTTATTTTTAGATTTCTTTCTTTTCTTAATTATATATTGGGTTGGCCAAAAAATTCGTTCGGATTTTTCTGTAGCATCTTACGGAAAAACTCGAACAAACTTTTTGGCCAACCCAATATTATATTTTTTAATATGTGTACATGGATGTATACACACACATATCTATACACACGTGTGTGTATGTGTGTGTGTGTGTATGTATATATATATATATATATATATATATATATATATATATATATATATATATACACACATATGCATGTATTTTGATTGTAAGAGTTGTAGAGGTCCAGGAAAATTTTCAACCTTACCAAGTCTGTTATCCAAGGTCAGGGCCCTGACTTGGCAGGAATAGAGTATTAGCACTTGGGATCTAGACGTTTGAGTTAATACACTCAAGTATCTTGAATTGCCTGGATGCTTTGGGCCTACAGAAGTAAGAGCTATCGCTTTTTCCAGTTGAAGGCTACTTCTGCCATCTGCTTGAAGATGATGTGGGGACTTCTGCCTAGCAAGATTACTCATGTCCTTTTAAAATCTACTCACACTTTCTCCCCTCAGTCACCAATGGCAAACAAGGATCACTCAAAAACATTGGATCCCCAAGTTTCTGTAAACCTTTCCTAGTTAAAGTTAGTGCTCTCAACTTGTTTATTTTTATTTTTTTCTCCTTTTTCATTTCTAATTCTATTGATTTGAGTCTTCTCCCTCTTTTTCTTTATGAGTCTGGCTAATGGTTTATCAATTTTTTTATCTTCTCAAAGAACCAGCTTTTAGTTTTATTGATCTTTGCTATTTTTTTTTGTTTCTATTTCATTTATTTGTGCTCTGATCTTTATGATTTCTTTCCTTCTTCTAACTTTGGGTTTTGTTTGTTCTTCTTTCTCTAGTTCCTTTAGGTGTAAGGTTAGATTGTTTATTTGATATTTTTCTTGTTTCTTGAGGTAGGTTTGTATAGCTATAAACTTCCCTCTTAGAACTGCTTTTGCTGCATCCCATAGGTTTTGGATTGTTGTGTTTTGATTGTCATTTTCCTCTAGGTATTCTTTTATTTCCTCTTTGATTTCTTCAGTGATCTCCTGGTTATTTAGTAACGTATTGTTTAGCCTCCATGTGTTTGTTTTTTACGTTTTTTTTCCCTGTAATTGATCTCAAATCTCATAGCATTGTGGTCAGAAAAGATGCTTGATACGATTTCAATTTTCTTAAATTTACTGAGGCTTGATTTGTGACCCAAGATGTGCTCTATCCTGGAAAATGTTCCATGCACACTTGAGAAGAAAGTGTAATCTGCTGTTTTTGGATGGAATGTCCTATAAATATCAATTAAATCTATCTGGTCTATTGTGTCATTTAAAGCTTGTTTTTGCTTATTAATTTTCTGTTTGGATAATCTGTCCATTGGTGTAAGTGAGATGTTAAAGTCCCCCATTATTATTCTGTTACTGTCGATTTCCTCTTTTATAGCTGTTAGCAGTTGCCTTATGTATTGAGGTGCTCCTATGTTGGGTGCATATATATTTATAATCGTTATACCTTCTTCTTGGATTAATCCCTTGATCATTATGTAGTGTCCTTCCTTGTCTCTTGTAACATTCTTTATTTTAAAGCCTATTTCTTCTGATCTGAGTATTGCTACTTCAGCCATCTTTTGATTTCCATTTGCATGGAATATCTTTTTCCATCCCCTCACTTTCAGTCTGTATATGTCCCTAGGTCTGTAGTGGGTCTCTTGTAGACAGCATATATATGGGTCTTGTTTTTGTGTCCATTCAGCAAGCCTGTGTCTTTTGGTTGGAGCATTTAATCCATTCACGTTTAAGGTAATTACTGATATGTATGTTCCTATTACCATTTTCTTAATTGTTTTGCGTTTGTTTTCGTAGGTCCTTTTCTTCCCTTGTGTTTCCCACTTAGAGAAGTTCCTTTAGCATTTGTTGTAGAGGTGGTTTGGTGATGCTGAATTCTCTTAGCTTTTGCTTGTCTGTAAAGCTTTTGATTTCTCCATTGAATCTGAATGAGATCCTTGCCAGGTAGAGTAATCTTGGTTGTAGTTCCTTCCCTTTCATCACTTTAAGTATATCATGCCACTACCTTCTGGCTTGTAGAGTTTCTGCTGAGAAAATCAGCTGTTAACCTTATGGGAGCTCCCTTGTGTGTTATTTGTCGTTTTTCCCTGGCTGCTTTCAAATAATTTTTCTTTGTCTTTATTTTTTGCCAATTTGATTACTATGTGTCTTGGCATGTTTCTCCTTGGTTTTATCCTGTATGGGACTCTGCACTTCCTGGACTTGGGTGGCTGTTTCCTTTCCCATGTTAGGGAAGTTTTCGACTATAATCTCTTCAAATATTTTCTCGGGTCCTTTCTCTCTCTCTTCTCCTTCTGGGATCCCTATAATGCGAATGTTGTTGCGTTTAATGTTGTCCCAGAGGTCTCTTATGCTGTCTTCATTTCTTTTTATTCTTTTTTCTTTGTTCTGTTCCACAGCAGTGAATTCCACCATTCTGTCTTCCAGGTCACTTATCCGTTCTTCTGCCTCAGTTATTCTGCTATTGATTTCTTCTAGTGTATTTTTCATTTCAGTTATTGTATTGTTTGTTCTTTAATTCTTCTAGGTCTTTGTTAAACATTTCTTGCATCTTCTCGATCTTTAACTCCATTCTTTATCCGAGGTCCTGGATCATCTTCACTATAATTATTCTGAATTCTTTTTCTGGAAGGTTGCCTATCTCCACTTCATTTAGTTGTTTTTCTGGGGTTTTATCTTGTTCCTTCATCTGGTACATAGACCTCTGCCTTTTCACTTGTCTATCTTTCTGTGAATGTGGTTTTTGTTCCACAGGCTACAGGATTGTAGTTCTTCTTGCTTCTGCTGTCTGCTCTCTGGTGGATGTCACCTTGTTAAAAATGATGCTAATTCTCAATATCTTTACATCACTTGTGACTTGTTTTATTTCTAATGATATTTATTTAGGTTGTGATTTTATTTTTCCTTGATCAGATTTGTCAATGTTTGATCTGTTTTAGTGTCTCCTACCCTACTTCTGCCCACCCCACACATTTCCTCTACAGATCCTGTTCTTGTTTATCAATTACAACATTTTTCTGCTTTTTGATTTATTAATTAACCTTTTATCTTTATCTGGCTAGTGGGTGTAATTACTTACTCTGTGTCAGGCATTGTGATAAGAATTTTACCTTTATCACATGAATTCATTTCTACCTATTGATTTCAGTGGCTTTGTTTTGCTTTTCTCTTTTTAAATTGTAGAGTTGAATACTTTATTTAAAATGACCTTTCCCATAAAATATTATTCTTTAATAAAATTATATTCTGTAAACATTAGAGTGAATCACTGATAAAATACATTTGCACCAATTTTAAATGGGAAATACTGTTTACAGCAATATTTAAAACATATCTCAGTCTGGGAGCACTTTTGAGCTAGCAGGGAGTAGACCTGCTAATTGAATACTGAAAAACATTTTGTAAGCCAGAGAATTCTTTTTTTTTAAAAAAAAACCCAAATGTAATGTTATCCTCTATCAATAAAAGTTTTGAGGATATGTCTCTTTGATTGAAGCTGGGGTGAAGGACTCAGAGCCTGGACAACTCAGTTCTCTTTTTTTTACTTCATCATTTTCATCTCAATGGCAACTCCATAGGACCTTAATGCTTCATGAAGCAGTGTGATCTCTTTCGCCCTTTTTATTTTACGAACGTGGAAACTGGGAACCAAAGGTTTCTCCTTCTTTAGTGTTAATTGCTGTATATCGTTTCTTAATCTGATTTTGGCTTTCCCTATTCTATACTTGCCAGTATATTTTCTTACATGTCAAAATATTTTAGGAGCTTCTGGCTAGCTTTTGTTGTCTGATTTGGGGATTTTAGGTGAATTATTGTGGCAAATATTTCTTAAAGTTTCTTAAAATTATGCTTATAATTCTTCAAAGAGAGAGCATCAGTTTTCCACGTAGAACCCAGAATATTCTTTTTCACGTTATCTTCTTTGAATATACTTGGACTTCAAAACAGTATCCTGTTTCCATGGAAGACTAGTGACTACTATGCCCACCCACATTTGCATATAGGAAGAGGATCATACAACATCATTATTGTCTTTTGTCATCACCACCATGATTGTCACACATATAAGCTGGAGTCCTATGTGGTCCAGTCTCCGTGCAGAGTCACATTCAAAGAGACCCTGAACAGCAGGCCAAAGTAATTGAAAGGAAACATCAGTGTCATTAAAGAGTATTCAATACATAACCCAGAGCAGCACAAATCTCAACACATCTCCAAAGCCCCTTTCTGCTCCTAAAATATCCATTATTCCACATGCTCTGGTGTCTCTCACACAGCTGCCCCTTACTATCCCTGAAGTCTGGGCAGGTTTGTCTGTTTATTTCTCTCCCACTTTTCTCTAACTCTATTATTCCCTACCCCTTGCTCTCGAACCTTTATCTTAAAAACTTGGGAATGAAGTCAGCAAAGACAGAATCCTTTCGAGGGTAAGCAAGGGAAGAAAAGGAAAAGAAAGCAAAGAAGAGAGAAAGGAGAACCTTTTCTTTTAAAGGATTTGGTGGAAGAAAACATGGAAGAACTCAGGGAGGAACACATTTGTCCTTGTCACTTAAGTGGCTATATATGCATTAGCTCATTCAATCGTCACAGTAAGTGTATGAGGTAAATCATGTTATTACAATTTCTATTTTGTCGGCGGGGTAACTAGGACTTTGGGAGATGAAGCAATGTCCTCAGATCACCTAGCCAGTGAGTGAACAAGGCCCTCACTTTTAAATAATTTGCTGTAATATTGTATGAAGTTTCCAGAGTTTCATAAAGCTCAATAATGGTGATTTTCCAATTAGAATATATTTTTCCCCCTATGGCTGAGTTTTCTTCTCCAAATCTAAGCCCTGTGAAGTGCATCTTTGCTTAAAATGAATCTTTATCAGATGATTTATGCATTACCAATCTGCTGACTTCTTAGTTTTGGAACCTGAACTATATCAAAAAATTTGCTTTAGTTATTCTAAAAATTTAAAACACATTTTTACAGAATGGTAGAAGTCATTCTTCCTGCAACTATTAGGATATTTTTTGTTGATACAGGTAAATTAGATAGAGTGGGTTTCTTTTAGCAGGTAAGATTAGTATGGAGATGTCCTGGAGGGTGTTTCCACCAACATGAGGGCACACACAGAGGCCTCTGTAATACTTGTATTGGTATTGGAGTCTCGAGAATAAAGGCAAGGCTTGCTTGGAAGGAAGCAACAAAGTTGCCATGTTGCCGTGGTAGGAGATAAGAAAAATTATATTTTTCTAAAGGGAGGAGGTTACAACTATAATCTCTGGTGTGAAGGAGGAAGAAACATAACTATTGTGGACATTTGAACAATATCAAAGGGTTCTTTGTGGTAAACACTACTATATCAATTGTGTAATAGGCATTATATCTTGTCATAATTCAGCGTATGGTCTTTCCCTTGATTTGTGAGTTAGGGAAGTCCTGTGAGGAAGTGCATGAGAGTTCAGAGGGCAGGAAAATAAATAGGCACTTGCTTCAATGTGACTCTCCCAGGACCCAGATATTCATGATGAAATTGGCCTTGGAGAATGCAGACAATTGTAAACACTCACTATCCCAACCCATTAGTTATACAACAAAAATTAAATGAAATACTCCTTGAATGTGGGCAGGCATGTTGGAAAATAATTTTTGAAAAGGTAAGTTCTAGGATATCTTTTCATCTAGGAAGGCAGAGAGCTTTTGTAGCTGATGCTTCTACAAGTCAGAGCTTCTCTGTTCTGAGTATAATGAGGATGCTCTGTGCTCTGTACGTGGTCATTCCTGATCAATCAGTACCTTTCTGCTTCTTTAGTCCCAAAGTATAAAGGGCATATGTACTTTGGTTTTAGTACGTGTCTGAACTTGGGTGCATGGCGTTCTTGGTCATCCGTTCTTTACAGCTGACCTTTTAAGCTGAGAAGGAAATGGGAAAGGGAACTAATGTCCAGGTGGCTTCTGTGTTCAGGTGCCCTGTGGGTGTTTTTTGTACTATCTCATTTACCTGCAGGGAGAAACAGCAAATAGGTAATACTGTCTCCATTTCTCTGATGAAGAAACTAGAGAGTTGAGGTACCTCATCCAAGCTCACACGGATGGTAGACAGGCAGAGTGGGGATTTGAATTCAGGTTTGCCTGATTCCTCACCCTGTGGTGCTGCCCTAAACTGTGATATTCCAAAGGGCAGAGTCGACACATACAGCTTAGGATCCGTTCATATATGAGGTGTTAAATACGTATCAAATATTTGTAGCATATCGCTAAGGGAAATGATTGAATCCGGTCAAATATTAAAATTTGTTGACATAAATCAACTTTGTTTCTGTTTACACGATGTTTTAATTTGACCTGTTGTTTTGGTTGTTGTTGATGCAGCATTTATTTTTTGTTGCGGTATAATTGACATACAACATTATATTAGTTTCAGGTATACAGCAAAATTATTTGATATTAGCCCATATTGCAAAATTATCACCACAGTACCTCTAGTTAATATCCATCGTCACAAATAGCTACAAAATTTTTTTTCTTGAGATCAGAACTTTTAAGATCTGTTCTCTTAGCAGCTTTTGAATATGCAGTACAGTATTATTAACTATAGTCCCCATGCTATACATGACATACCCATGACTTATATAATTTATAACTGAAAATTTGTATCTTTTGACCCCCTTTGCCCATTTTGGCCCCCACCTCCACCCCATGCCTCTGGCAACCACCAATCTCTTCTCTGTCTCTGAGCTTGTTTTTTGTTTTTATTGGAATCCACGTATACATGAAGTCATACAGTATTTGTCTTTCTGTCTGGCTTATTTCAGTTAGCATAATGCCTTTGTGGTTCATCCATGTTGCTGCAAATGGTAAGATTTCATTCTTTTTATGGCTGAATAATATTTCATTGTATATATAAACTTCACTTTAATTTTTTAACTTTTAAAAATTTTATTATAGAGTATGTTTTAAAAAATTTATAAATCTCATTTTTATTTTTTATCCTGAAGGTAGTTTTATTTTTATTAGTATTGTTGATATAATTTTCTAGGTCAAAAGTGAAGCCTGTCCTACCTAGAGTGCCACCTTGGCAAACCGAAATTAAGGTAACTTTCATGTCCCTATAAATGCTCCAACTGACTAGATATGCAGTGTATCAGTCAGCCAATTCCCAAATGCCAGGCTGGCTCTGTACACCAATTTCCTAGTTTCTTCTCACCCCAAACAAGCTTGACTATGTGGGCCCAGCCAGTCAGATATTTTCTATTTTTTTTTCCCTCCAAATATGAAACTTTTATTTTTTATTTATGTATTTTTAACATCTTCATTGGAGTATAATTGCTTTACCATGTTGTGTTAGTTCCTTTTGTATAACAAAGTGAATCAGCTATATGTGTACATATATCTCCATATCCCCTCCCTCTTGTGTCTCCCTCCCACCCTCGCTATCACACCCCTCTAGGTGGTCACAAAGCACCGAACTGATCTCCCTGTGCTATGCAGCTGCTTCCCACTAGCTATCTATTTTACATATGGTAGAGTGTATATGTCGATGCTGCTCTCTCACTTCATCCCAACTTACCCTTCCCCCTCCCCACGTCCTCAAGTCCACTCTCTATGTCTGTGTCTTTATTCTTGTCCTGCCCCTAGGTTCATCAGAACCTTTTTTTTTTTTTAGTTCCCATATATATGTATTAGCATATGGTATTTGCTTTTCCCTTTCTGACTTACTTCACTCTGTATGACAGATTCTAGGTCCATCCACCTCACTACAAATAACTCAATTTCACTTCTTTTTATGGCTGAGTAATTTTAAACTGTATGTATGTGCCACATCTTCTTTTTTTTTTTTTGTGATTGACATAAATTTGTTTTTAGTGAACACTTTTATCTTTTGTTTCTAAGTTGACATCTTTTTTTGAACATCTTTATTGGAGTATAATTGCTTTACAATGGTGTGTTAGTGTCTGCTTTATAACAAAGTGAATCAGCTATACATATACATATATCCCCATATCTCTTCCCTCTTGCATCTCCCTCCATCCCACCCTCCCTATCCCACCCCTCTAGGTGGTCACAAAGCACCAAGCTGGTCTCCCTGTGCTATGCAGCTGCTTCCCACTAGTTATCGGTTTTACATTTAGAAGTGTATATATGTCCATGCCACTCTCTCACTTTGTCCCAGCTTACACTTTCCCCTCCCCATGTCCTCAAGTCCATTCTCCAGTAGGTCTGTATCTTTATTTCCATCCTGCCCCTAGGTTCTTCACGACCAATTTTTTTTTTTTTTTAGATTCCATATATATGTGTTAGCATATGGTATTTGTTTTTCTTTCTGACTTACTTCACTCTGTATGACAGACTCTAGGTCCATTCACCTCACTACAAATAACTCAATTTCCTTTATTTTTATGGCTGAGTAATATCCCATTGTATATATATGCCAAATCTTCTTTATCCATTCATCTATGGATGGACACTTAGGTTGCTTCCATGTCCTGGCTATTGTAAATAGAACTGCAGTGAATGTTGTGGTACATGACTTTTTGAAGAGTCATGGTTTTCTCAGGGTATATGCCCTGTAGTGGGATTGCTGGGTCATATGGGAGTTCTATTTTTAGTTTTTTAAGGAACCTCCATACTGTTCTCCATAGTGGCTGTATAAATTTACATTCCCACCAACAGTGCAAAAGGGTTCCCTTTTCTCCACACACTTTCCAGCATTTATTGTTTGTAGATTTTTTGATGATGGCCATTCTGACTGGTGTGAGATGACATCTCATTGTAGTTTTGATTTGCATTTCTCTAATGATTAATGATGTTGAGCATTCTTTCATGAGTTTGTTGGCAATCTGTATATCTTCTTTGGAGAAATGTCTATTTAGGTCTTCTGCCCATTTTTGGATTGGGTTGTTTGTTTTTCTGATATTGAGCTGCATGAGCTGCTTGTAAATTTTGGAGATTAATCCTTTGTCAGTTGCTTCTTTTGCAAATATTTTCTCCCATTCTGATGGTTGTCTTTTCATCTTGTTTACGGTTTCCTTCGCTGTGCAAAAGCTTTTAAGTTTCATTAGGTCCCATTTGTTTATTTTTGTGTTTATTTCCATTTCTCTAGGAGGTGGGTCAAAAAGGATCTTGCTGTGATTTATGTCAAAAAGTGTTCTTCCTATGTTTTCTTCTAAGAGTTTTATAGTGTCTGGCCTTACATATAGTACTTTAATCCATTTTGAGTTCATTTTTCTGTATGGTGTTAGGGAGTGTTCTAATTTCATTCTTTTACATGTAGCTGTCCAGTTTTCCCAGCACCACTTATTGAAGAGGCTGTCTTTTCCCCATTGTATATTCTTGCCTCCTTTATCAAAGATAGGGTGACCATAGGTGCGTGGGTTTATCTCTGGGCTTTCTATCCTGTTGCATTTATCTATATTTCTGTTTTTGTGCCAGTATCATACTGTCTTGATTACTGTAGCTTTGTAGTATAGTCTGAAGTCAGGGAGCATGATTCCTCCCACTCTGTTATTCTTTGTTAAGATTGCTTTTGCTCTTCGGGATCTTTTGGGTTTCCATACAAATTGTGAAATTTTTTGTTCTATTTCTGTGAAAAATGCCAATGGTAGTTTGATAGGGATTGAATTGAATCTGTAGATTGCTTTGGGTAGTATAGACATTTTCACAATGTTGATTCTTCCAATCCAAGAACATGGTATATCTCTCCATCTGTTGGTATCATCTTTAATATCTTTCATCAGTGTCTTATAGTTTTCTGCATGTAGGTCTTTTGTCTTCTTAGGTAGGTTTATTCCTAGGTATTTTATTCTTTTTGTTGCAGTGGCAAATGAGAGTGTTTCCTTAATTACTCTTTCAGATTTGTCATCATTAGTGTATAGGAATGCAAGAGATTTCAGTGCATTAATTTTGTATCCTGCTACTCTACCAAATTTGTTGTTTAGCTCTAGTAGTTTTCTGGTAGCATCTTTAGGATGCTCTATGTATACTGTCATGTCATCTGCAAGCAGTAGCAGTTTTACTTCTTCTTTTCCAATTTGGATTCCTTATATTTCTTCTCTGATTGCTGTGGCTAAAACTCTGTTGAATAATAGTGGTGAGAATGAGCAACTTTGTCTTGTTCCTGATCTTAGAGGAAATGGTCCCAGTTTTTCACCATTGAGAACAATGTTGGCTGCGGGTTTGTCATATATAGCTTTTATTATGTAAAGGTAAGTTCCCTCTATACCTACTTTCTGGAGAGTTTTTACCATAAATGGGTGTTGAATTTTGTCAAAAGCTTTTTCTGCATCTATTGAGATGATCCTATGGTTTTTTCCTTCAGTTTGTTAATATGGTGTATCACATTGATTGATTTGTGTATATTGAACAATCCTTGCATTTGTGGGATAAAGCCCACTTGATCATGGTGTATAATCCTCTTAATGTGCTGTTGGATTCTGTTCGCTAGTATTTTCTTGAGGATTTTTGCGTCTATGTTCATCAGTGATGTTGGCCTGTAGTTTTCTTTGTTTGTGACATCTTAATCTGGTTTTGGTATCAGGGTGATGGTGGCCTCGTAGAATGTGTTTGGGAATTTTCCTCCCTCTGCTATATTTTGGAAGGGTTTGAGAAGGATAGGTGTTGGCTCTTCTCTAAATGTTTGATAGAATTTGCCTGTGAAGCTATCTGGTCCTGGACTTTTGTTTGTTGGAAGATTTTTTTTTTTTTTTTTTTGCGGTACGTGGGCCTCTCACTGTTGTGGCCCCTCCTGTTGTGGAGCACAGGCTCCAGACGGGCAGTCTCAGCGGCCATGGCTCACATGCCCAGCTGCTCCACGGCTGGTGGGATCTTCCTGGACCGGGGCACGAACCCGCATCCCCTGCATCCGCAGGCCGACTTTCAACCACTGTGCCACCAGGGAAGCCCTGTTGGAAGATTTTTAATCACAGTTTCAATTTCAGTGCTTGTGATTCGTCTGTTTATATTTTCTGTTTCTTCCTGCTTCAGTCTCAGAAGGTTGTGCTTTTCTAAGAATTTGTCCATTTCTTCCAGGTTGCCCATTGTATTGGCATATTGTTGCTTGTAGTAATCTCTCATGATCCTTTGTATTTCTGCAGTGTCAGTTGTTACTTCTTCTTTTTCATTTCTAATTCTATTGATTTTAGTCTTCCCCCTTTTTTCGTGATGAGTCTGGCTAATGGTTTATCAATTTTGTTTATCGTCTCATAGAACCAGCTTTTAGTTTTATTGATCTTTGCTTTTGTTTCCTTCATATCTTTTTTCATTTATTTCTGATCTGATCTTTATGATTTCTTTCCTTTGGCTAACTTTGGGGTTATTTTGTTCTTCTTTCTCTAATTGGTTTAGATGTAAGGTTAGGTTGCTTATTTGAGATGTTTCTTAAGGTAGGATTGTATGGCTATAAAGTTCCCTCTTAGAACTGCTTTTGCTGCATCCCATAGGTTTTCGGTCATCTTGTTTTCATTGTCATTTGTTTCTAAGTATTTTTTGATTTCCTCTTTGATTTCTTCAGTGATCTCTTGGTTATTAAGTAGTGTATTGTTTAGCCTCCATGTATTTGTATTTTTACAGATTTTTCCCTGTAATTGATATCTAGTCTCATAGTGTTGTGGTCGGAAAAGATACTTGATGCGATTTCAATTTTCTTAAATTTACCAAGGCTTGATTTGTGACCCAAGATATGATCTATCCTGGAGAATATTCTATGAGCACTTGAGAAGAAAGTGTATTCTGTTGTTTTTGGATGGAATATCCTGTAAAAATTAAGTCAATCTTGTTTAATGTATCATTTAAAGCTTGTGTTTCCTTATTTATTTTCCTTTTGGATGATCTGTCCATTGGTGAAAGTGGGATGTTAAAGTCCCCTAGTATTATTGTGTTACTGACTATTTCCCCTTTTATGGCTGTTAACATTTGCCTTGTGTATAGAGATGCCCCTATGTTGGGTGCAGAAATATTTACAATTGTTATATATTCTTCTTGGATTGATCCCTTGATCATTATGTAGTGTCCTTTTTTTTCTCTTGTAATAGTCTTTATTTTCAAGTCTGTTTTGTCTGATGTGAGAATTTCTACCCCAGCTTTCTTTTGATTTCCATTTGCATGGAATATTTTTTTCCATCCCCTCACTTTCAGTCTGTGCATGTCCCTAGGTCTGAAGTGGGTCTCTTGTAGGCAGCATATATATGGGTATTGTTTTTGTATCCATTCAGTGAGTCTATGTCTTTTTGTTGGAGCATTTAATCCATTTATATTTAAGGTAATTATCGATATGTATGTTCCTATTACCATTTTCTTAATTGTTTTGGGTTTGTTATTGTAGGCCTTTTCCTTCTCTTGTGTTTACTGCCTAGTGAAGTTCCTTTAGCATTTGCTGTAAAGCTGGTTTGGTGGTGCTGAATTCTCTTAGCTTTTGCTTGTCTGTAAAGGTTTTAATTTCTCCATTGAATCTGAGATTCTTGCTGTGTAGAGTAATGTTGGTTGTAGGTTTTTCCCTTTCATCACTTTAAATATGCCCTGCCAGTCCCTTCTTGCTTGCAGAGTTTCTGCTGAAAGATCAGCTGTTAACCTTTTGGGGATTCCCTTGTGTGTTATTTGTTGTTTTTCCTGTGCTGCTTTTAATTTTTTTCTTTGTGTTTAACTTTTGATAGTTTGATTAATATGTGTCTTGGTGTATTTCTTCTTGCATTTATCCTCTATGGGACTCTCTGTGCTTCCTGGACTTGATTAACTATTTCCTTTCCCATTTTTGCAAAATTTTCAACTATAATCTGTTCAAATATTTTCTCAATCCCTTTCTATTTTTTTTCTTCTTCTGGGACCTGTATAGTTCGAATGTTGGTGTGTTTAATATTGTCCTAGAGGTCTCTGAGACTGTTGTCAATTCTTTTTTCTTATTCTGCTCTGCAGTAGTTATTTCCAATATTTTATCTTCCAGGTCACTTATCCGTTCTTCTGCCTCAGTTATTGTGCTTTTGATCCCTTCTAGAGAATTTTAAATTTCACTTATTGTGGTGTTCATCATTTGTTTGCTCTCTAGTTCTTCTAGGTCCTTCTTAAACATTTCTTGTATTTTCTCCATTCTAGTTCCAAGCTTTTGATCCTCTTAACTCTCATTACTCTGAATTCTTTTTCAGGTAGAATGCCTATTTCCTCTTCACTTGTTTGGTCTTGTGGGTTTTTACCTTGCTCCTTCATCTACTGTGTATTTCTCTGTCTTCTCATTTTGCTTAACTTACTGTGTGTGGTGTCTCTGTTTCACAGGCTGCAGGTTCGTAGTTCCTGTTGTTTTTGGTGTCTGTCCCAGCGGGTACGGTTGGTTCAGTGGGTTGTGTAGGCTTCCTGGTGGAGGGGACTGGTGCCTGTGTTCTGGTGGGTGGAGCTGGATCTTGTCTTTCTGGTGGGAAGGGACACATCTGGTGGTGTGTTTTGGGTTTTCTGTCAACTTAGTATGATTTTAGGCAGGCTTTCTGCTAATGGGTGGGGTTGTGTTCCTGTCTTGCTAGTTGTTTGGCATGGGACCCTCAGTAGTACTGGAGTTTGCTGGCCGTTGACTGGAGCTGGGTCTTAAGGTTGAGACAGAGATCTCTGGGAGAGCTCTCGCCAATTGATATTATGTGGCATTGAGAGAAGTCTCTGGAGAAGTCTGGTGGTCCTACTCCTGAGCTCGGCTCTCCCACGTCAGCATCTCAGGCCTGACACCAGGCTGTTGCACCAAGATCCTGTCAGTCACACAGCTCAGAATAAGAGGGAGAAAAGAATAAAGAAAAAAATATTAATAAAGGAAAAGGAAAAATAAATTAAAAAAAGAAAAAAGTTATGAAAAAATAATAGTAAAAAAAAGAAAAGAATCGAGCAACCAAACCAATAAACACATCCACCAATGATAAGAAGTGCTAAACACTAAACTAAGATAAACATAAAAATCAGAAACAAATCAGTCGCAGGTAGCAAACCCCAAGTCTACCGTTGCTCCCGAAGTCCACCACCAGAATTTTTCGACGATTTGTTGTTTATTGAGGTGTTCCACAGATGCAGGGTACATCAAGTTCATTGTGGGGATTTAATCCGCTGCTCCTGAGGCTGCTGGGAGAGATTTCCCTTTCTCTTCTTTGTTCGCACAGCTCCCGGGGCTCAGCTTTGGTTTTGGCCCCGCCTCTGCATGTAGGTTGCCCTCAGGCATCTTTTCCCCCCCCGCCCAGACAGGATGGGGTGGGGGGGCGGTTAAAGCAGTGGCTGATTAGGGGGCTCTTGCTCATTCAGGCTGGGGGGTGGGAGGGGTACGGTAGTTATAATTGGAATGTGGGGCGAGCCTGTGGCAGCAGGGGCTGATATGATGTTGCAACAGCCTGGGGCACGCTGTGTGTTCTCCCTGGGAAGTTGTTCCTGGATCATGGGACCCTGGCAGTGGTGGGCTGCACGGGATCCTGAGGGGAGTGGCGGGTGGATAGTGACCTGTGTTTGCACACAGGATTCTTGTTGGCTGCAGCAGCAGTGTTAGTGTTTCATGCCTGTCTCTGGGGTCTGAGCTGATAGCCGCGGCTCGCACCCATCTCTGAAGCTCGTTTAGGTGGTGCTCTGAATCCACTCTCCTTGAGCGCCCGAAACAAAGGTTTCTTGCCTCTTAGGGAGGTCCAAACTTTTTCCTGGATTCACTCCCTCCTAGCTGTGGCGCACTAGCCCCCTTCAGGCTGTGTTCACACAGCCAACCCCAGTCCTCTCCTTGGGATTTGATCTGTGAAGCCCGAGCCTCAGCTCCCAGCCCCCACCTGCACCAGCGGGTGAGCAGACAAGCCTCTCAGGCTGGTGAGTGCTGGTCTGCACTGACGCTCTGTGTGGGAATGTCTCCACTTTGCCCTCTGCACCCCTGTTGCTGCGCTGTCCTCTGTGGCTCTGAAGCTTCTCCCCTGTCCACCCCCCCATCTCCGCCAGTGAAGGGGCTACCTAGTGTGTGGAAACTTCCTCCTTCACAGCTCCCTCCCAGAGGTGCAGATCCCATCCCTATTCTTTTGTTTCTGTTTTTTCTTTTGCCCTACCCAGGTACGTGGGGATTTTCTTGCATTTTGCGAATTCTGAGGTCTTCTGCCAGCGTTCAGTAGGTGTTCTGTAGGAGTTGTTCCACATGTAGATGTATTTTTGATGTACTTGGTGGGGAGGAAGGTGATCTCCACATCTTACTCCTCCGCCGTCTTGAAGATCCCCCCAAACCTCATTTTTAAATCCATTCATCTGTTGATGGACACTTAGATTGCTTCCATATCTTGGTCATTGTAAATAATGCTGCAGTAAACATAGGAGTGAATATATCTTTTTGTGTTAGTATTTATTTTCTCCGTTGAATAAAAACTCATAGTAGGATTGCTGGATCATATGGTAGTTCTATTTCTAATGTTTTGATAAATCCCCATAATGTTTTTCATAGTGGCTCCGCCAATATACATTCTTGGCAACAGTGCACAAGTGTTCCCTTTTCTCCGCATCCTTGCCAACACTTGTTATTTCTTGTATTTTGATGACAGCCAGTCTATGAGGTGTGAGATGATAGCTCAGTGTTGTTTTGATTTGTATTTCCTTTGTGATTAGTGACATTGAGCACCTTTTCATGTACCTCTTGGCCATTTGTATGTCTTTGGAAAAATGGCTATTCAGATTCTCTGTCCATTTTTAAATTTTTTTTTCTATTGAGTGAGTTCTTTATATATTTTGGGTATCAACCCCTTATCAGATATATGGTTAGCAAATATTTTCTCCCATTCAGTAGGATGCCTTTTCATTTTGTTGATGGTTTCTTTTGCTGGGCAGAAGCTTTTTGGTTTGTCATTGTCCCACTTGTTTATATTTGCTTTTGTTGTCTGTGTTTTGGTGTCAAATGCAAAACTAATCACCAAGATTGATGTCAGAGAGCTTACTGCCTATGTTTTCTTCTAGGAGTTTTATGGTTTCAGGTCTTACAGTCAAGTCTTTAATCCATTTAAAAATTTTTTAATTTATTTTTTGGCTGCTTTGGGTCTTCGTTGCTGTGCATGGGCTTTCTCTGGTTGCGGCGAGCAGGGGCTATTCTTCATTATGGCTTGTGGGCTTCTCATTGTGGTGGCTTCTCTTGTTGCAGAGCATAGGCTCTAGGCACCTGGGCTTCAGTAGTTGTGGCTCACGGGCTTAGTGGCTGTGCTGCATGTGGGATCTTCCCGGACCAGGGATCCAGCCTGTGTCCCCTGCATTGGCAAGCAGATTCTTAACCACTGCACCACCAGGGAAGTCCCTTTAATACATTTTGAGTTAATTTTTGTCTATGGTGTGAGACGGTGGTCCAGTTTCATTCTTTTGTACGTGGCTGTCCAGCTTTTCCAACACCATTTATTGAAGAGACTGGCCCTTTCCCCATTGTATATTGTTGACTCCTTTGTCATAAATTAATTGGCCAGCAGCTGAAGCAGATATAGGAGAACTCAGGCTGAAGACATATGGGTTGAGGTCTGCTATATGTATATTTAAATTCCTTAAAAATAAGGAATTTTTGATAATAATACAGACTTAGTTACCCTCTAATGCAAAGGACAGTTTTTAATGCAAAGGCATAATAACTGATTTAGAATTCAAGAATATGTAGGGCAGGTGTTGGCTAACTATGGACGATGGGCCAGATGACACCCCCTGATGGTTTTTGTAAATAAAGGTTTTATTGTAACACAACCCATTTGTTTCCATATTGTCTGACTGCTTTTGCACTACAGTGGCAAAGTTGAGTACTTGTGGCAGAGTCTAGATGCCCACAAAGTCTAAAATATTTACCCTCTGGCCCTTAACAGAACACGTTTGCCGACTCCTGACATAGAGCTTAAATGGGAAGATTTTTAGCTAGGGAAGCCTCCCTGTGTTGCGTTCTATAGGTGAGGATGTCTTGTCCTTTTGTCAAGATGCTCACTGGTCTGTTGGTTCATTTGAGTGCTTTGTGAATTGGTGCTATTATACAGTTGGCAGACAGTTTCCGACTGCCAATTTGGACACTTTCCCCTGAAACGATGACAGATGAAAGATTTCTTGAGGTCCTTTCCAGGTTAAGCTCTGGTGTTGGGAAAATGTACAGTGCTGGCAATGTGAAATGACAGCAATTTGGGGAAGATTCGCTACGAATACATATATATATACATATATATACACACTTCTTCATATTAGGCAGGTTCTTCATTCTATTGGAAGGAAAAAGCACTCTTCATTCTATTGGGAGGAAAAAGCACTCTTTATCCAGGTTGGATGTCATTTGAGAGATGAAGGATCTGTTTTGCTCATAAGGAGATTTCAGAAGAACCTGTTATAGATAGTAGATCACAATTTATAGGCAATTTCTTCATGTATCACCAAAAGAGACAATTTCTAACACTTTACTACCAGTTTTCATTATCTTCAATTTGCTGGAAAGGCCAAAAGTGCTGTGCAAATATGTAAGAACATCCTTTTGCAGGATCATACATTTATAGAAATGCTGAGTTACTGGGGGAACTCCCACGATAGCAGCTAAATTTAATAGATCCTACAGTGCATCAGTTGGACTGATTTTCCCACGTTGGGAAATATTCTGCTTCCTAAACTGTCAAAGCCACAACAGCAAGTTCAAACATCAGCCACATTATGGCAAGCAGAACTCATGGAGACTCTTCTGTGAAAAAAATTCTGACTCTTTAGAAGGACAGTACAAAAATACAGTCAGAGATGCAGGAAGATGAAAGGGGAAAAAAGTAATTCACTAAGGTTTCATGCTCATGTAATAGAATTTTAATGGAGAATTTTTTTAATAGATCTTTATTGGAGTATAACTGCTTCACAATACTGTGTTAGTTTCTGTTGTACACCAAAGTGAATCAGCCATATGCATACGTATGTTCCCATATCCCCTCCCTCTTGCGTCTCCCTCCCATCCTCCCTCTCCCACCCCTCTAGGTGGTCACAAAGCACCGAGCTGATCTCCCTGTGCTATGCAGCTGCTTCCCACTAGCTAGCTATTTTACATTTGGTGGTGTATATATGTCCATGCTACTATCACTTCGCCCCAGCTTCCCCTTCCCCCTCCCACCCCATGTCCTCAAGTCCGTTCTCTGTCTACGTCTTTATTCCTGCCCTGCCACTAGGTTCATCAGTACCATTTTTTTTTGATTCCATATATATGCATTAGCATACGGTAAATTTTGACTGAGCCATCAACACATACAAAGAATGAAATTCCTAAGTATGGGAGTCAGACCAAGAATTCTCAGAGGAAGTATTCAGGACTGTGTTTATGACTCTTTGGCATTGTACATGTAGTAAGGGCGTAGAGATGTAGGCTTCTTTAATACAGGCAGAAGATTTAGTGATGAAGTTTAAGAGAAAGCTGTTGATATAGAGACAGAGAGTAGAATGGTGCTTTCCAGGGACTGGGGGCAGAGGTCATGGAGGTTACTGTTTAATGGGCGTAGAGTCTCTGTGTGGGATGATGAAAAAGTTGTGGAAATGGAGGGTGATGGTAGTTACCCAGTATTGTGAATGTGATTAATGCCACTGAACTGTACACTTAAAAATGGTGAAAATGGCTTTGTGTTAAATATATTTTACCATAATTTAAGAAAGAGAGAGGAAGCTATTGTTGTGCTATGAGTTCCACCCCTCAAAACAGAAGACTGGGGATGTGTCTTCCTCACCTCAAGCACTGTGGTGAGAGTATTCAAAGAACCATTTAAGCTTGATTATTATATCTTCCCCTCCATCCCCACACACGAGGGCATTCCAGGACGTGGTGCCTGACTTATGCCTGAGGAAAGGTTAACGGTCTTTGGATATAAGAAAGAGCTTTGCATGAGGATAAATACTGTCAACTACAATGAAGATTATCATTTATGAGTCCTGCAAGTAATGGAGAGCAAATGAAACACTTGTAAACTATTGTTTGACTTATAAATTCACAGTCATTTGGAAAAATCCTTTGGCAATATGTAGTAAAACTAAGCACATGCATAGCCAATAATTCAGAAATTCCACTCCTAGGTGCATCTAACAGAACTGACTTTGTAAGTGCACCAAAAGACATACACAAGGACATTTATGTAGCAATTTTATAGCTGTAGCAATAGCCCTCAAAAGGAGACAATAAAATAGCCAATTTATAGTAGATAAGTAAACAAATTATGGTATATTCATACAGTGACATATTATATAACAATAAAATCAATTAACTATTGCCATGCACAACACCATGGATGAATTCCCACCCCCCCCCAAATTTGGAGCAAAAGAAGACAGATATAAAGGAGTATTTACTATAAGAATTCATGTAATATTTTCTTATCATTCTTTTAATGTCTATAGGAATTATAGCTTTGTCCTTTCTTTTATTCTTGATATGGGTAATGTGGGCCTTCTTTCTCTTGTTGTGATCATTCTAGCTGCAAAATTTTCAATTTTATTGATCTTAAAAAGCCCAGATTTTTTTTTGAATTCTATTTTATTTATTTTTTATATAGCAGGTTCTTATTAGTTATCTGCTTTATACATATGAGTGTATATATGTCAAGCCAGTCTCCCAGTTCATCCCACCACCACCCCCAACTTCCCCCCTTAGTGTCCATACATTCGTTCTCTATGTCTGTATCTCTATTTCTGCCTTGCAAACTGGTTCATCTGTAGCATTTTTCTAGATTCCACATATATGCGTTAATATACGATATTTGTTTTTCTCTTTCTGACTTACTTCACTCTGTATGACAGTCTCTAGATCCATCCACATCCTACAAATGACCCAATTTCATTCCTTTTTATGGCTGAGTAATACCCCCATTGTATTATTATTATATGTACCACATCTTCTTTATCCATTCGTCTGTCGATGAAAAAGCCCAGATTTTTGATTCTTCAATTTTCTCCTTTTTTTGTTTGTTTGTTTACTTACAATTCCGTTGATTTCTGCTGTGCTCTTTATTACTCCCTTCCTTCTGATTGCTGTGTGTTTTGATTTACTCTTCTTTTTTTCCTATCTGTTTAAGGTAGAATCTTAGATAACTGATTTAAGATTTTCTTCTTCTGCAATATAAACACTTATTAGTATAATTTCCTTCTAAGCCCTCCTTTAGCTGCATTTCACAGTTTTGATACATTGTATTTTTATTTTCATTCAGTTTAAAATATTTTCTAATTTCCTTTGTGACCTTCACTTAGACATAGTTATTTAGAAATGTATTGCTTGGTTTCCAAATATGTGGGAAGTTTTCAGATATCTTTGTGTTGTTGATTTCTAGTTTGTTTCCATGTGATCGGAGAACACACTTTGTATAACTTCAGTTCTTTTAAATTCCTTGAGGCTGGATTTATGGTTGTAGATATGGTCTATCTTGGTGAATGTTCTATGTGCACTTGAAAATAATTTACATTCTGTTGTTTTGGGGTGGACCATTCAAGAAATATCACTTAGGTTATGTCAGTTAATAACGTTATTCAGGTCTTCCATATCCTTACCTATTTTCTGTCTACTTGTTATGTTGTTTATAGAGAAAGGATTGTTGAATCTTCAACTTTAATCATGAATTTGTCTATTTTCATTTCTCTCAGACTTTGCTTCATCTATTTTGAAGCTCTGTTGTGAGATGCATACAAATTTAGGATTGTTATTTGTGATGAATTGACACCTTTATCATTATATAATGGCTTTCTTTTTTGCAATGTCCTTTTTATCCTTTGAAATGTTTACTTCCGATATCAGTACAACCACTTGTTTTCTTTTATTTTGTTATTTCTTATTTTATTTATTTATTTTTACTTTAGGTATTTTTAATTGAAGTATAGTTGATTTAAAATATTATATTAGTTTCAGGAGTACAGCACAGTGATTCAGTATTTTTACAGATTATACTCCATTATAGCTTATTACAAGTTAATGGCTATAATTCCCTATGCTATACAATATATCCTTCTTGCTTATCTATTTTATACATTGTAGTTTGTATCTCTAACCCCATGCCCCTAATTTGTCCCTCCCCCCTTCCCTCTCCCCTTTGGTAAACATCAGTTTGTTTTCTATATCTCTGAGTCTGTTTCTGTTTTGATATATACATTCGTTTGTATTATTAATATTTTTTAACATCTTTATTGGAGTATAATTGCTTTACAATGGTGTGTTAGTTTCTGCTTTATAACAAAGTAAATCAGTTATACATATACATATGTCTCCATATCTCTTCCCTCTTGCATCTCTCTCCCTCCGACCCTCCCTATCCCACTCCTCTAGGTGGTCACAAAGCACTAAGCTGATCTCCCTGTTCTATGCGGCTGCTTCCCATTAGCTAGCTATTTTAGGTTTGGTAGTGTATGTATGTCCATGCCAGTCCCTCACTTTGTCCCAGCTTACCCTTCACCCTCCCCGTATGCTCAAGTCCATTCTCTAGTAGGTCTGCATCTTTATTCCTGTCTTGCCCCTAGGTTCTTCATGACCATTTCTTTCTTTCCTTTTTTCTTAGATTCCATATATATATGAGTTAGCATATGGTATTTGTTTTTCTCTTTCTGACTTACTTCACTCTGTATGACAGACTCTAAGTCCATTCACCTCACTACAAATAACTCAATTTCGTTTCTTTTTATGGCTGAGTAATATTCCATTCTATATATGTGCCACATCTTCTTTATCCATTCATCTGTTGATGGACACTTTTTAGGCAGACTCTCTGCTAATGGGTGGGTTGTGTTCCTGACTTGCTAGTTGTTTGGCATGGGTTGTCCAGCACTGTAGCTTGTTGGTCGTTGCGTGAAGCTGGGTCTTGGCGTTGAGATGGAGATGTCTGGGAGATTTTCGCTATTTGATATTATGTGGAGCTGGGTGGTCTCTTGTGGACCAGTGTCCTGAACTTGGCGCTCCCACCTCAGAGGCAGAGCCCTTATGCCTGGCTGGAGCACCAAGAGCCTTTCATCCACACGGCTCAGAATAAAAGGTAGAAAAAAAAGATAGAAAGAAGAAGATAAAATAAAATAAAGTTGTTAAAATAAAAAGTAAAAAATAATTATTAAGAAAAAAAAATTTAAAGTAATAAAAAAAAACCCAAAAACCCCTCAAAAAAACGGGCAGGCAGAACCCCAGGATAAATGGTAAAAGCAAAGCTATACAGACAAAATCACACACAGAAGCATACACATACACACTCACAAAAAGAGAAAAGGGGGGAAAATATATATATATCTTTGCTCCCAAAGTCCACTTCCTCAATTTGGGATGATTCGTTGTCTATTCAGGTATTCCACAGATGCAGGGTACATCAAGTTGATTGTGGAGATTTAATCTGCTGCTCCTGAGGCTGCTGGGAGACATTTCCCTTTCTCTTCTTTGTTCTCACAGCTCCCGGGGTTCAGCTTTGGATTTGGACCTGCCTCTGCATGTACGTCACCTGAGGGCGTCTGTTCTTCACTCAGACAGGAAGGGGTTAAAAGACCAGCTGATTCGGGGGCTCTGGGTCACTCTGGCGTGACGTTGCACCAGCCTGAGGCACGCCGTGCGTTCTCCCGGGGAAGTTGTCCCTGGATCCCGGGACCCTGGCAGTGGCGGGCTGCACAGGCTGCCCGGAAGGGCCGTGTGGAGAGTGACCTGTGCTCGCACACTGGCTTCTTGGTGGCGGCAGCAGCAGCCTTAGTGTCCCATGCCTGTCTCTGGGGTCCGCGCTTTTAGCCGCGGCTCTCGCCCGTCTCTGGAGCTCCTTTAAGCAGCGCTCTGAATCCCCTCTCCTCGCGCACCAGGGAACAAAGAGGCAAGAAAAAGTCTCTTGCCTCTTCGGCAGGTCCAGACTTTTCCCCAGACTCCCTCCTGGCCAGCCGTGGTGCACTAACCCCCTTCAGGCTGTGTTCACGCAGCCAACCCCAGTCCTCTCCCTGGGATCCGACCTCCGAAGCCCGAGCCTCAGCTCCCAGCCCTGCCCGCCCTGGCGGGTGAGCAGACAAGCCTCTCGTGGTGGTGAGTGCTTGTCGGTACCGATCCTCTGTGCGGGAATCTCTCCGCTTTGCCCTCCGCACCCCTGTTGCTGCGCTCTCCTCCGCGGCTCCGAAGCTTCCCCCACTGCCACCCGCAGTCTCCACCCACAAAGGGGCTTCCTAGTGTGTGGAAACCTTTCCTCCTTCACAGCTCCCTCCCACCGGTGCAGGTCCCGTCCCTATTCTTTTGTCTCTGTTTTTTCTTTTTTTCTTTTGCCCTACCCAGGTATGTAGGGGTTGTCCCTGACTTTTGGGAGGTCTGAGGTCTTCTGCCAGCGTTCTGTAGGTGTTCTGTAGGAGTTGTTCCATGTGTAGACGTATTTCTGATGTATTTGTAGGGAGGAAGGTGATCTCCACGTCTTACTCTTCTGCCATTTTGAAGCTCCTCCTCCAATTTTCTTTTAATTAGTGACTACATAATATATCTTTCTATCCTTTTACCTTTAATCTATATCTATTTACTTAAAAATGGATTTCTCATAGACAATATATAACTGGGTCTTAATTTTTTATCCAGTGTGATCATTTCTCTATTTTTACTGGTGTGTTTCCACCATATACAATTAATATAATCTTTGCTATGAATAGATTTAAATCCATCATCTTGTTAGTTGCTTTTGACTGAATGCTGGACAATATGTACAGAACAGTAGAGACTGACTAGCAGTGGGCACACCTCTTCTTCTGATGGCCGTTCATTTATGTAAGGTGTTGAACTGGATTTTGGTTTTGTTGTCCTCTGATTATCTTCAGGGTACCATCAGGTTCAAATTTTTCTCGTGTTACTTTGTACTTAATGTGGGGGCTATGATGCTAGATGGTTTTTCCTCAATATTTCTGCCTCATTCTCAGATCTTCTCTGTTTACCTCCACGTTGGCAGGGGCTCTTCCTTCACCCTCAGAAATCACATGCCATCATTTCTGCAACATCCTACGGTTACACCAATCACCCCTGTCCAATGTGGTGTTGGAGAGAGCAGAGGAACATGCATAGCAGTGGGCAAGAATAATTAGAACCCTCTGGGAGGCTGCCTACCAGAAAGGCTTTTGTTTAAGATTGATGCAGAGGAAAAATTTGAGCCCTTTAATTTCCATTTTTAAAATAAATTTATTTTATTTTATTTATTTTATTTTTGGCTGCGTTGTGTCTTCGTTGCTGCACCCAGGCTTTTCTCTGGTTGTGGCAAGCGGGGGCTACTCTTCGTTTTGGGGTGCAGGCTTCTCATTGTGGTGGCTTCTTTTGTTGGGAGCATGGGTTCTAGGTGCGTGGGCTTCAGTAGTTGTGGCGCATGGGCTCAGTAGTTGTGGCTTGCAGGCTCTAAAGCATAGGCTCAGTAGTTTTGGCACACGGGCTTATATGTTCCACATGGGCTTAGTTCTTCTGCGGCATGTAGGATCTTCCTGGACCAGGGCTCGAACCCATGTCTCCTGCATTGGCAGGTGGATTCTTAACCACTGCGCCACCAGGGAAGCCCCTAATTTCCATTTTAATACTAGTTAATACTTCATTATTTCCCGAAACTAAGACTTTGATCAAGATGTAAATTGTCTTTTGAATAGCAGGATTTGAAAAATCATCAGAACAGCTTTAGACTTATTAGTTGTATCATTGCTTTAATCTCTCCTTGTCTGCCAAGCTTTTTAGATGATGGGTGGAAAAGGGGCTCAAAGTATTGGAGACTTTCTCTCCTTCTGGCTCGTGTGCTGTTGGCTTGTAATAGCTATTTCCACAGCACCTCCCAAGTTATCTCTGGGGTTCATACTTCTCAGTAGAGAGTATTACAGTCTGAAGTTGCCAAGCTCTTTCTCAGTCCTGAATCTCTGTGTTAAGGGAGACAAGTGGATTTACTGTCCTTGAAACTCTAGGGTCACTTCCCAGTCCCACACTATCCTTTACACCATCTTCTTTTTCCTGGAGCTGGGTTAGCTTTACTCATCTTTCTATGTTATACACGTCATTTCTCACTGTATTTCCCGAAGTTTCTCATTCCCTAAGCTTTGCTTTCTACTTCTTTTGTTTGCCTTAATATGAGAAACCTGTCTCCTTTTCCCCCCAGTATACGATGATTAGAGAGAAATATACTGGATTGGCCAGAAAATTCGCTCGGGTTTTTCCACAAAGCCGTACGAACCTTTTGGCCAACCTAATATATTGCCAATACCAACAATCCAAGGGAAGTAACAAAGGTACCAGTTATCTTAGAAAGTCCTGAACCATAATCCCCAATCATTTTCTTGTACCTTCTAGAGGAGACTGTCAGTTGGCATTGGAGTTCAATCAGAAATAATTTGAATTCCATAGTGAGCTGCTAGGTGGATTCAAAGGTCTGGGTGTTCTCTGATGAGAATTAACCTGGGAGGCTTGGCTTGCCTGCTCTGATTCTCCCACATCAGTCCCTCTGGTATCTCTGGGTGAAGACGGCACTTCAGTTTTGCCCTGCTGTGCAGTTGTTTGTTTCTTTTACCTTTATGGGCAGGTTTTTTCTCTTTTTCTTTTTGGCCTAGGAATCTAGGCCCTTCCAGGGAAAAGCCAAAATCAGGGCATACACATTCTTACTGCAAATATATTTTGAGAACAGTTTTCCAAAGATCCATTTGTTCACTCGTTCGTGTATTCACACCTTCATTCATCCATTATTTAATAAACATGTATTATGTGTCAAGCACCATCCTATATGCAAGAGGGGCTGGACATCTGTGGTTCAAAAAGGGGAGGAGGTATGGTACCCACTCTAGAGGAGATTAAACATTGTCCTAGAGATTTTGCTCTATTTCCTCTCTCACATGTGCTTACACCTAACTAAACTATTATATAGAACAGCTTAACCTGGACTGTTCTTTAATAAAATAAAAGCTAGTCTGTGATTTACTAGAAGAAATCTCAAATTGAGTTGTTACAGTGTGATATAGATTTCCTGGAAATCTGGGCTTTGCAGATAATAAAAACATGGGAAACAGAGTGTATGCTCTAGATCCTCAAGCTGACAACATGGAAACATTTTCAGACTTCTGAAGCAAAGATTTGGAAGTGAAATGGACCCTGGAGACAGGCTAGTTTAGCCCTCCTGTTTTATAGAGAGTGGAGCTGAACCCAGGAGAGATTACGTGGTAGGGTCTGGATTTTAACTCAGCCCCACCAGGTATTCAGCCCATTGTACTTTTGCCAGTGCCCCCTCTTTGCTACTGCTCTTTAAAAGAGTCAAGAGAGATTAAATCAACACAGCAAAAACTTACTACGCGCCAGGTGTTAGGTGAGATATAAAGGGGATTAAGACCTACTCCTCACTTTTGTGAAGTTTGTCGTCTGATGAGGAAGACAAACCTACAGGCTCCTAATTATGTGATAGGCAGAAAGAAGCAGGGAGCAGAGAGAAGGGAGAGATGAACTCTCCCTTCTGTGGCAGGCTCCAGAAACACTTTCTGAGATTAGATCACATTCGAGTTGAAACTAAAGAGTCTCCAAAATGTAGCTGCATTTTGCTTAGTTTCTTCCAGAAAAATGACGTGGCGAGAGCTTTGCAGTTCCCCAGCAGCTTGGCTGGCTCAGCTGAAGACTCGCAAATGGTCCTCGTGGGCACACGCCAAGTAATGAGCTCAGAGACTGCAGCCAAGTTGTTAAAACAGTTGTTTCACGCTGTTGTCTGCGTAATTATTAGAAGCTCTTCTTTGCTCTTTCTGGCATGGACAGGTCTTGTGTATCAAACAAGTGTGCTGAGTTTCCCTAAGAGCTATGAAACGTGATGGGAGGAAGCCACAACAGACAATAGTACATTTTGGACATCAAGAACTAAAACTTCCTCCCTCCCTCCCTTCCAATCCCTCCTCCTTCTTCCTTCCTTCCTCCTTCCTCTTTCTCTCCCTCTTTCTTTCTCTCTCTTCCTCCCTCTCCCCCTCCCCAAAGTGTGTCATATCTCACAGTAAGGATATATAAGAAATAACGAACAATTCTTCTATCAATAGACACTGAAGTGGTACACGTGATTTGTCTATAAGCTTTACTTTTTTTTTTTTTTTTTTTGCGGTATGCGGGCCTCTCACTGCTGTGGCCTCTCCCGTTGGGGAGCACAGGCTCCGGGCGCGCAGGCTCAGCGGCCATGGCTCACGGGCCCAGCCGCTCTGCGGTATGTGGGATCCTCCCAGACCAGGACCCAAACCCATGTCCCCTGCATCGGCAGGCGGACTCTCAACCACTGCACCACCAGGGAAGCCCTAAGCTTTACTTTTTTTAACTTGATATTTTGGTCAGTTATTAAGTGTGAGTAAAATCACTGTGATTGATCTCTGTAGTCAACTTCATTCAATTCAGTTTCCTTTCTGGTTTTTTAATTGATATTTTTTGCTATTATTAATTGATCAGAGTACAGAAGTTGGGGGTCTGATCCTGGGAGGGACGGATCTTATGAAGTCATAGACTTTACTCCCCTGACTTTAATCAGTTTATATTTAAACTATTTCTAGTGCTTTCCATCTGTGATGAGCTCGTACTACTTGTCTGGGTTTCCATAGAACTACAAGCCACCTCCTTCACTGTTGGTAGATGTAAACAATATCACATTTAGATAATATGCTAAATATTTCGACTTTTCTTTACACACGTATTTAAACACAGCTTTTGTTCCAGATTTTGCCTACTGCTCCCATGTGCTGGCAGATGTGTGAAGCATATGGGATAAAAATAATAGTAATAAATAGGGAATGAACATGGGGTTCCCACAATCTGAGTGACCAAAGGACCACAGTGAAAATGTGGAGGAACTTCTGCTGCCCTTCCCCTTCCCATACCCGTGCTTTTCTCCTGCTGCTTTCAGTGGCCTGAATGGTCACTTGAGGAGACAGTTGCCCTAGACTCCAAGTTTCTGCAGATTACTGTGGGGTAGGGAAAGGATACTAAGTGACAGGAAAACCATCTATCTCAGCTCTGTCCAATAGAAATACTAAATGAGCCACACATAATTTTTAAAAGTTTAATAGCCTCATTAGAAACTTTAATAATAAGAAATAGGTGAGCTTAATTTAAATTTACTTTTATCCAATATATCCAAAAACATTATCATGAGAAGATATATATAATATACATAAAATTATTAATGAGATATTTTATTTTCCTTTTTTGTGCCAAGTCTTTGAAGTTTGACATGTATTTTACATGTCTTGGGCATTTCTTTTTTTTTTCTTTTTTTTTTTTGCGGTACACGGGCCTCTCACTGTTGTGGCCTCTCCCGTTGGGGAGCACAGGCTCCGGGCGCGCAGGCTCAGCGGCCATGGCTCACGGGCGCAGCCGCTCCGCGGCATGTGGGATCCTCCCGGACCGGGGCACGAACCCGTGTCCCCAGCATCGGCAGGCAGACTCTCAACCACTGCGCCGCCAGGGAAGCCCAACATTAGCTTGTGCATTTCAATTCAGATGAGCCACTTTTCGATTGCTGTTGCTGAGAGCATGAGGCAGGTGGGAATTTGCTGGGGCTTGAGTGAGGGTCCGAATGTTGGGGTGAAGAACCAGGAGGGAGAGCAATAGATGGTGATGTGTCCTGCTCTTTGCTTCCACTTTTCCACAGTTATTCAGCCAAAATGAGCGTGGCTGTTCCTGGCTACTTACCAAATTTCCAGTTCTGAATTCTGACCCATCTGTCTTGGGCAAAGTCAGACATTAGAATTTGATCCATACGGATCAAATCACTTACAGTGGTGTGACCTCAGTGAAGTTATTTAACCTTTGTCCTGCACTGATTTCCTTGTCTGTAAAACAGAGCTAATAATAAATACTACTTCCTTTGGCGAGTTGAGGGTTAGATACGATATATGGAAAGCGTGTAGCACAGGGCCTGGCACGTAACAGGTGTTCAATTAATAAGAATTGTTGTTATATTTGGTATAAGAAAGTCCTGTCACAAACAGGCTTTTAGGCTACCAGTGTTGGGTAGGGAGGTGGCGGATTGGGCTTACGGTGAGCTATCCTCAATCAGGTTTAAATAAAGTCTATGTGAAGAGAGACTTATATCTAGGAAGAAGTTCCCAATCTTATCAGACAAGGCCTCCTTTTTAAAGTATTTAAAATGCTACCTTTTACTGAAAAAAAGTTCGTAGATAATATAGCTTAACCACACTTAAACTATTTTAAAAAATCAATATAATGTTCTAATGTAATATAAAGGGAAAATCCAAGGAAAGACATTCACAATAAAATGTGTATTTTAATATGCAAACGCATAGGCACCACTGCTCTGGAAAGCATAGTGAAGTTGTCAGATGATGTCCTCATACATAGAATCACTGGGAGTGGGACAGCTCTCAGGTGACATTGAGAGAGTTGACTCAAATACCAGAAGTGGCACAGCTACTGGTAACATGATTTTATGAAATAAGCAACAGCTCTTGGTAGAGTTTCCAGCAAATCAAAGGAACACTTTTCCTTATTTTACTTTGTAATTGTATCCCTGCATAATTCAGTTTATATTAAAACCGTGCAAAAAATACTTTAAATGTAAAATGGACTTAGACTCTAGAATCGGAAACTTACAGATTTTTCACTTGTCCTATTTGTTCTGTGGGACATTCAAGAGTAGTGTAGGGCATGGAACAATTTTTTATTGGGCAAGAGTGTTCTTCACATTGCAGGTCATAGAGCATCTTGCCCTTCCCCCCCCCATCTTCACCATTAAATGCCACTAGTGCTTACTTTTGTCATAATCATAACAGACAATTGGCTTTGGAAGATGTGGTATGTATACACAATGGAATACTAGTCAGCCGTAAAAAAGAATGAAATAATACCATTTGTAGCAACATGGGTGGAACTAGAGAATATTATACTTAGTAAAGTAAGTCATACAGAGAAAGACAAATATTATATCACTTATATATGGAATCTGAAAAAATAATACAGAGATGAATCTATATACAAAAGAGAAACAGACTCACAGGCATGGAAAACAAACTTACAGTTACCAAAGAGGCAAGGGAGGGGAGAGAGATAAATTAGGAGTATGGGATTAACAGACACAAACTGCTTTACATAAAACAGACAAGCAACAAGGATTTACTGTATAAACCAGGGAACTATATTCAATATCTTGTAATAACCTATAATGGAAAATAATCTGAAAAATATATGTATAATGGGATCACTTTGCTGTACACCTGAAAATGACACAATATTGTAAATCAACTATACTTCAGTTAAAAAAAACCCCTGCAAGTTTCCAAAGTGTCCATTAGGAGGTGGTACAACCCCAGGTGAAAGCCACTGCTCTGTGAGGAGGCTGTCTCACCACCTCCTATTTTCAGGAAGGCCTCTGTGGTCTCGGGCCATGCCTAAGGAGGGCAGCACTTGTCCATTGGTTAGAACTGTGCCAGACACTGTGGGCACCCAACTGCTTACACTAAATGGGAAAGCATCCCTTTTCCTGAGTATCTTAAGAGAAGGGGAAAGTCTCTGCTCAAGTCGAACCCCAGTATTATTTCAAACAGAGCTTTTGTGGAGTCCAAGTCACTGTCATGTGGTGCCCAGGGAGACTGAACTTGTCCTTCAGACTCATGCAGACGTTCCCCTCCCGTGTGGAAGGGGGTGGACATGGACAGTGGGGAGGCTGTCATCAGTGCTGGACGGAGCTAGAGAGGCAGATTGTTCAAGGAGCAGATCTGATACCGACCAGGGTTCTTGGCCTTCCCCAGTCAATAGAAACTGATAGAAGGCCAGCCAAGAAATTCAGGCAAGGCTTTATTGGGGCTCCTGCTTCCGCAGGAGGGAGCAAAAACAAGTAACAGGTTCCCATGCTTATTTCCGAGGCAGGGCAAGCTGGTTCCTTGTATGGGGTGAGGTTAGGGGTGTGTCCAGGGGTCGGGCCGGAGGCGTGGCTCGGGGGGTTTGCCCACCCCTTTGGTGGTCGTGTGTGCAGGGCGCATGTGCCCTGTTTCTGCTCCTGGCTCTTCAGAAATGGCAGTAGAGTGTTGTTTGTCTTTTTGTATCTTTTGTCCAGAATTTGCCCCAACTGTGCACGCACACCGTTATTTTTAGTCCCTTATAGTTTCTTTGTATTTTGTTGCTTGAGGAGCCGTGTGTTCAGGTGCTAGCACTGCAGCAAAGGGTCCCAGGTCCCAGGTCCCAGCCTGTCTCGGATCCACCCGCCGGAGGAGCATCTTATAAACTGTGCCAACAGAAAAAGATGGAAAAACTCTGCCTGTTACAAAAGCAGCACAAAATCAGTTCTGAAATTTCCTATGAGAACTACGCCCAGGTTGATGCATGAGAGTGAGGGGATAAAAAGGCAGATTTGTCTAGTCAGGTTGTTCTGATTGGACCGTGACGTCTAAAAGTGATGTCACCTTACGCTCCTGAGGGGATGGTGAGGGTTCCAACTCAGGCTCAGGGAAACCAGCGAGTCGGTTACAATCTCTGACCTGATCCCTTCAACTTACCCAGCCCTCGGGTCCACTGAGGAGGCTGAATGTAGGTCAGGTGGAGGCAAGTTCATAGCCTGGCTGCTGAGTTTGCCAGGAGAGGAGGAGCTAATAAACACAGCTGGCCGGGTCAGCCACATTAGACAAATCCCACTGCTGTGCCTCAGAATTAATTAGAGGAGTAGAAAAGTTATTAGCCACTATAGTAACCAAGGGAGGCCATGCTTAGGGTGAATGTCCCGAAGAATCGTGTAAAGAAAGATCACAGAAAACCAGAAAACGCAGTAGCGTTGAGGTTGAACCTTAGGTTAGAGGCTAGTGTATACCTAAATTGCCTGGTAAAGTTCTGTAGAGACTGTGTGTACGAAGGAGTAAATACACTGAGTAGCTTTTTAAATTTTAATTTTTTCTTGTGAAGGAGAGTTGATTTACAGTGTTGTGTCAGTTTCAGTGTACAGCAAAGTGATTCAGTTCTACATATATATATATGTATATACATCTATATATTCTTTTTCAGATTCTTTTCTATCGTAGGTCATTACAGGATATTGACTATAGGTCCCCGTGCTATGCAGTAGGTCCTTGTTTATCTATTTCGTATATAGCAGTGTGTATGTGTTAATCTCAACCTCCTAATTTATCCCACCCCCAACCTTTCCACTTTGGTATCCATAAGTTTGTTTCCTGTGTCTGTGAGTCTGTTTCTGTTTTGTAAATAAGTTCATTTGTGTCACCATTTTTTAGATTCCGCATATGTGACGTCCTACAGTATTTGTCTTTCTCTGCCTCGACTAGCTTTAAGAGAGGTTGCAGGCAACAAATGGTCAGAAGGAATATCAAAGGGAATATTTCAGTGCCTGTGTTCTCATCCATAAATACTGTTGATTCCCTTCAGTATTGTGAAAAATAATTGTGAGAAAACTTAATTTTTTAACATTAATTTTTTAATTGAAGTATAGTTGATTTACAATGTTGTGTTAGTTTCAGGAATACAGGAAAGTGATTCATATAATACACACACACACACACACATATACTTTTTCAGATTCTTTCCCATTATACGTTATTACAAGATATTAAGTACAGTTCCCTGTGCTATACAGTAGGACCTTTGTCTTTATTTTATATATAGTATAGTAGTTGGTATCTGCTAATTCCGAACTCCTAATTTATCCCTCTGCCCATTTCCCCTTTGGTAACCATAAGAAAAAAACCATTATTTTCAAAATGCCTATTCATCGTACAGTTTTCTTACATGAAAATTTTATTTGGCATTTAAAATAATTTTCTCCACTATTTTTAAGATCGGCATGGCTTAGTTCAGGTTTTTAAGCAGGGGTGTGCCTCAGAAACTTCTGGGGAGATTTTTAAAATACAGATTCTTGACATCAACCCCAGACCCCTGAATCAGAAACTTGAAGGAGTGAGGCCTGGAAATCTGTGTTTTTAAAGGCTCTAAAAACTCCTTGGTGGTTGTAATGTGGCCTTGGCTTTGGGAAAGCATGATCTGCGATGATGTCCCTGATAGAGTCTAGCATAGGATTGTTTCATACGGAAGACTGTTGGCTTTTTCAGCTCTTGCCCTCTTGAGCACACTTTCAAACAAGTAAAATTTAAAAAGCCAGGGTAGTTTCTTTGGAAAAATGCAAAAGAGATCATGACACTCTTCTGCCTAAAATTTTCTGGTGACCTCTTGTGACACTTAGAAAACAAATCCAAGTCTCAAGTGTTCTGGCCTGGGGCTACTTCTCCTACATCTTCACTACTCTCTTGTTCCTCACTCAGTTGGATTTTTTTTTTTTTTTTTCCGGTATGCGGGCCTCTCACTGTTGTGGCCTCTCCCGTTGCGGAGCACAGGCTCCGGATGCGCAGGCTCCGGATGCGCAGGCTCAGCGGCCATGGCTCACGGGCCCAGCCGCTCCGCGGCACGCGGGATCCTCCCGGACCGGGGCACGAACCCGCGTCCCCTGCATCGGCAGGCGGACTCTCAACCACTGCGCCACCAGGGAAGCCCTTGGCTTTTTTTTTTTTTCTTCCTACTCCTTGGCCATGCCAATTATGTTCTCCCTGCTCTTTCTCTTCTTTCTACCCAGATACCAGTTTCCTGAGATCTTTGCATGGTTGGATCCTTGTTTGAATCTCAGCTCAAATGTCAATTCCTCAGAAAGACCTTATGTAACAAGTTCAGTGGGATGTATTGGCAGATTGGGATTGTCATATATATATACTAATGTATATAAAATAGATAACTAATAAGAACCTGCTGTATAAACATAAATAAAATTAAATTAAAAAAAGACGTTATGTAACAAGTTCTTACTCTATCACTCACTAGCATATCATTTCATTTGCTATTTCTTCATTGTACTTATTACTATTTGAAATTATTTTATTTATTTGTATATTATATAGCTCCTCCCCGTTAGAATGTTAAATGCTACATTGCTTCTGAATCTAAGGCTCCACTAACAGTACACTGTGGATGCTGAGTATGTATTTCAAAGTTAGAAAGCAGCTCATAAAATATCCCATGAACAAGAACAGCAAGTTTTAACCTTGAAAGAATAGCCACTTAACAGTCTTGCCACCCAACAGTCTAACATCCAAAGGTTCACCTTGGAAAACTTCATCCTGTACTTTGTATTAGAGACGTTAATGTTTTAGTAGGTTGGAGAAGGCATAATTAAATAAAGTGAATCTAATAGCATCTTGTCTTTTTAGGGAATAATGGCAAAGTTAAGACTTGGAGATTAGTTTCCTCTTAAAAATTCTCATGCTGGAGAATGAGCTCTTGAATACAATTTGAATTTCATTATGAGCAGAATAGAACAAGAAGAGCTTGATAATATAGGAAACCGTGTATACGGTTCTCTGAATGTGTCACAGAAAACAATGAAATGGAAAGAAAAAGTAAAACAAGAGACTTTCAAGTTTCTGCCGTTTGGTCACAGATTCTGAGTTAGAAGAATAATGTGACAAAAGTAAATTAAACCTTTGACCAGTTTCATGAACCAGTGCTTCAAGTACTCAGAAGCCCCTTAGGGAACTTAGGGGACCAGTTTTGGGTTAAAATACATAAGTTAAAATAGAGTCCTCATTACTTATTCTTTTACACTATAGAACCTGCACCTCCCTACTACCTTGAAATTAACATCAAAAATGATAGAATCAGTTCTCTACACTCAGCATTTCTCCCACTACCTATGTGCTCATTTAAAAATTACAGTGTTGTTATTGGGATTGATATATATACACTAATATGTATAAAACGGATAACTAATAAGAACCTGTTGTATAAAAAAATAAATAAAATAAAATTCAAAAATTCAAAAAAAAATTATGTTGTTAGTGATGATAATAAAGAAATGTCATTTTTCAAGCTTTGAGGGCTTAAAGAAAATTCTCCAGGCTAGTAAGTCTTTAAACCACAGGGAAATGAGACACTAGAATATGTCCCCCAAGAAAAATTCATCAGGTAAACCTCAGTTATACATACAAAACAACTTAGAGCTTTCCAAACTAATGATACTGAAGTTAAAATCAAAATTTTAAGTTTTTATAACAAGACCTTGTAAGTTCTTATAACAAGAATTTTTAAGTTCTTATTATTTAGTTGAAACTAAATAGTAGTATGTAAAATACAAACAAAATTTTAGTTTATGTCACTGATTAAGTTGAGTTAAAAGTTTTGAAAGGAAAGAAGTATTTGCTGGATTATCCCTCCAAGCTTTTGACTGTTTTCTCATTTACCATCTGATGTCTTGATTTTTAAGGCCGACGTTTGACATGAAGATAAACAGGCCATACAGAAGAGCTATTCTAGTCTGGACTAATCATCATTAGTGGCAAAAAGTTCAGAGAATATTTTAGTTTCAATTTCAGTTTTTTATTCCACAATATTTAGTGACCTTGTGTGTGCGTGTGTGTGTGTGTGTGTGTGTGTGTGTGTGTAGAGAGAGGGAACCAGTTTTGGGTTAAAATACATAAGTTAAAATAGAGTCCTCGGGCTTCCCTGGTGGTGCAGTGTTTAAGAATCTGCCTGCCAATGCAGGGGACACGGGTTAGAGCCCTGGTCCGGGAAGATCCCACATGCCGTGGAGCGGCTAGGCCCGTGAGCCATGGCCGCTGAGACGCACGTCCAGAGCCTGTGCTCTGCAATGGGAGAGGCCACAACAGTGAGAGGCCCGCGTACCGCAAAAAACAAAACAAAACAAACAAACAGAACAACAACAACAACAAAAATATATATTTATACCATATTTCTGTATCCTTAAGCTTTCTTAAGAGATGGGCATTAACACGTGGATAGCTATGTGATTGGCAAAAACATTGACATGTGTTGGTGGGCAAGGGCCAGGACAAGACATGTTTCGATGGACACTGAGCCATGAAGGAAGCCCTCAGTGGGGATGCTCTGGTTTCTCTCCCAGACGTATTACCTATCCATTGGAGACGCTGGGCTTCCATCGTCTGTTTATGCACCTTGGAAGTGAAACAGGACATTAAATGTGTTGAATCTGTGGGAATGGGGAATATGCCTTTATCCATGTGAATTCATGATATTTTTCATCATTCCATGCCAATAAAATCTTAGATTTCACCCTAAATCTTACCTACCAGGTCAAACTGGAGGGGGAACAAGAGTATGTTGCAGGGAAGGTGCTGGATTTCCTATAGTTTCATGGGCTCCTCCAACACCTGGTTTTCTGAGAAGAGGGTGGCCTTGGAGTAGAATACTATTGAACACATTGGAATCCTTCAGAGTGGGGTTCAAATTTTCCACCAGGAAAATCTGAGGAAATTTTGCTTTTCCACCTCTGTGGAGCATGGGAAGGATAATTTCCCCCCTGGCCCTTTCTGAAATTTGCATTTGGATATACATTTCCTTGTTACAAAAATCCAAGAAATTAAAAATAGCCTCTTGTCTGTGGATTTTATAGCTTATTATTACAATGTGGAAGAAATAGATGATTTGTCTTGCTATCTCGCAAACAATATTTAGAAACAATAATTAAGATGTTAACTCTAATGAAGACAATTGCATTTGACGGATATTTCCAGAGACTTAAGAAAATGGTACCGCTTAAAATTTACGGAGCCAAGTACTTTACATTCATTGTCTCATTTGATGTGATTCGTTGCAACAACCTCAAGAATTGGTATTTTTATTGTCTCTGTTTTATGTATGTGGAAATGGAGTCTGAAGAGGACACATGAGGAGCCATTTAATCTTTAGCAAGGATATAATGGAGACTATCTATCTACTGGCTTACATCTAAGGACTGTTATTCTATCCTGTCATTTAATTACTTGAGAGTTTTGAGTTACGAGCATGAACTCTGGTGCCACCTGACTCCTTATTTGAATGCCAGCTCTAACACTTACAACTCTGTGAACTTGGGCAGTTTACTTAACTTGCAAGTTTCTCAGTTTCCTCATCTGAAAATGGGAATAAAAATAGTGCCTGCTTTGAGAATTTTTTACTAAGGGATGTCGTGCTCAGCTAATTCATCCAGTGATACTATTTCATAGGCCACCCCCACCTGGAGATGACACATTGATTCACAAAGTAGTACACGAGGCTCTTTGCATTCGTGACCATTGTATTCGTGGTTTGGCAGGGTTGTCAGTACCTCTGATGGTCTGTAACATGTAATCATGGGTCGTATTGCCAGGGTATAAGTCTTAGTTACAGGTATAGGGAGGCTAGCGTGTGGCAGTGCTGAGCTACCCACCTCTCAGCTTGGCTTTATTGTTCCTTATCACTCCACTGGCAATACTTCATGCAAAGTGATAAAACAGGAATGGCAAAATTTGCGGGGCTGTGTGAAAAATGGCGCTAAAACATGTCGGTGATTGAAATGAAGAGAACATGCTGAAGTCTCAAGAACTGAATGGATCTTAGCTAGAAAATATAAGCAATGGGTAAATTAAACCATGGCGTGTCAGATTCAATGCCAGTCAACGTCTTTTTGAGTGAGTCCACCATCCTATCTTCGGGGAATCAAGACCAGACAACTCACGAAACTGTTTCAGTGGATGCTAAAAGCACATTTATTTTCATCTCTTCATGAATGAATTTTGTAAAAGTCAGGGTCTGAACAGGAAGAAGATGGCACATTCAGATAAGTTAATTGAGGGGAGATGAAGAAAAACGAGTTGCAAAAGCAAAGATGAGTTTAAAGGAAACAGACAAGCAATGATTCTGGACCCCAAAGCAAGCAAAGGTGAGGAGTTGTTACCAGGTCTAAAGTGCCAAGGGATGGGAGTGGGTACCTGAACCTGGAGAGGGTAGCAGTTTCTTAAAGGGTGGCGGCCTTTGGAGGAGAGGTGCAGCCAGCCTGTGGCAGCTTGGAAGACATGGAGCCAGGGTAATACCTATCCTTATTCTCCTCCTACCAAGCAATCTGCTGGAGCCTGTCATTGGTTGAGCCTTCACTGAAGCCAAAGGGTGGGGAAAACTCTTGATGGACTCAATAAAGGTCCGCCTCCTGGGATACAGAGCAGGGTGGAATTTGAGGAGTAGATCTGGGGGGACTAATGGAAAATATTCAACACAGTCCTGCATGTATCAGGTCGTAGATAAGTTGAGTTTTCTTAAAATATTTGGCTTATTTATTCAATCAACAAATATTCACATAGTATGTTCTTGGTGTTATTCTAGTAACCAGGGATATAGTAATGAATACAAGAGACAAAAATTCCTACCCCCATGGAGGTTACATCCTAGCTGTGTTTCTATCTAATTGCATTTTATGGAAGTAAATTATATGCCCTAAAACTATTTGTAGATTTGCATATTCACAAAGATTTCTGAATGGATACTTATTGCATACTTACAGGTTCATTTATTGCTCAAGCCCTTTGTTGATTTCTACCAAATTGTTTGAATAGTCTTATTTTCTTTTTTTATAAACTAGTCTTCTTTCCCTTAGGATGAGGTTATTTCTAGGAGTGTCCTAAATCATTCATGTAATAAATATCTCTTGCAGATTAGCCTTACGTTTTCTCCTATAGTAGATGATAAGATAAACAAAATTAGAATAAAATTTATTATAATATAATAGTGTATATTATATACAGTGGATAAATGCTCCCGTATTTCCAGTAGAAAGTTCTGGGAGACATTCTGTGCTTCTGAGAGAGCCCACTGGAATCGAGCCCCATTGCCTGTCTCACTCTGTACTCCCTCACTTCTGCTTCCTGGGATCACCTGTCATAAATATCTGCACCCAAGTCCTTGTCTCAGGCTCTGCTTTTGGGGGAACCCAGACGAATACAGACTTGTGCTGCCTGCAGTGTTCCTCAACTGAGCTGAAAACGCCACCCTTTCCTCCACTTAGATCACAAAACTGGGAGTCATTCTTGCATCATCTCACATGCAAAATCTAATCTCTCAGTAAATCTTGTTTCCTCTACCTTCAAAATATTTTAAAAACCTGCCACGTCTAACCACCTCCACTGCTGACCAGCAGGCTCAGTTATGCCACAGGCTGGAACGTGTCTCCCTGTTTCTCCTCTTGCTCACCGTGGTCCATTCTCAACCGAGCAATCAGGATGGCATTTTAAAAGCATAAGTCAGGTTAAAACCTTTCCATGGCTCCTCATTTCTCTCTGCCCTACCCCTTATCCCTCTGAACTGCTTTCTGTATTAACTATATTTTTTAAAATTTCTGTATTCTTGTTGCTCTAGCTTCTGGGGCTTTGATGATCGGGAAAAGACTGCCATTTTCAGGGCTACCCAATTCTTAGAGATCATTTATGAGCACATCTTTCTTATACAAACTAGCCAACCCAGAACCCACACTCCAGCCATCTACCTTACTGGGCTGTCACACTCCAGGCTACTTCCCATCTGTCCTAATCACCCCAAGACCAGGTACCAGACAAGTCAGGACAGTCCTGCACCCCAAATCCCTCTGAAATTATTCCAACTGGCCAATTCTAGGCCTGCTTACCCTGCCTTGCCTGTTCCTTTTCTCAAAAACCACAGTCAAGGCTCTTGCCTATGCTTTCATCCCACTCCTTCTGCCTCCTGACTGACACTGGGGCTTCCCCTGTGTGGCATGGGGTGCCCCCTGCTCTTGGGAACTGGGAGTAACAACTCTCTTGTTAATGGCAGTCGTCTGCTGGTCTGCTGGCCTCACCGCACTTGAATGAGAACAAAACCTATGTTGTAAAACACTCTCCTCCTCCCTTGCTTCTTTTCCAGCCATACTGGTCTCCATACTGTTCCTCAAACACATTATCACACTCCTGTCATGGGGTCTTTGCTTTAGGATTCTGTCTGCCTGAAAAGTTGTGCCAGATTTTTCCTTTGTTAAATTTCTAATCTCCTTCTGGTGTTTGCCCACAACTCACCTTTTCAATGAGGCCTAAATTTACTGACACTACGTAGTCTGCTCTCTTCTGCTCATTCCAGAACTCCTAACCCTTTCCCCCCTCCTCCTTTTTCTTTTTTTCTTCTGTGTCACTGGATATGTGATAGAATTTCCTTTCTCTTCTTATAGAAATTACTTTTATCTGTTTCCCTCCTTCTGGAAGGTAAGTTCCCTAAAGGCAGGAATCTTTGAATATATTTCTAGATGTAACCCAAGCATTGAGGTCAGCTCCCGGCAAGCAGTAGATATTACATAGAAAATTGTTGGATGAATGAAGGGACAAATTAATGAAGTCATTGTATGAGGACAGTATTGACTTCTTTGGAGGTGTATTAAATTTAGAGTTGAGTTGTGGTTTTTTAAAAAAGAATTGTACCTTTTTTTTTTTTAAAAGAATATGATCAGCAATTCTTCTTTACACTTTATTTTTAAAATTTTTAAAAATTTATTTATTTATTTATTTTTGGCTGTGTTGGCTCTTCGTTGCTGCACGCAGACTTTCTCTAGTTGTGGCGGGCAGGGGCTACTCTTCACTGCGGTGTGCGGGCTTCTCATTGCGGTGGCTTCTCACTGCAGGGCACGGGCTCTAGGCATGCGGGCTTCAGTAGCTGTGGCATGCGGGCTCAGTAATTGTGGCTCGCGGGTTCTAGAGCGCAGGCTCAGTGGTTGTGGTGCATGGGTTTAGTTGCTCCGTGGCATGTGAGAGCTTCCTGGATGAGGGATCAAGCCCATGTCCCCCGCATTGGCAGGCAGATTCTTAAGCACTGCACCACCAGGGAAGTCCCTATATCTGGTTTTAAGTCAGATATATGGAGGTATCATTTACATACATTCCCAGTAAAATTCACCCCTTTAAAGTGTAAAGTTTGGTGAAAATTGACTCATCTACAGAGTCATGTAACCACCAGTACAATCATTCTACATTGTCAGTTCTTTCCATCTACACTTAGATCTTGGAATTGATTTCTCTCCTTTTAGCTTTTCAGAATATTAAATGAATAGGATTATGTATAGTATAAGGTATATTATATCATGCTTCTTCCATTTGGCATAATTACTTTGAGAATCATCCATATCGTTGCATTTATTAATAGTGTTTTCCTTTTGTTGCTGTATTCCATTTTAAAGAGACACATTCCATTTTAAGGAAGGCCAACAATGTATCTATTCATCAGTTGATAAGTTGTTTCCAGAGTTTGGCAATTATGAATAAAGCTTATGCGAATATTTGCATATAGGTCTTTGTGTAGACATATGCTTTATTTCTCGTGGTGAAATGACTGGAAGAGGAATTTCTGGATGTTAAGATAAATACATGTTTAGCTCGATGGGAAAGTGCCAGACTTTTCCACAGTGGCTGTATCTTTGTCTTCGTGTATTCCCACCAATTGCTCAGTATCTTCACCAACAGTTGGTACTTTCCATTTTAGTCATTCTAGTGGGCGTAGCTCATTGTGGTGTTCATGTGTATTTTTCTAATGATGAATGATGATGAACATCTTTTCTTATGCTTATTTTTCATTTGCATGTCTTCTTTTGTGAGGTGTCCACATCTTTTGCCAATGTTTTACTGGGTTGCCCATCTTCTTTTAAATGAGTTGTAAGAGTTCATTCTATATTCTGGATCAAATCCCTTTATCAGATATTTGTTTTGCCAGCCTGTGGTTTTCATGTTCTTAGCAATGCATTTCAAAGAGTAAAATTTTAATTTTGATGATCAATTTATCACTTTTTTCTTTTATAATTTGTGCTTTATGTGTCCTAAGACCTAACCCAAAGTCATAAAGCTTTTTTTTTTTTTTTTCCTTGTCGAAAAGTGTGGTTCAGGATGGGTATGAGGTGCACACAGGACCAAAACAATTCTGTTGGATTTTTCCAAATGAAAGCTCTGTGAATGAACAGCTCCTTCTTCTCTGACATTAAGCCTGTAAGGCAGTGATTCTCAAGTGGGGACACTTTTTCCTCCCAGGGGACATTTGGCAATGTCTGTTTTTTGGTTGTTACAGCTCAGGGGTGGGGAGGCTAGTGGTCAGAGACCAGGGCAACTGCTAAACACCCTACATGCCACAAAACGTGATCCCCCAAACAAAGAATGATCCAGCTAAAAATGTCAGCAGTTTTGAAATGGAGGAACCCTTATGTAAAACTCAGAATCGTCTGTGGTCATGATTCTAGCCGTGCAGAAATAGCAAATCTACACCAACAGAAAAAAGCAGAGATACGGAGAAAGAGCGAATCCTAATGGTGCCTAATATCCTGGATCTAGTCCCTCCAGAACATAGCTCCATCTACACTGTTTCCTTGGTTTTGTCACTGAACAGTTTTAACAGTATATAATTTTGTGTTGAGTTTCTGTCACTGGCACCTCAACTATTACATAAAATATCTAATTTTTGCAGTAGATGCTGCATTAGGTTAGAACTAGGAAGGTGAGGCAGCTGCTATTCTTACCACCCGTTTTCAATTAGTATTCATTTTCTAATAGGTAAATGTTGGAAAAATTCTGAGAGAAAGGAATAGATGAATCCATACCCATCAATTTTGCAGCATGTGTATTAACTTCTTTTAAGAGGAAGGAAAGTTTACCTACTTCCAATTATTAGACCCCTAAATTTAAGTTCCTAACTCATCCATGTTTTGAAGCTAGATTTTATTAAACCTCATTAACAAATGACCACTCAGACTACCTCTTACAGACACAAGTCTTTGTGGGAGAAAAGATGAGGTCCGTACATAAAAATGTCAATGTGGAATTTATCCCAGTGAACATTTTTAAGCCTTTATTACCTTCTAGCTGCCCTTAAAACCTCATAACACACACTGGAGAGCTGCTTGTTATGGTCGGTTTTTGGAACAATGAATTTGTTTTCAGGTCTTGATTTCTTGACCTAAATTATCTTCTAAATCATAAAACACACACTTTTTTCCTAGAAGATAAGACACCATCATTGTACTTCAAGCGTATACAATTTATTTAGGACTTTCCCATTAAATTCCAAACTCGTTAGAAATTTATTCGAGGTCCTTTCTGATATATTTTCAAGCCAGATTTCAATAATCTTTTAAAAATATATACATATACAGCCTTCTGGGTGCAAACAGCCTTCGACTGATATCGGACCGCCCACTATTTTCTCAATATTGCCTACAATTTTAGGCGTCTCTCCTTAAATCAAACTGTCATGGCAACCTGGATTATTCTCTTCTCTCTTTTCATCTGCTGAAAATACACATGTCCTCAAGTATGATTCAAAAAAATCTCTCCTCCATGAAGCCTCTTCTGATCCTTAATCCTTGGACTCAGTTCCCCTTCTTCCACATTCCCACAATGCATTGCTTGTGATAGCACTTGTGTTATCCTCACTGGCTGTGTAGGTCATGCTTATCATCTTCTGGTTCATCTCTGAGTGCAGCAAGGCAGAAACTCTCTTCCTCACCTTCTCTGTCTCCTTCCTTCTGTCGCATTAGTTACTGACTTAGAAGTTGTCTGGAAATGAGATTCCTCCTTTTGGAGTGGAGAAACACAGAGCGTGAGGCCAAGGTTATTAAGCTTAAAGTATAGGAAGTTAACCTGCATAAAATATCTGAAAATTATTAGTAATGATTTTGAAGAGCGTTATACTTAGCTATGTGTCAAAAGTGAGGAACCATTTGTGTTGTGTCAGTAGCAAAGAAAATTCATGTTATTTATTTTATTAACATACTGCTTAAGGGTCAGCGAGATGAGCCATGAACAAAACCTATCTCTGGAGTGTTTGTGATTGACAATTGTATGTTTATACCGAGTGTTTGTGATTGACAATTATATGTGTATACCGACATCTTATTTAAAGCTTTAGCTGTTGAAAGGAATGGCTAAGAATTGCATGCCATATTGAAATTTAAAATATGGTCTCAGATATTTGATACTGGAGTAGGAGCTCCAATGCTCTGTGCTTTATCTTGATGTATAGTTGTTGGAGGTATAATGCATTTTACAAATTATTTTGGCCTGCCAACTCATCACCAGCTCCACAAACCATATACACCAGTTCCTCCTGAATTACATATTTTAAAGCCTCACCCCAGGACATTTGACCAATTCCTCCTCCAAGTGCTATAGACACTTCTTAGATGTTGAATTTCGAAAAGCAACCTTCATTCAAATTCTAATCATTTGAGTTACGTTTACAATGTGCTTATTATATAATTTGCAGCCACTTTAAAGAATTTCTCCTCTAATTGCTAGGCTGTACTACTGTCTCCTTCACGTGGGAAATAAACAAATAAAAATAAATGGAACATGAAACAAATAAATCTCGTAACTGCCCACTTATTTATTATGTGCCAACTAGTATGTGCCCCACAAAGAAGGGGGTGAATTTGCCTAAAAGAAAAGACCAGTCAAAGAATGGCTTGCATATGAGGATGAAAGAACAATTTTCAGAATTCAGATTTCAAACTAAGTCATTCACAGGACAGATACAGAGACCCCAGCGTCCCTTCGTTCAGGCTGTAATGCTTTCCCCAAGGGTTTTTTTTTTTCCAGTTGAATTCTTACTTAAACTTCAAGACCTGCTTCAACTGTCGCTTCTTTGGCAAGTCTTCCCCGAGACTTTCACCACTGGTTATTCATGCATCTGTATTCCATTAAAAAGATTTATTTTCTGCTTTACTGCTTCTACCAAACCATCTGTATTCTCAGGGTTATCCCAGCTGCAGATAAATTAATTCCAGGTCAATGTGAAGAATACCTCTTTATAGTCATGAACCAGAAATCCCAGGTCCTAAGGTCATTCTAGGCAAAACATCAGTAAAAGCCACGTTAACTATTGAAGACATGAAGTTCCTTGACCCGCCCAGTTCTACTAAGTTTTACCTTCATGGCTCTTCAGCCAGCATCTCCCATGGCCACACCTATGCTCCTCTCTGAAATAGTAAACCTTGTCTCTTTTGCTGACTAAGACCTCTCTTCCTCTGGCTCTTTCCCGCCTTTATTTCCGCCACATTTGTTCTTTGCATCTATAGAATTTCCAGTCATTGCTTACTCATTTCATCACTTCTTTCCTGGTTTTACAACCTTAAGCAATAAAAATCCTATAATGCCTGACTACCTCCCCTTTCTCTCCAATCCCCACAACTTGCATGCCTCCTGGTGCTTGATCCATATTCAATGAGTTCACTTCCTGACCACTAGCTCACTGGCAGTGGTACGAAGGTTGCCAATCAATGGTGGGGGAAATTCTCCACAAATTCATGGAGAATTTGTCAGCAATTATTGACCATATTCCTGTTTACTTCATTTCCTGTTGCCCATAGAGTTATTCCTATCCTTCTTAAATTGTTCCCCTTCTGCCCAGCATAAGACTCTTTCCTCTTCCCAGAAAATGTATTTTTCATGATACTGCAGTGGTAATCTTTTTTTTTTTTTTTTTTTTTTTTAAATGCAGTGGTAATCTTAATGAAACATCTCATTGAGTGCTTTTATTATTAGTTTCTTGATTGAAAAATATGAGGTAGGATATTAAATGACACAAAGAATCTCATCCACCCCAGATGAGTGTTTTTTTTCCCAGGCAAACCAATGTTAAATTTCTTGGGATCCTCTCAAGTATATTTTATGCATATGTAAACATAAATGTGCATATATTCCTTCTTTATCTAATGTCACTTCCTCCAGACATGGGGAACGGCTTGCGGCTCTCCACTGTGCCATGGGAGCTCAAGCCTCCGTGGCTTTGCACTTGATGTTCTCCATGGAAGGCCCTGCCTTGTCATCTTCCCCATCACATCCTTTCCTCAGGTAATCCCCCGTTATCATGATAACCTCACTGCTGAGCACACTACCTAGCATATAGGAAGCATGCAATAAATGTTCGGTGTTATTACTTTATGATTATTCCTAAAAGAGTGGTATTTTCTACCTTCAGTTCATCGTTGGTAAAATTTAAGCTTTTTTTTTTTTTTTTTTTGATTAAGGAGCTGCTCTTGGGTCTGTGAGAGAAAAATAGCTAGAAATTTTCCAAAAGGATTATATAAGGCACGGAAAAATGCCAAGAGATTATTTTGCACAATTTGCATGGAAAAAGAGTACACACACACACACACAAAGAATAAAGGAGGAGAATTCTGGGAAACAATATATACCTCATTGGACTGAAAAGAGGTCCTAATTGAGGATATATTTCTGAACTCTTAGTCGATCAGATTGGAGCCCCAGCTGTGTTTTGCTGCCGAATTTTCTGTTGGTATTTCAAAATTCTTTCATCATGCCCTCTTCTGTTTTCCTGTGTAATTGGGACTTTACAAGTCCTTGACAGTGAACGTGATGTTAGAAAATGAGAAATTATAGTCCTGGGTTAGCGAGTTAGTAACGGTAACACTGGAATAGCTACTTGGGAGGTGGGGGACAGTTTGGTTGCACGTGTGGGCAGCAAGTCTTACTCAAAGTCGCATTTGGATAATATACTTTTTGGGGGGTTGTTTTGGGAGGGCAATAACTTCATATTTCTAGTCACCCTTTAGAACTACCCCGTTGACCGAAATTATTTCACAAAACCTATTCCTCAGGTCAGTTCTATTTCTTTTCTGTGCTCTATAAATATCTTCCTAAAATATATCTACTAAAATAGTAATTAAACTCTCTAGAGCAGAAAGAAAAGTCCTGAGGGCATTATAACCTAGGAAGAAAGTTGTCTTCACTTGCTCGCACTACCTTGTTTAAAACACAGCTATGGTAGAGTACACTTTCTCTCTAATTTTTTGTCACTATAGCTAGAAGGAAATATCCATGAGATAGGCTTCTCTCCTCACATGAACCCGAGTCTGCAGGATTCAGGGTTTACAATTTAAAACTCATCTCTGCATTATGCATCTGTGCTGTGACAAATGACTTGATAAATAATGAAAGCCAAGGGTCGCTTTGGTTGCAAAGCAAATCAAAGAGCAGAAAACCTTTGGGACTTCTGTCCATGAATGTCAAGGTCAGGACCAGCAGCTGCTACAGTGAGATCCTTTCCTCATGCAATGGACATCCAGACACCTAGTTTCCAGAAATACTTCATAATTCTGCTTCTAACACAGCATGACATGTCCTACCAGCTAAGGACATCTTATTTTAGGTCAATAAATATACTTGCAGATGAAATATGACACCAATTAAAGACATGACTGGCACCAACAAACAATTTTCCAATCAGAAAAGCAAAACATGGCAAACAAAAATAGTGAAAATTGCTTAGTTTTATTTTTTGAAAAGTAGCTTTTTTGACATGAATATTCAAATATACATTATTTGGACAAAAAGCTAAGCCTAGAAAAATCCAATGTTCAGCCATTTCCCACTTGTTAGATGGAGGTTTCTTCCACAGTTGGAATACTAGGTCTTTCTAAGGGACCAGAATGTTGAGAGTTCTGATTCCATATATGTCTTTTTTTCAATATATGTAAATTTTACTTATACACACAAATTACCACACATACATTGTTAAGTGTATATCTGTATTTTTTTTTTTATATCTGTATTTTTAAACCTTGCTAACTACGTTTACTTTTTTTTTTTCAAAGAAAATGCCAAAGAATTAAAATAACTTTAACTGCCACAACATTTGTACTGGCTTCTCCTAGGGATTGTCATTCAGAATGTTCATGAAACGTTAGTGTGTGTCTATAGACCCAGAAAAAGTTTATTAACAATTAAAAAAAACCCACATGGAATTGCCTTTAGAAATACTAAAGCTCCTTCTATTGGAAGCAAATATTTTGGTTGTTAAACATAATAGTTTGTTTAGCTCATGTAATTTGCCACCTTGAATGTTGCCAGTGTGGATGTAGGCACCTGATCATCAAAGAGTCACTTGACTTATAAGCCTTTGTGAATTTTGCTATCAACTGTGATTGGAGGGCTGGCCTGTGTCAGGCTGGTCACTTTCCTTCAGGTTCTAACCCAAGCAGTTTTGCCTTCATACGTCATCACCTCAGTTGGAGTTGTCATCTGAGGCTCAGATGCCTGGGTGAGCTGAGACAAGAATAAACAGAGTGGAACTTAGAGCTCACTTTCATTATTCTATTTATTTTCTATTAAATATAATTGTTAACCTTAATTTGCAATTGGACAATGAAATTTTTAAAAGACCGATAAACATAAGAGCAAGAATCTTTAGTGTTCTCAATCATTGTTTAAACTAACTATGGTTTAATTCAACATGCCAACCCAAGTAAACAGGTGCATAGAAGTTAATTTCCTAGAAAGAGCTTTAGAAACCTACTAATCTGATGGTGATTTTCAAACTCTGCCTCAGAGTCCTAGTGGTCAGCTCGTTGCCTCTCCAACCCTCACTCAACGAGGACAACACTACTTTTATCTATTCTACAAGTTGAGTCTTGGAGTAAAATTTCATTTGTGCATAGGATTCTGTAGCTGGAAGAAGTTTAGAACCACTGCTCTTGTCTAACGCATTCCATAACTTTATTTATTTGATATAGTATGTGGTAATTACACTCACACAACTTAAAGTTCTTTCCCATTTTACACTTGAGGAAACAAACACAAAGAGCTTAAATACTTGCCCCAAGTTGCTCAGCTAATACATGGCAGCACTGGGATTCCAACCTAGGCTTTTGCCTTCAAATTTCATAGCCTTAGATACTATTTTTTGGAGTTACATTCTTCTGGGGTCTGTTGACATCTTTCAACAGCTTCATAAACTATTAAGCCACTATCATTTACCTTTGCTTAGTTTTATTTATTTAAAAGGAATTTTAAAAAACATCTTTATTGGAGTATACTTGCTTTACAATGGTGTGTTAGTTTCTGCTTTATAACAAAGTGAATCAGTTATACATATACATATATCCCCAAATCTCTTCCCTCTTGCGTCTCCCTCCCTCCCACCCTCCCTATCCCACCCCTCCAGGCAGTCGCAAAGCACCGAGCGGATCTCCCTGTGCTATGCGGCTGCTTCCCACTAGCTGACTACCTTACGTTTGGTAGTGTATATACGTCCATGCCACTCTCTCACTTTGTCACAGCTTACCCTTCCCCCTTCCCGTATCTGCAAGTCCATTCTCTAGTAGGTCTGCGTCTTTATTCCCATCTTGCCCCTAGGTTCTTCATGACCCTGTTTTTTTGTTTTGTTTTGTTTTTTTTTTTTAGATTCCATATATATGTGTTAGCATACGGTATTTGTTTTTCTCGTTCTGACTTAGTTCACTCTGTATGACAGACTCTAGGTCCATCCACCTCACTACAAATGACTCAATTTCATTTCTTTTTATGGCTGAGTAATATTCCATTGTATATATGTGCCACATCTTCTTTATCCATTCATCTGTTGATGGACACTTAGGTTGCTTCCATGTCCTGGCTATTGTAAATAGAGCTGCAATGAACATTTTGGTACATGACTCTTTTTGAATTATGTTTTTCTCCGGGTATATGCCCAGTAGTGGGATTGCTGGGTCGTATGGTAGTTCTATTTGTAGTTTTTTAAGGAAATTCTATACTGTTCCCATAGTGGCTGTATCAATTTATATTCCCACCAACAGTGCAAGAGGGTTCCCTTTTCTCCACACCCTCTCCAGCATTTATTGTTTGTAGATTTTTTGATGATGGCCATTCTGACCGGTGTGAGATGATATCTCATTGTAGTTTTGATTTGCATTTCTCTAATGATTAATGATGTTGAGCATTCTTTCATGTGTTTGTTGGCAATCTGTACATCTTCTTTGGAGAAATGTCTATGTAGGTCTTCTGCCCATTTTTGGATTGGGTTGTTTGTTTCTTTGTTATTGAGCTGCATGAGCTGCTTGTAAATTTTGGAGATTAATCCTTTGTCAGTTGCTTCATTTGCAAATATTTTCTCCCATTCTGAGGGTTGTCTTTTCATCTTGTTTATGGTTTCCTTTGCTGTGCAAAAGCTTTTAAGTGTCGTTAGGTCTCATTTGTTTATTTTTGCTTTTATTTCCATTTCTCTAGGAGGTGGGTCAAAAAGGATCTTGCTGTGATTTATGTCATAGAGTGTTCTGCCTATGTTTTCCTCTAAGAGTTTGATAGTGTCTGGCCTTACATTTAGGTCTTTAATCCATTTTGAGTTCATTTTTGTGTATGGTGTTAGGGAGTGTTCTAATTTCATTCTTTTACATGTAGCTGTCCAGTTTTCCCAGCACCACTTATTGAAGAAGCTGTCTATTCTTCACTGTATATTCTTGCCTCCTTAATCAAAGATAAGGTGACCATCTGTGCATTCGTTTATCACTGGGCTTTCTTTCCTGTTCCATTGATCTATATTTCTGTTTTTGTGCCAGTACCATACTGTCTTGATTACTGTAGCTTTGTAGTATAGTCTGAAGTCAGGAAGCCTGATTCCTCCAGCTCTGTTTTTCTTTCTCAAGGTTGCTTTGGCTATTCGGGGTCTTTTGTGATTCTATACAAATTGTGAAATTTTTTGTTGTAATTCTGTGATAAATGCCAGTGGTAGTTTGATAGGGATTGCATTGAATCTGTAGATTGCTTTGGGTAGTATAGTCATTTTCACAATGTTGATTCTTCCAATCCAAGAGCATGGTATATCTCTCCATCTGTTGGTATCATCTTTAATTTCTTTCATCAGTGTCTTATAGTTTTCTGCATGCAGGTCTTTTGTCTCCTTAGGTAGGTTTGTTCCTAGGTACTTTATTCTTTATGTTGCAATGGTACATGGGAGAGTTTCCTTAATTTCTCTTTCAGATTTTTCATCATTAGTGTATAGGAATGAAAGAAATTTCTGTGCATTAGTTTTGTATCCTGCTACTCTACCAAATTCATTGATTAGCTCTAGTAGTTTTCTGGTAACATCTTTAGGAAGCTCTATGTATAGTATCATGTCATCTGCAAACAGTGACAGCTTTACTTCTTCTTTTCTGATTTGGATTCTTTTTATTTCTTTTTCTTCTCTCATTGCTGTGGCTAAAACTTCCAATACTATGTTGAATAATAGTGGTGAGAGTGGGCAACTTTGTCTTGTTCCTGATCTTAGAGGAAATGGTCCCAGTTTTTCACCATTGAGAATGATGTTGGCTGTGGGTTTGTCATAAATGGCCTTTATTATATTAAGGTAGGTTCCCTCTGTGCCTACTTTCTGGAGACTTTTTATCATAAATGTGTGTTGAATTTTGTCAAAAGCTTTTTCTGCATCTATTGAGATGATCATATGGTTTTTCTCCTTCAGTTTGTTAATGTGGTGTATCACATTGATTGATTTGTGTATATTGAAGAATCCTTGCATTCCTGGGATAAACCCCACTTGATCATGGTGTATGATCCTTTTAATGTGCTGTTGCATTCTGTTTGCTAGTATTTTTTTGAGGATTTTTGCATCTATGTTCATCAGTGATATTGGCCTGTAGTTTTCTTTCTTTGTGACATCTTTGTCTGGTTTTGGTATCAGGGTGATGCTGGCCTCGTAGAATAAGTTTGGCAGTGTTCTTCCCTCTGCTATATTTTGGAAGTTTGAGAATGATAGGTGTTAGCTCTTCTCTAAATGTTTGATAGAATTCGCCTGTGAAGACGTCTGGTCCTGGGCTTTTGTTTGTTGGAAGATTTTTAATCACAGTCTCAATTTCAGTGCTTGTGATTGGCCGGTTTATATTTTCTTTTTCTTCCTGGTTCAGTTGCAGAGGTTGTGCTTTTCTAAGAATTTGTCCATTCCTTCCAGGTTGTCCATTTTATTGGCATATCATTGCTTGTAGTAAGCTCTCATAATCTTTTGTATTTCTGCAGTGTCAGTTGTTACTTCTCCTTTTTCATTTCTAATTCTGTTGATTTGAGTCTTCTCCCTTTTTTTCTGATGAGTCTGGTGAATGCTTTATCAATTTTTTTATCTTCTCGAAGAACCAGCTTTTAGTTTTATTTATCTTTGCTATCATTTCCTTCATTTCCTTTTCATTTATTTCTGATCTGATCTTTATGATTTCTTTCCTTCTGCTAATTTTGGGGCTTTTTCTGTTCTTCTTTCTCTAATTGCTTTAAGTGAAAGGTTTGTTTATTTGAGATGCTTCTTGAGGTAGGATTGTATTGCTATAAACTTTCCTCTTAGAACTGCTTTTGCTGCATCCCAATGATTTTGGGTCGTCATGGTTTCATTGTCATTTATATATAGGTATTTTTTGATTTCCTCTTTGATTTATTCAGTGATCTCTTGGTTATTTAGTAGCATATTGTTTCGCCTCCATGTGTTTGTATTTTTTACATTTTTTCCTGTTATTGATATCTAGTCTCATAGCATTGTGGTCAGAAAAGATACTGGATAAAATTTCAATTTTTTTTTGAAATTTACCAAGGCTTGACCCAAGATATGATCTATCCTGGAGAATGTTCCGTGAGCATTTGAGAAAAAAGTGTATTCTGTTGTTTTGGGATGGAATGTCCTTTAAATATCAATTAAATCCATCTTGTCTAATGTGTCATTAAAGCTTGTGTTTCCTTATTTATTTTCATTTGGGATGATCTGTCCATTGGTGAAAGTGGTGTGTTAAAGTCCCATTCTATTCTTGTGCTACTGTTGATTTCCCCTTTTATGGCTGTTAGCATTTGCCTTATATTGAGGTGCTCCTATGTTGGGTGCATAAATATTTACAATTGTTATATTTTCTTCTTGGATTGATCCCTTGATCATTATGTAGTGTCCTTCTTTGTCTCTTGTAATAGTCTTCATTTTAAAGCCTATTTCATCTGATCTGAGAATTGCTACTCCAGCTTTCTTTTGGTTTCCATTTGCATGGAATATCTTTTTCCATCCCCTCACTTTTAGTCTGTATGTGTCCCTAGGTCTGAAGTGTGTCTCTTGTAGACAGCATATATATGGGTCTTGTTTTTGTATCCATTGAACCAGTCTATGTCTTTTGGTGGGAGCATTTAATCCATTTACATTTAAGGAAATGATCAATATGTATGCTCCTATTACCATTTTCTTAATTGTTTTAGTTTTGCTATTATAGGTCTTTTTCTTCTCCAGTGTTTCCTGCCTAGAGAAGTTCCTTTAGCATTTATTGTAAAGCTGGTTTGGTGGTGCTGAATTCTCTTAGCATTTTCTTGTCTGTAAAGGTTTTAATTTCTCTGTCAAATCTGAATGAGATCCTTGCTGGGTAGAGTAATCTTGGTTTTAGGTTTTTCCCCTTCATCACCTTAAATATGTCTTGCCACTCCCTTCTGGCTGCAGAGTTTCTGCGGAAAGATCAGCTGTTAACCTTATGGGCATTCCCTTGTATGTTATTTGTTGCTTTTCCCTTGCTGCTGTTAATATTTTTTCTTTGTATTTAATTTTTGACTGTTTGATTAATATGTGTCTTGGTGTGTTTCTCCTTGGATTTGTCCTGTATGGTACTCTCTGCACTTCCTGGACTTGAGTATTTCCTTTCCCATATTAGGGAAGTTTTCAACTATAATCTCTTCAAATATTTTCTCAGACCCTTTCTTTTTCTCTTCTTCTTCTGGACCCCCAATAATTTGAATGTTGGTGTGTTTAATGTTGTCCCAGAGGACTCTGAGACTGTCTTCAGTTCCTTTCATTCTTTTTTCTTTATTCTGCTCTGCAGTAGTTTTTTCCACTATGTTATCTTCCAGGTCACTTATCCATTCTTCTGCCTAAGTTATTATGCTATTTATTCCTTCTAGAGAATTTTTAATTTTATTTATTGTGTTCATGATTGTTTGTTTGCTCTTTAGTTCTTCTAGGTGCTTGTTAAACGTTTCTTGTATTTTCTGCAATCTAGTTCCAAGATTTTGGATCATGTTTACCCTCATTACTCTGAATTGTTTTTCAGGTAGACTGCCTATTTCCTCTTCATTTGTTTGGTCTGGTGGGTTTTTACCTTGCTCCTTCATCTGCTGTGTGTTTCTCTGTCTTCTCGTTTTGCTTAACTTACTGTGTTTGGGGTCTCCTTTTCACAGGCTCCAGGTTTGTACTTCCCTTTGTTTTGGTGTCTGCCCCCACTGGGTAAGGTTGTTTCAGTGGCTTGTAGACCTCCTGGTGGAGGGGACTAGCTCCTGTGTTCTGGTGGGTGGGGCTCATCCGGTCGTGTGTTTTGGGGTGTCTGTGAACATAGAATGATTTTAAGCAGCCTCTCTGCTAATGGGTGGGGTTGTGCTCCTATCTTGCTAGTTGTTTGGCATGGGACATCCAGCACTGGAGCTTGCTGACCATTGGGTGGAGCTGGGTTTTACCATTGAGATGGAGCTCTCTGGCAGAGCTCTTGCTGATTGATATTATGTGGGGCTTGTAGGTCTCTGGTGGTTCAGTGTCCTGAACTCGGCTCTACTGCCTCAGAGGCTCAGGCCTGACACCAGGTTGGAGCACCAAGAGCGTGTAAGCCACATGGCTCAGAAGAAATGGCAGAAAAAAAGAAAGAAAATAAATAATTAAAATAAAAATAGAAAGAATTATTTTTAAAAATGTAATTAAAAAAAAGAATAGATGAACCAAACCAGTAAACGAATCCAGCAATTATAAGAAGCAGTAAAAACTATACTAAGATAAAACATAAAAAACAGAAATAAGTCAGTCATCCACAGCCAACCCCAAGTCTACATTTGCTCCCAAAGTCCACCACCTCAATTTTGGGTTGATCCATTGTCTATTCAGGTATTCCACAGATGCAATGTACGTCAAGTTGATTGTGGGGATTTAATCCGCTGCTCCTGAGGCTGCACAGAGAAGTTTCCCTTTTTCTTCCTTGTTTGCCCAGGTCCTGGCATTTAGCTTTGGTTTTGGCCCTACCTCTGTGTGTAGGTTGCCCTCATGCTTCTGTTCCCACCCAGACAGGATGGCGTTAAAGCAGCGGCTACTTAGGTGGCTCTGGCTCACTATGCTGGAGGGATGGAGGGGTATGATAGTTATAATTGGAATGCAGGGTGAGCCTGCAGTGGCAGAGGCCAGCGTGACGTTGCAACAGCCTGAGGCGCGCCATGTGTTCTTCCGGGGAAGTTGTCCCTGGATCATGGGACCCTGGCAGTGTCAGGCTGCACAGGCTTCTGGGGGGTCTGGATAGTGACCTGTGTTTGCACACAGGAGTCTTGGTGGCTGCAGCAGCATTGTTAGCGTTTCATGGCCATCTCTGGCATCCAAGCTGATAGCCGTGGCTTGTGCCCTTCTCTGGAGTGCGTTTAGGTAGTGCTCTGCTTTCTGTGGGCAGACAGGGAAGGAATCCCCTCTCCTTGTGCACCCCAAACCAATGGTCTCTTGCCTCTTTGGCAGGTCCAGACTTTTTCCTGGACTCCCTCCCGGCTAGCTGTGGCGCACTAGCCCCCTTCAGGCTGTGTTCACGCAGCCAACCCCGGTCCTATCCCTGGGGTCTGACGTCTGAAGCCTGAGCCTCAGCTCCCAGCCCCCACCCGCCATGGTGGGTGAGCAGACAAGCCTCTCAGGCTGGTGAGTGCTGGTTGGCCCCCATCCTCTGTGCGGGAATCTCTCCGCTTTGCCCTCTGCACCCCTGTTGCTGCGCTCTCCTCTATGGACTTGAAGCTTCACCCCCACCCACCCCCCGTCTCCACCAGTGAAGTGGCTTCCTAGTGCGTGGAAACTTTTCCTCCACAGCTCCCTCCCACTGGTGCAGGTCCTGTCCCTATCCTTTTGTCTGTTTTTTCCTTTTTCTTTTGCCCTACCCAGGTATGTGGGGATTTTCTTGCCTTTTGGGGAGTCTGAGGTCTTCTGCCAGCGTTCAATAGGTGTTCTGTAGGAGTTGTTCCACATGTAGATGTATTTTTGATGTATTTGCAGGAAGGAAGGTGATCTCCACGTTTTACTCCTCCACCATCTTGAAGGTCCCCCCTTATTATTTTTAGAATCGTTTTGTTTTTCTCATGTTTCCAGAAAGGATTCTTAGCTTTCATTCCTCTACTTATGTTCTCATCCAGGATAAAATTTATTTTATTTGAAATAAAATGGGTGCTGATTTTCTACTAGATATATAATCAGAAAGTTTTGTGCAACCCCAGATCTGTCACTAAATAAATATGTGATCTTTGTGAAGTTACTCAGTGTCTCTGAGTATGACTTTTTATTTGCAAAATTATAAATAAGAGCTTGATACTTTATCTACCTTCTAGCATTGTGAGAATGTGAACAAAAGTACTTAGTAATCCCCAGTGTCTTCCTGTTTCCCCACATGCATATCCCTCCCTCCTTTGTTCCATGATATCATTCCATTCCTACTATGATTATGTGTTCTTTCTCAATTTCAACATTTTAGTCTACAACCCTTCCTTGACCTCCTTAACTCCAGTGAGCTACCCCTCCAACTTCACTTCATGGTCTTGGGAACAACCTAATCTTACCATAATCCTATTCAAACCCATTGTCACATCCTAACTAAATTTTCTGGGAGTTAGCTCAAATAACTTCACTTTCCCTTCTCTCTCCTCTAAATAGTTATATATCTATTTTTAGTTTATTTTTGTTATATTCATAATTATATATTTAATTATGAATAATCCATTGAAACCTCAGTTTCTTGTTATATCAACTATAGATTATATTTCTCAATTCCCATCATAATGTAATAGTAATAGAGAATACAACCTACCCTCCCTATCTTTCTCCATATTTCGAAGACTGTACTTTACTTTTATATAGCCAAACTAATAAAACTGACATTTTTGATACCTATAATTAAATCTCTGTTGATTTTTTAATTTCAAGTTTTTTGTTTTTTGGTTTTTTTGGGGGTACGCGGGCCTCTCACTGCTGTGGCCTCTCCCGTTGCGGAGCACAGGCTCTGGACGCGCAGACTCAGTGGCCATTGCTCATGGGCCCAGCTGCTCCATGGCGTGTGGGATCCTCCCGGACCGAGGCACGAACCCGTGTCCCCTGCATCAGCAGGCAGACTCTCAACCACTGCGCCACCAGGGAAGCCCAAATTTCAAGTTTTGAAGACCAATAAACAGAATCTTATAATTTTGGATAAACAGTGAACTAGATAAAATGAAAGCCCTCCTTCCTCAATCAACTAAAAATGCAACATAAAATAGGCAGAAATCTCAGAGGGCTATATGTGGAGTGAAAAATCTGCTTACTTGCTAGGATGGATAATAAGAATCTTGATTGTCTTGGTCTGGACTTAGGGGACAAATAGTGTCCCCTAGGAATTTTTAGTTAAGGTTCTGTGCCATAACACGCTACTATGAGATGCAAGAATCAGTAACTGGACAAGTTAATAGTCAGGATAGTCCCAAGGCAACAAGGCAGGGTCTCTGGGGAGAAGCAAATGCAAAACCTCTCTGGAATGTTATGTCCTTAACTCTAGCTATTTAGACTTCCCATCAATTAGGAGCCACTGAAGATGGCTTCTGAAGATGAGTTTATTATCCTAAATTATCAAAGGCATAAAGTGGCACGAGTCAGAGTCAACAGTGTAATGACAAGTGTGCTTAAACCCCACAAAACTTCAGATACAGGTGAGGAAATAATTATTATTTAAAAAATTAAAAACATAAAAGAGAATAAAAACCCTAAAGCAAACAGACACTGTAAAAATGGCAGGGTAGAGAAAAAAACCCAAAAGAACTATAAATAACAAAATATATTCACAAAATATATTTCATCTGAAATATATTTATATCAGAAATAAAAACTTCTGTGGATGGGTTAAATAGGAGATCAGAAACAGCTGAAGAGAGGATTAGTAAACTGTAAGATAAAACGAAGGGGTTACCCACCCTGCAGCACACAATTAAGACAGAAAAGACATGGAAGTAGTTAATAGACATGTTGAAGAGCGATAATGGCTATGAATTTTTCTGAATTAACAAAAGACATGATTCCTCAGATTCAAGAAATGCTACACGTTCAAATCAGGATCCAAAAAGTTCTCTACATTTGGTTGAGTTTTCTGTTTCTTAAGTCTCTTTTATATCATCACAATTATCCCTTTCTTTTACTTTTTCTTTCTTCTTCTTTTTTTTAATGCCATTGGTTTACTGGGGAGAACTTGGCTATTTGTCCCATGTTCCAAGTTTGACTTATTCCTTCCTTGTGGTATCATTTAACTTGTTCCTCTATCCTCTATACTTTTTATAAATTGATAGTTAGACTAATGGTTCTATGAGATTCAGGTTTAATTTTTTAGGCCAAAATATCTCATAGATGTTGTTGTGTACTTTCTGTTGTATTATGTTGTGAAACACATCATGTTGGCTTTCTTGATTTTACTGATATCGATACTGGTCAAGAGATTTAAATGGTGGCAGCCTGATCTTTCTGAAAGAATAATTTTATTTTTAAAAATTATTAAAGAAATCAGTAATATACAGTTTTTGTGTCTCAAACTATAAAAGTTACATTTTCATTGGTAAAAATTTCTTTTTTCACTATCCGTTAACCTGCATTTAACACATAAAGATGCTTTTACTCTTTAACTAGGTTATTTCCAAGTTCATTTTCTAGATCATCTCAATTCAGTGAATTGAAGATATAATAGCATGTTTCATACATTTCAATATTGTTCATTGCATATGTTGTGTAATGATTTTCTTGAAAATGTTCAGTACTCAAACACAACACGACCATAATGAAAACCTTATTGAAGTTGTTTAAACTGCTTTATAATGCAGTACCTTTCACCAAGGAGGCTGAAAGAATGAATGAAACTATTATTAAAAGTTTTTGAATAATATCTTAATGATGATTTTTAATAGTCAAGGGAATTATTTTTCAACTTATCAATAGATTTCAGTGTGCTGGGGGTTTCCCTGACTTGATTGTTAAAAATACTTGCAGCTAAATTTTGTTACCATCATATTCCATGGACATGCATCCTGTCAGATCTACTTCAGGCTGCAGAAAATTGTCTTTGTTATTGTTTCCTACTTGATAGTGTGTATCCTGGTATTCGCACATTTTTGTTTTCCTACCACTCTTCTCTCTGGTTCTTCTGTAGTTATGATACTGAGCACCAAACTTGGAATCATGCTCTCCAAACAGGAATTGCCCTGTTGCTTAGTTACTGTTGGATTTTGAGAAATCCTTTTAATCTCTGAGCTTCATTTATCTCATGTGTAAAACCATGTTAGTGATCTCAGCCTCACAGGACTGTTGAGAAGATTAAACGAGACATTCTATATGAAATTCCCTGAGACATTGACTGGCACCTCATTGGCTTTCAAGAAGTGGTTTAATGCCTTTTATCAAATGTCTCTTCACTATCCATATTATTCATGTCCTTTCTTTATATGTTCATTTGTCCTTTCCTCGGTCCAACTTCTAAAAACAATTTTTGGATCATAGCCTCTTTTGAGAATCTATTTAAGTTATGGGCCCTTTTTAAAGGAACAGATTCTTATAACATTTTTGATATAAATTCAGGAGTTCATGAATACCCTTGGGGGATTCACAGACCCCAGGTTAATAATCCTTCCCTCAGACTGATCTTGTTCACTCTCTTAAACTCAAGTGTGATTTATGAATATATTGTTAAGCCTTTCAGTCATAAGCTTCTGTCCCCCCTTCACAATTCCCACTGGACATCTTCCTCTAGGTAAATATCCACTTTATGCTTTGAACTTCAGTACTTTAAATGACATTAATCTTTCGTATCCTAAATCAGTTGTCTCTTAATGACTTTCTTCTTTTTGTTAAGGGATCATTTTTTCAAGCAACCAAATTTGAATCATTGCAGTGTGAAGAGATAACAGATGTCGTTTAGAGTGTCATAAGTTTTGAGGAGCCAGCAGAGTCTGGCTTTAGAGTCTGGATAAGGGATTAAACACCAAAAATCCATTGAAATATTTCTCACAATCTTATCCTGTCTCCCCTACCACCATAGCAACAAACATTCCTTGATAAATATTAGAGATCTTATGAGAAGAGACAACAAGTTGTAATGTGTATTGGGAAATGACTCCAATTAAAAAACATTTTCCCTAGAGGACTCAAGTAAACACACACACACTGTTGTGTTTTATTTTGTTTTGTTTTTTGGACTTTGTGCAAAATACTGCCTACTTTGTGGTTTGCAAGAGGATCCAGAATTATCTAAGATATTTCTCAGTATTGTAGCCCCAAAGATGTTGGTTTAGTTCTATGCATATTCCTCTCTTATGTCTAACATAAATGGTTAAATAGATATTCACATCACACTAGTCATCCTATTAAATAATGGAAATGTGAAGGATTCCGGCTTTACTATTATACAAGTTTAAAGGTGAACCAAATGTAAGTTACCACCAAATTGTTCTTTCCTAATAAACAAATAAAATAAATCTGTAACAGTTCTTTATCTGGATGATCAAAGAAAGTACTGAAGATATGTACTGATTTAAAATCTCTGCCCTTTAACCTGAGTATCCCACATAACTTGCCTGAATTCTAAATTAACAATCCTCTTCTTAAACATTAACTTGCCCCCCAAATATTTTAATCACTTTATCATTTATAAGATTAGCTTCTTCAGGAAATCCTATTGTTTAACCTTCGTTATGGTCTGCAAAACCTAGAATAGAATTTTGTGGGTGGACCATGATGTCAGGGTTCTGTGTAGCACATGACAGTTATAGGTCCTGAACCCAACCCCTGTCTTCCTAAAGAAACTTCAGAATTCAGAATTCCTCAGAATGTTTCAACCCACCATTCATGTGATCGCAAATTAAAGTAAATGCTAAATTTGTTCAATGTAGTCCAGACCAAATGTCCCAACTCTTATATTCTGGCCTCTCATAACAGCTTTCATCTTAGTATTCATTAAAACATTCTCGAACATCACAAAGACCAAATGGGCTATACTCAGATTTTCACATACTTAAATGACTATTTAAGTATGTGCGTAGTAGTGAAGCTATTACTAATGACTGCTGAGAAAGCAACCACACTGAAATAGGCACAGAGTATAATTTACAAATTACCATTAACGTGGCATTTAAAAAAGCGGTTTTGGTCTCATAGCCCCAAGACCATTAGCCAATGTTTTATCCCAACAGAAAGACAGAAGACAAATGACTCAATCTGGATACATAAGTTGAAAAAAAATTTCACCATTATATTATTTCTGGAGCAATGACCATCTGTTTTAAAGAGTTACAGATTTATTTGCTATGACTTTGAAATCAAGACTACAAAACAAAATGGGGTTGAGTTTCATTTTTTAAGCTGTGATGGTAGTAACTATCTAGGATTGTGGTATGATTGGTAAAAATTGTAAATTATTTATTGATATATTGTGAAATGTAGTGTCACCTTGAGATTTTTAGAAAATCATCCTGAAGATTAGATGAGGATCCTGGGTAGAGACTTGATGATCTACTAGGAAGTGCAATTCTAAATTGGTTTTTAATAAACAGGAATACATCTGTGGAAGCGGTTACGTGTTAGACGTGAATCACTGCGCTATTTCACAGATTGCTAAACATAACACAGTTTAGCCTTTTAAAAATGTCAAAACACTTGAAGTAATAAGGAAAATGATAAATGTAGAACTCAAAAGTAATAAAAATGGGATATCTTCTGAGAAAAGGGGAAAAAGTCTCTAAAAGAGCTTCCCATATTGACTTGACATTCAGAACATCTCTTACGGTGAGCTTTCTTCCATATCACACACAGTGTGGGCCCCCAAAACACCCTTCTCTAGAGTGAGGATGTATTGTCACAGAAGTACTATCATCACAGAAGTTACATTCTCCCTAGAGAACCTGATGGCAGCCAGGAGCCCCTTGCCTAGAAGTGGATCCGGACAGTGGATCCAGACACACGTGCGGGCAAAGTTTTGTATACAATTAACTCCCTTTACCCATCTGTCATCTCCCATTGGGTCTACAGTCAACACGGACACCTCTGCTCTAGGGAACCTTGAATGATGCCTGTCAAAAACAAGCTTTTGCTGATTGCAAAAACATCAACTTATCAACCCAAGTTCACAAACCTGATTTTTTTCAAATAAAGACATCAGAAACAAATGCCCGCCTACACTGTATATGCTGTAGATTAATGAACCAACATAAGGATGCCAGCTGTGTCACCACTGCCATAGGTAGAGGCCCCATAAATATTCACTGATGATGATTAGTGAGGAACTGCCCCTTTGGGAAGTACTGTTTAGACTTGATTTTGTAGGCACTGGACAAGTCTGGTAGGAGGAGACCAAATCATCTCTAATTGACTCATCCTTTTGACCCCTACACAGGTCTTTTAAAATGTAAACCAACCCTCAGCCCATTAAGCAAATTTGAAGCACTCATCTTCAAGAAACATTCATCAAAAGTCGTTCCTTTAATACTTCTAAATATTACATAAATTATGTTAGGATGAAAAAACTGTACTGATGAAAAAACCTAGTGGCAGGGCAGGAGTAAAGATGCAGATGTAGAGAACGGACTTGAGGACACCGGGGGAAGGGGAAGCTGGGACGATGTGGGAGAGTAGCATTGACATATATACACTACCAAATGTAAAATGGATGGCTAGTGGGAAGCAGCTGCATAGCACAGGGAGATCAGCTCGATCGATGCTTTGTGATGACCTAGAGGGGTGGGATAGGGAGGGTGGGAGGGAGGCTTAAGAGGGAGGGGATGTGGGGATATATGTATACATATAGCTGATTCACTTTGTTATACAGCAGAAACTAACACAACATTGTAAAACAATTATACTCCAATAAAGGTATGAAAAAAAGCACATAATAATCATATAAGACAATATTAATGTGAACTTAGTTTTGTGAGTTTGCTTCTTATAGATGGTATCTGACTACAATGGAAAAGAGAAATAAATGATGATTTCGCAAAAATGTATTGTGTGTGCTATCAGGGAAGATTGTTTTAGATTCATAGAAAAGTATCCAAGAATTCTCAGTCCTCGTAGAAGCCTTTATATTTATTATAAATTACATTTTAGGTCTCTAAGAGACTTTTCCATTGTGACCATAGCTTATCAGGTAATGCAAGAGAAAATTCCATTCTGTAAATTGTATTTACTTCCTACGAGCAAGCTTCGTCAACTAGAAAATGAGCTAGTTCAGGAAGCATGGGATCAGAATTCAGATATTTATGAAAACTAAGTATTTTCCTCTATTTTCTTTTAACATTATGGATCTGTTCAAGCAGAACTATGACAGTGATTCAGGGCAAAAAAGTCAATGGTCCAGTATTTCTCAAAGTGCTGTTTTTTTCTTTTTTAAAGAAGTACACTTTCACTTAGTACCCAGTCTATCAATGCCTCCATATCTGGCATATTTTAGGTGTGATGGGAATTAGGGGAACAGGGTTTCTGAAACAAGTAGAGTATAATCCATTCCTGAAGGATCATCTGAGCTTGCTTAGAAAAAAAGCAAGTTTACATGCAATAATTAGAAAGTGGTAAATTACATCACATGTCGGGCCACCATTATAAACCATGAGATAGGGAAGAGAGGTGTGCCTTTCATTCAACGGGTCTCCAGGTAGCCCTCTAAGAATGAGTAGTTTATGATGCTGAAGAAAAAGGTGGGGGGGGCCATCCCATAAGAGAGACACAGTGGATCGTGATGTGATTAGTGGAGTGGCTGTGAACTAGATCAGGCCGACCACAGAGGAAAGGCCAGGTCATCTCTGATGCTGTGAAAGGTTGACTTGGTGAGATGAACTGAAAGAATGCTTCGGGTCTTACATTGTATTTAGCTTTGAAATTTGAAGACATTTACTAAAATCTAGAATTGATATTCTATTCTCTTTAATTAAAAAAATTTTTTAATTAATTTTTAATGGAGTAGAGTTGATTTACGATGTTGTGTTACTTTCTGCTGTACAGCAAAGTGAATCAGTTATACGTATACATATATCCACTCTTTTTTAGATTCTATTCCCATATAGGTCATTATGAGTATTGAGTAGAGTTCCCTGTGCTACACAGTAGGTTCTTATTAGCTATCTATTTTATATGTAGTAGTGTGTATATGTCAATCCCAATCTCCCAATTTATCCTTCCCCCCTCCCCCTTGGTAACCATAGGTTTGTCTTCCACATCTGTGACTCTATTTCTGTTTTGTAAATAGGCTCATTTGTACCGTTTTTTTTAGATTCCACATATAAGTGATATCATATGATATTTGTCTGACTTCACTCAGTATGACAGTCTCTAGGTCCATCCGTGTAGCTGTCTATTCTCTTTTAAAAAATCCTTTGCCTGAGGCAACCTTTCACTCAGTTCAGAGAAAGTCATATTTTACCACTTTATGCATAGTAGGTGTTGAGCACCTGTTATGTGCCGGCACTCCTGTGGTTATTGCTGGTGGATGGGACACGAAGGGGAATAACGTGATTCCTCTTCATCAGGAGGGCATCGTCTCATGGAAGAAAGAGGTAGGTACACTTTGATTACAGTATAACTTGGTACTTGCCATCACAGTGACGTAGGTAAAAGCGCACTGGGTACACAGTGCTTAGGAAGTGTGCGTCAAGGAAAGCTTGGTTTTGCTGGCGGAGAAAATGAGGAAGGGTTTGGTCGGGGGAGAGAGGGAATGGCATATGCGGAGGCACAGAAGATTAAGAAAGCTCACCATATTGGGGGAAGGATATGGTCACAGTTGTGGATGGTAAAGCGTCTTGGGTGCAATGGCAGAATGTTTATAAATAAGCAGGGGAAGGATTATAAAGAGCCTGGTACATTGCACTAAGTTAGGGATTCATCCCATAGGCAAAGAGAACCAAGGAAAGTTGATCAGGAAACAAATGATACCGTTCTATCTGAGACTGGGGAAAAAGGAAGAACTCTGCTAGAGGGTAGAAGGTGGATTGGCAAGGGAAAATCTGGACGCAAGTAATACGGACACGATTTATTTGAATCATTCAGCCAAGATGTGAGAGCGTTGTCAGAGATAACTCAATAAAGCTGTTAAAAAATAAGTAATTAATTTAAATGGCTGGTTAAAAAAAAAGACATGAGCAATGGAGAGGAAGAGATTACAGAGAGATGTGATCACTAACTAGGCTTAGAAGCTCAAAAACACCCACAGACATTATATTGGAATTTTGTCACTGGTGTGGCAGCTGGTAATAGCTGTTCCCCTTCGAATTATTCAAAGAGCCAAAACTTTAAATTTAAAACTAGCAGTAAAAGAATTATTATATCCCTACTAACTACCATATAGACCATTAACATGACTAAGATATAAAGTTAATTGAAGTCAGACTTTCTTGGTATTTTGAAATAGATGAAACCTATTAGAATGATGTCAACTTTGTTGAGGTCACATATAAAAGTCGATATCTTTGGAAGTTTCATTATTCAGAAATGGTTTGTAATTTCTAACACCTTTTAAATTATTACCCTAGCATTTATGAATGTAAAAGGTTAATTATTTCATCATTTCCTCTGACAATATTCAGCACATTTTGGGGAAGAAACCCAGTATGTATTTCTCCATGAGCAGTTGTAAATTCTTATGATGACTTTGCAAATCGTTCTTTTTTGGTGCAGTCTGGGGATGATTATTTAGAATATCCATCCAACAAACACCCTGAAATAAGAATCTCATTTATATGTATACTCCATAAAATTAGGATTTATTTTTTCTTGATAGAGGGCCAGTGTTACGGTTTAATACATTAGCAGTGATATTATTACAAGCAGTAGGCAAAATTATAATCATTTGAGGACCATTACTCATCTGAACGGTGCTGACACTGTCCTACTGCTAGTATAATCATATGCTAATGAAAGTTTATCAGCCACAGAAAACCCACAGTACATTATCACTGCCGAAATCATGTCCAATAAAGGATATTTAAGAGAGATACAAATGTAACATTGCAAATGTAGTGGATGGCTTTTCTTTGGTACTCATTCTTTTCAAAACAATGAGTGTATAAAATAATCAGTGTCCTGCGGTGTCAATTTATGAGAATTGCCATATTAGCTATAAAACTTTCTGTTTGATCACACAAAATTAGAGTCTGGTTCAAAGTTATTCAATCAAGTTCAAGTTTAACTTTCAAGATTTTTTTTCTCATTGTGAATCAGTAGATGTATTAGTCAGGATTCTCTAGAGAAACAGAACCAATAGGATATATATCTCTATCTCTATCTATGGATCTATGGACCTATCTATCTATCTATCAGTGACTCGCGTGACTGTGGAGGTTGGGAAGTCTAAAATCTGTAGAGCAAACTGGCAGATTGGAAATTCAGGTAAGGGTTGATGTTTCATTGTCAAGTCCAAAATCTGCAGACCGGACACTTAGATGGAGTTTCCGTTTTGCAGTTTTGAGGCGGAATTGCTTCTGCTTCTCCTTCTCCTCCTCCTTCCTTTTCTTCTAAGCTTTGTTGAGATCTCACTGACATATGATTACACGGTAAGGTTAGTAACACATCCATCACCTCATGTAGCTACAGTGTGTGTGTGTGTGTGTGTGTGTGTGTGTGTGGTGAGGACATTTACAATTTTCTCACTTAGCAACTTTCAGATATACAATACAGCTTTGTTAATTGTAGTCACCATGCTGCGCGTCACATTTCCCCAACTTGTCATCTTATGACTGGTACTTTGTACCCCTGGACCACCTTTACCTATTTCCCCCACCATACACCCCCTACCCCTGGCGACCATCAATCTGTTCTCTGTTTCTTTGAAATTGGTGTTTTTTTAGATTCCAAATTCTACTTCTGGGTATATATCATAAGCAAATCAATATCTCCAAGAGATATCTGTACCCCTCTGTTCATTGTATATTTATTTACGTTGAAATTATTTACAGAATTGCTTCTTCTTTAGAAAACCTCAGTCTTTGCTCTTAAAGGCCTTCAACTAAATAGATCACCCCCCCCACCCCATTATGAAGGGTCATCTGCTTTACTCAAAGTCCACCAAATTAAATACTGGTCACATTTAAAAAATACCTTCACAACAACTTCTGGACTGGTATTAGAACAAATGACTGGGCCCTATAGCCTTAGTCAAGTTGACACATCAAATTAACCATCACATTAGAGGTAATAAAAGCAAAATAGTCTTTTTTCGTGTATGAGGAAGAAAGTTTTGTTTGAGATCTTATCATAAGCATTTGTGCGGTTTGATTTTCTATGGAAATAGTCTATATATTTGAATGTTCTATTTGAATTCTATGTGAATGTTTTGAATCATTCAGATTTGAGTTGAAAGAAAAAATTTTATTTCTAAGGTCAGAAAAAATAACATTTCTGTAGACTTTAGTAAAAGACTCTTAGATATTTGCATAACGTTAAGAATGCAAATGTGATGGCTCCTTTAGTTAACACCAATTATCTGTAATCACTTTAGTGGTAATTTCATGTGCGTACTAATGGGTCAATATAACCACCTCATACATATGATATGTGACATTTACCTTGTTCAAAGTTGATGTTGCATTTACAAATAGTAGTGCTACAAAGCAGACTTACGAGGGACATCGAACTGGAGGAGGAGGAGAAAGGGAAATAGCATTTACTGTGGAGCCTTTTATTTGCAGGTACTTTGTATATGCTGACTCACTTAAATCTTCACTCTCATTGCAATATCCCCATCATACAGATGGATAAATGGAGGCTTGGAGAGATTAAGCAACAAATTCAGATCACACATCTATTAAATGTTCGAGTTAGAATTCCAAACCTTTGCCTGTTTGACTGCTATGCAAGATAGCCTCTCAGAGTAGGAGTCGTAGGGCTACTTCTTAAAAAATGAAATTAAAGTTGACAACTCTCTTATTCACATATCCGGATATCTGAGTTTTTGGAATAATTTTCAAGGATGGGCATTAGAGAAAATGGATGAGGATAAGTGGGAACAGGAAAAGGAAGAAAGCACACTAGGGTTGGGCAACTAAAGTGGAACTAAGGGGAGCTGGCCATCCAGAACCAATGTAACGAAAGGTCAGTGCAACTCAAAAAATATTTTCTGTCCAATAAATGCCCTCCCCATTAGTCTTGTCCATCCAGGCTTACTTATTTTCAATTCCTATCTTAATCCTCACCTTCTCCATGAAGTTCTTTTATCAGTCAGACTGATTTTAGTCACAAGTACAGAAACGTTGACTCAAATTGCCTTTAAACTCTAAGGTTATTATGTTATCTATATGGAAATCTAGAGTTAGGGCTGACTCAATGTTGTCTTCAAGGATGTAGGTCCTTCCTCTCCACTGAGCCTTTGTAAATTGTTTTAAACCTATGTCTGTTTCCCCTCTGGTCACAAGGTGGCTATCTGTCTGTGGCAATAGGTGCTATGTGATTCCTTGTTTATGTGTATTAGGAGGGGGAAGGAAACTTCTCTCCAAGAACGGAATATAATTCCTTCCCTTCAGTCTGATTGAGTAGAATTAATTTGGCCAATTTATGTTGCCTATATCCTCCTGTTCAAATAACTGTTGCTGGGGTTTATTTAGGATCCTTCTCTGCATCTGGATATCCAACACAGACAGGAAAAAAGAAATCAAGGTTCTATTAGAAATGAGGCAGGAAGGAATTGACGTTTTATAGGGGACATACAGTATTTACATCAACCATCCATCTTTCATGTGTATAGTTTGTCCCTGGAGGAATTATCTGCATACAGCAATAATTGCAAATAGCCATTAAAACATTTTTTGAGATTTTCATATTTTATACAATGAAGTATTAACCTTGTTTTACATTTTTGTTTTCTAAATTTATCATCAAATATTTCGTGTTTATACTAGACGGTATATGACAAATATAGAAAATGTCAAGACAAGTATAATGCACGTTTCCCAGTGCAAATGCACACGTCAGAAGTAGAAGTAGGAAAACGTTACGTACACCTTTGAAGCCTGCTATGTATGTCCCTTCACTCTTTGAATATCCCTCCCTCTTTTCAGAAGTAATCACTGTCTTGAATTTTTGTTTATCATTCCTTTGATTGTATTTATTGTTCTTCTGTATATTTAACTTGTTATAAACAATATAGACATTTTAAACTTTATAAAAATATACTGTATGCATATTCTGTGTTGATTTTTCCCTCATGTTCTGCTGGCTGTATTCATCAATGTTGATATACGTAGCCCTACTTTGCTCCTATTCACTGGTATGTAGTATTTCATTGTATGACTATACGATACTTTTTTTTTTTTTGGTGTCATTCTATAAGAGATATTTTCCCCCCAATTTCCTGATGTTTTACACAATGCTTCCATAAATCGTGTATGCATTTTTTTTTCTGGTACACAATGTACAAGACCTATTCTAGGGTGTATATATCAAAAAGTTGAATTGCTGGAAACTATGGAATATACATCGTCATCTTTACTAATCGTTACTAAACTACCTTCCAAAGTGGTTCTACCAGTTACAACAGTGAATGTGTCCCCTTTGCTATATATTCATGTAACGATTGATACTCTAAGACTTAAATTTTTTTTCAGTTTTACTTGTGTGCATTTAAAATGGTATTTCGTAATGGCTTTTTTGTAATTATAATATAAGAGTAAACCCTTTGTTGTTTGGGGGCATTTATGGATCTATAAAATACCTATTTATACCTTTTGTCCATTTTCTCATTGCCTTAAAAATAGACATTATGAATAATTACCCTTTTTCTGGTTCATGTGAAGCAAATACTTCTCCCAGTGATTTTTATCTTGTTCTTGAACCTTTTAAATCCTGCCTTTTATTACCTGAAATTTTAAAAATTATTATCCAGCTGAATTTGGCTGTTTCTTCACAAATTGTTCTCTTTATATTGATATTTTGATTAAGAAAGCCCTTACTAAGCCCAATTTATGTAAAATAGCCTTAGGGTTTTTTCTATATATTTTAAAACCCTGCTTTTCACAGAATGCAATCCACCTGAAATTTGTTTCCTTGTACAATTTAGTGTAGAGATTCCCATTTTATTTCTTTTTTCCATTTGGATAATCTACTGCCCATTAGCATTTAAAAATTTCCTCCTTTTCCCATGATCTATCATGATAGCACTAAGATGGAATAGGTTTTAATTTATGCATGGATAATTTTAGACTCTTCTCTGTACAGCTGGGTCGTTTGTCTATTTCTGCGCTTAAACCACACTGTTGTAGGGCAAGTATCTCGCGTCATTCTTTCTCAGAAGCGTTTTCATTCTTTTCCTATTTCATGACCCTTTACCCTTTCAAGCACTTCTTAGAAACAGCTTGTCAAATTGCATGAAATATCCTATCGGGGTTTCGTTTGCAATTGAATTTACAGGTTATTTTAGGAAGCCTATATTATTGTAATAGTGAATCTTCTTGTCCATGAAAATAGCGTATCTTACTGTTTTTCTAGGGATTTTGGGGGTGTATCTCATTGACATTTTTATAATTTTCTCAATAGTTTTCGATCAATGTTTCTAGGTGTGGTTTTCTTTATATCTTACCTTGCTCGAGTTCTGTTGGGATTCTTAATCTTGTCGCTTGGTATCTTCAGCCAGTTTTGAAAAATTCTGGGCAGTTACCTCCTCAAGCATTGCTTCTGTTCTGTTTACTCTCTGTCTCACTTCTGGAACTCCATATGCATGTGTTAGAACGTTTTCCCATGTTCTATATGTATTTTATACACTTTTCTGTATTTTCTATGCGTTTTGCTTTCTGTACCTAAGCCTGGATGTTTTCTACTGATTTCTGTACTCCTTTCATTAATCCTTTCTTATGTTGTCCAATCTGATTGTAAGCCCAAATACTTCTTAATTTCAGTTTTTGCATTTTTCAAATCTAAAATTTCTATTTGATTCTTTTTTGTAAGTCCCAGTTTTCTGATGAAATCTAAAGTTGTTATCTATTTTTGAATATATTAATCATAGCTATTTAAATGTAGCTATTTATATTAATCATAGCTATTATTCATTCTGACAATTCGAGTAACTGGGTTTACCATATGTGTTTTTGTTGCCTGACTTTTCACTTTACATCTAGATGGTCATAATTTATGACTGAATGCTGGACACTGTCTGTGTTAAATCGTGAAGGATCTAGGTAATGTTTGCTTCTTCCAGAGCGGGTTCACCACAGACTCTTTTAATATGATAAGGATTTCAGCCTACTAGAAGTATGTTGCAATTTTTGTCACACTCTGTTAACCAACAGTACATCTTGCTATTAGGTTCTCCAGTCTTTTTTTTTAAATTGCCATATAATTGATTTACAATATTATATTAGTCTCAGGTGTACAGCATAGTGATTCAGTATTTTTACATTTTTACACACTCCATTAAAAGTTATTACAAGATAACGGCTATAATTCCCCGTGCTGTGCGATATATCCTTGTTGCTTATATATGGTTTCCAGTCTTTAAAACTGGGATCAGGGCTTGTTTACTAGATCTATTCCTCCTTGGAAAACTCAGAATTTTAATCTTTTTTTTTTTTTCGTGGAAAACACCTCTCAGCCATTCAGCAGTATCCTACCTAGCTTCTCGTCTTCCTGCTTTGAGCAGTTCAAGAGTTTGGAAGCCGGAGAATGTCAGACTCACTTTCCTGCCCATCTCTTCCACTGGGGTCCTACACCTTATGACGCTTCTTTGGTAGCCCTGATCTTTAGTTTTTATCTCTTTAAGAAATTGAAGTTGTCAAAGTTCTGCTGACTTCTTTGCCTCCTAACAGTTAGTGGCTCCTGATTGGAACCTCTGCTTGGTTCATGTTTAGAATTGGCAAATACTTCAAAAAAAAAAATAGCTGCAGAATGTCAGCTTATACCTGTGTGTGTCATTTCTCTACAGGATGTTGGTCCCTGAAGTCCTATTCACCTTGGAAATTTTCTGTCTTTAAAGCAGATGTCATTTTTTGTTTTGTTTTGTTTTTGTTTGCATTTTACCTGGTTTGCTTAGCTGTTCTTGTGGGAGTGGTGGTTTGCTGCAACCTATCTTATTGTACTCAAATAAATTTTGCAGTTAGTTTTCAAAATCTTCTTATTTTAAGATAAAATACAAATACAGAAAAAAAAACCATATGAAAACAAAAATTGATAGCTTAGAGGACTATAATAAGGTAAACACTTGTAACTATTATGTAAAGGAATGGAACTTTTCCAGACACCTCAGGATCTACTCCATAGACCTCATCCTGATCACAGCCTTCTCAATTCCTCCTCCAAAGTAGCCATTATCCTGTTTCACTTCTCTTATTTCTTTAGGAATTTTTCACACAGGTGTATGATCTTTCATGTTATAGTTTAGTCTTGTCTAAACTACAAGTTCTGTCTCTGCCCCTCTTTTATCTTTTACAATATGTCTATTGAAGATCTTGAGCTGTTTGACTGTTTTCTGAAACCATAATGTTTTTGGAGAATTGTTTTATAAATGTCAATTAGATTCAGTTAGTCGATGGTGGTGTTCAGTTCTTATACCTCTCTGCTGAATTTCTGTCTACTGATTCTATCTGTTACGGAGAAAGGAATAACGTCTCCAACTATAATTGCTGACTTATTTATTTCTAATTTGGTTTTGTCAGATTTGGCTTCGTGTATTTGGAATCTGTTCTTAGGTGTAAACGTTTAGATTTGCTGTGCTTTTCTTGGTGAGTAGACTCTTACCCTTACATGTTTCCTCTATCATTTCTCTATCATTTGTAATTATTTTTACATTGAAGTCTACTTGTCTGTTAATATATAACTACTTGAGTTTTATTTTTTTCCTTCTTTTATTGTGGTAAAGTATACATAACATAAAATTTACCGTTTTAACCACTTATAAGTATACAATTCAGTGGCATTAAGTACATACGTACTGTTGTGCACCTGTCACCACTATCCATGTCAGAGATGCCTCAGGGATGGCTTCTGTTCATTTATTTTGTTCCTTTGAATGAGCTGTATTTTTCTGTTTCTTTGTATGCCTTATAACTTTTTTTTTGTAAAAATCGGGCATTTGATAGTTATAATGTGCATTTAGATTCTCCTCATTCCCCAAGGTTTGCTAACTTGTTTTTTGATTGTTGAATGCTGCAGTAGTTCATTTCTTTTGAGACATTTCTAAACATTTTTTGCACAGACTATTTCTTGTAATGCGTAACCACTTAAGTAGCCATTCCATTGGCTTGTATTCAGCTAATGTTTGGACATAAATTTACTTGAATAACAAACAAGATCTGAAACAAACAAAATAACAAACACCAAAAAACGAACAAACAAAAAAAAGAGAATCATCGGCTCTCCCAGCCTTTGCAGTTTGGTTCTGGCTAGGAAACTTCCTCACCACGTTTCTAGGCTTGTTCTGAACCCAGAGATCAACCTGAGGTGAAAGGTTAAGGTCTTCTTGGGACTTGTTGAGCATGTACCTTGCCTAGGCATTTGTGGCTTTTATAATTCTCTGTACCCAGCTGCTTTTGAATGTTTTAATTTTCTAAAGAGTCTCACTCCAGTTTTCCCTCTAGACCTTTGATGGCCTTATATGTCTCTACCTGTAATCTTTTCCCCCCTAGGTACCAGTAGGTTTGTAGCCTGCCTTGGTCTATTGTTCCTAGTTATGCTTAATAAGTACCTTGCATCAGTAATTTAGGTATCTCTCAGACAGGTTAGAAAAGATATATACGATAATTTACCAATAAGGTCTACACCAGGCCAGTTCCACCATCATGCTGGGGTGAGGGGGGGAAAATGGTGAGTAAAAACACCACAGAACTTTCCTTCCATTTTAAAGATGGCTTTTTCTTTATTGGGCATTTTCTTGGTTGCAGTAAATATTTGGCTGTTTTCCAGCAATCCTACCAAGTTGGTTCAGACAGCTTCTAGTTGTTCTTTCAATACCATAGAGTACTTTACAATATACAGTTGTGTGTAAGAAATTCCAGACTTTGTAACAGGAAGAAAATGCCACTATTGAAACAAATATTAAACTTTGTTAACTTTATCTTCTAGGGTCCTACTTCCCCGATCAAAGTCTTAATTTCCCTAGTCTTCACTGGCAATGTTGTCCCCTTGAATTAGTGGCCCTCCACAATTTAGACCTCGTTTTTCACTAAATCTGACTTTGAGCATCAGTCATGCTGGCTGCATCTTTGTTACGTGTATGTGCGTGCTTCTTCCATATTTCTACTTTTCACCGATGTGTGCTCAGGGCTTAGGAGACTGCCTGTCATGCAGGTTTCTATTGCAGAGCAACTTGAAGTCCCCAGGCTAGGACAATATGGTTCAGCATGCAGATCAAATCTACTACAGATGCCCAAAGGATATTTGTGATTTCCTCTTGCCTGGACAACTTTCTCCTAACTCTACACTTCATGTACATCATACCCATCCTTTAAAATCCAGGCTCAAATTTGACCTTTATGAAAACATCCTTATCTCAGTTGGTTCCCAAAATGTGTTTCCAGGAACATGACTTCTGAGAGACTCTAATAAGGCAGTAGAGACAAAAAAGGAAATGGTTTGTTCAATAGGAGGCTATCTGAAGAACTTCTCAGAATCTTTTCTTTTTTTAATAACAACGGGCATTTTTTTTTTTTTGCGGTACGCGGGTCTCTCACTGTTGTGGCCTCCCCCGTTGCGGAGCACAGGCTCCAGACGCGCAGGCTCAGCGGCCATGGCTCACAGGCCCAGCTGCTCCGCGGCATGTGGGATCTTCCTGGACCGGGGCACGAACCCGTGTCCCCTGCATCGGCAGGCGGACTCTCAACCACTGCGCCACCAGGGAAGCCCAACAACGGACATTTTGAATCTTCAATAAATGAATAGAGAATATAACATTTTCTTAGAATTTTGATAAAGAGCTTTCCCCCCATACAGTACCAGTTTAGTAAGAGTGTTCTCTGGACATAAATTGTCAAGTTCACTGAATATTTGATTTCTCACTCCTCTGAGTTTCTATAGAAATTATAGTCTGTAGTACACTATTAAGCGTTCATTTATTTAGCTAATAAATAGGTTTCCCTACCTCTTTCCCAAAGGATTTGTGATACCTTATTGAGTAGATCAAAGTACAAGACAAAACATTTAATATGGATTTAAATAAAGTAAAAATGAAAGAAATAAGTTTTAGTGACTAGCATCAAACAGATTATAACACTTGAATAATATAATTGCTTTTAGAGTCCTGGAAGTACATGTAAAAATTATTCTGTCACAGAACTGTTAATTTCTCACAAAAATACAACATAATTAAAATTTTTTTCTAAAACAAAATCCAAGCAAGAATATGACACAAGTATTCTTGAATAAGGGACATTGATAAACGAATCATAGAATATCTTTGCTCATCATTTTTCAAAAGTTTGGAGAAGCACTATTTCAATGAATGGGTTTTGGAAAGAAACGCATGGAGGAGATAGTATTAAATTATAATTCAGTGAAGGAATTTCTGGGAGAAGCTGAGGTTACAAGCAGAGTATTAGGATGTATGTTCAGCTGCAGGAAACAGAAACTCAAGGTAGACTCTGTTTCAAATAAACAAAAGCTTTATTTCCCTTTTAATTAGTGGCCTAGAGGCACAAAGCCTAGGGCTGGTCCCCAGGTTTCTGTCTCTGAGGCTATCTATGGGTGTGATTCTTTCTATCTTGTGGCTCTACATATTTGGGCTGTTGCCCTCATTTTCACCATGGTCATGACTGATGGCTCAGTCCTGCACCCTCAATCCGGCCAGTGGAAGGAGGAGAGAAGCATGGAGAAATAGTACACCTTCCTTCTCACATTCCATTGGCCTGTACATCCTTGTATGGCCAGACCTGGCTGCAACAGAGATGAGGAGATGTGGTTTTTGTCCTGGGTGGTCATATATCTGGTAAAATAAAGAGTCTCTGATAAAAAAAAAGGGATAATGAATATTGGAAGAAAGTTTGTAATCTCTGCCACAACTACTTTCCAGCTTTCTCTCCTTGCGTCTAAATTAACAAGGAGGAAGTAAATGTGTACATCAAAATATTTCTTGAAATGTCCTAGATGTGCTCTAGACACTGTATTTATTTTCAATTGAAATCTTAGTTTTTACTGAAGTACAGTTGATTTACACTATTATGTTAGTTTAGGTATATAACAGTGATTCAATATTTTTATAGATTATACTTCATTTAAAGTTACTATAAAATATTGGCTATATCACCTGTGTGTAAAATATATCCTTGTAGCTCATTTTATAAATAATAGTTTGTACCTCTTAATCTCCTACCCTATCTTGTCCCTCCCCCTTCTCTCTCCCAGTGGTAGCCACTAGTTTGTTCTCTGTATCTGTAAGTCTGTTTCTGTTTTGCTATATCCATTCGTTTGTTTCATCTTTTAGATTTCACATGTAATAACAAATCTTAAAATATATGGTTAATGTGAATACTTTATAATGCTTGTTAACATAAAGGCCCTCCACACTAGATTCCAGATATGAGGGAGCGAGAGGGGGTCCTCTGTGGAAGCAACACAAATGCCTTTCTTTCCCAGTATGAATGTTCAGACACACTCGTGTTGGCTGATAGGGAAGGCTCGCAGCTGCTTAGGAAGGATTAGTAGATTAGCCTCAAGCTTTATTTCTAATCTAGAGACTAAGATCATCCGGTTCTAGGCCATACAGACAGCATTGCTTGAAATTCTAGAGATGCCACTTTGGCCTTTGCATCAATTAAGCATGACCACAGTGACGCTGTATTATGAGCCACTTTAAAACGATGGATCAAAACAAAAGCCACATATTTATCTCACGCCTGGCCTTGGCTGGGAGAACCGATTTGCATCTGCTCCCGATGGGCTCTCACCCTCCATCAGGCTTGCTGCCAGGCTAGCGTCAAGGGACCAAGCAAGAGAGAAGGTGTGTGCAAGGGCTGAAACTGGCACACCATACCTTCTGGAACATTTTATCAGCAGGAGTGAGTCACAAGTCCAGTCAAGAGTTAAAGTGTAGGGGGCTTCCCTGGTGGCACAGTGGTTAAGAATCTGCCTGCCAATGCCGGGGACACGGGTTCGAGCCCTGGCCCAGGAAGACCCCACATGCCGCGGAGCAACTAAGCCCGTGCGGAGCAACTAAGCCCGTGTATCACAACTACTGAGCCTGTGCTCTAGAGCCCGTGAGCCGCAGCTACTGAAACCTGCGCACCTAGAACCCGTGATCTGCAACAAGAGAAGCCTCTGCAGTGAGTAGCCCCTGCTCACCGCAACTAGAGAAAAGCCCACGCACGGCAACGAAGACCCAACACAGCCAAAAAAATAAATAATAAATAAAATAAATAAATTTTAAAAACCATAAAAAAAAAAAGAGTTAAGGTGTAGGAAAACAGACTCCACTTCTTAGCTGGAGGAGCCACAAAGTCACAAATTCACAGTAGAAAGATCTGGATACTGGGTGGAGTGGGGTAATGTTATCTATCTACCACTCTTATCAAGTTTAATATTTTGTAATTCTAGTTAAAGTATAATACCTTGGGAAGGTTAAAAGTAATTTTGCCTTGGAATGAATACTTTTCTAGTCCTTTCCAGAAAGTATGAGGACTCTAGGTAAGAAGGGATGTTTACTGCCTCCTCTGCATAACATTGAAAATGTGGGGATAAATAATGGGGAAACTATTGTTACTTAAGGAATAATTTACAGCCTTAGATCTTCTCCTCTAGATCATCTCTGGTGAGAAATATGCAGTATAAGTTACCAGCGAAACCAATTTCTGCTAACGTTATTGGTGATATACGTATACCCCTTTAAGCTATGATAAAAGAATTGCATTGTTGTGGTTAAACCTTGGGGTCTGAAATGAAAGTACCTGGATTTCAATCCTCTCTCTGCTCCTTGTGGAAAATTATACAGTTAAAAGATTATACAGTTAAGGAGGAGCTTCAAGATGGCAGAAGAGTAAGACGTGGAGATCACCTTCCTCCCCACAGATACACCAGAAATACATCTACATGTGGAACAACTCCTACAGAACACCTACTGAATGCTGGCAGAAGACCTCAGACCTACCAAAAGGCAAGAAACTCCCCACATACCTGGGTAGGGCAAAAGAAAAAAAGAATAAACAGAGACAAAAGGATAGGGACGGGACATGCACCAGTGGGAGGGAGCTGTGAAGGAGGAAAGGTTTCCACACACTAGGAAGCCCCTTCGCGGGCGGAGACTGCGGGTGGCAGAGGGGGAAGCTTCGGAGCCACGGAGGAGAGCGCAGCCACGGGGGTGCGGAGGGCAAAGCAGAGCGATTCCCACACAGAGGATCAGGGCCGACTGGCCAGAGAGGCTTGTCTGCTCACCTGCCCGGGCGAGCGAGGCTGCGAGCTGAGGCTCGGGCTTTGGTCGGAGTGCAGGGAGAGGACTGGGGTTGGCGGCGTGAACACAGCCTAAAGGGGTTAGTGTGCCACGGCTAGCCGGGAGGGAGTCCGGGAAAAAGGCTGGAGCTGTCGAAGAGACAAGAGACTTTTTCTTGCCTCTTTGTTTCCTGGTGCGCGAGGAGAGGGGATTAAAAGCACCACTTAAAGGTGGTCCAGAGATGGGCGTAAACCGCGGCTAAAAGCGCGGACTCCAGAGACGGGCAAGAGACGCTAAGGCTGCTGCTGCCGCCACCAAGAAGCCTGTGTGCAAGCACAGGTCACTCTCCACACCTCCCCTCCCAGGAGCCTGTTCAGCCTGCCACTGCCAGGGTCCTGGAATCCAGGGACAACTTCCCCGGGAGAACACATGGCGTGCTTCAGGCTGGTGCAATGTCATGCCGGCCTCTGCTGCCCCAGGCTTGCCCCACATCCGTGCCCCTCCGTCCCCCACTCCTGAGTGAGCCAGAGTCCCTGAATCAGCTGCTCCTTTAACCCCATGCTGTCTGAGCGGAAACAGATGCCCTCAGGTGACCTACACGTAGAGGCGGTTCCAAATCCAAAGCTGAACCCCTGGAGCTGTGCGAACAAAGAAGAGAAAGGGAAATCTCTCCCAGCAGCCTCAGGAGCAGCGGATTAAATCTCCACAATCAACTTGATGTACCTGCATCTGTGGAATACCTGAATAGACAACGAATCATCCCAAATTGAGGAGGTGGACTGTGGGAGCAACGATATATATATATATATATATATATATATATATATATATATATATATATATATTCCCCCCCCCTTTTCTCTTTTTGTGAGTGTATGTGTATGCTTCTGTGTGTGATTTTCTCTGTATAACCTTGCTTTTACCATTTGTCCTAGGGTTCTGTCTGTCCGTCTTTCTTTCTTCTTTTTTGTTTTTTAGTATAGTTTTTAGCTAGCTATCATTGGTGGATTTGTTTTTTGCTTTGGTTGCTCTCTTCTTTCTTTCTTTCTTTTTTCTATTAAAATTTTTTAATAATTATTTTCATTTTAATAACTTTGTCTTATTTCACTTCATTTTATCTACTTTGTTTCTTTTTTCTCCCTTTTATTCTGAGCTGTGTGGATGACACGCTCTTGGTGCTCTACCCAGGTGTCAGGGCTGTGCCTCTGAGGTGGGAGAATCAGGTTCAGGACACTGGTCCAGCAGAGACTTCCGAGCTCCACGTAATATCAAACGGCAAAAACCTCCCAGAGATCTCCATCTCAACGCCAAGACCCAGCTCCACTCAACGACCAGCAAGCTATAGTGCTGGATACCCTATGCCAAACAATTAGCAAAACAGGAACATAACCCCATACATTAGCAGAGAGGCTGCCTAAAATCGTAGTAATCACAGACACCCCAACACACCAACAGACGTGGACCTGCCCACCAGAAAGACAAGATCCAGCCTCATCCACCAGAACACAGGCACTACTCCCCTCCACCAGGAAGCCTAGACAGCCCACTGAAGGAACCTTAGCCACTGGGGGCAGACACCAAAAAGAATGGGAACTATGAACGTGCAGCCTGTGAAATGGAGACCCAAAACACAGTAAGTTAAGCAAAATGAGAAGACAGAGAAACACACAGCAGATGAAGGAGCAAGATAAAAACCCACCAGACCTAACAAATGAAGAAGAAATAGGCAGTCTACCTGAAAAAGAATTCAGAATAATGATAGTAAAGATGATCCAAAATCTTGGAAATAGAATGGGGAAAATACAAGAAATGTTTAATAAGGACCTCTTTAGAAGAACTAAAGAGCAAACAAACAATCATGAACAACACAATAAATGAAATTAAAAATTCTCTAGAAGAGATCAATAGCAGAATAACTGAGGAAGAACTGATAAGTGACCTGGAAGATAAAATAGTGGAAATAACTACTGCAGAGCAGAATAAAGAAAAAAGAATGTAAAGAATTGAGGACAGTCTCAGGGACCTCTGGCACAACATTAAACACACCAACATTCGAATTATAGGGGTCCCAGAAGAAGAAGAGAAAAAGAAAAGGACTGAATAAATGTTTGAAGAGATTATAGTTGAAAATTTCCCTAATATAGGAAAGGAAATAGTTAATCAAGTCCAGGAAGCACAGAGAGTCCCATACAGGATATATCCAATGAGAAACATGCCAAGACACATATTAATCGAACTATCAAAACTTAAATACAAAGAAAAAATATTAAAAGCAGCAAGGGAAAAACAACAAATAATATACAAGGAAATCCCCATAAGGTTAACAGCTGATCTTTCAGCAGAAAGTCTGCAAGCCAGAAGGGTGTGACAGGACATATTTAAAACGATGATGGAGAAAAATCTACAACCAAGATCACTCTACCCAAGGATCTCATTCAGATTTGACAGAGAAATTAAAACCTTTACAGACAAGCAAAAGCTAAGAGAAATCAGCACCACCAAACCAGCTTTACAACAAATGCTAAAGGAACTTCTGTAGGCAGGAAACACAAGAGAAGGAAGAGACCTACAATAACAAACCCAAAACAATTAAGAAAATGGTAATAGGAACATACATATTAATAATTACCTTAAATGTAAATGGATTAAATGCTCCAACCAAAAGACATAGACTGGCAGAATGGATACAGAAACAAGACCCATATATATGCTGTCTACAAGAAACCCACTTCAGACCTAGGGACACATACAGACTGAAAGTGAGGGGATGGAAAAAGATACTCCATGCAAATGGAAATCAAAACAAAGCTAGACTAGCAATTCTCAGATCAAGAAAAATAGGCTTTAAAATGAAGACTATTACAAGAGACAAAGAAGGACACTAAATAATGATCAAGGGATCAATCCAAGAAGAAGATATAACAATTGTAAACATTTATGCACCCAACATTTGGAGCATCTCAATACATGAGGCCAATATGAATAGCCATAAAACGGGAAATCGACAGTAACACAATCATAGTAGGGGACTTTAACACCCCACTTTCACCAATGGACAGATCATCCAAAATGAAAATAAATAAGAAAACACAAGCTATAAATGATACATGAAACAAGAGGGACTTAATTGATATTTATAGGACATTCCATCCAAAAACAACAGAATACACATTCTTCTCATGTACTCGTGGAACATTCTCCAGGATAGATCATATCTTGGGTCACAAATCAAGCCTTGGTAAATTTAAGAAAATTGAAATCGTATCAAGTATCTTTTCTGACCACAACGCTGTGAGACTAGATATCAATTACAGGAGAAAATCTGTAAAAAAAAAATGCAAACACATGGAGGCTAAACAATACACTACTTAATAACCAAGAGATCATTGAAGAAATGAAAGAGGAAATTTAAAAATGCCTAGAAAGAAATGACAAAACATGACGACCCAAAACCTATGGGATGCAACAAAAGCAGTTCTAAGAGGGAAGTTTATAGCAATACAATCCTACCTTAAGAAACAAGAAACATCTCAAACAAACAACCTAACCTTACACCTAAAGTAATTAGAGAAAGAAGAACAAAAAATCCCCAAAGTTAGCAGAAGGAAAGAAATCATAAAGATCAGATCAGAAATAAGTGAAAAAGAAATGAAGGAAATGATAGCAAAGATCAATAAAACTAAAAGCTCATTCTTTGAGAAGATAAATAAAATTGATAAGGCATTAGACAGAATCATCAAGAAAAAAAGGGAGAAGACTCAAATCAATAGAATTAGAAATGAAAAAGGAGAAGTAACAACTGACACTGCAGAAATACAAAGGATCATGAGCGATTACTACAAGCAACTCTATGCCAATAAAATGGACAACCTGGAAGAAATGGACAAATTCTTAGAAATGCACAACCTTCTGAGACTGAACCAGGAAGAAAGAGAAAATATGAACAGACCAATCACAAGCACTGAAATTGAAACTGTGATTAAAAATCTTCCAACAAACAAAAGCCCAGGACCAGATGGCCTCACAGGTGAATTCTGTCAAACATTTAGAGAAGAGCTAACACGTATCGTTCTCAAACTCTTCCAAAATATAGCAGAGGAAGGAACACTCCCAAACTTATTCTACGAGGCCAGCATCACCCTGATACCAAAACCAGACAAAGATGTCACAAAGAAAGAAAACTGCAGGCCAATATCACTGATGAACACAGATGCAAAAATCCTCAACATAATACTAGCAAACAGAATGCAACAGCACATTAAAAGGATCATACACCATGATCAAGTGGGGTTTATCTCAGGAATGCAAGGATTTTTCAATATACGCAAATCAATCAATGTGATACACCATATTAACAAACTGAAGGAGGAAAACCATATGATCATCTCAATAGATGCAGAGAAAGCTTTTGACAAAATTCAACACCAATTTATGATAGAAACCCTCCAGAAAGTACGCATAGAGGGAACTTTCCTCAACATAATAGAGGTCATATATGACAAGCCGACAGCCAACATCGTCCTCAATGTTGAAAAAATAAAACCATTTCCACTAAGATCAGGAACAAGACAAGGTTGCCCACTCTCACCACTATTAGTCAACATAGTTTTGGAAGTTTTAGCCACAGCAATCAGAGAAGAAAAAGAAATAAAAGGAATCCAAATTGAAAAAGAAGAAGTAAAGCTGTCACTATTTGCAGATGACATGATACTATACATAGAGAATCCTAAAGATGCTACCAGAAAACTACTAGGGCTAATCAATGAATTTGGTAAAGTAGCAGGATACAAAATTAATGCACAGAAATCTGTAGCATTCCTATACACTAATGATGAAAAATCTGAACGTGAAATTAAGAAAACACTCCCATTTACCACTGCAACAAAAAGAATAAAATATCTAGGAATAAACCTACCTAAGGAGACAAAAGACCTGTATGCAGAAAATTATAAGACACTGATGAAGAAAATTAAAGATGATGTGAACAGATGTAGACATATACCATGTTGTTGGATTGGAAGAATCAACATTGTGAAAATGACTCTACTACCCAAAGCAATCTACAGATTCAATGCAATCCCTATCAAACTACCACTGGCATTTTTCACAGAACTAGAACAAAAAATTTCACAATTCATATGGAAATGCAAAAGACTCCGAATAGCCAAAGCAATCTTGAGAAAGAAAAATGGAGCTGGAGGAATCAGGCTCCCTGACTTCAGACTATACTCCAAACTTCAGTAATCAAGACAGTATGGTACTGGCACAAAAACAGAAATATAGATCAATGGAGCAGGATAGAAAGCCCAGAGTAAACTCACACACATCTGGTCACCTTATCTTTGATAAAGGAGGCAAGAATATACAATGGAGAAAAGACTGTGTCTTCAATAAGTGGTGCTGGGAAAACTGGACAGCTACGTTTAAAAGAATGAAATTAGAACACTCCCTAACACCATACACAAAAATAAACTCAAAATGGATTAAAGGCCTAAATGTAAGGCCAGACACTATCAAACTCTTAGAGGAAAACATAGGCAGAACACTCTATGACATAAATCACAGCAAGATTCTTTTTGACCCACCTCCTAGAGAAATGGAAATAAAAACAAAAATAAACAAATGGGACCTAATGAAACTTCAAAGCTTTTGCACAGCCAAGGAAACCGTAAACAAGACGAAAAGACAGCCCTCAGAATGGGCGAAAATATTTGCAAATGAAGCAACTGACAAAGGGTTAATCTGCAAAATATACAAGCAGCTCATGCAGCTCAATATCAAAAAAACAAACAACCCAATCCAAAAATGGGCAGAAGACCTAAATAGACGTTTCTCCAAAGATGATGTACAGATTGCCAACAAACACATGAAAGAATGCTCAACATCATTAATCATTAGAGAAATGCAAATCAAAACTACAATGAGATATCATCTCACACTGGTCAGAATGGCCATCATCAAAAATCTACAAACAATAAATGCTGGAGAGGGTGTGGAGAAAAGGGAGCCCTCTTGCACTGTTGGTGGGAATGTGAATTGATACAGCCACATTGGAGAATAGTATGGAGGTTCCTTAAAAAACTAAAAATAGAACTACCATACGACCCAGCAATCCCACTACTGGACATATACTCTGAGAAAACCATAATTCCAAAAGAGTCATGTACCAAAATGTTCATTGCAGCTCTATTTACAATAGCCAGGACACGGAAGCAACCTAAGTGTCCATCGACAGATGAATGGATAAAGAAGATGTGGCACATATATACAATGGAATATTACTCAGCCATAAAAAGAAATAAATTTAGGTTATTTGTAATGAGGTGGATGGACCTAGCGTCTGTCATACAGAGTGAAGTAAGTTAGAAAGAGAAAACAAATACCGTATGCTAACACATATATATGGAATCTAAAAAAAAAAAGTCATGAAGAACCTAGGGGCAAGACGGGAGTAAAGAAGGAGACCTACACGAGAATGCAGTTGAGGACATGGGGAGGGGAAATAGTAAGCTGGGACAAAGTGAGAGAGTGGCATGGACATATATACACTACCCAATGTAAAACCCATGGCTTGTGGGAAGCAGCCGCATAGCACAGGGAGATCAGCTCGGTGCTTTGTGACCACCTAGAGGGGTGGCATAGGGAAGGTGGGATGGAGGGAGATGCAAGAGGGAAGAGATATGGGGATATATGTATACGTATAACTGATTCACTTTGTTAGAAAGCAGAAACTAACACAAAATTATAAAGCAATTATACTCCAATAAAGATGTTAAAACAAAAAAGATTATACAGTTAAAAATACTGGGTAAATGTTTAACCTCTAAACCCCAGTTTCCTTATCAGTAAAATGGGGATAATAATTGTATGAATCTCTGAGGGTTGTTTGAGAACCTAAATAAGATCGTGAATGCAATCTTATTATAGTAGTAGTCCTCAACAATAGTAGCTCTTTTTATTATTTTTCACTAACATCATGCAACCAATGTGTACTAGTCTGACTTCTCTGTAAATTCAGATATATGTGAAATTCAAAACAAACTTTAGAACTTTCATCAGAGCAAGACAGATTGAATACACACATTTATTGCCACTCTCTCCTTTACAGTAAAGGTATAACAACAGGAAAAAGAGAGGCATTATTTTAGAAACGAAGAAGCAGATGGAGAAGTGAAGGAAATAGTTTCATGACACTGGTGTTGGCAATGATTTCTTGGATATGACACCAAAAGCTCAGGCAACAAAAGCAAAAATAAACAAGTGGGACTACATCGAATTAAAAAGCTTCTGCATAGCAACAAATAACACAGTGAAAAGGCAGCCTATGGAATGGGGGAAAATACTTGCAAACCATATAGCTGGTAAGGGGTTAATATCTATAATATATAAGGAACTCCTACAGCTCAATAGCAAAAAATAAATAACCTGATTAATAAATGGGCAAAGGACTTGAATACACAGTTTTCCAAAGAGAAAATACAAATGGCCAACAGATATAAAGATTCTCAACATAACTAATCATGAGGGAAATGCAAATCAAAGCAACAGTGAGGTATCAACTCATATCTGTTGGGATGGCTATTATAAAAACAACAAAAAATGTAAGTGTTAGAGAGGATGTGGAGAAACTGAAACCCTTGCATGCTGCTGGTGGAATGCAAAATGGTGCAATTGCTATGAAAAACAGTATGATGGTTCCTCAGAAAATTAAAAATAGAACTACCATATGATCCAGCAATCCTGTTTCTGGGTGTTTATCCAAAAGAATTGAAAGCAGGATCTTGAAGAGTTATCTGCAGTTCCATATTCACTGCAGCATTATTTACAATAGGCAATATGTAGGAATAACCAGAATGTCCATTAATGGATGAATGGATAAAGAAGATGTGTGTATATATATTCTGCAGTAGGTTATAGGAAAAGTGAACCTGGAGGACATTATGAGAAGTTACATGAGCCAGTCACAGAAAGGCAAATACTGCATGATTCGACTTATATGAGGTTATGATTAATTTATGTCAACTTGACTGGGCTAAGCAATGCCCAGATAGTTGGTAAAATACTGTTTCTGGCTGTGTCCATGAGGGTTGTTTTGGGAAGAGATAAGCATTTGATTTATTAAGCTGAGTAAAGACATCCACCCTCACCAATGTCGGTGGGCACCAGCCAGTCCTTTGAGGGCCTGAATAGAACAAAGAGACAAAGGAGGGTTGAATTCACTGTTTTCCTGAGCTGGGACATCCATATTTTCCTGCCCTTGGCTGTCAGAACTCCTGGTTCCCGGGCCTTTGGAATTGGACTGATTTATACCATTGGCTTTCTTGGTTTTACAGATTACAGATTGCAAATTGTGATACTTCTCAACCTCCATAATTGTGTGAGTCAATTCCTATAATAAATCTCTATCTATCTATCTATCTATCTATCTATCTATCTATCTATCTATCATCTCTCCTTATATATTTCCTAATGGTTCTGTTTCTCTGGAGAGCCCTGACTAATACATATGAGGTATCTAAAATAGCAGAGTAGAATAGTGGGACCCAGGAGCTGGGAGTAAGGAGAAATGGGAAGTTTTTATTCAACGGGTATGAAGTTGCAGTCATGCAAGATGAATAAGTCTAGAGATCTGCTGTACAACTTTGTGTCTGTAGTTACCAACACCCTATTGTACACTTAACAATTTGTTAAAACGGCAGATATCACGTTAAATGTTCTTATAACAACAACAACAACAAAAGTGGAAAACTGCCTTTATTTCCAGGGAAAGCTAAAGCCTGTGATGGAAATGCTGGAGGCCTGGAAGCAGGTTGATTAGCGATAAACACATGGGCTTTGTTGGTAGTCTATAAGAAGCAGAGAGAAATCCCTCCCTGCAAAGTCAGGGGGCTGTCCTGGTCTGGATAGGAATGAGTCAAACCAGCAACCAAGGAGGATTTACCAAATCGGAATCCAAAGCCCTGGTAAAAATCAAGTATACCCTATAAAATATTTCAAGTTACGTTACAGGAAGGAACTTGGCAGAATGTTCTGATTCCAGGACCTTTAATGTCACGTGTATAAAGCACAGGGGTTGAGTCTGCACTTTGAAACATGACAGAGCTCTCTTTGATTCTGGGCACCTTGCCTTACTAGCTGCATGATTTTGGGCTAGTTCATTACACTCTCTGAGCCTCAGTTTCAAAGTTATTTTGAAACTATATCAATAGAACACTTAGGACAGAGTCTAGAATATAGCAGGTGATTAGTAGATGACAGCTATTTTTACAGTGATGATCATCATTAGTTACTTAATATTAATGGGTTTGATACCTGCTGATGCTTGAAGTATATTCAAAGTTTAGACATCAGTTTCCTTATCTGTAAATAAGAACCATATTGGTATTTCATGAATTTATGAGTATTAAATTAGCTAGTATATGTAGTGTTCATACCACTTAGTAAATGCTAAACAGATAACGTTGACCGTTGCAACTTTACCATTACTTAAATGATTAGGAATCATGTTTTGTGGTATTTTGTTTTGTCCAGCCTTTCAGTTGCAGGCGAATTAAACATTTTGGCCACTGGTTTGTGGTCTCTTTTTCACTGAACAGTCTGGTATTTGTAACCTTTCTGGTAGCCAAGCACTTTAAGCTCCTTTTAGACAACCAAATATTATGAAAAATATTTACAGTTATACATGTTTTTATTAGAGAAAGATTATTATTATTGTATAAAATTTGTGACAACCATGCATTAAATCTGGAATATAAAAATAGAAAGAAAAGCACATTAAAAAAAAAAGATAGTCTCGTCCCTCTGAGTACAAGCACTATTATTGGTATACTGCTTCCAGGAATTTCTTCTGTATATTAGTTTACATGAATTTGAGGAGATATCCGTCTGAACTTTTTTCCGAAGGCAACAACCACATTGTGGGAGTATTTCTATATTCTAAGTATTCTTTCTTTTTTTAAAAAAAATAAATTTATTTATTTTGGGCTGCATTGGGTCTTCGTTGCTGCGCGCGGGCTTTCTCTAGTTGCGGCGAGCGGGGGCTACACTTCATTGCGGTGCGCGGGCTTCTCATTGTGGGGGCTTCTCTTGTTGTGGAGCACAGGCTCTAGGCTTGTGGGCTTCAGGAGTTGTGGCACGTGGGCACAGTAGTTGTGTCTCTCGGGCTCTAGAGCACAGGCTCAGTAGTTGTGGCTCATGGGCTTAGTCGCTCTGCGGCATGTGGGATCTTCCCGGACCAGGGCTTGAACCCGTGTCTCTTGCATTGGCAGGCAGATTCTTAACCACTGCACCACCAGGAAAGTCCCTAAGTATTATTTCTAATGCTTGCATAATGGGGACCATAATTTATTGCTTTTTCTGTTGACATTGGTTTAATTCCTTTTTGTTTGTTTGGGTTTTTTTTGCTTTTCTATGTGTCTTGTAGTTTTTTATTGAAAGTGAAGCAATTTGTATAAAACAGTAGTGGAAATGGGCACTTTGTTTGTTTGTATGTCTCAGTATGGGAGATTGAGTTCATCAGGTGAGCTGGGTTTGGGTTTTTCTGTTGCTACAGTTACCACCAGTGCATCCCAGATTTCAAATTCCTCCACCTGGAGGGTGGGCAGGTGTTTTTTAGGCTCCTGCCTCAGCTCCCTCAGCTTCAGTAGTCCCTGCCCATCTGCACATCCAGGGACATCTCTCTCTACACTTTGCTCTTCTCCCAGCAGTGAGCTGTCAGCTCATGGTGGGGGAAGGGAAGTCCTTCTTTTTCTTGGTCCAGCTCCAGTAGTAGTCGGGTCTTGCTCTGTATATGTGGAGGTCTCGGATAGGAGAGAGTTTGCTCTGCTTCACCCAAAAACAGCTTTGCATGGGTACCAGACTCTGAAGGCTTCCTGTCCTTTTCCCAGAGGAAGGAGTTTCTTTTTTTCTATTTCTCCCTCAGAAGTAATAGATCTTTTCTTGGGACCTGCGAATAGGAATCTTTCTTACCTCTTCTCCAGTGGCTTCAGGCTTTTGTTTCCTGTGAGTGAGAGGTCTGGGAAGTTAGCAGGAGTTCCTGTGACCCACTGAGGAAAGCTCTCTTTTTCTCCCGCTCCGCTCCCTGTCTTTGTCGTGAGCACCCAGCAGAAGCCTGTGGAAATGTTTGTGAATGAGTGAAGGCTATTTCACGTAAGGGGCTCTCAGGTGCGTTGAACTGTCATGTGAGCCCACACTTGGCCTTAAAGAATTAGTATAAGTTTCAGCTGCTTTGCCCTTGCCTGCTTGTAAGATAACCACCTCTTCTGCCTGTGCTTTCAAAGGTGAACATGTTCGTGTGTTCGGACACGTAGGTGGGGCTTTTCATTCTTTAGAATTCAGTTGATTTGTTTGCCTTGCAACTTCAGGTCTCTGATAGACTCAAGGAAGTTATGATTTAGGGTGGGACAGACATTCTCTTGCAGTTTCTGCCTTCTAAGTAGGAGCAGAACCCCACAGATTTTGTTAGAGATTAGCTTTCTGTAATACATGTAAGTTGTTCCCATGAATAATCCTCTGCGGATCATCTATGCGCATAGCTCTTCACTGTTAGTTTTTTTCCTCTAAGTATCCAGTTTTCAAGGTGGAATTGTCGGCACAGTGATGGTGAACATCATTAAGTCCCTTGAAGCATACTGCCACATTGCATTCTTAGGTGGATGTACTGAGACCAGTGGTGTATGAGAAAAAATTGTGTGCCTGATCCTTTTCTAGCATGGCTTATCATTGTTAAAAATATTTGACAGCATGACAGGTGAGAATGATAAAGATGTAATTGTGTTAAAATTTAAATTTCTTGTGAGGCCGAATATTTTACCAAACTTTCGTCTGTTTCCTTTCTGTGCCTTTCTAGTGCTTAGTTTATTATTACTGTGTGCTTCCGTGTTGATTTATTAATAAAAAGTGGCAGGTGTAGTAGGAAACTGTCATGAATTTCACCTTCAGAGAACTGTGGTTTAAAGAAATAAACAAGAAGGGCATCGCGTATCTAATTTATCTATAAGACTGTGAATCTTGCACCCCCAGGGGGTTACTCCCTAGGCCAGGCAGTGGTCAGCCATGTGAAGTGTGGATGCCCCGGCCTTGGCTTTCTGCCCTTAAGATTCTTTCCCAAGGACCCCACACCAGAGCTGATTGCCAGATAGTGTGTGTCTACCTGGGGGTTTGGTTGGTTCCAGTTTACATGGGATAAAAGAAACTACCTACTTCTTTCATCTCATCCTAATTCAGCTAAACAGACTCCAAATAAAATGGAAACTTCCTGAGTATCCTTCCTGACTCTGACCTTATACTCCACCTAACAATGTTTTCAGCCTGTCTTGAGTTCCTTTACTCCTATGACAAGGCTGGATTAGTTTGAAAAATTCCAAGCCATGTTTTTACTGTCTTTCCTTTTGTTGCTGGTGGATAACCATGTGAACAGGAAGCACAGACAATTCTTGTAAGCAACACCCACGTGGTATAAAATGTTCATTACGACAATGTTCGGAATAGTGTATTTGAATACCTTTCACTACAGTATTTTTCCTCATAGTTCTTTAATACCATGAGTGGTGAAACTGAGCCTAGGAAAGACTAAGAAGTCTGAGGAACAACTTTTATCGAGAGCATTTTTATGTAAAAGATTATTGTTGTTGTTTAGTACCTCCTGTCTTCTGAAAAAATTGCTCTGATCTGATTCATTTCTTTACGTTTTATATTTATATTCACATTCCATTTACTTTTTATATATACCTCATGTAAAAACATGTCATTATTAAAATAATATATAGTATAATGTTCTATTATGATAAAAATAGTTTTTAAAAGTAATAATAAGAAGTAAAAAGAACAGTAGTTTTGTCGTAGTTGCAAAATTGCAATATATGCATTTAGATCGCATCAAGCACAGGAATACAAATTGGTAGAAAATCTGTTCTAGTCTTATTTTCTTTAAAAATAAGCATATTCAGGGCTTCTCTGGTGGCGCAGTGGTTGAGAGTCCGCCTGCCGATGCAGGGGACATGGGTTCGTGCCCCAGTCCGGGAAGATCCCACATGCCGTGGAGCGGCTAGGCCTGTAAGCCATGGCCGCTGAGCCTGCGCGTCCGGAACATGTGCTCCGCAACGGGAGAGGCCACAACAGTGAGAGGCCCGCGTACCACAAAAAAAAAAAAAAAAAAAAAAAAAAAAAAAAAAAATAAGCATATTCAAAAAATTTTAAAAGAAAAGTTAACTTTTTTGGGGTGAATACTACTTTGATAACCTAGATCTTTCCTTTCTAAACTAAGAATCATTTTACAAATATAACAGGAACTCAAGAATATATCATATTCTGTGCGGGTGATTTCATATTACTTTTGCTTTTTTGCATTGAAATTATTAATGAAATGTTAAACTAATGTTTTTGCATTCAAGTACTTTAGAGGTTTATTTTTAAATGAGAAGGTGGGAGGAATTGAGTCCGTACGTAGCTAACCACCTCTGCAGCAGGAGAGCAGCGTGAAACCGCAGCTACATAACTATCAAGGGTACTCTTTTTAAAATCTGTAGTCAGTGGAATAATTATGTAACTCAAAATGTGCATGAAAGTCTCAAATTTTATGAAAAGCCCCATGTCCAAAACACTTGAATAATATAATTTTTTTCTTATGCCCCTTAAATTCATGTGACTATCATCACCTATGGCGTAGTTGTGGGAACATAACTAAATTTCAAAGCAGAATCTCATTACAAACCCATCAGAGTATGCATTTGAGTGTTGGAGTTTATTATACCTTGTCAAGGGATATGAGCAGGAAAAGTGAGAGAAACTGCTGATGGTGGGAAAATTATTCCCCAGAATGATTTTCCTTAAATATTTCATATTTAGAACATTTGAAATAGTGTAAAGGTATGTGAAGATTTTTAGTGTTCACTCTTGGATTAAAAATTGTGTGACCGATCCATTGGGAGCATCAATGCAAATGCTATAAATACCAGTTTTTGTAGGTTTCTCCCTATACAAAGCACATTAAGGGTTATAATGTATTACAACACTGCCAACTTTTATATTTCCGCAAGGGATGATTCTACATTTTGCTCAAAACAAAAGAAGAAAACCTTTGGGGCTGAGATTCATTAAAGCAAAGAACCTTAAACAGAAAATAGCTCTTTAATAATTTCTCATGACCAACATGGTTTAATGGGAGTCAGCATCACTTTGAGTAGGATTTGCTTCAGGGCAAAGACATTGTACTCTATTTTTGTTTTGAGAATTACGAACAAGGCTATTCCACTTGGAGATTATAGCCAATATGTTTGTATTCAGTTGGTTTTGTTCAGTTGAAGATGTTGGTTCCTTTGAAATGCTGACCATATCTGTCACTATGGAGACCGCAGTCCTCATCCACAGTGGGTGGCTATTGGCAAAGAAGAATGCTTTTTGATAGGCAGCAAAATGGACCTCATTAGTGCAGGTCACAGCCTGCACGAAAGATATATATGGAGTGTCACCTTCCATTCAAGTAAAGTTTTTGGATAGCTATGCATATAAGGTGAAGGGTCTCTTACCTATTTTTGTTGTGTTTGATTTCTCGGCTATACGTCTGCATACAAAACTCTTCTTCGCCAGTGATCTTTCACATAAAGAACAATGGCACAGGGAAGGGGGTGGTATTCCCTCATAGTCATATATGCCTTAGTCAATACACTGACAGTCACTTTGAGCAGACTGTCCTTGGCAAACGTAAATGAGGTAACTGCCGACAATCAGTCTGTCTGTCTGTTTGCCTCTCTATCTATTGATTTATATTTTTTATTGTGTAAAATTGATTATAACATTATATTACTTTCAGGTATACAGCATAATGATTTGATATTTATATGCATCGAGAAATGATCACCACAGTAAGCCTAGTTAACATCCACCACCATACATAGCCTAGTTATATACATACAGTTTATTTTTCTTGTGATGAGAACTTTTAAGTTTTACTTTCTTAGCAACTTTCAAATATGTAATACTGTATTATTAACTGTAGTCACCATGCTTTACATTACAGCCCCATGACTTATTTATTTTATAACTGGAAGTTTATAGCTTTTGAGACCCCCATCACTTATTTCACCCAGCCCTTGTCCCCAACCTCTGTCAACCACCAATCTGATCTCTAAGTCTATGAACTCTGTTTTTTTTAAGTATTATTATATCAGTTTCAGGTGGATAGCATAATAGTTCAACGTCTGTGTACACTACAGAGTATACACAAGTCCAATTATCCATCACCATACAGTTGACCCCATTTACCTGTTTTGCCTACCCACCCCCCTCCCCCACCCCGCAGCTTTCTTCTCCTCTGCCAGAGTAACCACTAATCTATCCTCTGTATCTAGGAGTTTGTTTTTGTTTTGTTTCTTTGTTGGCTTTGTTTTGGTTTTAGATTCCACCTATAAGTGAAATCAAGCGGTCTTTGCCTGGGTTATTTCACTTAGCAAAAAACTCTCAAGCTCTATCCGTGTTTTTACAAATGGCAGGCTTTTATTCTTTTTTATGACTGAATAATATTTCATTGTATATATGTACTACATCTCCTTTATCCATTCATCCGTCAGTGGACACTTAGGTTGCTCCCATGTCTTGGCTATTGTAAATAATGTTGCAATGAATATGAGGGTGCAGATATCTTTTCAAGTTAGTGTTTTCATTTTCTTCAGAAAAGTACCCAGACGTGGAATTGCTGGATCATATGGTAGTTCTAGTTTTAATTTTTTGAGAAAACGCTATACTGTTTTCCGTAGTGACTGTACCAATTTGTATTTGCCCCAGTAGAGCACAAGAGTTCCCTTTTCTCCACAGTCTCACCAACACTTGTTGTTTCTTGTCTATTGGATAATAGCCATTCTAACAGGTATGATGTAATACCTCTTTGTGGTTTTGACTTGCATCTCCCTGATGATTAGTGATGTTGAAATTTTTAATGTATCTGTTGTCCCTCTGTCTTCTTTGGAAAAATGTCTATTCAGGTCCTCTGGCCATTTTTTGATTGGGTTGTTTGGTTTTTATTTTGTTTTTGCTATTTAATTGTATGAGTTCCTTATATATTTTGGATATTGACCCATATCAGATATATAATTTGCAAATATTCTCCGTTTTCCCATTGAGTAGGTTGCTTTTTCATTAAAAACATTTTTTATTGAGATATAGTTGATGTACAATATTATAGGTTACAGGTATTCAAAATAATGATTCAGAGTTTTTAAAGGTTATACTCCATTTATAGTTATAAGATATGGCTATATTCCTTGTGTTGTACAATATGTCCTTGTAGCTTATCTATTTTATACATAATAGTTTGCATCTCTTAATCCCCTACCCCTGTCTTGCCCTGCCCACTTCCCTCTCTCTACTGGTAACCACTAGTTTGTTCTCTATATCTGTGAGACTGTTTCCTTTTTGTTATATTCACTAGTTTGTTTTGTTTTTTAGATTTCACATATGGCCTTTTCGTTTTTTGATGGTTTCATTTGCTGTACAGAGACTTTTTAGTTTGACATAATTTCACTTGTTTATTTTTGATTTTGTTGCCTTTGCTTTTAAAGTCAAATCCGAAGACTCATTGCCATGAGTAATGTCAAGGAGCTTACTGCCTATGTTTTCTTCTAAAAGTTTTATGGTTTCAGGTCTTATGTTCAATTCTTTAATGGCTTTTGAGTTAATTTTTGTGTATGGTGTAAGATAGTGGTCCATTTTCATTCTTTTGCATGTGGCTGTCCAGTTTTCCTAGCACGATTTATTGAAGAGACTGTCTACTCCCAATTGTATATTCTTGGTCTCATTGTCATAAATTAGTTGACCACAAATGCATGGGTTTATTTGGGGGCTCTGTATTCTGTTCCATTGATCTATGTGTGTGTTTTTATGCCAATACTATATTGTTTTGATTACTCTAGCTTTGTAATATTGTTTGAAATCAGGGGCCATGATACCTATAGCTTTATTCTTTCTCAAGATTGTTTTGGCTAATTGAGATTTTTGATTCCATACAAATTTTATGATTGTTTGATTTATTTTTGTGAAAAATGACATTGGAAATTTGATAAGGATTGCATTGAATTTACAGAGATTGCTTTGGGTAGCATGGACATTTTAACAAATATTAGTTCTTTCAATCCATGAGCATGGACCATCTTTCCATTTATTTGTGTCTTTTCAATTTCTTTCATCAATGTCTTATAGTTTTCAGTGTATAGGTCTTTAACTTTCTTAATCTTAGGTTATACCTTGAGCCTAATACTCTTTGTCCTCTATATACAGCCAAGGCAGACCCAATATCATGCCTTTTACCTGGTAGAGAAACTATAGAAATACATAATTCTTGGAAATATTCCTTTTCCTAGTGTTAGCTTCTATTTTTAATGCTTTTGCTGCATTGTTTCTTTTCAGCTTATTACACTTAAAGTTAATTTCCCCTAATTTTTAAACTTTTTAAGAATCAATGATATAGAGAGTTGGTACTTTAGTAGAAATCCATATCTTATTATGTTGACATATTTACACCTACTAAATATTATGGGATGAATTGTGTCCCGCCAAAATTCATGTGTTGAAGTCTTAACCCTCAGTACTTCAGAACATAACCTTATCCAAAGATATGGTCTTTGAGGGGTAATTAAGTTAAAATGAGGCTTCTAAGATGCGGTCCTAATCCAATATGACTAGTGTCCTTATAAGAAGAGGAAGAGATACCAGGATAGGCCCACACAGAGAAAAGGCCCTGTGAGGACACAGCCTGAAAGTAGTTTTCTGCAAGCCAAGGACAGAGGTCTCCTTGGAGAGAAACCAACCCTACTGATACCTTGATCTTGGACTTCCAACATACAGAACTGTTTGAAAACAAACTTCTGTTGTTTAAGCCACTGAGTCTGTGGTATTTTGTTATGGCAGCCCTAGTAAATGAACACACTCCGTAATATACTATTCGTGTATATTTCTGGCATTCTTTTAGCAAATGGTTATAAATGGGCTCTCAGTGCAAAGGAGGTGTTGCAATCTGGTATCTTTTGATTAAGTCTATTTGATTCCTTAAGAAAAGTGAGGCATATCATCTATTCTAGAAAAGGGAAGAGAAAGAATCCAGAGAGCTTAAGATACTTATTAAATGTGACTAGCACCTTAAAAAGAAAAAATATTCAAAGAACCCAGTAACCACACTCCTTATCTTTCTTAAAAAACAGGTACACGACTTGCCCCTTAGTTCTTGTTTTTGATGTAAATACAATGCACAATGCAGAAGATTGGTGGCATTTAGTCTACAATCGGGAAAATGCAAACACACTTGTTGTGACTTCTACCCTCTCTCCATCTTTGATGCTGCACCCCAGTTTTTCCCTTGCTTCCTGTTTACATCCTAATGGATTTTTTCCAGGGTACTTTCTGTGAGGGATTTCTTTTTTTCTGAAGGTAAAGCTAATGTCATGATGCTGTCTGAGTTTCATCTACGAGAGAGAAGAGGTTTTACCTTTGTTAAGCATTTGGCCTGTTTGGTTTGCTGATGAATGCCCCAACTCAAGAGCTTATTTAATTAAAACTCTCCATCCAGTAGCGGGAGGCTGTCGCCAAGGTTGGATAATGCACATCCCACCCAGTGTCTTCGACTCTGTGCATTTCATGGTTACTGTTCTTCTACCTGGATCCCCGTTATTCTGTCAGAAACACAATCACAAGGAACTTCCAAAAACCCTAAGTAGTCAGAGGCAAACCACAGACGAAAATGGAAAAGAAGAACTGCTTTGTGAAGATTGGGTTCGTGGTTGTTCCTTCTTCCCTCTGCTTCAGGGAATCATGTATCTGCCAGCTTCGTGGAAGCCTGGAGTAATGATGCTCTAGCTCCCACTTCCTCATTTTTCCATGTTTATTGTAATAGAGTTGGGAAAGGGGAAGTGGAGGAAGAAGAAGCTCCATGGGGCAAATTCTTATCTCCTTTTTAAGGTGTAGCTCATGGAGTACTGTGTGCCCAGCTGGAAGTAATTAGTTTTTCTCTGGACTCCCATATTCCCCAAAATGCAAACTCTCTTATGGCCCTTATCACTCAGTTTTGTATTACAACAGCCTGTAGTGCCCCTTAGAAAGCTATTGTCTCTCAGCTCCAAATCCATCCTTCAATTCTGAGCTTTGGGATGCTGGCCGGGCTGCTGCTCTACAAGCCACATCGCTCCTTTGCCAGCTGCTCCCTGGTAGACTTTCTAAGTAGGGAACCACAGAGGGAGACAGGAAGGCTAGAGGAAGGAGGAGAGATTGCTCTGTCCTGTTAGCTTCCTGTTTTCCATAGCTGTGGGCTTCAGGCAGCAGAAATTCTGTCCAGCTGCAGCAGTTGAAGCCAGTTTGCAGTTTCCCGCAAATTTCCAGAACCAGACTCACGATGCCCATGCCAGAGACAGCAGCCAAGAAGCACTGTCTTCTCTGAGATCAGACTTCCGGTTTCATAGGCCTTCTCCTCCAAGCTCCTAAGCTTTAATAATTCCCCCCTCTTCCCTCTTTGCCACAATCCTCATCCTGCTTCATGCAGCTACTCACCCTGGGATGCTCTGGTGTCCTCTTTTTGCCTTTTCTGTTCTCACATAACTAATGAACAGGTCTTTGCAGACCTATTCTTCCTGACAGAATAACCGATGTGATTTCTGTCTCCTTTTGGGACACGGAGTCAATTACCCATGTTCATGCTTTCTCCCTGCTTATCTGTGAGCTCATTAGCCATGCCAAATAGTAATGTAAGTAATACTGTCATCGTTTATTGAGCAGTTATTATGTACCTTGCTCTATGCTAAATCTTTACATGTGGTCTCATTTATTATTCACAACTTTATAAAACACGTTTTACTAACTTCATTTCACAGATGAAGAAACCAAGGCTCAGAGGGTTAAGGATGAAGGGAGTTTCATACCAGCCTGATGCCTCAGGCAGGATTTGAACCTGACTCCAAAGTCTAAGCTCTTAAGCATTCTATTAATTTGTCTATGTCATGTTTGTACCCTAATTCTTTGCTTCCTGCTCCTATTAAATAACTAATTAAAGTAGCTAGGCTTATATTCATCTAAGGAAGTAAAGCTTTCACCTACCTGTACTGGATTAAATCTGTGGTCTAGAGGATATTTATGATAAACCAGTAAGAAGAATGGGATGCCAGATCTACCCCTAACCCATTCCTGTCCTTGGCCTTGTCCCCCTAACCTATATAAAGGAGGTTTAGACTATAGAATCTTTTTTTTTTTTTTTTTTTGCGGTACGCGGGCCTCTCACTGTCGTGGCCTCTCCCGTTGCAGAGCACAGGCTCCGGACGCGCAGGCTCAGCGGCCATGGCTCACGGGCCCAGCCGCTCCGCGGCACGTGGGATCTTCCCGGACCGGGGCACGAACCCGTGTCCCCTGCATCGGCAGGCGGACTCTCAACCACTGCGCCACCAGGGAAGTCCTAGACTATAGAATCTTTAAGGGCTCTGTTATTTTATTAAAATTTTCTGTTAGCTTGGGAGTGAAAAGAGGAGGAATTCTATCCCTTAGACTTTGTCAACACATGCAAAGAATTAGAAGGAATTTCATTTCAAATCATGTATTATAGGAAAGGGCCCATGAAACATGTTCACGCTTCATGGCTAAAATGAAACATCCACCTTCCACAAGCTTGCTGTCTTCAACAGCAGTGCTTCCCAAATTTTAACGTGCACCTGAATCACCGAGGATCGTGTGAACCTGAAGATTCTGATTCAGGAATTCTGGGACACGGCCTAAAATCTGTCTTCCCCCAGAGCTCCACATCAGGATCACTCCAGCAGTAGTAAGAGCAGCCCTATTTATTGGTCACTTACTCGGCGCCAATTATATCCTCTCTCATCCTCGTAAGAATCTCATGAGGTTATTATTATTATTATTCTAAGTCTTCAAATAAAGAAACTGAGACTGGGAACAAGTTCAGTAACTTGGTGATGGCCTCACAGGTGGAAAGCGGTAGGATTGAAATTCAAACTCATGTCTTTTGACTCCAAATCCTTTGCTATTTACTCATCCGCAGTGCATTACAACCAGCAAAGTAGTTGAAAGTAGGACATAAGGTGTATATCTGTAAGATTAGTACCTGAAGGTGTCAGAGTGGTGACTTTTATTAAAGGCTTCGATACTTTGAAGTTAATCGGTTTTGAAGTGATTTGTGCAATGTATTATTTACATTTTAAACTCTTGTTTATAACTTGTCTGCAAATATCACAACCATTTCAGTAGCATTATATAGTCCGGGTATTATAATGGAGCAATTCATTAGAACAAAATTGAGATGCAGGTTAGGGGTTTCTGTATTTCCCTGTTAAATTTAAGTGAAAAAGAAATTCACATTCAGTTTGTAATTGCATGGAGCATTAGCACGCCGTGCTAACTAAAGGGTAAATCCATATCAGCATCAGTGACTTTTAACTGCTTCCTCATTCATGGTGTACAGATTGAAGCCAGATTAAGAGGAAAACGTTATTTTACCCGCAGCCCCCAAAGATTTCACCTCCAGATGCAGGTAATGAGCACTGCCGTGGATACAGTACAATTATATCACCTGAATAGAATCTAAGGGAATTGGAAAACAAGAGACAAAGAAATAAGCTTAATTATTCATGGTTTGAAAAATCTCTGCAGGCAACTTAACAGTAAAGTAGGGTGACTAAGGAACACATACATTTCATGCCCATATGCCACAGAAATATCTAATTGGGCGCAGTGTGCCAGGACTAATTATAGAAATGATTGCTGGAGGAAGGAAGGCTGCATATAGAGTAGCTGGCAACTTGATGGTCCTCTTGCTATGCAGAGTGGGCTGCATGTTGCAACGCGCTGATTGGTTGTTTCCTCTTTTTTTGTATGAGAATTAGATTGTAACTGATTTAACTTTTTTTCCTGATAACTTCCGGATTACTGAAGAGAAATGCTGAGGCAAGGCCAGCAGGGTAAGCCTCTGAGGATGGAAAAAAGAGGAAAAATAATGTGACTTGGTACTTCTCACTCGGGGTGACTGATCCTGTGTGTTCTCTTCGCTCAAGTGTAAGAACCCGCATCCCCCGGAGTATAGGGTGGTGTGAACAGTGGGGTGAACAGTTACTCATGGCTTGAACGTAAACTCTACTTAGCAACACTCCTACATTCAAATCTCCCCAAAGTGTTGCCTGAAATTGCACGAGGAAATCACTTTAGGTTAATGAGAAGATGTCTTTGAAAACCAAGGTTATCAGACAAAGCTGTAGTATTCACACTGTTGGTCTGGATGGGATTGAATTGTATTCCCAAACTGGCAGAGAGAAATGAAACTCTGTACGTGGAGAGCGTGTGGGAGGCAGAATTCTGAGACAGTCCCCAACATTCCCTGCTCCGTAGTGTACACACCCCGTTTAATCCCCAGCACGGTGACCATGGTGGCTTTTATTCTTGGGGTTAGGTTATGTTCCACGACACAGTTGACCGTAAGGAGATCATTCAAAAATGCAGGTGTAGAGAATGGACTTGAGGACCCGGGGACAGGGAAGGGGAAGCTGGGACTAAGTGAGAGAGTGGCATGGACATATATACACTACCAAATGTAAAATAGATAGCTAGTGGGAAGCAGCTGCATAGCTCAGGGAGATCAACTCGGTGCTCTGTGACCACCTAGAGGGGTGGGATAGGGAGGGTGGGAGGGAGGCTCACGAGGGAGGGGATATGGGGATGTATGTATATGTATAGCTGATTCACTTTGTTATACAGCAGAAACTAACACACCATTGTAAAGCAGTTTTACTCCAATAAAGATGTTAAAATAAAAAGAATGTCTGACCTAATCACAGGAGTCCCTTAAATCTGGATTCAGAGGTCAGAGGTCGAAGAAGTCAGAGATTGAAAGCACAAGAAGGATTTGATGGATCCTTGCTGGCCTGAAGATGGAGGAGCCATGTGTCAAGGATGCAGGTCATCTGCAGGAGTTAAGAGTGGCCCCTGGATGATAGGCACCCAGGCAATGGTGACCTCAGTCCTACAGCCACAAGGAACTGAATTCTCCCAACAATAAGAATGAATGAGCTTGGAAGTGGAGTCTTCCTCAGAGCTTCAGATGAGCGTTCAGCCAGGCTGACACCTTAATTTTGGCCTCATGAGCCCTGAGCAGGGAACCCAGCTATGCTATGCCAGACTTCTGACCTACAGAACTGTGAACCAAAAAAGCGGGTGCGCTTCTAAGGCACTAAGCGTGTGGTAATTCGTTATACAGCACGTACAGGAGTGTGAAGGGGGAAGGGGCCATGGGGACCTTTGAGTTGCAGACTGGCGGAGGACAGGTGTGTTGAGGTGGTGGGCAGGAGAAGCTTGGGGAGAGCCATGCAGGTCTGGTGGTGGTGGCAAGGGTCCTCAGGTAGGCAGGGAGTCCAGGGAGGCAGGTGGAGGGCATACAAGTCCCTTGGGACTTCTCCCTTTTTGGAATGAGAGTCATAAATTGGGTTTTAGATCAGATCTACTGTTATTAGTTCAATGAACCTGGAGAATCACTGTACCCATCTAGACCTCAGGTTTTTAATTCTAAACATAAACAGATGGACTAATAGGGATTCTTAAGTCCCTTTCAGCAAGAACATGCTTTAGTCAGACTACCATCATTGCCCTACACTGACCTTCCCGCCTCTAATCTCTCTTTCAGTTTATCTTACAGATCTGATCACATCACCCTCTTGTAGAAAAGCTTAAAGGTTTAAACTCACTAGGATACCATCCAAAAATCCTTCGTGAACTGACATCCTGTGACATCTTAGTGTCATAGACCAGTACTCACCCTCCAAGCATTCCACGTTCTAGACCATCTGGACATTTCACTATTCTCAAATATAATTCCAGGTTTCCTGCTTTCCTGCTTCACTTGTAGTTCTTTGGGGATGAAATATTTCTTTGAGCATGGTGATCAAGCTTAGCTAATTCATGAAGATTCAGCTTAGGATATTTTTTGAGTTATTATCTTAGAGATTCCCCAGTTATCTTCATTCACAAGAATTTTGTTTGGATTAATGTCAACTTAGTTTCAGTTGTATGCAAAATCTTTTTGAATACTATTTTTATCATATTTTAAAATCAAAGTTTTGCTGATATTATAAAATGAAAAGAAAAAAAAAAATGAAGCTTAGGGAATTCCCTGGTGATCCAGTGGTTAGGACTCTGCTGTTTCACTGCAAGGGCGTGGGTGCAATCCCTGGTCGGAGAACTAAGATCCCGTGCAGTGTCGCCAAAAAAAAAAAAAAAACAAAAAAAAGAAAAATAAAGATGCAGCTTAAATGATACCTTTTCCGAGAAGTATTTCCTCATCCCTCCAACTGGTAATAATCTCCACCTTCTCTGAACCATAATTGTAAAGATTCTCCAAATGATCTGACTTGGTTCATAACCTTTTTTTGGTAGCATTCATCTTTTATGAGCGTATTTAATAGTAAATATGTATATGTGCTTATATACGGTGCATATGTATATCTTCATATCTGATCATCTCTATTGTTTATAAATTACTCGAGGACTGGAAACTCATTTACCTGATCTCTACATTTTCAGCAGTATTTGGCAACAGGGCTTTGCCCAGCGAAGTGTTGAATCTAGAAATACTAATCTTTTGTCCCTCTGTTGTGTTGCCTCTGGTCTGATATTCTGCCTGTTATAATGAATTTGAAGGGCATTTTGTGAAAAAACTTTTTCCCAAATGACTTGAATTTCTTTTCTCTGAAAAAATAAAATTATATATATACACGTGTAAATATGTATACATATATATTAATATATATGTATCATTTAGAATTCAGCTTCTACTTTTTTCAGATATTTTAGATAATAGAAATCTTAGGCTTATTAGGATTGTTCAAAGACAGACTCTATTCTAAATATACTTCTCTCCCACCTTAAATTAGCAGGACCCATAATCCCAGCATCTTCCTATCCCAAACGTCATGATAATGGAAATTTTTTTTTTTTTTTTGCGGTACACGGGCCTCTCACCGTTGTGGCCTCTCCCGTTGCGGAGCACAGGCTCCGGACGCGCAGGCTCAGCGGCCACGACTCACGGGCCCAGCCGCTCCGCAGCACGTGGGATCTTCCCGGACCAGGGCATGAACCCGTGTCCCCTGCGTCGGCAGGCGGACTCTCAACCACTGCGCCACCAGGGAAGCCCGATAATGGAAATTTTAATTGTGTCCCTCTGTCTACACCACTGCACACTTTCATGCAGGCCTTCTCATTCTGCTCACAGGGTGAGCCTTCTTCCTACTTGACCATTTCCTTTTCCTTTTTCTGGTCCTTTTCTAGTTCCATCTATAGCTTGCTTGAGAGTTGACACAGGTGTAATTTTTTTTTACAATGTACTCGTTCACATTATGAAACCACCTTGTTGCCAGAGGTCAGTGGAGTCATTCAGTAAGTACTTGTTGAGCATTCTGTAAGAATGACAAGATATTAAGTAAACATTTCAGAGAGAAACAAAAATGCCCAGTTTTCAGGAGATCCAGCCCATCCATCCATAACTTCTCCATGTGATACACCAATAAACAGCTTGAAAGCTGGCAACACAGCTGTCTGTAGTGGATGCCAAGGAAACAGATGGCGGTGATGCAGGAAGAATGCTCTCCATCACTTGGCATTAGGCTCTTTTGACTATGTACCAAAAATGGAGAAGGAATTGACAGGCACCAGGGTGACTAAAGCAGGCTTTGCTACCACCACTTGTCAGCTGGAATATTGTAAACACACATCGATGATGAACTTTTTGGGCTCACTCGACTTTCTCCCAGGTTCTCAAAGGATTTTCCTAGGAAAAAATTGCCCTAGTGATGGATGGAAAAACTGAGGTCTCAAAGGCAATATGGCTGAAGATGACTGGCTCTAGATCAAATACTGAATCATTTCTAAGATCAGCCCTCTAGAAGCTGAGCTTTTGCTGTCCTTCTTCCTTTTTCAAACTTTCTTGAAGACAACCACACCACCAGGCTAATGCATAACATCGTATATTCCCTCTGTACTTGTATCAGTGTTCTGTTTTTTTTTTTTTTAAAGAAAGAAACTATGCAGAATGGTAAAGCAGTAGACCTAACAGATGTTGAGAGAGGGAGGCTTGTTCTTTAGGGTCTAAAAGTCTGTCTGTGATAACTTCCAGACTATTTCAATGCATCTGAGTCAATCAGCTATCTCCTTGACTAGCAGAAGGAGGCAGGTGATATTACAGGGAGGAGAATCCATAGTGAAGTACCTGCTCGCAGCCCCAGGGTTTTCTGCACCTTAATACCTCCTATGTGGGATGTCATGTGTATCTAACATTGACCCTTGAGGCTTATAACTGGAGAACTGAGGGCAAAATGCATTTTCAGTTTGCTTGGTTTGGTATCCTTCGGTGCATAATCTGTTATGACTCTCTAATGATAATGAAAATAGCAGGGCTAAGTTATTTCCGTTAATTCTGGAACAGTTTTAAATAAGGAAGGAAGAACAGTGGATGTGCTTGTTTTTAATTTTTATACAATTTAAAAAATTTACTTTCCATTTACAGTTATCACAAGATATTAGCTGTATTCCCTGTGCTGTACAATACATCCTTGAGCCCATCTTACACCCTCCCCCACCCCTATACTTCCCCTCCCCCATCTCTCCACTGAGAACCACTAGTTGGTTCTCTATATCTGTGAGTCTGCTTGTACATTCACTAGTTTGTTGTATTTTTTAGATTTCACATATAAGTGGTATCATACAGTATTTCTCTTTCTCTGTCTGACTTTTTACTTAGCATAATGCCCTCCAAGTCCATCCATGTTGGTGCACATGGCAAAATTTTGTTATTTTTTATGGCTGAGTAGTATTCCATTGTCTATATATATATCACAGCTTCTTTATCCATTCATCTGTCTATGGACACTTAGGTAGTTTCCATGTATCGGCTATTGTAAGTAATGCTGCTATGAACATTGCAGTGCATGTATCTTTTCAAATTAATTAATTTTTTTCAGATATGTAACCAGGATTGGAATTGCTGGGTCCTAGGGTAATTCTTTGTTAGTTCTTGTGAGAACCCTCCGTACTGTCTCCCGCAGTGGGTGCGCCAAGTTACATTCCCACCAACAGTGTACGAGGTTTTTCCCTTTTCTCCATACCCTCTCCAGCATTTGTTATTTGTAGACTGGGTGTGCTTCTTTTTCATTGTTATCTCTCAGTGCCCAAACCCACCCTTCTATACTCTTCTCTGTGATGCTGAGGCCTGGCCTCTGCGAACTCTGTTTCCCAGGCATCCTTGGTCGTTGACTCAAGTCCTGCCGACAGAAGGGAAATCGGAAAGCGGCAGGAATGGAGAATGGGCTTCCCTCCAGAAACGGCCTCATTTGTCCCCTCAGAAGTGCTGGTATACCTTCTTATAGCCTCCGCAATGGTAAGCACGGAGCCTGGGCTCTGGGCTCCAAAGTTCTTGAAATCCCACCTGCTGCTTGTTACCCAACCCTCTTTAACGCCACAGAACCAACACTGTATATGGAAGAGCCACATCCCTGCAGGAATCCTGACTGCGAGTGTGGCAAAAGGACAAATTACCCTGGAGTAGGATTTCACAGGGAAGTTCAACAGGCTGACTTTGGCTCAACGTAAGGGAAGCTTGACTTTCCAACTGTGGGACTTGTCCTTTACTGGGTGGGAAGAGCTCTCTGTGGCTGGAAGCATTCAGCAGGAACTAGATGGCTTCTGTCAGAAGTGCTGCAGCAAAAACAATTAGAGATGCTTTGCCCGTACGATTGGCAAAGACTTAAAATATTGGCCATCGGAACAGTGCAGAGATGAACAGGCACACACTGCCTGCTTAAAGGGGAATTTGGCCATCTATATTCAATCCCCATTTCATTCTAGAAAGGGGGACAGGAGATAAATGTGATATGAATATACTGCATGTCAGGGATATTAGTGACAAGGACTCATAAGAAAGACAAGCGTGGAGAGGGCCGTGGAGTGTGGAGGCAGCCACTTTAGGTGGGGTGGGTGAGGAAGACCATTCTGGAGCAGCTGCGTTTGAGCGGATGTGAATAGCAGGCCAGGTGGGATTCTGGGGGAGGAATATTGCAGGGAGAGGAAAGGGCAGGAGTTCTGGGGAAGAAAGGGAAGGCCTTGCTCAAGGAAGTGAGGGAAGAAAAGGAGGAAGTAACGTCACAGAGGTGTCAGCGACCAGGTTGTGTGTGGGGAATCGTGGGCTAGGATGGGAACATTCCATTTTTTCTGAGTGCTATCAGAAGGCACTGGACCATTTTTTAGCAAAGAAGAGCCGCAATCTGACATGTGTTCTCTATGAAAGTCTTAAAAATTTGTTCAATCTTTGACCTAAAAACTCCACTTTTAAGCATTTACCAGGAAAAAATGTCTAAGGATGTATGTATATACATGACTGTTCACTGAGAGCTGCTAGCCTTTTGGAGCCCTTACTGGATACCAAGAACTCTACACATATTAATTCATTTCACTTTCATAACTTTTCCATGAGAGATGTATGATCTCTGTTCTACAGATGGGAAAGCTGAGGCACAGAGAGGTTAAGTGTCTTGCCCAAGCTATTAAATAGTAGAGACTGGATTTTAATCCAGGAAGCCCGGTTCCAGAGTCCACACTTTTTTTTTTTTTCTGTGTTGGGTCTTCATTTCTGTGCGAGGGCTTTCTCTAGTTGCGGTGAGTGGGGGCCACTCTGCATCGCGGTGCGCGGGCTTCTCACTATCGCGGTCTCCCTTGTTGCAGAGCACAGGCTCCAGACGCGCAGGCTCAGTAGTTGTGGCTCACGGGCCCAGTTGCTCCGCGGCATGTGGGATCCTCCCAGACCAGGCCTCGAACCCGCGTCCCCTGCATTAGCAGGCAGATTCTCAACCACTGCACCACCAGGGAAGCCCCAGGGTCCACACTTTTAATCACTTGGCTATAAATGAAAATAGGGTCACATTACAACACCAGTGAGAAAAGGCAGGTTCCCTAACTGTGTGTGTAATTCTTTCATTATAAAAAGTATAAGGACCTCTTTAGAATTACATACACATGTAACAAAGTGTGGATACTGGGCATTTCTTTTATTCCCAGGATTCTCTCTTTTACTTGGGAACAGACCCTGGGGTTTCCATCCCCCACTTTACCTTGCAGTTCTAAGCAGGGGTGCATTGCAAACTGAACGCCCCACTGGTACTCTTGATCCTCCAGCCCCAGCAGTGGGTCCGTGACCCTGACCCTGTACTTGCCCTTTCCAGGACTATCCATCACTCTGCTTTCCTGTCTGAGCTGATTCATCCAGGGAAGAGCATCTGGCCCCCGCTGGCTGATCGAACTCTCTCTCCTAGAAACTGACACTGAAAGCCAGCCCACAGCCTGGTAGTCATTGGAATCGAGTCACACTCATGGTGGCCCCTAGAGATTCCAGATTCTCTGGCTGCCAGACCTTCTCTGTGGGTGCCTGCTTCCCTGAAGCCTGGCAGCCCAGCATCTCCTTTGATTCTCTGAATGATGCCGGCACCTGTCTAATTAGGTCCGTCCTGGGTTTTGTTTATATCAGCAAGGATGTGGCTGCTCCGTGCGAACCAAGTACCTTTATCTAATATTGCCTAGAAGGGAGCATAGCAAAACTGTAGCCGTGAGTGAAGAAATTTTGTGTGACGTTGTCTTCTTTACAAATGGCAAATACTCAAATGTGAGGTTAAAAATGCTTAAATTGATGTTTCTGCCTATTTATTCAAACTGTGACATAAAACCCTCTGAGGTCCACTCATAGCCAATAGTGCCTAAGGCACCCACAGCCCAGACTTAAGTAAAGAGACTACGGCAGATGGCATGAAAAGATATCGATGAGGATGATACACGAGTCACAGAAACGTCTGACGGTGAGATTAAAACTTGGAAAGTTTCAGACCAGAAGGTAGAACAGACAGTGGAGGCTGCAGGTGGGTGTAGGAAGAGGACTCATGACAAATCATATTTCGAAGTCCCGGTGTTGCCATTTGCACTATGACTGCTGTAATGAGCACTCATGGAACTTGGTGATTTTCTCACCTAAAACACGTTATCAAAACCAGTTGCCTTTCATGATTTCTTTTGTTGGAGCGAGTTTGCTGTACTTTACCCATGTTGGAACAACGTTTTTCTCTAGGGCACCCAGATTTTAAAGGGTTTGCATACCAACAAGGCAGACAGACCTATAATGTAGATTGGTTATGAATAAAAGAAATGTTAGCTTATGGAAATCAATGAGCAAAAATATGTATTTCTGTCATTTCTAAGCAGTGGCTTATTGTGGTTAACTGCTATTTAGTTAGGCCTTCAGGAAAACCTTAAAATTCATTCATTGCCTTCATTCCCGCTAAGTTTCCCCAGCTTTCTTGAATCAATTCCACGAACAGTGGCTGAATGATCACTCTGTGTCAGGCATGGCACCAGGCAGAGGGAACACAGAGCTATGAAACACTTGTTCTCTGCCCCAGAAGCAGCCCATTGGGGCAGGAGAGACATGGCAGAAAAACTTCAACGCATGCCCTAAAATTTAAACACCCAAACATAGAACTCTATAACAGTCATAATTGTATTTATTGATTTTTAAAATTTTTATTGAAATATAGTTGATTTACAACGTTGTGTTGGTTTCAGGTGTACAGCAAAGTGATTCAGTTATACATATATATATATAAATATATATATTCTTTTTAAAAATTCTCTTCCATTATAGGTTATTACAAGATACTGACTATAGTTCCCTGTGCTATACAGTAGGTCCTTGTTGGTTATCTATTTTCTATATAGTAGTGTGTATATCTAAATCCCAACCCCCCTAATTTATCCGTCTCCTTTATTTATTATTTTTTTTATGACACTCGGGCCCTGTGCCTACCACTTTACATATTACAGTGATCTTTTGTAGCAGGTGCTGTTATTACCATCCTCATCTTACAGATAAGGAAACTGGGCTCAGAGAGTTAAGTAGGTTGCCCAAGGTTACAACATTCAGACATGGTGGACTCAGCATTGTACACGTGCACACGTGGGTACACACCACACACACACACACACACACACACACACACAGGATGTCCTAGAACTCCAGAGCTGTGGCTCTAACAACTGCTTATAATTCTTCCCAATGTACAGCTTGTTAAGAGGATATTAAGTCTGTTTGAAGGGATGGGAAGTCAGGATCTGTTATGGACTGAATGTTTGTGTCCCTGCAAATTCCTGTGTTGAAGTTTTAACCCCCAGTGGGATGGTATTTGGAGATGAGACCTTTGGGAGGCAGTCACGTTGAGATGAGGTCACGAGGGTATGGCTCTCATGATGGAGTCACGTCCTTTTAAGGAGAAACATCAGAGAACTTACTGTGTCCGGATAAGGACATGGTAAGAAGGCAGCCATCTGGCGAGCTTCTCACCAGAAACTGACCATGCTGGCATCTTGATCTAGGACCTCTAGCCTTTGGAACGTTGCTTAATCACCCAGTCTCAGTATTTTGTTATGGCAGCCTAGCAGACTAAGGTAGGATCACTTTCTCAAAAGAGATGCTAGAGCACAGATGTTCCCTCCTGGGCTTGGAGCTCTTACCTAGAGAACTAGACAACTCTAAAGGGTGCAGGAGTTTTCTTGAGGAGTGTCCTTGCCATCGACATGGATAGGGGAGCTTGGAAAGCAGGACTGGGCAGAGGAAAAGGCTAAGCTGAGACGTGCTTGCACCAAAGTCTTCAGCTGATCCTTTGTGGAGCTACCGATAAGGTGAGGGAGGGGGGACATTTACACTGCTGCATAGGCCAGTCCTTGGTGGCTGCCCATGGGAGGGACCTCAGTGGAGGTAGCTCCTGTGGGCCAGTCCCAGGAAGGATATCAGCTGAGTGCTGGGTAGGCAGCTTTCTCGGTGCTAACATCAGTCCTAGAGCAAGTGTCAGCTGTGTTTGTCAAGATGGTCAGAGGCTGGAGGAATGAGGCTTGTTTCCTGGAGGGGGTCTGCATGGGACACCATGGCATCCACTACACCTCTGTTCTCCATCTTCCAGGCACCCTAGGTTCCCATGTCTTAAGATCCAAATACAACCTCAAGTGGTTATCTGTGTGCGCTTTCATGAGTGATAGGGACAGTCAAGTTTTAGAGTAAAATCTAAAGTAATCTAAGTGTTTAAAGACTCACAGACACTGGTGCCGATTTAAGTCTCATATTTTTGCCATGGATGCTTCAGCTTCAGCTTGCGGGAGGAAAAAGAAGATTGGATTCTCTACACAATTTTACATTGGCAGACTACCGCTATCATAGTAAGAACAATCTGTTACTTCCAAAATTCTGGTGAGGTTGATCCCTATAAACTCAGGGCAGGATTTCAGGACTTTATATACTAAGTGCTGAAGAAGTAGTGCCAATGTTCATTCACTTATACTACTGTACAAGCTACATCTCTGCCTTTTTTGCTTTTTGATACTGTGATGTATTTTCCTGACATTTAGCATGGGAGAAGGATTCTGTGGCCAACTTTTCTGACATCATTGGAACTCATGTTGATAATACTCGGAGAGAGTTTTTTACACCCTCCCCCTCTTTTTTTTTTTTTTGGACCAGAGTCATTCAAAAAACATCCCTAGCACTTAGAAATGTGATATGCTTATTTTAGATGTTGAATTAGGATTTAAATTCTAGATTCTACTCTCAAAAGAAATGCACTTGAAGAAAACCCCACTAAAGAACAATACAAAAATCAAAGTTCAATAAAAATTTTGATAACCTTATAGCAATGCTGAAGTTTGAAGCAGAGGCAATACAGAGACAGGTGTGCAGAATGTTCAGGGATGTCCTTCCAGATTGATGCATCTGTGTGGGGTCAGCATAGAGTCAGAGGAGGGGCAGCCTGTGTACATTACTTGGTCGAGCCGTCAGGAAGTGGCCTAGAACTCACCTACGTTGCGTATCAATACATGTCCCCTGTTAAGACTTTTAGTGGGTCTTCTCTTGCCAGGGGCATCAGAGTTCAAGTTCACATTTGACGGTCTTCGTCATCATGGTTTAGAGTCTGAAAATGGGGACATTCAGGCTTGTTTCTGCTTATAGTTGGCTAGACTCGCTATATCAAAACATACAGAGTCTGGAATAGAAACAAGCACCTCAATCTAATGAATTTAAAATGAGAAACAAAGATCCCGCGGCATGCGGGATCTTCCCAGACCGGGGCACGAACCCGCGTCCCCTGCGTCGGCAGGCGGACTCTCAAACACCGCGCCACCAGGGAAGCCCACTAACATTGTTCTGATTGAGGACTGATGTTAGTATCCAGCCTGATAGCTGTCACTTCCTTAGGTTTATACCTAACAAAGACCCTCAGGACGAGGATCTATGTCAGTCAGTCAGTGTTGGTGGTGTCAGAGCACGAAGACCAGGTCTTGCTATTTGACTCATCTTATTTAGTCTCCATTTGAAGCATCCTCCCTCTTTCCAAATATTTTGCAAAACACATTAGAAGGCAGTTGATACAGAGATCGCCTCTTCTTGCTTTTTGAACTGTTATTCTAAAACTGTACCAAAAAACAAACAACAAGAAAAGAGTCATCAGTAAACATATGCAATCTATAGTATAATAGATTGTATGTAATAGAGAATAAGAAATGATGGGACCTCAGTACATTAGCTCTAGGAAGAAATTTATTTGTTTGACATCTCTTTATAATATGAAATGAAATGATGGCTAAAGAGTCTGAAATGGTCATTTGGGCATCTCTAAACCATAAAAGAAACTATGACATAATATCATTATGTAACAACTTGACAATGATAATCATGGTAATCAGTAGAAAGTGATCTTAAAACAGGATATGTAATGCTAGTGTATAGTTATAGGAAGGCTCGTGGGGTGATTTTACATGATGTCTGACACACGATGCCTAGCCATGTGCCAGGTTCACATGAGGTGCTCATTAAATGCCCCACTGAACTAAATGAATAATTTAAGTATGCTACTGCTCAAGGCCACACACCAGTCCTACTGGGATTTTCAGTCCAGAATGGGAACGCCTTGGCTCACGTTGTCCCCTTGGGATCTAAGGACTTTTTTGGATTTTCATCTTTTCCTGCATCCAGGACAGTGTCAGAGGCTTGGAGCATCTGGGAAGGTAGACATAGTGAACTGCCCTGCAGATGAAACATCTGACTAAAGGGCCGATCTGGCACACATCTTCCATCCAAGCGATGTCAGAAATATCAGAAGAGCAGAAGGGCAAGTTCTGCCTGTTGCCAAATTTGTTTTGTATTTTCTGCATGTTAAAAAGGAAAACCCACGTAACCAAGAGCACTCATTCTTTTGACAGGAAGTGATTAGGAAGGAAGGGGTTTCTGTCTGGGAACAAAGTTTCTTTAAATCCTATGGAGGGCCAAAATATATGCAAATTTTAGCATCATCCTTAGAACTGGCACAAGAGACACCTGCCTTGAATCCTGGCTTTAGATGACCCTACTCTGACTCACCATCAGGTACAAGCCTCCCCATGGGGTGAGGAGTCCACAGGGCCAAGGGTTGTTTCCATCAATAGTCTTTGTTCCCTCCCTTCTACACTACACTATGGGTACCCAGGAACCTGATGTTTCCTGCCCAGACAATCCCAAGCTTACTTACTCACATCCCAGGTCTGCATAATATCTCCCTGAGATCCATCCTCTTAAGGGATTTAATACCGTGGCACGTAAGTTTAGATCGGAGTGGTGGTGGTTTGCAGTGATGTGGACCTAGAAAGTATGTGCCAGTTGGGTGTCCCAAGCTACCTGCAAAACCTCTTGCCCTGTAGAAGACCTTGGGTAGGGCAGTCAGTGTAAGATAACAGCAAAGTGGGAGGAGCATCTTGGCTGTCTGTTGACTGGCTCTCCTAATGCTGCCATATTCCTGAGTGGGACTCTTGGAATTTAGGACATGGCCTTCTAGTCACTATGAAGGTATTATTTTTCATGATAAGAGGATAGAACATACTTTATGTAACCATTTGATAGCTTGATTTATAACTTTTAAATATTTAGATATGTGGGATAAAGCCCCCCCATATACCCTTTTCAGACCTCAAAAACATTAGTGCTGGGGATAGAAATATAGACCCGAATTATATGAATTTGAAGATTTTTGTTACATCTTTATTGGGGTATAATTGCTTTACAATGGTGTGTTAGTTTCTGCTTTATAACAAAGTGAATCAGTTATACATATACATATGTTCCCATATGTCTTCCCTCTTGCGTCTCCCTCCCTCCCACTCTCCCCATCCCACCCTTCCAGGCTGTCACAAAGCACCGAGCTAATATCCCTGTGCCTTGCGGCTGCTTCCCCCCAGCTATCTACCTTACTACGTTTGTTAGTGTGTATATGTCCATGACTCTCTCTCGCCCTGTCAAAACTCACCCTTCCCCCTCCCCATATCCTTAAGTCCGTTCTCCAGTAGGTCTGCGTCTTTATTCCTATCTTACCCCTAGGTTCTTCATGACATTTTTTTCCCTTAAATTCCATATATATGTGTTAGCATACGGTATTTGTCTTTTTCTTTCTGACTTACTTCACTCTGTATGACAGACTCTAGGTCTATCCATCTCATTACAAATAGCTCAATTTCATTTCTTTTTAAGGCTGAGTAATATTCCATTGTATACATGTGCCACATCTTCTTTATCCATTCATCTGTTGATGGACACTTAGGTTGCTTCCATGTCCTGGCTATTGTAAATAGAGCTGCAATGAACATTTTGGTGCATAACTCTTTCTGAATTATGGTTTTCTCAGAGTATATGCCCAGTAGTGCGATTGCTGGGTCGTATGGTAGTTCTTTTTGTAGTTTTGTAGGGAACCTCCATACTGTTCTCCATAGTGGCTGTATCAATTTACATTCCCACCAACAGTGCAAGAGTGTTCCCTTTTCTCCACACCCTCTCCAGCATTTACTGTTTCTAGATTTTTTGGTGATGGCCATTCTGACCAGTGTGAGATGATATCTCATTGTAGTTTTGATTTGCATTTCTCTAATGATTAATGATGTTGAGCATTCCTCCATGTGTTTGTTGGCAATCTGTACATCTTCTTTGGAGAAATGTCTATTTAGGTTTTCTGCCCATTTTTGGATTGTTTTTTTTTTTTATATTGAGCTGCATGAGCTGCTTATAAATTTTGGAGATTAATCCTTTGTCAGTTGCTTCATTTGCAAATATTTTCTCCCATTCTGAGGGTTGTCTTTTCGTCTTATTTATGATTTCCTTGCTGTGCAAAAGCTTTTAAGTTTCATTAGGTCCCACTTGTTTATTTTTGTTTTTATTTCCATTTCTCTAGGAGGTGGGTCAAAAAGGATCTTGCTGTGATTTATGTCATAGAGTGTTCTGCCTAAGTTTTCCTCTAAGAGTTTGATAGTGTCTGCCCTTACATTTAGGTCTTTAATCCATTTTGAGTTTATTTTTGTGTATGCTGTAAGGCAGTGTTCTAATTTCATACTTTTATATGTAGCTGTCCAGTTTTCCCAGCACCACTTATTGAAGAGACAGTCTTTTCTCCATTGTATATTCTTGCCTCCTTTATCAAAGATAAGGTGACCAGATGTGTGTGAGTTTACTCTGGGCTTTCTATCCTGCTCCATTGATCTATATTTCTGTTTTTGTGCCAGTACCATACTCTCTCGATTACTGTAGTTTTGTAGTATAGTCTGAAGTCAGGGAGCCTGATTCCTCCAGCTCCATTTTTCGTTCTCAAGATCGCTTTGGCTATTCAGGGTATTTTGCGTTTCCATACAAATTGTGAAATATTTTGTTCTAGTTCTATGAAAAATGCCAGTGGTGGTTTGATAGTGATTGCATTGAATTTGTAGATTCCTTTGGGTAGTAGAGTCGTTTTCACAATGTTGATTCTTCCAATCCAAGAACATGGTATATGTCTCCATCTATTTGTGTCATCTTTAATTTATTTCATCAGTGTCTTATAATTTTCTGCATACAGGTCTTTTTTCTCCTTAGGTAGGTTTATTCCTAGATATTTTATTCTTTTTGTTGCAATGAAAAATGGGAGTGTTTTCTTAATTTCACATTCAGATTTTTCATTATTAGTGTATAAGAATGCCAGAGATTTCTGAGCATTAATTTTGTATCCTGCTACTTTACCAAATTCATTGATTAGCTCTAGTAGTTTTCTGGTAGCATTGTTAGGATTCTCTATGTATAGTATCATGTCATCTGCAAACAGTGACAGCTTTACTTCTTCTTTTCCAATTTGGATTCCTTTTATTCTTTTTCGTCTCTGATTGCTATGGCTAAAACTTCCCAAACTATGTTGACTAATAGTGGTGAGAGTGGGCAACCTTGTCTTGTTCCTGATCTTAGTGGTAATGGTTTCAGTATTTCACCATTGAGGACGATGTTGGCTGTAGGCTTGTCATATATGGCCTTTATTATGTTGAGGAAAGTTCCCTGTATGCCTACTTTTTGTAGAGTTTTTATCATAAATGGGTGCTGAATTTTGTGAAAAGCTTTCTCTGCATCTATTGAGATGATCATATGGTTTTTCTCCTTCAATTTGTTAATATGGTGTATCACGTTAATTGATTTGCGTATATTGAAGAATCCTTGCATTTCTGGAATAAACCCCACTTGATCATGGTGTATGATCATTTTAATGTGCTGTTGGATTCTGTTTGCTAGTATTTAGTTGAGGATTTTTGCATCTATGTTCATCAGTGATATTGGCCTGTAGTTTTCTTTCTTTGTGACATCTTTGTCTGGTTTTGGTATCAGGGTGATGGTGGCCTCGTAGAATGAGTGTGGGAGTGTTCCTCCCTCTGCTATATTTTGGAAGAGTTTGAGAAGGATAGGTGTTAGACTTCTCTAAATGTTTGATAGAATTCGCCTATGAAGCCATCTGGTCCTGGGCTTTTGTTAGTTGGAAGATTCTTAATCACAGTTTCAATGTCAGTGCTTGTGACTGGTCTGTTCATATTTTCTGTTTCTTCCTGGTTCAGTCTTGGAAGGTTGTGCATTTCTAAGAATTTGTCCATTTCTTCCAGGTTGTCCATTTTATTGGCATAGAGTTGCTTGTAGTAATCTTTCATGATCCTTTGTATTTCTGCAGTGTCAGTTGTTACTTCTCCTTTTTCATTTCTAATTCTATTGATTTGAGTCTTCTCCCTTTTTTTCTTGATGAGTCTGGCAAATGGTTTATCAATTTTGTTTATCTTCTCAAAGAACCAGCTTTTAGTTTTATTATCTTTGCTATCATTTCCTTCATTTCTTTTTCATTTATTTCTGACCTGATGTTTATGATTTCTTTCCTTCTGCTAACTTTGGGGTTTTTTTGTCTTTTTTCTCTAATTGTTTTTGTTGCCAGGTTAGGTTGTTTATTTGAGATGTTTCCTGTTTCTTAAGGTAGGATTGTATTGCTATAAACTTCCCGCTTAGAACTGCTTTTGTTGCATCCCATAAGTTTTGGGTCATCGTGTCTCCATTGTCATTTGTTTCTCAGTAATTTTTGATTTCCTCTTTGATTTCTTCAGTGATCACTTCGTTATTAAGTAGTGTATTGTTTAGCCTCCATGAGTTTGTATTTTTTACAGATCTTTTCCTGTAATTGATATCTAGTCTCATAGCATTGTGGTCGGAAAAGATACTTGATACGATTTCAATTATCTTAAATTTACCAAGGCTAGATTTGTGACCCAAGATATGATCTATCCTGGAGAATGTTCCATGAGCACTTGAGAAGAATGTGTATTCTGTTGTTTTTGGATGGAATGTCCTATAAATATCAATTAAGTGCATCTTGTTTAATATATCATTTAAATCTTGTGTTTCCTTATATGTTTTCATTTTGGATGATCTGTCCATTGGTGAAAGTGGGGTCTTAAAGTCCCCTCGTATGATTGAGTTACTGTCAATTTCCCCTTTTATGGCTGTTAGTATTTGTGTTATGTATTGAGGTGCTCCTATGTTGGGTACATAAATATTTATAATTGCTATATCTTCTTCTTGGATCGATCCCTTGATCATTATTTAGTGTCCTTCTTTGTCTCTTGTAATAGTCTTTATTTTAAAGTCTATTTTGTCTCATATGAGAATTTCTACTCCAGCTTTCTTCTGATTTCCACTTGCATGGAATACCTTTTTCCATCCCCTCACTTTCAGTCTGTATGTGTCCCTAGGTCTGAAGTGGGTCTCTTGTAGACAGCATTTATATGGGTCTTGTTTTTGTATCCATTCAGCCAGTCTGTGTCTTTTGGTGGGAGCATTTAATCCATTCACATTTAATGTAATTATCGATCTGTATTGTTCCTATTACTATTTTCTTAATTGTTTTGGGTTTGTTCTTATAGGCCTTTTCCTTCTCTCGTGTTTCTTGCCTAGAGAAGTTCCTTTAGCGTTTGTTGTAAAGCTGGTTTTGTGGTGTTGAATTCTCTCAGCTTTTGCTTATCTGTAAAGGTTTTAATTTCTCCATCAAATCTGAATGAGATCCTTGCTGGGTAGAGTAATCTTGGTTGTAGGTTTTTCTTCTTCATCACTTTAAATATGTCCTGCCACTCCTTTCTGGCTTGCAGAGTTTCTGCTGAAAGATCAGCTGTTAACCTTATGGGGATTCCCTTGTGTGTTATTTTTCCCTTGCTGCTTTTAATATGTTTTCTTTGTATTTAATTTTTGATAGCTTGGTTATTATGTGTCTTGGCATGTTTATCCTTGGATTTATCCTGTATGGGACTCTCTGTGCTTCCTGGACTTGATTAACTATTTTGTTTCCCATATTAGGGAAGTTTTCAACTATAATCTCTTCACATATTTTCTCAACCCCTTTCTTTTTCTCTTCTTCTTCTGGGACCCCTATCATTCGAAGGTTGGTGTGTTTAATGTTGTCCCTGAGGTCTCTGAGACTGTCCTCAGTTCTTTTCATTCTTTTTTCTTTATTCTGCTCTGCAGTAGTTATTTCCACTATTTTATCTTCCAGGTCACTTATCCGTTCTTCTGCCTCAGTTATTCTGCTATTGATCCCTTCTAGAGTATTTTTAATTTCATTTATTGTGTTGTTCACCATTGCTTGTTTCCTCTTTAGTTCTTCTAGGTCCTTGTTAAATGTTTCTTGTTTTTTGTCTATTCTATTTCCAAGATTTTGGATCATCTTTACTATCATTATTCTGAATTCTTTTTCAGGTAGACTGCCTATTTCCTCTTCATTTGTTAGGTCTGGTGGGTTTTTTCCTTGCTCCTTCATCTGCTGTGTGTTTTTCTGTTTTCTCATTTTGCTTATCTTACTGTGTTTGGCGTCTCCTTTTCGCAGGCTGCACATTCATAGTTCCCATTGTTTTTGGTGTGTGTCCCCAGTGCCTAAGGTTGGTTCAGTGGGTTGTGTATGTTTACTGTTGGAGGGGACTAGTGCCTGTGTTCTGGTGGATGAGGCTGGATCTTGCATTTCTGGTGGCCAGGTCCACGTCTGGTGGTGTGTTTTGTGGTGTCTGTGGCCTTTTTATGATTTTAGGCAGCCTCTCTGGTAATGGGTGGGGTTGTGTTCCTGTCTTGCTAGGTGTTTGGCATAGGGTGTCCAGCACTGTAGCTTGCTGGTCGTTGAGTGAAGTTGGGTCTTGGTGTTGAGATGGAGATCTCTGGGAGTTTTTCACCATTTCATATTACATGGAGCTGGGAGGTCTCCTGTGGACCAGTGTCCTGAACTAGGCTCTCCCACCTCAGAGGCACAGCCCTGATGTCTGGCTTGAGCACTAATAGCCTTTCATCCACATGGCTCAGAATAAAAGGGAGAAAAAGAAAGAAAGAAAGAGAGAGAGAGAGAGAGAGAGAAAGGAAGGAAGGAAGGAAGGGGATAAAATAAAGTTATTAAAGTAAAAAATGAATAATTATTAAGAAAAGAATTAAAAAAAAATAAAACGGACAGACAGAACCCAAGACAAATGGTGAAAGCAAAGCTATACAGACAAAATCTCACACAGAAGCATACACATACACACTCACAAAAAGAGGAAAAGGGGAGAATATAATCTATCTTGCTTCCAAAGTCCACCTCCTCACTTTGGGATGATTCGTTGTCTATTCAGGTATTCAACAGATGCAGGGTACATCAAGTTGATTGTGGAGATTTAATCCGTTGCTCCTGAGGCTGCTGGGAGAGATTTCCCTTTCTCTTCTTTGTTCACACAGCTCTCAGGGGCTCAGCTTTGGATTTGGCCCTGCCTCTGCGTGTAGGTCGCCTGAGGGCGTCTGTTCTTCGCTCAGAGAAGACGGGGTTAAAGGAGCCACTGATTCGGTGGCTTTCGCTCACTCAGGCCGGAGGGGGGGGGGGTGGGGGGTGGTTAGGGAGGGGCATGTAGTGCTGGGCGGGCCTGCAGCGGCAGAGGCCGGCGGGACGCTGCACCAGCCTGAGGCGCGCTGTGCGTTCTCCTGGGGAAGTTGTCCCTGGATCACGGGACCCTGGCAGTGGCGGGCTGCAGAGGCTCCCGGGAGGGGATGTGTGGAGAGTGACCTGTGCTCGCTCACGGGCTTCTTGGTGGTGGCAGCAGCAGCCTTAGCGTCCCATGCACGTCTGTGGGGTCCGCGCTGTTAGCCGTGGTTCGCTCCCGTCTCTGGAGCTCCTTTAAGCAGCGCTCTTAATCCCTTCTCCTCACGCACCAGGAAACAAAGAGGCAAGAAAAAGTCTCTTGCGTCTTCGGCAGCTCCAGACCTTTTCCCGGACTCCCTCCCGGCTAGCCGTGGTGCACTAACCCCCTGCAGGCTGTGTTCACGCCGCCAACCCCAGTCCTCTCCCTGCACTCCAACCGAAGCCCAAGCCTCAGCTCCCAGCCCTGCCCGCCCCGGCGGTTGAGCAGACAAACCTCTCGGGCTGGTGAGTGCTGGTCGGCACTGATCCTCTGTGCGGGAATCTCTCTGCTTTGTCCTCCGCACCCCTGGTGCTGCGCTCTCCTCTGGGCTCCAAAGCTTCCCCTGCACCATCCACCCCTGGTCTCCACCAGTGAAGGGCCTTCCTAGGGTGTGGAAACCTTTCCTCCTTCACAGTTCCCTCCCGCTGGTGCAGGTCCTGTCCCTATTCTTTTGTCTCTGTTTATTCTTTCTTCTTTTGCCCTACCGAGGTACATGGGGAGTTTCTTGCCTTTTGGGAGGTCTGAGGTCTTCTGCCAGCGTTCAGTAGGTGTTCTGTAGGAGTTGTTCCACGTGTAGATGTATTTCTGATGTATCTGTGGGGTGAAGGTGATCTCCACGTCTTACTCTTCTGCCATCTTCTCAAATCCTCTGAAAATGTTTTAACTCTCCTTTCTCACTTTTCCTCAGGAAGGGTGCTTGGGTTATAAAAGAATGTACATTAGGACATGGTGTTGCATATTTGTTTCAAAAAGAAGAATTAAAGAATTTGACAAGATATGTTTACAGTTTTAAAAAAGAGCAAACAGCATGTTTTAAGGCTGGTTTAAGCCATAGGATCTACCATCCAGTGATAGTTTTCATGATCAGTATTATCTCAGCTAAACCTCTTAGCCTCACCTTCAAACAGACCTGAATGATGTAGCCACTCTTATGAGTGGACTTCTGGTCAATTACATAGGCCACAGGTCCCAAGCTTTCTTTATTCAGTGTGTCCCATTACTTCTTCATGGATACCCTAGACCAAAAGACATATCTGACCATTCTACTTAGAAAGCAGTGAAGTCCAATAACTTAATAAGTATTAAAGTAAGATGTCTTAGTAGCCATTTGGGAAAAAATTGAAAGATAAACAATATTTTAAAAACTGTTAATGACTACGCTTACTTACTAATGGGATATTGGTCACCTGGTGGGCACTGCACAGTTTCTTAAGCCTTGGATCAGACTGTATACTACCCTCATTTTCCATTCCACATTGATTTGTCTCCAGTATTTGCTTTCTATCACACAACTGCCAAAAATGCAGTCTGGCAAAGATGGATGTTGTTAAAAGGCATGTAGTATGATCTCATATTGAAACTGTGAACTATGTTGAACTAGTAGTTTGCATTGCCTTCAACAACTGCGTTCCCATCAAAAATGTAAAACATTCCCACAGCACCCCAGTGAGTTCACTGTAACACCCTGGCTGCCTTGCTGCAGCTTGGGAGCCATACATGTAGACATTTGCCAAGTCCAGGGTCCAGAGTAGCTTGAGAGTGATGTGATCAGTTTCCCTGTTCACCAGAGCAGCTATGCCATACCTATTTACTCTTTATTACTGATTTCTGCAAATATTATGTGTTTCTTGAAGACATTAAAAAATAATTATTTTAATGATGGTTATACTTTTGGAAAAACTACATTTAAAATTAGTATATAGTAATTATGATTGTCTAACACTTGCACAGTAGTTTAAGTTCCCAAAGCCTTTTGCTACATTTTGCTGTGTTATAGTAAGAACAACAATCTCAGAGATGGAAAATGTCCTATGAGCCTCTTGCAATCCTACCCACCCATCCAGGCCTACCTCAAATACTGCGTAAACCTTCCCTGATGTACGCTTGAAGTACTCTCTCCCTCTCTAAATATCTACAAATGTTGCTTGTAATTTCCCTTTTGTTACTGAGTCCTAGCTCATACTGCTCACTGCACAACAGGCCAATAAATTAAGAGATGAGGTATTGGGGCAAGGAGTAGCAATGTTACCAGATGCAAGTCCATGTGCTGGACGCACAGTGAGGCCAAACGATACCAAAACATCAGAGTTTGGAGCAGAGAAAGTTTATTGCAGAGCCATGCAAGGAGACAGGTGGCTCATGCCCAAGAAAAACCCCAAACTCCCTGAAGGCTTTCAGAAAGCATTTTTAAATGTGAGGTGGGGTAACAGCATGGTTACTTGTTGCAGACTTCTTGGTGACAGATCCTTTGTTCTAGCAGCTGTCTACTTAAGTCAGGTCACAATGTTCCTGTAAACCACCACCAAAAAACCAAAAAAGGTATTCTTTGTTCTGCAACTTTTTATCTTCTTAAGATTGGAAAAGTGTTATACCTTTAAAGATGAGAGCCTTGAGAATGGGCTATCCTGTATATTTCAGGCTATAGGCAACATTCTTTACAAAAGGTGCAGACCCCAGGCTGGGTGAGGTCAGCCTGGGGGTCACAGGAATGGGCACAGTCAGCATGACTTAGCACAGGCAACAAAGCACATAGTTTAAAGTAAAAAGGAACAAATCTAATATGGAGTCAGATTTGTTCTTCCCTAATATAGTAATGTTATTTGGAAAGCGAGCAGACTGAGAAGATGGTGGACTAGTGTCCCAAAGAAACATCTTATCCAAGTTAGAATCCAGGCTTCTTTTATACTAAAAGTGGAGGGAGTATAGCTGTTTGTTACAAATTTCTTGGTGTCAGAATCCTTTGTTCTTGAAGCTGTCCACCTAGTTCAGGTCATGATGTTCCTATAAACCTCCAACAAGGCAACTTGTTATTCTCTGCTCTGCAACTTTTTATCTCTATATGAATGGAAAAGAGTTACACTTTTAAAGGTGAGAGGCTTGAGAATGAACTATCCTGTATATTTCAGGCTACAGGCAACATTCTTAACTTGTAGCAAAAGCAATGGAATACAAAGGTTAAAGTAAAAGAAACCAATCCAATATGGAATCAGATTTGTTCTTCCCTATTACACTTTCCACATTCTGCCTTGGGTTTTAGCAAAATTTGTTACTTTTATTTGATCAGTTCTTAGGTCATAAAGGGCTTTGTTTTCACAAGGCATGTCTCATTCTTTTTGATTTCCTCAAAAGAACCTTGATCTAGAGCATTATTAGCTAAAAAAAAAAATTGTTGCAAAAGTGGATAAACAGAAGAAATAATGTGTTGCTCTGGGCCTTTCATCAAAGGGACAGGTGTTTGCACTAATCTGGGCTGAAATGAGAATTTGTTTCAATTTCATCACTTTTATATCTCTGTTCCAAAGGTTGCTTAGCCTATTTTAGAAAGAATAAAAGAAGAGAAAACCACGAAGAGCATTTTTATTTCAGTGAAAATAAACTTGTGGCTTTCTCAAGCCCACAGAATCACCAGGAGTGTTTTTAAGGCAACGACAGTTTCTTGATAAATCTCAGGGAAATAGAGTTGCTGGGAAAGTATATTTTCACTGTGGTAAACTTATAGCAGAGAACAGGGCTCACTTTTCCACTAAGCTCAAGCTCACAGAGTTTCTGAGCTGTTTTGAAAACAATAAGGTGTGAATGCAAAACCTTTTATGGATTGGGAAGCTAAACCACCAGGAGGTGAAATACATAATTACACAGCTATTTTCAAATCTAAGAATCAAATTCAGGCTCCCTATCTTCCAATGCAATTCACAGACCACTGTGAATAACATGAAACAAATACTGCCTTCAGATTTTTATTAGTACAGCTCAGCAGAGCCTCATACCTAATGTAGCCAAAATTTAATGTTTTATATCTATGTTTACACCATAGTACAGTCATTTGTCTAGTGGGAAGCCTTTAAAATCAGAATATTTAATTATCACCCCCAACCAAAGAGCGTATCAGTCTCAGAGGTAAATCTCTGCTGGTACTTTGTGTTAGTCTGAAAGTTGGATTGCTGGGGGCTTGGATGGAGGACGAGGAATGAATATTGAACAGGCAATTAAATGGAACTTTTTTTTAAAAATTCTTACTGAATTAGAGGTTCATTGTTTGGATTCATTTGTCCTTAAAGTGTCATAGATTTCTAAAATATTAGACAAATTAATAGGAAAAATATATTTTAAAATATATTCCAAAATCAGATATAAATGACATATATATATTCTTTCTGAAAGTACAGATTTATTATTTTTCCTGATACAGGGGTTGGGTAGGTGATTTTTCTGGTCTCCATCAGCTTGACTAGTACTGGCTGGTGTAGGATGGCCTCAGTCACATGTCTGGGGACTCAAAGGAGATGGCTGGGAGGGAGAGGATGACCAGAGTTTTGCCACGGGGTCGCTCATCCTCCAGGAAGCTATTCCGGGCTATTTTCCCATGTGGAATAAGGGTTTCCAGTGACATGAAAGGGCAAGCCCCAACATGCAGGTAACTTTCAGGTCTCTGCTCTGTCAGCTTTTTAAAAATTTGGTATTTATATATATTATAAAATGATCACCACAATAAATTCAGTTAACATCTGTCAGCATACGTAGTTACAATTTTTTGTGTGTGATGAGGACTTTAAAATATTCTCTTACCAACATTCAAATATGCAATACAGTATTATTAATTATAGTCACCAATGACTTATTCTTTTTTATAACTGCAAGTTTGTACCTTTTGACTCTCTTCATCTATTTCACCCACTCCCCTCCCTCTGCCTCTGGCGACTACCAATCTCTTCTGTGTCTATGACCTTGGTTTTTTGTTTTTACATTCTACATATAAGTGAGATCATACAGTATTCATCTTATTTATTTCACTCTGTGACTTACTTCATTTAGCATAATGCCCTTGGGGGCCATCCATGTTGTCACAAATAGCAAATATTTTATTCATTTTTGTGGCTGAATAGTATTCTGTCATATGTATATATCACATCTTCTTTATCCATTCAGCCATTGATAGACGCTTAGGTTGTTCCCATATTTTGCCTATTTCAACAATGCTGCAGTGAACACGGGGGTGCATATATCTGTTCAAATTAGAGTTTTTATTTTTTGTGAATAAATACCCAGAAGTGAAACTGCTAGATCATACGGTATTTCTATTTTTAAATTTTGGAGAAGCCTCCATACTATCTTTCACAGTGCTGAACCAATTTACATTCCCAGTAACAGTGTACAAGTGTTCCCTTTTATCCACATCCTCATCAAGGATTGTTATTTCTTGTCTTTTTGATAATAGTCATTCTAACAGGTGTGAGGTGTATCTCATTGTAATTTTGATTTGCATTTCCCTGGTGCTTAGTGATGTTGAGCATCTTTTCACGTCCCTTTTAGCCACCTGTGTGTCTTCTTTGGAAAAATGTCCATTCAGATCTTCTGCCCATTTTTAAATTGGATTGTTTGTTTTTATCTATGGAGTTTTATGTGTTATTTATATACTTTGGATATTAACCACTATCAGTTACATGACTTGCAAATATTTTCTTCCATTCAGTAGGTTGCCTTTTCATTTCATTGATGATTCTCTTTGTTGTGCAAAAGCTTTTTAGTTTGATGTAGTCCTACTTATTTATTTTTGCTTTGTTGCCTTTGATTTGGGAGTCCAGTTCAAAGAAATCATTGCCAAGACCTATGTCAAGGAGCTTACCACCTATGTTTTCTTCTAGGAGTTTTATATTTTCAGGTCTTACATTCAAGTCTTTAATCCATTTTGATTTAATTATTGTGTATGACATAAAAAAGTAGTCTAGTTTCATTCTTTTACATGTGGCTGTCCAGTTTTTCCAACAACACTTATTGAAGACTCTGTCCTTTCCCCATTGTATATTCTTGGCTCCTTTGTCATGAATTAATTGACCATATATGCATAAGGTTTCTTTCTGGTCTCTCAATTCTATTGATCTGTGTGTCTGTTTTTCTGCCAATACCATACTGTTTTGATTACTATAGCTTTGTAATGTAGTTTGAGATCAGGGAGCATGATTCCTCCAGATTCCTTCTTCTTAAAATTGCTTTTGCTTTTGGGGTCTTTTGTGGATCCATACAAATTTCAGTTGCCTCACTTGGCTTATGAGAGATATGGATCCTTAGAGGCAACTGACATTTTGGGACATTAGGAGAGTCTTGGGGAAAAGGTAAGGGGCCTGGACAAGGCAAATAATAAACAGCAGGTGCTGAAGGAGACAAATCAGAAGGATAAGGGGGAGGAGAGACAACTGGATCTTGGGAGGCAACTGGAAGACAAGAAAAGTGGGGATATTCACTAGCAAAATGAGTCTAGCTTGTTCTTCTTTGAGTTTGTCAACTGGCTCATTCACTTTGGCCAAAGAATCTTTTAATGAAATAAGGTTTGAGTGAGAATTTCTTTTGGAGTCCTCTTCATACCAGTCAAAAAATGCTGCCCATTGGGTTTGTGAAATCTATGTCATTTCTTTCCTAAGGCAGCTCTTAAATGAAAAGTTTTGTTCAAATCAAATGTTCCCCAAAGTGGTCACGGAAGACCCCCCAATCACCCTTGGCAAAGCTATGCCATTCGGAAAGATAAGCATAAGATTTGGATTGAAATGAAAGTACATAGAAGAGGCAGGAGCCGTTACAGGTAGAGGAGAGGCTTTAGACTCAGATGACCTTGTGAGACCTGGACATGTAGGTAGGAATGTAATGCTTGTAATACTTGTACAGCTCCTGTCTTGGAACCCCAATGTAATGGCTGCTCTGAGCACAGAGCTAACAACCTGTATCTCCCAAACTCATCCCCTGCAAGCAGAAAACCAGAAAGGATGCTCTCTTTGGATCCAAGCCAAGCTCTCAGAACAGCAAAGTGAGGAAGGAAGGAATCTCATCTGTTTTTATTGGTGACCCACAGCTAAGTTTGTCCAAATGGACACAGATTCTGTGAAAACCACAAACTGAACAGTCTGTGAGGCTGGCTGGAACAACAGGCTTATCGAACTTTATCCTGTGATTCTTTCTTAGAATGAACAGTGCTTTTTGACAGCACAACACAAGACAGTAGCACAAAAGAGCAAAGACACGATGAAAAGGAACATTCTCACTCCACCAAGGGTGCCAAACATGAAAATCAATAACAAAACCCTCTCATCAAACTGAGAATATAAAAAGCTGAGGACCACAACACAGAGAGAGTGGAGTTCAGACCTGGTGCTGACTTGCTACTTCGTCAAGACCGCCACAAGCTGCCAGCAGCAAATGACAAGGTGATTCTCTGGGTAGCACCGCTGGTCAAAGACTGAGGTCCACAGAGCTGGACAGAGCAGGATGCCTTGCTGAAATTTTCAGGAAACTGTGGTGACAGGCAAAGACCATCCGTACTGGAACAAATGGAGAGCCTTTTAATTTATTCAGAGCTTGCTGTAGAAAGGAAGTCAGCCATTGTACTTGCATATGGCAGGGACTCAAAGGCAGGCAGAAGAGTGGGAAAACCCTATGGTGGAAAAAAGGAAGGCCCAGGTGCGCCCTCATTGGGTAACCGAGAACAACAAACCTGACTCCATATTGGATCTATTCCTCTAGCTCTAACCTTTGTGGTTTGTTACCTGTGCTTAGTCATGCTGGCTCTGCACCTTTTGTAAAAGAATGTTGCCTATAGCCTGAAATATACATGGTAGCCCATTCTCAAGGTTCTGATCTTTAGAGGTATAACACTTTCCCATAAAAAGTTGCAGAACAGAGAATAACATTTGTCTTGGTGGTAGTTTATAGGCACACTGTGACCAGACCTTCATGGACAGCTGCAAGAACAAACGATTCCTGCACGGAGAAGTTGGCAACAACCAGCCACACCCCCTTCCCTTTTAGTATAAAAGCAGCCTGATTCTAAATCAGGCAAGATGGTTCTTTGAGACGCTAGTCCACCGTCTTCTCAGTCTGCTGGCTTTCTGAATAAAGTTGCTATTCTTTGCCCCAACAACTCATCTCTCCATTTAGTGGCCAGTCATGCAGTGAGCAGTGCAAGCTTGGACTCAATAACAGTTGGAGGTTGTTGGCCGGGGGAGCTGAAGGTGCGCTAACTACAAGTGCGCATTTCTGAGATTGGTTTGAGGTGTGTAGTTGCCTTTCTCTGGTTGGTTCTGAGTTGGAAGCAGGGACATAAAATAGGGAACTTGGCAGTCTTTGATAAAGTACTGATTGTCTGGGCCTATAGCTGCAGGTTGTGGGTCTGAGTTCTATTGTCATGTATGGCCCGGTCACTGTCCATTTGTGTATCCAATCTCTTACAGTCATGTACAGAACTCTGAAATATTGTTTTATTTTTCTTCGTATGCTATTGAGGTAAATTTTTAGTGTCATAATTAAATAGATGACCACAATGACAAACCTATTTGCTTCACATATATAATAAAGTATGTAAAACATTTTAGCTAAAAGTGTACTCGTTAAAAAAAATTAATACAATAAAACCTCACACTGGTCAGAATGGCCATCATCAAAAAGTCTACAAATAATAAATGCTGGAGAGGGTGTGGAGAAAAGAGGACCCTCCTATACTGTCAATGGGAGTGTAAATTGGTGAAGCCACTATGGAGAACAGCATAGAGGTTCCTTAAAAAACTAAAAATAGAGTTGTCATATGATCCAACAGTCCCACGCCTAGGCATATATCCAGAAAAGACAAAAACTCTAACCCAAAAAGATACACATACCCCAATGTCCCAATGTTCATAGCAGCGCTATGCCAAGACATGGAAGCAACCTAAATGTCTATAGGCAGATGAATTGGTAAAGATGTGGCATCTATCTACCTATCTACCTCTCTATCTATCTATCTATCTATCTATCTTTCTATCTATCTATAATGAAATGTTAACTCAGCCATAAAAAGAATGAAATAATGTCATTTGCAGCAACATGGATGGAACTAGAGATTATCACACTAGGTGAAGAAAATCAGACAAAGACAAATATCATATGATATCGCTTATATGTGGAATCTAAAAAAATGATACAAATGAGCTTATTTACAAAACAGAAACAGACTCAGACATTGAAAGCAAACTTATGGTTATCAAAGGGAAAAGGAGGAGGGATTAAATTAGAAGTGTGGGATTAACAGATATACACTACTTATATAAAATAGATAAACAACAAGGTTCTACTGTATAGCACAGGGAACTATAGTCAATATCTTGTAATAACCAATAATGGAAAAGAATCTGAAAAAGAATATATATATATATGTACAACTGAGTTACTTTGCTGTACATGTGAAACTAACACAACATTATAAATCAACTATACCTCAATAAAAAGTTTTAAAAAGAGTGGGAAAAAATTAATACAATAAAAGAAACCCAAACAAATATTTAGCCAGAAAATAATGATCTCAAAGAAGTTCTTAAAGAAAAATCCATTTTTATCTCCCTAAAATATCCTAGGACATCTTCTCTTCAATGCCACAGCCATTTCTCCTTGAGGCTGCTTTCAAAATGAATAAGTGGTTTTTACCAGGTGTGAACTACCTATTTACAGAGAGGAGGGTGACCTATTTTAGACATTTGCATCCCTGACAAATGTTATACTGTGTGACTAAGAAGCAAGGAAACCTAGAAGGCTCAAACTTAAGAAACCTTTGGAAAATTCACTTCTTCCCTGAAGCCAGTAAACGGAATTTTTAAACTGTATGAGATCGTAGCACCCTCAGTATTCTGGCTGACAGCGTGTAGCCTCTTCAGCTCAGCGCCAGAAGAAGTCTGCTTTACTGGAGTGAGAGTGCCTTGAGGAACACACTGGACAGCTTTAGTTGTTACTTTCAGCAATCTCTGCCCTCCCTCCTCCACCTATTGCCAAAGTCTTCCACACACACCTCTAACACCTCCATTTTCATTTAAATTTCTCGAGGATAATGCAAATCAAGCTTTTTTTTTTTTCTCCCGAGTTTGACATAGAAAAAGCTAGTTCACCTTATCTTGTTAAAAGCCTACGATGTTCCCGTATGGCTGATTCGCTTTGTTATGGAGCAGAAACTAACACACCATTGTAAAGCAATTATACTCCAATAAAGATGTAAATAAATAAATAAATAAAGAGAGTAGATCAGGGGAAAAAAAAAAAAGCCTACGATGACTGACTGCTAGTTTTACATTTAGATTTCAAGCCCTTGAATTATTCAGAACCCATTGCATCTTAAACAAAAAAAAGTTTTCTCATGTGAAGGTGCATTTTAAGCCCTAAACAAGCACAAGACTTGATTAGTTTTGGAATCAGTTGAGTTTTCTATTTGACTTGGAAAGACGCTTCTTACCAAAGATGTATGGGAGTTTGAAACCCAAGGAGAGCAACGTGGCGTTCATATCATCTTCACATATGATCATGCACCTTCAAAAATCCCTAACCATGTATAATCGGAAACACAGCGGCCTCTTTACCAAAGAGAGTACCACAGTTATTGCGTTCAGCTGCAGGTTCTACGACCTCTATGTCTTATGCTGATGGCACGTAGCTTCTAATGATTTGTTTGCATGTGTTAAATAAAAAGTTTATCGCTGCAAACAATTCAATATAATGGTCGACAGAGAAAGAAGATCAGCGCGATCGAAAAAGTTAAAAACTCCCACTTAATTTATGTGTGAAAGAACATGATCTCCGGTATTGGCTTTAAAATGCTGCAGCAAAGAAAATGGGGGAAGATATAGGAAAAGATTGTCAAAGTGTTGGTGATTGTTGAATTGAGTGATAAACTGTTCATTATATGATTTCTTCTACTTTTGTGTATGTTTAAAAATCTTCACATTGAAGGTCCAAAAAATCCTCTTACAATGGAAAAGGGGAGAATGGAAAACAACGAACATGGGTAACTGCTCTATCTAATATCACAGTAGACAAAATTAGAAGGACTTCCTGTCCTGGCAAAGAATGGAGACTTCATCTTTTGTCTAGGGAGTCAAGTACCTGGCTCTTCTTGGTTTTGAAATCAGAGAGATCTGTCTTGTCCATTACCCTCTTTGGTCACCTGAGATGAAATGATCTAGAAGATGTCCGTTTGGGGGGCTGTGTTTTTAGTGACTCACTTTCTGTTGACGTGGGTTCAGAGTCTAGACATTGCTTTAGGGTGAGGGGGAGCAGAATACGTGACTCCAGAATGTGCCAGTTTGGCATGTGGATTATTCTGAGATGAAGATCAGAGCCCTACAGACTCAAGAAGAGGTTTTTACCCACCTCTTAACTGCCTAAAAGAATTTGGATAGAGGGCCTGTACCAGTGGAGAGCTAATACCCAAGTAACTTTTTATATCAGAAAAACTTACCTGCATGGCCTAGCAAACATTTGTCTACCAAACATTTGCTCTTATCTTCCTGATTTTTCTTCCTACCCTTTGAGAGCCCAGACCCCTAGCCCCTTCTCCTTAGCTCAGACTGGTATATAAGCTTCAATTACCTGGCTGCTGGGAGCTGTCCGTGTCTTTCTGGGGCTCCCGTAGGTATGAAAGGAGATTTGTTTTTCTCCTGTTCATCTGTCTTATACCGATTTAATTATTTGACCCACCAAAGAACCTAGAAGGGAAGAAAGGAAAAGATTTTTCCCCTACGAGGGACTTAGCAAACACATAGGATTGGTGGCCAAGCTTGGGGTCTCTTGGGTAGTATGATTCCATTAAAAATTAAGTATGCTTTGATCTGCTTCTACTTTTGCACTACACAGGCTAGTCAAGGTACAATATCTTGTCGGGTGCCTCTAGAGGCAGCCCAAGGAGAGTTCACTGGCTTGTCTCTCAAACTCTACCTCAGGAAGTTCATTCAAAAAATGGCCTGGACTGAGAAGGCACATTTAATCTGCTTCTTGTCATATTTCCCCATTTGTCCCCAAAACGTCTTTTATAGTTGTTATATAAGAAGGGAGAAGTTTTCTTTGTTGACTCAGTGTTGCTATGAAAATGATGTCACCTGAGCCAGCAGCAGGTGTAAGATGCGACACCGTTGCTTTCGACTCTTGTGCAAGCTCCCAGTCTGGTGGTCTGGTAACAAATAGTTACACAGAACAGCAGCAGTTTGTGATCCACACTCTATGGAGCTCTGCTGCAGTGCGTTCTGAATTCTGATCTAGGCTAATTGTTTCCACTTAGTGCCTTTTAACTTCTTTCTTTTGCATTTCCTATAACCTAGAAGTTGAGTGTAAGGCAGCATTCTCCAATAGAAGTGTCATGAGAGCCCCAAATGAGAGCCACATTTGTGATTTTAAATTTCCTGGTTGCCACATTAAATATGTGAAAAGAAAAAGGCGAAATTAATAATATATTTTATTTAACTGAATAGAGCTCAATTATAATCATTTAAATATGTAATCAGCATAATAATTATTGCTGAGCTACTTTACTTTCTTTTTATTTTTATTCTGTCTTTGAAATCCAGTGTTATTTTATGCTTATACATCTCAGTTTGGACTGGTCACATCTGAAGAGCTCAGTGGGTACGTGTGGCTGGTAGCTGCCCTACTGGACAGTGCACGACTAAGGTCTGATTGCATTCAGAATGCACGTTTTCAGAAACAATTATCCATAGCTGGTGCTGGGCATCTCATATCACATCAGATGGTGGATAAAATCAGCTTAGCTCACCATCAAAGTTAACAGGAAGTATCATTTTCTTTTCTTGTCAAAGAACTGCTTCCTGCGTAACCAACCTTTTAGATAAGATAGAATCCCATGTGCCAACTAAAATACATGGTTAGGAAAACATTTTAATTGGTTACAACAGTCTAGTGGGGAAAGAGCAGAAATCAAAGAGGACTGTCTTAGATGATGCAGACTCCTCTACAGGCATTAATAAGTTTGAGGAACTTTAAAAAATGATGACATGAGATAGAGTAGTTCACACATTCATGTCCCATGATTGTCTCATTATAGATGTCTGTTGTACATACTTAATGTAAAATAATGAGCTTCTATTCAGCAGACAATAGCGTCCACCCTAACAATGTTAGCAAGGTACAAAGTTCCAGCAAGAAGAGATGCTAATTCTGTTTGTCTTATGTTGTAAAGACTGTAGCAGTTTCCTCAGTACTGTATAAGAGGAAAAAAAAAAAAAAACTTGTAATCTAACAGCTTTAAAGATTATTCCAATAAAAGTGATGGGTAAGTTGCATATTGCCTTTAAAAATACATTTGACTCTTTTTCTTTCAGTGTATACACTCATCATTTAATGATATAATAAGCAGTTTGGTAGCAGTTTTGTCAATAAATTCTGTATCAGACATTTATCATGGGGCTGAATCAGAGGTAACGTAATTCCTGCATAGAGTTGCTTGCCATTGGAGCTGACAAAGGGCTAAATGGAATTGAGCCCTTCCCATTTCTTGAGCCTGTTCTGACCGTAATGGGCTTACTGGTCTCCATCGGGGCTGCCTTTCTTCTGGGTGTCCATGTCCCTGAGTGGGATGTGCAGAACATCATCAGAGCCTCTGACCAGCTGTCTTTCCTCAGCAAAAGGAGGAAGGAAGACCAAGAAGAGGCAGCGTGGGAGAAGGAGGGTTCCCTGCTTACCCAGGCACCAGCTTCCTGCATCATTTCTCCCGGACCTCTAGAGATCAGGCCATGTTTTGGGACCCTGAAAAGAAAGACATTAATACATTTCCCTTTAAAAAAAATCAATGCATTTATTGGATTGACATAGGCCCACTTTTTCAAAGAGTTCAGCATTCAAAATGTACTATCTTCGGCGCTAGTTGAGCTCTCTTAGCGCTGCTGAGAATTTTACCGAGAGCCTCAGAAGTAAAAGACAAGGAGATGTCTGCCTTTGTTGGGTTTCCTGTCTATAAAGAGGGAATTGGAATAGCATTGTTAAAACATTTAAAATTCCTCAGCTACAATTGCATACCTGACCATAAAAAGATATTATTTTGCCTTCTTTCCAGTGTTTTGAGAGTAGCTTCAGTTCAATGGCATAAATCACCACCAATGGGATAAGGGAGTGAAATCTTTGCTTAGATTGAGGGTGTGATTCAGGTTTACAGCTTCTGCCGTAAAGCCTTATAGGGCCCTCTCTGCAGGTCTTTTCTCTTTTTCCCAGCATAGAGCATCTGTTGCTTTTGGGATGCCATTTATATATATCCTCTAAATTAGCAGAGTGCAAAAATCGAATTGTTTTCAAGCCCACTGTGCTATGAATTAATCTCAATTCTCAGCAAATGATTTTGATTCATACTGTACTGAGGAAAGAGAGAAAAGGGGAAGGGAACAGTATAATGGGGAGTTTTGCAACTTTCTACAGCCCTGGGCTTAAGCTTAAATTTATCACCACTTCCACTCATCCTCTCCCCTTCTTTGTTCTCACCGTGGGATAATAAGCCCCCCTGTTCAAGCCTACTCTGCCCTCTTTTGTTCTGAATCCCATCCACTTTCACCTCCTTAGGACCTAGTCTGTTAATTGTCCACTCTCCTCATTCTATATCATTTCCCTTTTTATGGCATCTTTGCTGCGACATTAATTAAATGGACATGGCTGGAAGCCTGTGTTCTTCCCTTCCCTTCACCATCAAGCTTCTCAGGAGAACCATGTTTCCTGCGTTACTTTTATTCACTCCTCAACCCACTGTCATCTGGCTACTGATCTACAGTCTTCATGGAAAGTATTTTTGCCAAGATCGTCTATGATTATCTTGTTTTAAACCTCAGTGGTCACTTCCAGGTCTTTACCTTGTTTAACTTCTTCGAAACATGTGTCTTCATAAGCACTACTTCCTATTTAAAGTACTCTATCCCTCCGCTTTCGATATTTCACATTCTCTTTGGTTTTCCTTCTCCTTCTTTGCCTACCCCTTCTCAACATACTTTGCCAGTTCCTCTTCCTCGTTATATTCCTATAATGTGGTGGGATCTTGTCACCTCTCAATTCTACACCATCTTCCTGGGTGATGCAACAACTTCCAAGGTTTCATTTATGAATAATGGAGCCTGAAGCTGTGACTCACGGAATCCTGAAAGTCGACAGACTTACGCTCAGTGGGTAACTTCCCGTAGATGTCTCCTCAGCCTTTCAAGCTCAGTGTGTTTATATATAAAACTTTCATCTTTTCCCAAACAGTTTTCTTTTCACTTTTATCTTATCTCAGTGAGGGTCCCTTCCTTGCACTCAGTTGCCAAAACCAAAAAACTGGGTGTCACCTCAGGGTCTTTCCTTTCCTCCAGAGTATAGGCATGATCAACATATCAAGCCAGCCTCTGGGTCCTAGAGTTTTCACCTCTTCATATCTCTCGCTGATTCTGAGATCCCTCATCTCTCACTGAGATTTGCTACCACACCTGCCTCTGACCTGCTTTCCCACCTGGGGCCTGGTCCATCCCCATTTGGGCCCTCACGGCAATCTGCAACCCAAACACCAATCTGAACGTTTCACTCCCCTGTTTAAAATTCTGTACTTATTCTGTATTGCTTTATTGATCTATTCAAGACACTTCTTAATCTCGCCTCTGCTTCACTTTGTGAATTAATGTTTTTATTCCCTCCTAAATTCTGTGATTCAGACAAAATGAACCATGGATACCCTACAAACACATCACGCTGACTGGCACATACTTTTGCATACGCATCTTTCTTCCAGGAGGATCTTTCCCTTTTCCCTCCCAAATTCATCTCACTAATTCTCACTCACTCACCAGGTGTCAGTTTCTACTTGACCTCCTCTCGGAAGGCTTCACTGGCCCTTTCTCTCTCAGCCCCACTGACTAGTTATCCCCCGTGTGGCCTCTTACAGCGGCTGCTATAAATCTGTTGTTAGATAACTGATAGCTCTTATTATTATTGTTATTGCTATTATTATTATCATCAGACCTAGACCTACAGCTAAGGCTTTTGAATTTCAAGTCCAGTATTATTTTTGTAATAGTCCTATATTATTGCTATGCTTACCTATCCTCTTCTCATGAAAAACCTTAGTTGCTATGAATAATAATTATTAGCTTTAAGAGGTTCCTAGTCATGTAGACTTTTTTAATGCCCCAGGTCCTGTGCATCCACCTTAGTTCTGCAGGGAGAGCACAAAGACATTACCTTTGCAATATGAACACTGGCCAGAACGAGTGAATATCCACCTTTACCGTTGCCTTGGAAACTGAAGATATGTGTTCTTCTGGCCCCAACAGGGGTGTCAGCGTCATAACCTAGGGAAACCCCATGAGTGGAGGAAATTCCTCTTCTGTGATTGCGAGGAATGCTATGTGAAGGGGAGGGGGAAGCAAAAGCTAAGTCAGAGACCACCCGACTCAAACCCTACACACTATTGGAATTGCCCTGGCTTCTTCTAAGACTTAATATCCACAAAAAATAAAGGATTCAACAAAATAGGTGCTGTGAGTTGGCTCCCATATTCAGGTGGCCTTGATTTACATGGAATGTTTTTTTCCTCTATTTTTAAGGTCAAATACTCGTAGATGCTAATTTTTACCTAAAAAGCGTACCCTTTGCTTGTGAGAAGAATGTGAAAGTCTTCCTCTGATTAACACTACATAATAATCTTTTCAGGTTGGCAGAACTGTAAATATTCAAACGAGAGAAGTCATTGTGCTTTAGTACCAGGTACACCCTTTGTTCTGGATAATGAGCACAAATAGAAAAGCCTAATTATCGCTGCTGCTTTACGCTCCATGGAGTGTTGACAGCGTGTAAGACACCTTATAGAGTGTGGGAAAAACAGTCTCCGACCTGAACAAAGATTCGTAGTCTATAAAAGGAGTTGATTTTTAATTGATCACCAATACTTCCTTATATTTGCTAAACTCACTTTAAGGAATAATTCTTGGCATTATTCTTAGTAGTATTGGTAACAATGAATAAATAGAATAGTTGTATGATTTCAGATTAGTCTTAAGTGTTAAAACATTCAAAAACATAGGTGCTATTTGTAAAGCATATTTTAATCATTTGTTCTGTACATAGATCTTTGTGACTGATTTGACGTGAGGAGGTATGGTGTTTTGAACCGCTGCCAAAGCAATGTTCCGTCTGGCTCTGTAAGATGCACTGGTATGTCTGATCCTTTACTAGGTTCTAGTGTTGCAGAAATAACTGTATCAACTGTCTCTATCCCCCACCTATCATAAGGTGTGCAAGTTATCCATGTATAATAACAGAACCATGGGCAAGGTCAGAGGAAGCCCTGACCTTGGGTGAGCAGCTGTCAGAGAACAGGTAGTCCCATTGAAGCAAGTGACTTAGGAGGATGAAAAGGTATCCACCAGTCAGACAGCAAAAGAAGTGGGTGGAGACTAGATCATGGAAAACATCATTAACAAAGTTACCTAATAATATATTATTCAAATTGGGGAACTTTAAAAAAATTTTTTTTAATATTTATTTTTAATTTATTTTTGGCTGCGTCAGGTCTTAGTTGTGGCATGCAGAATCTTTCGTTGCGGTGCACAGGCTTCTCTCTAGTTGTGGTGCATGGGCTCCAGAGTGTGCAGCCTCTGTAGTTGCAGCACACAGACTCAGTAGTTGTGGCACACAGGCTTAGCTGCCCCGTGGCATGTGGGATCTTAGTTCCCTGACCAGGGCACATCGAACCCGTGTCCCCTGCATTGGAAGGCGGATTCTTAACCACTGGACCACCAGGGAAGTCCCCAAATTGGGGAACTTCTGATATTGAAAGAGAGTTATTTAATAATGATGCTGGAACGATGGCCAAGATTGGATAAACAGGGTGAAATGATCACCCTACTTGTATACCAGGCTCATGTGATGGAGAGTAGCTGAATGGTTTTAAGGCTGGACAGTGACATATACACGTTTTCATTCTTAAAGGTCATTTTTAGTGGCAGTGTGGTGGATAACTAGGAAGGGAGAGGCTGTAGACACAGAGAGATCGCTTAATTGACTAAGACAATTAGTCATCTAGATGAGCGTTGCTAAGAGCTCATCTGAGGCAGGCATTGTACTACGAGTAAACGGAAGAGGCAACAAATTTGAAACATATTTAGAAGTCAGAATCATACAGATTGGTAACTGGAGTTTGCATATCAAGAGGAGAAAAGATTTTAGTATAAATACAGAGTTTCCGGGTTGGGTGACTGGATGATGGTGAAACCTGTTGAAATAAAGATCACAAGAAGATCAGTAGGTGTCGGTGGAGGGAAGGCAAAAGATTAGTGCTGGCAGTGTGGGATACAGTGTGCTAGAAACGTCTTATAGCTGATGGAAAAGAAGGACGGATGTTCGGAGCAAAAGTCATGGCTCTAGAAGAACACGTGAAACTATTGTAATTACAAAACTACTTGGCTTCAATGGAATGTTTCTCACTGTCTGTACTCGCTGGAATTCCTGGAAGGCCTCTTTGGCTTTTCAATATTAATTCTTTTACTGTTAATGTGTCTTCTAGAACTAGAACTCTGGTAATGCTTTCTATTGCACTCTTGTTTTATAGCACATGCTTTCTCTGTTTCACTGGAGAATATTTCTTCGGTTGCTTTCATAGCTCTATTTCAAAACATTTGGCACAAATTGTTTCCAGAATATTCACCTGTGACATTTGCGCGATTGTGGCAGTGCAGACATTGAATAATGACAGTTAGCAACGTGATGCTCGAGGGTAGGAGCCACACCACCCGTTCCATCCTATTGTTTCATCTGTCATTGTCACTGAGGCACGTTTAGGTATATTTTAATGAAACTATCCAACTAGAAACACTATCATAAACTCAAAGATGCAGATACTCACTCATCTACTGTTCAAGCAGTTAGTAAGGCCCTACTATATTCTAGGAGCTTTTAAGGGTGGGAAGGTTCAGTAAGCAGATGTTCTTCCAACCCTAACTGTAATTACAGGTACCATGTTCATCTTGGTTGAGCTGATGTAAGGTGGTCCTGTATGACTCTTTGAATTCCTACCTCTGACTTCACTGTGAACCCATTTTTTCCTGGGTCACAGCCCTCCCAAGTGTGAGTAGTATAAAGATTATTTAGTGGACAAAATCTTTAAGTAAGAAATATTTACTTCTGTAGCAAAATTTTTAAAACATCTTTATTGGAGTATAATTGCTTTGCAATGGTGTGTTAGCTTCTGCTTTATAACAAAGTGAATCAGCTATACATATACATATATCCCCATATCTCCTCCCTCTTGCATCTCCCTCCCACCCTCCCTATCCCACCCCTCTAGATGGTCACAAAGCACCGAGCTGATCTCCCTGTGCTATGCGGCTGCTTCCCACTAGCTATCTATTTTACATTTGGTAGTGTATATATGTCCATACCACCCTCTCACTTCGTCCCAGCTTACCCTTCCCCCTCCCCGTCTCCTCAAGTTCATTCTCTACATCTGCGTCTTTATTCCTGTTCTGTCCCTAGGTTCTTCAGAACCAATTTTTTTAGATTCCATATATATGTATTAGCATAGGGTATTTGTTTTTCTCTTTCTGACTCACTTCACTCTGTATGACAGACTCTAGGTCCATCCACCTCACGACAAATAACTCAGTTTCGTTCCTTTTTATGGCTGAGTAATATTCCATTGTATATATGTGCCACATCTTCTTTATCCATTCATCCCATGATGGACACTTAGGTTGCTTCCATGTCCTGGCTATTGTTAATAGAGCTGCAATGAACATTGTGGTACATGACTCTTGAATTATGGTTTTCTCAGGGTATATGCCCAGGAGTGGGATTGCTGGGTTGTATGATAGTTCTATTTTTAGTACTTTTGTAGCAAATTTGATCATGACATTCTCCCACTTAGACTTTTTCAGTGGCTCCCAGTGTTTCTAGGATAAAATCAAACCTCTGTGGCGTGTCATATGAGATCATTCATGATATGTCCTGGGCCCATCTCTCTAACTTGTTTGATTCCCACCTTCTCTTATACATCTTTCTGTCCAGCCATATGTGTATCTTTACTTGCATTATCCACAAATGGTCCTTTCATCTCTCATTCTGTGTTGCACCTTTCTTTGTACCTTCTTCCTAGTTCACTTTTACCCACTTCCTTCCTTAGGTAATTCTTACTCGTCCTTCAAGATTCCTCTTAAGTATCACTTCCTCTGAGAAACATTGTTTGTTTCCCAAACTGAGTTAAGGGACCCTCCTCCCTGCCTTGTTAGCTCTCTGTATGTATTTCTATCCCAGCACCTACCATGTTCTGTACTAAATATGTGAGACCTCACATGATTCCTGGCACATGGGAATCGTTCAGTGAATGTTTGTTGAGTGAATAAGTGAGTGAATGAGTCGACAAGTGAAGGAATGAACATGCTCCCTATGGCATCCTTTTCCCCAGGATTCTAGCATCCCCTGTCTCCCTCCTTCCCTGCCCCTCTGAGTTTTCTTCCTGAGGCCATGAACACAGCACTCCCTCTGTCTTTCTAAAGCCACACTCTTACTCAAGGGCAGAGCAGCTGTGGGCTCCTGCAACCCATTTTCCCATGCAGTTGTCTCTGGACTATAGAATATTCTCTTAGGCTTTCACTCTCCAGGACTAGCCCCAAGCAAGGACTCTCCCTTCCAAAGTAACATATTTCAGTCAGTCAATCCAGGAGCAGAAAATGATTGTCCAGTACCTTGCTTATGTCTGAGCTGTGCCAGGTTTCCCTATACAGCCATGGAAAAAAATAGCCGTGTCCCTATCACTTGTGGATGGCATTTCACTTTTATATAGGATCCACATTATTTCATTTTACTTTAGTTTTTCCTCATGTCACTCCCATGAGGTAAATCGGGCCAATTCTAGTTTTCCATATATGAAAGATGGAGAAAATAAGGCTGCGAAAAGGAACATAAAATGATTGGCTTGTAAACAGCAGCTGACATTCAAACCCACACCTTTGACTCTTGATTCATTGACCCATCACTAAACCATAACGATGAGCGTCTTCCCTCATCCCTGTGTGGTCTGGTCATATTTATGGGGCAAAGTTTAGGAGATGTATGTGTGCTTTGGCATCCGTCTCCCCGCAGCTCACCTTTGTCTAAGTCCTTCCTAGAAGAAGATTCTTTACTGCGCCACCATGTTCTGAAGCAGGAAGAACAGAGGGGGTTGCAGTTCTTATATGAATTTCTGCGTTGTTTTGGAGGTAATAGTGGAATGTGAAAGAGCCTCCATCACCCAGGCATCTGCTGAAGACTTCCTAGTCATAGATGACCTTGTCACCAGCCCGGCTTCCTGACAGTCACATCCCCCAACAGGTGGAGGAGACAACGAACACAGGGCGGCTTCGGGCCTAATTTTGATCGCAAGAAGGAACTGACTTGTGAAGGAGAAGGATCGCAAAGGAGCTTTATAAAATGTAAACTCATTAAAGTGATAGCAGGCATTCTAGTGTTCTATATTTTGGCTTGTCTTCACAACAACCCTGTGTGATACATTTTTCGAAGTTTCAAAGGCTCCTTGAATCTATGCCACAAAACTCCTGAGGGAGAAGAGAGCTGAAGAAAGTCGTCTTTCAAAGATGAAATTCTGCTTGTGTCACTGTTTTTTATTTCAGCAAGGAAATAGCAAGCCTGGGTTCTAAAGAACCCGCCTGACTGGTGATCCAGGGAGTGCCCCAATGAACAGTTTTTAAAATCATATGTATCATAGGAAAAAGGAAGCAAAATAACCAAAGACAGAACTTTCTAAAAATTATGTCAGGAAGAATCTGTACCAAAACGAGTTAAGGTTCACAAAGAAGTCCGATAACAACCACAAAGGGCAATTTTATTTATGTTCATTGTATGCGTTTTCTATGATTGTACAAAAATGTACTTCACACCCTCATTTCTTGTCTCACAGTTTCCATGTTAGGAGTTTCGGCATAGCTTAGCTGGGCCCTCCACTCGGGGTCTCACAAAGCTGCAGTCAAGATGTTGGCTGGGCTGTGATCTCATCTGAGGCTGGGGTCCTCTTTGAAACTCACGTGGTTGTGGGCAGAGTCCACTCCTTGCATTTGTGGACCTCGTGATGGTTTACTTTTTCAGGGCCAGAGAGAGAGAGAGAGGTTCTGCTGCTTTGAGTCTCTGAGCTCAGGGAAGACCCTCTTATAAACCCTCTTATAAAGGACTCCAAGATGAGAAGGTCACTTTCCCTGCCTGCCTCTAGGTGGCTTACTGTCTAGTGCAAGTGATAGGCCAGAGGTTTGGAGCCAATGAAAACAGAAATCTCTTATTTTGTTTCTAACTCCTTATGGCCACACTGTGAAGGGGAATGATCTTTACACTGAAAAGGGCAGACATAGAGGGGAAAGTGGAGAGCCTGGGTGGGTGAGGGAATAACACAGCAGCGCTTAACTATTCTGAATGTGTCAGTGACTGTTTGCCTGGTAAATATCATTGATGGTGGGAGAAACCTTATAAATAAGGACGCTGAAGTGATTCAGAGATATCTGAGCAATCAAGGAGAGAAGGGCTAGAACATGGACAGATGAAAGTATTCGAATGAGAATGTATGTGGTAGGTATCGCTTGGAAGAACTCTGTGTACAGATATCAGGCACCAGCTCTCAGATTCCCTTGGCGGGGGGGGGGGGGGGGGGGCGGCGCTGGAAATCCCTGGGGCTCATCTCTTAGGCCAGCTTTGCAGACCTGGGCAGGCCGTGTAAGGATTGATCCCATGGTCTCTCAGACTCCGAGGAGATGCAAATAGCACGTGGAAGAATAGGGTTCTACTCTTTACTGTTTTAAGCACAGAGCGCCATCCAGAATGAAATTCGGCCCTAAAATATCTGACTCACTTCGCTCAAGCTTATCATGTAAAGGAATGCACCTTTCTCCTTTCTCACCTTCTCCTACGTTTGCTGCTAGAAAGAAGAAGTTGGGGGAAGGCAGGAAAAAGAGAAAGAGAGGCATGAAAAACTGAGGAGCTGCTTTCCAGGACCAATCTTTGGTCCCAGATCTTCTGCCCATCCCCCCCTCCCCATCTTCTTAAGTGACAGGCATATTCAGACCATGCAATGCAAGGTTAGCATTTCCCCAAGAATAACCTAACAGAGCACTAAAGATAATTCCTCAAAGGCCAAGGGCCTAAAATATCTGCCACGTGTTTTTCTATCTCTATTCCCCAAGCAATCAGGGATCATTCTCCAGCGTCGAGAAGACTGTTGGCTTTGTCACTGCTTTGCTGGCAATACAAGTGTGCACAGCTGTGTCCGCACACGGCCTCAGCAATAATGCTCCGAACTTCCTGCCTGGCAGACAGCTCCACCCCACTGCTCCAGAATCTGTTCCAGTGGGTGAAATTTGCAGCAATGTGTCCCTTGAGTGTCCTTGTCCAGAATGATTTTTCTCCTCATTTGGCCTCTCTGAATCAAGTCCCTTTGGACTTGAAATAGAAGATGTTGCATGTCCCCTGTGAGTGCGACTTTGCCACCGGGGCTAGAAGGAGAGCTGTGTTGACCTCTTGGGATTCAGAATATCTGGGCTCCATCCTGAGCCATGCATCCCCTTCCCCATCTAAAACCATAATTTTAAGTAAAAAAAATTTCTCTTAAAAATCCATGTCGCAGATTCCTCTTCCTCTGAATGAGTCCTGTTCCTTGTATGACAAAGGAGGATTCAGATAAAGTCTGACCTCCTTATCACAGCATGCAGAACCCTGAGATTTAAACCCTGTTCCCTCTCAGCCTCTTCTATTGCCTCCTTCAACAGAGCTGGAGCTCTTCAAAACTCCTTGTAGACCCCATTGAATTCTGTGCTTTTAGGTCTGTGAAGGAGTTCTGGTTTTCTCAGGGGGGAACATCTTTCCCTTCCTGCCTCTGCTGTGCTTCTATTCTTGTCTCCAAACTGACTTTGCCTTTTCCATCATTGGTGACCCCTTCCCTTCCCTTCTCAGCTCCCCTGGACCTCAGGCATGTTACCCTCGCTGTGCTCTGCTCCAGCATTTATGTTGGATTGTAAGGACTTACTTTCCTGTTTGTCTTTTCCACTCTATCTAAGCACGATGAGACATGGAATCATGTTTTATTTTTAGACCCCAATCCTTTAGCATGGTGCCTTTATAGAAAAATAAATATTTGTTAGACAAACGATGAACGATGTTGACCCCATGTAAAAAGATACAGTGGGGAGGGCATGAGAGATGGAAAGTCCCCAATTTTAGCACAAGATGTTGCCCATTATAGTGTGGTTACAATAAGGCAAAGCTGATGAATATTATGTTTAGAAAAGCAAGCCTCAAAGGACTTATTGTTATTTTACCAGTACTAACGCTGAAAACCTTGGTGTGTTGCCGAGTCAAGAGACAGATCATTTTACTTTTAAATATACATATTATGAATTTGTGGCAAAAGCGATTCGTTCTGTACATGTGACCACGAGAGCCACTGAGAACCAAGCAGAGTTTTTAATGGACACAGTGGAAAACATGGAGCCAGGTATTGTTTCGTAAAACAGGAACTGGCAGTGAAAGTTGTGTGTGTGTGTGTGGCAGATGAATCAGAGAATGGCTTTGGAAAGTAATCTGTCCCTTCTTTATTATCAGTGTGGAAATTCCTTCTTCTCCATCACTGACACGGGACTTTTCAGCTCCTACTTGATTGTAGAAGCAAGGAGTTTAGAATTTCGTAACAAATTGACAGTTATGATCGTAAATAGGCTCTTTATTATGTGCAGTGAAACTCTGTCTACCTACAACTTCTATCCACTTGTTCTAATTTTTTTTTAATTGAAGTATAGTTGGTTTACAATGTCGTGTTCGTTTCAGGTGTACAGTAAAGTGATTCCATTATGCATACATATGTATCTATTTTTTGAGATTCTTTCCCATTATACACAATTACAAAATATTGAGTACAGTTCCTTGTGCTATATAGTAGGTCCTTGTTGGTTATCTATTTTACAGATATTAGTTTGTATCCACTAATCCCAAACTCCTAATTTATCCCTCCCCTCCTTTCCCCTTTGGTAACCATAAATTTGTTTTCTATGTCTGTGAGTCTACTTTGCTTTCGGATATAAGTTCATTTGTTTCTTTTTTTTTTTAAAGCTTCCACATATAAGCGATATTTAGCCTCACGTGTTAGGGGGTGACTGGCTTTATTTTCAGTGTCTCCTTCCTTCCTGGCCAAGTCTTCTGGTTAATTTCCAAGTACTCTTACTAACACACTTTCACTAATCTTTTAGTCTTTAAAAACCTAAAACCAAACACCTTACAGTCCTTTCTAACTGTGCAGAATTAAATACAGCTCTCATTACTTTTACTCTAAATCTGCATTATTATTATTATTTTTAACATCTTTATTAGAGTATAATTGCTTTACAATGGTGTGTTAGTTTCTGCTTTATAACAAAGTGAATCAGTTGTACATATGTACCCATATCTCTTCCTTCTTGCATTTCCCTCCCTCCCACCCTCCCTATCCCACCCCTCTAGGTGGTCACAAAGCATCGAGCTGGTCTCCCTGTGCTATGCGGCTGCTTCTGGTAGTGTATATATGTCCACGCCACTCTCTCACTTTGTCTCAGCTTACCCTTCCCTCTCCCCGTATCCTCAAGTCCATTATCTAGTGGGTTTGTGTCTTTATTCCTGTCTTGCCTTGTCTTGCCTTGTCTTTATTCCTTGTCTTGATCATGGTTCTTCATGATCATTTTTTTTTTACGATTCCATATATATGTGTTAGCATATGGTATTTGTTTTTCTCGTTCTGACATACTTCACTCTATATGACAGACTCTAGGTCCATCCACCTCACTACAAATAACTCAATTTCATTTCTTTTAATGGCTGAGTAATATTCCATTGTATATATGTGCCACATCTTCTTTATCCATTCATCCAATGATGGGCACTTAGGTTGTTTCCATCTCTGGGCTATTGTAAATAGAGCTGCAATGAACATTGTGGTACATGACTCTTTTTGAATTATGGTTTTCTCAGGGTATATGCCCAGTAGTGGGATTGCTGAGTCGTATGGGAGTTCTGTTTGTAGTTTTTGAAGGAACCTCCATACTGTTCTCCACAGTGGCTGTACCAATTCACATTCCCACCAGCAGTGCAAGAGTGTTCCCTTTTCTCCACACCCTCTCCAGCATTTATTGTTTGTAGAGTTTTTGTTTTTTTTTTTCTCGTGGTACACGGGCCTCTCACTGTTGCGGAGCACAGGCTCCAGACGCGCAGGCTCAGCCGCTCCGCGGCACCTGGGATCCTCCCGGACCGGGGCACGAACCCGTGTCCCCTGCATCGGCAGGCAGACTCCCAACCACTGCACCACCAGGGAAGCCCGTTTGTAGAGTTTTTGATGATGGCCATTCTGACCGGTGTGAGATGATATCTCGTTGTAGTTTTGATTTGCATTTCTCTAATAATTAATGACGTTGAGCCTTCTTTCATGTGTTTGTTGGCAATCTGTATATCTTCTTTGGAGAAATGTCTGTTTAGGTCTTCTGCCCATTTTTGGATTGGGTTGTCTGTTTTTTTTGATATTGGGCTGCATAAGCTGCTTGTAAATTTTGTAGATTAATCCTTTGTCAGTTGCTTCATTTGCAAATACTTTCTCCCATTCTGAGGGTTGTCTTGTTTATGGTTTCCTTTGCTGTGCAAAAGCTTTTAAGTTTCATTAGGTCCCATTTGTTAACTTTTGTTTTTATTTCCATTTCTCTAGGACGTGGGTCAAAAAGGACTTTGCTGTGATTTATGTCATTGAGTGTTCTGCCTATGTTTTCCTCTAAGAGTTTGACAGTGTCTGGCCTTACATTTAGGTCTTTAATCCATTTTGAGTTTATTTTTGTGTATGCTGTTAGGGAGTGTTCTAATTTCATACTTTTATATGTACCTGTCCAGTTTACCCAGCACCACTTATTGAAGAGGTTGTCTTTTCTCCACTGTATATTCTTGCCTCCTTTATCAAAGATAAGGTGACCAGGGCTTCCCTGGTGGTGCAGTGGTTGAGAGTCCGCCTGCCGATGCAGGGGACACGGGTTCATGCCTCGGTCCGGGAGGATCCCACATGCCGCGCAGCGGTAATGCCCATGAGCCATGGCCGCTGAGCCTGTGTGTCCGGAGCCTGTGCTCTGCAATGGCAGAGGCCACAACAGTGAGAGGCCCACATACAGGAAAAAAAAAAAAAGTTAAGGTGATCATGTGTGCGTGGGTTTATCTCTCGGCTTTATATCCTGTTCCATTGATCTGTATTTCTGTTTTTGTGCCAGTTCCATACTGTCTTGATTACTGTAGCTTTGTAGTATAGTCTGAAGTCAGGGAGCCTGATTCCTGCAGCTCCGTTTTTCTTCCTCAAGGTTGCTTTGGCTATTCGGGGTCTTTTGTGTTTCCATACAAATTGCGAAATTTTTTGTTCTAGTTCTGTGATAAATGCCATTGTTAATTTGATAGGGTTTGCATTGAATCTCTAGATTGCTTTGGGTAGTAGACTCATTTTCACAATGTTGATTCTTCCAATCCAAGAACATGGTGTATCTCTCCATCTGTTTGTATCATCTTTAATTTCTTTCATCAGTGTCTTATAATTTTCTGCATACAGGTCTTTTGTCTCCTTAGGTAGGTTTATTCCTAGATATTTTATTCTTTTTGTTGCAGTGGTAAATGGGAGTGTTTTCTTAATTTCACTTTCAGACTTTTCATCATTAGTGTATAGGAATGCTAGAGATTTCTGAGCATTAATTTTGTATCCTGCTGCTTTACCAAATTCATTGATTAGCTCTAGCAGTTTTCTGGTAGCATCTTTAGGATTCTCTGTGTATAGTATCATGTCATCTGAAAACAGTGACAGCTTTACTTCTTCTTTTCCAATTTGGATTCCTTTTATTTCTTTTTCTTCTCTGATTGCTGTGGCTAAAACTTCCAAAACTATGTTGAATAAGAGTGGTGAGAGTGGGCAACCTTGTCTTGTTCCTGAGCTTAGTGGAAATAGTTTCAGTATTTCACCACTGAGGACGATGTTGGCTGTGGGTTTTTCATAGATGGACTTTACTATGTTGAGGAAAGTTCTGTCTATGCCTACTTTCCAGAGGGTTTTTACCATAAACGGTGTTGAATTTTGTCAAAAGCTTTCTCTGCATCGATTGAGATGATCATATGCTTTTTCTCCCTCAATTTGTTAATATGGTGTATCTCATTGATTGATTTGTATATACTGAAGAATCCTTGCATTCCTGGGATAAACCCCACTTGATCATGGTTTATGATCCTTTTAATGTGCTTTTGGATTCTGTTTGCTAGTATTTAGTTGAGTATTTTGGCATCTATGTTCATCAGTGATATTGCCTGTAGTTTTCTTTCTTTGTGACCTCCTTGTCTGGTTTTGGTGTCAGGATGATGGTGGCCTTGTAGAATGAGTTGGGGAGTTTTCCTCCCTCTGCTATATTTAGGAAGAGTTTGAGAAGGATAGGTGTTAGCTCTTCTCTAAATGTTTGATAGAATTCGCCTGTGAAGCCATCTGGTCCTGGGCTTTTGTTTGTTGGAAGATTTTTAATCACAGTTTCAATTTCAGTGCTTGTGATTGGTCTGTTCATATTTTCTATTTCTTCCTGGTTCAGTCTCGGAAGGTAGTGCATTTCTGAGGTTTCTTCCAGGTTGTCTATTTTATTGGCATAGACTTGCTTGTAGTAATCTCTCATGATCCTTTGTATTTCTGCAGTGTAAGTTGTTACTTCTCCTTTTTCATTTCTAATTCTATTGATTTGAGTCTTCTCCCTTTTTTTCTTGATGAGTCTGGCTAATGGTTTCAATTTTGTTTATCTTCTCAAAGAATCACCTTTTAGTTTTATTGATCTTTGCTATCGTTTCCTTCATTTCTTTTTCATTTATTTCTGATCTGATCTTTATGATTTCTTTCCTTCTGCTAGCTTTGGGGTTTTTTTGTTCTTCTGTCTCTAATTGCTTTAGGTGTATGGTTAGGTTGTTTATGTGATATGTTTCTTGTTTCTTAAGGTAGGATTGTATCGTTATAAAGTTCCCTCTTAGAACTGTTTTGGCTGCATCCCACAGGTTTTTGGTCATCATGTTTTCATTGTCATTTGTTTTTAGGTATTTTTTGATTTCCTCTTTGATTTCTTTTGTGATCTCTTGGTTATTAAGTAGTGTATTGTTTAGCCTCCATGTGTTTATACTTTTTACAGATTTTTTTCCTGTAATTGATATCTAGTCTCATAGTGTTGTTGTCAGCAAAGATACTTGATATGATTTCAATTTTCTTAGATTTACCAAGGCTTGATTTGTGACCCAAGATATGATCCATCCTGGAGAATGTTCCGTGAGCACTTGAGAAGAATGTGTATTCTGTTGTTTTTGGAGGGAATGTCCTATAAATATCAATTAAGTCCATCTTTTTTAATGTATCATTTAAAGCTTGTGTTTCCTTATATGTTTTCATTTTGAATGATCTGTCCATTGGTGAAAGTGGGGTCTTAAAGTCCCCTACTCTGATTGTGTTACTGTCGATTTCCCCTTTTATGGCTGTTAGTATTTGCCTTAGGTATTGAGGTGCTCCTATGTTGGGTGCATAAATATTTACAATTGTTGTATCTTCTTGGATTGATCCCTTGATCGTTATGTAGTGTTCTTCTTTGTCTCTTGTAATAGTCTTTATTTTAAAGTCTATTTTGTCTGATGTGAGTATTGATACTCTAGCTTTCTTTTGATTTCCATTTGCATAGAATATCTTTTTCCATCCCATCACTTTCAGTCTGTATGTTTCCCTAGGTCTGAAGTGGGCCTCTTGTAGACAGCGTATATATGGGTCTTGGTTTTGTATCCATTCAGCCAGTCTATGTCTTTTGATGGGAGCATTTAATTAATTTACATTTAAGGTAATTATCGATATGTATGTTCCTATTACCAGTTTCTTAATTGTTTTGGGCTTGTTATTGTACGTCTTTTCCTTCTCTTGTGTTTCCTGCCTAGTGAAGTTCCTTTAGCATTTGTTGTAAATCTGGTTTGGTGGTGCTGAATTCTCTTAGCATTTTCTTGTCTGTAAACTTTGTAATTTCTCCATCAAATCTGAATGAGATCCTTGCTGGGTAGAGTAATCTTGGTTGTAGATTTTTCTCCATCATCACTTTAAATATGTCCTGCCACTCCTTTCTGGCTTGCAGAGTTTCTGCTGAAAGATCAGCTATCAACCTTATGGGGATTCCCTGTGTGTTGTTGTTTCCCCCTTACTTCTTTAAATATGTTTTCTTTGCATTTAATTTTTGATAGTTTGATTAATATGTGTCTTGACGTGTTTCTCCTTGAATTTTTCCTGTATGGGACCCTCTATGCTTCCTGCAGTTGATTAACTATTTCCTTTCCCATATTAGGGAAGTTTTCAACTATAATCTCTTCAAATATTTTCTCAATCCCTTTCTTTTTCTCTTCTTCTACTGGGACCCCTATAATTTGAGTGTTGGTGCTTTTAACATTGTCCCAGAGGTCTCTGAGTCTGTCCTCAATTCTTTTCATTGTTTTTTCATTTTTCTGCTCTGCAGTAGTTATTTCCACAATTTTATCTTGCAGGTCACTTATCCGTTCTTCTGCCTCAGTTATTCTGCTCTTGGTCCCTTCTAGAGAATTTTTAATTTCATTTATTGTGTTGTTCATCAGTGTTTGTTTGCTCTTTAGTTCTTGTAGATCTTTGTTAATCGTTTCTTGTGTTTTTTCCATTCTAGTTCCAAGATTTTGGATCATCTTTACTGTTATTATTCTGAATTATTTTTCAGGTAGACTGCCTATTTCCTCTTCATTTGTTAGGTCTGGTGGGTTTTTACCTTGCTCCTTCATCTGCTGTGTGTTTCTCTGTCTTCTCATTTTGCTTAACCTACTGTGTTTGGGGTCTCCTTTTCGCAGGCTGCAGGTCCATAGTTCCCATTGTTTTTGGTGTCTGTCCCTAGTGGCTAAGGTTAGTTCATTGGGTTGTGTAGACTTCCTGGTGGAGGGGGAGTAGTGCCTTTGTTCTGGTGGATGAGGCTGGATCTTGTCTTTCTGGTGGGCAGGTCCACGTCTGGTGGTGTGTTTTGTGGTGTCTGTGGCCTTATTATGATTTTAGGCAGCCTCTCTGCTAATGGATTGGGTTTTGTTCCTGTCTTGCTAGTTGTTTGGCATAGGGTGTCCAGCACTGTAGTTTGCTGGTCATTGAGTGGAACTGGGTCTTGGCGTGGAGATGGATATCTCTGGGATATTTTCGCCGTTTGATATTATGTGGAGCTGGGAGGTCTCTTGTGTACCAGTTTCCTGAACTAGGCTCTCCCACCACAGAGGCACAGCCCTGATGCCTGGCTGGAGCACCAAGAGCCTGTCATCCACACGGCTCAGAATAAAAGGTAGGAAAAAAAAAAAAAGAAAGAAGGAAGAAGATAAAATAAAATAAAATGAAATGAAATAAGATTAAATAAATTTATTAAAATAAAAAATAATTATTAAAAGAAATTTTTAAAAAGTAATAAAAAGAAAAAGGAAAGAAAGAAGAGAGCAATGAAACCAAAAAACAAATCCACCAATGATAACACGTGCTAAAAACTATAGTAAAACAAAAAACAAAAAATGACGGACAGACAGAACCCTAGGACACATGGTAAAAGCGAAGCTATACAGACAAAATCACACACAGAAGCATACACCTACACACTTGCAAAAAGAGAAAAAGCGAAAAATATATATATACCTTTTCTCCCAAAGTCTACCTCCTCAATTTGGGATGGTTAGTTGTCTATTCAGGTATTCCACAGATGCAGGGTACATCAAGTTGATTGTGGAGCTTTAATCCACTGCTTCTGAGGCTGCTGGGAGAGATTTCCCTTTCTCATTTTTGTTCGCACAGCTCCCAGGGTTCAGCTGTGGATTTGGACCCGCCTCTGCATGTAGTTCTTCTGAGGGTGTCTGTTCTTCGTTCGCACAGGATGGGGTTAAATTTGCAGCTCATTAGGGGGCTCTGGCTCACTCAGGCTGTGGGGAGGGAAATGTACGGATACGGGGCAAGCCTGCAGCGGCAGAGGCCCACGTGACATTGCACCAGCCTGAGGTGTGCCGTGCGTTCTCCCGGGGAAGTTGTCCCTGGATCCCGGGACCCCGGCAGTGGCGGGCTGCACAGGCTCCCTGGAAGCGGGGTGTGGATAGTGACCTGTGCTCGCACACAGGCTTCTTGGTGGCGGCAGCAGCAGCCTTAGCGTCTCCTGCGCGTCTCCTGCGCGTCTCTGGGGTCTGCGCTTTTAGCCGCGGCTCGTGCCCATCTCTGGAACTCCTTTAAGCAGCGCTCTTAATCCCCTCTCCTTGCGCACCAGGAAACAAAGAGGTAAGAAAAAGTCTTTTGCCTCTTCGGCAGCTCCAGACTTTTCCCCGGACTCCCTCCCAGCTAGCCGTGGTGCACTAACCCCCTGCAGGCTGTGTTCACGCTGCCAACCCCAGTCCTCTCCCGGCGCTCCGACCGAAGCCCAAGCCTCACCTCCCAGCCCCGCCCGCCCCGGCGGGGGAGCAGACAATCCTCTCGGGCTGGTGAGTGCTGGTCGGCACCGATCCTCTGTGTGGGAATCTCTCCGCTTTGCCCTCCGCACCCCTGTTGCTGTGCTCTCCTCCATGGCTCCGAAGCTTCCCCGCTCCGGCACCCACAGTCTCCGCCCCCGAAGGGGCTTCTAGTGTGTGGAAACCTTTCCTCCTTCACAGCTCCCTCCCACTGGTGCAGGTCCCGTCCCTACCCTTTTGTCTCTGTTTTTTCTTTTGCCCTACCCAGGTATGTGGGGAGTTTCTTGCCTTTTGGGAGGTTCTGCCAGAGTTCAGTAGGTGTTCTGTAGGAGCAGTTCCACATGTAGATGATTTCTGATGTATTTGTGGGGAGGAAGGTGATCTCCATGTCTTACTCTTCTGCCATCTTTAAGCTCAAAATCTGCGTTATTATCGAAACTTGGTATGAAACTTACATTTTCATTGCATTTATCTTTTCTACGGCGTGTGAAAATATCGGGAAGTAACGGCTGCCCAACCAAGACTCGCCAGACTGGCACTTAGAAGCCTGACTTTTTCTCCCTTAATATTCATTTCTTTAATTTCGCTGTAGCTATTCTATCAAAATAATTTTGAAACTCGTTTCTGTCACCCTGCATATGAACCAGGCATTACAGCTTCGCCTGAAACTTCACTATGACAGAAATACCTCTGATCATATGTCATCACCTAATTCCATTCACTAAGCATTTTTCTAGCAGTCGATATGGACTGGATACTGAAGACATGAAAAGTAAACACATGCGGAAGGTCAAATGGTTTTTGTTCACAAGGCGTTTGAAATGCCCCAGGGAAAACAGCTATTTACACAGATAACCAGATGCCAAGGTGCTATATGGAGAACTGACTCAAGCATGAACAAGGTCGGGGGAGCACAGAAAATGGAGAGTTTTATTCCTTCCTGGGATTGGGGAAGGAATCATGGGGAAGGTGGCATTTGACATTAAAGTTCATGAATGCTGGGTAGAATTTCACCAACGTGGGACCGCTATGTCAGTGATATTACTGCTGACATTACAGTGATATTAAGAAAGGATCATACAGCAAAGATGCAGAAGTGGATAAGTTCAGGACATTTTTTGGAGGGCAGAAAGAGGTAAGCACAAGGCAATTTAGGACCCATGGATAGCACAGAGCAGAAGATCCAAAAGGGTATGTACTAGAGCCAGATTGTTGGGGACCTGGATGCATGACAAGGAGTTCACGGTTATTCTAAAAAACTAGGACTCAAAGACGGTAGAGCAGGGAAGTGATATGATTAGATTTAGGTTCCAGAGAGAAAGAACTATTGGCTCTTTATGGCACACACTGGAGCAGGTAGGAAAAGGAAGAGAGATGAGCTCAGGGGCTGGAGCAGTTATAATAATATCTCTAAGAAACACTGGAGTTACGTTTGTAATTTATCTGGTGCCTGTATGTGTGTTATATTATTTAACATCAAGCTTCATGTGAGCTAGAAGTGCACTAAAAGATGTGAAAAGTAGAGAATGGGTTTGATGTCGTGGAGGAGTGGAATAGACAGAGCTTGTCAATTATATGTGGGATACTAAGAAAAAAGGAAGCTGAGGGTTCCTCCAGAGTTTCTGAACCAATAGCTTCAGAGAACAATTGTATCAGCTGGGGTCCTGGCAGGAGGCAGTTGGCACACTTAAACGAAACATCTGAAGAGTCAAATGAAGAGGCATTTTACAAAGATGAGGGCAGGGGTAAGGGGAACCCACAGGGATAGCATTATTTGCTGGACTAGCAATGGGGCTTCTGAGGACGTTACCATTCCTGGGCTTGTAGAGGTGAGGGAGGGGATCAGCTACTGAATGAGTAACAGAGTCACCCCACAGGCAGGGAGGTGGGAAAATGAACACGTCAACCCCACTCTTGTCCCGCTGCTTCCCCACATCGATTGATACCAACTCGAAGCCAGAGGGCAAGGGAGCCCGTTGACGAGGCCATTAAAGCTCAGCTCTCCAGGGCTTAGTGTGATGTGAAGAAAGGTGAAGACAGTGGTTAGTGGATCTGGAGAGGCAAGTGAGAAGTCTCCATGTGCTCATGCTACCATTCATCTTATCCAAATTGTTAGTAAAAGATTATCGACTAAGACTGAGGGTGTTGTGAACCAACTAGCTGTTCCTTCCCCTTGACATTGATCGCCTCATCCCCACTGTCTGTGTAGTGATGTCACAAGCTGAGAATTCCCTCATGCATCTGTCCTTTCTCCAAAAGAACTTTGTCATATGGTTGGTTGAAATCAACATAGTAGCGTGGGCACTGCCCACGATGTTCCTAAAACCAAGTAACGATCAAAACATTCGATCTAACAGAACGTAACCTTCATGTTGCTTTTGTAGTCTGCCTTTTTATTCCTGATTTTTTATACGCTCATAAACACCTGTTTAATTGTGCTGTTTAGTAGTTTTCTGAGGATCAAAATCAAACCTACCAGTTTACAGAAATGCACTTGAAATTAAGAGATAAGAAACTCAAAACAATCATGTATATATTTAGACTGCTATAAAAAAACCTCATGGTGACTGCAAACCAAAAATCTGTGTCTTTTTATTTATTAGAGATAGAAACACACACACACACACACACACACACACACACACACAGAAAGAGAACCTGTAAAAGTTAAGGCTCAGCTAATGTAAACTGGCCCAGGACATCAATCTTTCAGGCTATTTACTGACCCACTTATTTTTTTTTTTTTTTTTTTTTTTTTTTTTTTTTATGCGTTACGCGGGCCTCTCACTGTTGTGGCCTCTCCCGTTGCGGAGGACAGGCTCCGGACGCGCAGGCTCAGCGGCCGTGGCTCACGGGCCCAGCCGCTCCGCGGCACGTGGGATCTTCCCAGACCGGGGCACGAACCCGTGTCCCCTGCATCGGCAGGCGGACTCTCAACCACTGCGCCACCAGGGAAGCCCTACTGACCCACTTATTACTCTGGCCTATTTAGAAGCCACTAAGTTTAATTAGTGCCACACAAAACTTCAGATCCCATAAGCATTTCCTGCCGTATCTTGCCCCTTTTCAATCTTGTACGAGAGAATTCCCACTCTACAATCACCACACTCTATAAAACTTCCAAATAAGTTTATTAGTACAAGTGGTGTATTTAACATTGCCTTGTCGTGTCTGTGGCTTTATCAGTTTCCCCATCTATATTATAGCATCTTTGTAAAAGCAGCCCATGTCCTGGTTACTTCAGTTGGTGTTTAATCAATGACTCGAGTGGATGAATGAAGAATGGAGGGACAGATGAAAGGATGGAAGAAGTGATCAAGTGGAGGAGGAAATGGTGAAAAACAATACCAGCTTTGTTGTTCTGTGTATCCTCGGAGCTAACTTCCCTCTTTCGTTTATAATAGCGCTGTACACTTGCATCTGTCATTCACATCTTTTCATAGCTACTGTGTGGTAAATGAGATGTTCTTAGGGGCCATAAAACAGTTCAAATCTGCAATTTCATTAGGCATTCAACTTCCACTATAAAACTTAATGACTAAGCAAATGAGCACGGAGATGATTTTGTAAGGAGAAAGTGCATTGGCCCACACTTCATAATTGCAAGGCTACTGTACGGCATAAGCAATTCAGATAAGCCAGCTGCTCGGAAAGAAACAAGGCTGCCTTCCTGGCCGTGTTTATCAGCCGAATTACTCTCACAGTTCTCTTTCAATGCGTACTTGATTTTGATTGGGATATTCTGAATACATCGTGTGGTACAAGCACATGGCCCTGAGCATCCTATCTTTTCAAAAGCACCATGCTTCTTGATTAGCCCAATTATATTTCTCCCTTTCCAACCCACAAATGTGTCTCCATTTCACAGATGGAGAAACTGAGGCAAAGTCAATTTAAGTCAGATGACAAGTTGGTGCCATCACTAGGATTACATCTGGTAAAAGAAGTGTGTGTTTATATTAAGCTGCTAATTAAATTTATATACAGTTATAATAGTTCTTGTGAAAGCATCTTGCGGCGGGTACTCACATAAATTGGTAGAAGTATAAATCGGTACAATCTTTCTGAAAAGCCACTTGTCAACATCTGTTGAGAGCAGTGAAAATGTTCATATACATTGACAGTGTAATTAGACTCTAGGTATCCATACCAAGGTAAGAATCTGGGATGTGTTAAAGGATTTATGTACAAAGATAGTGTTAATAACAATGTCAGGCACATAGTAAGTGTTCCACATCATTTCATGTAGTCTGTGGTCCTCCCATAGGAGAGGGGTAGTGTCCTCCCCATCATACAGATAAAAGCTACTGAGGCTTAAGAGGAGATGAAATAATAAAAATAAAAAGATGAGTAAGTCCATGGCCACCCGGATGGTAGAGAGAATTGGAATCCAATATTATTTATTGCACAAAATTTAGAAACTGAATAAATTCCCCAATTAAGAACAGACAGGAGAGGGACTTTCCTGGTGGTGCAGTGGTTAAGAATCCACCTGCCAACGCAGGGGACATGTGTTCGAGCCCTGGTCTGGGAAGATCCCACATGCCGCGGAGCAACTAATCCCGTGTGTCACAACAATTGAACCTGCGCTCTAGAGCCCGCGAACGAAAACTGCTGAGCCCGCATGCCACAACTATTGAAGCCCACGTGCCTAGAGCCCATGCTCCACAGCAAGAGAAGCCACTGCAATGAGAAGCCTGTGCAACACAATGAAGAGTAGCCCCCGTTCGCTGCAACTAGAGAAAGCCCGCATGCAGCAACGAAGACCCAAGGTAGCCAAAAATAAATAAATAAATTTATTTTAAAAATTAAAAAAAAAAGATAGACATGAGAATGTTAGAGTTACATATGATAGAAAATTATACTTTAAATAACTTTAGTGGTATTTATTTGTGATTTATATTTAAAGCAAATATTTATTAAGGACCAATCATTGGATGGGCATTTTCTGTATCCTGGAAATACACATATGGATCTGGAGCGTAGGCAAGAGGTCAGAACCAGAGATAAAATACACAGGATTCACCAACATGGTATATAAAACCTGAGGCATTGAATACAGTGAAGTAGGGAGTGAGTGAGATTAAGAAGGGGTTCAAGAGTCGACCCCTGAGAACGTCAACGTAAAGAAGTTAGGGAGATGATAGAAACCAGAAAAGGAGACTGGGAAGCTGCAGCTGCTGAGGTGAGGGGTCATAGTGGAGTCCAGGAAGTCAGGCAAAGAAAATATTTCAAGGAGGAGAGTGTGACCAACCAGTCAAATGCTGTTGAGAAGTTGAGTAAAATATGAATTGAGGCTTGAATTTGGTAATATAGAGGTCTCTGTTGACCTTATAATTGTTTCATTGAGAATGATGATTACAGAACCTGATTGGAGTGGCCTGGGGAGGAAAGACAAACTGAAAAATTGGAGAAAACGAATTTAAATACCTCTTTCCCTGAGTTTCATCATAAAGAAGATCAGTGCATGGAGGGTAATGATAGGTCAAGGAAGAGTTTTTTGTTCATTTGTTTAAAAAAAGACATTGTGGTATGTTTGTTAATAGGATTGCTGTAGGGAGGGAAAATTTGTATTTTTAGAAAGAGAAGCTAATTGCAAAAGTGATGTCCTTGAATAGGTGAGAGGAGATGGGCATAGCCTAGGGCTTGACCTTAGATTGGGTCCTGGACAGATAAACTATTTTAACAGAAGGAAAGGCAGAGCACATGCGTGCATATGGTTGGTAAATTTTATGATGGAAAAAGGATAAGTACTTCTTCTGATTGTTTCTATTTCCTTATGAGATAAGAAATAAGGTTGTCAGCTTAGTGTCTGGAGAGGGAAGTGGTGTTGGAGATTTGAGGAGCAATGTTAAAAAGTTTTTTGGAGAGTGGGAATGTAGATTGACAATTGAAGAACAGATAGAATGGCCAGGCAGTATTTAAAGTCTACTTGGTCAATACAGAGGGGTGCGGGGCTAGAACTTATTGGCAAAAGCCTCAAAGGAGATGTCATTTTCTGTTCAGGAAGCAAAGAGGGAAAATGGTCTAGATGTGACTCTGAAGCCCTGGAAATCCAGTACCACGTGGGATAGGGCAGAAAAACAAAATAGTTCCTGCTTGAAAAGAATACAGGAAAAGTGAAGTCCTCAGGGGTGAGCTCAGGTTGAGTTAAAGCAAGGAGCTTTGGAGAAGATGCAGAGAAGAGGGGGAGGTGGTGGAGGGTTTTTTGGTGATGACAGACTACAGGTTCCAGAGGTGACTGGAAAATGTTTCAAGTCGACTGGGAAAGTGTCCAGAAATGAGCATTGGGTATCTTGAGATGCCTGAGGGGCACAGGGCATGCTGTGGTATGCCCTGAGGGTTTCTCATAGGAAGGTATTATTCTATTTGTAGTCTGTTTACTGGGCTGGATTCCTGGTCAGTTGATTTTAGTGAGTTGGAGAGTGTAGATGGGAGAATGGAGTGATAATTTCACTAGAATTGTGTGAGGCACTTCGAACCCTCCTTACTATCACTTTTGCCAGTGTCTAGATGAAGAAAGGGTGGTGCATTGATAAAGGAAATACTTATGAGGTAATATTAGTGACTCTTTTAGTTCAATAGTAAATACAATAGCAGAAATCAAAATTGAATAATAAGAATGAATCGTGTAAAATGCAAATAAAAGCAATTTCTTTTACATGTGATATTGTGCTGACAATGCATGGTTCTTTAGTTATTGTTTTTCTACAGTGAGCCTGGATATATTTAGAGTCCATAAAATCATTTCTCAATTTTTTGTGTATAGTTGGGAATCCACTTATTGTTTTGCCCTTCCAACTATGGACTCATATATTGTCCTAGGAGAAAACAATATAAACAAAAAATGAAGCAGAATGAAAGGGAATAGATTAATAGTAGCATAAAAGGGAGTAAAGGGTTAAAAATATTCTATTGTATGGGTATGCCAAAATTTGTTTATGTATTCATCTGCTAAAAGACATTTGGATTATTTCCAATTTGGGGCTATTATAAATGAAACTGCTTGAACAACCATGTTCAAGCCTTTTGTGGACATATGCTTTTACTACTCTGGGTAAGTGTCTAAGAATGGAATATCTGGGTCATTTGGTGGGAGTATGTTTAACTTTTTAGTAAACTGCCGAAGTCTTGCAAAATAGTTGTAATATATCCCAAATAGCGGTGTGTGATTCTGTTACTTCACTGTCTCACCAACATTTGGTATTTGACTTTAGGCTTTCTATTGGATGTGTGGTGGTATCCTATTACGTTTTTAATTTGCATTTTCCTAATGACTAATGATGTTGAGTTTATCTTCATGCGCTTGTTTGCCATCTGTATCTCTTTGTTGATAAAATGTCTATTCTCATCTTTTGACCATTCTTGAGTTGTGTTTTTTTATATATTCTAGACACAGTTCTTTGTTGGACGTTTTGCAAATATCTTCCCCCGATTTGCAGCTTGCCTTTTCATTTTCTTTCTTTTTTAAAAAATTTTTATTTTATATTGGAGTATAGTTTATTAACACTATTGTGTTAGTTTCAGGTGTACAGCAAAGTTATTCAGTTATACATAAACATGTATCTATTCTTTTTCAAATTCTTTCCCCATTTAGGTTATTACAGAATACTCAGCAGAGTTTCCTGTGCTCTACAGTAGGTCCTCGTTGGTTATCTGTTTTAAATATAGCAGTGCGTACATGTTTTGACAGTGCTTTTAGAAAACAAATTTTTTATACTTGGTGAGATACAATTTCCTAATTTATTTTTATTTTAGAATTTATGTTTCTTGTATCTTATCTAAGAAATTTTGCCAAACCTATGGTCACTAAGATGTTTTTCTATGTTTTCTTCTAGAAGTTTTATAGTTTTATCCCTTATCTTTCCATCTATGATTTATTTTGAATTAATATTTGTAGGTGCTGCTAGATGAGGGTCAAGGTTCATTTTTATCTTTTTATGACAATCCAATTGTTCCCGCACCACTTGTTGAACAGATGATAATTTCTTTCTATTCAATTTCATCTGTGTCTTGGTCAAAACTCAGTTGACTATATCTGTGTCAGTCTATTTCTGAACTATCTGTTCTGTTCCATTGATTCGTCTATCTTTATGTCAATACCCCAATGTCTTGATTACACTGGCTTTATAGTAAGTCTTATAATAATATAGGATAAGTCCTCTAACTTTATTCTCACATATAAGTTTTAGAATTATATTGTCAACTTCTACTAAAAAATGACTGTTGGGATTATGTTTTTCTTGGGATTTTGTTATATCTATAGATCATTTTGGGGAGAAGTGACATCTTAAAAATATTGAATCTTCTGATCCATGAATATGGTATATCTCTCCATTTATTTAGGTCTTCTTTAATTTCCCTCAGTAGTGTTTTACAGTTTTCAGTGTACAGATATTGCACATCTTTTATCAGAGTATTAGATTTGTCCCTAAGTATTTTATATTTTTGATGCTACTATAAATGTCATTGTTTTAAAATATTCTCAGCCTTGTGTAAATTCTGGCGCTTGTTCTCTCTACTGCTTTTGGGTGGATGCTTCCTTGGTCTCAGGTAGTTTCCACATGGACATGTGCTGATGGGGGCTCAGCCGAGAACTCCTGGAGACTGTAGATCTCCAGAATTCTCTCTCTGTGTAACTCTCTTGTTTCTGGTAATCTTCTCTGTGAAGTACAGTAGCCCTGGCTTCTCCACTCCCATCTGCTTCTCCTCAACTGTGGGAGATCTCTGGGCTTCCCCTGGGTTTTCCCTCCTTGAGCTACAACCTAGAATCTCTCTCCAGGCACCAAGCTGGAGCGATCTAATGTTCACCCTGTCTCCTTGCTCTGAGATCACTGCCCTATGATGTCTGATATTCAATGCCTGAAAGCAGTTTATTTTGTCTTTTGTTGTTGTTTCAGCTGAAAGGGTAAGTGCAGTCTCTCCGTTGTGTTCAGAAGCAGAACTCCTTTTTATCCACTTTTCAATACCTCATTTGAGCATGTGAAGAATACAGATAACCACTGCTGTAGGCAAAAATAGTGTCCCCCAATTATGATCGTGCCCTGATTCTCAGAACGTGTAAATATTAATGTTATTTTACATAGGAAAAGGGACTTTTCCTATGTAATCAAGGTGGGGAATCTTGAAAATGGAAGATTATTGTGGATAATTCAGGTGAGCTCAACCAAATCACAAATCCTTAAAAGTGAAGGACTTTCCTAGTACAAAAATTAAAGAGATGGCTGAGTAAGGAGTTGCTATTTTGTTGTTGGCTCTGGCTTTGAAAATGGAAGAAGAATCCAGGTAGCCTCTAGAATCTGGAAAAAAACAGGGATATCAGTTCTCTAGAGACTACTGAAAAGAACCAGTCCACAACATTTTGACTTAGCCCAGTGAGACTAAGTAATCAGGCTTCTGACCTACAGAACTGTAAGATGTTTAGTTTCTGTTGTGTTAAAGCTCTATGTTTGTGATCATTTTTTACAACAGCAAGAGAAAATGAACACATCTGCAGAACATTTAGATTTTTAAATGGATAAACTTCAAAAAATATATAATAAACAAGCTATATTTTTCTTTATAATCTGTAAGTTACACTGCTGCCATTTCAGTACCCATTTGTTAAAATATTCTCCAAAGTATTTTTCCGACAGAGGCTTCATAAACTCTAGTTCCATGGCTGATGTTTTGTAGATAATATTCTGTCCTATTAGTTTCTCAGCCACTTGTCATTTATTTGCTAGTCACTACTCATCCTATCCTCTTGGTGACAGCTTAAGTATGTGACATATCATTCTGTCCCTTCCACTCTATCATCACGATAATAGTTTTCATTTAGCAGGATAGCTTGTGTCAAAAAGATCGAGATGAATTTAGGAATCAGAATTTCAGGATTACAGTCCTCGTTTTGTTATTGTATCACTTTGGGAAGTTTCACTCTGTTAAATAGAATTCATGTTGGTGTGTCTTGGAGGCAATTGCGTTCACTCTTGCTCAGAAGTCCCATAGGAGGTGGAAGGAAGTAGAGAAAGGATTCAAAATCCTTTTGTGGTTGAATTTTTTTTTCATTTTAAGAATGAGTAATTAACAGAGGAGAGTATTTTACTTAGAGACTAAGAATTTTAATGTAAGTCAGCATACAAAGAAAGAATATACATGAATACTTTTCAATATTTGAGGTAAATTTTACAAACAGCAAAATGCCCGATTTAAGTGTACAATTTTTTGAGTTTTGTGTACACATGTGTAACTACCACTTGAATCAAGAAATAGAACAGGGCTTCCCTGGTGGCGCAGTGGTTGAGAGTCCGCCTGCCGATGCAGGGGACGCGGGTTCGCGCCCCGGTCCGGGAAGATCCCACATGCCACGGAGCGGCTGGGCCCGTGAGCCATGGCCACTGAGCGTGTGCATCTGGAGCCTGTGCTCCGCAACGGGAGAGGCCACAACAGTGAGAGACCCATGTACCGCAAAAAGAAAAACAAAAAACAAACAAAAAAAAGAAATAGAACAGCTTTATGCCCAATGTAAATTCCCTTGTGCCCCTTAAAATCTAGCTTTGCCTCTTTAGAGGCAAACATTATTCTGACTTTTATCACAATAATTTAGTTTTACCCATTTTTGAACTTTATCTGTATTGGAATCATACAGTATGTATTCTTTTGTGTATAGCTTCTTTCACACAACACAATTTTTTGAGATTCATCAACATTCATGATGTTGTTACATGTATCAATAGTTTTTTCTTTTACTCTTATCGAATCAGCTTTACTGAAGAACAATTTACATACTATGGGGAAATAAAGTTTCCCTGGTTTTCTCAGTGCTCCTGTAAAAACCTTCAGTCTCCTGACACATGGAAATGCATATGATAGGAAGATAGAGAATGTTTGCTTTCCTTTCCCCTAGAAATATTTCACTCTTCTCACACCATGAGAAGTGTATGTAGCCATTTGTCTAACTAAATACTCTATGTGAAAGGACAGTACAACTTTTCTTTTTTCCCTGACGTGGCCAAAAGGTTACAGCTCAAAAGAGGCTCCAAAGCCCCCAAGGTTCAAGGAAGCTTGGAATGTCATCTCCTCAGGTGTTTACATGTAAACAGGGACAAAGTCCAAATGTTTGAGGCATTTCTAGGTCAAAAAATAAAAAAGCCAAGACCGAGAGGGCTGTCTGGCTCCTAGAGAGGTATTATTGACATTCCAAAAGGTTAAAGTAAGAACCTAAGATCCTTTCCATCCTGGCTCCCCAGGAGCAAAGGTTTCTCTCCATCTCTTTGGCAGGAGAGAGTGAGGCAGGGCTTCTTTCCTGTGTATAAATGGAAAGAAGCCATTGTTCTCTGTCTCTGGTCTACAAGGTATAACCCACCAGTTGTATAGAAAGTTTTAGTAATTTGAAGATAAAGAATTCAAGCGTACATGCTTAGTAATTTAAGGACAACTTAATCATTTATTGTTTAAAAGAAACTGACAGTTTCACTATGCAGAGAGTTTTCTGTTTCACCCCCAATTATTTTTCAACAGCAAACATTAGAAATATTGTTAATAATATGCTTACAGCATCCAGCACGTACAAGGTTGCATACACACAATGCTGAGGTGCTGTCGACTGGTACAAGGCTGATTAATTCAATAGACCCACTGGCAACTAAATTTAGAAAATAATTTAAAATTTGTGTAACAAGTTACCCTGGGCGCATATGGCTGCACAGATAAGATATGTATCATCTCCTCTTATGTGTCTTCTCTCTGCGGAATAACTTGGTACTTTCCACAGCTGGAGTTCAAGTCTGTACATATGTTTCCAATAAACTATAAGGGTACAACTCATATAGTATATTGGTGACACCTCCTTAGAGAATGTTACCAGAAGGGCCCTTCCAGGGCCTGAGAGTGGGCTTTTGTCTAACATCCGGAAATGGATTGTTTGAAGAGGCACACACACTGACAAAGCAAAAGACTTTATTGGGAAGGGACGCCCGGGTGGAGAGCAGCGGGTAAAGGGAACCCGGGAGACCTGCTCTACCACGAGCTCGCAGTCTCAGGTTTTATGGTAATGGGGTTAGTTTCCGGGTTGTCTCTGGCCCGTCATCTCGCTTGTGCCCATATTTGGTCTGACTCTGTCCTTCCTGGTGGCCCGTGTATCTCTCAGACAAGATGGATTCCCGCATAAGGGTTTGGGGAGGTTGGCAAGACATATTATGGGCTGGTGTCTCCTGCCTCCTTTTGGCCCCTCCTGGCGGTAGCTTGTCACTTCCATGTTACCTCCTGTTGTGAGATAACTCACGCAAATGATTATTATCATGCCTGGGCAGGGCGGGAGGTTTTTTATCAATGGTTCCCTAACAAAAAGAGAACACAAAGAAGAAAATCATGGTTCCTGAGACAATAATCTTTGTTTAAGAAGGTCGTTTTCAAGGCTGGGTGGCATCTGTGGTGATAATTCCAAATTCAGAGTAATGTCTGTGCTTGACTCTAATATCCCTAGAAAACCTCTGTGATCTATAAGAGAAAATTATTATAGAAATAAGATAATTGTATCTCTAGAAGACCAAACAAAAATCTGAAAACTTTAAGCATTCTCACAGTTCTCTGAAATGTTTGGGTGTGGAAAAAATAACCAAATATTAGTTAAGCCAATAAGGGGAGGAATTGAAGAATTCAGACTTATTTCTAGGAGTATTATTAAAAATGTGTTGTATGTCCCAAAACGTTTGTTGTGACATTTTCTATAATCGATAGCAATATTCTATAATGATTTAGTAAAACATAGTACATCAGATCCTTCCTTTATTTTCTCATGCCATCCTATGTATTCTTCTATTCTCCTATTTTTTTTTTTCACCATGTAATTATTTCTTACCATTCCCTCACTGACTGAGCCTCTGAGAATGACAGTATGGCACAAATACACATCATTAAAATCACTCCCTTGGATATTTTCTCAATTCATTTGCTCCTTTGTCATTACTATGTTATCCTAACTTGTCAAAACCACAACCCTAGTTAAAGCTAACTTTGAACCAACTTGGCACCTTCATTCATGCAGCTAAAAATGGCTGGAGAAAATAATCAGAAACATACTGACTGGCATCACTTTTCGTGACCACAGACGTCCAGTTTGACTTTCATCCTCCCAGCAATCAATCCCTGGCTCGTCCATTGGCCTGGATCACCATTTTGTACTTCTCTTCTTTCCCCAAACTTTCATCACCTTCTCCAACATCCCCACTTTTCACTGATCACTTTTCCTTCTACTTTTCTACAGTTATTAAGAAAAACTGAAGCAATCAGAGGAAACCTCCCCCACTCTCCCACCACAGCTACTCACCTTCCTGTCTGTCCCATACACTCTGCACTAAATTCTTTTTATTTATTTGTTTGATTTTATTTTTTAAATTTTTAAACTTTTTATTTTATATTGGAGTATAGCTGATTAGCAATGTTGTGTTAGTTTCAGGTGTACAGCAAAGTGATTCAGTTATACACATATCTATTCTTCTGCAAATTCTTTTCCCATTTAGGTTATTACAGGATATTGGGCAGAGTTCCCTGTGCTATACAGTAGGTCCTTGTTGGTTATCTATTTTAAATATAGTAGTGTGTATATGTCAATCCCAATTCTCTTGTTTACCCCAGGACATCTTTCCAGCAAATCTTTCTCCTACATCATTAATTTTCCTCTTTCTACTGCACCATTCTCATTAGCATACACATGTGTATTTTTTCACTGGAATTAAAAAACAAACCAAATAACTTCTCTTGATCCTACTTCCTCTCCCATTTCTACCCCACCTCTTTGTTCACCACTTTTTCATATAAATGGAATGACTCTTTGCTTCGATGCTTCCATGATGCTTGGCACTATATACTCCCTCCAAAGAAGTATTTGGGAAGAACTAATGGTGTAGTTGTATAAAATGATAGCTGTAAAGATGATATAGTATTTAAGAAAAATGTACGTAATATTGTGCTGAATAAAAAATCAGTGAACAAATATTATACGTGCACCTTTTATATAAAATGTGAACGTCTTGACAAAGAACAGAATCTGTTACACAAACATGATGAGACAGTTTTGTCATATTAGAAGGAGTAATGATGATTGATTGCTATTCTATGAAAAGTTCCTCCATGTTTGTTTACATATACAAAGTTAAGCAAAAGGAAACAGAGCCTCCATCACAGCCAGACTTTAAGAGTAAACCCATTGGATACTTGGTGGAACCACGTGCAGGGGGTAGTCAGGCTACCCAAGTCCAGGCCAGACAGCCACAGCTCACAACCTCAGGCCTGATCCAGGGCTGGCTAGAACTTAGCCCTTAATCTATTTTTGAAAAGTTGTTTATTGAGCTCCTAACGAATGCCAAGTACTATGTTAGGTGACGGGGATACAATAGTGAATGTAAGTATCCATGACCTCTGGTAGATAAATGGAAGAGTCCTGAACTGGACTGGGAAGGGGAGGTGTATGTGGGAGGCTTCCTTGAGGAAGTTGTCCTTGAGCTGAAAGCTATAGGAGGAAATGAAATTAACTGGGGGACCTGCAGGATGAAGGGGAGACATTCTCCTTTCAGAGGGACATCTGCATATACAAACCCTATGATTGGAGTCTATGAAGGGAGCTTGATGATTTTAAGGAAATGAACGAAGTCAGGGTAATTGGAATGCAAAGGGTGAGAAAGGAGGGGCTTAAGATAGCACCAGAATGGGAGCATGGGCGGATACGCAGGGCCTAGAAATCCTATCTTGACCTTCATTCTAAGAGCACTGTGAAGTGATTAGGCTTTTAAGCAGAGGAGTTATGAGATCAGATTTGTTTGTTTAAGGCTACTTTGACTACAGATAACAGCCCTGCTTTCCCAAATTGTCTGTGTCATGGCACACTTACAGGATGATATTTCTTTCATGCCCTGGTGAAAGTAAGAAGAGATTTTGGGGTATTTAGATGAGATTTGATAAAAAGTAATTAATTATCATTAATTAATTGTCCTTCATTTAATGTGATTATAATAAGTACAATGAAATGCAAACATTAAGATGTATATTAAAAATTGAACTTGTAAAAAATGTCCAATATAAGGCTGAAGCTTTCATTTGTCAAGTGTACTTGCACACATGAGTTGTTAGAATGGTCATCTTGCAGTTTACTTGGACACCAATAAAAGGACATATCAGGCAGAAGTAAACACAAGTTTATTTGACATAGAGATTTGGGGCATGTCTTGAGCTGTATCTACAGTAGCTTCCATCTGGCCAGACTCTGGGTTGTACACCTTGCTCCTTGGGCACCTGTAACCCATACATGTCATTGCCTGGGGAACTCTGGGTTTTGAGAATGGACTGCGAAAATCCAAGAAGATTGAATAGGTGGACAAACTCATGGGCCATTTTGTTGCATCGCTGAAGAAAAACAGCCAGTTGGGTTAGCATGGTAAGTGTATAGATGTAGAGAGTGTATGGATTCGGTAGATATTTTAAAGGTAAAATCTATAAAATTGATGACAGTTTGGATGTGGGGGATGAGGGAGAGGTGTCTGGCTTGCCAAATGGATAGTGGTACCACTATTCTAGGTAGAGGGGCATCAGGTGGGCTGGGGGGCACTATGAAATAAGTCTTACACAGGTTGTGTTTGAGACATTCACTTGAATATATGGTATAGGTGATTCAGTTATTTTTGAAATATATATTTGTATCATTTTTAAAAAATTTTATTTCAGTGTAGTTAATTTACCATGTTGTGTTAGTTTCAGGTATACAGCATAGTAATTAAGTTATACATATATTTGTTCTTTTTCAGATTCTTTTCCCATACAGGTTATTACAGAATATTGAGTAGAGTTCCCTGTGCTATACAGTAGGTCCTTGTTGGTTATTTATTTTATATATAGTAGTGTGTGTGTGTTAATCCCAAGTTCCTAGTTTATCCCTCCCCCCCATGTTTCCCCTTTGGTAACTATAAGTTTGTTTTTGATATCTGTGAGTCTGTGTTTTTTTTGTAAATACGTTCATTTCTATAATTTTTAAAAATCATTCCACATATGGAATATTCCACATAAAATAGATTCCACATATGGATATCATATGATATATGTCTTTCTCTGTCTGACTTCACTTAGTATGAGAATCTCTAGGTCCATCCATGTTGCTGCAAATGGCATTATTTCATTATTTTTGTGGCTGTGTAATATTCCATTGTATATATACACCATATCTTCTTTATCCATTCATCTCTTCATGGACACTTAGGTTTTTACCATGTCTTGGCTATTGTAAATAGTGCTGCTATGAACATTGGGTGCATGTATCTTTTTGAATTAGAGTTTTCATCTTTTCCGGATATATGCCCAGGAGTAGGACTGCTGAGTCATATGGTAACTCTATCTTTAGTTTTTTGAGGAACCTCCATACTGTTGTCCATAGTGACTGCCCCAATTTACTTTCCCACCAACAGTGTAGGAGGTTTCCTTTTTCTCCACACCCTCTCTAGCATTTATTATTTGTATACATTTTTGTTGTTGTTGTTCTTTTTTTGTTTTGAAGTTTTGAATTTTATTTTATTTATTTTTTTATACGGCAGGTTCTTGTTAGTTATCCATGTTATATATATTAGTGTATATATGTCAATCCCAGTCTCCCAATTTATCACCCCCTCCCCACCACCACCACCACCACTTTCCCCCCTTGGTGTCTATACATTTGTTCTCTACATCTGTGTCTCTATTTCTGCCCTGCAAACCAGTTCATCTGTACCATTTTTCCAGGTCCCACATATATGCATTAATATACAATACTTTTTTTCTCTTTCTGACTTACTTCACTCTGTATGACAGTCCCTAGGTCCATCCACATCTCTACAAATGACCCAATTTCGTTCCTTTTTAGGGCTGAGTAATATTCCATTGTATATATATACCACATCTTCTTTATCCATTTGTCTGTTGATGGGCATTTAGGTTGCTTCCATGACCTGGCTATTATAAATAGTGCTGCAATGAACAGTGGGGTGCATGTGTCTTTTTGAATTATGGTTTTCTCTGGGTATATGTCCAATAGTGGGATTGCTGGGTGGTATGGTAATTCTATTTTTAGTTTTTAAGGAACCTCCATACTGTTCTCCATAGTGGCTGTATCAATTTACATTCCCACCAACAGTGCAAGAGGGTTCCCTTTTCTCCACACCCTCCAGCATTTGTTGTTTGTAGATTTTCTGATGATGTCCATTCTAACTGGTGTGAGGTGATACCTCATTGTAGTTTTGATTTGCATTTCTCTAATAATTAGTGATGTTGAGCAGCTTTTCATGTGCTTCTTGGCCATCTGTATGTCTTCTTTGGAGAAATGTTTATTTAGGTCTTCTGCCTGTTTTTTGATTGGGTTGTGTTTTTAATATTGAGCTGCATGAGCTGTTTATATATTTTGGAGATTAATCCTTTGCCCGTTGATTCATTTGCAAATATTTTCTCCCATTCTGAGGGTTGTCTTTTTGTCTTGTTTGTAGTTTCCTTTGCTTTGCAAAGCTTTTAAGGTTCATTAGGTCCCATTTGTTTATTTTTGTTTTAATTTCTATTATTCTAGGAGATGGATGAAAAAAGATCTTGCTGTGATTTATGTCAAAGAATGTTCTTCCTATGTTTGCCTTTAAGAGTTTCATAGTGTCCGACCTTACATTTAGGTCTCTAATCCATTTTGAGTTTATTTTTGTGTATTGTGTTAGAGAGTGTTCTAATTTCATTCTTTTACATGTAGCTGTCCTGTTTTCCATGCACCACTTATTGAAGGGACTGTTTTTTCTCCATTGTATATCCTTGCCTCCTTTGTCAGACATTAGTTGACCATAGGTGCGTGGGTTTATCTCTGGGTTTTCTATCCTGTTCCATCGATCTATATTTCTGTTTTTGTGCTGGTACCATATTGTCTTCATTACTGTAGCTTTGTAGTATAGTCTGAAGTCAGGGAGTCTGATTCCTCCAGCTGCATTTTTTTCCCTCAAGACTGCTTTGGCTATTCGGGGTATTTTGTGTCACCATACAAATTTTAGATTTTTTGTTCTAGTTCTGTAAAAATGCCATTGGTAATTTCATAGGGATTGCATTGAATCTCTAGATTGCTTTGGGTAGTATAGTCATTTTCACAATATTGATTCTTCCAATCCGAGAACATGGTATATCTCTCCATCTGTTTGTATCATCTTTAATTTCTTTCATCAGTGTCTATAGTTTTCTGCATACAGGTCTTTTGTCTCCTTAGGTAGGTTTATTCCTAAGTATTTTATTCTTTTGTTGCAATGGTAAATGGGAGTGTTTCCTTAATTTCTCTTTCAGATTTTTCATCATTAGTGTATAGGAATGCAAGAGATTTCTGTGCATTAATTTTGTATCCTGAAACTTTACCAAATTCATTGATTAGCCCTAGTAGTTTTCTAGGGCATCTTTAGTATTCTCTATGTATAGTGCCATATCATCTGCAAAGTGACAGTTTTACTTCTTCTTTTCCAATTTGTATTCCTTTTATTTCTTTTTCTTCTCTGATTGTCGTGGCTAGGACATCTAAAACTATGTTGAATAATAGTGATGAGAGTGGACATCCTTGCCTCATTCCTGATCTTAGAGAAAATGCTATCAGTTTTTCACCATTGAGAATGATGTTTGCTGTGGGTTTGTCATATATGGCCCTTATTATGTTTTGGTAGGTTCCCTTTATGCCCACCTTCTGGGGAGTTTTTATCATAAATTGGTGTTGAATTTTGTCAAAAGCTTTCTCTGCATCTATTGAGATGATCATATGGTTTTTATTCTTCAATTTGTTAGTATGGTGTATCACATTGATTTGCATATATTGAAGAATCCTTGCATCCCTGGGATAAATCCCACTTGATCATGGTGTATGATCCTTTAAATGTGTTGTGGGATTCTGTTTGCTAGTATTTTGTTGAGGATTTTTGCATCTATATTCATCAGTGTTATTGGTCTGTAATTTTCTGTTTTTGTAGTATCTTTGTCTGGTTTTGGTGTCAGTGTGATGGTGGCCTCGTAGAATGAGTTGGGGAGTTTTCTTCCCTCTGCTATATTTTGGAAGAGATTAAGAAGGATATGTGTTAGCTCTTCTCTAGATGTTTGATAGAATTCGCCTGTTAAGCCATCTGGTCCTAGGCTTTTGTTTGTTGGAAGATTTTTAATCACAGTTTCAATTTCAGTGCTTGTGATTGGTCTGTTCATATTTTCTATTTCTTCCTGGTTCAGTCTTGGAAGGTTGTACCTTTCTAAGAATTTGTCCATTTCTTCCAGGTTGTCCATGTTATTGGCATAGAGTTGCTTATAGTAGTCTCTTAGGATGCTTTGTATTTCTGCAGTGTCTGTTGTAACTTCTCCTTTTTCATTTCTAATTTTATTGATTTGAGTCCTCTCCCTCTTTTTCTTGATGTGCCTGGCTAAAGGTTTATCAATTCTGTTTATCTTCTCAAAGAACCAGATTTTAGTTTTATTGATCTTTGCTATTGTTTTCTTTGTTTCTGTTTCATTTATTTCTGCTCTGATCTTTATGATTTCTTTCCTTGTACTAACTTTGGGTTTTGTTTGTTCTTCTTTCTCTAGTTCCTCTAGGTGTAAGGTTAGATTGTTTATTTGACATTTTTCTTGTTTCTTGAGGTAGGCTTATATTGATATAAACTTCCCTTTTAGAATTGCTTTTGCTGCATCCCATAGGATCGTCATGTTTTCGTTGTAAGTTGTTGCCAGGTATTTTTTGATTTCTTCCTCTATTTCTTCAGTGATCTCTTGGTTATTTAGTAAAGTTTTGTTTAGCGTCCATGTGTTTGTGTTTTTTACCTTTTTTCCCCTGTAATTGATTTCTAATCTCATAGCGTTCTGGTCAGAAAAGATGCTTGATATAATTTCAGTTTTCTTAAATTTACTGAGACTTGATTTGTGACCCAAGATGGAGAATGTTCTGTGTGCACTTGAGAAGAAAGTGTAATCTGCTGTTTTTGGATGGAATGTCCTATAAATATCAATTAAATCTATCTGGTCTATTGTGTCATTTAAAGCTTGTGTTTCCTTATTAATTTTCTGTTTGGATGATCTGTCCATTGTTGTAAGTGAGGTGTTAAAGTCCCCCACTATTTTTGTGTTACTGTCAATTTCCTCTTTTAGAGCTGTTAGCAGTTGCCTTATGTATTGAGGTGCTCCTATGTTCAGTGCATATATATTTATAATTGTTATATCTTCTTCTTGGATTGGTCCCTTGATCATTATGTAGTGTCCTTCCTCGTCTCTTGTAACATTCTTTATTTTAAAGTTTATTTTATCTGGTATGAGTATTGCTACTCCAGCTTTCTTTTGATTTCCATTTGCATGGAATATCTTTTTCCATCCCCTCACTTTCAGTCTGTACGTGTCCCTAGGTCTGAAGTGGGTCTCTTGTAGACAGCATATATATGGGTCTTGTTTTTCTATCCATTCATCGAGCCTGTATATTTTGGTTGGAGCATTTAACGCAATCACGTTTAAGGTAATTATTGATATGTATGTTCCTATTACCATTTTCTTAATTGTTATGGGCTTGTTTTTGTAGGTCCTTTTCTTCTCTTGTGTTTCCCACTTAGAGAAGTTCCTTTATCATTTGTTGTAGAGCTGGTTTAGTGGTGCTGAATTCTCTTAGCTTTTGCTTGTCTGTAAAGCTTTTGATTTCTCAGTCAAACCTGAATGAGAGCCTTGCTGGGTAGAGTAATCTTGGTTGTAGGTTCTTCCCTTCATCACTTTAAATAAATCATTCCACTCCCTTCTGGCTTGTAGAGTTTCTGCTGAGAAATCAGCTGTTAACCTTATGGGAGTTCCCTTGTATGTTATTTGTTGTTTTTCCCTTGTTGCTTTCAGTAACTTTTCTTTGTCTTTGATTTTTGTCAGTTTGAGTACTATGTGTCTCAGTGTGTTTCTCCTTGGGTTTATCCTGCCTGGGACTCTCTGCGCGTCCTGGACTTGGGTGGCTATTTCCTTTCCCATGTTAGGGAAGTTTTCAACTATAATCTCTTCAAATATTTTCTCGGGTCCTTTCTCTGTCTCTTCTCCTTCTGGGACCCCTATAATGTGAATGTTGTTGCATTTAATGTTGTCCCAGAGGTCTCTTAGACTGTCTTCATTTCTTTTCATTCTTTTTTCTTTATTCTGTTCCATGGCAGTGAATTCCACCATTCTGTCTTCCAGGTCACTTATCCGTTCTTCTGCCTCAGTTGTTCTGCTATTGATTCCTTCTAGTATATTTTTTATTTCAGTTTTTGTATTGTTCATCTGTTTCTTTCATTTTTCTAGGTGTTTGTTAATCATTTCTTGCATCTTCTTGATCTTTGCCTCCATTCTTCTTTCGAGGTCCTGGATCATCTTCACTATCATTATTCTGAATTTTTTTTCTGGAAGGTTTCCTGTCTCCACTTCATTTAGTTGTTTTTCTGGGGTTTTATCTTTTCCCTTCATCTGGTACATAGCCCTCTGCCTTTTCATCTTGTCTATTTTTCTGTGAATGTGGTTGTTTTTCCACAGGCTGCAGGATTGTAGTTCTTCTTGTTTCTGCTGTCTGCCCTCTCTGTTTGTAGACTTTTTGATGTTGGTCATTCTGATCACTGTGAGGTGGTACCTCACTGTAGTTTTGATTTGCATTTCTCTAATTATTAGCAATATTGAGGATCTTTTCATGTGCTTGTTGACCACCTGTGTGTCTTCTTTGGAGAAATGTCTAGTTAAGTCTTCTACCCAGTTTTTGATTGGGTTGTTTGGTTGTTTTTTTTTTTTTTAATATCAAGCTGTATGAGCTGTTTGTATATTTTGGGAATTAATGTCTTGTCAGGTTTTTTAAGGTGAGATGCTGTATTTCCCCCCTTCCCTTTTTTTCCCTTATGTTCCTTGGTTCCAGGTGTTAGGTTCACATCTTTTCCCTCCTGTTTCCGTGTGCTGGGTTTACCTAGTCTCCCAGCTTCCAGTTATAACTTTATGGGGGTAAGTGATAAACTCTGACCCTGTACTTTTTGTTACAAGATTTCCTCCAGACTTTTACCCCATATGTCCAACTTTCTGTAAGTTAATTCCACTTGGATGGCTTATTTCTCATATCAGTTGTGTGATATATCAGAACCCGTCTGATGTGCTCTTCCTGCAAAGGCACCAACCCCTTTCCAAGCAACACCAGGATACTGTTCCATCATTTTCCCTGCAAATGCTGGTCCCTCCCTTTGGCAGCTCATTGACCTGCAATTTGGGGCTCCCGAAAATGTCAGGTCTTGGATGAAGCCTCACACTGCAGGTGATGGCTTCTGGCATCCTTAGTGCCTACCTAAGAACTAGGTAATGAGGGAGCCAATGGTCCCTGGAGTGGACTTTGACTAATGAGAAACAGTAGTCTGTGGAAGCCAAGGAGATTGATTTCCCTTCTTTCTTTTACTCATAGACTAATATAAAGTATGGGTTTGCTTCTCAGCCTGTGTGGAAAAGTCCTGTGAGCTGAGAAAAACACCTGCTGAGCCTGTCCTAGGCTCCTTGTGAGACAGTGGCCGGTCCAGGAAAGCATCCCTGTGCGGCCCACATCCTTCCTCACCTCCCTTAGCTGTTTCTTCACCTGCAAATCATGTGTCCACATGTTATTCATCACCTCAGGCCTCTCTTTCTAAAGAAACCAGGTTAAGAAAGCTCTTCAAATCCAACATTTTTGAAAAGAAAGGGAACTTTTTTTTTCCTCATTCAATTTAGCTCCTGTGTCTGTTAAAAATAACACTCTCATTCTATGCCTTCTGATGCAAATCTAGTACTCATTTAGGGCTGATCTTTCTTTCTTTTCTTGATTCAAGTCAGACTTTCAAAAGCCCTGGTGGTTCTTCCTTCACAGGAGGCATCTCCTCTCCAATGCGGGTCATTGACATGACCCTGTTCCATGGTCACAGCACTGGTACCTTGATGACTGCACAGGCTCCTGGTTTCTTAACCAGGTCCTCTGACTCCAGTGTCTCCTTCCTGTGATACGTCTTGCATCCTCTACCAGCCCCCAAGATTGAATTCTTACAAATCACCTTCATTTCATTCTCCAGAAATACGTGCACACAAACACATGCAACAACGCCTTTAATGATGCTGCACAGCCTACTATATCATCTTGAAACTCTTTCTGCGTCTGAAATCCTTTAAACGAGTCAACATTCCAGTCCATTCCTCTCTTTCTGGCGTAGTCACAAGCCAGGCTGTTTTTAACCTTTGAACCTCTGCTCATATTATTTCTTTGGCCTTGTTACCGAGTCCAAGCTTGCTCTCCTCACCTCATGACAGGCTAATACATCAGGAGATGAGGTGCTGAGGCAAGAAATAGCGACTTTATTCGGAAAGCCAGCAGACCGAGAAGATGGCGACTAGTGTACCCAAAAAAACCATCTTATCGGGGTCTGGATGTCAGTTTCTTTTATAGAACGGAGAGGGGGAGGAGGTCAGGAAGTAAAGTCAAAAGCCCATGGGATGTGTTCATTTCTTCTTTTCTGCAGCCATTCACAGGTGGGCAGGGTCAGATTGTCTCCCTGTGAGCTGAACAAAGGCACTTTAGTTTAACATGCAGGCAGAGGGGCAGGGTCCCCTGAGACAGGTCATTATGTATGATTATAATAACAAAAGCAATGAAAAGCAAAGATTAAATTCGAAGAAACATCCAGCATGGATGTGATTTTGCTCTTCCATGTTACAGCCTGAAGTACCTTTTCCTTCTCCTATAGAATTCCTCCCTGCCTTCAAACCCCACCTTAATACAGTCTCCTTCATGAGGTTTATCATAAGAACTCTAGAACACTCTTCGCCTGAATGTCTTTAGTCTTAATTCTATGAAGTTTAATTGTTTAACTGCTGCTCATTAAATTGTTTGATATTTTAGTTCTGTTTTCTGAACTATGTCACATTTTGGACCATAGAAAATGTGTCCATTTTTTAATGTGGTCTTAATTATGCAAGACATAGGATAGATGCACAAAACATTTCTTTATTGATTGTGACTTTGAAAGTGAATAGTCCATGTACTATAACTAGAAGTGCCTTGGTTAGTTGAAAGCTAGGTAATACTGCCTCATAGTAATGATCAGTTACAGGGTTAGTGCAATTTAAGCCAGGTGATATCAGATGCCCACTATACATACTTGTGAATGTCACTCTACAGGTGAGCCAGTGATTGAAGAGTAGGCATGTATGGCTCCCCGCTGATACAGAATCAACTCTACTCTTCCCCCACCTGACTGATCCTACCCTGCTAGGGAACATTTACATTTGGATAGGCAGTAGTGGAATTAGGAAGGCAAGTCGCATCCCAGCCTGTATCTCCAGTGCCATTTTAGACCAAGATCAGACTTTAATTGGCCATAGTATTGGAATGAACCAAGTAAGAGGCATGGGCATAGACAGTGAAAAATTCAGTGTGACTACAGTGAACTGAGGCGTGATGAGTGGCTGGACAGACATTCAGGTAGGGAAGGTAGAATTTCAGATTAAGGAGTTTGCATTTCATCTTTTGGTTAACGATGCACCACCAAAGCTTTTTAATATAGAAATGTGATCATGCCTATGTTTTAGACAGATAATTTTTGTACCAGTTTGGTAGATGGAAAGAGTGGAGCTGGGAAAGCTGGCTGGGAGGTTTTATATTTATGCCTGGCTTTCAAACTGTGTTTCAGGGAACAGTGCGAGTCTCTCATAGATGCCTCATGGGCCAATTAGGGTGACTGGGTGGGAATCTGGGCCTCAAACTTTAACCTGATGATATGGGCTTCTAAGTAAAATGTTGTTAAAAGAAAATATTTTGCAGCTTAAAAAAGATGGAAAACTCTCAGCTTACTTAGACTGCTTGAGAATTACTGGAGAGATTTCAAAAATATCTTGAGTTAGATTCTATTGGACTTGGTTATCAATAACAACTGTGAGGTCAAACAATTAAGGAAGATCACTGGGTGATTGCATAGAAGTGATTGCATTAAACAAGGCGGAGCTCACTCCAAATGGAGAAGATTCTCATGAGGTGCCTCAAGGCAAGAATTTGCATAAGAGGTGATTAAAGATTGGGATCTGGAGCTCAGGAATAAGCTCAAATATAAGTATGGGAGTCATGAACAGTAGATGAGCTTTGAGACCAAGGAGGTAGATGATGTCATTGCAAGAAAGTAGAGACCAGAAGAACCGAAGTAACAAACTGAAGACCAGATGGGGTTCAGAACATGAGTATCACTTACCTGCCCACATGTTTTCTTCTGCCTTTTTAGTGTTTTATGTGGGGTTTTTATATTTATTGTCAACTTTAAAAAATTCATTATTTCTGACTCCTCTGGATAAATTAGAGGGTCTGATAATACTGGGCTCCCATTCCCTCAGGGCCACCGTAGGCCAGGGATGCTGCTGAGTGGTGCCCCATGCACATGGGTGAATCTTATTCTTATGTCAGTTTCATTGAAATAAATGGAGCTGGGGTGAGATGCTTGCATAGGGATGTGTGGGCATGTCTATTCCCTCCTCCTCAGGCAAAGGTGTCCAGTAAAACTACAAATGAGGAAATAACACTAACGTATCAGAAACATGAATAATTATAACTAGAGAAATACAAGGTGGCGGAAAAACAAAGACTGGAAATCAGAGAAAGTGCAGGCAGAGAGAACCTCCATCCAACAGATGAGGAGGTCGAATTGTTGTAAGAAGATGCTAAACAGTATGTCAGCCAATAAGTGGCAGGGTCAGAAACCTAAGTCCGTTTTCCAGACACTTAGCCTGGGCACCGAGTGATGCCATGCATCTCAAACTCAAATGTGTCCACATGTCTCCTGAGGACCTTGTTAAAATGCAGATTCTGATCCCATAGGTGTGAGGTAGGGCTAGGGATTCTTGTTTCTGACAGCCTTGAAGGGCGAGGGATGCCGCTGGTGTGGGGCTCGTAGCAGCAGGGGATCTATTCTATATCCTTAACGTGGTCAAAACCAAAAATCAAAACACGTGTCTAGCAAATGATTTTCTTCTTTAGAATGCTCACCTATGGCTCTCAGGAAAAGACAAGACCCCGATTTGAACGGAGTTGTGAGATTCGACAGGTTTAATCTCAATGTCTTAACCCTCACTTTGTGTTTTCATCCACTTAGGGCCCAGCGTGTTCCTGAGGGAACCAGTTCTGGGTTTGCTTTTCCCCTGTTAAGGCTTAACTCTTAGGAAACGTCACAAATCATTTCACACTAACGAGTGAATGCCTGATAGCAACTTTGAATACTTTTCTTGGAGTATTTGAGTGTCATCAGGACTCAAAAGTTCCCTAGTTCTAGAACATCGTTTATCAGTCATTGGGAGAGGGGTGTCCATTCTGGGGTCCTGAAGGAGGCTCTCCATCCACAGGTGACCTTGAAGTCCTACCACAGCTGAAGTTTTCTATATGTTTAGCTTACTTAAGTTCCCATATGTTCAAAGTTCTCTCCAGCTTTCTCTTTTACCCTTTTGCTTTTTGCCCCTCCTCCTGAAGGACTAACTTAGCAATCTTGGAGATCTGGGGGCTTTTCAAAGGCTAGATGAATCACATTCCTTTTCCTACTGTTGACTTGCTGAGATGTAAGAAGTATCTGTCGGGTTTGCCCTACCTTGGAAATCAAACACCTTAGGGTCTTGAACAGAAAGCAAAGGCTGAACCGGTTTAGAATCTGGGTAAGGAAAAGAGATTTGTGCAAGACCAACGCCTTGCAGAGGATTTTGTATCAAACAAGAATTTGGAGCAGAGCTAACACTCAGAACACTGCAGAAAAGGCCTCTATTAAATGAGGATTAGTTGAATGAATGCGAGATTTAATGAAGGGGTTATTCGGTAGCTGAGGACAAAGGAGCTAAAGCATAGTGATTCCAAATAGTACTCTTCCATTTGTTTTATTTGATGCAAGTATTCCTTCCTGCCTTCCTTGTGTAAAGGCAGCCCCAACTCCTGCTGATCAGGATCAATTATCCTGCCAAGATGGTGACTCCATTTCTTGCCTATTGGTCCATGGACAAGAGGAGTCCAATGACAGCCTTGGCTTGTGGTTCAATGGGAGCTTTCTGTGTCCTCTGCAAAGAGTGCTCTCCCCTTTTGTGACCAGGGCTCCAGCCTAAAGGGGCAGGGATGAGAAATGCAAAATCCCCCAGTGGGGTCATTAGGAGGAATGGAAAGTGGGCCCACTCCATCTGCCATCTCTTAACTTCCAGACTGATATATCCTTCCCATTGGGGACTCAGTGCCATCTAGAGGCCTCTGATTAAATGCCTGTACCGCATCCTGAAGGATAGCACCCCATCCATTCACAGTGTTGCTTCTGAGCTTCATTTGTGACTTTAGAAAGACGTTCTGGAATTCTGTGAGGCTGGCTGCTTCTGGATAATATGCTGTGCAAGGCAGTGGATCCCATGGTCATGGGCCCACTCCCTTACCTCCCTCACTGTAAAGCGGGCCCTCCGGTTGGATGCACTTCCATGCCTGCGGATCAGGAATTCCATAAGCTCCAGAGAGAGGTGCTGGCTGAGGCTCTGCAAACAGGAAATTCAAATCAATACCTAGAAAATACCTATTCCTATGAGGATGAACTGCTGGCGCTTCCAGGCTGGAAGGGGTCTCATGTAGTCTCCTTGTCACCACGTGCTGGTTGGTTTTCTCAAGGAAGAGAACCATAGCGGGGCCGAGCCCTGGTCTCTGTTGCTGGCAGGCTCGGCGTGCAGAAGTTCATGCTTTGAGCCCTGTATGCAGCCTTTATCTCTGCCACTGTGGATGCTCCCATTTGTATACCCATCATGATGGTGACAAAGGTCAGCTAATGTCAACTGGCTGAGTCATTTTGTTCCTACTTGGTTGTTCAGCACCCCTTTTATTTTGAATGGTTTCTGATAGTGCGTTGGATCTCCAAGTATCAGTATCAGTTTAGACCCTGTGTCCAACCGTCTTCATCATGTCTGAGTATTTTCCTTTCCCCAAGTACGGTCAGCAAAGTAACAGCTGTAAGTCCCTTTAGAAAAGATAACAAAAACAAGGAATCATTTGAATTTATACTTGCCGCAGTTTTGCAAATTCCTTTCTTCTAGTGAGTGGCTTCCGGATATGAAGAAGGGATTAGGATATTTCACTGGGGCCCCTGCCCTCGGCCTCTTGCTCCTTGATTCTGCCTTCTCTGGCTACAGACAGTAAGCAGAGACTCCGTGTTGACTGCCCCTGCATTTTGCCTCTAGGGATACCATATTCTATGAAATCTCTCTATGAACTGCTGACTTTGTGTGAGTCAATGCACACTGACTGCCCCTCTGACTTTTCCAGTTGTTCCAGGAGCGTCAGCTACCTGGCTTCTGGTGGTTGAGCATCCCCACGTGGTCCTCACTGCTTCAAACCCCGTCAGTCCTATGGGTGTTCATTAACCCAGCCCTGGGACAGCACCTCTTGCTACCTTTGCCTCAAGGAGACCCCCCACTGCCATTCCTGGTGATGCTCGTGCCCTCTCAGCCACTGCGTTCATCAAGCCCCCTCAGCATCCATCCCCAGTGAATCATGGCCACATGCAATTCATTTTTGCAGTCCTTGCAATAGATAATCGCTTTCCTGCTTTATCAGGCCCAGCGTATTCTCAGCTGGGCGATGCTGGGATTTAACTCTAGTTATATCAGCCTGGTATCCGGGAGAGGAGGTGGGAGCACCTCTTGAGGGAGGTACGTACCTTGTTGGGGAGAGGGCTCAGCAACACCTCCCAGCATAGAGGAAGTGCTGGCTTTTACTGGGGGTGGTGGTCACATCTCCAAGCTCTGAGGGTCAGGGTCTACCCAGCCAGCTCTGCTGGAACATCCATCCAGCTGTCCTATCTTACGCTTCAGGGTCCCAGGTTTTCTCACCCAGGTCTGCAAACTGTCTTGGCTGAGTATTTAACTTCTCTGGAGTTCTGTGTCTCTAGCAAGTGAGCCTGCCCCTCAGCTGAGTCAGACCTCTGACTACAGGTGATAAAGACCTCTTTTAAAGTGACCAAAAAGGTCTTTGGCTCTCACTGTTACCTTTTATTATTTTTTTTTGAGCTTTTTAATTACCATTGATTTTTATTTTTATTTTTTGAAGTATAGTTGATTTACAGTGTCACATTAGTTTCAGGTGTACAGCACAGTGATTCAGTTATACATATATATACACATTCTTTTTCAGATTCTTTTCCCTTATAGGGTATTACAAAATATTGAGTATAGTTCCCTGTGCTACCTTTAACTGTTTGCTCATGGCCCTCAGTTTCTCATTATACTTCTCTGGGGGCTCAATGCAACTTAGCAATAACCAGCCAGCTCTGCTGTCCTTGTAGCAATACTCCCTCATGTCTTTCCGATGCCTGGATGGCTGCCCTTGGAGGGGCATCCCCTCTGCCAGGATGTCTTTCCAGGTCACCAACAAAGAACTCTGCAGCAGCTGGGCCACCACTTACCCCAGAGTCTGCGTGTGGCACACACCACTCGTGGTGGCATCCTTCTTGTCCACTGGGGGGGGTCAGTGAGACAGCCTGGCCCCAGCTGTTCTTCTGTCCCTGTTTCCTTGGACCAACCCTGGCACCACCTGTGTTAGTTGGAATCCTCTGAACAGCAGACACTAGGATGGGATCAGACTTGCAGGGCAGTTATTAAAGGAATGTCCAGGAAGGATCACGGGAAAAATCAGGAAAGGGCAGGGAGAGGCTTGGCTTGACACGTGTGAAAGGCAACAGAGGCAGGGGATGGTAAAGGATGGGGTAGAAAGAGAATCAAACCACAGAGCAATGCTAGGAAAGATTCCACCTGGCTAAAGCAGCATCCTTATGGCAAAGTTGACTTAGAGAAGTCCCCCGTCTAGAGGCATGGCTATGCACTTGTCCCCCCACTGCCCAATCATTGGCTGGAAGCAGTCCCGGGCGAATGTGAGCCTTGGCATCCACATGGTGGGGTCCGGGGGCATGGGGGCCAGTAGTGGCGGTCAACTGTGCTCCCCATTGCCACCATCAAGGGCTGTAATTGCTTCCTAATAGTGAACACTTCGTGAGCATTTTTTTATATACCAGGCAGCATGTAAGTAAGACCTTTTAAATGCATCTTTCCCTTTCATCTTCCCAACAAGTATAATGATTATGCCCATGTTTCAAAATTGAACTAAGGCTTAGAGAGGTTAATTTGTCAAAGGTCATAAGGAGTTGATCCCCTTCCCAAGAATCTTATACGACTTCCCGTTAAAGCAATTTTGTATGTATTGACAAAACACATATTCTGATTCTGAAAGTTTACCCAGTTTTGGAATATAATGGTAAATCAGGCAGCAAGGACCCTACCCTCACAGAATTTAAATCTAATAGGGGTTAGATTTGTTAGAAATTGATGTGCAGATATGCAATTATAATATGGCTTGTCAACTGCGTGGAAAGGCCATTATGATGTCATGTAAAGCTTCCTGGGGGACGTGATATTTAAACTGTGACTGGAGGATGGGAAGCATTTAGCCAGGTAACAGAAGGTGGGCAAAAGAGAGCACCAAGTGGAGGAAACATTATATGCAAATATCTAAGGGCCAAAGACAGCATGGAACCTGCAAGATAGCTCGTGACGGAGAGCATCAGCACATGTGGAAAAGGGCTCTCATCTGTTAGTAATTTTAGACTGCGTTCTCTATGGATGTGCACAGAGCAGTGATACACAGAAAAGACAGGGTCACATATCCTCAAAAAGTGTGTATTAAATAGCATGAAAGTTGCCTCGCGGATGAGAAACAGAACATTCTTTTTTAAAAAAATTATGGAATTGCATTGCGTCACACTGAATTGACTTAAGGTGTTTAAAAACCTTCCTATCTGATTAATACAAGAGTTTCCTGGTTGAACTCTCTCCCTTCCATCCACCTCAACGACTTGCGCCAAGGCTACCTTCTCTGAGCTATCACATCAGTTATTTCACCCTTAAACCTAGGGTAATGGTTTCCCATTGATTCTCACAGAGAATCAGCTTTGCGACCTGACCTTCAAGATACTTCAGAGGATAGGGGACTTCTGGTTATAGCAGCAGGAAGAGTTCCTTTGTATAAACCTGGTCGGAATTGTCAAAAAGAACGATTTCAGGGCACTGGAAATCGACCCAGGAAAGGAAACAAATTGAAGCATTTATTCTTAAAAAAGTGCTAGACATTCGGATAAGATCATGTTACTTTCTTGCCAAGGGCACTGTCTCCCACCTCACTTCTTTTAGGCAGGAAGGATGGTTTACAACCTGGGCTGCTCACAAAATCAGCAGCTTGGCTGCCAGGAGGGGTACAATCTGTTGGAGTTAAAGGCAAAACCCTGTGGGTTTTCAGGGTAAAAGTGGCAGACGTTCACCTAAATGGGAAATAAGCCAATCACCAACTGGGTGTTGATAAACCAAACACAGTATCTGCGTTCAGTGGAACGGCACTCGGTGAGAGAAGGGAAGGAACCGCTGACCCGTGCAGTAACTTGGAAAACCTAAGACACATTGTGTGATGTGGAAGAAGCAGTTATAAACGAACGTCGTATATGACGTGATTCTATTTATGTGAAATATCCAGAAAAGGCAAAACGATAGAGACAGAAAACAGATGACTCCGTTGCCTGGCGTGAGGTTTAAGGACTGAGAGCCAAACAGGCACGAGGGAACATGTTGGGGACAGAAGTGTCGTAAAACTGGACATGGAAGTATTCACCTGACAGTATAAATAAACCAAGACTCACCAAACTGTACACTTAAATTAGGGTACATTTTATAATATGTAAATTACACATCAGTAGAGGTGTTAAAGTTCCCCAAAATCTTGTTCCGTTGCAAACATATTTCTTGATACTGTCCACGCTCACCGTGCAACAGAGCCGAGGTCCAAGTTGGTCCTCACTGGACGTGCGCTCCTCTCCTGAGGCTGCAGCCACACACCCTTCGGGCGGGGCTGCCCAGCTGGAGGGGTGGGGGTGGGGGGCGGGGCTGCCTTGCGGCGCTGAACTGAGCGCAGGTAATAGGTGATAGCTGATAACTGCCACTTTGGCTGCAAGAAGCCCCATTTGCCCCAGGGGCCTGAAGAGACATTATTATTTCTCACGTTTCCCCCTCCTGAAAACTTTAGGGAACACGACCCACGTCCCATTTTCACTAAGCCCTCCCTGACTATTCTAGTTCATAGTGATGTACAGTCTGATAATTAGTTCTCCAATCATTTAATTCAATAATGTTTCAGTAGATTTTGTTGAAAGCCTACCATGTGTTGGATCCTCTGAAGCAGCTAGAGAAAGGCAAAGTTCTCACTTCCACGGAACCGATATTCTAGCAATTACATACGGTACTGTACCTGTGTAATTAAATCCATGTTCGTTTTGTTGCCGTTGTGATGGTATAATTTGTTCTTTGAGGGTAGAGAATCTCTTATGCCTCTTTGCATAATCTCTAACACCATCCTTAACACAGTTTAGACCATTTAGTCAAATGAAGGTATTGTCTCTCTCAGGGATATTTGAAAGTCTTAATTTTATGTATAGCAAGAAAGACCTGGGAAGAGCAATTGAGGAATTTTTAATTAGGGAGTGGGTGGAGATTTGCTGGTACCAAGTGAGTGAGAAGGGGTGATTCTCTCTCCCTACTTCTGAGATTAAACCTCAACGAGTTTCGGCTCTGCCTAGATCTACTCCAAGTTCGATCTACTTGGAAAGTTCTAGATCTACTTTACTCTTCTATCTATACGTGTAACTTGGAAGTATGTTAAAGGTTTCACTGATTGTGGTAGGTAAAGCTAGCTGCTTTAGTATAACTTTCTGAGATTCAGTAGCTTAAAAGTTTATTTCTTATTCACGTCAAGTCCAATGCATGCTTGGCAGGTGGTCTACGTCATGGTCATGCCGGGGGCAGGTTTTTAGGTTCCTTCCGTTCAGCTGGCAGAGAAGAAGAGGTTCCGGAGGGAAGATACACCTCTCCTGAACCACTTCTTTCTGGAATTGATGTGTATCCTTCCACTTCTGTTCTATTGGCTGGAACTCAGTCACATGACCACATCTACATAGCTTGGCTTTGTGCTGAGGAGGAAAAGGAAGCAGGTTTTATTGAACATGTAGCCATCTCAGTCTCAGAATTTGTACCCTGTCGTTCCAGAATAGCTCAGTAACCTTGGTTATTTCTGACAAATGCTTATGAATAATTCACTTTGACACAGTGGAGAAATGCCATATGTTGGATCTATTTGTGCTAACTTCAATTTTCATTTGGGTTACTTGCGTTTTTATAGTAAAAATAATAACTCACATTGTTTCACATGACATTAAATAAAAATTGCATTTCACAGATAATTAGTATTGTCTGATGCCCATTTTGTAAAATGGGAGTGTGTGCACAAAGACAGTCTGGAGGGGAAAATATCAAAATGTGAACAGTGGTGATCTCTTTGGAAAAAGAAATATTTTCCCCTCTGTTTTCTATTTTCCTGTGTTTTCTGAAAAGTTTCAGAATAAGCATATTTAATTTTACAATCAGACAAATAAAACCGTTCTATTTAAAATAATGGCAATCAACTTATAGATGGCGTAGCTGATAGTATGGGATGCTTCCACATGCTTCATTTTATTGCTCTTGGGGGTCAATAAGGCAGGCATGAGCCGTATTATGCCCATTTCGCAGATGAAGGAACTTAAACAGGTGGTGCAATTAACTTGCCCAAGGGCACACAGCTAAAAGTAGCCAATCTGGGACTTGAACCCAGATCATGTCCTTTCAAATTCTGTGTTTTATTCATAGTGTCAAGTTGGTTTCAGGAGCCCAGCAGTAAAATATTGTGCTGTTGAATGTTTGGGTTCCCAGTTATTAAAAAAGAAAAGCACACAGAACATGGTTGGAAGATTCTTCTAGAGCAACTCTTAGAAAAACATCAGAGACGTTTCCCTGTGACTTTCCCAATGACATGATACGGAACTAGGGGAAGGGAAGTGCTGAGTGCTTTTAGGTTTTTTTAGGGGAGGGCTTTTGACAGAGAAATTATAGTGTATGGTCACCTTAGTGACCTCTATCCACGTGGACAGAGTTTGTTTTCTTAGCCCTTGGCAGCTCGTTTTATAACAAGGACTGGAAAAGTTTCCAGGCCATCTTGTCTGTGCCACATCTGATCCAGATGGCTTTGCACACTCCAATTTTAGTTACTATTTTGTTTTCACCTCTCAGGGTAAAAAAGAACAGCCTGTAACATTGCTGTGGAGAAATTTCTGGAGCACACACTGCATGGTGAGTGCACAGGAAAGGCCAGGTTGCCACCGCTCTGGTGTTCTAATTAGCCTTGTGTCATTGTCACAGCCATCAGAGTCCTCAGACTGCTGGGGTTCGGGCAGTGGTCTGTTTCAGGGGCATCTGGCAGGAACCAGAGAAGATGATTGGCATGCAGACTCCTTTTTATTTTTTTAACATCTTTATTGGAGTATAATTGCTTTACAATGGTGTGTTAGTTTCTGATGTATAACAAAGTGAATCAGCTGTACATATACCTGTATCCCCATATCTCCTCCCTCTTGCGTCTCCCTCCCACCACCCCCATCCCACCCCTCTAGGTGGACACAAGGCACCGAGCTGATCTCCCTGTGCTACATGGCTGCTCCCCACTAGCTATCTATTTTACATTTGGTAGTGTATATATATCCATGCCACTCTCTCACTTCGTCCCAGCTTACCCTTACCCCTCCCTGTGTCCTCAAGTCCATTCTCTATGTCTACGTCTTTATTCCTGCCCTGCCCCTAGGTTCATTAGAACAATTTTTTTTTCCTTTTAGATTCCATATATATGTGTTAGCATACAGTATTTTTTTTCTCTTTCTGACTTACTTCACTCTGTATGACAGTCTCTAGGTCCATCCACCTCACTACAAATAACTCAATTTCGTTTCTTTTTATGGCTGAGTAATATTCCATTGTATATATGTACACATCTTTATCCATTCCTCTATCAATGGACACTTAGGTTGCTTCCATGTCCTGGCTATTGTAAATAGAGCTGCTATGAACATTGTGGTACATGACTCCTTTTCAATTATGGTTTTCTCAGGGTATATGCCCAGTAGGGGGATTGCTGCGTCGTATGGTAGACTCTTAAAGATGTGCCACGAGGCTGGAAGTCTCATTAAGAAAGCTTGTCCAAGACTCAATAGACATAGAGAACAGACTTGTGGTTGCCGAGGAGGAGGGGGCTGGGGGAGGGAAGGATTGGGAGCTGGGGACTAACAGTTGCATACTAGTATGTATAGGATGGATAAACCACAAGGTCCTACTGTACGGCACAGGGAGCTAGATTCAGTCCTGTGATAAACCACAATGGAAAAGAATATGAAAAAGAATGTACATATATGTATAACCGAACCACTTTGCTGTACAGCAGAAACCAACACAACATTGTAAATCGACTATACTTCAATAAAATCAGTTTTAAAAAAATGAAAGAAAGCTTGTTCACATGCTGAAGGGCAGAGAGAAAGAGAGAACCACTTCCTAAGAACCAGCGTTTGGACTGGGCTGGAAACTAGTCATTACGTGACCCCAAGGGCGTGTTCAAGTTGAAGCTAATGACAGGTGAGGTTAGAGCCAGATAAGCTAGTCCAAAGGCATTACAACGTCTATGTCACCTGCCCCAAGCTGCCAGCCCCTCCCACTCTCGCCTCCTTTAACCTTCCTCTTATCACTATTGCATATGCTGTTCTCTCTTCAGTCTTCCCAACAGAGCAAGTTTTAAAAAACCATGGTGGTCCTGGTGGTGCAATGTTATTTTAGGTGGCAGAATCATTTCGGTCATGACAGGGTTTTCTCTACTGTTTTAGCAGAGCCTCCTAGAGCCTGGGCATAATACACCAAAACCGAGGAAATCAGACCTTGCGTTTCACTTGCTCAAATGCTGTGATGGAGCGGACAGTTAAGGGGTAAATTCTCTGGTCATAGGGTAAGTGTCTGAATGTCACAAAGAGCAAGCAGGGCATATGTCATCTTCTCCAGATGAGATCCAATATTTCTGACCCTATTTCTGAAATGTAGCTTGAAAATTGAAGATGCTTCAAAAACTGTCTCCTGGCTAATGAATTGTCAAGAACTTGCAAGAGTCACAATAGGAAATGATTCTCCAAGGAGGAATGGAGTGAAACATATGCATAAAAGCCGAGAATGTTTCAAACTCTGTCACACTAGCCTCTTGCAATGTGACCTAATTTGTTTCCTTCGTCATTTGCAGATCTGTCAGGAAGTCAGAATTCAAGGGAGAGAGGAACCATGATGGGCTTTAATTTCTAGAAAAGAAATTTCAGGCAGATGTGCGCACCAGGTATCATGGAACAGCGGCCGTTTCCAAGCGTATTTATGTGAGACTGTTAAGTTTTATTATTACAAACACTGTTTATGGAGCGAAGATGATGTGACCTGAGTGTGAAGGAAAAAGCACATGGGGGGAGAATGAGAGCTGGTTCTGGGGGCGGGGGGGCAGGTGCGCAACTTGCATGTGAGGAAATGGTAACGAAACGGTGTCCTTAATCCTGTTTTTGAGGATGCATAGAGAAAAATCTGAGTTTTCCTAATCCAGTTCCACTCCTGGCAGTTAGTCAGCGTTTGTAAGGAGAGGGCAGCCTGGTGTGAATCAAATCTGTTAACTAGACACGGCAAGAAAGGGTGACTCAGGCACATACGAAGTCCTTGGAAGACGGAGAGGGCTGTGTTCCCACAGCTGACAGTGCCCTGGAGAGGATTCCAGGCACCTGCGAAGTCTGGTTCCATAACTTAAGAGCTGTGTGACTCTGGGTTATCCTGTCGAAGCCCCATCTCTCTACACCATACGATGGACATAGGGTAGTAACACCTTATATGTTGTTATTAAACCTGAATTCTACCTATGTACATTAAATGCAACTTCCTAATTCAGGGAATAGTCAGTAACCCTGAAAACACAGAGAAATCCCATTAGAAACCTCCTAGATTTCTCCCAGGAAGATAAGGCATGCCCACATCTGTGAAAACAACTGCCATTTGGATAATAATTATACTATATTAAAATATATAACCAAATATGGGGACATATGTATAACTGATTCACTTTGTTATAAAGCAGAAACTAACACACCATTGTAAAGCAATTATACTCCAATAAAGATGTTAAAAAAAAAAAAAAAATATATATATATATATATATAAAACCAACAAGGACCTACTGTATAGCACAGGGAACTCTACTCAATATTCCGTATTAACCTAAATGGGAAAAGAATTTGAAAAAGGATAGATACATGTACATATATAACTGAGTCACTTTGCTGTACACTTGAAATTAACACATTGTTAATCAACTGTACTCCAGTATAAAATAAAATGTTAAAAAAATTTATTTTATTTAGTTTTGGCTGCGTTGGGTCCTCGCTGCTGCGGGCGGGCTTTCTCTAGTTGCAGCGAGCGGGGGCCTCTCTTTGTTGCGGTGCACGGGCTTCTCATTGCTGTGACCTCTCCCGTTACGGAGCATGGGTTCTAGGCACGCAGGCTTCAGTAGTTGTGGAACACGGGCTTGTTGCTCTGCGGCCTGTGGGATCCTCCTGGACCAGGGCTTGAACCTGTGTCCCCTGCGTTGGCAGGCAGATTCTTAACCACTGTGCCACCGGGGAAGCCCCTAAAATAAAATTTTTTTAAAAACCAAATAATTATGGAAGAAGTACTATTAGGATGTGAAATAGAGCTAATTAAATGTTGCTTTATAAAATATTCTGAAAACATAAAAAGAAATAAAAGAGCAAGTCAGAAATGCAGAGACATGGATTTCTAACACATATGCTCCCTAAAGAAGCATATTTAGATGCCAAAATTCTTGGGATTGCCTCAGTGTTTGGCTGGTCTTATCATAGATGGGCCCATGTGGCCTTACATGAGAGCCTGTAGGTCTCATTCAGGAAGACCTCATTCTATTTTTTTCTGTTGATTTTCATGTTGTATGAATTGTCATCATTCAGGGTCATTACCAAGCACTAGCACACATGTTTAGCCTATAAGGTTAAGAGCACTTGGCCTACCAAGCATTCACTCATCTGCTACTACCCTCCTGCTATCCAGCTGGGATCATGGCCCTGTGCTGGGAGGGATGGAGGGGAAAAGAAACTTCATGGAATTTTCCTGGGTGTCAGCAGGGTGCTCTGTAAAGAAGTAAGACAGGGGCTTCCCTGGTGGTGCAGTGGTTGGGAGTCCGCCTGCCGATGCAGGGAACACGGGTTCGTGCCCCGGTCCGGGAGGATACCACATGCTGCGGAGCGGCTGGGCCCGTGAGCCGTGGACGCTGAGCTTGCGTATCCGGAGCCTGTGCTCGGCAACGGGAGAGGCCACAACACTGAGAGGCCTGCGTACCGCAAAAAAAAAAAAAAAAAAAGTAAGACAGCATGAAGACCTTGCCTACTTAAGGGAGAAAGGAGATAGGAAGCTGGGAAGGAAAGGGGCAGAGGAATTGTGGATGGAGATAAAAAATTAAATGTACCTATTTCCTAGGAGCCTTGAGCTGCAGTAATTCATAAAATTAAGCTCCTCTTTTTATTCTGTTTCTTAAATAATTAGTGTTTCCTAATCATGCCTTAAGCTTTCCAGGCTGGCTTTGTTTTCTTGACCTCGAGTTGACCTCACCAATTTCCCTGTGCAACTTTTGTTTTACTCACCCTTGCGTTCAGATAATTCATGAACACCCATTGGCCCTCGACTCATTACACTTTCACCTTTGTGATAACCTTCTCTGTAGATTGCCACGTCTTCTGTTTATTTCCTTAGGAATAGTTTACTATCTGGATGTGGCTATTTCCATGTCAGTTGGGAACATCGTTGGCACTTGAAGACGTGTAAAGCTTTTTGAATTGAGAACCTCAACTTTTTCGCCCTGTCTAGACTGTTTCCTGCTATCTCCACTTTACTCTTTTCCTCAGTTCAGGGGCATTTACTATAGCTCTTGGGATCCCCCTAAATACTTCACTAATTTCTCCCGTACCTCTGATCTTTAAGGCTGTCTTTGCTTCTCTGTGCTTGAATTTAATTCTCCTGAAAGGGTTCTCCTTACAAACTCTTTCCCAAGGCAGCAGGTAGATCTGGGTAGCTTCTCAAAAGGACCCTTTCTGCTGCCTTGGAAAGCGGAATCAGGCCCCCCCAACCCCGCAGGCTCATCTACGGGGCTCTTCAGTATCAGCTCGTGTGTATTACATGTATCTGACACTGTTCTCAGTATTTTACATGCATTCAAGCCAGGTGACAACCCCGTGAAATAGGTATAATTACAGTTACTACTTCCGTTTTCTAGATGAGGAAACTGAGGCCCAAAGAGAATAATTCCCCAAATCATAGAGCTCAGAGGTAGAAGAGTTGGGATATGAATGCAGATTTGGCTCTTATACTAAAACTTGTAACTGCTACATGTTTAGGTTAATACATTTTAATCTTCTGCTTTTGGTTGTTGTCCCCAAAGTAGATCTCAGTTTGCATTTCATGTTGATCTGATCCTGCTACTTCATGAAAGCTTACTTTTGACTTACTACAGAAACAGTCCAAAAACAGAACAGTTTGCAGAGAGCAGAAGACAGAGGAAATATCAGGAAATGAAACGAAAGAATTACTGATTTTATGGGAGATTTGAATGCTTAGAGGTCAAACTAGAACTATATAAAAAGGAGATGGTCTTGGTCGTAACCACTAGACGTACGTACGTAACGTACTAGAAAAGGGGGAGATAGAGTGTTACCAGATCAGTGATCAAATCACAAAGAAATCTAACAGGAAGATGGGCAGTAACTCAGAGCCACCTGAAACGTAGTCCATTAGTTCATTCACTTAACAAATACTCTGTTCCAGGGGGAAACCAGACTGGGGCAAAGCTGTGAGCAAAACGGGCCAAAATCCCTACCTTGAGTGAATTTACATTCTAGTGGAATACAGATAAGATAAATAAGGTAAATCACTATAACACAGTGTATGCCTAATGGCAGTACATGACACGGAGACAGAAAGAAATAGGGAATGATAGGGGTTGTGACTTAAAGAGGAGGTGAGAGAAGCCTCCCTGGGAAGGTGACATAGAGGGAAGACCTAAAGAGAGTGAGAAAGAGACACATGGATAACCGGTGGAAGATCGTCTCACGCAGGTGGACCCTCAAGTTCAAAAGCCTTGCAGAAGGAAGCCGCCATCATGTTTGATGAATAACAAGGAGCTGGTGTGGCTGAAGCAGAGAAAGCAAGGGGCAAGTAATGAGGTCTGGGTATTGTGAAATCTTCAGGCCATGATTAGGACTTGGATGGAAAATGACTCTTCCAGAAGCATGCCAGGTACTAGAATGTATTGAGAGGTGCCTCTTGAAAGATGCAGAGAGTACGTAATAAAAGCCAATGTGGGAGCCATCCTCTAAAAAATGGGATAGCTATGGACAGATTGGGAAAATCAAAACAGAGCACTTCAACCCTTAGTAAGGCAGCAGCTTCCTGTATGTCAGAGTGGATTTTATCAGCTTGAACTAGCAACTAACAACTCTAAAAGCGAAATCGAATGTAAAAAGCAACTGTGTGAGGCAATGGTGAATGGTCAAAAGAAGGAAGAAACTGGAGGCGAATCCACCATTAAATCAGTCATCACACAGATGCTTATTTATATACCCCTCTCCCCCACTGGGCATTGCCCAGTTCTCAGGGAGATAAGAGTTCAAGCAGAAAACCACAGTCCATCTATTCACCTGAGGAGTCAGAGGGTGGAGTCTGAGGCTTCCAGAGCGGCTGGAAGTTGATTGGGGGAGGAGAGGAGTGATCCTAGGAAGGAGAGAACCACAGGGGAAGCTTCTATATCTGTATGTAAAGGCCCCTTAAATCCTTGCTGACTCTTGATCTGGATAAGGTTAAGATTACGAGGATCCCAGGGGAGGAAACAGCTGGAGACTTAAAAGAGCTGAGCAGGTGTTTCAGCAACTGCCCACCACAGGGGTATAGGGATATCTGAATCTCAGCAAGATAGAGAGACTTAGAAAATACCTTGGAATTTACACCAAAACCCCAAAAAGACCATGGGAGTAAAGACCATATCCTGGGGTTAAAAGATTGACCCTAGGACAAAGGGCAAAAAGGAAAGAGGGCTAACAAATTGCAAAACCAAAGCATTAAAACGGGAGGGACCTTGAGTTTTTGAGGACATGCCAGTGTGATCTGAGTAGTCAGTGGGGTGCAGAGTGTCAGAAAATGAGCCCAGACAGAAATGAACGGGCCAGATCTTGTAGAGCCTCGGAGGCCATGGGGAAGACTCTGGATTTTATGATGATGTTATCAAAGCTATAGGGATGTCCTGAGGAAGGCGAGGACATAGTCATATTTGGTAAAATCATCACTCAGCCTCCTCTATGTAGACTGGGCTATAGAAGTCAAAGTGAAAGCCAGCACCTATTACAGTTGTCCAGGTGAGATGCTGATAGTTATGAGTAGGATAGCAGCTGTGGGAGGTGGAGAGGAGGGGTAGCGTCTGGCACATGCCTTGAAGATTGACAAAACTCACAGGAGGGTTGGGTATGGATGTGAGAGAGAGAGAGAAATCAAGGATAATTCTTGACATGCCCTGGCTTAGAAATATTCACCCCGTCAGCTCAAGGCAGATGACAACAGGTAGCACCACACAATCCATCATACTCCCTGAGATGGAGAATGCGCTGGAGGATGGTCCAAGATGTATATGTAATGGCAAAAATGTCCAACCGGTCAGGCTAGTGTGGTATCCACAAAGTATGGCAACAGGTCAGGGAGGTCAAACAGCAGGTTACAGAGCACTGCCGTTGGTGACTGGAGCCGAGCTCGTGAGAGTCACGGAGCAAACAACCTTTTAAAGTGTGGCAGCAGCTGGAAATAGGGCTGAGCCAGAGTTCTTTGGGGTGACCAGTGGGAGAGAAAGGGGGCCTCTGCATGAGAGGATCTTGGGCACCAGTCAAGCCAGTACTTGCGGGGAGCAGACAGACCCGACTTACCCAGCTTGGGACAGAACATGGGCTTTTTGTCCTGGGAAAGAAAAATGTCTAGTTAAGGGGTGTGAGGTTCCTGATCAGACTGAAATGATGAGGAAAAGGTGATGTGATATGGATTAACTGAGGAGTGAACTGCGGCACTTTCAACGCTCTGTCACAGCAGAGCAGGGCAGGTCCCAGTGTTTAGAACAGCACCATCTACAGATCAGGACTTGTAGTTGCCTGCTGTAGGCGTCACAGCCAAGGGAAGGTAGAGACCAGGGACTCTATTAAACCCCAGTGGGAAAAAACCCAGAAAATAAAAACTGTTGACATAGTTGCGGGAAATTGAGCCCTGTGCACTGTTGGTGGGAGTATAAAATGGTGCATTCATTATGGAAAACAGTATGGAGGTTCCTCAAAAAATTAAAAAGAGGATCCACTAATTCCACTTCTGGGTATACGCCCAAAAGAATTGAAAGCAAGGTCTCAAAGAGACATTTGTACATCCATGTTCATAGCAGCAGGATTCACAATATCCAAAAGGTGGAAGAAACTCAAGTGTCTGTGATGGGTGAATGGATCAACAAAATGTGATATATCCATTAAAAAAATATTAGCCTTAAAAAGGAAGGAAATTCTGCGCTTCCCTGGTGGCGCAGTGGTTGAGAGTCCGCCTGCCGATGCAGGGGACGCGGGTTCGTGCCCCGGTCCGGGAAGATCCCACATGCCGCGGAGCGCCTGGGCCCGTGAGCCATGGCCGCTGAGCCTGCGCGTCCGGAGCCTGTGCTCCGCAACGGGACAGGCCACAACAGTGAGAGGCCCGCGTACCGCAAAAAAAAAAAAAAAAAAAGGAAATTCTGGAGTTTGGCATTAACAGATACACACTACTATATATAAAATAGCTAATCAACAAGAACCTACTGTATAGCACTGGGAACTCTACTCAGTATTCTGTAATGACCTATACGGGAAAAGAATCTGAAACAGAATGGATATATGTATATGTATATGTATAACTGAATCGCTTTGCTGTATACCCGGAACTAACAGAACATTGTAAATCAACTATACTCCAATATAAAGTAAAAATTAACTTTAAAAAGGAAAGGAAGGAAATTCTGACACATGTTCCAACATGGATGAACCTTGAGGACAACACGCTAAACGGAAGAAGCCAATCACAAAAACACAAATACTGTGTGATTCTATTTGTAGGAGGTCCCTAGAGTTCTCAGAATCATAGAGACAGGAAGTAGAATGCTGGTTGCCAGGGACTGAGGGAGGGGATAGTGGGGCGATGTTGGATAAGTATAGAGTGTTAGTTTTGTAAGACGAAAAGAGTTCTGGAAACTGGGGCTATAGTGCAATGTGAATATACTTAATACGACGGAACTGCATAGTATATAAACAGTTAAGATGGTAACACACACACACAAAAAAAACAAAAAACCTACTGTGGCATGCCTCCCTGTTGGGTGAAGGAGCAGTCAGTGCAGGCAGAGAGGTCAGCCATCTGCTTCTGGGAAAAGGAGGTTATGCCCACCCCCACCCCCATCCCTCCCCTTGGCTCTCAACACCTTGCTGGCTTCCATACTTCCTTATTCACAAGGGCCTCTGCCCTCTTTCCCCTTGTGAATGACGGCCTAAAATGCTTGCAGATGTGGCTTTCCTGCTGTCCTTAGTCACCATGGACCGAGACCAAGTACAGCGTTTTACTATTTTTCCCCCAGAATAATTTACTCAGTTTGACCCAGCACTTTCTCTCTGATTTTATCTGAGACTTGCTAGAAAATAGTAAACTACAAGGGATTTTTCAAGTTCTCCAACGTAAAATCAACAGAATGGGAATTCAGTCAAGGGTGGATTTGGGGGGTAACTTTCAGCTGGAAGCTGGCTTATGTCAGTTTTCATTTATTTAAAAGAATTCTAGTGATGGAGCGAATTTGAGCTTCCTTCTTTGCTGGGTCTGTAAGATCTAAGAAGCCAGGACTTTTACCGGGTTTATCATTCCTCCCCCATGAGCTGATAAAGTGACTGACTGCACGTAATAATTGATCAAGAAATATGCCTTGAATTGAAATTGATATTCATACTGTTTGGTTTTTCTTAATTTCTTTTAGCTTGTGCTGAAATAGTACCTAGAGTTTTGATTTTTTTTTTCCTTAAGTATGTATTTCATGATTTCTAAGAACCCTACTATTGGGCTTTCCTGGTGGTGCAGTGGTTAAGAATCCGCCTGCCAATGCAGCGGACACGGGTTCGAACCCTGGTTCAGGAAGATCCCACATGCCGCGGAGCAACTAAGTCCATGCGCCACAACCACCGAGCCTGCGCTCTAGAGCCCGTGTGCCGCCACTACTGAAGCCCACGCGCCTAGAGCCCGTGCTCTGCAACAAGAGAAGCCACCCCAATGGGAAGCCAGCGCACCGCAACGAAAAGTAGACCCCGCTCGAGGCAACAAGAGAGAGCCCGTGGGCAGCAACGAAGACCCAACGCAGCCAAAAATAAATTAAAAAAAAAAAAAAAAACCTATTATTTGTAACCTTCTTTTCTTTGTTCTTAGAAAACTTTGGATGGCGTTGAATCTCAGTACTCTTCTGCTGCTTATTTTCACGTAAATTTAGTTTCCCTAAATTGTTTAGAGGGAGACTGAGTTCAGAGAGCTTTTGCAGTTACACAGAACTGCGTCTCTCTCATATTAGTTCTGTGTAGTGTTAACTCAAAGAGTCTTGCTCTCTGAAATATCCAGGCCGTGTCCACCTCCCTCATTTTTTGTGGACAATCCTTTTCCTTTCTCTGTATTTTGCTTATCCTGTTAAACTTTGCTTTCACTCCCAACAGTTTCCCTTTAGTGCGGACTCTTATCCTGCAAGGAAGCCCTTGTGGGTCGGTTCTGAGGATTCATAAAAGGCCGAACGGCTCCACCCCCCAGCCCCAGGGGAAGTAGGGGTGGGGGCGGGGAGGCCTGCCTTCACCTGTTATCAGAAAGGGTGGCACCGCTCCCAGCTTCAACTGTTGTTCTCAAATTATCTTTCCACACTTTCCAGTGAAACTCTGCAGCTATTTTGGGGTTCTCTTGTTCTCTGGCCCTTCAGGAACCACTTTGGCTCCCTCTGGTTTGGGGCGCAGATGCCATACACACAGGTGTGCCTCTTAGTGATTTGTTCCCATCTTCTCATATTTCAGGATTGGTAGGGACATCTTACCTCTTACTTTTGTTGTGGTAAACGTGACCATGAACTTTGGGTTTTGCTACTCATTACTCTTTCGGGGGAGTGCGTGCGTGTGTGTGTCAAGAGCTTTACTCTCCCCATAGTAGGCTTTTCCTGGGAGAAATACGTGACCGTGCATGAACAATATGAAAACAAATCCATCAACATTTTGCTCAGAAGCCTAAATGCTCCTGTTTTGTTTTTTTTTTTTTTTTTGCGGTACGCTGGCCTCTCACTGTTGTGGCCTCTCCCGCTGCGGAGCACAGGCTCCGGACGCGCAGGCTCAGCGGCCATGGCTCACGGGCCCAGCCGCTCCGCGGCACGTGGGATCCTCCCGGACCGGGGCACGAACCCGTGTTCCCCGCATCGGCAGGCGGACTCTCAATCACTGCGCCACCAGGGAAGCCCAGTGCTCCTGTTTTGATATGTTTGTCTTGACCTCCTCTGCTGTCTTCTGGACCCCACAGTATCCAAGAGGGAGTCAGAGCACAACATAGGAGAGAGGGCAACTCTACCAAAAGTAACAAAAAGGGAGTTAAACCTGACAATCAAAATTCTACTGGATTTGCTTTTTAGTTCTCCTTCACTTGAAATGAGAAATGTTAGCATGTGAATAGAAGCAATTCTGAGATAATATAATTTTCCATGAAGTTTGTTCATTTGTTCATTTATACACTCAACAGATACAAGTCATTGCAGTTAGGTCACTGGTGAAGATTTGACCCCTGTACTCATGGAGCTTGTAATTCACTCCGGCAAATGTGCAAGTGCCCTCTATATGTTGAAGATGGTGAAGTAAGATATCAGTAAGAAGATATAAATATGGTGTGGCCACTTAAGTGAGTCCACTTCTACTCCAACACAGCCCTCATAAAAGGAAAATGGAAGAGGGGAGGGAAGAAGGGAACGATGGAGGAATGCAGTATAACTATGATGGGCGGGGGTACTGTAAAGGGAGACAGCCCTGGAAAGAAGTAGAGTTTCTTGTGGGATGAGGCCATGTCATCTTTCACAATTCAGAGTTGCCTGATATCTGGAGGGTGCTGAAAAGACGTTTGTTGGCTAGAATTGTAAGCTATTGAGCGCAGGGATCCTCTATCTCCAATGACCATTATAACCCTCAAGACAGTGAATGTATTATCTGTACAGTGTCATCCACACAGTAAGGTGTGAAAATTCACCATGTGTTTTGATTTCATTGGCTTCAAACAATAATTTTTTACTCTAATTTAGGGCAATATTGATAAGAGCAGCCCATTTTACTATTACAAAATTTCCATTTAGAAGACATTATTTTGCAATTTTCTGAATTCTATTTCAGCGATCCTATTTTTCAAAAAATTTTAAATTATATTAGAAATAATACCCAATTTGGTTCCTGGAAATTTTTCAGCCTTCTAGACCTCAGGTAACTGATGCTTTCCCACCCAGTGGAATTCTCTGTAGGTGGCTGTATGAGTTAGTTGATAGTTACGTTTGTATAATCCAAAAAATTGGTTATCAGTTATGGTAAGTGATAAGGTATTTTCCCTGTTTCTATAGCAATGTAAACCGTGGAGATGATTTTCAGCAAGTCTACTTCCTAAATTATTCCCTGCTTGTGACTTAGGAAGCTAAAGAAGATCCATTGGTTCAATTAGTTTACTAAGAAGCTCTTTAGTGCCCTGATGAAAAAGATAACTGAAACACTGTGATACAGCATTCCCATGGCTGGAATTTAACAGTAGTTTATTGAACAAATGGTATGTGAGAGACACTGAGCTAAACTCTTTGAGAAATGCAGGTGAATTACGTAAGAGACCTACTCTTCTCAAGGAACCTGCAGTTCAGTGGGAAAGGCTGAAAGGAAATGAATGTAGGAAGAAAGTGAATGTAGGAGTGAATCAGTGAGAAGGGAAATTTCAGGAAAAAAAAGAGAAAAGATAAGTATATTCTGATACATAAATACCTAATGAACATTTAGCAAAGAGGAAGAGTACTAATATTTATTAACTCTAGAATCTTAAAAGTAATTAAAAAACAATTGACCTAGAATTCTATACAGCAAAAATGTAAGGGGAAATCTAGACATTCTCCAATGAAGGAAAACAAAGAACATTTGTCGCTGGGAGATCTATCCTAAAAAATGGCTAAAAGAAATTCTCTGAATAGAAAAGAAATGAACACCGCAAAAAGAAAGAACAATGGCAAGAGTAAAAGTACAGGTAAAGTTATTTTCTTCTTCTCTTATTTTCTAAATTATGTTTGATGGTTGAAGCAAAAATTGTAACACTGCCTGGTGTCGTTCTCAGTGTATGTGGAGAAAATAGTTAAGACAATTATATTATAAATTGGTGAGGGTAAAAGGACGTAAGTGGAAGTAAGGTTCCTACACTTCACAAAACTCGTGAGTTGTTAGCATATGTCCTTTCCCCTTCTTGAGTTTTCCTTTATTCTGCCTCTTGGAAAATGTATGTGATGGCTGCCATATAACTTAGACTATTAAAATAAAGCCACAACATAAGGATAATGGAACAAAAAGCTAGAGCAACCTGGCTCTCTGAGTATTTGTTAGAGCAGAGCTGCTACACCAAGTCTGGACTTCCCACGGATTCTTAGTTCAGAGAAAAATAAATCTCTACTGTGTTTAAAAAAATTTTTAATCTCATGGAAATTCCTCATTCTTAAATCTTATTTAGCAGTAGCTTCAGATGCTGGTTTAGGGATGGAACCCAGAGAGCTCTAATTTTGTAAAGCTCCCCCAACTAATTTTAAGTTCCCAAGTCGGGAAATACCACTATAGCATCTGGCTAAGGAGTGAAAAACAGTCTGATACCAAATTCCCCGCTGGCAGAGAGCTCACTACTTGGCCAGGTCACATATTCCTTCTTTGGAAAACTGAAGTATAGGGTATTCTTTATGATTTTGAATAGCAACTTCTCCGTGAAACTTCAATGTATTGATCCTTGTTCTATACTTGAAGCCACACAATTCAGGTTCAATCCTTATTTTCTCCTATGCTTTCTTCTATGAGTTTCATAATTTTGTATTTTGCATTTAGGTCTATGATGTATTTTTAGTTAATAATTGCGAAAAGTGCAAGGTCTGTGTCTTGATTCATTTATTTTTGCATGTGGAAGTCCAGTTGTTCTAGCATCGTCTTTTCTACATTGTATTGCCTTTGCTTCTTTGTCAAGATTTGTTGACTATGTTTGTGAGGGTCTATTTTGGGGCTCTCTAGTACATTCCATTGAGCTTTCACCAATACCACACTGTCTTGATTACTGTAGCTGTATAGCAAGTCTTAAACTCAAGTAGTGTCAGTCCTGCCACGTTGTTCTGCCCCTTCAATATTGTGTTGACTATTCTGGGTCTTTTGCCTCTCCTTGTAAACTTTAATATCAGTTTGTCAGTACCCTCAAAATAACTTACTGGGATCTTGATTAGAATTGCATTGAATCTATAGATAGAGTTGGGGAAAACTGACATCCTGATAATATTGAGTCTTTCTGGGAATTCCCTGGCGGTCCAGTGGCTAGAACTCTGTGCTTTCACTGCTGAGGGCCCGGGGTTCAATCCCTGGTCGGGGAACTAAGATGCCACAAGTCGTGTGGTGCAGCCAAAAAAAAAAATATATTGAGTCTTCCTATCAATGAACATGAAATATCTCTCCACTTATTAGTTCTTTGATTTCTTTCATCAGAGATTTAGTAGTTTTCTTCATATAGATCTTGCACATGTTCTTTTTTAATTCTTTTTTTTTTTTTTTTTTTTTATGCGTTACGCGGGCCTCTCACTGTTGTGGCCTCTCCCGTTGCGGAGCACAGGCTCCGGACGCGCAGGCTCAGCGGCCATGGCTCACGGGCCCAGCCGCTCCGCGGCATGTGGGATCTTCCCAGACCGGGGCACGAACCCGTGTCCCCTGCATCGGCAGGCGGACTCTCAACCACTGCGCCACCAGGGAAGCCCTGTTCTTTTTTAGATCTACACCTAAGTAATTTGGGGGGGGTGCCAATATAAATGTTACTGTGTTTTCTATTTCAAAGTTCAGTTGTTTGTTGCTGGTATATAGGAAAGCAATTGACTTGTGTATATTAACCTTATGTTCTACAACATTGCCGTAATCACTTATTATCTCCATGAGTTTTGGTTGATTCTTTCAGATTTTCTGCATAAGTAATCATGTCACCTGTGAACAAAGACAATTTGATTTCTTACTTCCCAATATGTATTCTTTTATTTCCTTTTCTTGTCTTTTTTGCATCAGCTAGGACTTGCAGTAGAATGCTGAAAAAATCGGTGCGAGGGAACATCCTTGCCTTGTTCCTGGTACTAGAAGGAAAGATTCTATTTTCTCCCCATTAAGTATGGTGTTAGCTGTAGGTTCTTTGTAGATATTCTTTACCAATTTGAGAAAGCTACCTTCTATTCCTAGTTTGTTGAGGGTTTTTATCATGAATGACTGCTGGATTTTGTCAAATGCTTTTTCTGTGTCTATTGATATGTTTATGTGATTTTTCTTTTTTAGCCTATTGATGTGATGGATTACATTAACTGATTTTCACATGTCGAATCAGCCTTGCATATCTGAGACAAGTCACATTTGGTTGTGGTGTATAATTCTTTTTATACATTGTTGAATTTGATTTGCTAAAATTTTGTCAAGGATTTTGCATCTATGTTCATTAGTGATATTGGTCTGCAGTTTTCTTTTCTTGTGATGTCTTTGTCTGGTTTTGGTATTAGGGTCATGCTGGGTTTGTAGATTGAGTTAGGAAGTATTTCTTCTGCTTCTGTCTTCTGGAAGACATTGGAGAGAATTGTATAATTTCTTTCTTAAGTATTTGGTAGATTTCACCAGGGAACCCACCTGGGCCCGGTACTTTCTCTATTGGAATTTTATTAATTATTAATTCAATATCCTTAATAGATTTAGGCCTATTCAGATTGTCTATTTAGACTTACTTTTTGTTTTGTTTTGTTTTTTGCGGTACGCGGTCCTCTCACTGCCGTGGCCTCTCCCGTTGCGGAGCACAGGCTCCGGACGCGCAGGCCCAGCGGCCATGGCTCACGGGCCCGGCCGCTCTGTGGCATGTGGGATCTTCCCGGACCAGGGCATGAACCCGTGTCCCCTTCATTGGCAGGTGGACTGTCAACCACTGCGCCACCAGGGAAGCCCTATTTAGACTTACTTTTTAAAAACACAATCTTATTTTGTCACTGATGTACCTAACGTCTTTTAATGACTCCAGATTGCTCTTAGGATAAAGCCCCAAGCCCTTCAGATGGACAGTAGTCTACATGATTTTGCATTTTATTCCTCTAGAGCCTCTGTCTCAAAGTTACTTTCTAGATCACAATTACATAGACGTTTTCAGTTCCTTGAAGGTTTAATCCTCAGGGGTTTTGCCCCTGGCCCTTCATCTGTCCATAATACCCTTCTCCCAGATTCCTTTACCTAGGTAATAAAATCCCTCAGATCTCTGCTATACTTTCTTTGTGTGTCCCTTTCATACTACCAACCAGAATGTAATTAAGTCTTTATTTTTGTTATTATTTGTTTAATGCTTGTCTTCCCTCCTAGACTATAAGTTCGGTGAAGACTCTAGTTGACTTGATCACTCCTTCATCACCCTGCACTTGAAACAAATGGCCATGATATATTAGTCATGTAACAAATATCTGTTGAAAGACTAATTCTCACACTGTTTCTGTGGAGGAGGTACCTATGTTACCTTCCTTGTATGGACGTGAAACTGAGGCTACGGAGAGTGGGTAAATGGCTCGGTTGCATTACTAGTAAATTAGATGGACAAATTGCAAACCAAGTCCAGGACCCTGGCCCCCATGTTATCAAAAACTGTACTGGAACAGGACCCTTAGCCAGGACTCCATATAGATTCAGGATACACTGGCCTTCAGGGGATCCTTGAAATCATTCATTTCTTTATAAATTAGTTTAGATATGTGGATTTTGAGAAAGTCGAGGGTCCATAAATGTTATTCACTTCTTAAAATGCTCGGGTTCACAAATAATTTTAAGAACCATTTTCATGGAGAAAGATCTTAATAAAGAGTCATAATTTGTTTTTCAACCTGTGTAGACAAAGCTTGTCAGTACTGTGTTTGGCACATAGGAAGAATAAAATCCAGCTAAAGGACGTCCTAATAATGGTTTTGACTTTTTGACAAGAGTAGTGCTGAAATCGTTTATTTTTGTTTAAAAGTTAATCTTAAATGCTGCTTTAAGAGGGGCTGGATTTTCCTCTGAAAATTTTCGGTAGTGTTTCGGATTAACTGATGCTAACCAGCTATTTAAACCAAATAAAGACCCTCAAGAGGAGAGTTATTGAGATTTTTTTTTAAAAATCCGTTTTTCACTATTTCATAAATAAGTGAGGCTCAGTATTTGTTAGAAAGAACTGACATTTTATAGAGGGAGAGGTCAGAGAGAGCTATGTCTCCTCAGTAGTTTAAATGCATAAATATTTTAAGCAGTAATAATGAACTATTAAGTAATTGCCTTACAGTGTTCAGACCCTGGTCTTTTTGTAAAAGCCTGGCTAGAAGGGAAACGATTTGCTGATCATAGTTTTTAGACCAAACTCAGGCTCAAATCCCCTCGAGAATCAGGGAGTGTGCTATGAAGAAATGGGTTCCTGGGTCTCTGGAAATGAGCCAAGATGTTGAAAGCTGATTCTCATTTCTCCTCCCAGATGTGACTTTGCTGATGGTTAAATTACATCAAGAACCATTCGAGCCTTACATACATTAATATGCCCTTAAAAGAAAAAGCATATATTAGGAGTGCTTGGTCTTTCAGGATGGAAATATAAAGCCCAGGCATAAAAGTTCTGTTGTGTGACAAGAGTTTGGTGATTTCCTAGTTCTGGCAGGTCCTTACTTGACCTGAAAATGTTCCCTGAACTTTGTCCCATTAGGGCAAAGCCATACTGAGACATGCTGAATTAGCTCTTGCACTAAATAGCCTTCTCTTTAAAATTCTGTAAGCTTGGCTAAGCAAACCTGACAGTTTATAGACAGATAGGTGTGTTTTCTTTTTCCACTATAAGTAACCCACCCGAAACCCTGCAGAAGCCAAAATTCAAAATAGGATCCCCTGTCTCTATCGCCTTCCCATCTCTTCTGGCTGTTAGTCAACAAGTACATACATATCTAGGGACAGAATTAAAAGTTGTACCTGCTACACAGTTGTTCCTACCCCCCAAACCCTTATCCATGGGGAATATGTTCCAAGACCTTCAGTGGATACCAGAAACCGTAGATAGTACCAAGCCCTATATATACTATGGTCTCCCTGCACATACGTACCTATGATAAAGCTTAATTCATTAATTAGGCACAGTAAGAGAGTATCCGAATTGCCAGCATCTCTACTCTTGAGCTTTGGGGCCATCATTAAGTAAAATAAGGGTCATTTGAACACGGGGACTACCATACCGAGACAGTCTGTCTGATAACTGGACAGTGGCTACCAAGTGACTAACGGGCAGATGCTCTGGACAAAGGGACGATTCACGCATCCAGCCATATGGAACAGAATGGGCGCAGGTCTCATCATGCCACTCAGAAAGGCATGCAATTGAAAACTTATGAACTGCTAACTTCTGGAATTTTTCATTTAATATTTTTTGACTGTGGTTGATCATGGGTAACAAACCGTGGAAAGCGAAACCACAGGTAAGGAGGGACTGCTATGTTCCTAAACTGGTCACAGGACCACATCTCTTCCCTGTGGTCTCCTGGGGTTATTACAACGGGAGTAATATGATTTGGAGTGATAGTGTTTTTTCAAAGTTTCATTCTGGGAATATATTTCTTCTTCAGTCAAGAGATCTTGGCTATAATGAATTTCATATCCATCAGGGAGGAAGCTGTTTACAACACACATGTGGTTAATATATATCTGTCTGAACTTTCTAGGGGTTGAAGTTCTGCAGCTGAAACTCTCACTGGTCTATTTGTATCAGAGTTTACAACCATGTGTATTATAGTTTAGAACCCAATATTTAATGAAAAAGGACTATTAGAAAGGCTTCAATATGGGGGCTTTGATCACAAATCCTAATACTTGAGGATAATTGGAGAAATCAAACGTAGGGTGGAAAATGCCAGGGTGGTCAGGCAGCAAAATGGAACCAGAGAGAACAGACACCTGAAAATACCAAAAAATCTATCTGCACGCATGACTGGTGAGACAAAGGTTTCCCCCAAATGGATTCCTGCCATAACACTACAAATAAAACTCATTAAACATTTAATGTGTGTAATGTTAAGTGCTCAGTTGAATGCAGCAAGAGGATTTTGAAAAAAAGCCAGGTATCTCAACAATTTGTAATTAATCACTAAAAGAACACCATGAACCGTCCAACTTGTTTTGTTCATCTTTTTGGGGAGGGAAATTAATGTTTAAAATTATTATCATTGGTTCTCTAAAATGGGTTGTTGAATATTGGATCAATCTCCTTGTTAGGCTTTTCCTTTAAAATAAGACTGTAGATTGGATATTTTGCTAAACAAAAGAAAATAAGACCATGTTCAGAAATCTGTTTTCGTAGAGGATTCAAAATACAGTAGTAGCATAAAAACATCCTTGAGTTATCCCAAAGTGTACTTTTTGTTTTGATATGCTTCTCTGTTATTGACATTTTCCCTGTACTTTACAGAATAAAACTGAGGAAAAATCATCTAAAATTTAAACCCCTGAGGGAAACACCCATTAATATGAATATGTGGTGAATGAAAATTATGTAAGTTAAATTGTCTTTAAAAACTGGATTATAGTTCAGTGACTGAAAAAGAATTCTCCAACAGTTCACATTACTTACGATATATTTGGAGGCATTAATCAGACGGAATATTTCTCTTCTTATACAAATTGTAAGTTTGATTTTATCTTTCGTCACAACAGGGTCTCTAGAGATATAGAAAACGAGAAGCCACCTTTATTAATTTGTTAATGGAGGTTTATCATTACTTTCATGTTATACCTTTGTTTAAATGAGTTTTGCTGGCATCCTTCATCTTGTATTCTTGTGATATTAACGGCACTGAATGGAAGTAGAGTTCAGGGCAAGGGGAAGACCACATTCTGTGTCATGTACATCATATAACACAGGCTATTGTCACAATCTATCAGGCCTTTACTGCTTTGTTTCCTTGGGGACCCAGGTCAATCCTTACCACATCTTGAGATCCTTAGTGGAATTTATAATTCTGCTTCTATTCTTACTTTGGTTACCCTCAAGTTTTTAAATTAAGAATTTTGGAGGGAGAAATCATTCCAAACTTGAAAATGTTGCAAAAGTAATACAGGAAAACACCCACGTACCCTGTACCCAGATTCACCTGCTGTTTATTTACCCTTTTGCTTTATCACTTCTCATTTGCTCTGCTCTCTCTTTGTTGTTTTGTTTCTTTGCTCTGCTCTCTTCTCCTATGTATCAATGTACTTATATTCACCTATCTATCATATATATAATATATAGCTACATAATTATTTTCCTGAAAAATTTGAGGGTAAATTACATACATTAAGATCCTTTACCCCCTAAATACTTCAGTGATTAGGGATATTCACTTACATAACCTCAGTCCAATTCTCATCTTCGTGAATTTACATCGATAGGATATTTTTATCTAATGTTCTGTCCAGATTCTAATTTTGTTGTTCACCTAATAAAGTCTGTTACAGCATAATTGTTCCTTCCGATACAGAACCCAGTGTAGAGTCAGGTTGTGTTCTTTGCTGTCATGATTCCTTAGTGCCCTTTATTCAGAGACATCTCCACAGCAGTTTTTCCTTTTGTAGCATTGACATTTGGAAGAATATACTCCCAACCCTTCCTTTTTATTAACAGAACATTCAGCAGTTTATTTTTATGGTATTTCCTCATAACTAGAATGAGATTACACATTTTTGGCCAGAATACTGCGTACATCATGCTCTGTTCTTCTCAAGATGTCACCTCTGAAGATGAATGATGTTTGTCTTCTCCTCGTGGGTGCTATTAATTGGTGAAGGTGTGGCCTGATTTCTCCACTGTATAATAACAATTTGTTTTTCTGCCTTACAATTAATAAGTGGTCTGTGGAGAGACGCTTTTTGACCAAGCAAATATCCAACTCACCATCACAATTTCCTCCTAGCTTTGGCTTCCATGGATGGTCCTGACCTGACCCAATCTTTCCCATGATAGTCACAAAGTGATGATTTTCCAACCCCAGCAGCCCCTCCACAAGGACCCATCAGCTCTTAGCCTTCTACTATAAGCAAGAGCTCCTCCTTATCTGTTTATTATTGATATCGACTCACAAAATTTATAACTCATTATATATACTATCAAAGAAAAGGAATTTGAAAGTATAACTATTCTTAGTTCTTTCTTTTCCATCACCAACTGTTCCAAATCTTCACCATCCGTTTCACTCACGCATCCCTCCTCTCACTCCAAGGTTATCTGGCTTCCCACATACTCAAGGAAATTGGGAACATCGGCTGTGAATGACTCCACCTCCTTCCTCTCACCTTGCACATAAAAATGTATTTACATCTACATCTATTTTTGTCCACTTTTGTCAAGGCACAGTAGGTGAAGCAGCCTTCCTCGTGATTAAAGCCAAATGCTTTATCTATGGTTATTTTTCTTCCTCTTCTCTCTTTTATCTTATTGAAAATGTGTTGTATAGAATTAATCGAATTCTTTGGTTCATGAAATATTCTGTGCGGTGGTCCAGGCTTGGTTTTTTTTTTTTGCGGTACGCAGGCCTCTCACTGTTGTGGCCTCTCCCGTTGCGGAGCACAGGCTCCAGACGCGCAGGCTCAGCGGCCATGGCTCACGGGCCCAGCCGCTCCGCGGCATGTGGGATCTTCCCGGACCGGGGCACGAACCCGTGTCCCCTGCATTGGCAGGCAGATTCTCAACCACTGCGCCACCAGGGAACCCCCAGGCTTGGTTTTTAAAATTTTTTTATCTGTATATCTCTCTATGTCTTTTCCTTCCTTCCTTCCTTCCCTCCTTTCTTTTTTCCTTCCTTCTCTCCCTCCCTCCCCTCTCCCTCCTTCCTTCCTTCTTTCCTTCCTTCCTTATTATCTATCTGTCTATCTATCTAATCTATATATTTAATTAAAGTTATAATCTCCTGTGAATTAATGGCCTCCTATTATAAGATGACCAACCATATTGAATGGGGTCCTCACAGTGACCTCGTTAAACCTTAATTACCTCTTTAAAGGCCCTGTCTTCAAATACTGTCACATCCTAAGGCATTAGGAGTTAAGACTTCAACATATGAGTTCTGGGGGTACACAATTCTCATTCCACTTAGCATCTCACATGAGCCTTTCAGCTTACCTCCCTGTGGACCGTCTGGCCCACCTGAAGTCCACCAGTGCCCCCAGTGTTATCCAACTAAACTACAAACAGTTGAGGAACAATTTGTGTATTGTAAATACTTACCACTCTCTTCTATTCCCACCTGACCTTCAGCAGTATCACTGGTGTCAGAATTGTGGTCTTGGTAGAGCAAGAAAGTGCTATCAGAAGTGATGTCATCTCCATGCATTTTGACTATTGTGCACCAAATCCCTTTTCAGCTTTCTAGTTGACTACTTTCAAATCTGATATGTGTTTTCTTTTGTTATACTACTGATCACATACACAGTTAGGAACAACCTCAACCCGGTCTAGAAATTACTCTTAATTTCTCTTCTCATTCATGAATTGGTATGAGGATGCTTATTGCACTAATATGTGGTATGTTCACATATCCTATGCAGTTCACTGAACCTCCATGGAGCACTTGCTATGTTCCTAGCATCCAGCATTCAGTGATGAGTAGGACATGGTTCCTGTCGTCTAGGAGCTGGAGTCTATGTGTGGACGCAGATACGTGAGAAAATAAATTACAGTTTAGTATGATGAATGAAGATAATGGAAGTTTCAGCAACTTTTCTGGTAAATCAGGTGGGTTTAAAGAAAAATCTGGCATGTCCAATCATAAGACTTTTTACCTCTGTACCTCCTTTTAAAACTGTCTTTACGTAAAACTTCTTCCCGTGTTATTAGTCATTTATTTATTCTCCCATAAAACACTGGGAAAAGCACCAAAGGACTGTGCCCTTTTGCTCAAAATTCCTGTACAAAATTCAGAGCAGGACCCTTAGATCTAGGAGCAAGCATGCTGCTTACATTTCAGTATTGATGCTTTCTGTAAGATCATGTGTTTTCTTGGTCTTTTCTTTGATATTGCATTTTTGACCCACAGTTTTCTCTTTATTCTTCCTTTAAAATAGTTCCATTAATACATTTTTAAATTATACCTACTTTCTCTTTGGGTACCATCTTTTTTTTTTTTAATTTATGAAAGCCACCAACAACCACCCTTCTCTCATTCTTCTTGTTTTAAGTCTTTTCTTTCATGATCTGTACTATGTCTAGTCAGAATTAACTCCCTTGATCATTGATGTTCATCTAACTCTAGCTGAAAACCTTTTTCTTCTTTCCATAAATACTCTACACCAAAAAACATCTGATGCTAGAAAAAATTAATTTTATCTCCCATTGTCATTGGCATTACTCCTTCCTTTATATAATTTTCTCAACATTTTCTGACATCTTTAAAGCAAGTAGAGCTTTCATCATTTTTCATTTAGTTTTTAATCTTTCAAGAATTTCTTCACCTTTACTCTGTCAATGCCAAGTTTTCTTTCTTCTGAGAAAGTAATTCCACTTTTGAACAGTTTGATCACATTTTATTTCACACTTTTATTAGTTCTTGTAAATAGATCTTGTCTCATTTACTGAATCTTTTTATTTTTCTTTTTTTAAACTAATTTTTAGGCTGTAGTTTAAATAAGAATACTTTGGAATCTCTATTTAAGTGTTTAATTTCTTTAAATCAAGATCACTGATATTTATTCCCTCCAATTTACAATGCATTCTCACACATTCTGAGAATTTTTGTCTTTCGTATGCCCAATTATTGGAGCAGTAAACGTAAAAATACACCCTTATGTAGGGGACTTTTCCTCTGTTGACTGGTATGAAAGTTTAAATCAGCGCATTTATCATCATTGTTTTTATGTTATTTAAAAATACATTTAGTCTGTCTTTACTCAAAAATATGCCTGCACAGTTTCACAGTTTACAATATAGATTCCTGTTTTATGTGTGTCTCTCACAACATATTTGTGTATTTTCATGGCATGCTTTAATGGCCTTCTCTCTTTCCTCTAGTGGCATTTCTCATTCCTGTTCACCCTGTTTGGTCCCTGTGGTTGTAGAGTACGATTTCTTCTGGGAATAGCGATTCTGTTCTCTTATAAATTCTCTGAACTCCTTCCCCACTATATTTGCTTTCTTTTCCTCTATAACCTTCAAGCAAAACTGACTCTTCTAATGTTACTCTTTCCCACATGGTTTTCTCGTATGAGAACAAGATTATCCCCGATGAATTCTGCCTGGATCGGATTTAGTTTTAAAAGCTTCATTTTCCCCTTTTCCTCCTTTCTCCCATCTCTTCAACTGTAGAATAAGAAACATCATATCTCTCTTTCCTGAAGATTTTGCCTGCTGTCATTTTCTTGTAGAACTCCTGTAGATTTACCTTCGTCTATTGGATCAGATGCAGTATATAGAAGAAATCAAAACCTAGAATTTGGCAGGAGGCAGAACTAAACTTGAGACCCATATCCCCAGCTACACTGACTAGCCACATAAACTTGGGAAAATTATATACCCTCCCTAAGCCTCAGTTTCCTCACCTGGTTAATGAGTATATGATGGTAGCATCAATCCTTCTAAGAATTTTTTAAATGATAGTTGGTAGAATACTTAGCATAATTCTTTACAGATAGTAAGCATTAAATACGTATTAGTGATATTTTACTTTCATATGCATTATCTTCCCTTTTATTCTGAACTTTCAAGATGTCTTTGCTGTACCCAGTAACACTGTGATTTGCATTGTTACACACTTGTGGTTTTTAAAAATGACAATTTCTTTTTTTTTTTTTTTAGACAATATAGTGTCCATTTTCTCCACACAAGAATGCTTTTCTTGTCTAGATCTTAACCAAAAGTGATTTCTCGAGTCAAGTCTGTAGTAAGCTTTTGACTGTTTGGTGAATTTCAATTTTTCATTCATCCTAATTGAAAGTGATTAGTGTGTAGCAAAGCTAATACTTCTAGTGCTCTAGTTCTATTTTAAACTTCTAGTAATCTGTCCATACACCAAACCTATGTGCTAAATTTACTGGAACTGATCATTTGTCATGATGGAGTTTATGGGAGGGCACAGTATTGCCTACAGCCACTACCTCAATTTGGAAGCTGTTGGACAGTCTTTAACAATGGCCTACCCTTGAAAGCAACACTAACATCTTCTTGTAGTCCTTTTTAACTTCTGGCAGAGAGTTTAACATTCACTTAGTAAATAACTATCTTAGGAATATATTCTATAATGTTGCTTCCAGAAATTACAGAATTCACAAAAGAAATACCATGGAGGCTTCTCAAAGTATGCTCAGGGAAAGAATATTGAATTATGTCATTTCCCTTCCTTCAACCTATTTTCAAGCTACTTACATGAGGAATATGAAACAGTTCAGAGTTTTCCAAAACATCACACAAATAGTCCCTGAAGTTGACTACAGACCTTGAATGCAACCTATCCGTAAAGGTGGCAAGTCCAATAACTGTTCTCAGACTTGAATGGAACTTTCAAGCGGTCAGTTTTAGTTCAGCTTTAAAGATCATAGTCAGTAGCAATGAGATGACATTTTTTGTTGTTATTTGAAGCTATGTGTTAAGATAGTCAATCTCCAAACTGCCATCTGTATCCAATGAACCTTTGACTCTCCTAGACATCTGTTTTGTATCCTCTGCTATTGTTTTTGCAAGTTTTTTTTTTCAAATTTCAAAATATGTATTATTTTAGTTGAAAAATTCATCAGGATACTGCCACATGTAACCACAGTATACAATACAACCAACCAGCATATTTTTAAGAGCTTCTTTTCAGATATTCACCTTCCTCTAGAAAGAAAAATGACTAGAGAAAAACTAATGGTGTTCAAAAATAACACAGACGGTCTTACTGGAAAATATTAAAGCTCACTAGATTTCATTGAAAAGGACTTGTGGGTATTTATGTATCTGTTTTATCTTCCCTTTCCCCACACCCAAGTCATTATTAATTTCTGATAGTTTTATACTGATATTTTTATGTTACCTGAAGCAAAAGTAAAATCTAGCTCTGTTACACCAGAAATTTTTGTCTTTATTTTGCAGAAGTATGTTGTTAGGAGTTTGAGAAGAAATAGATAAGACATTTGAGAACAGGACCTATGTTATCTTCACCCTTGATATTTTTTTCAGCACTGATGTCAAAAATGAATAACTCACCCGAGTGAACACTAGGCAAAATCAATTCATAAAAGCAAATAGTTAAATTATACTGTAGTGGATATAACCAAAATATTACATTCATTGTAAGACTAGTTTTCAAGAAAGTCATTTTGTGAATTCTAAGTCAATATTGTTTTCATTACTTTAAGAAAGTATTTCTTGGAGGGTCTCTTTGTCTATCAAGGAATCATGGTCATTTTACATTGTGATTGGTGTTAAAAAATGCAAATTTAAAAAATCTGCTTCAAAGAAAATAAATTACCCAAGAACTCATAAAATTTTAGCTTAATAAATAAAAGGGAAAGTGTTTAAAGTACTTTGGTCTATATTCTACAGGCATGCCCACAGGGGGAAAAGAAAAGGCAAAGGATAGGAAACTATATAATGAAAATATAGAACACCTATGGACTCAAACAAAACAAAGTCCAGTATGTTATTATGCTTTTAAACAAAAGAAAAACACATTTGAAATTACGGTAACCTTGGGAAGAAAGCCCTTCTAAAAGGCTCTGTGCATTGTACCATATCCCCATTCACACAGAATCAAATAAACTTAGGTGAAGATGTTAACAGAGCCGATCAGGGCAAGGGCTTGTGGAGACCAAAAGACCCATATCTTCTGAGCTGTAGAACAACTTTCATTCTTAGGAGAGTGGAGGTAAAAACAGCTGACCTCGCCATCCTGAGAATTAATTGAATCAAACCAATCCCTTCCTACTTTCAGCCTTTCTTCTCTAAAGAGACATTCTAATTGTATCTCAAAATAGTTTCTCTCTGTAGTCAGCTCTGTCGTTTTAATGCCATTTCCTTCACTAACCAGTACTCTTTCCCTGTTATATACATTGCTAACTAGAGAATCTCCAGTCCAGATGTTTGCAACTGATAACAGACAAACTGTTTGCAAATGGAGTCTAGTCTTATATCATTGATTCATTTGATTACTATTTCCTGAATGTCTACTATGTACCAGGGGCTATTCAGCAGATACCCAGGTGAACACCACAGTTTCTGCTTTCATGTATAAATTGCAGTATAAACAGGTACAGAAACATAGAGGAGCATGGAGGGACGGGATGAAAGGAGGGGGCTCACACAACACACTCCACTGACCCAGAAATGTCCGCATGAAGATGTTCTGAGGGTCTAGGAATATGGCATGTGATTCTGTATTGGGGGGGAGTTTTTGAATTAAGGGCGATTTGCAATTTCTTTGGACTGGGTTGTGTATCTTAAAATTGGCATAAGAAAAGTACAGGCCCCCAGGCCCCAGGTAGGTACCGGAATCACAACATGGCGCATGACAAAGGCAATAAGGTATTGATTCAGTATGTTCAAGTGGAGAGAGAAACAAAGCAATTGATACCTCTCCCCGTGCACTAAAAAGGAGCCATAGTTTTATCTTATGGGTAAAAGATCACGAGTTAATTTCCCGCTTTCTATTTGCAGAACTGCCATTTGTACTTTTAGACATCTGAGGCAGTATCTACTTGCACCTCAATTTAAATGATAAACAAGTGGTAAACCTGCTTTAACCTCAACAGCATCCCCCTAGTTCCCCAGCTGAAACTAAACTTCCTGGGGCTTTGGCGGCCAGTGTGGGTCAGGTGATTAAGAAGCCTTTCAACCTGCAGGTGGAGGAGGTTGGATGGTCTCCGAGATGAGAGATAAGGATGTAAAGTGTTTTTAGAAGAGGCCACTGAATTCCTGCATTAGCTGTCAGCTTTGAGGAAGAGCTATTGGTGATTGAGAGTTGAAGGAGCTATAGTTGGAAGTCTGGGAGGGCTAGAAAGCAGTGTTTAAATCTGTGGGCTTCAGAATTCTAGTTCAAACCCAAATGTCCAGAGAAAAAAGGGAAATGGTCCCCTGACGGTTCCCGTGGGACTGTTGTAGTGCGCCATCCAACAAGATGCAGGGAAGATTGGCTTGTCAAATCAGTAACACCTGAATCTAGTTAGTGTCGGGTCATTGTTAATCAAGCATTACCGAACCAACCTGGATTCCACCGCGAGCTGGAGGGCTTCTAGCGTCTTGCTTTGGCGAGCGGAACTACAGGAGTGGAGGAGAGAGGCGCAACCTTGGGACAAACTGGGGCTCAGGGAACAGGACTCAGAGCCGGGACTTCCGTGGCAGTCCAGTGATTAGGACTCAGCGTTTTCACCGCGGGGGCGCGGGTTTGCTCCCTAGTCTTGGAAATAAGATCCCGCAAGCGACTTGGCCCCGTCGAAAAAAAAACCCCAGAACGTCACAAGGAACGTGAAGGGCTGGAAATGAGGTGAGTGGCCTCGGCTTTCTGATGTCAGACACGGGTCAGCCTTGAAGCCAGTGAGAGGTGAGTGAAGACAGCCATTAACTGGCAAGCATAACTTTAAAAGTTTTACCTGGACACATGTATCATATATTCTTTGTGTATTCTTTTATTTCTCACATGTTTAGGCGAAGTTTCTTCGCCCATCCACTTTTTCTTTTTTATATTTAACTCTTTATGTTAGAGTATAAAGGGAGGCTTGGATTTGATGATTGTTCTCCCCAAGGACCAATTTCCCCCCAAGCTCTTTTTTGAATAATCTAGCCCCATTATCGTTTTGTGATGGTCCTTTTTTACCTTACATCCTATTACTGTCTGTAACATCCCAGACAGGCTATGTTTCAGGATATTTACCCTGTCTCACTCTTATGTCATGTTTCGCCCCCATTCCACATTACTTTATTTATGGTAGTTTTTTTTTTTTTTTTTTTTTTTTTTTTTTTTTTTTTATGCGTTACGCGGGCCTCTCACTGTCGTGGCCTCTCCCGTTGCGGAGGACAGGCTCCGGACGCGCAGGCCCAGCGGCCACGGCTCACGGGCCCAGCCGCTCCGCGGCACGTGGGATCCTCCCAGACCGGGGCACGAACCCGTGTCCCCTGCATCGGCAGGCGGACTCTCAACCACTGCGCCACCAGGGAAGCCCTATTTATGGTAGTTTTATATGTTTTATGTTCTGTGGGTAACTTACTATCATAACGTTTCTGTTTGAGACTTTTAAAAACTCTTATACCTATTCTTCCAAATAAAGTTTAATTTTTGTCAAGTCCACAAAAATACCATCATGATTGAATTAAACCGTTATATTAATTTGGGAAATATTGACTTTTCAGTACTATTTAATACTTCTAGGTTAAAAACGTGTATCTTAACATATTTGATCTCCCTTTGCATCTTCCAATTAAGTTCTATAGCTTTTTTTCTTAGGAATTGCAAACCTGCTAATTCTAGATATTTCATGCATCTTTTTGCTATTGTGAATGAAAAATAAGTTTCTTTTATCTTCTAATTTTTGGTTATTGGCATAGAAGTTACCTAGTGATTACTGCATTATACTTGACAACTTACTAGTTAGTTTTTAAAGTTTTAAAATTGTGAATAATGTTGCATTAAACATTGGGGTGTGTGTATCGTTGCAAACTAGTGTTTTCATTTTCTTTGAATATATACCCAGGAGGGGACTTGCTGGAACATATGGTAGCTCTACTTTTAGTGTTTTGAGAAATCTTCCTACTGTTTTCCACAGTGGCTGTGACGGTTTACATTACCAGCAACAGTGTACAAGGGTTCCCTTTTCTCCAGGCCCTCGTCAACATTTGTTATCTGTAGACTCTAATGATAGCCATTCTGACAGGTGTGAGGTGATAGCTCATTGTGGTTTCAATTTGCCTTTCTCTAATGATTAGCAGTGCTGAGCGTCTTTTCACGCGCCTGTTGGCCACCATATGTTTTTGCTGAAAAAAATGCCTATTCAAGTCTTCTGCCCATTTTAAAGTCAGGTTGTTTGTTTTTTTGATATAGAGTTGTATAAACTGTATATTTTGGAGATTAACCCCATATCAGTCATATCATTTGCAAATATGTTCTCCCTTTCAGTAGGTTGTCTCTTCGTACTGCCAGTAGTTTCCTTTGCCCTGCAAAAGCTTGTTAAGTTTCATTAGGTCCCATTTGTTTATTTTTGCTTTTATTTCTTTTGCCTTAGGAGACACATCCAAAAAAACAGTGCTATGATTTATATCTAAGAACGTTCTTCTTCTGTTTCTCTCTAGGAGTTTTATGGTTTCAGGTCTTACATTTAGGTCTTTGATCCCTTTTGAGTTTACTTTTGTATATGCTGTGAGGAAATGTTGTAATTTTTTAATTTAAACAATACATAATCATATATTAAACTAATAGCCATCGTTCATCTCCATATAATTAGTGAGAATTTTTGCATATTCTGGCATATTTGGCCAGTTTTCATTCTCAGTGTTCTGTGTTATGGCTAGGGTTTTTTTTTTAGTACTGTAACTCATAGCTAGAAACAAAATTGTAAAATTGACAATTAAGGTTACAGACTGTACTGGGTGGAAAATTGAAATGCAAGTTGTATTTAGTTTGTCTCACTTTTTTTTTTTTTTTTTTTTTTTTTTGCGGTACGCGGGCCTCTCACTGTTGTGGCCTCTCCCGTTGCGGAGCACAGGCTCCGGACGCGCAGGCTCAGCAGCCATGGCTCACGGGCCCAGCCGCTCCGCGGCACGTGGGATCTTCCCGGACCGGGGCACGAGCCAGCATCCCCTGCATCGGCAGGCGGACTCTCAACCACTGCGCCACCGGGGAAGCCCTTAGTTGGATTTTTAAAAATTTCTCTCATCAATGTTTGACACTTTTCCTTGTCCAAATATTATACTTCTTTTGCTAAATTGATAACTATCAATATTTTATTCTTTTTGATGCGGTTGTGAATGAAATTTTTTAATTTCATATTTAGATTTTGCATTGCCAGTGTATAAAAATTAAGTGTGATTTCTGTATGCTGGTCTTGTACCCTGCAACCATGCTGAACTTGTGTTTTAGTTCCAGTAGTTTTTAACAGATTCTTTATATGATTTTCTGTATACAGGACTATATTGTCTGAGAATAACAGTTTTTCTTTTTCCTTTCCAATCTAGATCTCTTTCTTGCCTGATTACACTAACTGAATTCTCCTATAGAACATTAAAGAGGAATGGCTAGCATAGGCATACTTGCTTTGTGTTCATTCTCCGGGGAAAAGCTGAATTCACTCTTCTAATGAAATGTCCCTCTTTGTCTTTGGTAACTTTTTAAAAAATTTTAAAGTCTATTTTGTTTGACATTAATATAGCTATCCCAGCTCTCTTTATGTTAGTGTTTGCATGGTATATCTTTTTCATCGTTTTACTTAAAACTTTTTGTGCCTGAGAATCTAAAGTCTCTTATAAGACAGTGTATAATTAGATGTCATCTTTTTATTTAGTATGCTAGCCTCAGCCTTTGACATTTAATGTAATTTTTGGTATGGTAGGATTTACATTATCTGCCGTTTTATTTGTGTTCTGTTTTTTTTTGGTTGTTCCTCCACTAGTAATTTTTGTGTGTCAAATATATGCTTTCTATGGGCTTCCCTGGTGGCACAGTGGTTGAGCGGCTAGGCATAGGCGTCCAGAGCCTGTGCTTCGCAACGGGAGAGGCCACAACAGTGAGAGGCCCACGTACCGCACACACACACACACACACACACACACACACACACACACACACACACATATATATGCTTTCTAGTGTATCATTTAAATTAAAAAAAATTATTTTTTACTATGCTTTTGCGTTATTTTCTTAGTGGCTGCTCTTGCGATTAAAATATATATCTTAATTTAAGGAAGTCTACTTTCAATTACTATTAACTTAATTCCAGTAATAACTAGAAGCCTTGCTCTAACATAGTTCTTCCCTCCTTTTGTGGTATTATTTCATACAAATGGTGTCTTCTACGTTATAAGCCTATCAACTCATTTTTGTAATTATTGTTTTATGCAGTCGTCTTTAAATCAGAAGATGGGAAGAATTTTAAAATGTTACACTGTCTTTTATGTTTACCTTGGTAATCACTTTTACCAGTATTCTTTCTTTCTTTGTGTGGAACTGAGTTACCATTATAGGTCCTTTCTTTTCAGTCTGAAATATTTTATATTTGGTACGTCATGGGTCATTTTTCTCTTGTTGCTTTCACAATATTCTTTTTGTCTTTGACTTTCAACAGTATGATTATGATGTATCTAGGTGGATCTTTTTGAGTTTATTCTATTTGGAATTTGTTCAGTCACTTGGATGTGTAGATTATGATTTTCATAAAATTTAGAAATTTTTCACAATTATTCAGATCCTTTTTCTGCCCTCTTCTCTTTCTCTTTTCCCTTTGGGACTCCCATTTTGCATATTTTTGTATGCCTACTTGTATCCTGCAGCTCTCTGATGCTCTGTTCTGTTTACTTCTTCTGGGCCTATCCTTAAGTCTGCTGATTCTTTCTTCTGCCATCTCAAATCTATTGTTGAGTCCATCTAATGAACCTTTCCGTTATTTTGCTTTGCAACTCTAGAGTTTCTATTTGGTTCTTTACAAAAATTATTTCTGTGTCTTTATTGAAGCTATTTATTCAGTAAGACATAATGGTCATGGTTTACTTTAATTCTTTCTGAATAATTTCCTTTAGTTCTTTGAACATATTTATAATACCTATTTAAAGTCTACTGAGTCCAATATCTGGACCCGCCTCAGCGGCATTTTTAAATTGACTGTTTCCCTCACCCCGTGTATGGACCATACTTTCCTATATCTTTGCGTGTCTCATAAATTCTTGCTGGAAATAAAAATACTAAAAAATATATTGCAACAACTTTGGAATCAGAGTCCCCTCCCTCAGTATTTGTGTTAATTGCTCTGTGTGGTTATGAGTTGTCTGTTTGCTTCTTTTTATTTTTATTCTTCTTTTCACTTTTAGGCCTGGATCCCCAGGGTTCCTCCCTAGATCATCATTGTTTAATGGTCCAGCAATGGTCAGTTAGAACATTTTCTTAAATATATTGACTCAGTGAGTCTGCAGTGTTTTGCCAAGGATATCTGTGTGTGAAAGGGTACCTCACATTTCGGGCATTTTACAAGTCAGCCTTAGCTTTCACTTCCTGATTGCATAGGGCAAGCCAGGATCAGCTAGAAGTGAATAACCGGGGCCCACTCTTTCCCAGTTCTTTCTGGGCCTACCAAGAACCCTGTGCATATGTATACCATTCTAGATATACATGAACATGTCAGAGAGTTTTAAAGTACGGTATGTTCAGCTAGTTCTTAAATTTTCCTTTTAAATTTTTGGCCAGTCTCCTGTTTGCCCCAACAGGAATCAGACTTAAGCAGCTGTGATAGTAACATTCCAGTGTATTGCTATCGTTTTTGATAATGACTTGGGGCTGGGGTTTTTTCCTGCAGAGCTGAGTTCTGAGTCAGATTAAATAGTGCCCAATGCTCTGGGATCAGGGATTTTCTAGGGTGCTACAAGCCTGGCCAAAATACTGACTGTGCTCTGGAGACAGAACTGTTGACGACATTCTAAATAGACCAGTCTCCTTTGCTGGATGCGAGGCTGCCAGCTTTCCATGTCTTTTGCTCCATGGGTCTAAGGAGGACATGCGGAAGCAGCCACAGCTGTAAGTTAGCCACAGACCCAACTGTTCTTATCGGGTTTGGTGGGTTTTTTTTGTTTGTTCTGTACCTTGACTATTCTTAGCATTCTGAAATTATTGGTATTGATAATTTCGCCATTATTTTTGTTGCTGTTGTCAGGAGAGTAGATTCACTGAGATTCTCACTGCATCCTTCTAGAAGTCTCACCTGCTGGGTTCTTTTTAACATTAAGGATTAAAGAACTTTGTGGCTCCTTCTTTGAGGAGGGAGTTAAATAAAAGACCCATTTCTTGGCACACGGGGAGAAAAAATCAACAAATGCTGTTTAAAACATCTTTCTGAATGAAATTATACATTTAATATAATCTAGTGGTACTTTTCAGTATCTTAAATGTAGTATCTGTTATTAAATCTGTCATAATTTGTGAAAATGCTGGGAAGAGTTACACTGATAATAGGAATATGATATTTTTAAAATTTTTACCAAAGCACTTGGGATTATACTTTAAAGATTTAAGTGGCTTAACTAACCTTCAGAATGTTAGCTCAAATTATGTAGAGAAAGTATCTTACATTAGTACTTTTCTCAAGAGAATGTCATGGCAAATATAGGCATAAAGTATTCATGACAACAAACTCTATGTCATATTTAACTACTTGTGAACTAACAGATATGTATATATACATGTATATACACACACATAAAATTGAAGTACACAAATTTTTTGTGGGGGAAAAAATCAGTATATTTTGGTGAGAAAATTATAAACATTATTTTAGCTGTTTTTATTTGAAGAGAAAAAAAAATTGTCTTCTCTCTACAGTTGCCTGCATAATTTTTTCACTGTAGAGGAATTTTTGTGCAGACTTTCATTTAAGAATTCAAACTTGAGGGCTTCCCTGGTGGTGCAGTTGTTGAGAGTCTGCCTGCCGCTGCAGGGGACACGGGTTTGTGCCCCGGTCCGGGAAGATCCCACATGCCGCGGAGCGGCTGGGCCCATGAGCCATGGCCGCTGAGCCTGCGCGTCCGGAACCTGTGCTCCGCAACGGGAGAGGCCACAACAGTGAGAGGCCCAAGTACCACAAAAAAAAAAAAAAAAAAAAAGAAGAAGAATTCAAACTTGATAATTAATGTTGATCAACAGAAGAACTTTGGCATAAAAATTAGTAGGAAATTGTTTAACTCCTTTCTCTTTCCATCTCAAACCCTCCCAGTTTTATGGAACCTTCTCTATAAGGCCAATCCTATTTGCTTTAGTGAAAAGAGATTTCTTTCCATCCAAACTGCCAAAAATGCAAATGACAAAGAGCATACATGAAACACTTGATTATTTTGAATTTTAGCAGATTATATTATATGCAGAGTTTTAAAGAAGGAAAATGAGGTAGTTAAGACCACACCATGGGGTTGGTCAGAGGCAGAGTCAGACATAGCTGTGCCCCGTGATCTTGTGTACATTACCTACTGGCACTGAGCTCTTGGGCAAGTCACCTTGCAGCTCTAAGACTCAGTGGCCTCATCTATTAAGTTGGAGAATCATACCTCACAAAGGGGTTCTTGGTCAGTTAGATAAAGTGTTAAAGTACTTGGCAAATTCATCACACATATAAGCTGAAAAATAGGTACTATAGTAGCTTTGCCCTTGGAAGGAGACTCTAGGCTCTAAAGAAAACGGACAGCTGTGACCTATGGACTTTTGTGCCAGGAGCGGGTTAAAAGTAACAAGAAATATCAGCTGACAGGAAGAGGAATTAGATTTGGCTACATTGTACCTGAAACCACGTAGTTTAAGGACAAGTAGGCTTTGTCCTCTCATTTTTTTCCTGAAGATATTTTTTTTTATTATCAAATAGTGGAGAATTATTTTTAGTGATGGCCATTGGTAATAAAGTTTGAAATCTACAATGTCTCACCGTGAAGAATGTATGCTTCTTGAAGATGGATGTTTCTTCTGTACCTCCAAAGTATCAGTACCTGGCAAGCACTCAAATAATATTTGTTTAAATATAATCCAGTTACATGTTTTGAAAAATGATAGCTCAAATGACACTACACCTGAAGAACAGCAAAGTGAGACCCAGTAATGCTAGAAGTTTACATAGCAAGTCTCACTTGGAAAACAAAAGCTTTAGTTCCATTTTTAAAAATCCCTGACTCTGACTTGTTTTGCCAATGAGACTAAAACAGTTCATTAATGTGGTAAGTGTCAGAGATACATGTGAAACTGCATTGCATATGATCATAGACTGATGTAAAATACTTTGTTTTTTCAAAAAAATAACCGTTATTAAACATGTTCCCCAAAAGTTAGAATCACAGTAAAAGATTACTCTGTGCAGAAAAGTGGATTTCAAATGAGTGCACCCCAAACCTCTTTATTACTTTTAACGTAATAGTTCTCCCTGATGTCTCATAACCCGTGTTATAATTATTACTCTAAATTCACTGAGCAGCAACAGTAAATAAGTTACAATCCCTGGCATTAAGTTCAATGGGCTCTTTACCCAGAGGACCTGCAGGCTGTTCTTGTTTTAAATGGCATCCCAAATGCTTATTAATGACAATAATAATTATCTAAGTGATTAGTCAATTTTCTTTTCAGAAGCAAATTTAAAAGGAGGTCTGGAAAAATCATATTCTGAGGACATAATAACCTTTTTTCATTAGAGGGACATGGAATGACCATTCCATTTATTTTGAAAAGAAAGCTCCTGGACGAAGGAGGGTCTGTGAGTGAAGAACCATTCTTTGGACAAGCAGGAACTTGTACTAGTTGTAATAATGGTAACTTCTCTCCGCACATCTAGATTTTTTTCAAGCATTTTACCTGCCTCCGTGGAGCAGTTTTTGAAAAGCCATTGGAAGCATGATGAAAGTCAACTGTAGGAACTGACACTTTTCTATTCTCCACTTTTCAGCGTAGATATTTCAGAAACCATCAAAATTCAACATTTAAGAACTATGAAAGAATCTGGCAACTTTCCATCCACTGCCGCTACAGAGAGGAACATGTAGGAATGGTCTCAGTAAAAGCAGCCGTACGTGAAAAGAAATGGCAGTTAGGCTATTTTCTCTGGAAGATATTTACAATGTACATGGCAAAAATGTCACATGTATATGCATGTATGTGCATATGAATGTGTGTGTGTAGATATACAGATATGTTCAATCTCATTTGAACAATGGAATCCTTCTAGCGGTGTAAATCAAACAGTCAGTCTGCTAAACAGTATGGAAACGCCATGAGAATATTCCACTTTTTTCATTGGAAATCAGACCCAAGAGAGATGTGCTTGTTCTAGCTTAGGAAGCAAATGCCAGCTACTGTGTTTCAGTCCCTGCTAATTTCCTGGCTCCTAACTGTTGCCTAAGGACTCTACCTGCTGCTGAACTTGACCTGTGAGTCCAGCCTGCTCTCCACATTTACTTGATTGTCTGCCCGTTTTACAATCAGCTTTTGCTTTGTCTTTTCTTATTCATACATGGCCTGATTCCTTTGCCCATTTGGCTTTCATTTCCTTAGCTTTTGTCCCTGTGCATCTGGGCTCTGGCATTTTTATTGTAACAGAGGACAAATTTTGTATCTCTATGCCCTGATTACATTTGTCAGCAAACAAAGGATTCATTGAATGACCTAGGTCCTACTCATTAAGGTGAAAAGGCTGTAAGATCACAATATCCTGTGGAAATATATATATATATACATAAATATGTATTTATATAATATATAATAATATATATTTATAATTATATGTAATACATGATTATATTTTCTGTATAAGAGTTATAAAATATAGAACAACACTAGCTACCATGTATTGAAGTTCTACTGTGTGCAAAGTACTTTGCATGCTGTATCTCCTCTCATCTTTACAGAACCACATCTCTTAACTCTTGTCATTTTCATGCAATTTACAGGAAACCAAGGGTCACAGAGTATAGCTAGTAAGTCCTAGGGAAGAAATTCTAATTCAGATTTCTTTTCTGCCTTAAAGGTACTCTCCGTAAAACTTATGGATCTGGAAAACAACTACATACTGTGATATTTCAGTGGAGGACAAACCTTGTCAGTATAGGTAAAGCAGAAGGTTAGAAACCACCAATTTTCTGACCAAAAGTAGTCTTTTGTGATCATGGTTAGAAAAATCACTCTTCGTAGTTAACTATACTGTTTTCTTTCCTAACGGTCAATGTGAGATCAACAGTCCATGAAGACCATTATAATTAAAGGAAGAAATTTCATCTTTATCTCTTCCTTTTCCTGCATCGTCTACACTCTGGTGTGTACGTCCTCTCTAGACCACTTGATAAACTCCATTCACTCTTCAAGGAAGTTCTTCTTGATCTCCTTCATCTTTACATCCAACTCCTAAGCACACACACACGAAGACAGGTCCACACTGTGTGCTCCCGCTGTATTGAGTCCCTATTTCTTTCGTATTTATTGCATGTAATCTCCTCCATCCACCATTAGTTGAGCCTGAGAGCAAGCATTCTCTTTTTCACATCTCTATCTCCAGTGCCTAGGATATAGCAGTAACCAGGCATAAATGAATGAGTGTAACCCTTGAAGAGAAGAAACACATCAATGAATTGTCACACTCAGTGAAGTAATAGAAACCATTCAGATGAGATGAATTTTCCCTCAGTTGCAAACTTTAGAGCCTAATTTCCTCCTCTCCACCCCCAATTTCAGAAGGATTCCCAAATAAAATTTCTAGCGTCAATGTAATTTTAATGATTTTATTGAGACAATTCATATACTGTACAATTCACCCATTTAAAGTGTACACTTCATTTTTTAACTATATTTACAATTGTGCATCCATGAACCCAATGTAATTGGGCCTCTCAATTACATTACGCGGGCCTCTCCTGCTGCGGAGCACAGGCTCCGGACGCGCAGTCCCAGCGGCCATGGCTCACGGGCCCAGCCGCTCTGCGGCATGTGGGATCCTCCCGGCCCGGGGCACGAACCCGCGTCCCCTGCATCGGCAGGCGGACTCTCAACCACTGCGTCACCAGGGAAGCCCCCAATGTAATTTTAGAACATTTTCATCACCTTAAAAAAAGCAACAGTCACTCTCCATAACCTCCACTCTCCCCTGGCCCTAGCCCTAGACAATCAGTAATATACCCTCTCTATATATAAATTTAGCTGTTCTGGGCATCCACTATAAATGTAATCATACAATATGTGGTCTTTTGTGACTGGCTTTTTTCACTTAGCATAATGTTTTCAAGGTTCAACCATATTCTAGCATGTATCAGTCATTCATTCCCATTGCTGACTGAATAATATTCCGTTGTATGGGTGTACCACGTTGTTTCCATTTTTTCAGCTGCTTTGAACATTCATGTGCACACTTTTGTGTGCACATATGTATTCATTTCTCTTGGGTACGTGTCTAAAAGCAGAATTGATTTGTCATATGGTAGATAACTCTGTTTAACTCATTGGAGGAACCACTAAACTCTTCCTTGACAACTGCGCCATGTTACATTTTCACCAGCCATGTATGAGCTAACACATCCTTGCTGACATTTGATTGTATCTGACGTTTTGATTCTAGTCACTGTAGTGGGTGTGAATTGGTATTTCAGTGTGGTTTTTATTTGCATTTCCCTGATGGCTACTTATGTTGAATACCTTTTCAACAATGTGCTTATTGGAAATTTGCAAATTTTTTTGAGCAATGTCTGTTCAGATACTTCGCCATTTTTAAATTGGGTTATTTGCCTTTCTATTGTGTAAGAGTTCTTTACATGTTCTGAACACAAGTCACTTCTCAGATATATGATTAGCAAATATTTTCCCTCATTTTGTGTTTTGTATTTTCACTTTCTTGATGGTGTCTTTTGAAACACAAAAGTTTTTAATTTTGATTAAGCCCAAGGTACCTGTTTGTTTTTATCCCTGTGGTTTTGGTATTATTTCTTAGAAGCCTTTGCCTAATTGAAGATCACGAAGGTTTACTTCTAAGAGTACGATTGTCTTCTAAGTTGATTCATTTTGAGTCAGTTTTGTTATAGTGTTACGTATAGGTTTAACATCATTCTTTCACATGTGGATATCCAGCTGTTTTGGTACTGTTCGTTGAAAAGAACTAAATTTCAATTCAATTGAATTGTCTTTGCACCCTAGCACCGATATGGTTTTTTGTTTTGTTTTGTTTTGTTTTTGCGGTACGCGGGCCTCTCACTGTTGTGGCCTCTCCCGTTGCGGAGCACAGGCTCCGAACGCGCAGGCTCAGCGGCCATGGCTCACGGGCCCAGCCGCTCCGCGGCATGTGAGATCTTCCTGGACCGGGGCACGAACCGGTCCTTTTTCCATCGTTGTCTCTATGTATGAAACTAGGACCTTCAAAACCAGAATGTGAGTTGCTTTACATTTTTGGAATAAAGCTATAAAGTAAAGAACCAAAAACTTTACTGGCCTTTAAAATATTCTCTTTGCTCTTGAATCCAAAATGCAGCCGTCTCTCATTTAGCAGCTTATTAAGTAGTCTGATGCATTAGCACTTAAGTGTTTGTATAATATCATCTCTAGAATTTAGTTTCATTATGTCCACAACAACTGAATACAGAATGAATGTGATAAGTGACTTCCCAGATATTCTGCTTTAACAGACGGGACTCATTTCTCACAACTACTCAATCCACAGTGACTTGATACATTTCCTATACTGTGTTCCATTTGTGACCCATGAACAACATCTATTTGCAAAGAGATTTACCCATAACTATGAGAAATGTCGTGAACTATATAACCCAGTGTATCAAATTGTTTTCTTCTGGATTTTTTGGCCACCTTATATATAACTCTCCCCCAAGTAAATACGTTTGTTGTTTTTGAAATTACTGTTGAACGGACTGAATATCTTTCTTGGCATCACTGAGAAAGTAAGTGTTAGAGTACAGATTAAAAACTGTACTGAGGGGCTTCCCTGGTGGCGCAGTGGTCCCCCCCCGATGCAGGGGACACGGGTTCGTGCCCCGGTCCAGGAGGATCCCACATGCCGCGGAGCGGCTGGGCCCGTGAGCCATGGCCGCTGAGCCTGCGCGTCCGGAGCCTGTGCTCCGCAGTGAGAGAGGCCCGCGTACCGCAAAAAGCAACAACAACAACAACAAAACCGTACTGAGGATTTTTAATTCTTTGGATCAATAGGTAAAAGAAAAAAATCTCTAAAAACAAGCCAATTAATAAATAAATCAACTCTTAGAGGAAAACATAGGGCAAAAGCTTCATGATGTTTGATATGCAATGATTTCTTGGATATGACACTAAAAGTACAGGCAACAAAAGAAAAAATAAATAAATTAGACTTTATCAAAATTAAACACTTTTGTGCATGTAACGACACTACCCGCAGATACCATAGTCAAACCTTTATTTTCCTAAAGAGTTTGTATTAAGTATTAGTATGAAAATACTTGTTCTTCCTCTAATCTTTGGGTATTACTAACTGAAGCAGAGTAAGTGAGTTCATTAATCCTGGCCTAAAAGAACAACATATATTTAGAAAATTTTCAAATGATATGTGGATTCCTTAAACCCACCTTTGGCAGAAAGGTTATGAGATGCTTCAGTCTCCTTTCACATTGACTCACCACTTAGAGGACTAAGTAATATCCGTCGTCTTTTAAATTTTCCACAAAATACGGGTATAAAATATCCTTCTCTATTTTGCTGCCTTGTGAGTGAAAATGATTCCTGAGTTTGACAAGATTCAAATAGTCCTCACTGGGAGCCAGCACATCTTAGAGCAGGTACCATATTTGCACTAGAATATTCAGGCTCTGAACGTGTCACTTACATCTGAGTGATGGTCACCTGGGTGAATAGAAGATTGTTTCTTACTTGCAGTTTTATGTGTGTGTGTGTGTGTATACATATGTGCCTAGCAAAAATCCTCTAGAGCTATCACTTATTCAAAACACTAAAAACATTTTCGAGGAGGTTGAGTGAAAGTTATCACTGAGGAAACATTCTAGGCAGAAGGTACCCAGCGCTAATAATATTGGGTAAGAGTAAGATGCTAATTGAATTAGTCAAATCATCCCCGTTTTATACCAAAGAACAGAACCAACCCAAGTCTGTTAGGCTAAAAGACTGAAACAGATTATGAAATATTTTAATTATTGAATATCTCATCAACATTTTTCTTTCTGGGCATAGTTATTGAGAATTAGCAAATTTCCTCATCTTTACCATCTAATAAAATGCCCTCGCCATGACAGTTCGTGCTCTTTCCCATACTGTGCTGACTCAACACATCAGCTACTCTTGAATTCTACTTCACCCAACCATTAAAGCAAAGGCTGAATGTCAACGCTCACGGCAGCACATTGCATGATGTAGCCCAGCATCCTTGTCAACTATTCTTATACAGATGAACAAATAAGTCCTTTCATTTATACAGTCATCTCTAGATTCCCTAGCAAAGGAAGGGAATCCAGAGAAAGAATAATTCAATGGGCATCCTAAAGCTTTTGACAAATGCTATAGCCATGGTTTCCGGAAGCAGAAATCCAACAGGAATAAGTGCAGGGATCTGGAAGAATAGTACTAAGGGAATCAGGAGGTATAAGGAAAATTTCTTCTTCTCATTATATATGCTTATTTATTCCTGAATCTTAAACTATTTGAGAGACAAAAGGTACTAATGATACTTTGCTTAAACCACTTCTTTGACCTGTTCTCCCTCCTCTGATTCTTTACCTGGATAATGCTACCCACCGTTTAAGTCACCTCCATGGAGGGGCTTCCTGACTTACAGACTATGTCATGGTCCCCTAATTTATGGCCCCTCATTTACAGTAATGACTTGCATTGTAATTGCTTCGAAGAATGTCTGTCTTCTCATCTGGATATTAAGTTCCATTACAATGGGATGAGCCATCACTGTGTGCTCAGCGGCATCCCAGGGCTGACACACAGTAGGCAGTGAATAAACATTCATTTAATGAATGAATAAGTCATAATATCCCCTGGGGAAGCAAAACTATCCCTTCTTGAGAAACACTACTTTAACTCTGTATGATATATAATTGTTTGACGTATTTATTTAAGAGTCACTTCTAAAGAACATAATTCTAAAATTAATATTTAAAGAAGCATTATTTTCTGGATAGAATTCGCCTTTGTTTCCCACAACTGAATATACAGGTCTAGAAATGATTTTATGGATTTAGCATCAAAACGTTCTCCTGGAGCCAACCCTGGTCTTTGTTGCATTTTATTTCAAACATTTTCCCAATTCCCAATTCCCCTTGAGGACTGTCTTTTCAGAAGCAAACCTCCTATTCTTTTTGTGAATGCACTGTACCAGGAGTAGTTTTTCATGGCTTCCTAGGAAATCTGTAAGAATTACTGAAGTTATTTTTAGTCCAGATAACTCTTAAAGGCATCCTTCATCTGTCTCAGTCATTCACATTTGCCTTTATTGCAGAGTTCCTTTTACATTAGCTCCACTCTGCTAGAATTTAGATGGACAAGAGCAAAGTTGCATGGGCAGAGGTGAGGAAAAGTTAAAAGGATTGTCATTTAAATTGCCTTCCTTTACCTACTGCTTAAAGGAAAGTCTCCTTTCTTTGAGTATAATTTTGCTATTATATACCATTTACATTTTAATCAGGGACTGAAATAACTGAGTGCAGACATCCCAGAATAGTGTGAGACTGTTTTGTGAAATGCCTTGGAGTGATTTTCATGTACCCTAGAACATGATTTTATAGATACATTTGAGGTCTGGGATGACAGAAAACATATAGAGATGATTGCCTTTTAGACTTTGCAAAATTGATTTCTTTGCCTAAGGAAGTCCCTGAGATGGTATCATTTTGATAGTAATCCTAACCAGATGCAGTGCCCACTTACCTGACACCGGATATCCTGATGGACTTGACTCTAGCTGTGCAGAAGCACGGCCATCATCAGCTCAGCAGAACGGGAGACTCAGAGGATCACAATGGGAAATGCTGGTTTCTGTTGGCCATTCAGTCCTAGAACAGGGTGACAGCTACAGAACAAGCTGTATTTATTGCCGTTGGCCCTAGTCCAAGTCTCCAGGGCTAGCTTACATCTGTTCTAACATTCCCTACCAAGGGTCAGCAGCTGCAGAAGCAGAAAGTCAATTTGCTAGCCCTTGTTTTTCTATCGTGATGGTGGATATAAATGTCATGGAGCACTAAAATGAGTGCCTGGGAACTTCCCTTCTCAGGGCATCTCCTGCAGAACTTATGCCAGTTGTATTCATTTGACAAACAGGCAGCTCTAGAAAAGATGCCAGTACCAGTGGATGGAAAGATCAGAGCTACTGTTATGGATCATCCAGCTGAATCGATCATATTCCAGGCAACGTCAAGAGCAGTTGAGGACCAGGTTGCCAAGTCAACATGACTAACTCTTAGCAGAACTTGGGTCATTTGACCCCATAAGTAGGAAAAAAGTTTTTATACTATATATTGCCTAAACTTTAATGTGATTTTGGATGATTTGGGATTTCTTGATCAATTCAGGCTGCTGCAGCTTGACACAGCTGTACCATAGACTGGGTGGCTTAAACAAGAGGGATTTATTTCCCACAGTATTGGACATGGAAGTCCAAGATCAAGATGCCAGAAGGGTGAGGTTCTCTCCTTAGATTGCAAATACTGCCTTCTCACTTTGTCCTCACTTGACCTTTTCTCCACGCATGAAGTTGGAGAGCGAGAGAGAGAAAGCCCTTTGGTCTCCTTTTTTAGAAGGGCACTAATCCCATCAGGGGTGCTCCACCTTCATGATCTCACCTAAACCTGATTACCTCCCAAAGGACCCATCTCCAAATACTGTCACGTTGCAGGTTAGGGCTTCAACATATGAATTTGGGGCGGTGAGGGGACAGTTTTGGAGCATGAGCCTCTTTGGAAATGGACAGACCTGGGAAGAAGGCTCTTTGGACTATTACAAAGTGGTGTGAAATTGCTATTTGGGTCAGAGACTGCCAAGAGGGGGCAAAGTAGCCAAGGCAGCTTGATCACGGGTAGGCAAAATTCGAGAGTTTATTTTGGACCTACTAGAGACCCCTGCCCCACCTAATAGCGAATGTCATGCCATATGAGCTGTTGATGTTTGTTTATGCAGGTGCCTGCCTGCGGCCACAACTTCTCAGTGACATTTGAAGAGCAATTCTCTCCATCCTGCTAGGTCTCCCCGTATTGGTTATTTCTAATTAAAATAAATATTTTCTCCCTCTTACTATAATGACAATATCTCCATCTTATTTTGGTCACTTTTCTTTCAATTCAGTATATATACGGAATGCTTGCTTCTCAGAGCTCTGAAGAATTATCCCTGGAGGGCAGCAACTGGTACCTTGTGCTTTGGGGGTAGTTACATGAGCTAGAAAGGAACTCAGTGAGGCAGCTGGCGGCTACAGTTCCATTAGCGTCAGCTAGGCGTTCTTCTGGGGTTCCTTTCTGCTCTTTAATCCTTCTCTAGCTCCTGCCAGCATCTTTTTTGGGGTGTATCTTTGTTCCCTTTCTGTCCTAGTTCTTTTCTTATACACTGCACTAGATGTCAGTACACTCGTATCTCCATTATTTGACGCTGTCGCAAGCCTTCATTCCTGCACTTGAGATGGTGTTTGAGAGAAATATAATGGTTTCAATACTCATGATTATCAGATGTATAGGTCAGAAACTTTGTAAGACTATTTTCTCTCCAATATACTTGTAGTTATTTGTAGAAAATAGCATTGGTAAGCACACTCTAAATGTGTGTGCTTTTCTGGTTGTTTGTAGCCTTTATGTTATCATTTATAATTCAGATAAGTTAGGTACTGCACTATTCTGTTAGCTCAAAACAATTAAGAAAAAGCATTGTCATCAGTTTTAAGTTGTCTTGACTCTAATTGCATATACTATACTATAAACACTGGCTTACCAATTTGTTCTTTTTGTGTTGCTAAGTTCTGTTCAGTGACTCACCATGAAGTCCCCTCAAAATGGTTCAATTTGGGTTTCTTTTATGTTTCCTTTTTTAGTTAAATAACCACCTAGGTCACCACAAGTCTCTACTAATTATACTCGAGAGCATCTGCTCTTAGTCTGCTCTTAAATCAGCCAAGGCTTTTCCGAATTTGGCAATTGACTACTCGGGTGTCAGGCTGCTGCTTTTGCATAGAAAAAGTCAACATATACAAGGCATCATTAATGTTCTAAAAGTTAAGGATTGCCCATGGTTGAACTCTTACTTATGGGGTCCAAATAAATTGCTAAAATGAGAATAAGCTCTCAATCGAGGAAGAACTGAGATAGAACTTTGGATAGGAATCCAAGTAAGATTATGCCTGGAAAATAATCAATAGAGACTCTGCATAATAACAGACTGATACACCATAAAGAGAAAATGTTGTTAAGGTATGTTTTTTTGTTTGTTTGTTTTGTTTTTCGTTTTTTCCATCTTTATTGGAGTATAATTGCTTTACAGCGGTGTGCCAGATTCTGCTTTACAATAAAGCGAATCAGCTATACACATACATATGTTCCCATATCTCTTCCCTCTTGCATCTCCCTCCCTCCCACCCTCCCTATCCCACCCCTCAAGGTGATCACAAAGAACGAGCTCATCTCCCTGTGCTATGCGGCTGCTTCCCACTAGCTATCTATTTTACATTCGGTAGTGTATATATGTACATGCCAGTCTCTCACTTTGTCACAGCTTACCCTTCCCCCTCCCCATATCCTCAAGTACATTCTCTAGTAGGTCTGTCTCTATTCCTGTCTTACCCTTAGGTTCATCATGACATTTTTTTTCTTAAATTCCACATATATGTGTTAGCATACAGTATTTGTCTTTCTCTATCTGACTAACTTCACTCTGATGACAGACTCTAGGTCCATCCATCTCATTACAAATAGCTCAATTTCATTTCTTTTTATGGCTGAGTAGTATTCCATTGTATATATGTGCCATCTTTATCCATTCATCTGATGATGGACACAGGTTATTTGCATCTCCTGGCTATTGTAAATAGAGCTGCAATGAACATTTTGGTACATGACTCTTGTTGAAATATGGTTTTCTCGGGCTATATGCCCAGTAGTGGGATTGCTGGGTCATATGGGAGTTCTATTTGTAGTTTTTTTAAGGAACCTCCATACTGTTCTCCATACTGGCTGTACCAATTCACATTCCCACCAGCAGTGCAAGAGTGTTCCCTTTTCTCCAGACCCTCTCCAGGATTTACTGTTTCTAGATTTTTTGATGATGGCCATTCTGACTGGTGTGAGATGATATCTCATTGTAGTTTTGATTTGCATTTCTCTAATGATTAATGATGTTGAGCATTCTTTCATGTGTTTGTTGTCATTCTGTATATCTTCTTTGGAGAAATGTCTATTTAGGTCTTCTACCCATTTTTGGATTGGGTTGTTTGATTTTTTTGATATTGAGCTGCATGAGCTGCTTGTAAATTTTGGAGATTAATCCTTTGTCAGTTGCTTCATTTGCAAATACTTTCTCCCATTCTGAGGCTTGCCTTTTGGTCTTCTTTATGGTTTCCGTTGCTGTGCAAAAGCTTTGAAGTTTCATTAGGTCCCATTTGTTTATTTTTGTTTTTATTTCCATTTCTCTAGGAGGTGGGTCAAAAAGGATCTTGCTATGATTTATATCATAGAGTGTTCTGCCTATGTTTTCCTCTAAGAGTTTGACAGTTTCTGGCCTTACATTTAGGTCTTTAATTCATTTTGAGCTTATTTTTGTGTATGGTGTTAGGGAGTGATCTAATCTCATACTTCTACATGTACCTGTCCAGTTTTCCCAGCACCAATTATTGAAGAGGCTATCCTTTCTCCACTGTACATTCCTGCCTCCTGTGTCAAAGACAAGGTGACCATATGTGCCTGGGTTTATCTCTGGGCTTTCTATCCTGTTCCATTGATCTATCTTTCTGTTTTTGTGCCAGTACCATACTGTCTTGATTACTGTAGCTTTGTAGTATAGTCTGAAGTCAGGGAGCCTGATTCCTCCAGCTCTATTTCTCATTCTCAAGATTGCTTTGACTCTTTGGGTCTTTTGTGTTTCCATACAAATTGTGAAATTTTTTGTTCTAGTTCTGTGAAAAATGCCATTGTTACTTTGATAGGGTTTGCACTGACTCTCTAGATTGCTTTGGATAGTAGAGTCATTTTCACAGTGTTGATTCTTCCAATCCAAGAACATGGTATATCTCTCCATCTATTTGTATCATCTTTAATTTCTTTCATCAGTGTCTTATAATTTTCTGCATACAGGTCTTTTGTCTCCTTAGGTAGGTTTATTCCTACATATTTTATTCTTTTTGTTGCAGTGGTAAATGGGAGTGTTTTCTTGATTTCACGTTCAGATTTTTCATCATTAGTGTATAAGAATGCCAGAGATTTCTGTTCATTAATTTTGTATCCTGCTACTTTACCAAATTCATTGAATAGCTCTACTAGTTTTCTGGTAGCATCTTTCGGATTCTCTATGTATAGTCTCATGTCATCTGCAAACACTGACAGCTTTACTTCTTCTTTTCCGATTGGATTCCTTTTATTTCCTTTTCTTCTCTGATTGCTGTGGCTAAAACTTCCAAAACTATGTTGAATAGGAGTGGTGAGAGTGGGCAACCTTGTCTTGTTCCTGATCTTAGTGGAAATGCTTTCAGTTTTTGACCATCGAGGACGATGTTGGCTGTGTGTTTGTCATATATGGCCTTTATTATTTTGAGGAAAGTTCCCTGTATGCCTACTTTCTGCAGGGTTTTTATCATAAATCGGGGTTGAATTTTGTCAAAAGCTTTCTCTGCATCTATTGAGATGATCATATGTTTTTTCTCCTTCAGTTTGTTAATATGGTGTATCACATTGATTGATTTGCGTATATTGAAGAATCCTTGCATTCCTGGAATAAACCCCACTTGATCATGGCGTATGATCCTTTTAATGTGCTGTTGGATTCTGTTTGCTAGTATTTTGTTGAGGATTTTTGCATCTATGTTCATCCGTAATATTGGCCTGTAGTTTTCTTTCTTTGTGACATCCTTGGTATCAGGGTGATGGTGGCCTCGTAGAATGAGTTTGGCACTGTTCCTCCCTCTGCTATATTTTGGAAGAGTTTGAGAAGGATAGGTGTTAGCTATCCGTAAATGTTGGTGCATTTAATGTTGTCCCAGAGGTCTCTGAGACTGTTCTCAGTTCTCTTCATTCTGTTTTCTTTATTCTGCTCTGCAGTAGTTATTTCCACTATTTTATCTTCCAGGTCACTTATCCGTTCTTCTGCCTGAGTTATTCTGCTATTGATTCCATCTAGAATATTTTTAATTTCATTTATTGTGTTGTTCATCATTGCTTGTTTTATCTTTAGTTCTTCTAGGTCCTTGTTAAATGTTTCTTGCATTTTGTCTATTCTATTTCCAAGATTTTGGATCATCTTTACTATCATTATATATTTCTGAATTCTTTTTCAGGTCGACTGCCTATTCCTCTTCATTTGTTAGGTCTGGTGGGTTTTTATCTTGCTCCTTCATCTGCTGTGTGTTTTTCTGTCTTCTCATTTTGCTTATCTTACTGTGTTTGGGGTCTCCTTTTTGCAGGCTGCAGGTTCGTAGTTCCCGTTGTTTTTGGTGTCTGTCCCCAGTGGCCAAGGTTGGTTCAGTGGGTTTTGTAGGCTTCCTCATGGAGGGGACTAGTGCCTGTGTTCTGGTGGATGAGGCTGGATCTTGTGTTTCTGGTGGGCAGGTCCACGTCTGGTGGTGTGTTTTGGGGTGTCTGTGGACTTATTATGATTTTAGGCAGCCTTTCTGCTAATGGGTGGGGTTGTGTTCCTGTCTTGCTAGTGGTTTGGCATAGGGTGTCCAGCACTGTAGCTTGCTGGTCGTTGAGTGAAGCTGGGTGTTGGTGTTGAGATGGAGATCTCTGGGAGATTTTCGGCGTTTGATATTACGTGGAGCTGGGAGGTCTCTTGTGGACCAGTGTCCTGATGTTGTCTCTCCCACCTCAGAGGCACAGCACTGACTCCTGTGTAGCACTAAGAGCCTTTCATCCACACGGCTCAGACCATGGTGCTGCTTTTGACGCTCGTCTCCTCAGCAGCAGCGGATCTCACACTCTAAGGTATGTTTTTAAAGCGTACAGTAATACTGACTATGGAGATGGCAACATTTATTCATGCAACCAATATATCCTGAGTGGCCATTGTATGCCAGACACTGTGTGAGGCCGTGGGCTAGGTGCTGGGAATAAAACCGAAAAAACTATAAAGACTCTCCAAGTAGCATAGGAGACATATTACTGTGTAATATTTGTGCTGTGCTTTCAGTATTAACCATGGTGTTTGTGTTGGGATAGATGCTAGAAAACTCAAAGGCAAAGCAGAAAGGCATAGGCTGCTTGATTTTAAGCTCTGTCACTTACTCTACGTAAATTTTCAGGCCTGCTTTACCTCATCTGCAAGATAATGATATTAATTGTACATACTTCATGTATTTGTGTCATAATTAAATGAGGTAATATAGGTAAGCATTTAAAATAGTGCTTGGGGCTTCCCTGGTGGCACAGTGGTTAAGAATCCGCCTGCCAGTGCACGGGACACAGGTTCGAGCCCTGGTCCGGTAAGATCCCACATGCCACGGAGCAGCTAAGCTCATGTGCTACAACTACTGAGCCTGCACTCTGGAGCCTGAGAGCCACAACTACTGAAGTCTGTGCGCCTAGAGCCCATGCTCTGCAACAGTAGAAGCCACCGCAGCGAGAAGCCCACACACCACAATGAAGAGTAGCCCCCATGTGCCGCAACTGGAGAATGGCCCACACGCAGCAATGAATACCCAATGTAGCCAAAAATAAATAAATAGATAGATAGGTAAATAGCTAAATCAAAAATAAAATAGTGCCTGACGTATAGAAGCATTCAGTAAAGTCAGGCAAAATATAATCCAGGATATGCTGTGATAGAAAGGCTCCTGAAGCAGTGTGTGAGTTCAACAGTAAAGAGTTCTGTGCTCGATTAGTAATGTCTGCAGTAAGTATGAGGGTGGAGAGTTATGGCGTATGTGCCACTTTTATATATCTTCTCTGTGCTGTCCCTTACTGTGCAGTTAAAGAAGCTGAAACACAGACAAATTAAAACATATAACTAAGATGACATACTTACAGAGGAACAAAGCTAGAATTATCATTCACACCCCTATGCCAATTTTCTTAGCCCAACAAATCATCTACTACTTGTAAAGAAATGATTTTCAGACAAGGCTATACAAGTAGTTTCTCAAAGAAGAGAAAAGTTTTACCAACTATCCAGAGGAACTAAAATAGAGAAGAATTAGAGAATAATGTACCAGATTTGCTGGATTTATATATTTTAGAGATGAGTTAAGAGTTAATTGTTGAGTTGGCTGTTTACAAATTATATTCTTTTTCATTTTACCGGTGACTTTTGAACATAACTAGTTAAATTTCACCTAAAGTTATGTTCATCCACTTTTCCATAGCACCATTCAAATCAAGTGCATAAGAATTTCTGTAGTCACAGCAATGTATACAGACTGGTTGGTTCTAATGTGTAGGTTTGTGTAAGCTGGAAACCTTGAAACAACACACTGTTTTTTTCAAATTAAGACATATTTACTAATAGATCTAGGTAGGAAATTAAAGGAATCCATTAAACCTAGTCATCGAATCTTTATCTACTCCTGTGTTCACAGAAGAAATAGTTTCTTCTTTCTTTGTAGCTGGGGAAATTAAGACACAGAAAAGTGAATTTTCTGTGAAATGAGCCACGATAAGCAAAAATAAACCCATGAGAACTGGCTTCTCCTCCAGTGTGCTAATTGTGCAGCCTCTTACAAGTTGCCCTACATTCGGCTTTTGGCAGAAAACATGCAGAATTCAAGGGTGAACATTTCTAAGACAAGAGGATTATGTCTCTTTGTTTTGGAGACAAAGAAAAATTGTAGCATATAGTGCTGTCAGCATGCGGAGCTCCAGCTTTTTTAGCTTGTAGTATGATAACGCAGCTGATATTGTCATGTACACAGTGGGTGCCAACGAATTGTTATTAAATTCAAGTGAATAAGGAGTGCTACTGGATTTAAAAGATGAACAAACATTTTTACTTCATTAAAAAGTAGCGAAGAGCAAAGCAACCTGTTCTGGGATCCACAGGATTTTTGAACTCATTTAGGGATAGATATTTGGTGAATACACACACACACACACACACACACACACACAAATAGAAGAATGTGCTGAGTCATAGCAGAAATTCTGTATAAAATAAAACCTTACTAAATATTAAAGAGTGAGAATTTCAATAAGGAAAAATTAACAGAAGTGGATGGATTAAATAGGTTCCTTATTACTCTTAGATTCACAAGGCGTAGAAACATAAACACCAAGAACAAAAACAAAAATCCCCAAAGTCACATATATTGGGTTGGGCCACAAGTTCGTTCGAAACCCGAAGGAATTTTTTTGGCCAACCCAGTAGTTACTGTGACTGGTTTTTTTTTGGCTGCCTTGCATACATTTCCTTTTCATCTCATCCTCCTGTGTTTACTTTGGGGGAGTTATCCTTCCCCACAGCATGTATAGTTTTGAAGGGAGGCTCATTCCAGGTGTCCACTCCCCATAGTAGAAATGAGGGTACCAGCAGGGCTGTCATGTGACATCAGCTTAGCCAATCAGATTCTGTCTCCTGGGATGCTGGATCATCAGCAGCGCTGTGACGATGGTGGCTTGTTGTGTCCGCTGGCTTTGAACCATCCTTGTGATTCCTGCTTCCTGCTACTTGTCCATCTATCCCTTTCCAACTCAAGTCTCTGCCAGCTTTCTTCATTTTATTAACATCCTTATTGAGGTATAATAAACCTACAATACAGTACACATATTTTAAGTATACATTTTGATAAGTTTTAACATATGTAGACATCCGTGAAATCATCACCACCATCAATATCCATCTCCCTCAAAGTTTCCTGTGCCCCTTGGTCATCCCTACTTTCTCCTCCTCCTTACCCCCTATTCCTTAGGCAACCACTGATCTTCAGTCACTTTGGATTAGTTTGCATATCCTGACATTTTATATGGATAGAATCATACAAAATGAGTTTTTGTCTGTCTTCTTTCACTCAGCCTAAGTATTTTGAGGTTCATCCATGTTGTAGCAAATATCAATGGTTTATTCCTTTTTATTGCCGAGTAGTACACCATTGTATAGATATACAACAGTTTGTTTGTTCATCTATTGATAGATATTTGAGTTACTTCAAGTTTTAGGGTATTAGAAGTGAAGTTGCTGTGATCATTCACGTACTGTATTTTGTATGGACATACGCTTTTATTTCTCTTGGATAAACACCTGTGAATGGAATGCCTACATCAGGTGACAGGTGTATATTTTAAAAATTAAGAAATTCCAAGATGGTTATGCCATTTTATATGCCCATCAGAAGTGTTTGAGGGTTACAGTTCTTTCAGTAACACCTGGTATGGTCAATCTTACTAATTTTAGCTAGTCTACTAAGTGAGTAATGCCATCTCACCATGGTTATAATTTGAATTTCCCTGATGACTAAGAATAATTAGTCAATCTTACTAATGTAACTAGTCTACTAAGTGTGTAGTGCCGTCTCACTGTGGTTATAATTTGAATTTCCCTGATGACTAAGAATAATGAGTATTTTTCATGGGCTTATTTTCAATCCATATATCATCCTTGGTGAAGTATATGTTCAAATCATTTGCCCATTTATTTATTAGGTTGTGTTTTTTCTTACTGAGTTTTGAGAGTTCTGTATTTATTCTGGATGCAAGTTTTTTTGTTTGTTTTTTCATCATGTGTGTAATGTGCACATATTTTCTCACAGTCTTTGACTGTCTTCATTTTTCTTAACAGTGTCTTTCTAAAGTACAAATGTTTTACTTTTGACAAAGTCCAGTTGAGCAAATATTCTTTTAATGACTTGTGCTTTTGGTGTCATATCTAAAACATTTTTGACAAAACTTTAGTTTAGGCAAAATTTCTTGATGAAGTAACCCCTCTGTCATCATGAAATAGCTTGCTTTATCCTTTGTAATACTTTTTGCTCTGAAATCTACTTTGTCTGATATTGATATAGCCACTTCAACTTTCTTTGAACTACGTTTGGCCTGTTATATTTCTTCATCCTTCTACTTTAAATCTTTATGTGTCTTTAAATTTAAATTGCCTTATCTCTTTTATCCAGAACTAAAATCTCTTCTTTCAATTGGGGTATCTAGGCCATTTACATTTAATTTGATTATTGATATAATTAGGGATTAAATCCATCATCTTGCTATTTGTTTTCTCTTTATAGCATCTGTTCTTTGTTCTCTTTTTCCTCTTTTATTCTACTTTAGTTTCTTTACTGGCTTATTAACTGTGACTCTTTGTTTTGCTAATTTAGTAATTGTTTTAGGGCTTAATAGTGTGTGTATTTACTTTATCACAGTCTACTTCTAAGTGATATTGCATCATTTAATGTATAGTATGAACAGCTTATTTACATTTCCATTTTCCCTTCCTGGCCTCTGTGCTATTGTCAGATATTTTACTTTCATATATATCATAACCCAACACTATGTAGTAATTGTTTTGTGTCAATAGTTAATAACATTTAAAAGTTTTTAATTAAAAAGAAATCTTCTATGTTTGACCATATGGTTATGATTTCCTTTCCATTGCTCTTCATTTCTTTCTGTTGATCCACATTTTATTCTGGAATCATTTTCTTTCTGTTCAAAGAATTTCTTTTAAATTTCTTGTAGGGTGGATCAGCTAGTGATATATTCCTTTAGCTTTTGTAGTTTTGAAAAAGTCTTTATTTTACCTCCATTTTTGAAGGGTGACTTCATTGGGTACAGAATTCTAAGCTGATGGTTTTTCCCTTTCATGACTTTAAGGATATTGCTCTTCTTATTTGCATTGTTGCCAATGAGAAACAATATTCCTTTGTTTACAACATGTCTTTCTTCTCTGGCTGCTTTTTTTGCGGTACATGGGCCCCCCACTGCCGCGGCCTCTCCCGGCGCGGAGCACAGGCTCCAGACGCGCAGGCCCAGCGGCCATGGCCCACGGGCCCAGCCGCTCCACGGCATGCGGGATCCTCCCGGACCGGGGCACAAACCCGCGTCCCCCGCGTCGGCAGGCGGACTCCCAACCACCGCGCCACCCGGGAAACCCTCTGGCTGCTTTTTATATGTTCTCTTTTTCACTAGTTTTGAGTGTTTCGATTATGATGTACTTGGTGGAGTTTTCTTCATGTTTCTTGTTATTGAGGGTCCTTGAACTTCTTGGATCTATGGTTTTATAGTTTTCATCAAAGTTAGAAACTTCTCACTAATTGTTTCTTCAAATATTTTTTTCCATTCCTCTCTTTCTCATCTCCTTTGGGGACTCCAAGGACATGTTACTAGGTTCACGAAATTGTCTCACAACTTGCTAGTGCTCTTCCTGTATTTCGTTTTGCAAGGTGTATCTTGCTATGGCTTCAAGCTCATTAATAGTCCCTTCTGTCACATCTTATCTGCCTTTAGTCCTTTCTAATTTATGTTTTATTTCACATGTTCAGTTTATTTTTCTATGCCTTCCGTGTTGTAACTGTTTGAACATATGGGATACATTATAATGAGTTTTCATGTTCTTGTCTGATAATTCTAATATCCACATCAGTTCTGGGTCAGTTTTTATTATTTTCCTTCTCTGCGTTCTACATCATATTTTCCTACTTCTTTGCATGACTTGTAATGTTTTGTTGGATGCTGGACTCTGAATTTTAGCATGCTGCATGTGGATATTTATTTATTCAATATAAGTGTTCTTGAACTTTATTCTGTAAGGTACTAAAGTTGCTTGGAAAGATTAATCCTTTTGTGCAGATGTTTACTATCTCTGTAAGGAGCCAAATAGTATATATTTTGGGCTTTGTGGGCTATACATGATCTCTGTTGAGTATTCTTTATATTTTGTTTTCTTAAAACTCTTGAATAATGTAAAAAAGTTTTGACACATTACTAGCCAGCAGGCCATAAAAAAATAGGCCATGATCTGGATTTGGTCCACAGGCCATAGTTTATTGACACCTGCCTTTCAGTCTTACTTTTCTGAGTTGTTCAGCAGGACTGAAGCAGAACTCCGTCTAGATCTTACCCTTCACTACTGAGGCAAAACCATTCTATAGATTCTACTCATAAGGTTTCAGTCAGTCAGAACTGGCACTGATTCCATGTTCCGTGTTTACTGTTTTGTGAATATTTCCGGTGGGAGGGTAAATCAGGTACTGTTACTCCATCTTGGTCAGAAGCAGAAATCTTTCTAGTTTTCTTCTGATTCTGCCATTTCTCTAACAATTCTGCAAGGCTGTATGATTCTTCCAATAGATTTCCTTATGCTAAGTTGAACAGAGTGATTTCTGTAGCTAGTAAGCAAGACCTAAGCAGATACAATATATCAGGAGTGTCTGATTAAGGTAATTGTGTTGTACTCTGTGGGGAAAAGAAAAACTGCATTGGTCTCTTGCTGCCCTGCAGAAAGTTGGGGTTTTGTTTTGGTTTGGGATTTTCTTTTTTTATTTCCTTTTTTTGCTTGTGAGAATATAAACTGTGCTTTTAAAGAGTATCATGTAAGGTTTTAATTAAACATTGAAATTTACACAAATTTTATGCAAATTTATGTATATGAAACACATAACTATCACTAAGTATGCGCCGAATATCATATCTTCTCAATGAAGTGATAAAAATCTGTAGAAATCCTGCTGGTTCTCCTTGTGATGACTTTAGAAGATCGCAGAACTTCAAGGATTGCAGAAACCTGAAGAACATTATTTCTGCCCTGTCAAGGGCCACAGTCATTTAAGAAACCAACCTCTAAGCTCTGTAACAGCCAACTCATTTTTTTAAAGAGATAAAACCTGGAATCTGGTTTTTTTCCCATTATATTCACATGTTCAAAATGAAACCAGTTAAAGTCAGAGCTTTAAGTTAGGATTTTAAAAAGGGAATAGAAATTGTAATGCCCTTCCATTGTTGAAGGCATCTGGCAGACGATGACAATAAGCGTCTGAAGGTGAGACGTTAAAGAAGAAGGTCAAGTCTATAACAGTGCTTACGTGAAGCCATGACAACCTTGATTTACTGATGAAGCGTAGAATGGAATATATAATGGAGGATCAGAAACCTATATTTAAGAGAATTCTCTAACAGATAGGTAGCCACCTGCACCAATATCTCCATTGACAGTACCAGACTGTTCCCTGATGTCACACTAACCCCTGGTACTCTGGTTTACTGTCCTGAGCCTGCTCCTGGGCAGCCTGTTGTCTCAGGGGCAGCGACACTCTTGGAGCACATCTTATTCAAGGGTGGAGCCAATGATGGACCTGCTGGTGTAGCTCATACTGTCCAGTTGACAGTATTCTGCTATTACCAGGAGGCTTTGGGATGCTTGGAATTTCTGACTGAGTTGCTGCTGGTTTTGCCTGACTTCTACTGCATGAACAGGGCTCTGGAAGGGAGCTTCCAGACCCGAGGTTTCCCTTCTCAGACCCTGTGGTCACCTGCTGACTTTGTGGTTACCTGCGTTACAGCACTTTGTTGCTGGGCCTCCTGTTGTTGACTATGAGGCTGTGTCCAACCAAAATTAAGAGTGTGACCAGGACCACTAGGAAAAAAACCTTCAAGTGCAGTCAAGGGGGTCTAGGAGGGAAGGACTGTGCATCTTTGCACAGTACAGTTGCCAAACCGGGGACATAGTGAGACTCAAAAACCCTGCTCTGTCCCCAGATTCATGTCATCAAGAGAGTCAGCCAGCAGCATTGGAGTCATCCATTTATCGCCTACCTGACGGGTTCTCCTGTTTTCCTTTCAAACATTACTCTTCCGGGGCTTCCCTGGTGGCACAGTGGTTGAGAGTCCGCCTGCCGATGCAGGGGACACGGGTTCGTGCCCCGGTCCGGGAAGATCCCACATGCTGGCTGGGCCCGTGAGCCATGGCCGCTGAGCCTGCGCGTCCGGAGCCTGTGCTCCGCAGCGGGAGAGGCCACAACAGTGAGAGGCCCGCGTACCGTAAAAAACAAAAACAAAAACAAACATTACTCTTCCTATTGAGATGTGTGCCTATGTACCCATCATCAGCCCTCATCTCTTGTAGCAATAAAACATCCCTTAACCTTACCATACAAAAAAAATTAGAAAAGATTTGGTCAGGAAAAGAAATAAAAATTCCTTATAATTCCACCATTCAAAGGAAATAATTTTAATAATTCCAAATCTGTACTCTGCCTTTTCCATATATGTAGTCTGTATTTACATAGGCATATGTATATATCTGTATCTATAACTAACCCCTTTTTTCCCAATAGAATTAACTTGGTTTTTTTCTAATTTTTTTGTGGTAAAATACACATAACATTAAATTAGCACCTTAACCATTTTAAGTGTCCAGTTCGGCGGGATTAGGTGCATTCATAATATCATAATGTTGTGCAACCATGTTCGCCATCCATCTCCTTAATTCTTTTCATCTTGTAAAACTGAAATTCAATACCCGTTAAATAATTATTCTCCATCCCCCTCTCCCCCAAGCCCCGATGACGACCATTTACTCTCTGTTTCTATGATTTTTGACTACTCTTAAGTATTTCATTGAAGTGGAATCCCACAGCGTTTTCTTTTTTGTAACTGGTTTAGTTCATTTAGCATAATATACTCAAGGTTTATCCATGTTGCAGTGTATGTCAGAATTGCCTTTCTTGGTGGGGCTGAATAATACTCCTTTGCCGTATATACCACACTTTCCTTATCCATTCATACACCCAGGGACACTTGGGTTGCTTCCACATTTTAGCTATTATGTATAATGCTGCTATGAACAAACACTGGTGTACAAGGATCTCTCTGAGACCCTGCTTTCAACCCTTTGGATATATACGCCAAAGTGGAATTGTTGGATCATGTGGCAATTCTATTTTTAATTTTTTGAGGAGCTGCCACACTATTTTCCACAGCAGCTACACCATTTTATGTTCTTACCAAAAGCGCACAAGGGTTCTAATTTCTTTACACCCTCACCAACACGTTATTTTCTGCCTTTTTTTCATAGTAGCCATTCTAATATGTGCGAAGTGGTATCTCATTGAAGTTCTGATTTACATTTCTGTAATGATTAATAGCGTTGAGCAACTTTTCACATACTTATTGAACATTTGCCTATCTTTTTTTTGAGAAATGGGTATTCAAGCCCTTTTCCCATTTTGGAATCAGGTTGGTTTTTGTTGTTGAGTTTTTAAAGTTCTCTATATATTCTGGCTATTAATCCTTTATCAGATATACGATTTGAAAATATATTCTCTCATTTTATGCATTTCCTTTTTAGTCTGCTGATAATATCTTCTGATGCATTAATTTTTAAAATTTCTTAATTGGAAGCCCAATTTGTCTATTTTTTTCTTTTGTTGCCTATTGTCTTTGATGTCATATCCAAGAAATCACTGATAAATCCAATGTTATGAAGTTTTCCCCTATGTTTTCTTAAAACTTTTATAGTTTTAGGTCTTACACTTAGGTCTTTGATCTACTTTGAGTTAATTTTCCTATACAGTGTTAGGTAGGAATCTAACTTTATTCTTTTGCATATGGATATTCAGTTTTCCCAACGATGTTTGTTGAAAAGACTGTCCTTTCCCTATTAAGTGGCACCCTACGAAAAATCATTTGACCATATAGGCAAGAGTTGACTTCGGGGTCTCTGATCTTTTGATCTTTGTCTGTATTTATGCCAGTACCACACTGTTTTGATTACTATAACTTTGCAGTAAGTTTTGAAATCAAGAAGTGTAAGTCCTCCACCTATGTTCTTCTTTTTCAGTATTGTTTTGCTTATTTGGGGTCCTTTGAGATTCCACATGAATTTTAGGATGGATTTTTTCTACTTCTGCAAAAAAAAAAAAAAAGGCCATTGAAATTTTCATAGGGATTGCATTGAATCTGTAGATAAATTCGGGTAGTATTGACATCTCAGCAATTTGGAGCCTTCCAATCCATGATATGGGATGTGTTTCTATTTATTTATGTCTTATTCAACTTCTTTCAGCAATGTTTCATAGTTTTCATTGTACAAATTTTTCACCTCCTTGATTAATACGTTTTATTTTTAATGTTATTGTAAATGGAATTATTTTATAATTTCCTTTTCAGTTTTTTCATTGTTAGCATATAGAAATGCAACTGATTTTTGCATGTTAACTTTTTATCCTGCTACTTTGCTGAAATAATTTACTGGTTTTAACTTTTTTTGTGGAATCTTCAGACTTCTCTACATATAAGAACATATCATCTACAAACAGAAATAATTATCTTTTTCTCCAATTTAGATGTCTTTTCCTTCTTTCTTACATTTTTTTTTTTGACTAATTACTCTGGCTAAAATTCTGATACTATTTTGAATAAAAGTGGCAAAAGTGAGCATCATTACCTTATTCCTCATCTTAGAAGAAAAGCTTTCAGTCTTTTACTATTGAGCATGATGTTTGCTGTGGGCTTTTCATACATGACTTTTATTGTGTTGATGTAGTTTACTTTAATTCCTAGTTTGTTGAGTGTGTATCTCATGAAAGGGTTTTGAATTTTGTCAAATGCTTTTTCTGCATCAATTAAGATGATCATGTGTATTTTCTTCCTTTGTTCTGTTGATGTGGCATATTATGTTGATCAGTTTTCATATGTTGAACCATCCTTGCATTCTAGGAATAAATCCCATTTGGTCATGTCGTATAATCCTTCTAATTTGCTGTTGAATTCTGCTTGCTAGTGTTTTGTTGAGGATTTTTGCATCAGTGTTCCTAAGGGATATTGGTCTTTAGTTTCCTTTTCTTCTAGTATCTTTGTGTAGCTTTGGTTTCTTTCATGGTAATGCTAGCCTCATAGAATGAGTTAGGAAGTATTTTCTCCTCATCAGTATTTTGGAAAAATTGGGGCAGGATTGAAGTTTGGTTTGTTTGTTTTATTTTTTGTGGTACGCGGGCCTCACACTGTTGTAGCCTCTCCCGTTGCGGAGCACAGGCTCCGGACACGCAGACTCAGCGGGCATGGCTCATGGGCCAGCCACTCCGCAGCATGTGGGATCTTCCCGGACTGGAGCACGAACCCGCGTCCCCTGCATCGGCAGGCAGACTCTCAACCACTGCACCACCAGGGAAGCCCTGAAGTTTCTTTTGATTTATTTTTTCTTTTGATTGGAGAGTTTAATCCATTTCTGTTTCTTTGTATGCTTTGTGATTTTTTTGGTTGAAAACTGGGTATTTGAACCAAATAATGTGATAACTCTAGAAATCAGATTCTCCCCCTTCTCCAGGGGTTGCTGTTTTTTGTTAGTGTTTTGTTTATTGATCTTGGTTTTGATTGTTGTAGGCTGTCTCTGTGCCAAGTATCAGCTTAAAGTGTAAACTTAAGTCTTCTTTTTCAGCCTGCCCGTTTCCCTGTCCATCTGCAGTCACCAACTTTCTAATATTCCCCATACATGCCGTTACTTTTCAGTGTCTAGTCTTTAACGTCTGGTTCCCAAAAGGGGAAAAAGAGAAAAATAAATGGGAGGGGGAAGAGTGCTGACCCTTTAATTACACTGGAAGTCATTTCAGCTGAATGGGGAGGGGCTCGTAACAGTGGGGAGAGGTACAACCACAATGGCCACCTGCCTCTTTGTCTGTACCTCAGACAAAGGTCTGATCAGAGGCAGCACTCAATGATCACAGTACAGATTCTTGATATTTGGAAGACAATATCCAATCCGTTTTGCCCATCCTGGCTCCTGCAAGCAGTGATCAGGTTGATCTTGGAACATGAGCACAGCTGCCTGCTGCATGGCTAGGGATGGGGGATGGGTAGCAGCTACTGCGCTAAAAGCTGAAATTGACCAAAATGAACAGCAATGATTCACTGTGCAAGCCTATCCTGGAAGTTAGAAGCCTTCAATAGATGCTAGAGTTCCAGAAGAGTTATATCAGATTCTGCCAGTGCAATTGTAGTCTAGATGGAGAGACAACTTCCTTGTGCTTCCTACTGGGCATCTTCCCAGAATCCTTTTACTTGCTTTTAAGCTTAATACACAGTGACATTGTTTCATTTGAAATGTATATGTTTATATTGTCATGTTTGATGACTATATAGTACTCAGTTTTCTAGATCAGAGGTGAAAAATTTCTTCTATAAAGGGTCAGATAACAAATATTTCAGGCTTTGCAGACGGCACATGGTCTCTATTGATGGTGCCTCCACTGCTGCTGCTTTTTCTTCTTACTTTTCTTCCTTTTTCTATACAACATAAAAAATGTAAAGGCTATTCTTAGCTCAAGGGCCATCATCTGCATATGCTATAAATTATAGGCTAAATAATAAGGTTTTTCCTTTTATTCACTGCCATAAGCATCACTATTATATGAAAGTGAAACAGGTAATAGTTATAGAATAGCACAATTTATTTCATCTTCTGCTTCCAGCCTTTACATCATTTTACTGATGATTAGAATTTCCTCAATAGCCAGGAGATGGAAGCAACCTAAGTGTCCATCATCGGATGAATGGATAAAGAAGATGTGGCACACATATACAATGGAATATTACTCAGCCATAAAAAGAAACGAAATTGAGTTATTTGTAGTGAGGTGGATGGACCTAGAGTCTGTCATACAGAGTGAAGTAAGTCAGAAAGAGAAGGACAAATACCGTATGCTAACACGTATATATGGAATCTAAGAAAACAAACAAACAAACAAATACGGTCATGAAGAACCTAGGGGTAAGATGGGAATAAAGACACAGACCTACTAGAGAATGGACTTGAGGATATGGGGAGGGGGAAGGGTAAGCTGGGACAAAGTGAGAGAGTGGCATGGACATATATACACTACCAAACGTAAAATAGATAGCTAGCGGGAAGCAGCCACATAGCACAGGGAGACCAGCTCGGTGCTTTGTGACCTCCTGGAGGGGTGGGATAGGGAGGGTGGGAGGGAGATGCAAGAGGGAAGAGATATGGGAACATATGTATATGTATAACTGATTCACTTTGTTATAAAGCAGAAACTAACACACCATTGTAAAGCAATTATACCCCAATAAGGATGTTAAAAAAAAAAAAAAAAAGAATTTCCTCACTAAGCCAGACCTGTTTTCCTGCTTGCTCTAAACTTTATTAACTTGCTGCAAAAAAAGTTACAATAGACTCTTTCAGTGATTAATTCAACATACATTTACTTAGAGCCCGTTAAGTGCACTGCAACGCACTGGCAGTCAACTTGATCACTAGTTTCAGTAGCATGAGCCCTCAGTTCAAAACGCAGGTTATTAGAAGCATCGTTCAAGCTGTGCTTTGTACTGCATTTTGTAGAACAGCTTTAACTTGGGATGGATCTTAGGATTTTGACACTATAAGCTTTTTGAGGAAATGTCCAAAAAAATGAGGTAGTGAAGAGTGAAATTTAACATGTTGATTTCCTTAATAACCTTTCTGCCCTTAAGGTAACTGCAGGTTACTTTCTGCTGCGAAAATTCCGCAATTTCTTCCTTCTACGTTAATCTTAAATGACATTCCTATAGAACCTGGTTCACGGGACTCATTTTCAGCAATAGCGCCGTGCTTTTGAAAGAAAATGTTGAGTTAGGCTTGCTGAATGGTTTCAGATACAGAGTTGTTTTAAATATATATTTTAGGGCTTCCCTGGTGGCGCAGTGGTTAAGAATCTGCCTGCCAGTGCAGAGGACAAAGGTTCAAGCCCTGGTCCAGGAGGTTCCCACATGCTGTGGAGCAACGAAGCCCGTGCGCCACAACCATGGAGCCTGCGCTCTAGAGTCCGCGAGCCACGACTACGGATGCCCGCGTGCCTAGAGCTTGTGCTCCACAACAAGAGAAGCCACCGCAATGAGAAGACCGCGCACCGCAACGAAGAGTTGCCCCCGCTCGCCGCAACTGGAGAAAGCACGCACACGGCAAGGAAGACCCAACGCAGCCAAAAATAAATAAATAAATAAATTAAAAATATATGTATATATATTTTAAAATACGTATATACTGAATAAAAAGGGCCAAGGCTGGTGAAATCCAAATATAATGACGTCAATGACATATAGTAAAGTATAAGGTAAAAACTATTGATAATGGCAAATAGAAGGTTTGTTATCTATTTGATTAATGGATCGAGTCTTAGAGGATAACTTGATGGTGGAAGATGGACATGGAGAGGATTCTTAATGTCTAGTATCTTGAGAATTGGCTAAGAGATAAAGTCTGTCCAGAAAGCAAATGGCACAGGCAGAGGCTGAACGCTGGAGGTTTGGGTATCCTGCCTCTAAAGGCATGTTTCACTGAACTTTATTTTTCATTGAACTTTTATATGCAACTTAGGGTTTGTCTATATCCTTTTCATTGTCTAAATAAAAATCAAGAAATGATTTTTTTCTAGTTTCCAAGTCCCTTAGGAACAAAACTCTAAACTATAAAATAATTGTGAAATTTGAGAATATAACAGATATGATCTCCTATGTCCTTAATTAATACCCATAGATCGAAAATATCTGGAAACTACTTAAGTGACTACTCTCTGTCAGGCACTGTCCTGGGTGCTGTGGTTATAGTAATGGACAAAAATGAGCAAAACTGCCTGCTATCATAGCCTTACATTACAGTTGAGGGAAACTACAAATTGAAAATGAGTATATAAAGAACATGGCGATAAGGTCTATGGATGAAAATATGGTCCCCCAAAAGGCAGAACATGGATGGCTAGGTCTCACTGTCAAGGAAACATCTTTGACATCACTCTCCAGGTAATGTTTGTGTTGAGACCTAAAGGAAACAAGGAATTGAACCATTCACATACGAGGTATGAGGGAGGCTTTCAGGCCAAGGTCCTCAGGCAAGTGCAGTCCGAAGTGTTTGAGGATCAGCTTGGAGGAGGTGGGGTGGCTGGAGCATCATTAATAAAGGAAAAAGAGTAGGAGTTGAGATCAGTGTGTACCAGGCCCAGACTGGGAGTCTTGTGGGCCAAGGAAGGGATGGGAATCACTGATGGGGGTTAGGCAGAGCAGGAATAAGTGCCGTCTGAGGGTTGTCTGGAGAAGGAAGGGAAGAGTAGGATCATGGGAGGCACTTAGGGGCCTTTTAAAATAACCCACGCAAGTGGGTAGTGACGGTTTGGTCCATGTTACTTGTACGTGGAGATGGTAAGAGGTGCTGGTGGGTAAGATGTAGAGTATGAGAAATTGACAGGAGTCCTGGGTAACTTTCTTGTTGACTCATTTTTGCTTACTTCTTCACTGTATCTACAAAAAAAATCTATAGCAAGCATCTTGATTGGAGACATAAAATATTTTCCCTTGAGGTTGGGTAAAAAGCAAAGATGCCCCCTATGTCCATTTCTGTTTGTCATTGTACTGGAGGTCTTGGCTAAGGCAGTAAAACAGGATAGAGTAATAAAGTTTTAATTACTGAAAGAAGAAATTAAAATATGTTACTGTGATTGGATATACCTAGAACAGAGAAAAATGGCAAACTTCGGTGACAATTTGGGTTGTTTATTTTTTTCAAAAACAAATAATGTGGAAACTGCAGATGACACAGTTATAGTGATGCAGTCTCACTTTGGAGATGTGCAAAATGCAGTGATCCTTGAGTACCTCACATGACAATTTCCTCACTGACAAATCTGTAAGAAAAAGAGGGAACAGAAAGGCTGAATTAGCTCTGCAGAGTATAATATACCCATAACCATAAAGTATTTTTTACAAATTAATTAATTTATTTTTGGCTGTGTTGGGTCTTCATTGCTGTGTGCAGGCTTTCTCTAGTTGCAGCAGCGGGGGCTACTCTTCATTGCGGTGCACGGGCTTCTCATTGTGGTGGCTTCTCTTGGTGCGGAGCACGGGCTCTAGGCACGTGGGCTCAGTAGCTGTGGCTCTCGGGCTCTAGGGAGCAGGCTCAGTAGTTGTGGCTCATGGGCTTAGTTGCTCCGTGGTACGTGGGATCTTCCCAGGTCAGGGCTTGAACCTGTGTCCCCTGCATTGGCAGGCAGATCCTTAACCACTATGCCACCAGGGAAGTCCCCCCATAGAGTATTAAGTGGAGACTTTTTCTTGAAAGAATAAAAGACTTCCGAGTTACAGGAAATGATTTGTAATAAGACAGTGAAAAGAGTATTCAGCGGGACTTTGTTCCCTGCGTAGTCCTACATCTCAGAGGGTGTCTCTACACTGAAAACAACCTATTAATTGGAAGTAAAGTCAAGGATATGGATCTAGAGACCAGGACGTGATAGGACGTGGATGCAACATTTGTTGTTTTTTTTTGCCACCTCAGACGAGCGCATGGCTCCTACTTTCGGCCACCATATGCAACGGCACAAGGATGTGTAATGGCTGTGGGAATAGTGGCACATTCAGGTACAGCATCCTCCCTGGCGTGATTTCACAATGGTCAGAAATCTCTAGTTGCCTCTGTTAGGATTCTGTATCGATCATTGTCAAGAGGATAGCCAATGGCTTTGATGACAGTAGAACTACTTATCAAAGTCTTAGTTCATGCCAAGTGGAAACAGTAGTTAATCAGGTAAGTGGAAGATCAATATACGGAGTAAAGTTGACAGTCTAGAATTATCTGAAATTAATAATAAAATTTGACAGGAATAAGAAATAAGTTCCTCCACTAAAGTTATATGCTATTAATTTATGGCATGAAAATAAGTTCCTCCACTAAAGTTATACAAATTAATGGCATGAAAGAGGATTGGAAAGTCTGGTTTAGCTACAGCTTTAGAGGGGAAATGCCTTTCATCTTCATATTTCTGTGTGGAGAGACCTCTAATAGGGTGACGTTCCTGTTCTCTTATCCCACGACTTACCTGGCTAGGGGGTCACCAGCGTTAATTCATGATCGGTGGTGGAGCTGACCTTCTATAAATGTGTAAGTGCTGAAAGGCATTCTTACTTCTGTATCCCAGGGCATTGCAAGAGGGCAATTAAGGGTAAGTGCATCTACTCTACAAAACCAAATTCTTTATGATTGCACTCTTCCAATACCCAGGTTCACAGGAACCAGATATAAGAGTTAACAAACTCATTGTGTTCCACACTTACGCTACATACTTCAGTTTAGCTTGTATCTTTAATAAATTTCCATTCATGTGACTTTTGTGTCTTTCAGTTTACCCAAAGTCATGTGGGCAAAATTGTATTATTAACTGTGTCCCTCAAACTCAGCTAAACCGAATATGAAACAACTTAAAAGTATCCATGTTGAGCCAGGAATATAGATGATTTAAAGGCAGAGAATACTAGTGGTTTTAAAATACATGAAGGACTCTCTTTGAGACTAGGGGTTGCTCTGTGTAGCCTGGGAAGGAAACACATTTTTATTAGATATAGAGAAAACATTTATAGCAGTTAAAGTGGGGGCATAAGAATTCCTTCAAGAATCTACCAAGAGCCAATCACAGTGCAAGGTGCTGAAGATACAGCCGTGAACCTACCCAGCACGATCCCTTCCCTCACGGAGTCTGCTATTCAGAGGGAGAAACAAACAGGCAATCACAACATGGTGTGGACAGTACCATGTAGGGAAAGTACAAGGATGTTACTAGATCACATATAACAGAGTGTCTGACTCAGTCTAGGCATATGAGAAGGATTCCAAGAGGAAGTGCTATCAAGTTGACAACTGAGATGGTTGATCTAAGTGCAGGAAGGGGAAGTAGAACAGTGTTCCAGGAAGAAGGAACAGCACGTCGAGAAGCTCAGAGAGGAGTAGAGATGTAAGGTGCTTGGACTTTATCCTAAAGATAATGGGAAATAGCTGAAAACAGAAATGTACCAATATTTTGATTTTAAAAAGATTACACTGTCCTGTAAAGCACAGAGGGCAGCACAGGAAGAGGGGTGATACAGATGGAGTGCATGGGGATAGAGGTGGAGAGAGGAGGGATACACTTAGAATTTGGGATGAATGACATGTGAGATGGTCAGCTCCCATCACGTGAAAAGTTTAAGATGCGGAATGACCACATGGTTCAGAGGTGTTGTATATAAGCTTCGTATTTTGACCAAGCTCACAGTGATCTCTAAGGGCATTGCTGCCTCTAGATTTCTTCACTACCCTGGTTAGTTCAAGTTGAATAGAACTGGGCAAAGGTCATTACTCCTTGAAATTGGAGGTGTTAACGAATGTTCAGCCACATGAAGAGTAACAGCTGTGTCTTCTCCATCTCACCACCCAAATATGTGGTGATTTTCTGATGTGGAGGTGGTGAGGTCTGAGCTCAGTGTGAGGCGGTGACTTTTTGACATTTCTCTTTTCAAAAAGACATCATTACTTGGAATTTAACATTCCCTAGCGAACATTTAGAGACAGGATTGGTATTATCTCTAGAGATGAGTGGAAGCAATCTGCCTAAATTATGGCCTGTGGTTTATATATATAATCATATATATATATGTATGTATTTGTTCTTTATATTTTCAGTTCTTATCAAAGTAATATATGCATGTATTTTAACAAATCGGTTTAGACCAAAATATTAACCATGAAAAGCAGCTATCTCTTTCCCACCCTCCCCAAATCTCAAACGCTGATCCCTAGGGACATTCACTTTTAGCTTTTAAAGCTATTTCTTCTGGCATTAAACTTCTTCTCATATTTATTCTATTTCTTTACTTACCTCTTTTAGAAATTATCTGTTGGCTTCCATTATAAGAGATACAAATCGAAACTTATTTTCTTCTTCCGGCTTTAATTTCATCCTCTATAAAATGTAAGAAGGCAGTAAGCGTTCAACCACTAGATTGCTGTGAGCCTCAAGGGAGGTTATCTCAGAGCTCAGTCGCTGCCACCGAATGGAATCACCCTTTCACCCACAGGAACATCCTCCATCCTCTGCTCCAGCCTTAGAAACTCACTGGGTTTTAACAGGGAACATGGCTGCTCAGGTTTCACTGCAGCTGGGATGTAGCCATGTGACTGTCTTCACCCATGGAGTATGAATAGAAATAATGAGGGCTTCTTCTTAAAAGGAATTGTCACTTTCCAAACCTTCTCTTCCATCTTTCCAGTAAGCTGGAAAGCAAATATTCTGGTGTCAAATAACTTTGACCCAGAGCCAAAACACCTTAAAATACAAGGCAGCAAGATAGAAGGACCCTTAGTCCCAAGATGATCTCATGAAGCAGAATTGTCCTCGACATCCCTACATCAGTAGTTTGCCTCCAATTTAGGTAGCTAAGGGAGCAGACACAACTTTATTTTTCTGTCATGTACTCCTATGACCTGTAGATTATTGTGTGAAAGAGAAATGTTTACATTAAGTTTATTTGATCCACTATAATTTGAAGTGTCTTTGTTGTACTCCCTCAGCCTTTTCACCAACTATTGTAAACATTTTGTAAACTAGCGAGTTCTCACTAACGTTCAGTTATTATAACTCAGCTCATCCCATAGAGTCATTGACTATAGCTCTGCTCACTCACTGTGCCCTTCCAAGTTTCCATCCCAACTAAAAATTCGAGCAAGTCAGCCATGCAAATTAGCACAGAACTAGCAATTTACTAAATAGATCCCTTGTGGTTTTGAAGAGTTAATAGTACCTAACCAAGCCTGCTCAAAGCCAAAGCCTCAGAAAGACCCGGCTCATTACAAACTAGTACTCGCAATTTTAAGGTTTGATAGTAGTTTTATAACATTCAGCTATTTGGGTGTGAACAACTGAGGCATTCAAAGACATTGGTTGTTCAGTTTAGCAAACATTAATTGAATAACCAACATTCATACAGCACCGATTTAGTAAACCTCTCCTGCCTGGGAGTGGAGGCAGTTCTCTCCTGGGACTAGATTAGGAAATGGAGACTTTTTGGCAACAGTTGGCCGCTGTAGAAAAGAATGAAATAAAAAAGAATGAAATAATGCCAATTGCAGCAACATGGATGGACCTAGAGATTATCATATTAAGTATTATCATATTAAGTATGACATGTCTGAGATATGTTAGAGAAAGACAAATATATGATGTCACTTACATGTAGAATCTAAAAAATGATACAAATGAACTTATTTTCAAAACAGAAACAGACCCACAGTCATAGAAAACAAACCGATGGTTACCAAAGGGGAAGTGGTGGGGGGAAAGATAAATTGGGAGTTTGGGATTAACAGATACACACTACTATGTATAAAATAGATAAACAACAAGGACCTACTGTACAGCACAGGGACCTCTACTCAGTATCTTGTAATAACATATAACGGAATAAAATCCGAAAAAGAGTGTGTATATATATATATATATACACACACACGTATATATGTGTAACAGTCACTTTGAAACTAATACATTGTAAATTAACTATACTTCAATTTTAAAATGGTTTAAAAATTTAAATATATATAAAATAAAATAACTAGGAGGCTTTGTTGAATAAGAGAATTGTGGTACTTAAACAGGCATCTAGAAACACACTCTCCACCCCATCGTGAACCAAAGGGAATACTTACAGGGAGAATTCCAGAAAACCAACTAGTGGGGCTCTGCTTTGGAGAAAGCCTTATTTTGTTTTGCGCAGTGATGGTAATTTACTACTGTAGCAATAACCGCTTGGCAGATGGCGTTTTATTGTCCTTACGGCGCAGACCTCTAGTATACGTGACTGAGCTTCTCAAGGAAACTTCTAAAGTAACTGATTTGTGTTGCTTTATCAATGTGACAAGGATTCTGTGCGTAATTTAAAGCTAAGTTGGTGACAGTTTGCATTTCTGAGTTTCAGCATGTATTTCCTCTACACAAATAGAGAAATCGTATTTTACAAGTGAAAAATTTGGACATGCTGCCTGATGGGTTTGAGTATATGGAGATAGCGAAACAAGAAACTTGAAATTGAGAAACCCTTCCCAAAATCTGCGTGTTTAACGGTCATTACGATGTTCAACTCGTGCTAATATCAACCTACTGTCTGCCTAAATCCTAGGTAAAAATGAGTTGCTCTGGAATTAGAATGAATACAGGTGTTGTTTATTGTCTCATTTTTAAAGCTGGAATTCAACCCCATGGATATTTTGTAAAATCATATTTTATAAACATAAGTGGTCTATTAAGCGCTTTAATAAGGGCTGTGTTTTCTGCCAAACAACATACAAGAGAAGGAACAGTCTTTTAAACAGTGGTGTGAACCACGTACTATTTGACCTCCAGCTTTTGAGAGGGATATTTAATGTGACAAAGGGAATATATATTTCAGAAAAGCAAATTTTGCAATACCTCAAAGTATTTACCTCTTTAAGTTGTCATAGTAACATGATTTATTTGAGTATCATTCTGCACCAAACCCTTATGGCTTTTTTTTGTTGTTGTTCGGTACACGGGCCTCTCACTGTTGTGGCGTCTCCTGTTGCGGAGCACAGGCTCCGGACGCGCAGGCTCAGCGGCCACAGCTCACGGGCCCAGCCACTCTGCGGCATGTGGGATCTTCCCGGACCGGGGCACGAACCCATGTCCCCTGCATCGGCAGGTGGACTCTCAACCACTGCGCCACCAGGAAGCCCCCCCTTATGGCTTTTGAATCCATGTTAAAATCTGTGCTAAACACAGTCAGGGGTTGCAAGCACTTAGATGGGTAATCATGCACCTTCTTGAGTTGGTTTTTTCTTAAATATTATTTGGAAATAATTCACATACCCCATACAACTTACCCATTTAAAGTGTAAATTCAGTGGATTTTAGTATATTCACAGATACGTACAATCATCACCACGGTCAATTTAGAGCATTTCATCGTCTCTAAAAGAAACTCCATACCTTTAGTTGTCACCCACCTATATCCCCTTCCTCTCCAGCCCTAAGCAGCCACTAATCTACCTTCTATCTGTATAGATTTCCCTCTTCAGGACAGTTTGTATGAATGGAATCATACAATATGTGGCTTTTGTGACTGGTTTCTTTCACTTAGCCTAATGTTTTCAAGATTCATCCATATTGTAGCATGTATCAGAACCGCATTTTTTATGGCTGAATAGTATTCCATTATATGGATATACCACATTTGTTTATCGATCAGTTGATAGACCTTTGAGTTGTTTCCAGTTTTTGGCTATCATGAATAATGCTGTTATGAACATTCACGTTCAAGATTTTGTGTGGACAAGTGTTTTTATTTCTCTTGGGTGTATGTCTAGGAGTGGAATTTCTGCATCCTAAGTTAATACATTTCATCCTTGGAGCTACTACCAGAGTTTTTTGAGCAACTACCAGAGCAGCTACAGCATTTTACCTCCCCTGTATGAGGGTTCCAATTTCTCTGCATTATTACCAACACTTGTTATTGTTCACCTTTTTAATTTTAGCCATTCTAGTGTGGTATGAAGTGGCACCTCATCCTGGTTTTGATTTGAATTTCCCTGATGACTTACAATGTTTAAAATCTTTTCCTGTGCTTAATGGCTACTTGAATATATTCCTTTGAGAAATGACCATTCAGATCCTTTGTCAGTTTTTAAATTAGGTTATGTGTCTTTTTATTCCCCCAAGAATTCTTTACTCCCATCTGATATTCCATATTCCATGGATAAACAGCTTCTCTTTCCCTTCGCTAAAAAGTAGTTGAACTATTTTTTTTTCAAAGGCTAAAGCCTTTTTAGAACATTTGTTTCTGTGTGGTAAGCTTCTGCTTTTCTGGAGAGGATTGGAGATTTTAATTGCCTTCCTTAAGGCTTCATGACATGACTAAACAAACCCAACACAATTCTTTTCTGCACTAGTAGTTAGAGTTTTCCAACCAGAACAGCTCTTATCGATCCCTAGGGGACCAGCTAACAGAGAATGACAGTGAGCTGGAGAGCTACGTAAGCTTCTAAAGTGATTACAAAATTTTAGTATTTTACTTTCACATTCTTCTAATTCCAGTGAGTTTTTCATGACGACTTTCAAATTTTGCTTTGTATATTGTAGACCCAGACAAAAAGCACTTTATCTCCCAAACCTTACAAAATTAATTTAATTATGGTTAAACATTCATTTTCCTGTGATTTGTGTGCATTTGGCTTTGTAATAAGAATTCCTCTTTATAATAAGACATATTTTTCACACTTTTATCTGCCAAATAAAGTACATCAATATGTATGAGGAAAAAATATGAGAAATGGGCAAAACCAACAGTAATGATGGACACTAACATACCCTTTTAAGTCTTTAATCAGCAAGCAAAGGAAAAATAAATTACAAAGATAAAAGGATTTGAATAAAATAATCATAGAAATACAATAGAACTGATAAATAATCACAAGCTATCTATCAAATAAGCAATAAAAAGTCAAGAATAGTTCTTCTTTTAAAAAGTTTAATAGTTTTGCTCCCCTGTTTAAAACCCTCAAAAGCCTTCCCATTGCTCTCAGGATAGAATTGCAAATATTCCGTGTAGCGTAAGGAGGCTGTGCACATTCTGGGCCCACGTGACCCTTTATGCCTCATTTCAGCCATTTATTTCCTGACTATAAATTTCACTCGTGTTCGCTTTCAGCCAACTGTTATTTGAATGCATGAAGCTCTTTACATTAAAAGCCCTTATGCACAATGCTTATGGGAATTTATGGTGTTTTGGTATTTGTTCTAAATGGTATTAAGACCAGAAACCTAGGAATAAACAAATCTTAACAAACTTACAGTTACCAAAGGGGAAAGATGGGAGCGGGGGATAAATTAGGAGTTTGGGATTAACAGATACACACTACTATATATAAAATAGGTGAACAACAAGGACCTGCTGTATAGCACAGGGAACTCTACTCAATATTCTGTAATAACCTATGTGGGAAAAGAACCAGAAAAAGAAAGGATATATGTATAGCTGATTTGCTTTGCTGTACACCTGAAATTAGCACAACGTTGTAAATCAGCTATACCCCAATATAAAATAAAAATTAAGAAAAATAATCCTACAGAGACTCTTTTTTAAGAGATTCTCAAGGGAGATGCTTAACAGAGAATGGTAACACAGAAACACAAAAGAATCATAGCACTTATGAAGGACTGGGCTCCAGTCTAATCTGAACTCTGGCTAACTGGACTGAAATATGTGGTCTGGGCTAGTGGACCAACTGGCGTACAAATTTCCTAAGGCAAACCCCAAGCCTTTGATTGATTGTATACCCACCAGTGCCATGCGGGACAGAAAGCACTGAGGATGGTCAGCCTGCTGGTTCCGAAGGCTGCCCTGGGTCAGGCAAACATCTCAGACAAACGGGTAGAAAAGGAAGGTGAGAAACCACCACAACAAAGCACTAACAACCTCAAGCCATGAGCAGAGTGCACCTTTCTTGTCCTGGATGCTGACATAACAGTTCCTCAGCCTGGGAGGGGTGAGAGCGGGTTGTTGGAAGCGTTAGAGAGAATATCTGAAAATCCATCCCCTCGTGTCAACATTATTCCCTTTTCTGAGATGACTGACACCTTTCCGTGTCTTTAAAATAAATCATAAGAACAGGCTCAAAAAACAAAGACGAGCAAAACCAGAAAATCACAGCAAATAGAGAAGGAGAGAAAAGTCAGAAAAGTTATTTTTCTGAAATGACATCTAGAGAGGCCTAGACCCAGACCGGTGTACAAATAGATTTATTCAAACACTTGAGCAAAAATACCTCTTACCTTATTAAGTTTAGCGCAGTCAAAGGAAAGCTTCTCAATTTACCTTATTTATTAGTGGTGAAAGTACACCAAATAGAGGAATTAGAGTTAGGTCTTCCAGTTCACACTCAGCATCAAGATAAACCCCAAGTAGTTGTAGAAGAAACATAGATCAATATTGTTATAAATGTGGCACGTGGACATATATCCCAAAACAGCTAACAAAGAAGAAAAAGACAACAGAATTGAATACATGAAAGTTTAAACTTTCATATCGGCAAACTGTCTTAAATGACCTGAAAATAGAATCCAGGCAAACTATTTACAATTTACATCAATATATCTGACAAAATTGAAATAAACATATAAGACCCAAGTCGACAAATAGGTGAAGAAAACGATTTACAATTTACATAACTGACAAAAAAATTGAAATAAATATATAAATAACTAAGACCCAAGTAGACAAATAGATGAAGACAAATGTGAATTATAAATTTGGGGAAAACTGTTTTTTTTGGAATGTATATAATTGCTTAAACTTTAGAATGCACATAAAAATCAGCAAGATAAAGAATAAACACTCCAGTTGCCAATGGGTAAGGCTAATGTAGAAACAATTCAAATGTTTCATGAATATATGAGAAAATGTGCCTAGACACTAGTGTATTCTTATACGTGGAACCTAAAAAAATGATACAAATGAACTTATTTACAAAACAGAAACAGACTCACAGACAACAAACTTACAGTTACCAAAGGGGAAAGGTGAGGGGGGGATAAATTAGGAGTTTGGAATTAACATGTACACACTATTATATATAAAACAGATAATCAGCAAGGACCTACTGTATAGCCCAGGGAAGCTATACTCAATATTCTGCAATAACCTAAATGGGAAAAGAATCTGAAAAAGAATATATATGTATATATATATATATAAAACTGAATCTTTTCCTGTACACCTGAAACTAACACAATATTGTAAATGAACTATGCACCAATATAAAATTTTAAAAAAGAACCAATCAGAGAAACACTGTGAAAGGTGTACTGAATTTAAGCAGTTAAATTTTGAAAAAGAAACCATCAAAAAAGAAACTAATATATTGAAAATAACTATTAATAATTCAGACCTTTACTAGGCATTTCTTCTGTCTTCTGAAACAAATTTTAAGTTTTACTATCCTTCCCACCTTGTAGGTTCTTTCAGCCATGTGACAGAAAAGGAAGACAAATTGGGGTGGGGGGGAGGAAGGTAAGACCATGGCCCGGAAAAGGTTTGGGGTGTTTTTTCCTGCAGTTTGTGGAGGAGACAGATTCGGATGTAAGCTGTGGTGTATGAGAAAAATGATGAGGGGAGAAGTAATATTTCTAATATATTATTGAAGACAATGGAAACCACTGGGAAATTTGTTTTATATTTTCCACTGGTTTCATACACGGAGTTCAACTGGTTTTATACTCTGAGTTCATTTTTTGCCTTGCTCTTGGTATATAAACTCTGTGGATCACAGCCTTACGTGATTTACATACAACCTTACAGATACAGAATGAATGTCTTTATAAAGATATGATATAGTCACAAGTAAAACACAAATGGAGGGAACAAATGCTTTTTGTTATCTCTGGGTGGATATAGGATAATCAGTAATTTTTTGGGTAAGTTTCTCTCATATATATACGTGTGTGTATGTATCTTTTTTTTTTTTTTTTGGCACTGAAACCTGGGATCGAATCTCTCCTATATTTTAAAGCAATGTATTTATTCTTGTTATTCCCTCCTCAAAAAATAGAGAACAATAAGGGGGAAATTTATGAGTTGGTTATAGTATTTTTAAGAGTGGCACTGCCTTGGCATATTTTTGAAAAAGTCATTTTTTAGAACATCAGAAAAGTTGTCTGCATTAAAAAAAAGTTTCCACTTACAGGGCTTTTAAAACAAATTTAATGTTTTTGTTAGAATTAGTGTCTGTCCTGAATCCATATGACTCATATCCCATTTATTTTAGCTTTAGAATAGAAAAGGAAAATTAAAGTTTATGTTTTTTAAATAAGAAAGGTGACAAATCTTATTAAAAACCTTTGAGATGACGGCAGGGAGGAAGGGACACCTTTTTATATAGGCAAGTTTCAAAATATATCAAGTTCTACCTCAATATTTTTTCCAAGTCAATAGAAAATGTTTTCACTATAACAAGATGCATTTTCACTTTCTCTAGAGAATTATGTTAGACTTCAGCAGTGAAAATGTGCCACATCTTCTTTATCCATGCATCTGTCAGTGGACACTAAGATTGCTTCAATGTCCTGGCTACTGTAAATAGTGCTGCAATGAATATTGTGGTACATGTCTCTTTTTCTATTATGGTTTTCTCAGGGTATATGCCCAGTGGTGGGATTGCTGGGTTGTATGGTAGTTCTATTTTTAGTGTATTTTCTTTTGTTAGTTTCTGCTTTATAACAAAGTGAATCAGTTATACATGTACATACGTTCCCATATCTCTTCCCTCTTGCGTCTCCTTCCCTCCCTCCCACCCTCCCTATCCCACCACTCTAGGTGGTCACAGAGCACCGAACTGATCTCCCTGTGCTCTGCGGCTGCTTCCCACTAGCAATCTATTTTACGTTTGGTAGTGTATATATGTCCGTGCCACTCTCTCGCTTTGTCCCAGCTTACCCTTCCCCCTCCCCATAATCTCAAGTCCATTCTCTAGTAGGTCTCTGTCTTTATTCCTGTCTTACCCCTAGGTTCTTCATGACATTTTTTTTTCTTAAATTCCATATATATGTGTTAGCATACAGTATTTGTCTTTCTCCTTCTGACTTACTTCACTCTATATGACAGACTCTAGGTACATCCACCTCATTACAAATAACTCAATTTCGTTTCTTTTTATGGCTGAGTAATATTCCATTGTATATATGTGCCACATCTTCTTTATCCATTCATCCGATGGTGGGCACTTAGGTTGTTTCCATCTCCGGGCTATTGTAAATAGAGCTTCAATGAACATTTTGGTACATGACTCTTTCTGAATTATGGTTTTCTCAGGGTATATGCCCAGTAGTGGGATTGCTGGGTCATATGGGAGTTCTATTTGTAGTTTTTTAAGGAACCTCCATACTGTTCTCCATAGTGGCTGTACCAATTCACATTCCCACCAGCAGTGCAAGAGTGTTCCCTTTTCTCCACACCCTCTCCAGCATTTATTGTTTGTAGATTTTTTGATGATGGCCATTCTGACTGGTGTGAGATGATATCTCATTGTAGTTTTGATTTGCATTTCTCTAATGATTAATGATGTTGAGCATTCTTTCATGTGTTTGTTGGCAGTCTGTATATCTTCTTTGGAGAAATGTCTATTTAGGTCTTCTGCCCATTTTTGGATTGGGTTGTTTGTTTTTTTGTTATTGAGCTGCATGAGCTGCTTATAAATTTTGGAGATTAATCCTTTGTCAGTTGCTTCATTTGCAAGTATTTTCTCCGATTCTGAGAGTTGTCTTTTGGTCTTGTTTATGGTTTCCCTTGCTGTGCAAAAGCTCTGAAGTTTCATTAGGTCCCATTTGTTTATTTTTGTTTTTATTTCCATTTCTCTAGGAGGTGGGTCAAAAAGGATCTTGCTGTGATTTATGTCATAGAGTGTTCTGCCTATGTTTTCCTCTAAGAGTTTGATAGTTTCTGGCCTTACATTTAGGTCTTCAATCTATTTTGAGCTTATTTTTGTGTATAGTGTTAGGGAGTGATCTAATCTCATACTTCTACATGTACCTGTCCAGTTTTCCCAGCACCAATTATTGAAGAGGCTGTCCTTTCTCCACTGTACATTCCTGCCTCCTTTATCAAAGATAAGGTGACCATATGTGCGTGGGTTTATTCTGGGCTTTCTATCCTGTTCTATTGATCTATCTTTCTGTTTTTGTGCCAGTACCACACTGTCTTGATTACTGTAGCTTTGTAGTATAGTCTGAAGTCAGGGAGCCTGATTCCTCCAGCTCCATTTTTCGTTCTCAAGATTGCTTTAGCTATTCGGGGTCCTTTGCATTTCTATACAAATTGTGAAATTTTTTGTTCTAGTTCTGTGAAAAATGGCAGTGGTAGTTTGATAGGGATTGCATTGAATCTGTAGATTGCTTTGGGTAGTAGAGTCATTTTCACAATGTTGATTCTTCCAATCCAAGAACATGATATATCTCTCCATCTATTTATATCATCTTTAATTCCTTTCATCACTGTCTTATAATTTTCTGCATACAGGTCTTTTTGTCTCCTTAGGTAGGTTTATTCCTACATATTTTATTCGTTTTGTTGCAATGGTAAATGGGAGTGTTTTCTTGATTTCATTTTCAGATTTTTCATCATTAGTGTGTAGGAATGCCAGAGATTTCTGAGCATTAATTTTGTATCCTGCTACTTTACCAGATTCATTCAGTAGCTCTAGTAGTTTTCTGGTAGCATCCTTAGGATTCTCTATGTATAGTATCATGTCATCTGCAAACAGTGACAGCTTTACTTCTTTTCCGATTTGGATTCCTTTTATTTCCTTTTCTTCTCTGATTGCTGTGGCTAAAACTTCCAAAGTTGTGTTGAGTAAGAATGGTGAGAGTGGGCAACCTTGTCTTATTCCTGAACTTAGTGGAAATGCTTTCAGTTATTCACCATTGAGGATGATGTTGGCTGTTGGTTTGTCATACATGGCCTTTATTATTTTGAGGAAAGTTCCCTGTATGCCTACTTTCTGCAGAGTTTTTATCATAAATGGGTGTTGAATTTTGTTGAAAGATTTCTCTGCATCTATTGAGATGATCATACGGTTTTTCTCCTTCAGTTTGTTAATATGGTGTATCACGTTGATTAATTTGTGTATATTGAAGAATCCTTGCATTCCTGGAATAAACCCCACTTGATCGTGGTGTATGATCCTTTCAATGTGCTGTTGGATTCTGTTTGCTAGTATTTTGTTGAGGATTTTTGCATCTATGTTCATCCGTGATATTGGCCTGTAGTTTTCTTTCTTTGTGACATCCTTGTCTGGTTTTGGTATCAAGGTGATGGTGGCCTCGTAGAATGAGTTTAGGAGTGTTCCTCCCTCTGCTATATTTTGGAAGAGTTTGAGAAGGATAGGTGTTAGCTCTTCTCTAAATGTTTGATAGAATTCGCCTGTGAAGCCATCTGGTCCTGGGCTTTTGTTTGTCGGAAGATTTTAAATCACATTTTCAATTTCAGTGCTTGTGACTGGTCCCTTCATATGTTCTGTTTCTTCCTGATTCAGGCTTGGCAGGTTGTGCATTTCTCAAAATTTGTCCATTTCTTCCAGGTTGTCTATTTTATTGGCATAGAGTTGCTTGTAGTAATCTCTCATGATCTTTTGTGTTTCTGCAGTGTCAGTTGTTATTTCTCCTTTTTCATTTCTAATTCTATTGATTTGAGTCTTTTCCCTTTTTTTCTTGATGAGTTTGGCTAATGGTTTATCAATTTTGTTTAACTTCTCAAAGAACCAGCTTTTAGTTTTATTGATCTATGCTATCATTTCTTTTTCATTTATTTCTGATCTGATTTTTATGATTTCTTTCTTTCTGCTAACTTTTGGGTTTTTTTGTTTTTCTTTCTCTAATTGCTTTAGGTGCAAGGTTAGGTTGTTTATTTGAGATGTTTCCTGTTTCTTAAGGTAGGATTGTATTGCTATAAACTTCCCTCTTAGAACTGCTTTTGCTGCATCTGATCGGTCTTTGGTTGTCATGTCTCCATTGTCATTTTTTTCTAGATATTTTTTTATTTCCTCTTTGATTTCTTCAGTGATTACTTCGTTATTAAGTAATGTATTGTTTAGCCTCCATGTGTTTGTATTTTTTACAGATCTTTTCCTGTAATTGATATCTAGTCTCATAGTGTTGTGGTCGGAAAAGATACTTGATACGATTTCAATTTTCTTAAATTTACCAAGGCTTGATTTGTGACCCAAGATATGATCTGTCCTAGAGAATGTTCCATGAGCACTTGAGAAAAATGTGTATTCTGTTGTTTTTGGGTGGATTGTCCTATAAATATCAATTAAGTCCATCATGTTTAATGTATCATTTAAAGCTGTGTTTCCTTATTTATTTTCATTTTGGATGATCTGTCCATTGGTGAAAGTGCGGTTTAAAGCCCCCTACTATGAATGTGTTACTGTCGATTTCCCCTTTTATGGCTGTTAGTATTTGCCTTATGTATTGAGGTGCTCCTATGTTGGGTGCATAAATATTTACAGTTGTTATATCTTCTTCTTGGATCTATCCCTTGATTATTATGTAGTGCCTTTCTTTGTCTCTTGTAATAGTCTTTATTTTAAAGTCTGTTTTGTCTGATATGAGAATTGCTCCTCCAGCTTTCTTTTGGTTTCCATTTGCATGGAATATCTTTTTCCATCCCCTTACTTTCAGTCTGTATGTGTCTGTAGGTCTGAAGTGGGTCTCTTGTAGACAGCATATATATGGGTCTTGTTTCTGTATCCATTCAGCCAATCTGTGTCTTTGGGTAGGAGCATTTAGTCCATTTACATTTAAGGAAATTATCGATATGTATGTTCCTGTTACCATTTTCTTAATTGTTTTGGGTTCGTTATTGTAGGTCTTTTCCTTCTCTTGTATTTCTTGCCTGGAGAAGATCCTTTAGCATTTGTTGTAAAGCTGGTTTGGTGGTGCTGAACTCTCTCAGCTTTTGCTTGTCTGTAAAGGTTTTAATTTCACCATGATATCTGAATGAGATCCTTGCTGGGTAGAGTAATCTTGGTTGTAGGTTTTTCTCCTTCATCACTTTAAATATGTCCTGCCAGTCCCTTCTGGCTTGCAGAGTTTCTGCTGAAAGATCAGCTTTTAACCTTATGGGGATTCCCTTGTGTGTAATTTTTTTTTCCCTTGCTGCTTTTAATATGTTTTCTTTGTATTTATTTTTTGACAGTTTAATTAATATGTGTCTTGGCGTATTTCTCCTTGGATTTATCCTATATGGGACTTTCTGTGCTTCCTGGACTTGATTAACTATTTCCTTTCCCATATTAGGGAAGTTTTCAACTATAATATCTTCAAATATTTTCTCAGTCCCTTTCTTTTTCTCTTCTTCTTCTGGAACCCCTATAATTCGAATGTTGGTGCATTTAATGTTGTCCCAGAAGTCTCTGAGACTGTCCTCAGTTCTCTTCATTCTTTTTTCTTTATTCTGCTCTGCAGTAGTTACTTCCACTATTTTATCTTCCAGGTCACTTATCCATTCTTCTGCCTGAGTTATTCTGCTATTGATTCCATCTAGAATATTTTTAATTTCATTTATTGTGTTGTTCATCATTGTTTGTTTCATCTTTAGTTCTTCTAGGTCCTTGTTAAATGTTTCTTGCATTTTGTCTATTCTATTTCCAAGATTTTGGATCATCTTTACTATCATTATTCTGAATTCTTTTTCAGGTAGACTGCCTATTTCTTCTTCATTTGTTAGATCTGGTGGGTTTTTATCTTGCTCCTTCATCTGCTGTGTGTTTTTCTGTCTTCTCATTTTGCTTATCTTACTGTGTTTGGGGTCTCCTTTTTGCAGGCTGCAGGTTCGTAGTTCCCGTTGTTTTTGGTGTCTGTCCCCAGTGGCCAAGGTTGGTTCAGTGGGTTGTGTAGGCTTCCTGGTGGAGGGGACTAGTGCCTTTGTTCTGGTGGATGAGGCTAGATCTTGTGTTTCTGGTGGGTAGGTCCACGTCTGGTGGTGTGTTTTGGGGTGTCTGTGGACTTATTATGATTTTAGGCAGCTTCTCTGCTAATGGGTGGAGTTGTGTTCCTGTCTTGCTAGTTGTTTGGCATAGGATGTCCAGCACTGTAGCTTGCTGGTCGTTGAGTGAAGCTGGGTGCTGGTGTTGAGATGGAGATCTCTGGGAGATTTTCAGCGTTTGATATTATGTGGAGCTGGGAGGTCTCTTGTGGACCAGTGTCCTGAAGTTGGCTCTCCCACCTCAGAGGCACAGCACTGACTCCTGGCTGCAGCACCAAGAGCCTTTCATCCACATGGCTCACAATAAAAGGGAGACCAAGTAGAAAGAAAGAAAGAGAGAGAGAGAGAGAAGGAAAGGGAGGGAGGGAAGAAGGAAGGAGGGAAGGAAGGAAAGAAAGAAAGAAAGAAAGAAAGAAGATAAAGTAAAATAAAATAACGTAAGATAAAATAAAGTTATTAAAATAAAAAATAATTATTAAGAAAAAAAACTTTTTAAAAACGGACGGTTAGAACCCTAGGACAAATGGTGGAAGCAAAGCTATACAGACAAAATCTCCCACAGAAGCATACACATACACACTCACAAAAAGAGGAAAAGGGAAAAAAATCATAAATCTTGCTCTCAAAGTCCAACTCCTCAATTTGGGATGATTCGTTGTCTATTCAGGTATTCCACAGATGCAGGGTACATCAAGTTGATTGTGGAGCTTTAATCCACTGCTTCTGAGGCTGCTGGGAGAGATTTCCCTTTCTCTTCTTTGTTCACACAGCTCCCAGGGGCTCAGCTTTGGATTTCGCCCCGCCTCTGCATGTAGGTTGCCAGAGGGCATCTGTTCTTCGCTCAGACGTGACAGGGTTAAAGGAGCAGCTGCTTCGGGGACACTGGCTCACTCAGGCCTGGCGGAGGGTGGAGCACGGAGTGCGGGGCGGGCCTGCGGCGGCAGAGGCCGGCGTGACGTTGTACCAGCCTGAGGCGCGCCGTGCGTTCTCCCGGGGAAGTTGTCCCTGCATCACGGGACCCTGACAGTGGCGGGCTGCACAGGCTCCCCGGAAGGGGATTGTGGATAGTGACCTGTGCTCGCACACAGGCTTATTGGTGGCGGCAGCAGCAGCCTTAGTGTCTCATGCCCGTCTCTGGGGTCTGCGCTTTTAGCCACGGCTCGCGCCCATCTCTGGAGCTCCTTTAAGCTCTCTTAATCCCCTCTCCTGGCGCACCAGGAAACAAAGAGGGAAGAAGAATTCTCTTGCCTCTTTGGCAGATCCAGACTTTTCCCCGGACTCCCTCCTGGCTATCCGTGGTGCACTAACCCCCTGCAGGCTGTGTTCACGCCACCAACCCCAGTCCTCTCCCAGCGCTCCGACCGAAGCCCAAGCCTCAACTCCCAGCCCCGCCTGCCCTGGCAGGTGAGCAGACAAGACTCTTGGGCTGGTGAGTGCCGGTCGGCCCTGATCCTCTGTGCGGGAATCTCTCCGCTTTGCCCTCCGCACCCCTGTTGCTGCGCTCTCCTCTGTGGCTCCGAAGCTTTCCCCCTCCGCCACCCACAGTCCCTGCCCACAAAGGGGCTCCCTAGTGTGTGGAAACCTTTCCTCCTTCACAGCTCCCTCCCACTGGTGCAGGTCCCGTCTCTATCCTTTTGTCTATGTTTATTCTTTTTTTTTTTTTTTTGTCCTACCCAGGTACATGGCGACTTTCTTGCCTTTCGGGAGGTCTGAGGTCTTCTGCCAGCATTCAGTAGGTGTTCTGTAGGAGTTGTTCCACGTGTAGATGTATTTCTGGTGTATATGTGGGGAGGAAGGTGATTTCCACCTCTTACTCTTCTGCCATCTTCACCTCGTTCCCCCTATTTTTAGTTTTTTAAGGAACCTCCCTACTGTTCTCCATAGTGGCTGTATCAATTTACATTCCCACCAATAGTGCAAGAGGGTTCCCTTTTCTCCACATCCTCTCCAGCATTTATTGTTTGTAAATTTTTTGATGATGGCCATTCTGAGTGGTGTGAGGTGATACCTCATTGTAGTTTTGATTTGCATTTCTCTAATTGTTAGTGATGTTGAGCATCCTTTCATGTGTTTGTTGGCAATCTATATATCTTCTTTGGAGAAATGTCTACTTAGGTCTTCTGCCCATTTTTGGATTGGGTTGTTTGGTTTTTTGATATTGAGCTGCATGAGCTGCTTGTAAATTTTGGAGATTAATCCTTTGTCAGTTGCTTCATTTGCAAATATTCTCTCCCATTCTGAGGGTTGTCTTTTCGTCTTGTTTATGGTTTCGTTTACTGTGCAAAAGCTTTGAAGTTTCATTGGGTCCCATTTGTTTATTTTTGTTTTTATTTCCATTTCTCTAGGAGGTGGGTCAAAAAGGATCTTGCTGTGATTTATGTCATAGAGTGTTCTGCCTATGTTTTTCTCTAAGAGTTTGATAGTTTCTGGCCTTACATTTAGGTCTTTAATCCATTTTGAGTTTATTTTTGTATACGGTGTTAAGAAGTGTTCTAATTGCATTCTTTTACATGTACCTGTCAAGTTTTCCCAGTACCACTTACTGAAGAGGCTGTCTTTTCTCCATTGTACATTCTTGCCTCCTTTATCAAAGGTAAGGTGACCATATGTGTGTGGGTTTATCTCTGGGATTTCTGTCCTGTTACATTGATATCTATTTCCATTTTTGTGCCAGTACCATACTGTCTTGATTACTGTAGCTTTGTAGTATAGTCTGAAGTCAGGGAGCCTGATTCCTCCCACTCCATTTTTCTTTCTCAAGATTTCTTTGGCTATTCATTGTCTTTTGTGTTTTCATATAAATTGTGAAATATTTTGTTTTTGTTTACCAGTGGAAAATTGCCATTGGTAGTTTGATAGGGATTGCATTGAATCTGTAGATTGCTTTTGATAGTGTAGTCGTTTTCACAATGTTGATTCTTCCAATCCAAAAACATGGTATATCTCTCCGTCTGTTTGTATCATTTTTAATTTCTTTCATCAGTGTCTTATAGTTTTCTGAGTACAGGTCTTTTGTCTCCTTAGATAGGTTTATTCCTAGGTATTTTATTCTTATATTTAATTCTATGAGCAATAATACCCTTCCATTTCCTGGTGAAAAGCTCAGCTCTCTTACTAGTCATGCAAAAACCTCACATTTTAAAAAAAAGAAGCAATTTTTTTTTTTGCATGAACTGTAACCTTATACAGACTAGACTAACAGAACCGTTAGTTATTTAAAATTCTACAAGGTTTCTGCCCATTTCCATGATTTTGTGAATGCTTTGGGCAAAAAGTAAAAAATGAATGACAGTTCCCATATACAGTGGGTGGTAGTAGTGGCTGAAACGAACATATTCCGTGGTCTGTGGAAGCAGAAGTGAAACGGTGAATAAGATGTCACAGAATCTCTTAAACCTCAAGCTCATTTTGTAGACGTGGCAAAAATCATCTATTGTCTAAGATGACTCAGGAATTCTCAGGGCAAATTTGAAATTATATATAGCCATCAATATTAGGTAGATGAATACTATATATACAATTTTATGTTATGTTACTTGGAGTAAATAAGATAATAAGATATAATGGTAAGTTAGTTGCAATAAGATAACTTGTTCCATATTTCACATACAAGTGTGAGCTCTTAGGAAAAAAGACTATTCCACTTGGCAGTAGTCCAGCAAATAGATCACCTGGGGCAAGTTGCTCGAATCTGGCTTCTGTAGAATGGAATGTGATAGATGCTGACTACTCCTCTGGGTAATTCACAGGGCACATTAGCATGTCAAAGACTTTCAGAAGTCCTGTAATAGAGACATCTTTTAACTTTGTTTAACCCACTGTCTCCCAAAATTGCTTGACAATTGTTTTAGTCATTTTGGACTGTTAGAACAAAGTACCATAGACTGGGTGGCTTATAAACAATGGACATTTATTTCTTACAATTCTGGAGTCGTGGAAGTCTGAGATCAGGATGTTAGCATTGTCAGGTGCTGGGGAGGACCCCCTTTGGGTTGCACACTGCTGACTTACTGTGTTCACATCGTAGAAAGAGAGCTAGCTCTCTGCATCTTCTTAGAAGGACATTAACCCATTCATGAGGGCTCCACCTTCAAGACCAAATTTACCTCCCAAAGGCCCCACCTCCTAAAACTACCAGATTGGGGATTAGATTTCCACACATGACTTCTGGCAGGACACAAACTCAGCCCATACAGCTAGCAAATCTTTTTCTTTCTTCTTCATATACGCAAACTCATGTTTCCATTAGTCTATATTCCACAGACACTCTCCAGGGAAATCAGATCAAGGGAAATGCCCTGATTCCAGTGTCAAATTGTCTTGACATTGACTCCCTACCATCCTTAAAATACTTTAAAAACTCCACAGTGATTCAGGCTCCAGCAGACTACCTACTGTGACTAGTAATCTCCAACAGCTGACCCAAGGGATAATTAGTATCCACCAAAACGCAGAGTCTCAATAGTCAAGGCTTAAAATACACATCCTGTCCTCTTACCTGTTAGAACAACGAACATAAGCAGAGACCCTAACATAATTTCTGGACTCGATCTTAGAGCTCATTTGTGAATGTTAGAAACCATTTGCAAATAGACCCCATCTTAAAAGAGAAACGGAAAGAAGGACCAAACTCATGGAGTAGCTCAATCAAAACAGGCTGACCATAGTTGAAAATAAATGCTCCTTCCTAAGTCAAAATGAGGTTTTTCCCATTAATTTTGATTTAATTTTTCCATATTAAAATTGTCTTAATAAGGAAATGTGGATACAATTATTGCAATGAAATGTCATAGGATAAGGGGGGTGGGGGAGGGGAGGAATGGGAGTTTGGGATTAGAAGATGCAAACTATTGTATATAGGATGGATAAACCAGAAGGTCCTACTGTATAGCACAGGGAACTATGTTCAGTATCCTGTGGTAAACCATCATGGAAAAGAATATATATATGTATAAATGAATCACATTACTATAGAGCAGAAATTAACACAACATTATAAATCAACTGTACTTCAATAAAATTTTTTTTTAAATGTCATAAGATGAAATCATCTGAGAGAGTACCTAGAGAAACAGAAAAGCACAGAGTAACTTTATTGAAGCTGGCAAATTTTCTAAGGCCAACAGGAGGAAGAAAGAAACGAAGAAACAGTATTTCACTAATTGTAACTTACATGTGATAGTGAGAGTAAAAAATCAAAGCTGAGTTTCTTCATAGAATTAATTTCTCTTTTTTTTTGTTTAAAAAAAATGTTCTTTGCTCTAGTTTCTTTCTTTTTGATTTTGGACTGTATCTGTCAAGACTGAACCACAGAAACAGAACCGGTGGGAGATATATATTAAGAGATCTGTTACAAGGAGTTAGCTTATGTGATTCAGGGGGTTGGGCTGGCATGATGGAAATCATTGGCCGGGCCATGAGCAAAGGCAGCTGGAACCCTCAGATGGGAGACGGGAGCGGAAACTGCTACCCACAGGTGGGGCTGCTGCTCCATCAGGAAGCCTGAGGCTCCTTCTGGGGACTTCTGAGTGATTGAACGAGATCTACCCAGAATATCTAGGATAATCTCCCTTAAAGTCAACTGATTATGGACTTGAGATAAATCTTCAAAATAACTCACAGCAATACCTATATTAGTGTTTGATTGAATAAGTAGGATTATAGCCTAGTCAAGTTAACACATAAACCTAACCGTTATGGAGACATATGAGTTCATAGATATATCAAGTATGTTTTTTAAAGTGATTCATGACTCAAAATCGATGAATTCTAGATATGGTTCCACCAACCAAACACGTGTACACACATATACCTGCACACATACACACACACATCAAGTTACATGGTAACATGCCATAGTTTAAAACAAATGCAAGATCGTGTTTAGGATTAGGTTTGACTTTATATGACAACAACAGTGACAAGAATAAAACATGAGTTTTTAAAAGATAGAAGTTTATTTCTCTTTCACATAAATGCAGTGTGTAGGTACACTATCTAGGGCAGGTATGGTGGCTCTTCCTGTCAGTTATTTGGGTCCCTTTCTGCTGCATCCTCTTCCTTTCATCTCTTCCATCATCAAGGTTAATTCACCACCCACAAAAACTTCTGGAGCTCCATTCTTCATTTCTGTTCTCTAAGCAACAAAAAGGGCAAAAGAGGAGAAAAGGCTGGCCCCCTCCCCTTTCAAAGAGCCTGGAAGTCCCTCACGTGTGCTTATACCTCCGTAGCCAGAAGCCACATACAGCTGTCAGGTAAGGTGGGGAATGTAGTCTCCAGCTCCAAGAGACGGTGCACCCAGCTAACTGTTGTGGTTCTGTTACAGGAAGTGAAGGGAAAGTGCATGCTGGAGTTGGCAACTAGCTCTCTTTGCCTCACAGGGCGATCTTGAAATCTGCAAGAACATTCAGCCTCTTCTAGTTAAACCAGCACAGCCTCTTTGAGGTTGATTTCGAAGGGTGGGTTGAGCAGGCATTGTAGATATGCTTACGAAGCCTAATGGTGATTTTTCCCTGGCTCTTTTGGACTTTGCTGGGTTAGCAACTTCTGTCACCTAAAACTCCAGACTTAGCTCTGAAACCCTCATGGTGGAAAGGGTTTCAGGATCTAGGACCAAAATTTTGGGGATTAGCATCAAGTCAAGTCACTTCTGGCACCTGGGCCTTTCTGTCTTGTCCTCATATATAGTTCTCATTCTATATTCAGGTTTATCCAGGGAATTTGTGTGCGAGCACGTGCGTGCCTTTGTGTTTTTATGTTTCTCTCTCAATATACCTTAGGGTCAATGTTATCTAAGATGGGGGAGAGGAGTGCTCCTGCCTTGCTTTGACCAGTATGACCTTAGGGTTTGATGTTGCTGAAATTCATCAAAATAATTTTTTGCCAGCTTTGATTTCTGAAAATTAGTTAAAGTCTGAATTATATAATATTTGCCTTCTCCCATTCTCCTCAGCTACCCAGCGTAAAATTTCCCTCTTTAAATATTGACATAAAATTATTACTCTTGCGTTCAGTAAAGGAGGCTTACACATGCAAATCTAAGAACGAGGCTGTGTGGTGAGCAGCTGTGTTTTGAAGAGGACAGTAATTTCCTTTTACATTTTCAAACCTGCAAAGGGGCTGGAGGTAGAGACCAATACCCATTTCTATTTGTGAAAAGAAATGCCTCATTTGTTCATTGCTGATGTCTTTGATTAATCTTGAAATACCTTGACGGTGCAATGATGAGGTTGAACACCTTTTGCTTATTGCAGTATTTGTAATCATTTACAAGGTTGCTGAGTAATAAATAATTTTATTATTGTTGGGAGGGGATGAGTCAGCTAGGGAACAGTGATTGCCAACTGTTTATACCTTATAGCGTCATGTAAAGAGAATTATGATACCAATCACAGTTTTCCTTGAAACTCTGGTCTTTAATTGGCTATAGCAGAGTACGCCAACAGCTAGTGGAAGACTGCTTAAAACTACATTTTTTCCCCCAGATAGTCATAAAGGGACCATTGTCTTCCTATAGTTGAAGTAGCATTGAATTTTGTATTCTCTATGATTTTAAACATTTTCATTTCCTCCTTCTGTTTTGGCTTACTCCTTTTTGTGCATCATCTTTGGGAAAAACTATCAAACTGTCAAGTGTGTCATTTTGCTAATCATATGTCAACAATTCATAAATTTTCGATCACCTTTTGGGTTTGATGTTGTTGAAGACATTTTTTTCCCCTTCATTTGAAAAGTAGATGAGTGGTTTCAGCTCAGAAATGCAGAGAGCTGGAAAAAGAGTCACACACTCACCCCTACAGTAAGGAAAAAGCTGGACAATGTGCAAATCAATGACTTTTCTTAAATCTATCAGAGAACTGAGGTAACAGGACCAGACACCAAAGAATACATGTTATATGATCCCATTTACATGACATTCTGGAAAAACCAAAGCTACAGAGATGGAAAACAAATGGATGGTTGCCAGAGGGTGAGGTTTGGAGATGGGGCAGACTACGAAGGGATTGCAGGGGAGAAGTTTTAGGATGATAGAAGGAGGGTGGCCAACGACTCACCTTAGTTTGCCCAAGACTGTTCTGATTTTACAACTGTACAGCCTGTGTGTCAGGAATTCCTCTTATTTACAGGCAAACCAGTGTTGTTGGTGACCCCAGATGAAGTACCCTGTATGGTACTGGCTTGATAGATCCACAGCTCTATGCCTTTGTCACAACCCACAGAACTGGACGTTGCAAAAGGTGAATTTTACTGTGTGAAAATTTTGTTCAACTCAACTAATATGTCATGGATCCCAGGGCATAATGCAGGCTGTGACAAATGAATCTAACTATGTTAGAAGTGAACTTGATAAGGAATTGGAATCATATCAGTAAAAATGAAGAGCAGATATATGGAGTTTTTAGGTTTACATGATAGGAATTTGCAAATATTGTCAGGGCTATTATAGAAAAATTGCATTAAACAATTTTTGTTCCAGCAGCATGATGTAACTGATACTCTTGGGTTTCTGTAATGCAAAACCTGAACAGCTGTGCTCTGTGGCCCTGCATAATTAGACTTAATCATTAAATATCTTGAGGTCTTATTTTCCTCATTCATAAAATGAAGACATTACAATGATGATCCCTTTTGCATTTATTTATTGAGGTTGTGGGCTCTGGAATTGATCATATCTATATTCCAGTACTGGCTCCAGAACTTTCTCCCTATGACTTTGGTTAAGTTATTCAACCTATCTTTGCTTTGGTTTTCCTTTCTTAGGATAAACATTATAATGGCAACTACCTCCATTGCTGGGATAAAGGTGAAATGAGATCATATATATAAACTAGCACAATGCCTGGCACATAGTAAAAACAGACATCATATATTATATATTCCAAGTGGATTGCTAGCTTTCTCATTTGACATTTCTAGTTTTTGGACTTGTGTAATACAGAAGAATATAAAAACTAAAATGCCAAAATAGACTTTTTTGTCCTGTCTTGAAAAAAAGCAAAGTTGCAGTTCTTGTAAATTTAACTTTGTCACCTACATACGAGAATGGAGTTGACAAGAACATAGAAGGGTGTTACAGGCAAGAAATAGTTACCTAACAGAAAAACAGGTACCAAAAAATTGAGCAATTTTTATTTGTCTGACCTTGGGTCAGGCCCTTTTCACCACAGAACTTAGATACTCTTACTATATTAAACATATGGAAGAATTAAGGGTTGGAGTACTTTCTAATCTACTGCTACAAATCTATAGGAAACTACTACAGGTGTGCAATTAGTGACCTGTTAAGATAGTAAGCAGGGACTTCCGGTTTCCAGTTGCACATGTAAGGAGCTTGGAAGTTGTCCAAGCTCCAGCCTCACAAAAAATAAATAGCTACATACTCTAAAAAAATCAACAACAATTCTTCTTGGATCCGTAAAAGAGAGGAGTATGCAGTAACAAAGCACTGCCCCCAAGATTAGAGCGATGGATAGGTGAATACAGGCTTACCAGAGCAGACTTACAAGTAGAGACTTCCACAGGAGCCAGTGCCAGGGTAGGAAAACCTGAAATGTAGTTGATTAATTGCTGAAGGCTTGCTGGAGACAATGCTCAGAGTTAAAAACTCCAGGGGGACTCAGTCACAGGGAGGGCCCCACAATATTGCCAGGTTTACCTCCAGGGAATTCTATCAGGTTCCCACAGTAAACAGTGGGGAAAAGTAGCCTTATGCTTCCAACAGGAGAAGAGGAAAAGAAAACATTTTGAAATATGCCAGAGCACTCTGTTCTTCACAAGACCTACTGTCAGGAGAAACTGGTGAACCAGAGCCTAACCTGCTAGGGTATTATCAGAGCCTATCTGACCTGAGGAAGGGAATTATCTAGCTCCAGCCCACTCTAGTCATCCTGTCCCACCTGAGGAAGGAGAATAAAAACTTGGGAAACACTTGTGACATTCACAGTTCAGAGGCACATGCTCACTAAAAGACTGAGACCTAATCATAGGACTATAGAATCCTTCCTCAGCTCCGCACATTACCACAACATTACTAAAGGCCTATTTACAGCTGTTCCTTTTACCTGATACGTCATGTATGGCTGCCAAGAAAAATGCCAAGGCATACTAAAAGGCAAAAACACAATTTGAAGAGCCAGAGCAAGTATCAGAACTACACTTGGGAGGGATGTTGATATTATCACAATGGGAATTTAAAACAACTATGATATGCTAAGGGCTCTAATGGATAAAATAGACAGCAGGTAAGAAGAGCTGGGCAATGGAAGCAGAGAGAAGGAAATCCTAAGAGAGAACCAAAAGGAAATACTGGAGATAAAAAACACAATAACAGAAATGAAGAATGCCTTTGATGGACTTATTAGTAGACTGGGCAGAGTTGAGGAAAGAATCTCTGAGCCTGAGGATATACTGACAGAATTCCTGAAAAACAAAAAGACAAAGAGAACAAAGACTGAAATAAACATAACAGAATATCCAAGGACTGTGGGGCAACTACAAAAGGTGTAACATATGAATAATGGGGATACCAGAAGGAGAAGAAAGAAAGGAAAAGAAGAAAGATTTGAAACAATAATAACTGAGAATTTCCCTAAATTGTCAGTCATCAAACCACAGATCCAAGGAGCTTAGGGAATACCAAACAGGATAAATACCAAAAAAAAAAAAAAAAAGAATACTACACCTTGGAATATCATTTTTGAATTACAGAAAATCAAAGATAAACTCCTGGAGGAAGCCAGAGGGAATAAAACATCTTACCTGTAGAGGAACAAAGATAAGAATTACATCTGATTTCACCTCAAAAACTATGCAAGCAACAAGAGTGGAGTGAAGTATTTAATGTGTTGAGAGAAAGAAAAAAAAACCCACCAACCTAGAGTTCTGTACTTTGCAAAATTATCCTTTAAAAGTCAAAGAGAAAGACTTTCTCAGACAAGCAAAAATTGAAGAAATTTGTTGCTAATAGACCTGTCTGGCAAGAAGTGTTAAAAGAAGTTCTTCAGAGAGAAGGAAATTTTTATAGGTCAGAAACTCACCTTTATATAAAGTAAGGAAGAGCACTGAAGAAGGGAGAGGTGAAGAAAAAATCATTTATTTTTCTTATTCTTAATTAATCTAACAGATAACAGTTTGTTCAAAACAATACCAACAGTGTATTTGATTAGTCTGTACTATATATATATATGCTTATGTATGCTTATAAAGTGAAATGGATGACAGCAATGATAAAGGAATGGAATGAAGGAATTAGGATTATTGTTATTATAAGGTACTCACACAACTGTGAAGTGGTATATTGTTATTTGAAAGTGAACTTCGATTAATTGTAAATGTAGATAGCAAACTCTAGGGCAACCACTAAAATAAGAAAAAAAAGAAGTATAATTGGTATGCTATGGGAGGAAAGAAAATGGAATCAGATAAGATGCTCAGCTAAAACCACACGAGGCAGAAGAGTGAAAGACACAAATAGTAACGAAGAACAAGGGCAACAAATAGAGAACAGAAACAAATATGGTAGATAGTAACCCACCTATATCAATAAGAACTTTGAATGTCTACAGTCTAAGTGCACCAAATAAAAGACAGATTGTAAAAGTGGATCAAAAAGCACAACCCAACTATACATTGTCTACAAGAAATGCATGTTAAATATAAAGACATATATAGGTTAAAAGTAAAAGGATGGAGAAAGTATATCATACTAACACTAATCAAAAGGAAAAAAAGAGTATGTTATTTTCAGACAGAGCAGAACTTCAAAGTAAGGAACATTATCAGGGATAATGAAGGCCATTACATAACAATAAAGGGGTCAATTCTCCAAGAAGGCATAATAATTCTTAAGGTATATGTACCTAACAGCAGAGCACCAAACTACAAGAGGCAGAAATTGATAGAACTGCAGGGAGAAAGAGATGAATCCACTATCATAGTTGTAGACTTTAACATCCCTCTCCCAGAAATGGAAAGATTCACTGGTGTGGAAAATCATTAAGGACATAGTTGAATTCAATGATACCATCAATCAGTTGGATATAATTGACATCTATAGACTACTTCATCCAACAATAGCAGATTACACATTCTTCTCAAAGCAGTAGACAGGAAAGGCCAGTCCCCTTGGCTTATTGCCACTCATTGGCTATATATATATATATATATATATATATATATATATATATATTGCACTGAAGGGGGCCGTGCACAGCACTAGTTGTAAACTAGTTGGTATTTTAACAAACCCTATCGTTGAAGAGTTCCTAATCCAACCAGAGAGAATGGCAAATGATTATATACTTAAGTGATAGTAGAAGAATCCAAAAAGCCCCTTGGAGCAAGATGAGAAGAGGACAGACACACTTTATCAAGATTTTATGTATATATGTGTTTACTCTTGTAACATTAGGGGATTGAGTTTGTAAACTCAAAACCCCAGAAGCACCTGCATAGTAAATTTACCCCAGATAAAAAGTATATATTTCACACTGAAATATAAGATAAAATATCTTGTCTTTCTTCATAACAATTGGAAAAAAAAACTAAATAAGCATGAAGTCACACCATGAAGAATTATTTTGCAAATGCATACAATGTACCTATACGTGTTTTTACATGTTCACAATGTAATTATACTGCTTTATATTTTATTAGATACTTTTACACATATATTTTGATACATTGGCATATATTAATATATTTGATATTTTGCTATGTATAGTCCATATCCCTATAAATTTAGTGACTATGCATATTTATATCATTTCTAGGGATACAAAGTAATTTTATCAGAGCACAAAATTAAATAAATGTGATACAATATACACAAGGAAAAAACCATAGAAAACGGACCAGAAAATCTCTTGATATAAAATTGCCAAAGCACATTTTTCACAGAACTAGAACAAAAAATTTCGCAATTTGTATAGAAACACAAAAGGCCCCGAATAGCCAAAGCAATCTTGAGAACGAAAAAAGGAGCTGGAGGAATCGGGCTCCCTGACTTCAGACTATTCTACAAAGCCACAGTAATCAAGACAGTATGGTACTGGCACAAAAACAGAAAGATAGATCAATGGAACAGGATAGAAAGCCCAGAGATAAACCCACGCACATATGGACACCTTATCTTTGATAAAGGAGGCAGGAATGTACAGTGGAGAAAGGACAGCCTCTTCAATAAATGGTGCTGGGAAAACTGGACAGCTACATATAAAAATATGATATTAGATCACTCCCTAACACCATACACAAAAATAAGCTCAAAATGGATTAAAGATCTAAATGTAAGGCCAGAAACTATCAAACTCTTAGAGGAAAACATAGGAAGAACACTCTATGACATAAATCACAGCAAGATCCTTTCTGACCCACCTCCTAGAGTAATGGAAATAAAAACAAAAATAAACAAATGTGACCTAATGAAACTTCAAAGCTTTTGCACAGCAAAGGAAACCATAAACAAGACCAAAAGACAACCCTCAGAATGGGAGAAAATATTTGCAAATGAAGCAACTGACAAAGGATTAATCTCCAAAATTTATAAGCAGCTCATGCAGCTCAATAATAAAAAAACAAACAACCCCATCCAAAAATGGGCAGAAGACCTAAACAGACATTTCTCCAAAGAAGATATACAGAATGCCAACAAACACATGAAAGAATGCTCAACATCATTAATCATTAGAGAAATGCAAATCAAAACTACAATGAGATATCATCTCACACCAGTCAGAATGGCCATCATCAAAAAATCTAGAAACAATAAATGCTGGAGAGGGTGTGGAGAAAAGGGAACACTCTTGCACTGCTGGTGGGAATGTGAATTGGTCCAGCCACTATGGAGAACAGTATGGAGGTTCCTTAAAAAACTACAAATAGCACTACCATATGACCCAGCAATCCCACTACTGGGCATATACCCTGAGAAAACCATATTTCAAAAAGAGTCATGTACCAAAATGTTCATTGCAGCTCTATTTACAATAGCCTGGAGATGGAAACAACCTAAGTGCCCATCATCGGATGAATGGATAAAGAAGATGTGGCACATATATACAATGGAATATTACTCAGCCATGAAAAGAAACGAAATTGAGCTATTTGTAATGAGATGGATAGACCTAGAGTCTGTCATACAGAGTGAAGTAAGTCAGAAAGAGAAAGACAAATACCGTATGCTAACACATATATATGGAATTTAAGGGGAAAAAAATGTCATGAAGAACCTAGGGGTAAGACAGGAATAAAGACGCAGGCCTACTGGAGAACGGACTTGAGGATATGGGGAGGGGGAAGGGTGAGCTTTGACAGGGCGAGAGAGAGTCACGGACATATACACACTAACAAACGTGGTAAGGTAGATAGCTAGTGGGAAGCAGCCACATGGCACAGGGATATTAGCTCGGTGCTTTGTGACAGCCTGGAGGGGTGGGATAGGGAGAGTGGGAGGGAGGGAGACGCAAGAGGGAAGAGATATGGGAACATATGTATATGTATAACTGATTCACTTTGTTATAAAGCAGAAACTAACACACCATTGTAAAGCAATTATACCCCAATAAAGATGTTTAAAAAAAAACAAAAAACAAACAAACAAAAAACAATAAAATTGCCAAAGCAGAATCAGGTAATATTAGAATTTTAAGGAGACCTTAGTAGCCTCTAGTTCAAGTCTGTTTCAGAAATAGAAATCCCATTTACTGTATGTCTATTAGTTGATAACCCAGTTATGCTTGGATATCTTCAATATGAGAAGCTCACTCCTTTATCAGGTTGCCTGTGACAACACTGGCTAGCTCTAATCTCTTGGAAAATTTATTCAGAATTTCTCTCTTTGCAATAGCTCCAGGGTAACATAGGTTTGCCTTTTGGAGCAGGAGAAAATAGGCCCATTCCATGTTAAAATCTTACATATGTATCATTCTTTAATACCTTTCAAGCTGTTCCACCTTTATTAGCTTATCTCATTCTTACAGCTCCTGTAAGGTTTGCAGAAGTATAGTTTTCTCAATTTTATGAATAAACAGCAGAGGCCCCTGTTATCAGGCTATATAAAGGGAAACAGTGAATCCCATTTAAGTGGAGAAATTGTCTTTGTTTATGTGTCTGTTTGTTTTACAAAATGTTAGATAGCTCTCAGAATCTTTGGCGACTCTGTAAGGACAGAGTTCACATTAAACAACCCCCAGAACCACAGCTCAGAGCTGTCTGAGCCCAGCGTGGCCTCCCTACCTGCATTCCAAAATCAATGCCTTCTCTTCAGGCAGCTCCATTCCGATCTGACTTTCGTGGGTGCATCCCTTGGGTGGAGTATGTCACACGTCTGCACTTTAGTGATAAGGGAAGCTAGGAAATAGGGTTTTTGCTGAATTTTACATGGAGAAGGCAAGACACACAATGTAAGAAATAGCAAAATGTAAAGAGCAAAATGCAATTCAATTATTTTGAGCTGTCAGAAATGACAGATGCCCACTATGACGTCCTAAATTCATTTCCTGATGCTGAGTTCCCCTCCCAAATAATCTTCCAAGATTCTCTCTTCTGTTTCTATACCTTTTTTAACCTGCACATGGAACGTTACATCTGTATCTGTTTATCTGAAATTTACTAGTTTGGGCTCATTGCTTCAGTGTCTTTGGATCGTGTCAAAACTAGTTTCATCACTCATCATGAGAGCCCGCTGAACCAGTTTTACTTATTAATACCTTGAATACAGGTCCTCTTTAAGTCCATGGGGCATAGCAGAATATCTCTTGGGTGGTGATGATGGCTTGAAAATGTTACCAAGGAAGCTCTGATATGTTCTCTATGAAGCACTACTTCAAATACTTTAAATATATTTTAATTTTATCAATTATCCCTCAATCAAGCTGAAAAAAAAAGATATTAAGAGAAGCTGGGTGAAGGGTACACAAGAACTCTTTGTACTATTTTTGTAACTTTTCTGTAAATCTAAAATTATTCCAAAATCAAAGTTTATTAAAAATGTAAAACAAAGAATCACTACTTTTTTGTATAGATCTTCAGGCTTCCGTGAATTCATCTCTCTTCCCGTCCCTCTCCGCCCTATCCTTAAGAGTGTCACGAAATATCAGGTCACCTATGCCAGTTTTACTGCCTCACTGCTAATGTCTTCCTACTCACCTGCATCGTACCTGCGATAGGTACTCTTCCCAATACTTGTTTATTCTAACCACATTTTGTTTTCTAGCTGTTAAGAGTATTTTGAAGAATGCCAGAGAACGGTAAGGGGGAAGAGTACAGAAATTTTACCACTTCAAAAAACGTCCACTGTTCTAGAAATGATCTTACTGATTGATTCATATTCACTCATTCATTCATTCATTCAAGAAATATTGATTGGGTACTATGGAGAGTATCCTTTCCTTTGGGAAACCAGCCCCTCCTACTCCCTGGGGTAAAGATTTCAGTCACTATACCTTCCCCTACTCCTGAGGCAGAGGTGTGAATGAGACCCAGGATGAGACAGTCAGAATCATTTTCTGGAATTAATATGTGAACAGCCTGCTATATGCTTAGAGCTGGATGCAGAATTAAGCTGCCCCATGACAGGCAGAGCTGAGAGTTCCCGGTAACAGAGAGCCTTGATGGCATCCTCCGAGCTCCTGGATCCTGCTGTCTGTAAAGCCCAGGCCAGCTTTAGGCTTCTCTGTTTTATAAATTCCAGTTTTGTTTAACCTAGTTCGTGTTCCGCTTCTGTCACTCGCAACAGAAAGGACACTAAAATTATTCTATCATTAGTCTGACTTTTAGGCGTACTCGTGATTTTTTCCTCTTTTATCTTCAAAAATATATACAGGAAACACAAAGAGGCTTTGCCAGGGGCTCTTCCATTCCCTGTTTTATAGGGAGGAATTAATCATGCATGGCATAATGGGTGAGGTAACAGTTTGTTCAAAGTATAGGAGGAATATCAAGGAAAAAATGAATAAATGCAAAAAACCCCACAAAACCCACCCCATGCCTTCTATCCCCCCATCACCACCTCCCTCCCACTCAGTGCCTTTGGCTTGATACCTGTTTTTGTGTCAGATCCTTGATCAGTGCCCGAATCCAAATCAGCTTCAATCCCCCTCTTGGCAGTATTCTAGGGTCACTGACAAATTTATTTCTCTTCTTTTTATTTTTTTTCTAGAATTTAAAAAATGTAGACTATTCTTTTAGGTAGAGTTTTTATGTTGCCTTTTATGCAGTATCTTGTCGTCAAGGTTAACCTACAAGTTTACGGGCATTTCATAAGCTGACAATATATTTTTTTGACCACTTGACTCCCCTTTCAGATAGTTTTTTCTCTTCCATTGGCATTGGATTTGTAGATGCCACTGGCTGGTTAGTTCACCTTGGTATGCTCAAGAGGAACAAGATGGGTAGAATTTAACCTTTGACATAATGATTAGAAAATAGCTACTTGGTTTGGAAAACATCTTGATAGCATCAATCCATTGGTTAATTGGCTCAAAGTCATACATTTCTGACCTTTAGAAAATGGCAGTGTTTCATTCTGAATCATCAGCCTGATTACTCTTTTGCTTTAGAAAACAAAGGTTTCTGTGTTTTACTCAACTTAGCTGAATTACATATGCAGAATTTAACACCCTGTGCTCTGACCTACAGTTCTTGCCAATGGCTAAAATCTTCTAACATTCAGTAGAAGTTGCACTAAAAGACCAGCTCCTGATGGATTTATCTATTAGAAGATAATAGTTTAATTTGCTGTCCACAATTTGTGAAACGCAATGGGGTCATTACTATATCTTAGTCATATTGTATCTCTCAAGTAATCAGCACAGTTTCTGGCACCTAACAAGAGCCAAATAAAAGTCTATAAATGAAAGTTTATACATGAATAAATAAATGAATGGACAAATATTATACATTTGAAAAAGAGTATACTGAATAATTTTCTCTAAATTTGCAATGTCCTCTTAGGCTTAAAGAAATTGTTTATGTTGGGTGTTCTTTTAGGTGAATCAGAATGAAGAACAAGTATTTCTACAACTAATAGAAATTTTCCCTTTTGGGTATGTTTCTCCTTTACAACAGATGTTTTCAAAGCCTTTTCTCCAACACAATATTAAAAAGTGCCTTATTGCTATAATACCATTTTGCTGTGTTTCTGTTGATTCCACATAGAGTAGCTGAAATATTATTGACAAATAGTTTCCTACAATCTTAACAGGAAAAAAGTTAAAGTTTATCCATTTAATTATTAAAGATAACTATAAGGCATTATGTGAAGATGCCTTGCTAGCTCAGAGAACAGAAAAATAAAGACAGTCAAAGAAAGAAAAAAGCATGAATCAACTCATAAATGATCTTCAGAGAATTTATCTTCTTACATGTTATTAAGATGGTGAGAATCATTCTCATCTCATTTTTTTTTAATTTATTTATTTATTTATTTATTTTTTAAACATCTTTATTGGGGTATAATTGCTTTACAATGGTGTGTTAGTTTCTGCTTTATAACAAAGTGAATCAGCTATACATACACATATGTTCCCATATGTCTTCCCTCTTGCGTCTCCCTCCCTCCTACTCTCCCCATCCCACCCTTCCAGGCTGTCACAAAGCACCGAGCTAATATCCCTGTGCCTTGCGGCTGCTTCCCCCCAGCTATCTACCTTACTACGTTTGTTAGTGTGTATATGTCCATGACTCTCTCTCGCCCTGTCAAAACTCAACCTTCCCCCTCCCCATATCCTCAAGTCCATTCTCCAGTAGGTCTGCGTCTTTATTCCTATCTTACCCCTAGGTTCTTCATGACATTTTTTTCCCTTAAATTCCATATATATGTGTTAGCATACGGTATTTGTCTTTTTCTTTCTGACTTACTTCACTCTGTATGACAGACTCTAGGTCTATCCATCTCATTACAAATAGCTCAATTTCATTTCTTTTTAAGGCTGAGTAATATTCCATTGTGTATATGTGCCACATCTTCTTTATCCATTCATCCGATGATGGGCGCTTAGGTTGTTTCCATGTCCTGGCTATTGTAAATAGAGCTGCAATGAACATTTTGGTACATGACTCTTTTTGAATTTTGGTTTTCTCAGGGTATATGCCAAGTAGTGGGATTGCTGGGTCATATGGTAATTCTATTTGTAGTTTTTTAAGGAACCTCCATACTGTTCTCCACAGTGGCTGAACCAATTCACATTCCCACCAGCAGTGCAAGAGTGTCCCCTTTTCTCCACACCCTCTCCAGCATTTATTGTTTCTAGATTTTTTGATGATGGCCATTCTGACTGGTGTGAGATGATATCTCATTGTAGTTTTGATTTGCATTTCTCTAATGATTAATGATGTTGAGCATTCTTTCATGTGTTTGTTGGCATTCTGTATATCTTCTTTGGAGAAATGTCTATTTAGGTCTTCTGCCCATTTTTGGATGGGGTTGTTTGTTTTTTTGTTATTGAGCTGCATGAGCTGCTTGTAAATTTTGGAGATTAATCCTTTGTCAGTTGCTTCATTTGCAAATGTTTTCTCCCATTCTGAGGGTTGTCTTTTGGTCTTGGTTATGGTTTCCTTTGCTGTGCAAAAGCTTTGAAGTTTCATTAGGTCCCATTTGTTTATTTTTGTTTTTATTTCCATTACTCTAGGAGGTGGGTCAGAAAGGATCTTGCTGTGATTTATGTCATAGAGTGTTCTTCCTATGTTTTCTTCTAAGAGTTTGATAGTTTCTGGCCTTACATTTAGGTCTTTAATCCATATTGAGCTTATTTTTGTGTATGGTGTTAGGGAGTGATCTAATCTCATACTTTTACATGTACCTGTCCAGTTTTCCCAGCACCATTTATTGAAGAGGCTGTCCTTTCTCCACTGTACATTCCTGCCTCCTTTATCAAAGATAAGGTGTCCATATGTGCGTGGGTTTATCTCTGGGCTTTCTATCCTGTTCCACTGATCTATCTTTCTGTTTTTGTGCCAGTACCATACTGTCTTGATTACTTTTGCTTTGTAATATAGTCTGAAGTCAGGGAGCCTTATTCCTCCAGCTCCTTTTTTCGTTCTCAAGATTGCTTTGGCTATTCGGGGTCTTTTGTGTTTCCATACAAATTGCGAAATTTTTTGTTCTAGTTCTGTGAAAAATGGCAGTGGTAGTTTGATAGGGATTGCATTGACTCTGTAGATTGCTTTGGGTAGTAGAGTCATTTTCACAATGTTGATTCTTCCCATCCAAGAACATGGTATATCTCTCCATCTATTTGTATCATCTTTAATTTCTTTCATCAGTGTCTTATAATTTTCTGCACACGGGTCTTTTGTCTCCTTAGGTAGCTTTATTCCTAGGTATTTTATTCTTTTTGTTGCAGTGGTAAATGGGAGTGTTTTCTTGATTTCAATTTCAGATTTTTCATCATTAGTATATAGGAATGCCAGAGATTTCTGTGCATTAATTTTGTATCCTGCTACTTTACCAAATTCATTGATTAGCTCTAGTAGTTTTCTGGTAGCATCTTTAGGATTCTCTATGTATAGTATCATGTCGTCTGCAAACAGTGACAGCTTTACTTCTTCTTTTCCGATTTGGATTCCTTTTATTTCCTTTTCTTCTCTGATTGCTGTGGCTAAAACTTCCAGTACTATGTTGAATAAGAGTGGTGAGAGTGGGCAACCTTGTCTTGTTCCTGATCTTAGTGGAAATGCTTTCAGTTTTTCACCATTGAGGATGATGTTTGCTGTGGGCTTGTCATATATGGCCTTTATTATGTTTAGGAAAGTTCCCTCTATGCCTACTTTCTGGAGGGTTTTTATCATAAATGGGTGTTGAATTTTGTCGAAAGCTTTCTCTGCGTCTATTGAGATGATCATATGGTTTTTCTCCTTCAGTTTGTTAATATGGTTTATCACATTGATAGATTTGCGTATATTGAAGAATCCTTGCATTCCTGGAATAAACCCCACTTGATCATGGTGTATGATCCTTTTAATGTGCTGTTGGATTCTGTTTGCTAGTATTTTGTTGAGGATTTTTGCATCTATGTTCATCAGTGATATTGGCCTGTAGTTTTCTTTCTTTGTGACATTCTTGTCTGGTTTTGGTATCAAGGTGATGGTGGCTTCGTAGAAGGAATTTGGGAGTGTTCCTCCCTCTGCTATATTTTGGAAGAGTTTGAGAAGGATAGGTGTTAGCTCTTCTCTAAACGTTTGATAGAATTCACCTGTGAAGCCATCTGGTCCTGGGCTTTTGTTTGTTGGAAGGTTTTTAATCACATTTTCAATTTCAGTGCTTGTGATTGGTCTGTTCATATTTTCTATTTCTTCCTGATTCAGTCTTGGCAGGTTGTGCATTTCTAAGAATTTGTCCATTTCTTCCATATTGTCCATTTTATTGGCATAGAGTTGCTTGTAGTAATCTCTGATTTTTTTTATTTCTGCAGTGTCAGTTATTACTTCTCCTTTTTCATTTCTAATTCTATTGATTTGAGTCTTCTCCCTTTTTTTCTTGATGAGTCTGGCTAGTGGTTTATCTATTTTGTTTATCTTCTCAAAGAACCAGCTTTGAGTTTTATTGATCTTTGCTATTGTTTCCTTCATTTCTTTTTCATTTATTTCTGATCTGATTTTTATGATTTCTTTCCTTCTGCTAGCTTTGGGGTTCTTTTGTTCTTCTTTCTCTAATTGCTTGAGGTGCAAGGTTAGGTTGTTTATTCGAGATGTTTCCTGCTTCTTAAGGTGGGCTTGTATTGCTATAAACTTCCCCCTTAGAACTGCTTTTGCTGCATCCCATAGGTTTTGGGTCGTTGTGTCTCCATTGTCATTTGTTTCTAGGTATTTTTTTATTTCCTCTTTGATTTCTTCAGTGATCACTTCATTATTAAGTAGTGTATTGTTTAGCCTCCATGTGTTTGTATTTTTTACAGATCTTTTCCTGTAATTGATATCTAGTCTCATGGCGTTGTGGTCGGAAAAGATACTTGATACAATTTCAGTTTTCTTAAATTTACCAAGGCTTGATTTGTGACCCAAGGTATGATCTATCCTGGAGAATGTTCCATGAGCACTTGAGAAAAATGTGTATTCTGTTGTTTTTGGATGGAGTGTCCTATAAATATCAATTAAGTCCATCTTGTTTAATGTATCATTTAAAGCTTGTGTTTCCTTATTTATTTTCATTTTGGATGATCTGTCCATGGGTGAAAGTGGGGTGTTAAAGTCCCCTACTATGAATGTGTTACTGTTGATCTCCCCTTTTATGGTTGTTAGTATTTGCCTTATGTATTGAGGTGCTCCTATGTTGGGTGCATAAATATTTACAATTGTTATATCTTCTTCTTGGATCGATCCCTTGATCATTATGTAGTGTCCTTCTTTGTCCCTTTTAATAGTCCTTATTTTAAAGTCTATTTTGTCTGATATGAGAATTGCTACTCCAGCTTTCTTTTGGTTTCCATTTGCATGGAATATCTTTTTCCATCCCCTTACTTTCAGTCTGTATGTGTCTCTAGGTCTGAAGTGGGTCTCTTGTAGACAGCATATATAAGGGTCTTGTTTTTGTATCCATTCAGCCAATCTGTGTCTTTTGGTGGGAGCATTTAGTCCATTTACATTTAAGGTAATTATCGATATGTATGTTCCTATTCCCATTTTATATATTGTTTTGGGTTCGCTACTATAGGTCGTTTCCTTCTCTTGTGTTTCGTGTCTAGAGAAGTTCCTTTAGCATTTGTTGTAAAGCTGGTTTGGTGGTGCTGAACTCTCTCAGCTTTTGCTTGACTGTAAAGGTTTTAATTTCTCCATCAAATGTGAATGAGATCCTTGCTGGGTAGAGTAGTCTTGGTTGCAGGCTTTTCTCCTTCATCACTTTCAGTATGTCCTGCCACTCCCTTCTGGCTTGTAGGGTTTCTGCTGAGAGATCAGCTGTTAACCTTATGGGGATTCCCTTGTGTGTTATTTGTTGTTTTTCCCTTGCTGCTTTGAATATGCTTTCTTTGTATTTAGTTTTTGACAGTTTGATTAATATGTGTCTTGGCGTGTTTCTCCTTGTATTTATCCTGTATGGGACTCTCTGTGCTTCCTGGACTTGATTAACTATTTCCTTTCCCATATTAGGGAAGTTTTCAACTATAATCTCTTCAAATATTTTCTCAGTCCCTTTCTTTCTTTCTTCTTCTTCTGGAACCCCTATAATTCGAATGTTGGTGCGTTTAATGTTGTCCCAGAGGTCTCTGAGACTGTCCTCAGTTCTTTTCATTCTTTTTTCTTTATTCTGCTCTGCAGTAGTTATTTCCACTACTTTATCTTCCAGGTCACTTATCCGTTCTTCTGCCTGAGTTATTCTGCTATTGATCCTATCTAGAGTGGTTTTAATTTCATTTATTGCATTGTTCATCGTTGCTTGTTTCATCTTTAGTTCTTGTAGGTCCTTGTTAACTGTTTCTTGCATTTTGTCCATTCTACTTCCAAGATTTCGGATCATCCTTACTATCATTATTCTGAATTCTTTTTCAGGTAGATTGCCTATTTCCTCTTCATTTGTTAGGTCTGGTGGGTTTTTATCTTGCTCCTTCATCTGCTGTGTGTTTTTCTGTCTTCTCATTTTGCTTATCTTACTGTGTTTGGGGTCTCCTTTTTGCAGGCTGCACGTTCGTAGTTCCCGTTGTTTTTGATGTCTGTCTCCAGTGGCTAAGGTTGTTTCAGTGGGTTGTGTAGGCTTCCTGGTGGAGGGGACTAGTGCCTGTGTTGTGCTGGATGAGGCTGGATCTTGTCTCTCTAGTGGGCAGGTTCACGTCTGGTGGTGTGTTTTGGGGTGTCTGTGGCCTTATTATGATTTTAGGCAGCCTCTCTGCTAATGGGTGGGGTTGTGTTCCTGTTTTGCTAGTTGTTTGGCATAGGTTGTCGAGCACTGTGGCTTGCTGGTCGTTGAGTGAAGCTGGGTGCTGGTGTTAAGATGGAGGTCTCGGAGATTTCCACCGTTTAATATTATGTGGAGCTGGGAGGTCTCTTGTTGACCAGTGTCCTGAAATTGGCTCTCCTACCTCAGAGGCAGAGCCCTGACTCCTGGCTGGAGCACCAAGAGCCTTTCATCCACACAGCTCAGAATAAAAGGGAGAAAAAGTAGGGAGAATTAGTAGAAGTATGAGTAAAGAAAGAAGGAAAGGAAGGAAGGAAGAAAGAAGCAGAGAAGGAAAGAAAGGAGGGAGGGAGGGAGGGAGGAAGGAAGGAAGGAGGGAAAGAAGGAAAAAAGACAGAAAGAAAGATGATACAGTAAAAATAAAATAAAGTATAATATAGTTATTGAATTAAAAAATATTTAGAAAAAAAAAAAAGGGACGGATAGAACCTTAGGACAAATGTTGGAAGCAAAGCTATACAGAGAAAATCTTACACAGAAGCATACACATACACCTTCACAAAAAGAGGTAAAGGGGGAAAAATCATAAATCCTGCTCCCTGAGACCACCTCCTCAATTTGGGGTGATTCGTTGTCTAAAGGAGGGAAGGAAGGAAGGAAAGAAAGAACGAAGGTAAAGTATAATAAAGTTATTACAATTAAACTTAATTATTAAGAAAAATAATTTTTTTAAAAAAATCATGGACGGATAGAGCCCTAGGACAAATGGTGGAAGCAAGAGTATACAGACAAGATCTCACACAGAAGCATACACGTACACATTCACAAAAAGAGGAAAAGGGAAAAAAATCATAGATCTCGCTCGTAAAGTCCACCTCTTCAATTTGGGATCATTCCTTGTCTATTCAGGTATTCCACAGATGCAGGGTATATCAAGTTGATTGTGGAGCTTTAATCCGCTGCTTCTGTGGCTGCTGGGAGAGATTTCCCTTTCTCTTCTTTGTTCTCACAGCTCACAGGAGCTCAGCTTTGGATTTGGCCCTGCCTCTGCGTGTAGGTCGCTGGAGGGCGTCTGTTTTTTCGCTCAGACAGGACGGGGTTAAAGGAGCCGCTGATTCGGGGCCTCCGGCTTACTCAGGCCGGGGGTTGGGGGATGGGGGAAGGAGGGGCACTGCGTGCGGGGCGGGCCTGCGGCGGCAGAGGCAGCGTGACGTTGCGGCAGAGGCCGGCGTGACGTTGCACCAGCCTGAGGCCCGCCGTGCGTTGTCCCGGGGAAGTTGTCCCTGGATCCCGGGAACTTGGCAGTGGCGGGCTGCACAGGCTCCGCGGAAGAGGGGTGTGGAGGGTGACCTGTGCTCGCACACAGGCCCCTTGGTGGCGGCAGCAGCAGCCTTAGCGTCTCCCGCCCGTCTCTGGGGTCCGCGGTTTTAGCCGCGGCTCGCGCCCGTCTCTGGGGTTTGCGCTTTCAGCCGCGGCTCGCGCCCGTCTCTGGGGTCCGCGGTTTTAGCCGCGGCTCGCGCCCGTCTCTGGGGTTTGCGCTTTCAGCCGCGGCTCGCGCCCGTCTCTGGAGTTCCTTTAAGCAGCGCTCTTAAACCCCTCTCCTCGCGCACCAGGAAACAAAGAGGGAAGAAAAAGTCTGTTGCCTCTTCGGCCGGTGCAGGCTTTTCCCCGAACTCCCTCCCGGCTAGTCGTGGTGCACTAACCCCTTCAGGCTATGTTCAAGCCGCCAACCCCAGTCCTCTCCCTGAGCTCCGTCCAAAACCAAAACCCGGGCCTCAGCTCGCAGCCCCGCCCGCCCCGGTGGGTGAGCAGCAAGCCTCTCGGGTTGGTGAGTGCTGGTCGGCACCGATCGTCTGTGCAGGAATCTCCCCGCTTTGCCCTCCGCACCCGTCGCTGTGCACTACTCCGCGGTCCCAAAACTGCCCCCTCCGCCTCCCGCAGTCTCCGCCCGCGGAGGGGCTTCCTAGTGTGTGGAAACTTTTCCTCCTTCACAGCTCCCTCCCACTGGTGCAGGTGCCGTCCTTATTCTTTTGTCTCTGTTTTTTCTTTTGCCCTACCCAGGTACGTGGGGAGTTTCTTGCCTTTTGGTAGGTCTGAGGTCTTCTGCCAGCCTTCAGTAGGAGTTCTGTAGGAGTTGTTCCACGTGTGGATGTATTTCTGGTGTATCCGTGGGGAGGAAGGCGATCTCCACGTCTTACTCTTCCGCCATCTTCAAGGTCCCCTGTACTCCGATGGTTTCTTTCTCTAGGCTTCCAGGAAGTGCTGTAGTCTGTAGAACAATATATCCAGGCATCTCTGTCACAGTTGGTCAGCTTCTTTAGAAACAATTTCTTTCTGTAATTCTGAAAAGAAGTGGTAGGAGCATTCTAGATGATTGGGCCGGGGACTCTGAAGAGCCTGAGTCTCATCTCATTTTTTAATCTACATTAAGAATGAGAGCTAAGTCATAATAGGACCTACTAAGTGGTAGGCCAAGAAAAGATTCTTGCACATGTGCGAAAAAAAAAATGTGTGTATATTTATATACTTAGAAAAAACTCATTGGGGCTTCCCTGGTGGTGCAGTGGTTAAGAATCTGCCTGCCAATGAAGGGGACACAGGTTCAAGCCCTGGTCGGGGAAGATCCCACATGCCGTGGAGCAACCAAGCCCATGCGCCACAACTACTGAGCCTGTGCTCTAGGGCCCACGAGCCACAAATACTGAGCCCATGTGCCACAACTACTGAAGCCTGTGTGCCTAGAGCCCATGCTCCACAACAAGAGAAGCCACCGCAGTGAGAAGCACACACACCGCAACGAAGAGTAGCCCCTGCCCACCTCAACTAGAGAAAGCCCACGTGCAGCAACAAAGACCCAACGCAGCCAAAAATAAACAATAAATAAACTAAATTTATTTTTAAAAATCTCATTGGTTCGCTCAAAATAATATTAATCATTTTGGAAAGTGATTGTATTTATATTATTGTACTTAAACCTGCTTTTTTTGTTCATTTTCATTTCTTCAGAATGAAACTGCCACTGTATCAGGAAGCTTACAGCTGAATAAAGAGCTGCTCATTTTAATAATCACCATGTATGTTTCCTCATGCAGGTCCACATCACATCTGTAGATACAAATGTTGAGCTGCAAACATTTCCGAGGGAGGCTATACAAATAAGAACTTGGAATCTGGGAAGAGAGTGATGTATTTAAATCTTAATTTGGCCTCCTGGGCAGGTTAATGTAATGGAACATTGCTAAACTTCAATTTTCTTGTGTGAAATATAGAAATGTTGATAGATTGTTGCCTTGAGAGGTAAATGAGGGGAAAAAATATATATATATATTTAACTTTCTCTTTTATATTGGAGTACAGTTAACAATGTTGTGATAGTTTCAGGTGTACAGCAAAGTGATTCAGTTATACATATACATGTATCTATTCTTTTTCAAATTCTTTTCCCATTTAGGTTGTTACATAATATTGAGCAGAGTTCCTTGTGCTATACAGTAGGTCCTCATTGGTTATCCATTTTAAATATAGCAGTGTGTACATGTCAATCCCAAACTCCCTAACTATCCCTTCCCCCAACCCTTCCCCCCTGGTCCATAAGTTCGTTCTCTAAGTCTGTGAGTCTGTTTCTGTTTTGTAAGTTAGTTCATTTATATATTTCTTATTTTTGTTTTTTTATTGACATATAGTTGATTTACAATGTTGTGTTAGTTTCTGCCATGTAGCAAAGTGATTCAGTTGTACATATATATACATTCTCTTTTTAAAATTTATTTATTGTATTTATTTATTTTTGGCTGCGTTGGGTCTTCGTTGCTGTGCGCAGGCTTTCTCTAGTTTTGGAGAGCGGGGGCTACTCTTTGTTGTGGTGCATGGGCTTCTCATTGCGGTGGCTTCTCTTGTTGCAGAGCATGGGCTCTAGGCGTACGGGCTTCAGTAGCTGTGGCCTGTGGGCTCTAGAGCGCAGGCTCAGTAGTTGTGGCACACAGGTTTAGTTGCTCCTCAGCATGTGGGATCTTCCCGGACCAGGGCTCGAACCTGTGTTCCCTGCATTGGCAGGCGGATTCTTTTTTTTTTTTTTTGCGGTATACGGGCCTCTCACCGTTGTGGCCTCTCCCATTGCGGAGCACAGGCTCCGGACGCGCAGGCTCAGCGGCCATGGCTCAAGGGCCCAGCCACTCCGCGGCATGTGGGATCCTCCCGGACCGGGGCACGAACCCGCGTCCCCTGCATCGGCAGGCGGACTCTCAACCACTGCGCCACCAGGGAAGCCCGGCAGGCAGATTCTTAACCACTGCACCCCCAGGGAAGCCCTATACATTCTTTTAAAATATTCTTTTCCAGTATGGTTTATCAGAGGATATTAAATATAGTTCCTGGTGCTATACAGTAGGACGCTGTTGTTTATCCATTCTATATATAATAGTTTGCATCTGCTAACCCCAAACTCCCAATCCATCCCTCCGCCAACAGCCCTCCGCCCTTGGCAACCACAAGTCTGTTCTCTATGTCTGTGAGCCTGTTTCTGTTTTGTAGATCAGTTCATTTGTGTCTATTTTATATTCCACATATAAATAACCTCATATGATATTTGTCTTTCTCTCTCTGATGTACTTCACTTAGTATGATAATCTCTAGGTCCATCCATGTTGCTGCAAATGGCATTATTTCATTCTTTTTTATGGCTGGGTAGTATTGCATTGTATATATGTACCACATCTTCTGTATCCATTCATCTGTCGATGGACATTTAGGTTGTTTCCATGTCTTGGCTATTGTGAATAGTGCTGCTATGAACATTGGGGTGCATATATCTTTTGGAATTATAGTTTTGTCCAGATATATGCCCAGGAGTGGGATTTCCGGATCATATGGCGACTCTATTTTTAGTTTTTTGAGGAACCTCCATACCGTTTTCCATAGTGGCTGCACCAATTTACATTCCCACCGATAATGTAAGAGGGTTCCCTTTGAGAGAGTACATTTAAAGTGCTTATCTGGCGTAGTATCTGATCAGTTGTAAGAATAATACTTATTATTAACATAGTACACAGATCAAGTCTTATAGACCGTGAGGCAGGAGTGGTGTCTGTTTTCTGAAAATTTTTACAAAAAATTCAAATTATGAATTTCTAAGTATAATAAAATAAAAGACTTAGTAAGGCGGTCACATTTTCCCCAGCTTTTTATTTTGAAAAATTTCAAACATGCAGGAAACTTTCCAGAGTATTACAATGACCACCATATATTCACCACAATTAACCCACTGTTCATTTTTTGCCACATCAGCTGTATCTCTCCCTCTACATGTTTAAATGCATCTGCATGAATCTCCTCAAATCAGGGATGTTCTCCCACATACCCTCAGCGTAAAGATCACTTTCAAGATGGCTAACATGGATGTGCTACTATTATGTAATAGATCATTCATATTCAAATTTTCCCAATTGCTGTAATGTTCTTTACAGCTGTTTCATTTTTATTTTCACTTTCATTTTATTTTTATTTTAATAATGTTCTTTAGAACTTTTATTTTCATTTGATCTTTGTAACTGTCTTATTCTTTTTCATTTGTGTTATTTGACACTAATCAAGGATCATTATTTGCATTTAATTGTCATGTTTCTTTTGTCATTTTTTTAATAGATCTTTACTGGAGTATAATTGCTTCACAATACTGTTAGTTTTTGTTGCACAGCAAAGTGAATCAGCCATATACATACACATGTCCCCATATCCCCTCCCTCTTGAAACTCCCTCCCATCCTCCCTACCCCACCCCTCTAGGTCATCGCAAAGCAGTGAGCTATCTCCCTGTGCTATGCTACTGCTTCCCACCAGCCAACTATTTTACGTTCAGTAGTGTGTATATGTTGATGCTACTCTCACTTTGCCCCAGCTTCACCCTCCCACCCCATGTCCACAAGTCCATTCTCTATGTCTACCTCTTTATTCCTGCCCTACAACTAGGTTCATCAGTACCTTTTTTTAGATTTCATATATATGCGTTAGCATACAGTATTTGTTTTTCTCTTTCTGACTTACTTCACTCTGTATGACAGACTCTAGGTCCATCCAGCTCACTACAAATAACTCAGTTTCATTTCTTTTTATGGCTAATATTCCATTGTATATATGTACACATCTTCTTTATCCATTCATCTGTCAGTGGACATTTAGGTTGCTTCCACGTCCTGGCTATTGTAAATAGTGCTGCAGTGAACATTGTGGTACATGTCTCTTTTTGAATTATGGTTTTCTCAGGGTATATGTGCAGTAGTGGGATTCCTGGGTCATATGGTAGTTCTACTTTTCGTTTTGTAAGGAACCTCCACACTGTTCTCCATAGTGGTTGTATCAATTTACATTGCAACCAACAGTGCAGGAGGGTTCCCTTTTCACCACAACCTTTCTAGCATTTATTGTTTGTAGATTTTTTGTTGATGGCCATTCTGACTGGTGTGAGGTGATACCTCATTGTAGTTTTGATTTGCATTTCTCTAATAATTAGTGATGTTGAGCAGCTTTTCATGTGCCTCTTGACCATCTGTATGTCTTCCTTGGTGAAATGTCTATTTAGATCTTCTGCCCATTTTTTAACTGGACTGTTTGTTTTTTTGATATTGAGCTCCATGAGCTGTTTGTATATTGTGGAGATTAATCCTTTGTCTGTTGTTTCATTTGCAAATATTTTCTCCCATTCTGAGGGTTGTCTTTTTGTCTTGTTTACGGTTTCCTTTACTGTGCAAAAGCTTTTAAGTTTAATTAAGTCCCATTTGTTTATTTTTATTTTTATTTCTGTCACTCTAGAAGGTGAGTCAAAAAAGATCTTTTTGTCATTCTCATTCTAGAAAATTCTCAGCATGTTTTTCTCTTCTTTCATGACAGTTGATTTGAGGTCTGTAGGTCAGTTGTATCACAGATTGTCCCTCAGTTTGACTGTCTGATTGTTTCCTGGGTCCCAGATTCAGGTTCAGATTCTTGGCCAGATGCTCTGGGTACCACATAGCTGGTGCTGTTTCCGTCTCAGTGCCTCAGGTCGGGGGTACTCAGTGTCTCACTCCTTGTGAGGTTCAGTTTGATATCTTGGAGTGCCCACCAGACTTTATGATCACTTAGGCTCCCCTGTTCCCCTCCTAATTAATAAATAATCTATGAAGAGACACTGTGAATTTATATGTCCTGTTCTCCAGCAACTTTTCACCTTGTGGTTTTACTATCGAATTATGATCTTAGCCTGAATCAATTATTAATATACGGTTGCAAAGTGTTGACTTTTCTAATTATACCATTCCTTCTGCATTTATTAGTTGGCATTCTTCCATAAAGAGTCCTACCCCTCATTTTAGAATCACTATGGACCCCCAGATTTTTAAAATTATGATTAAATGTGTTAGAGCATATTTAACATGTACAATACAGGTGTGCCAATTTTTTTTTAGGCCTAGAATATTAGAACTGTGTGTTGTCCCTTCTGTGGACTATCCCCAATTCAAAGCTACAGTGGTAGCAACGGGCAGGTGTGTATTAGATTCTTCGTAAGGATTTTTAAACTTGATGTTATTTTTAAAGAAAAATTTATGCTTTGTTATAACATGTTGGGATATTTACACTGCTACCATTCTTCATATCAGTAGATGCCTAATTTAATTAGCATTTAAATATAAATCTCCATCAAATATAATACTGTATAGGATAGAAAACTATTTCCTTTATTTCTGGCAATTTAAAACACAAAGGTTAGGGACTAGTACCAGAGCCCAGAGGCACATTAAACATAAAAAATGGCACATTAAATAAAAAGTTATTATATGCTTTGGAATTCTTCCTTGGAATGGTTATTTGTTTTGGTGAGGAAAAAAAATAGGTTTTTGACCCAAGGGTCAAAATATGTATTGGGTTTCTCTTTGCAGGGCTCTTATGTTTTGAATTACTGCCCTAGAAAAGTTCCCAATTCTACTATGAGGTTTTCCCAGCCTCATAGTTTAGAATGAAGGGTCATTATTAAGTCTGCTGTGTAACAAATCACTCTTTCTTTGTAAGAAATCTGTTTTTCCTATCTGATTACTTTTAAGATTTTCTCTTTGTTTTGCTTTTCTAAAATTTTACTACAATGTGTCCAGTTATGAAATTATTTTTATTTAACCTTGTGCTTGAATACTGCTTCTTTTCCTTCATCTAGTCTTTCTTCTGAAACTCTTTACATGGGATCATCTTATTTTTTCCTCCATGTCACTCATCTCCCTGTATTTTCTCCCTCTTTGCTGCTCTCTGTACAACATTCTTATAAATTTTTTCCCTCTCTCTACTTATTATGTCTCTTTATCTCTGTCTCATTGACTATGTTTTCTTCTTCTTAGTTTCAATTTAGATCTTTTTAAATGCCTTTCTTTTCCTTAGTAACTTGTTTTCCTAGTATTTTATTTTCTCTTCAGAGAATTTCAGTTCTTTTAGGTTTGCAATTATTTTAAAGTAATTTCTGTTCTATTCTTTCTTTAGATTACTATATACTTTCCTTAAATTCTTGAGATATTTTTTCTAATCAAAGTGGATCATCTCCTTAAACATTTTATCTTTGTGGTTTTTCTGGGGGAGTATCCCTCCAGAGCAGTTTGCTTTTGCTTTGTCCACTATCCCAAATGTATCACCATCCAGGAACTAACTTTTATGTTAATTTCCTGGCTTGGATTTTATTGAAACAGAAGTGGTACTTTAAACTCCTGTGAAGCCCAGATCAGACTCTCCAGGGAAACTTTTGTTCATAGGAAGATCAGAAGGAAACAACATCTGTCTTACCATCTCCCTCTGAGAGGTAAAAGATATTTCCACTCTTTTATTAAGAGGACCACCATTTGAAGATCCTATCTTAATGTGGGTTTCTCAGTCCTCATACTTTGGCTTAGGCAGCCCAAGGTCTGCCTATGTCCCCTTCCCAGGTGGGCACTCCAGCACAAGTCCCAAGATTATGAAGGCTGAACTACCCTTCCCCCACCCCATCCCACTGAGCATTAACAATGCACTTACTGTTCCCATTTCTGGGTCCAAGCTCATGCCCAACACTGAGGGTTATCTCTTTCTTTCTCAAGAGTGTAGCTTTGTATATAACAATGTTTGTTATTTGTTTTTTACAGAATTTCCAGGTGTTTTTAGACAAAGGGCTTTTAAATGATCAAGTCAGACATATTGTTGCACTGGAATTCTTATCTCATACTTTATAACTGATCTTTACTTCCCCTTGAAATATACAGTAAGTAGTGGCATAATTATGCCATGTAACCTTGTTCAGGGCTGAGGAATGTGAATGGAATTCTTCTGGGTGAAGCTTCCTTTACTTTCCTGATGATAAGAAGATGAATGTTCCCTTTCTTCCTTCTTGGAACTTTAAGCAACGCATGGAGGTAGGGTAGCTATGCTGGAGTCAGGACAATGAAGGCAGTTTCCTAGAGATGGTAAAGCAGGAAGACAGAGGAGCTTGGCTCCTTTGTATTTGCATATGCATGATGAATAATGATGCTGAACACCTTTTTATGTGCTTGTTGGCCATTTATATATGTATCTTGGAAAAATACCTGTTAAAATATTTTGCCCATTTTTAATCGGGTTATTTGTCTTTTTATTATTGGGATATAGAGTTCTTCATGTATTTTGAATAGTAGACCCTTAGCAGATATACAACATGCAAATATTTCCCCCCATTATGTGGGTTGTCTTTTCAGTTTCTTGATAGTGTTCTTTGAACCCCAAAAGTTGTTAATTTTAATGGAGTCTTATTTATTTATTTATTCTTTGATTGCTTGTTTTATTGTTGTCATATTTAAGAAACTGCTACCTAATGCCAAGTATGAAGATTTAGATCTTTGTTTTCTTCTAAGGGTTTTATATTTTTATCTCCTACATTTAAATCTTTGATCTTTTTTGAATTAATTTTTGTTTATGGTGTGAGGTAGGGGTCTAAATTCATTCTTTTATATCTAGCTATCAGTGTCTCAGCACCATTTGTTGAAAAGATTATTCTCCCCTCATTGAATGATCTTGGCACCCTTGTCAAAATCACTTGACTAGGTCTTTGGGTTTGTTTCTAGACTGTTCTATTCCTTGATCTATGTCTATCCTTGTGGCCAATACCACATGGTTTTGGTGACTGTTGCTTTGTAGTAGGTTTCAGGATCAGGAAGTGTGAGTCCTTTTCACTCATTCTTTTTTAAGATAGTTTTTCCTATATTTCCATATGAATTTTAGGATCACCTTTTTATTTCTGTAAATAAGGAAGTTGAAATTTTGATAGGGATTGCATTTAATCTATAGATCAACTTGAGGAATATTGCCATTTTAGTAATTTTAAGTCTTCTAATCCATGAACACAGGATAGCTTTCAATTTTTAAATTTCTTTCAACAATGTTTTGTAGTTTCAGTATCCTCATTTCTTCTTGTATCATGGCTCTTCCATCTGAGATATTTTTCCTTTTCTTTAAATAGTATCCTTTAGAATTTTCTTTCCTGAGGATCTGCTGTTAAACTCTCAATTTTTGCTTGTTTGAAAATACCTTTATTTTTGGTCATTACTGAAGGGCATTTTTGTTTGTTATTGAATTCTAAGTTGACAGTCATTTTCTCTTAGCATACTGAAGATAGTATTTTATAATATTTTTCTTCCTTTGCTGCCTCTGTTGTCAGTCTAATTGTCATTCTTTCTATGTGAGCTTGAGCCTTTCCTCTTTCCCATACAATTTAGAATCAATTTTTTAAGTTAAAATAAATACTTATGGAATATTGTTTGAAATTGCAATTTATCTCTAGCTAAGCCTGGGGAAAAGTAACATATTTACAATACTACGTATTCCTTTCAATGAAATATGATATTGTCCATAATATCTTTTAGTAAAGTTTTGTAATTATCCACATATTGTCCTTGCTCATTCTTTTTTAGATTTTCCTCAGGTATTTACATTCTTGATGCTATTAAAATTGCTATCTATTTTTAAATTTCTTTTTTTTTCTGATGCATGGAAGTAAAATTGACTTTTTATATTTCTCTTATATTCAGCAACTTGTTATACTAATATTTCTGATTATTTGTACAGCTAGAGAGAAGTTTCTATATAGTTATTCACATCATTTGAAAACAGTAGCAATTAATGATATTTTCTTTAATCTGCATACATTCAGTTTATTTTTCTTATTGTGTTAGGAATTTCAGTTTAACGTATAATAGAACTGACAAATTTAGACATTTTCATCTTCTGAGTTTAAAGAACTGCTTTTAACATTTCTTTGTAGCATTTATTTAATTTCCATTTGTATATAAAGCGATGTTGTGGCACAGAAAAGGCAAATAATTCGTTTTATTTCACTCCTCCGATTCTGGAGTTGGTAATGGGACCTGGAATTTTGAAGTAGTGCCTTCTTTAACCTCATCATATTCGGCCTCATGATGTTTAACCCCATCAATATTTTCTTGTCTGTAGAAAGCAAAACATTTTTTTTTCTGATTTACATTATTATGTGGGGCCTGGGATAAACTTAATGACTGTCAAGATTACTGGGTAGCACAGAATGTAAATATTTGAAGATCAGCAGCAGCCACAAGAAAGTGATATTTATCTTCCTTTCAAAGAATTAAAAGGGTGCCCTTGTTTATTAGAGCATTTTTTTTAAAGGTCATAGCCTTATTATCACTTTAACAAGATTTTAAGTAAAGATCATCTATACTTTTTAAAGTGTAACTTAAAAAATGTAGTTGGTGCTTCCCTGGTGGCACAGTGCTTGAGAGTCTGCCTGCCAAATCAGGGTACACAGGTTTGTGCCCCGGTCCGGGAAGATCCCACATGCCGCAGAGCGGCTGGGCCCCTGAGCCGTGGCCGCTGAGCCTGCGCGTCCGGAGCCCGTGCTCCTCAACGGGAGAGGCCACAACAGTGAGAGGCCCATGTACCGCAGGGGAAAAAAAAAAAAAAATGTAGTTGAATCTGAACTAACAATGGTACTCCTAGAAAAAAAAAAATAACCCCAATCTGTTTAAATGGGAGTTTATTTTATGATAAATAGGGACCTAGGGACATGTAATCAACATTTGAATATGTTCCTCATGCAAACCTTACTTAAGCATAAAATACCATGATGAAACTAAGAGGCTTAATTTATTATAGTGACATAACTTGACATACATTTTAAATTAATTCTTTTCTACCTTCAAGTACAAAGCACATAACATGTTTTTTTTCCATCAGGTAGCTAGTAAGTTTCCACTAACTCATTTATCATATGCATACAAGCAGATAGAACAAGGTATGTGGAAAGTTTGAGATAATCCTTTAGAGACTCCCATGTTCTCTTCAACCCAGAATCTTAGCAACCCAGTTTGCTGATAGCCTCCTGGCTTTGGCTAAAAACCATTTAGAAAATTATGGAGAACTTCAATTAATGCCCTTCATGAATATGCTTGGCTATTATTCTAATTTTTGAACTAACTTCCTATATTTCATTGTTGCAATTGCCACATTGACACAGTTACAGAGATAGTTGCATCTGTATAGCAGAAAGCAAGTGGGCTACTTGCCAGATGAGGGATCACACTTACCTTCAACTGAAAAACTGAAAGAATAAGTCATGTTCTCAGCTGTTGAGAGCTGTCTCTACGAGACAGAGTGGCGGGTGATTGGTGCCGAGGTCAAGTCCACTCTAAGAAAGGGATTTCGTTTATCTGGAAGTCCATGTTTTCATATTCTTGTACACCATTTGGAACTAGTAATAAAAAGTATTTATTCTTTCCAACTATTTAGGTAGGTGAGAATTGTTACTCAATGCCAATTTTATTCTGGCACACGTCTGCACTGTGTGCCAGAAATCCTCATTTCAGATGACACAGTGTGGTAAACACTGAGTCAAATGACTCCCCTCTGTCCACTGTGACCTTAATGGATGGGAAGACAGAACTGTTCAGGTTGGAAGCCCTATCATAAAACTACTCTATTAATAGGTATATGTACCTGAGCCAGTATCTGCTCCTCTTATGTTTAGAAAGACTCTAAATTATTGACTGTAAATATTTTTTCTGCCATCTTACAATATCTATGCAGCACAAATCATTAATCACTTTCCCTGCAAGGTATCGCCTCGAGCGCTAGCGTCAGCCTAGCATCCTCCTCCTTAAGGACCTGCTCCTGGTATCACAGTGAATGCTACCTCCGTACTTTCATATTACACTTGCTGTAAGTGCTCTCGGGTCATGCTTCCTGGTCCCATCCTCAAGGAAGTTCATCTCAAAATCCCAATGTACTTGCTCAGTTTGGGCATGTCTGACTGTCAACAGTGGCTGCTAAAGACTGGATTCTGTGCCCTAAAACATGCAGTTCCAAGTTTTGCTGGTATTGACATCAGTTTGGCAGTCTAGATGGAAGGGACTGCTCCATGCTTATTTGAATGACATACAGGATTTCATAACCATGGCCTCTTATCCTCTAGAAATTAACCTACTGGCAAAATAGTTCTTCTTTGTATACATGAATTTTTGTAATCCTGATAATCCCTTTATCAAAATGTCGACTGCCTAGGATAAGAGAATGAGTGCAAAGAAATAAATGAAAGAATGAATGAAAGAAAGAATGCCTATGGCTGATTCACTTCAGCATGCAACATAAACAAACACGGTATTGTGAAGCAATTATACTCCAATAAAGATCTATTACAAAATAATAATCAATGTGGTCCATGATAAGTATGCAGAGAAAACTCTGAACCAATTCTACCCATTATTGATGTTTGGTCCTATGTAGTGATGGATGGTTGATGGATGGTTCTATGTAAGAGAAGAAAGAGGACACTCCAGAGGTGAGAAAAGGATGTCTGATTTCGAAACAAGAGACTTCTTGGTTGCTCTGAAGACCAAAAGGAGGGATCATAATTACAACGTCAGAAACTGCTGTTGAAGAAATGACTATTAACTGCAGGGTTCACGAGTAGAAGGGACCTAAATTATGAACAAAGTTTTCTGTGTTACTGTTGCCCAGCATTGATATTTTTAGCTTGTGGCCCTTCAAAATGTTATGAGCAAAGGATGCCTAGAAAGAATGTGCTTTGTCAGCATTTCGGGGGCATGTTGTTGGTGTTAGAGTTATTTTGAGGATCCTCAGGACGGCTTGTTTTGTTGGCAGTGTAGGGACTGATGAGGAATGAAACTGTTGGAATGATGCTAAGAAGCTGGGACACCCTAGCACAGCATGGCCTGTTTTCTTGGTATATATGACTAAATTCCCGCCCAGAAAGGCTGAAACCAAAAACCACATTTTCCCAACCTGCCAAGGCTGATTATTATTACCTGTAAACATTTGCCAGTTTGTTCAGTAAACATTGAAATGCCTTCTTCTTTGGATTTACATATTTTTATAAATAGGGAGAAATACTTTTGACGTGTGCTTGCACCGTTTATATTTCTCCTTTTGGATTTGTCTTCATGTCTGACCGATGCTCCCACAGGTGCATTTCTGATTTTTCTTTCATTTATTGATCTCTTTTTAATTCCTAAATCTTTTTATTCATTATGCTCCTTTATTTGCCTGTATGATAAATTCTAATTCCTGATCCATTATTTACCCTTTAATTTGGAAGGCAGCTATGCTCACCACCGTACTCCCAATGCCATACCTGCCCTTTCATTTGGTTTAAGATAGTTTATGATGAAAAGTCAAATTTCGTCAAGTTTCCTTTATGGTTGCATTTCTTAAGTTCAGCCTTAGAAAATCCCATAAGTAAAAGATACTCTGTTTCTCAGAATGTACAAAATCACCACTGTTCTCTTCTTGCCATCTGATACCTACTTTCTAAGTGTTACAGGCTGTGTCTAGTTATAAAAAGAGTGGAGTAAATCATTCCTTTACTAAATTTTTTTCCAGTGACAAGGATGAGTAGGCATAATTGCTCTCCATGTGTAGTGACGACATAATATAAGAGAAGGGCAAGCTCTGTTTCCAAGCACAGAGCGGTATTTAGACTACTGCATTTTAGGGCAGGCGGGTGGGAAAGGACAGTTCCACACAAAGACGGGCGCACGCTGTGCCCACCTTCAGCCTTCTTGAACCATCTATGTAGCTGGTCCTAAAGGACTGATTCTTGAAAACTTATGCTAGGTCAATATGAATAACTTCATATATCAGGATTACTCACTGTTAATCAGACCAAAGATTCTGATGTTTATTTGTCTCTGTTCCTAGAACGAAGAAAGAACAATTAGAAAGAAAAAAAAAAACCTCTTAAAAAATTTATTTATTACTTTTGTCTGTGTTGGGTCTTCGTTGCTGCGTGCGGACTTTCTCTAGTTTCAGTGAGTGGGAGCTACTCTTCGTTGTGGTGCGTGGGCTTCTCATTGCAGTAGCTTCTCTTGTTGTGACGCACGTGGTCTAGGCGCACGGGCTTCAGTAGTTGTGGCACAGGGGCTCAGTCGTTGTGACACACAGGCTTAGTTGCTGCATGGCATGTGGGATCTTCCCAGGCCAGAGCTCAAACCCACGTCCCCTGCATTGGCAGGCGGATTCTTAACCACTGTGCCACCAGGGAAGTCCACCCCAAAAAACTCTTTAAAAACAATTGTCATGAAAATAATAGCCATGTAATAAATGTTCATATCAATATCATCATTTCATTTCATCATTTCATCAATACATTTAACCCAAGTGTATTGAAAGTAAGCTAAAAATATAAATCTATTAATTCAGTCAACATATACTGAGCAAGAACCAATTAGGGTCCTCTTCCTGATTTCATAGAGATTATATTCTCACTCTAGTGTTAGGTGACAGGTCACAAAAAAAATTAGTGAACAGGAAAAATTTAAATAGTTTTGATAAGTGCTCTGGAAGTAATTAAAATACAGTCATGTGACATAAAGTGACAGTTGGTGTAATGGTCAGGGAAAGCATCTCAGAGGAGGTGACATTTAAACTAAGATCTGGGTGACAAGAACCACGATTTTTCCTCCTTCTCTTATTCCCAGTAAAGGAACTCTTACCCTTCTTATAATTCAATAATACAAAATCACTAAGGGGACTATTAAAATACCTGGAATATTGAAAGAATAAATGTTTATTTGGGACATTTGTCTTCTATTATATTTTCTGTATAATTATGTCAGTTAGTTGTAATTATATTAATAATCCTTAAATTTATGTCTATCATTAATAAACTTTATGCTTTATAAAATTAGGTTTATATTAATCTGGAATTTTAAAAATATTCCAAATCAAAATATAAGGACGTGCAGGCTCAGAGGCCACGGCTCACAGGCCCAGCTGCTCCGCGGCATGTGGGATCTTCCCGGACCAGGGAACGAACCCGTGTCCCCTGCGTCGGCAGGTGGACGCTCAACCACTGCGCCACCAGGGAAGCCCAACAACATATTTTATATAAAAAGCACCATTTGAAAAAAATTCCTCTGGATACATGCAAAATATTTTTTGAGACATTCTTGATAATTTGGAGTTACAGGCAATTTAGGGTGTATTGATGGAGTTTTTGAGCAAATATTGTGGATGGATACCATGCGGTACCATCCAGCCGTGTGAAGCCACAGATTAGATGTATATTGAGCACATTCAAAGTATAGAGTGGAGTGAGAAGAGTGAAAAAATATATGTGTGCACAGTAGAATTTATATAAATTAAACGTCTCCATAAAGAAAATAACATATACAAACAGAAAGATACAAGTTAAAAATATTTAAATATTTGCTCTCATAAATTTGACAACTTGGAAGAAATGGACCATTTCCTTGAAACCAAGAACTACCTATACTTAAAGATGAAATAGGTAGTCTAAATAGTCCTATAACGATGAATTAAATTTAATTTATAATTTAAAAGCTGGGATAAAAGAAAAGCCCAGGCCCAGATGGTTATTCCGGAGAATTTCACCCAAAAAATAACCTCAATTTCACAAAATCACAGAATCACAGAGAATGTATGAGGACGTAACAATTCCCAGCAGCTCATTCTCTGAGATCAGTGTTAACCAGTAAACCCAGACAAAGACAGCATAAAGCAAGGTAACATTGACTAATAACTCCCATGAATGGAGATGCAAGATCCTCAACAGGGTACTAGACATTCGATTCAGCAATGGATAAAAAGAATTAAATACTATAATCAAGTGGAATGTGTAAGCCTACTCAATATTTGAAAGTTAATGTCATCTACCGTATTAACAGTCTGAAGAAGAAAAGTTATATAATCATATCAATTGACACAGAAAAAGCCTTTCACAAAATGTAACATATTTATAATGAAAGCTCTCAGCAAACTAGAAATAGAGGAAACTTCCTAAACTTGATTTTTTTTTAAAAAGTCTGTTGAAAAAAAAGAGCGAATATCATACTTAAAGTGCGAGACCGGATGCTTCCCTATAACATAGTGTACATGGTAAGCTCTCACTACTCTTATTCAACACAGTCCCGAAAGATCTAGTTGACACAAGGCAAGAAAAAGAAAAGGCATATATATTAGAAAATTTTTCTCTATTTACAGATTATTTGATGATTTTAACATTAAAAATCCTGGGAAACCTACAAATAAAAAAAAAACATCTTGCAGAACTAACAAAAAATTGAATAAGATTGCAGAATATAAGATCAAAACACACAAAAATGCAACAGCATGGATGGATCTGAGGGCATGTGCTAAGTGAAATAAGTCAGATAGAGAAAGACAGATATTCTATAAGCTTACAGAAATGAGGGATCTAAAAACCGAAACTCATGGAAATATAAAGTAGAATGGTGGTGACCAGGGCTTGGGGAATTGGGGAGATGTTGGTCAAAGAGCACAGTATTTCCAATTAGAAGATGATTAAGTTCTGGAAATTTTAGGCACAACGTTTTGATTATAGTTAATAATAATGTATTATATACCTGAAAGTTTTTAAGAGAATAGATCTTAAATGTTCTCACCACAAAAAAAGGAATGGTAACTATGTGACATGATGAAGGTATTAGCTGACACTATTGTGGTAATCATTTTGCAATAAAAGCATATCAATTCAGCACACAGTACACCTTAACCTTACACAATGTTATATATCAATTACATCTCAATAAAGCTGGAAATCATTTTAATTAAGAAATAAAACATTTAGAAATGTAAATATATTTAGATTATATTTAGAAAGTAAACATTTAGATTATATTAGCATATATTAATATTTCTATAGATTTTAGGCAGATAGCTATATGCTATCTATATAACATTGCATTATGTATAGTGATATAATACTTATGTGTAAATAACATAGCATATATTGTTTTTAATATTGTTGTATGTTATATTGTATTAAATAAATGGTATTTCTGTATAGTTAATTAGTCTGCCCCGTGAAAAAGCAGAGACTGTATAGTGGATAATGGTGCAAAAAAGAAGTGTAACAAAGTTGGATCCCTAATCACAGATGTTGTGATAGGTACAATATCTTTGCAGATCAATATAGCCTCTGAAATTCATATGTGGCCACATGCATTCTTTTTAACTCATAACCAGAAAGAGGATCAAAGCAGTTTGCATTCCCTTAAAATACCCAACAGTATATATTTATTGTCTTGCCCCAGGGCCATGTCTTTCCTCTGTGACTTGTGCTCTCTGTCCTAATATAGACTGAAAGGAACCTAATTTTCTGGATATTCTGCAGAACATAACATGTGTTCACTGTATCAGTTGACCTCAGAGTAACAGAGGTGTCCTTAAATAAGACCCTAAAATATATCCCCCCAAAATGATATATTGATGCATTTTAAAGCATTAAAATTAAAAGACAAACATGACTGTAATTTCATTATCACAATTCTTTAATTTCAGGGAATGAGAGAGAAGTATACCAAGTCCTTAAAGATTGGTTTGGTTCTATTTCTTAAGTAAAATGGCTAGTACTTGGTGTTTTTACTATCAATATTATTATTTAACTTGTGCATTCGTGTGTTAAATTGTCATTTTATGTATGATGCATTGCTCATTAATTTTTTATGAGCTGGAAGAGCTGATAAAAGAAATGAACATAAAATTAAATCATTATAAAAATGAATGATACATCAAAAGCAGTAAAAAGGAGTTTGACATCATTGGAAACAGAGATCTGAAGGATAGGTTTTAGATATTCAAGCAAAATGGAATAGAGAAGAACATAATGTTTAAACAGTTAAGAGAAAAATATGGAGATATGGCCCAAAATATAATCAACATCTGCTGTTGTAAACGCAGTAGAACAAATGGAAAATAAACACGTTTTAAACGCATAAAGGAAAACTTCCTCGATATAGAGGAAGAGAGAATAAAAGATACAAAGATACAGAATAATGAACAGCAGTAGATAAATTAGTAAAATTACTGGACTTTAAAGAAATAATTGTATTGGTATCTATACAAAATATTAGGTTAGTCTCATACTTCTTCACTGCCATATTGAATGATGAGATAATAATTAAATTCCTAAAATTCTAATGAAAGACACTTTTATCCAGAAAGTTGCCATTTAAGAATCAAACCAAGAGACACAAATTCTCAAACATTAAATAATTAAGGACTTGTAGCATCTGTTAATCCACTTCTAGAAAAATTCTTATTGAGAATAAATGCCAATCAACACAAAAGTTGACTGGCAAAGCTATGATTAAGAGATTATTAGGATTTAATAATTTTCATATGAAACAGGCTAACAACTGTGAAACTATGGTTAAATAATGGAATATAAATGTTATAAATCTGCATATTATAATAGTGATGATAATATAACTAACTATGAATCTGCAGGGGATAGAGAAATGGGAAATAGGTTATCTTCTTTCTTAATGGAATAATGTTCATATCCATGAGAACAGGGAAATGAAGATGATTTAAATTTAGCCAGTGGTGGCTAGTGTTACATTTTACCAGTTGGGAAAGAGTTTAGTCACACATTCTATACTTTATAAAAATTATTTCTGTCAAGTATTCTGCTTTTTAGCCGAAATAATTATATTTACATAGCTACTAATTATTTGTTTTCCGAACATTTTTATTGAAATATATCTAACCTACTGAAAAGCCCAAATCATACATATACGAGTTGATGAATTATACAAAGTGAAAATATCAATGAGACTACCACTAACTAGGTCAAGAAATAGAGCAATACTAGAATCCTAGAAGTCTCTTTTTGTCCCTTTCCAACCACATCCCCCTACTTCCTTCCCAAATGTAGCAGCTAAGCTGACTTCCAACATCACAAAGTTTTGGAAATTTATGTAAAGGAAAAGAAACTGCTTTATGGCTTGCTTCTTTTGCCCAGGGATATGCTGGTGTTGTCCGTCTTTTCCACTTTACCTGTTGTGGCTCAAATTAGCAATTTCCTGATGACTCATGAAGTTTCTCAGTTCTTTATGTTTATCAGCTATTTGGATATGTTCTTTTGTAAATGGCTATTCATGTCTTATCCCATTTTTTTCATCATCTATTTGTTATATTGGTTTGAAGAAGTTCTTTATATTTTCAAGATACAAGCCTTCTGTGGGTTTTATGTATATTAAATATCTTCTCCCACTTGGTGTCTTGCCTTGTCACTTCATGGTGTTCTCTTTTGATTACACTTAATTTTGGATCCGTGTATTTATCAACATCTTTTTTTACAGTGATTTTTGTGTCTTTTTGAAGAAAACTTTGACTATTCCATGTTTGCAGAGATATTCTCCTATCTTATATTCAAGAAGCTTCATTCTTTTGCCTTTCATATACTGTACTAACATCTAATTGGAATGGAGGTTTGTGAAGGAGGTATTGAAATAGGAGTTTGAAGGTGTAAGGGCTGATATTTTTAACAACTTTATTGAGATATAATTGATATCCTAAAAACTGCACATGTTTGATGTATACAATTTAATGAATTTGAACATATCAATACACTCATAATTCTATCAGCACAATCAAGGCAATAAATATATTTATTTATGGATATATGATGGATAAATATATCCATCACCTCTAAGAATTTCCTTGTGTCCCTTTTTAATTGTGGTAAGAGAATTTAATGTGTGACCTACCCTCTTAACAAGCTTACTATACTGTGTTGATAACTATATATGTGTACAATGGATCTCTAGAATTTATTCACCTTGCAGAACTGAACCTTTATACCCATTGAACAATTCCCCATTTCCTCCTACCCCCATCCCCTGGAAACCACCATTCTTTTCTCTGCTTCTATGAATTCAACTATTTTAGATACCTTATGTTAGTGGAATCATACTGTATTTGTCCTTTTAAGACTGGCTTATTTTACTTATCATAAAATGTCTTCTAGGTTCATCCATGTTGTCACAAATGGTAGGATTACGTTCACTTGTAGGGCTGTATAGTATTCCATTTTATGTATATGACACATTTTGTTTACCCATTCTGTCAGTGGACATTTGTCTTGTTTTCATATCTTGGCTATTGTGAGTAATGCTGCAGTGAACATGGGTGTGCAGATATCTCTTCAAGATACTGATTTTAATTTCTTTGGATATATACCCAGAAGTGGGATTGCTAGATCATATGATAATTCTATTTTACTTTTTTGAGGAACTTCCATAATGTTTTCCATAGTGGCTCCACCATTTTACATTTCTACCAACAGTGTACAAGTGTTCTAGTTTCTCAACATCCTTGCCAACACTTCTTTTTATTTATCCACATATTCACTCTTTCCATTGCTCTTTCTTCCTTCTAACATCCCCATACTTTAATCTGGGGTAATTTTCCTTCTGCCTTAAAAAATTTTCCTCTACTATTCCGTTATAGTGGGTCTGCTGGTGACACATAACTTCAGTTTTCCTTTGTTTGAAATTTCTTTGTTTTTCCTTCATTTTTAATGATTTTACTGGGTTAAATTTTAGGTTGGTAGGGTTTTTTTGTTCTTTCAGCGTTTGAAGATGTAATTCAATCGTTCTCTGCTCTCATTGTCTTTTAGTTGATAATTCAGTTAGCTGTTTGTCTTATTTTTGCATCTTTGAAGGCAAGATATTTTGAACCTCTTGTTGTTTTTAAGATTTTTCTTTGTCTTAGATTTTCAACAACGTAACTATGTACATAGTTGTAATTTTCTCAGATTTTTATCACTTGAAATACATTTTAATTTTTTAACATATAATTTGTTGCCTTTTATAGGTTTTGGAAAATATTCACCAATTATTTGTTCAAAAACTGTTTTTGTTCCATTCTTTCTGTATGCTTTTGTGAAATCCAATTGCATGTGTATTAGGACACTTCACTGTGTTACATATGACTCGCAAATACTTTTTCATGTTTTCCTTTTTTGTGTGTGTCTCTATAAATTCTGTCTGGATATGTTTTTCTGGCCTATTTTCCATTCTACTAATTCTTTCTTCAACTGTATCTAATATGCTACTGAACATAATAGTTGAATTTTTAAGTCCAGTTTTTGTGTTTTGAGTTCTAAAACTTCCATTTGGCTCTTTTCTAATAGTTTATTTTTCTCTTCTAAAATTTCCATCCTGTCTTCAAATTTGAGTATATTAGTCACACATACTTAATATTATAGTCTATTTCTGATAACTACAAGGTCTGGATCTCCTGTGGATCTCTCTCTCTTTCTCTCTCCTTCTTTTTTGGTCATTTGGTCTTATTTCCTGATATATCTGGCAATATCTAACTGAATGCCACTCATTGTGTATGAACAATTGTAAAGATAAATTTAGGCTCTGCCTGATATTGTCTTTCTCCAGAAGGAACTTGATTTTACAGACATACCTGGAATATTTTGTAGATTCAGTTCCAGACAACCATAAAAAAGCAAATATCACAATAAAATGACTCACACGAATTTTTTAGTTTCTCAGTGCATATAAAAGTTGTTTACACCATACTGTAGTCTGTTAAGTATGCAATAGCATTATGTGTAAAAAAAACCTGACATACATACCTTAATTTAAAAACACTTTCTTGCTAAAAATACCATAATCTGAGGCTTCAGCAAGTCATAATCTTTTTGCAATAGTAACATCAAAGATCACTGATCACACATCACCATAACAAATATAATAATAATGGAAAAGTTTGAAATATTGTGAGAATTACTAAAGTGTGACACAGAGACACAAAAATGAACAAATACTGTTGGGAAAATGGTGTCGATAGACTTGCTCCATGCAGGGTTGCAACAAACTTTCAATTTGTAAAACATGCAGTATCTGCAAAGCCCAATAAAGGGAAGCACAACTGAAGGAGGTATGCCTTTACTTTTGGCAAGCAGTTATGCAGGGGCAGAGATTGAGTTAACTTTATGGTATGCTCTAGGCTTTGTGGAAGCTAGATTTAGCTGTGATCCACTCCTATTTTGGGAGTGTAGCCAGCTTTTCAGTGATTGTAATGAAAAACATCTTTCCCTTCAACTTTTGAATGTCAAGCTATTACGACTTTGGAATCAGTGCTGAGCTTTTCGGCCTCTCCTTGGGAATTTGCAAATGGCCAGGTTAAAAGGTACGTCAAATGTAGGTTCATCCCTTCTCTCTGGGACCTTTACACTTCAAGCACTTGCTGCCTTTTGTTAGCTTTTTGATGGAAACACTTATGTTTTTCATTTCCAGCAATTAGAGTTGATCTCAGTGGGAGAATTGTTCAGCAGGAAGCTAGTCTGCCTTTATTGGAAATGTTAACACTTCTAATTCTATTTTAAAGACCATGTTTTTTAATATAAGAAGATATGAGGAAACATTTTTTCAGCAATTAGGAGTTTGGAGAGGGTCCTCTTACTCTGTTAATTGCAAAACCAGTACATTTCTGTCCAAGTTGTTGAAGAAGGCACTTGGGCAGAAAGCAGTTGGTAGGGCTCTTGATCTTATATTTGTTCTGATTTGACTTTGTCTTGCTTTTATGTTCCATGAATTGTTTCAGACTTCAGTCTAGTTTTATGGAGTCATAGAAACATGAAATATTTGAATTGAAGTTAGAATTCATCCTTAACATTTTCCCTTATTAAATCATCTACTTCCATTTTTGTCATTATATCCTATCGTATCTTCTTTCCAGGGTTTTTAAAGTTTACTCTCTACTATCTTGATTTCCATTATCATCATCTTTATCATGTCAGGTATGAAACACACTTCATACCCTGTATTTCTAAGGGAGGTAGTTTAAATTTTCTAGCTTTGCCTCTACTGTAATGAAGGAAATTAGAATTGTTACTTCATAGATATTATCAAGAGTACCACTAACCCCATCTAAGACCAGAGTGTTGGTAAAAGACCTGAGGAAATATCCCAAGGAAACAATGAATCTCAGATTACAGAGGCCAAAGATACAATTTCTACCTGCTGTTCCATATGTAGGAAATTTCTATTTATTTTCAGTGAGCTTAATATAATTGAGGAAACTCATTTCCTTATAGTCTATACCTGAATCATTTTCCAACTAATCTCATCATGTTCAAATTCATCCTTCTGGTACCTGCTGGAGTGAGCTATCTAAAACACAGATATGAGCATATTAATATATTACTATATTATACATACTGTATTTTAAATTACTGTATATTAATATTCTTCTTCAAACCTTTCAATGGGCCTCTATCACTTAAACACAAAATTCAGGTTCCTTGGGCTTTCCATGGTTCGTCTCATACCTATACCTCCCGTCTATCTAAATCTAAACTTTTCCACCTTGCGTATGTATTAATGCACTTTGGCCATATTTACAGGTATTCTTCAAATGCATGTGATTACATTACATAGGAATTGAACACCCATCTTGTGAGGAGACCCTCTGTCTTGCTGGCGTGATAAGTAAGCAGCCTGTTGGGGGATCCCGTATGTTTTTGTTTTTGTTTTTTTTCTGCGGTACGCGGGCCTCTCACTGTTGTGGCCTCTCCCGCTGCGGAGCATAGGCTCCGGACGCGCAGGCTCAGCGGCCATGGGTCACGGGCCCAGCCGCTCCGCGACATGTGGGATCTTCCCGGACCGGGGCACGAACCCGTGTCCCCTGCATCGGCAGGCGGACTCTCAACCACTGCGCCACCAGGGAAGCCCGGGGGATCCCATATGGTTAAGAACTGGGTAGGTCTCTAGAAAGGGAATGCCACCTCCAGAAACAGCCAGCCAGGACCTGGTGTCCTCAGTTCTGTAGCAACAAATGAATGAATTCTGCCAAAAACTAGAGTGAGTTTGGAAGTGGATCTTTCCCCAGTCGCGCTTCTGATGAAACTGCGGTGCTTGCTGACAAGATTGAGACTCTGAAGCTAAGAACCCAGGTAAACCGTCCCCAGACTCCTGTCCCACCAAAGCTGTGAGCTAATAAATGAGTGGAGTTTTAGGCTGCTAATTGTGTGATGATACTGTTGTACAGAGGTAGAAAACGAGTGCTCCTGTCATGCTGTTTCTCACCTTCATATTTTGCATTCGCTTGGCCTTGATGCTGTACCCTACCCACCTTTGTTCAAGCAACACACTACTATTTGTCACCGACGAGACAATTCATCACTTCGACAAAGCTTGTGAATTCTTGCCTAATGCTGCCTTTTGCGAAATACAAATCGTCATTCATCTTGCTCCTTAACCTAATTAATTTTCAACTTTAATTTTGCACACTTCACACTATATCAGGTGGGAATATTTTCCATAGACTAAACTTGAGGACAGAGACTGTGTCATATTCATCTTTGTAACCACAGCATCTGTCACTGTGCCTGTTATGTAGGCCCCCAAACATTTCTTGTTCCACTCTTTTCAAGCCTATGACTATTGCTCTGACTTTACTCTTACTATCATTCCCTTTCTCAGACTGCCCTTTCTGTTTCCTCCCCTTCATGTAAATAGAAATCATTATTCAAGGTCAACTGCAATCGTACCACCTCTGATTATCTTCGAATATGCTTAACAATCTAAAAATTCGTAACAGAGACTAAGTGTACATTTGATTGCAGAAGACAGGGCAGTTGCCTGGCTTCCTTATCATGCCTCACTGCTCAGAACTACTTCCTGTTCTCCACTGGATGCTAGATAGAAACTGCCTCTTACGATGAAACCAGGCACCAATTAAAAACCAACTGATTCTGTGTCCTTAATGTACTTTGTTCTAAACTTTCTATGTTTAATCATTCATATTTTTGAGGGACGTCAAAAGTAGGATTGTTTTAGCTTAATAGGGTTTCGGGGGGGAAAAGCTTGCAACAAATGAGAAACGAATGATTTATAGCAGTACTCTGACAAAAAAGTACATACTTTGATAAGAAAATTTCCAAAATACTGATGAATAGTGAATAAACTACATAGTGAATGAACAGAAAAAAATTTGGGGCTACTAATATTGCTTTCTCTTTGTCTTGGTATAGTGCTGAAATGTTTTACATATGGATACTGTCTCATTTAAGCCTTCCAGCAGTCCCGTGGGGCAGCATGTTATAGGGGTTAACAGGGTAAATCGTGGTGTAATAGGAATGCCCTTTTCTCATGGAGTTGTGGAGGTTACGTGAATTGGTATATAAAGTGCTCTTAGAATAGTGCCTGACATTTTGTGAATGTTAGCTACTGTTATTGTAATAGAAGAAACAGGCTTAAAGAGGTTAACGTTACTAGTCAAAGGAACGTTACAAGTAGGTGGAGCTGCTGAGTTTAAACCCAATGTGTCTGACTCCAAATCCTGCAATCTTAACCACTCAACATATTGCACCGTAATAATTTTTTAATTAATTAATTAATCTATCTTTGGCTGCATTAGGTCTTTGTTGCTGCACGTGGGCTTTCTCTAGCCGCGGTGAGCAGGGGCTACTCTTCGTTGTGGTGCGCGGGCTTCTCAATGCGGTGGCTTCTCTTGTCGCGGAGCTTCAGTGGTTGTGGCACGTGGGCTCAGTAATTGTGGCTTGCAGGCTCTAGAGCACAGGCTCTGTAGCGGTGGCACACAGGCTTAGTTGCTCTGCGGCATGTGGGATCTTCCCAGACCGGGGCTTGAACCCGTGTGCCTTGTATTGGCAGATTGATTCTTAACCACTGCGCCACCAAGGAAGGCCCTATGAAACCACTGACATGATCAGTCTCATCTATTGGTGGCAGGAATTTAATGGTTAGACTCAGAATAAAAACGAACTCTATAGTATTACTACTTAATAATCTATTATTATTCTACTATTTCATAATATATTTAATAATTCCCATTCTATGGATCTATCCTAAGTGGGGAAAACAAAACAAATAATTAGGTACAAAGATCTTGATCACTGAATTATTTATAATATCCTTGACTGTTGAAGAATAGTACAGTGGTTAAATACATTATATTTTTATATTATTGAATATTTTATTTCTATATATTTATAATTGAATATCATATGCATGTTTTTAAATAATGCTATTATAAGCTAGATAAAATTCTATTTTAAAATAGAATTATTTTGATACATTTTATAAAAGAATTGCCTATGAAAGAAATCTTATATACAAAATGAAGTCTAAAGGGAAATAAAATCATAAATGAAAATAGCTCTCATATATGTGAATAAATGAGTGACATTTTAATTTTCTATTTGAACAGTTATTTACCATACACACCTCTATAATGAGCATGTGTTATGTTTAAAACCAGGAAGAGAACAATAAGTTTGATTTTTAAAACAAACTAAAAGCCTGATTCTCGTTTATGGGTTATAGGAGAAATAAAAATAAAGGATTTTTGATAGGTTCAAAATATTAAGTATTGGTAAGATCACAAAAGAAGTATTTGCTCTAGATAAGCTACCAATTGATATAGTAATGCTACGCTTTTGCTGTCCAAATACGACTATTTCGGTAATAGAGGTTTTATAACTTGGAATGAATCTCATTGCATTTCCACGCATTTCATGATTCTGTGAATTACCAGCAGTACTACCAGAGGAAGGAGAAACACCCAGCCCAGCTCCATGTCCCACACTCCTGCTCATTTCTTTCCATATTCTTGTGGTGATGGATAACAATCAGCCATGGCCAAGCATGTCCCTTTATAATTACTGCAAGAGCCTCATAGTCTATAAGGTCCTATCAGCAGGGAACCCTACTTATATCGTCTGTGTTGAACATATGTCATAGTTGAGTTTTTAAATTTAGCAACGATGTTCCTCAGGAGAAAAGGAGATACAAGATATTCACGTCTTACCAAAATGTCAGTTATCAGCATGTACATATTGCATCTCCCTAATGACTTGGTTTAGTAAATGAGGAGAAAACACCACCTTGTTACTGTGAAACAGGAAAACTGTGAACCAAAGCCTGACCTTTTGCATTCCCTCCATGGGAACCCTGGCTGTGTGGCTCCTTTATGACAGCATTTAAGCATATTTAAGTATCTCTTATAGTTACAAATAGGCTTCCTAGAACCAACATCCCCCTTTATTTCTCCTCCCACTTACCGTCAAACTTCTTGAAAAATTGCACTCTCCACTTTCCCATTTCTTTCTTTTATCAAAAAAAAAAAAAACCAATTTACTCTGGCTTCCATCCTTAACACTCTAGTGAAAGACATCTTCACTGTTACCAATAATCTTCTCACTGCTGTAACACATGGCTGACTTAAAGTTATTACTTAACATGATCTTTTCCCCCGGTTTTATTAAGAAGTAATTGACATACATGAGTGTATAAGTTAAGGTATACAGCATGATGGTTTGATTTACATATGGTTTTTTTTGAAGTATAGTTGATTTACAGTGTTGTGTTAGTTTCTGCTATATAGCAATAGTATATACATTCTTTTTCAGATTCTTTTCCCTTATAGGTTAGTACAAGATACTGACTATAGTTCCCTGTGGTATACAGTAGGCCCTTTTTGTTTATCTGTATTATATATAGTAGTGTGTATCTGTTAATCCCAAGCTCCTAATTTATCCCTCCCCTCTCTTTCCCCTTTATAACCATAAGTTTGTTTTCTGTGTCTGTGAGCCTGTTTCTGTTTTGTAAATAAGTTCATTTGTATCTTTTTTTTAAGATTCCATATATAAGTGATATCATACGATATTTGTCTTTCTTTATCTGATTTGCTTCACATAGTGTGATAATCTCTAGGTCCATCCTTGTTGCTGCAGATGGCATTATTTCATTCTTTTTTTATGGCTGAGTAATAATCCACCTGTTTTTTAAATAAATTTATTTATTTATTTTTATTTTGGCTGCGTTGGGTCTTCATCGCTGCACGTAGTTGCGGCAAGCAGGGGCTACTCTTCGTTACGATGTGCGGGCTTCTCATTGCGGTGGTTTCTGTTGCCACGGGGCACAGGCTATGGGCGCATGGGCTTCAGTAATTGTGGCACACAGGCTTAGTTGCTCCACGGCATGTGAGATCTTCCAGGACCAGGGCTCGAGCCCGTGTCCCCTACATTGGCAAGTGGATTCTTAACTACTGCGCCACCAGGGAACTCCCTCTCCATTCACCTGTTGATGGACATTTAGGTAGTTTGCATGTCTTGGCTATTGTAGTGTTGCTATGGACATTGGGGTGCAGATTTACATATGTTTTGAAATGACTATCACAGTAGGCTTAGATAACATCTATCATCTCATATAGATACAATAAAAACAAAAGAAAAAAATTCTCCTTGTGATGAGAACGCTTAGGATCTACTCTCTAAACAACTTTCCTATACGTCATGCAGTGGTGTAAATTATAGGCATTTGACACTGAAGACTTCCTTTAAAACTTTTCTATTTTCCTGACTTCTATGGCACACTGCTGTTTCTTGTTCAATTCCCTTTTATGGTTGCCTTTTCTCTGTCTTCTTTGTGAACTCTCTATCCCCTACTCTGTTTATGGCTCAGCACTCTATCTTGGACTCTGCATCTTATCAGTCTCCGTGGACAGACATTCCTGACCGTGGAGTCACCGTTACAAATTATATAGCCTCCCTCCTAAGCTCAAAATCTGAAATCGCCCATTTTCCTACTTTGACATTTTCATTTTCAGATTGTACTGGGACCTCAAACTCAAAACATAGAAAGCTAGTCTCTTGACGTTCACTTTATTACATGCTCCAGCCCCACTGTGCAGTGGTCCACTCTTGATTTGGGTATAATTCTGTATCTTAGCATACAACAAGATATTTTTAATGTATTATTTAATTTCATGATTTACAAAGTTATGTTGAGTCTTTTTAGAGAAAAATAACACAAAAACTTTATATCTCCCACTTTGAAGACCATATGGACTTAATATTCAAAGGAAGAGTGCAGAAAATAGTCTCATTTTCTGATTAAAGACAAGACTTAGAAGGCAGACGGTTAAATTCTGTGACAACGTACAAAAATACCAACGAGGAGCTGCCAGTAGTTGCAAAAATGAAATGGAGATTTAAGGGCAATGGGACTAGCTCACAAGGTTCACAATTAGGTACAAAACATAAAGTAGGTGGGACAATAGCTTACGAGAAACATAACAATGTGAAAATATGTCCCGATAAACTGAATATTCAAGCAACACTGGAGTAGAGGCTTAATTCCAGTTCAATGCTTGCTTTTAGAAGAAATCTTCTAAAGCATAGATAGATTTCCTCATCTTTTTAATTGAAGTACAGTTGATAAACAATGTGTTAATTTCTGTACCGCCAAGGCCTTTACGGTTTTTTTTTTTGTTTGTTTTTTTAATCAATCAAAAATGGGGGTGCTGGAAATTGAACCCAGGGCCTCATGCATGCTGAGCGTGTGCTCTACCACTGAGCTACACCCCCTCCTCTCTCATCTATTGTACCTGATTTGGGCCTTTTAGTGAGACCTTGCCTATGCCAACCATGATTTGCCATTCACAGTACATTTCTAAAATGTAAACTTTCAGTTGGTACGGACTGCTGTTACCAGAATATGCCATGTTTTCCTCACTTCCTATCATTTTGTACACTATTTTCTTGCTTTGAATATTCTTTCCTGTTCTTAAGCTCTTTTCTTTAAATTCTACCCATCCTTCATGTCGCATAACCTCCGGAAAGGCTGCTCTGAAGTCTTAACACTTGATCTGGTTCCCTTTCTGTGTCTTGTCCTGCGGTTGCACTTCTCACCCTGACGTGTGATCACCTCATCCTTGTGTGTGTCCTTGTTATACTGTCATCTCTGTAAGGTGAGGGACCTTGACTGATTTACCACTGTATGCCCAGAAGCTAGCAGAGTTCTGCCTGCCTTTTAAGAAGATCTCAAAATACATTTGGAATCACACATTTAATACTTTTAAAAGGTGCAAGTCAAGAATCAGTGTTAAAAATCCTCTGCTTTCCTATAGAACCATTTTTTTTAATGTTATCTATTTTCAGTAATTTTCTCTAGCCAATGCTAATAAATGCTCTATTTGAAAATTAGTCCTATGACTAATTAGTCCAATGACACCTCTTTCATTAATGGGCTTAATGCTCTCAGGGAGCTCTCAGCAAATTCTTCTCTCATAATGAATATCCCTTTCCTCATATGGGGACCTGTTTTGATTTTGGTGTTGCTTTCCTCATTCAATATTTTTCTCTTCCTAATTTCCTTTTTTTTTTTCCGTTTTTTTTTTTTGTTTGTTTGTTTGTCTTTTGTTTTTTTGCCGTACGCGGGCCTCTCACTGCTGTGGCCCCTCCCGCCGCGGAGCAACAGGCTCCGGACGCGCAGGCTCAGCGGCCATGGCTCACGGGCCCAGCAGCTCCGCGGCACGTGGGATCCTCCCGGACCGGGGCACGAACCCGCGTCCCCTGCATCGGCAGGCGGACCCTCAACCACTGCGCCACCAGAGAAGCCCCCTAATATCAATATCCTTTTAATTTTATTTCTTTATCATCTTGTCATCACCAAAGCATCCATTTTCTTTGTGCTGTTGTTTTCAGGGTGAAGGGAAATGGCCTTCTTGTTAGCACTTCTCTGGTGCCTGACAGCAGTCACTTCTCCCAGTGATTATGCTGGTAGCCGTGGGCCAGTCATTATCAAATATGAGGGTGCTGAAATTTTATACACAAGAGCACGATGGTAGTTTATCACTCCAAAGAACTGATGAATGTTTTTAGGCAATTAAAAATCTGTTAAGCTTCTGGAATCTTCTTGAAGCTTTTATAGTCATCATTATCTGCCCAAAAGTTACTGCCATAAAAAAGCATTTTATCATACTTTACGGAAGTTACCTTAAAATTAGCTTTTATTCTGTTTTTACAATGAAAAAATAATAATCTGGCTATAGAATGATAAAATTATAAGAGGAAATACAAATTGACCTGAGAAGAGAAAAAAGTAAGACATTCTCTTGCCTTTAAGGAGTTTCCAGTGTGCTGGAAAAAACACACATATAGATAGAAATAATCAGAGTTTACTCACATGCGTGGCATAATAAAGCCAGGCATGGTGTGGAATTTCAGAGTGTGAGAATGACCCTAGACACGAAGATCTGTGTTTCCATCCTGTCAATAGTTTAGCATTATAGCCTCATGTACATTTATTACCCTTTTAAAGGCTTGGTTTCTTCATTCTGAAAAATTGGGTTATTAATGTAATTTACCTCACAAGAAGTATTTGAGGATTAAATGAGACAACATATATGCCTGATATATTGAACATATAGCAAATGTTCAGTTCATGATAACTATTATTTTAATTTGCAAAGCGCTATAAACAGAGGAATGGATAAAGAAGATGTGGTACATATACACAATGGAATATTACTCAGCCATAGAGAAGAACAAAATAATGCCATTTGCAGTAACATGGATGGACCTAGAGATTGTCATAGTAAGACAGACAGAGAAAGACAAATATAATATGATATCACTAATATGTGGAAACTAAAAAAAAAGGGTACAAATGAACGTATCTACAAAATAGAAGTAGAGTTACAGAATTAGAAAACAAACTTATGGTTACCAGGGGGTAAGGGTGGGGGAGGGATAAATTGGGAGATTGGGATTGACATGTACACACTACTGTATATAAAATAGGTAACTAATAAGGACCTGCTGTATAGCACAGGGAACTCTATTCAATACTCTGTTGTGACCTTTATGGGAAAGGAATTGAAAAAAGAGTGGATATATGTAGTATATGTATAACTGAGTCACTTTGCTATATACCTGAAACTAGCACAACATTGTAAATCAGCTATACACCAATAAAAAAAATTTTTAAAGACAAAAAAAGGGCTATAAAGAGGATACAGAGGAGAAACTTTTAACCATACCTGGAAGGGACAACTGAGGAAAAGACTCAGCCACGAGGGATACCCTTGTGCTACTTGGAAGGCAGAAAGTAAGCAGCAACACTGCATAGTTCATACACATTGTTGCAGATCTGCTGACGCACCTTGTTGGCGTGAAAAGTAGCTGAATCTACCATCGCTTCACCTTTTCTTGGAACCTCCTTTAGCTCTCTGCCTCCTGTGCTACATGTCTTAGCTTCATGACAAAGGGAATGACTTCTGTGTTCATCACCAAGGGCAGAGCCAACAGGACATGGATTCAACCCATCCATGTGTGTTTCCAGCTCAGGCGTATGGATTCTATCCTGCTTTTGGTCTTCCCCATTTGCCTCCATACTCCTTTTGATTGCCTGCCTTGCTAACTTCAAGATCTAGCGTTATATGAGGAGACACTGGTCTTACAGAGATGCTTAATAAACCCCCACAATTGTGTAAGCCAATCCCCCAAAACAAATCCATACAGGCACACACTCACTCACACCCTCACCTACTGGTTCTTCTTGCCTGATTGTACCCTGACTGATATGTGTTCTGCTCTACCAATCTTCCCGCTTTCCTCTCTCTGCTTTACGGTCTTGTCTTCCATTGCGTGTAAATATCATGCCCAGAACAAAATCATGACAAATTTCCCATTTGTGTCTCTGAACACAATAGCAAACTTGTACCATGACATTGGACATATATTATATACATTTATTTCAGAATTTCATTATCATTTTATAACATTCATCTATGAAATGAATGAAAATATAAATGTATAAATGAAATATTTAACAATAGAGCTGAATGACTGGTTGATATCATTTCTTCAAAAGCAAGATTACAGTATTTGTGTTTGCACTAAAACAAACAATATATAACATTGAAGGAGCATACCATTTGTAAGACTGGTTATTCTAAAGGACAGCCCGTTTGTCTTCTAATCAGTTTTGTAAACATTAGAGGTTTTTGCAAATTGATGAAAAGAAAGGATCATAGGGTAGAATGCAAAAAGCTGTTAATATTGCTTCTATCAAGGTCTTTTCCTGCTTCTGCTAGGAGGGACTTTGACCTTTAAAAAGATCAGAGACTGAAACAAAAGAAAAACTCAGAAAATTGCAAGTAAATAATTATCTTTCAGAAATACATACTTTATGTAAAGATACTATTCTTGGTTCTCATAATTTTTTCTCCCACTCATGATTTTTTGTACTGCACTGGTGTCCATGGTAACATCCATAGTTAATGAGTAGATTACCACTAATGTCCTACAACTGCCAATCACTATTTTATTGTATTTTCTCAAATCATCATATTTTAAGCTTTACTTATTTATTTAGTTTTACATCTTTATTGGAGTATAATTGCTTTACAGTGTTGTGTTAGTTTCTGCTGTGTAACAAACTGAATCACCTATACGTATACATATATCCCCATATCCCCTCCCTGTTGCATCTCCCTCCCACCCTCCCTAACCCACCCCTCTAGGTGGACACAAAGCACCGAGCTGATCTCCCTGTGCTATGCGGCTGCTTCCCACTAGCTATCTATTTTACATTTGGTAGTGTATGTATGTCAATGCTACTCTCTCACTTCATCCCAGCTTACCCTTCCTCCTCCCCATGTCCTCAAGTCCATTCTCTATGTCTGTGTCTTTATTCCTGTTCTGCCCCTAGGTTCTTCAGAATCTTTTTTTTTTTTTTTTAAGATTCCATATATATATGTGTTAGCATACGGTATTTGTTTTTTCTCTTTCTGACTAACTTCACTCTGTATCACACTCTCCAGGTCGATCCACCTCGCTACATATAACTCAATTTCATTTCTTTTTATGGCTGAGTATTATTCCATTGCATATATGTGCCACATCTTCTTTATCCATGCATGTGTTGACTGACACTTAAGTTGCTTCCATGCCCTGGCTATTGTAAATAGAGCTGTAATAAACGTTGTAGTACATGACTCTTTTTGAATTATGGTTTTCTCAAGGTATATGCCCAGTAGTGGGATGGCTGGGTCATATGGTAGTTCTATTTTAAGCTTTTTGAGGAACCTCCATACTGTTCTCAATAGTGGCTGTATCAATTTACATTGCCACCAACAGTGCAGGAGGGTTCCCTTTTCTCCACACCCTCTCCAGCATTTATTGTGTGTAGATTTTTTTTTTTTTTGCGGTACACGGGCCTCTCACTGTTGTGGCCTCTCCCATTGCAGATCACAGGCTCCGTATGCACAGGCTCAACGGCCATGGCTCACGGGCCCAGCTGCTCTGCGGCATGTGGGTTCTTCCTGGACTGGGGCACAACCCCCTGTCCCCTGCATCAGAAGGTGGACTCTCAACTACTGTGCCACCAGGGAAGCCCTGTAGATTTTTTTATGATATCTTCTTTGGAGAAATATCTCTTTAGGTCTTCTACCCATTTTTGAATTGGGATGTTTGTTTTTGGTTTTTTTTTTATATTGATCTGCCTTTGCTGGTTGTATATTTTGGAAATTAATCCTTTGTCAGTTGCTTCATTTGCAAATATTTTCTCCCATTCTGAGGGTTGTCTTTTGGTCTTTTTTATGGTTTCCTTTGCTGTGCAAAAGCTTTGAAGTTTCATTAGGTCCCATTTGTATATTTTTGTTTTTCTTTCCACTTCTCTAGGAGGTGGGTCCAAAAGGATCTTGCTGTGATTTATGTCATAGAGTGTTCTGCCTATGTTTTCCTCTAAGAGTTTGATAGCATCTGGCCTTACATTTAGGTCTTTAATCCATTTTGAGTTTATTTTTGTGTATAGTGTTAGGGAGTGTTCTAATTTCATTCTTTTACATGTAGCTGTCCAGTTTTCCCAGCACCACTTACTGAAGAGGCTGTCTTTTCTCCATTGTATATTCTTGCCTCCTTTATCAAAGATAAGGTGACTATATGTGCATGGGTTTATCTCTGGGCTTTCTATCCTGTTCCATTGATCTATGTTTCTGTTTCTGTGCCAGTACCATACTGTCTTGATTACTGTAGCTTTGTAGTATAGCCTGAAATCTGGGAGCCTGATCCCTCCAGCTCCATTTTTCTTTCTCAAGATTGCTCTATTTGGGGTCTTTTGTGTTTCCATACAAATTGTGAAATTTTTTGTTTCTAGTTCTGTGAAAAATGCCAGTGGTCGTTTGATAGGGATTGCATTGAATCTGCAGATTGCTTTGGGTAATATATTCATTTTCACAATGTTGATTCTTCCAATCCAAGAACATGGTATATCTCTCTGTCTGTTTGTATCATCTTTAATTTCTTTCATCAGTGTCTTATAGTTTTCTGAGTACAGGTCTTTTGTCTCCTTAGGTAGGTTTATTCCTAAGTATTTTATTCTTTTGGTTGCAGTGGTAAATGGGAGGGTTTCCTTAATTTGTCTTTCAGATTATTCATCCTGAGTGTATAGGAATGCAAGAGATTTCTGTGCATTAATTTTGTATCCTGCTACATTACCACATTCATTGATTAGCTCTAGTAGTTTTCTGGTAGCATCTTTAGGATTCTCTATGTATAGTATCCTGTCATCTACAGACAATGACAGTTTTACTTCTTCTTTTCTGATTTAGATTCATTTTATTTCTTTTTCTTCTCTTGTTGCTATGGCTAAAACTTCCAAAGCTATGTTGAATAATAGTGGTGAGAGTGGACAGCCTTGTCCTGTTCCTGATCTTAGTGGAAATGGTTTCAGTTTTTCACCATTGAGAACGATGTTGGCTGTGCATTTGTCATAAATGGAATTTATTATGTTGAGGTGAGTTCCCTCTATGCCTACTTTCTGGAGACATTTTATCATAAATTGGTGTTGAATTTTGTCGAAAGGTTTTTCCACATCGATTGAGATTATCATATGGTTTTTATTCTTCAATTTGTTAATATGGTATATCACATTGACTGACTTGCGTATTTTGAAGAATCCTTGCATCCCTGGGATAAACCCCATTTGATCATGGTGTATGATCCTTTTATTGTGCTGTTTGATTCTGTTTACTAGTATTTTGTTGAGGAATTTTGCATCTATATTCATCAGTGATATTGGCTTGTAGTTTTCTTTTTTTGTGACATCTTGTTTGGTTTTGGTATCAAGGTGATGGTGGCCTCATAAAATGTTCCTCCCTCTGCTGTATTTTGGAAGAGTTTAAGAAGGATAGGTGTTAGCTCTTTTCTAAATTTTTGATCGAATTCGCCTGTGAGGTCATTTGGTCCTGGGCTTTTGTTTGTTGGAAGATTTATAATCACAGTTTCAATTTCAGTGCTTGTGATTGGTCTGTTTATATTTTCTATTTCTTCCTGGTTCAGTCTCAAAGGTTGTGCGTTTCTAAGAATTTGTTCATTTCTTCCAGGTTGTCCATTTTATTGGCATATTGTTGCTTGTAGCAATCTCTCATGATACTTGGTATTTCTGCAGTGTCAGTTGTTACTTCTTTTTCATTTCTACTTCTGTTGATATGAGTCTTCTCCCTTTTTTTCTTGATGAGTCTGGCTAATGATTTATCAGTTTTATCCTCTCAAAGAACCAGGTTTTAGTTTTATTGATCGTTGCTATTATTTCTTCATTTCTTTTTCATTTATATCTGATCTGAGTTTTATGATTTCTTTCCTTCTGCTAACTTTGGGGTTTATTTTGTTCTTCTTTCTCTCATTGCTTTAGGTGTAAGGTTAGGTTGTTTATTTGAGATGTTTCTTGTTTCTTGAGGTAGGATTGTTTTGCTATAAACTTCCCTCTTAGAACTGCTTTTGCTGCATCCCATAGGTTTTCTTTCGTCATGTTTCCACTGTCATTGGTTTCAGGTATTTTTTTATTAACTCTTTGATAGCTTCAGTGATCTCTTGGTTATTTAGTAGCATACTATTTAGCCTCCATGTGTTTGTATTTTTTACAATTTTTTTCCTGTAATTGATGTCTAGTCTCATAGTGTTGTGGTCGGAAAAGATACTTGATACGATTACAATTTTCTCAAGTTTACCAAGCTTGATTTGTGTCCCAGGATATGATCTATCCTAGGGAATGTTACATAAGCACTTGAGAAGAAAGTGTATCCTGTTCTTTTAGGAAGAAATATCCTGTAAATATCAATTAATTCCATCTTGTTTAATGTATCATTTAAAGCTTGTGTTTCCTTATTTATTTTCATTTTGGATGATCTGTCCATTGGTGAAAGTGGGGTGTTAAAGTCCCCTAGTATGATTGTGTTACTGTCAATTTCCCCTTTCATGGCTGTTAACATTTGCCTTATGTATTGAGGTGCTCCTATGTTGGGTGCATAAATATTTACAATTGTTATATTTTCTTCTTGTATTGATCCATTGATCATTATGTAGTGTGCTTCTTTGTCTCTTGTAATAGTCTTTATTTTCAAGTCTAATTTTTCTGATATGAGAATTGCTACTCCAGCTTTCTTTTGCTTTCCATTTGCATGGAATATCATTTTCCATCCCCTCACTTTCAGTCTGTATGTGTCCCTAGGTCTGAAGTGGGTCTCTTGTAGACAGCATGTATACAGGTCTTGTTTTTGTATCCATTCAGCCAGTCTATGGCTTTTGATGGGAGCATTTAATCCATTTACGTTTAAGGTGGTTATCAATATGTATGTTCCTGTTCCCATTTTCTTAATTGTTTTGGGTTTGTTATTGTAGGTCTTTTCCTTTTCTTGTGTTTCCGGCCTAGAGAAGTTCCTTTAGCATTTGTTGTAAAGCTGGTTTGGTGGTGCTGAATTCTCTTAGCTTTTGCTTGTCTGTAAAGCTTTTAATTTCTCTGTCGAATCTGAATGAGGTCCTTGCTGGGTAGAGTAATCTTGGTTGTATATTTTCCCCTTTCACCACTTTAAATATGTCCTGCCACTCCCTTCTGGCTTTGTAGAGTTTCTGCTGAAAGATCAGCTGTTAACCTTATGGGGATTCCCTTGTATGTTATTTGTTGTTTTTCCCTTGCTGCTTTTAATATTTTTTCGTTTTAATTAATTTTTGATAGTTCAATTAATATGTGTCTTGACGTGTTTCTCCTTGGATTTATCCTGTATGGTACTCTCTGTGCTTCCTGGACTTAACTCTTTCCTTTCCCATGTTAGGGAAGTTTTCAACTATAATCTCTTGAAATATTTTCTCAGACTGTTTCTTTTTCTCTTCTTCTTCTGAACCCCTGTAATTCAAATGATGGTATGATTAATGTTGTCCCATAGGTCTCTGAGACTGTCCTCAACTCTTTACATGCTTTTTTCTTTACTCTTATCTGTGGTCATTATTTCCACTCTTTTATCTTCCAGGTCACTTATCCGTTCTTCTGCTATTCATTCCTCCTAGAGAATTTTTAATTTCATTTATTGTGTTGTTCATCATTGTTTGTTGGCTCTTTAGTTCTTCTAGGTCCTTGTTAAATGTTTCTTTTATTTTCTCCATTCTGTTTCCTAAGATTTACGATCATGTTTAGTATCATTACTCTGAATTCTTTTTCAGGTAGACTTCCTATTTCCTCTTCATTTGGTTGGTCTGGTGGGTGTTTACCTTGCTTGTTCATCTGCTACATATTTGTCTGTCTTCTCATTTTGCTTAACTTATTGTGTTTGGGGTCTCCTTTTCACAGGCTGCAGGTTCGTAGTTCCTGTTCTTTTTGTATCTGCCCCCCAGTGGGTAAGGTTGGTTCAGTGGGTTGTGTAGGCTTCCTGGTGGAGGGGACTGGTGCCTGTGTTCTGGTGGGTGGAGCTGGAACTTGTCCTTCTGGTGGGCAGAGCTGTGTCTGGTGATGTGTTTTGGGGTGTCTGTGAACTTAGTATGATTTTAGGTAGCTTCTCTGCTAATGGGTGGGGTTGTGTTCCTGTCTTGCTTGTTGTTTGTCATGGCGTGTGCAGCACTGGTCTTTGAGTGGAGCTGGGTCTTAGCATTGAGATGGAGATCTCTGGGAGAGGTCTTGCTGATTGATATTATGTGGTGCCGGCTGGTCTCTGGTGGTCCAGTGTCCTGAACTCGGCTCTCCCACCTCAGAGGCTCAGGCCTGATACCAGTGCAGAGCTGTAGACCCTGTCACCCACATGGCTCAGAAGAAGAGGGAGAAAAAAAGAAAGAAAATAAATAAATTAATTAAAAAAATAAAAATAAAATAAAATAATTAAAAGAAAAAATTATTAAAATAAAAAAGTTTTAAAAAGTAATTTAAAAAAAGGAGAGCAACCAAACCAGTAAATAAACCCACCAATGATATTAAGTGCTAAAAACTATACTACGATAAAGATAAAAATCAGAAACAAGTCAGTTGCAGACAGCAAACCCTAAGTCTACAGTTGCTCCCAAGGTCCACCGCCTCAATTTTCAGGTGATTCGTTGACTGTTCGGGTATTCCATATACGAAGGGTACATCAAGTTGACTGTGGGGATTTAATCTGCTTCCCCTGAGGCTGCACGGAGGAATTTCCCTTTCTCTTCTTTGTTCGCACAGCTCCTGGGGTTCAGCTTTGGATTTGGCCCCGCCTCTACATGTAGGTCACCTGAGGGCGTTTGTTCCTGCCCAGACAGGAGGGCATTAAAGGAGCAGCTGATTAGGGGGCTCTGGCTCACTCAGGCTGAGGGGTGGGAGGGGTATGGAATGGGGGGCTAGCCTGTGGCGGCAGAGGCCAGCATGGTGTTGGAACCACCTGGGGTGCACCGTGTGTCCTTCCGGGGAAGTTGACCTTGGATCACGGGACCCTGGCAGTGGCGGGCTGCATAGGCTCCTGGGAGGGGAGGTGTGTATAGTGACCTGTGCTTGCACACAGGATTTTTGGTGGCTGCAGTAGCAGCGTTAGCATTTCATGCCTGTCTCCGATGTCCGCCCTGATAACCATGGCTCATGCCTGTCTCTGCAGCTCGTTTCGGTGGGGCTCTGAATCCCCTCTCTTTGCGCACCCGGAAACAATGGTCTCTTGACTCTTAGACAGTTCTGGACTTTTTCCCGGACTCCCTCCCAGTTAGCTGTGGTGCACTAGCCCCCTTCAGGCTGTGTTCATGCAGCCAACCCCAGTCCTCTCCCTGGGATCTGACCTCCAAAGCCGGAGCCTCAGCTCTCAGCCCCCGCCCACCCCGGCAGGCGAGCAGACAAGTCTCTCAGGCAGGTGAGTGTTGGTCGGCACCGATCTTCTGTGCGGGAGTCTGTCCGCTTTGCTCTCTGCACCCCTGTTGCTGCGCTCTCCTCTGTGGCTCCGAAGCTTCCCCCCTACCCACTCCCCATCTTCACCAGTGAAGGACTTCCTAGTGTGTGGAAACTTTTCCTCCTTCACAGCTCCCTCCCCGAGGGGCAGGTCCCAACCCTATTCTTTTGTCTCTGTTTTTTCTTTTTTCTTTTGCCCTACCCAGGTACATGGGGAGTTGCTTGCCTTTTGGGAAGTCTGAGGTCTTCTGCCAGTGTTTAGTAGGTGTTCTGTAGGAGTTGTTCCACATGTAGATGTAGTTTTGATATATTTCTGGGGAGGAAGGTGATCTCCATGTCTTCCTCCTCCGCCATCTTGAAGCACCCCATCCAATCACCGTTTTCTTAAAGTCAATTCAAATTCTCTCTAATTTCAGTGGTTTTCTCATTCCCTCTTTCTGTGATAAACAAAAGCTGAATCTGTACCAGGAGCACATGGCATCAAAACATGGCTATTTTCTGCCTTATCTGTTTTACCACCTTGGCGAGTTTTATCAAGATAATAACATTTAGTCATAACCACTTGGACAGATTGGAAACCTCCCTGTTCTCTTTACATAATGAACTTGAAAATAATAGATGATCATATGTCGAATTATTCATGGAAGGCACTGTGCTTTAGGTACCATATTGATGAGTATACCTCAATATTTTTCTATTAAAAGACTGTTTATAGTATTAAGAGCAATAGACAAGAATAAAACATAATTTAAGAAACTGAAGCCATGTTTATTTTTAGTGAAGTACAGATTCCTTTTAGCTCTACTTCACTAGAAATAAACAGTGTAAGAAAGTTAGGGAGTGCTAGAGTAGCGTTTTCCATACACACTACTTTCCAGAAATTGATTCATGAAATCAGCTTGGTTGGTCATGGTAATCCCTCTTTTATGACATCCAAGAGAAAAGGATAGGATAGGATAGGACAGGATAGACAAGTCAGATTGTATCATGTGCAGTAGGAATTAATATTTTGTGAAATTTAATTTAATTTGAAATTGAATGTAAAATGTATTCCTCACCACTGTTGTTGTCCCCTGAAGGTATAATATCACACTTTCTCTTGATTCTGTGAGATTTTAAGTTAAATTTTTTTTAATTTTAAAAATATGGCATTTATTTCCTGGAATTATCATAAGAATAGGAAGGGAATAAAGACATGTCTGAAAAATATAAACGGTTTCTACCGTAAGAATGCTACTTATTTCTGAACTTCTTAAAAAATTAAAAGTTAACCAAAATTCTTCTCATGGACAAAATTGTCTTTGTTTATGACAACACGTTTATAAGCTTCTTGGGCTAGATGATGAAACCTTGATTGTATGGATTTACAGAAGAGAAGCCAAAAAGAGAATTAAACTGCTCAGCTTTGGAAAACTTTTATTCCTTGAGATTATAGTCTGGGTACCAACTGGATGTTCACATACCAACTGGATATTTATATGTGTAGGCTGTTGTCTAATGGCTTCTAGATTCAAATCTATTTTTCTGAAGAATTCCAATTTCTTCATCACCATAAAATTTCTTGTATCATTTCCTAGGGCTGCCATAACAAATTACTACAAACTAGGGCACTTAAAACAACAAAAATGTTTTTCACTGTTTTGAAGGCTACAGGTTTAAAATCAACGTGTTGGCATGCCCATGTTCTCTATTCTCACTTCTGGTGGTTGCTGGCAGTGCTTGGTATCCCTGGGCTTGTATTTGAGTAGCATCACAGGGCTGTGTGATCACATTGCATCTCCTCACTGCATGCATCTCTTCTGCTGTTAGTCCAGTCTGGCAGTGTTTCTGCTGAGACGGTTGATGGACCCACGAGTCACGTGCCTAATCTCTTCACCAAAAGATTAACCAGATATAACCTTGGCTCTATTTCCAGCTCTCTGAATAGGCTTAGAACTTTCCCAGCCATCAAATTCTGGTTCCTTTTTGCTTAGCAGTTCCTTCCTCAAGTTATCTCTTTCCCCTGACTTTTTACTATGAGCAGCAAGAAGAAAGAAGACTGCACCTTCTACATTTTTCTTGGAAATCTCAGCTAAATATCCAGGTTCATCCCTTACAAATTCTACTTTTCACCCAACAGCAGAAGACAATGTAGTCCAGTTCTCTGCCACTTTGTAAACAGCATCATCTTTGATTCAGTTTCCAATAACATGTTACTCATCTCCACCTGAGACCTTATCAGAAGCATTTTGAATATTTCTCTACATATTCTGTTCATGTTGATATATGGATTTGCCAATGTAAAAGCTTTTTCTGTAGTTCTCACTTATTACTGAGCCCTCACCAAAATCACCATTTATGTCTGTATTTCTAACAACAGTCTCTTCAGGGCAATCTAAGTTTTTCTATCATGCACCACAAAATTTTTCCAGTCCCTACCCATTATTCAATTCCAAAACACTTCACCATTTTTAGGTATTTTTTAGAGCAGCATCCCACTCCTGGCACCAAAATCTATATCAGTTTCTTAGGGCTTCCATAACAAAGTACTACCTGGATTTAGTATAATGCTACAGTAATCAGGACAGTGTGGTATTGGTGAAAGAATAGACACATAGATCAATGGAACAGAATAGAGCCCGGATATTGTTAACATATCTTTGACAAAGAAGCAAAGGAAATTCAATGGAGAAAGGATAGTTTTTTCAATAAGTTTGGCTATAATAAATATACATGAACATGCAGAAAAATGAATCTAGACACAGACTTTTCTCCTTTCTCAAAAATTAGCTCAAAATAGATCATTAGCCTAAAAGTAACTACACAACTTCTAGAAGATAACATAGGGAAAAATCTGTAATGACCTTGGGTTGGGTGATAACTTTTTAGATATGACACTGAAATATGATCCAAGAAAGAAAAAATTGATCGATAAGTTAACTTCATTAAAATGAAGAAGTCATCTGGAACATGAACAAAAATGTTAGGGTTTGCTAAAGTTGGGTGGTGGGTACATGGTTTGTTATGTTCTCATTGTACTTTTCTGGGTGTCTGAAATTCTTAGTATTAAAAATAATTTAAACTAAAAAATACTGATATTTTTCCTGTATAACATTTCCTGAAAATATTTTATTCAACTCTGTACACTTTTTTTAAATGTGTCTTCACCATCACTAAAAATGTGTTTTGAATGATCTAACAGGATTATTCCTTGAGATGCAGATGTTTGACCCAGGTATGGTATTGTAACTGGAAATTTGAGGACTCAAAGACTCATTTGCACAGCACTTCAACAGTTCTTCTTTCTTTAATTCTTCCTGTGGATGTAGATTTGTGGTCTCCACAGATAATTTTTCACTCTGTTGTTTTCATAATGACATTCAACACTCAGAACCATGATAACACCCCCAAGAATAGTTAGCAACTTTGCATTAAATTTCTTTGCCCACTTTTACTTTAGAGAGATGACCTATCTAAGAAGCCAAAGAGACTGTTGACAGTTTGGGTGGTGCCTTCCTTAAGGGTCGACTTTCAAAAGAAAGTCATTGAGAGGGTGTTCTCTAATATGGAAGACTATATCAGGACTCAAATATAAAATTATTACACTTTTTCTGAAAGACAGTAAGGAGGGGACAATCCCATGTTTTATACTCAGATATAAGTTATTAGCAGTTAAGCTCTTCCAGCAGAGACTAGGCTCCTTCATTTATGAACTGTCCTGGGTATTCAAATACTCTAGTACCTAGAATTGTGCATGGCTTATAGTGTATGTTAAGTAACTGCTTGTGAATGAATGAATGAACGAAAGAGAATTTGCATTAGTTAAGTATGAGTGTACATGAGGGTTGTGTGCTGTAGAATACTCAGGGGTAAAAATCACATCACTGACAACATAATTGTCTGTTGAGTATGTCTTTTTTTCCTGGCACTTGGCAAGCAAGTGTTTTGTTTTAACAAGTTAAGTATACATTAAGAGAAATTTCTGACAAGAAATAAGAAAACGTTTAACAGAGGTACAGTTACTATGGACTACGACCAGCAATAACGTCGGTGTTAGTGCTACAAACTACAAACTAGGTTCTGAAACAGTTCACTTCCTTGTGCATGAAAAGCATCCCAGAAGGAATCTTGGCCGTTTAAGAGAAAAGGATTATGGAAAATAGTTAAATTAAAAATATTTAAACATCAAAATTTTAAATATTTAAATATGGAGTCATATTTGAATAACTTGACTTTAAGAAAAAAAACCTTGATAAAATTAGTAATTATGTGGATCATGTAGCTTGAAATGTGGTAGCCATTATTGTCAATAGCAAATCAACACAAGAGCTGCATTTTGCAACAGTAATAGCTTACTTGGCACCTCTGTTTACAAAAAATTCACTTTTGGTGAAACTTAGTTATGTGTTTTGAAGACATATTACAAATATTCTCTTTCAGCTGCCTGGCATATTTGTTGTCTTCCGTAAAGCTTATTTCAAAATGGTATTTTACTTCAAACAGCAAAATAAATGGGCTTTAGGCAATTTCACACCTATTTTGTAAAGCTGTGTAAAGAAGCACGTTACTTTTTTACAAATAAATTGTCATATGTATTTTCCACTCTATTCTTAACCAATAGATATCACCCACTTCTGTCTTAAGATTATTGAGTGCCCCTGAACTGTCTTAAAGAAGATTTTGACAGTCTGTCTAAACCATTTTTTATCACATTGCTTGCGGGAGACTACTCTGTTTTGACTAGAATATGAAGTGTCTGTAGCACATTAAGAAAGAAGGCAATTCATTAATAACTATAAAATCTTTGAAAAGATAGTTAAATCATTTCATGCTACATTGTACTATTTAAATTGCCCTAAATGTTTATTACTGGTTTTGGTGATTCTAGGTAAATATACGACACAATGGTAACACCGGTAAACAAATGTTCCCCAAAGAGTAAATTGCATATACCACTGGTTAAGCAAAATATTATTTTAGGTAATACAGAGACCAACGTTGTCTAATAGTAACACATTTATATTAACATGTATGGTAGCTCGTCTACAAAAATGATCCCCAATGAACCATTCGTTTCTGTTTTCAAGCCATTTTTAGTTACCTGCCACGTTGAGTCTAGGTGAGTTGCTTTAACCAGTAGGATGTGGCAGAAGTGACGTTGTGCCATTTTCAGACCTAATCTTTAAGGAGACCTGACCCCTTCAACTTTTTGCGATTTAGGAAGGTCTGAGCCACCAATTGAGAAATCTGGTTTCCATGCTAGACTATGGGACAAGACCAAGTAGAAAAGCCATTTGGAGGGGAGAAGATCTGGAACCACATGCAGAGAGAGACAGAGGTCCAGACACCTCAGTGTTCCAACTGAGCCCAGAGTTCCATCTGTCCCAAGAACAGAGTCACAGTCACATGAATAAAGATATCCTGGATGTTCCAGCCTCAGCGCCATCTAGCTGCAGCAACAAAACAGACCAGACCAGACCCAGATCAGCAGAAGAACCATCCAGCTGAGCTCTAGTCAATTCTTAAATCATGAGAGAGAGTAAAATTGTGTGTGCGTGTTTTTAAGGTTACAAAGTTTTGGGGTGGTTTATTACACTGCAGCAGACAATCGAAATGGAAACTGATAGCAGAAATGGATACTGCCATAGCAAAAAAAAAAAAAAAAAAAAATGTGGTATTGGTTTTGTTATTACGCAGCAGGTAGAGAGTGGAAGGGCCTGAAGGTATTGTTAATGGAACCTGGAAAGTATGGACATCAGGATGAGAGGCTGAAGAAAAGGGAACTCGAGTTGTACAACGATAGGAAATTCATAAAACAGCGGCCTGAGATGATATGGGAGATAGAAGAGACATCTAAGGAACTTGTCATTTTAGCTATGGAGATTTCCAGACAGAAAATTGAAAGTGCCAGTGGACTTATTTTGGCCCCCTTTGATGAAGTATGGGAGGCCTGAGATGAGCTAAAGAGTTCAGTTTGCAAACAGAATGTAGAGGAATGTAAGGAAATCAAGGCTTGCTAAGTCTGAAATACAATGGTTTCTCACCCCAAGTATCTCCTGTAAAAAGACTCTCAAAAATAAGAATAGACCTCAGTACTAAGATCACATCTATAGCAAAATGTAACCTCAGGTAAAGATCAAGTACAGGTTACACCTGTAAGACCCTTCGTGAAAACCTCAGGAAAATGTAAGGCAAGTGTGCAGGCCGTATCATCTAGACAAAAGGTTTCTAAAAATCTGAGGCCATTCCTTATAGACCACCTCTGATAGATAATAGGGTGTCTAAGAGAACATCTAAGAATCTTAAGGGTGTTGTTCCATAGCAAGCTGACCCATGGCCCAAGTAGAGAGGGGCTTATCTTGAAGAGATTTGTGCTTATGGCTTCTGTCTAGTGGAGCGGGTTATACCATAATACCTAGATGGCTTAAAAGTTCATTTAGGGGCTCTACTAGCTCAGACTATAGGGTAAAGAGACAGTTGAATAAGAAAAGAGACCTCTGAGCCCTTGAACTACAAGAATAGAAAGCAGACAGAAATTTCCTTAAGTTGCCCACTCAGGCCATTTCTCATGGAAAAAGAAGCATAAGCTCAGAAATTAGAACCAAGAGTCCAGAGGACGGAGCTGACTGATTAGAGGAATCACTCTCAGGAAGTAAAATTTGGTCTAAATCAATATCCACTCCCTGGCCCAGAGCCAGGGCAATTGGAAACACGTATCTGTCTAGATTTCATAATCGCTATGGTCTAGTGTCTGTTACATGCCTTCCCAAATCCTTTTGAATGAATTGTCTCTTTCAGTACTCCTGTTTCTGTCTCATCTTTGTTATATTTTGCCAATTCCAGGCCTAAGCCTTAAAAACTCTTTGTTATCTTCTGGTTTTGCACTTTTATAAGTCCTGAAAGACCACACGGGACAGCCAGCTACCCTGCTGAAGAGAACAATGTAGAGGCCTAGTGGAGAGGGAGAGACCCCAAGACTACATTGAGGGAGAGAGGCCCAGCCATCCCATGGCTACAGCTGAGCCCTGTCTTCTAGAACCAACCACATCAGGCCACCAGACATATCAGTGAAGCCATCTTGGACGTTCCAGCCCAACCAGCAGTAAATGCTGCTACCTGGGGGGTCCTCAAATAAGAAGAGCAAAAAGTCCATCCAGGTGAACCATAGCCAAACCAGAGGATTTTGAAGAAAATAGAATGGCGGTTATTTTAGGATAATAGGCATTGGAGTGCCTTATTATGAACCAATAGAACGATGTGTTTTGGAAACAAATGCAGTGATTACATAACACCCGTGATCCCCAACAGATTGCTGCCTTTAGTGGATCCGCCCAGATAGTGGATTCCCCATAACATTTCAAGCCTACCCCCCGAATGCCTCAAACCTACAGAAATTGAAACGTCAATCATAATTTTTTAGAAGGATGCAAAGTATAAAAAATATGGGTTTTTACTGTGGTTTTTAAAAAATTTTATTTTTTATTTAAGTATAGTTGATTCACAATGTTGTATTAATTTGTGCTGTACAACAAAGTGACTAAGTTATACTCATATATGTATCCTTTTTCATATTCTTTTCCATTATGGTCTATCGCAGGATATTGACATACTTCCCTGTGCTGTGCAGTAAGACCTTGCTGTTTATCCATTCTATTTATACCAGTTTGCATCTGTGAATCCAAAACTCCCAATCCATCCCTCTCCCACCCTCCTCCCCCTTGACAACTACCAGTCTATTCTCTGTTCCTGATTCTGTTTCATAATTAGGTTCATTTGTGTCATATTTTAGATTCCACATGGAAGTGATATTTATCTTTCTCTTTCTGACTTACTTCACTTAGTATGGTAATCTCTAGGTCCATCCGTGTTGCTGCAAATGGCATTATTTCATTCCTTTTATGGCTGAGTAGTATTCCTACTGTGGATTATTAAATATTGAGTCTATAAGCACATCGTTACCTTTTTTCCCAGCAGTACTTTAAATTGTCACTTCTGGGGGTTGGCACATATTGACTATAAAAAAATTCCTATAATTATACATAATCGTGAATTGGAATAAGACCTGTCATTGGTATTTTTTTTTTGGTTTTCGTTTTTTATTTTGTTGTTGGTTATCCCATCATGGATGAATACTTTAAAAGAGAATTTTTAAAGCATAATGACAAAGAGACTGATAGAAATGTGAGTAATAGTACCGTTAGCAATACAGCCATATGTCTTCAAAGAGTTATGAAGACTAAGTAAATACTTAGTGTTTCATAAATACATTATGAAAATGTATAAAATAGTTGACTACATCAAAGTAAAAATCTTCTGCACAGCAAAGGAAATCGTTAACAAAATGAAATGGCAACGTACTGAATGGGAGAAAATATTTGCGAATTGTATACCTGATGAGTGGTTAATATCCAAAATATACAAAGAACTTATATAACTCAATAGCCAAAAAAATCCAATTAAAAATGGGCAGAGGATCTGAAGAAGACGTACACATGGCTTATAGGTACATGAAAAGATACTCAACATCACTAATCATCAGGGAGATGCAAATCAAAATCACAAAGGGGTATTACATCACACCTGTTAGAATGGCTCTTATCACAAAGATAAGAAATAAGTGTTAATGAGGTTGTGGAGAAAAGGGAACTCCTGTGTGCTGTTGATGGGAATGTAAATTTGTGCAGCTACTATGGAGAACAGTACAGAGCTTCTTCAAAAAATTAAGAATAGAACTACCATATGAGCCAGCAATTCCACTTCAAGGTATTTATGTGAAGAAAACAAAAATACTAATTTGAAAAGAAATATGCACCCACATGTTCATTCCAGTATTATTATTTACAATATCAAAGACATGGAAACAACCTCAGTGCGCATCAATAGGTGGATGGATAAGAAGATGTGGCATACGTATACAAGGGAATACTATTCAGCCATAAAAAATGAAATATTGCCATTTGTGACAGCATGGATGGAACTTGAGAGTATTATGCTAAGTGAAATAGATCAGACAGGGAAAGACAAATACTATATGATCTGATTTATATTTAGAATTTAAAAAGCAAACTAAAACAAGCCATAGATACTGATAAAAGAATGGTGGTTGCCAGAAGCAGGGGATAGGAGGTGGGCAAAATGGGTGAAGGGGGTCAAAATGTCCAACCCAGTTAGAAGATAAGTAAATCATAGGGATACAACATGCAGCATGGTGACTATAGTTAATAATCCTGTATTGCATATTTGAAAGTTGCTAAGAGAGTAGATCTTATAAGACCTCACCACGAGGAAAACAAATTTATTTTTTAACTATGTATGGTGACAGATGTTAACCAGACTAATTGTGGTGATGATTTCACAATATATACACATATTGAATCATTATGTTGTACACCTGAAACTAATGTAATGGTATATGTCAATTTTATCTCAATACAAATTTTTACGTAAAATATATAGAAATATTTGATGTTTCTTATTTTGATAAACTGGCAATAAAATGTGTTCTATTCCATTCTGAATCATAGATATAGAGACACACATTAAATGAATCAAGCTCAAGAATAATTTTGAAGTACCCGAAGTATGCCAAGCAGCATCTATCAAAATATTCGAAATTAAGTATAAAGATATTCAAATGTGTCTCAAAAATTAATGTCTATTGTGCCAGGGGACAAAGGCAAAAGCTCTGGAATACTTGCGTTCAGTGTCACATTTAAACACAAGGTTAAAGATGCTGAACTTTTGGCAGGTTCTTTAGTAAATTTGCCATTAAGAAATGATAAAAATCACGTTTGTGAATGGAATAAATACAGTGATCGACAAAGTGCTTTCATCAAAAAATAAAGTTTATTTTAAAATTCTAGATATGGCAGAAACCAAAGAAATGATTACTGTCTTAAGTGTGGCCATGTACAGTTCATTAACAACTGTTTTGCAGATATGAGTGAATAAAGAATTCCATGAAGACTTTTTTCATTCAACCATTGAAAATAGCGATGATTAGAGATTTCTAAATAATTTGACAACTCCATCCCAACTAGTAACATAGACTAAACGTGACAAACTGAGTTAAGCACTGACACTAAAGATGTATTTGGTCTTAGGCTAAGAAAACCTGTTGCAGGCATTTAAGTCATTACAACAGAAGCAAATTATATTCTGTGTTGAACACATAAGGAATTTTTGGTCCCATTAGTTATATACAGTTTTTTAGGAAAAGTACTTTTTCATCAGTTAAAATTTTCATCTACATTAAGGGTAGACCTCCAAATTCTTGACTGTTTGTGAAGAGATAGGGAATGTTTAAAAAACATTTTAATGTTTAAAAACCTGGTCTTTCAGACTGAATTATGTTGACTCTCAGAAAATATAGAGTGTTTTATCTGGTGATTAGAACTTTACCTTTCTCTGGAAGAAATATTTAATCAGTAAGATTTTTATGCAGGAATTTGCAAATTAATTTTGTACAAATAATGGCTCATTCGAAAAGTCTGAATGGATGAGGATTAGTCAGGATGGGTTAGATGAAGCTGTGGTGATAAATAATCCCCCATATTCTTTGACTTGCAAAACGTGAGTCTGTGTCCTGCTCAGTTTGGCTAGAACCCAGGTCCACAACAGTGACCTTCATTTTATTTTTTATTTTTTTGCTTTGAAGACATATCTTTTACTAGGTGAGCAGGGGCCATTAGAGAGGAAAGTACCTATGCGGTGCCTTCCACAATGCCAGAGGGTATTCAGCACTGGCATTCCAAGGCTGGTGAAAATGACTTTCTTTCTCTCTCTCTCTCTCTCTCTCTCTCTCTCTCTCTGTGTGTGTGTGTGTGATTTTTTTTAATTGAAGTATAGTTGATTTACAATGTTGTGTTAGTTTCAGGTGTACAGCACAGTGATTCAGTTACATTGTTTTCCAGATTCTTTTCCCTTATAGGTTATTACAAGATACTGAGTATAGTTCCCTGTGCTATACAGCAAGTACTTGTTGATTATCTATTTTATATATAGTGATGTGTATCTGTTAATCCCAAATTTCTAATTTATCCCTCCTCCCCACCTTTCCCCTTTGGTGACCATAGGTTTGTTTTCTATGTCCGGGAGTCTGTTTCTATTTTGTAAATAAGTTCATTTGTATCATTTTTTTAGATTCCACAGATAAACGATAGCACATGGTGTTTATATTCCTCTGTCTGACTTACTTCATTTAGTATGATAATCTCTAGGTCCATCTATGTTACTGCAAATGGCATTATTTCATTCTTTTTATGGCTGAGTAGTATTCCATTGTGTGTGTGTGTGTGTATATATGTATATGTGTGTGTGTGTATATATATATATATATGTATACATATATATATACCACATCTTCTTTATCCATTCATCTGTAGATGGACATTTCGGTTGCTTCCATGTCTTGACTATCGTAAATAGTGCTGTTTTAGAACCTGATGGGACAGATTGCCACTATCAAAGCACTGCCATTTGCCATGGCAGGGGCAAGAAAATATAAGGAATCGGGCACTGGCTCTTAAAGCTTCCGCTAGGAAGTGACCCACATCATTCCATTCACCAAAGCAAGTCACATGGTGAATTTCAAGAAGGCAGTGAAGTGCAAGCTTACCGTGAATCATGAGAACTAGAATATTGTTAGCTTCCTAACGACACCATAACTTCTTTACAAGTTAAGTTTGCTTAAGTATGAAGTCAAAAAGCCTGTAAGCATTACATAAGTAGAAGTACACCTACCTCCTTGATCAAATTGATATCTTGTCTAATCTGCTTTTGAAATTTTTTGAAGAGTTTGCTAAAAACCATTGGAATTATTATGAAAAGACACTTGAAATATCTGGAAAAAGTTCTTGATAAACATTTTTCTCAGTCAGAAGGCACTGGTGAGCGGAGAATGAATCCTTTTCTTACGATGTGTGGGCAAAGTACTGGTATAACTACATTCATTCATTCTGTAGATTACTTCAGATGACAATTTGAAATAAAAGTCTAACAAAGGTCACGTATCTTCTCAGGGGCTAACGCGCCAACTGTGTTAGAGAAAAAAGTAATTATTTTGCTTTCTGATCCCATATGCAAAGTTTTGATTCTTTATTTAACATAAAAACTTTGAAAAGCAAAAGTGTTTTATACAGGAACCTCATCTTCACCTTATGCGAAACCAAATGTGCCTTTATCACTGACTAATCAAAAACATTATTTTTTCTCACTGAGTAACGTAATTTTTGATATGCAGTTTTGCAAATTGACTAGATTTAGCATTACTTATATAGTTTTAATCATATTTACATTTATAATCCCTCTACTTAGGGCAAGTGAGATCATTTTAAATGCGTGGCAGTGATACCAAATTATTTTAAATACATGTATTTTAATACAGGGTAACAGAGTATAGAGTAAGCAAAAGTATATGTGGGACACACATATATACAGCCAAAAACTGTGGAAGAGTCATGCAAATGCTGATGTTTAGAAAGCAGTAATATAATAAATGGATTATAAATAATTGTTTGAATGGAAATAGAAAGATAATTGGCTTACGTTTGTTCTGAGTTAAAAGTTATCTTACTTTCTTTGGGACTTTTAATCATGAATACATTTTGAAAGTGCTGAAGATTTAAAAGTACTACCTCCAATTTAAAACACCTGATTTTCTAAGGCTACTTATTAATAAACTTTCAAAGATCTGAAAAAAATGTATTGTGAAAAATAATTTACATAAAGTTATTTGAATATATACATATTGTTGCCTTTTTAGTATAAAATATTTGCAATTATATAAATAAGTAAAGCATTTTCAGACCCACAGTGATAGTTATACTGTGACAGTTTTCGCCCCACTCTAAATGGCTTTTTGAGTATATATAAGAATAGCAAACATTTCTTACCAAATAATTTACCGCTGTGGAAGTTTACTCTTAACCGCAACTGGCTCAGGATAGGACAGGCAACTGCTTGGGTGAGGCAATTTTAGAGATGTCGAAAAGCCATCTAATTGCCATGAAACTTTACCAAAAACTACACTTTTTTTGGTTTATGGTGTGAATTCTTATTAAAACCTAAGTAATCCTAAAAAGGACATAACAGTCTCAGCTATGAGTTATTGTTTGTGATTTCAAGTCTCTGAAAACAAACTTTGATTAGGAAGGAGTAAGGGCTGATACTTTAACTGAATATTTGAGAGAAAAGTGAGGAATGTGAGGATGAGGAGGAACATAGATTAAAAGGTTTAAAACTTCATGACTTTATTCAGGGCTGTGGCCCTAACAGTTAATCTAAAATCAGTAGCTAATGATATGCCACCAACTCTTTGCAGATACTTGAGGATCCAAATCCAGAACCTACGCTAATTATTAAAGAACTGCAAATCAAAACTACAGTGAGGTATCACCTCACATCAGTCAGAATGGCCATCATCAAAAAGTCTACAAACTATAAATGCTGGAGAGGGTGTGGAGAAAAGGGAACCCCCTTACACCTTTGGTGGCAATGTAAATTGATACAGCCACTATGGAGAACAGTATGGAGGTTCCTTAAACTAAAAATAGAGTTGCTATATGATTCAGCAATCCCAATCCTGGGCGTATATCTAGAAAAAATGAAAACTCTAATTCGAAAAGATACACTGGCATCTTTTTTAAAAAAATAGTTTTTCAGTTTCATGTATTCATGTACCTCATAGTTTGTTCAGGAAGATTTTTCAATAACAATTCAGGTAAATCCTAACAAAGCATGCGTTACTCCATCAGACAATTTCCAGTGAACTCCTGTTTTGATACCAGTTGGTGATCATTGTTTTCTATGTGTATACGTGTCTTTTAATTTAGAAATGTTTCCATTTGGTATTGCCTTGGTTGAACAGTATTTCATTTCTGTGGAAAGTCTAGTGGAGCCTTGAAAGTCCTCAGCTCGGTTTTTGGATTCTTTTTTACTTTATTTTTGTTTTTGTTTGGCTATCTCTGATTTTTTTCCCCTCCAACTAAACTTTCAATAGTTCAGATGTGTAATATATTTTATTTTATTTTTTTATATTTTTATTTATTTACTTTTTGCGGTACGTGGGCCTCTCACTGTTGTGGCCTTTCCCGTTGCGGAGCACAGGCTCCGGACGCGCAGGCTCAGTGGCCATGATTCACGGGTCTAGCCGCTCCACGGCATGTGGGATCTTCCTGGACCGGGGCGCGAACCCACGTCCCCTGCATTGGCAGGCGGACTCTCAACCACTGCGCCACCAGGGAAGCCCGTGTAATATATTTTAAATTACAAATCTAATCATGTCCTACAGTGTCCTAGAAATGGTAAGCGATTCATTTTGTCC